>NW_023602073.1:81314487-82606297 GCF_014898055.3 Talpa occidentalis | reverse complement strand
CCAGTACTTTCTGTAAATGTGTATATCTTTTTTAATAACAGCCTTGTAAAATCATTTTAGTTCTTCAATATCAGGAGCAATGGCAAGAAATGGTTAATTAAAAAAAAGCAAGAGAGAGTAAAATTCCTATTTATGACACTCAGGAATTTTGAGGGATTTCAGTTCATTTCCATATATTTGATAAAGGATTTCATTCCAATCTTGCATTTTTTCAGCATCATAGAAATCTTTTGCTTTTATCTTTATCAATAAAACTGTTAAGTTTTTCTTGCTATGTGTCTGCCTGAGAATGAGTGACAATGAGTACATTGTATCTTTTCCTAAAATGCTCTCATAGGGGGTCATTCTCCAAGACATTCGTATCATGCTGACTGCAGCCGTGTCCTTGAGAGAATTATGTCATAGTTCTCATGAACGAATAAACAAGGAAAAATATGTGCCTGTTGAAAAGACTTTTCTCCCCCTGGCACAATTAAAAGTCATGTTTTCATCCTTGATAGTGCCCCAAAGCTCATCACAGTGTGGAATTCACATTAACTTCAAAAGGCAAATCTCTGACTGAATAATTTCCGTAGAAACAGAGGAAAAAGGCTGGTAGGGTTTGGCAGGCTCCTCGGGATACTATTAGAAAAATATATGAGACTATCTAGAATAAGCACATTGTTTCCTTGCAAACTTGAGGGGATTCCTTTCTCCTTTATGCCATTATGTCCCACTTTGTCAGTTCAGGCTGGAAGCCACTTGAGCAGCTCATGTAGACCTTGATTCATTTCCCTAATTTGAACAGCTTGTTTTATTTCACTTGCTAACTCTGTCTGCACTTAAAGGGTCAATTTGGGTGCTAGATTGGGTAAACAGATGAAGTCCTGTGTTTTTCCTGTCTCATTATTGCCTTGCTGCTCCTCCCTTCTGACAATAACAATTCTTTTGTCCAATAAACTGAACTCCCCAGAAAACAGCTGTGGTTCCTTAGTGAATTGCCCCTATGGCCCTCAAGGACAGAACTTCTAGATTTTCCCAAAAGCCCTTGGGTTACTGGAATCTTGGTCCTGATAGACCATATGCTATCTGGAGTCATAGCATCTTTAGCTGGAACTCCCTGATATAATACCTTACCTGCATCTCTTCAAGAAGTGTCTTTTGACTCCATCTTTCCAGTAGCATGAGTATTTTATTCATCCTTGCTCCTAGGAACATATCTCTTGTATTCAGAACAATTTCTGGACCTATGTCCTTCTAATACCACTAGAAGAACGGTTGTTCTCAGGCAGTACCCCTACTCCAACTTCCGGACTTAGCATGATTTTATGGCTCTCTCTATAAGTGGTGTCACCCAAACCCCAATTCTGACTCTATACCTTGTCACCTTTTGCTCCAGAGGGACCGGGATGTCCAGTTCTTCCCAACAAACCCTGTGAAACACAAAACTAAGCTTATTAAGGAAATAACTAAATGACCAAGGGTATTGGAAGTTGGTTGTTAAAATGGATAGTTTTGAAGGTCATTTGATCCTAATTAAATCAGTTCTAGAAGCTTACATTTCTTCAGGCTGATACAGCAGCTGTATCCTGCTGATAAGCCCTTGCAAGGGTAAAATTTGTATTTGTGGTCGCTTTTTCACCTTGGCCGACCACATTTAATGACCTTAATTGGAACCTTTTGATACATTTAAGAATTTAGCCTTGCTGTTTTAAGGGCAATTTACATAACATTATGCCTTCCTAAATGAGCTATAATTTTGGTAGTGATCAACATTTTAAATACTTTAAGACAGGGCAGAATTAACAATGTGCATATTGAGTTATGTGATCTGCATTTTACCAGAGGAAAATAAAATTTATTTAAAATCTTCTTTAGAATAGCATTAGCTATACTTTCCGTGGTTCTTTTCATGACTCTTTCTCTTTTTAGTGTACAATTTAAAGACAGGTTTGCTCTATAACAGGTGAAAATATAAATGATAAAATTACAGTGAATTTTAATTACAGTGAATCCATAATTCAAAACTTTAAGGAACATGATTACATTCTATTTGTGTGGTAAATATTATTTGCATGGGAACTCTAAGAAGAGGAGAGTTGGAGAAACTGAGACTTGAGTAGGCTTGCTAGATTTAGCAATAAAAAATACAATGTTTGGGACAAGCATATGCTACAAAATTATTTGTTTATATAAAATTCAAATTTAGCTGCATGTCCTGTATTTAACTGGTAACTCTAGATTTGAGCTCCATTTGAATAAGAGAGAGGGTTTAGCAGATCGGAAAGGAAGTGATTCTGATTTATGAAAACATGATAACCAAGGACACAAAGACCAGTATGTTGTGTTTGAGGGATAGTGCAAAAAATGTGCTGACTAAAGTAGAATGTGTTTTAATTCATACACAGGAATAAAAAGACATCAAATCTGATAATCCTTTATCCATTTTTCTCCTCTGGAAAATAAATTCTCAGTTTATGATACTTATGAAAAAGTGAGAGCATAACATACACACACATATATATACGTATATATACGTATATATATGTGTATAACTAAAAAAAAAAAAAAAAAACCAGAATGCTTTTTTACATAAAACTTTTTTTCAAGTAAACTAGCTTAATCACAGATAGCTTTTTGTTCTGGGAGAACTCTGATGACAAGTTGCCAAGACCCTGGGCAGCCTTATGCAATTGCAAACGAAAATCTAAAATGTTGAATGACGGCCCATTTCTAGGCAATAGCTGAATAATTGACATAGAGACAGAAAACAAAAAGCATCAAGGAATACTAGTTCCCCTTGCCTCATCCCAAGGGTATTAACAGGTATGAACTGTGAGTGGAACACATTCCCAAATACTTACTGGGGGCCCAGATGGGCCTGGTGCACCTGGAAAACCTGGAATTCCTTGAAGACCCTAGAAGAGAAAGTCTACCATAAAGCTCCTCTATCATTGGAAATAAAGCATTTCAGTTAATTAAATATCTTCACTACTGAAAATTAAACCTATTTTGGTTAATTGAAAAACACGGTATAGTCCTTATACAAATCTCCATTTTCAAAGACTGAGGATGGTGAGCTAAAATGCCATGACATGGAATCTGTAACAAACAAATGTATTGTGTTTGGTGACTCATAGAACATTTCTGATCTCATACAGACACACAACAACAATAGCATCATTGAGAATTCAGCTCTGCTAAAGCAGAGAAATACAAATTTCAGATTGGCAGAATGCCATCAAAGAAATATGTGATTACACTGATGCTTCATTCAGCTAGAGAAAAAATGGAATATGTTTTATGATATAATATTTAGTTTAGCTGGCCAGTTCATAATGAGAAGAAATTTGGCTCATCAATGAATTTAAATTTGGAACCCTCTACTGGTTTAAGCATAAAAATGAATGGATTTCTCTTTCCTTCCTCCTTGGTTTGTACAATCATGCTAATTACATTGGATGGGGTTTAAGATGCTGAGACTTACATATTCAAGGAAGAATTGGCAAGATTAACTGGTAACTTGTGTAATTTTGTGTTCATTTACAAATGTGCTAGCAATGGGATATTAAATAAATTACATAAAATCCATTTTTAAAATCCAATTATTAAAATCACGTTTCAGTAAATTATTGGGAAACATGAAAAAATAAGTTATGCAATGTTATACAGAGTAGGGGCCACATTACTTAAAATTATAAATGCACTTCATCATAAGAGATAAGAATGACAAAGAGGTTATAATACCTTATGTAGAAACTTAAATGTTGGATGTGTTTTAGAATTCTGAATTTCCAGATCTGTTATAAGGGTAACAGTGCTCACACTGGATATGCTGTAACACTCTCCACAGCTCCTGAGGCAGCAACCTTGAACAAACAACTATTTCTAACAAAATAGGACATTCCCACCATGTGGGATAAATAGACCAGCTCCATAGGTGTTCAGGTCAGATTTTGCTGCCAACTGAATTCACTTTAAAGTTGGGGAAAATTTCCAGGGTTTGCAGAGGCTTCTGAGTGTTGCAGTTGTGGATGAGGGGGTTTGGATTATAATATGAAGATTAATAGTCTTCCCTGGCCAATGCAAATAGGGATAAATTTCTTCCCCTAGAGCTTCTGTGTATTTCTCAAATATTCTGCAATAAAATTCTATAATCAGAAAAACATACATTTAAAGACCCTTTTGTTATTTTAGATAATCTTAAGACAGACACATCAAATACTAGATTGAATGTCTCCATTCTTTCAGATTTAGTCTTTTTTACTGAGTAATGATTTCTGTATTTAACAATTCATTGTTATACTAAAATTCTGTTACTACAGATTTCTTCACGTGATGCAATGTGAAGAAAAGCTAAGAATCTCTGCACATGCTGAATTTCCTCATGTAATGAGAGTCTTGGCCAAAAGCTTATGTCTACTTAAAAGGATAAAAGGCTAAAAGGACAGAGACATTCTTTCTTTAAGGTGATGTCCTCATTGGCAATACTGTGTTTGTGTAGATAGTACACATTACCATGCTGTATTGGCTCTTTCCCCCCACCATTAACTTGTTTATGGGTTTATGAGTGGAAAGGAAACAAATTTCCTTTGGGAATGGTACCTCTAAGTGTCTGGAGATTATAAATGTTATATCACAAATTGCTTTATCTAGAAATGCCCACATTTCCATAAAAATCTCTCTATATGTACATGTATAAGATATGCGTGTACATATATATTCTTTTTTTGCTACTTTTAGTTCAACACTGAATCAGTCTAGAGATGCTGAGTGAGTCTTTCAGTAGTCTAATTTATAAGCATGGGACTCATTAACCTTTGATGACCACATTAAACTTTAAAATAAACCTCAGTCCATAAATAAAAAAAAATCATTCTCAGCAGTCTTTTTCTGAACAAGCTGAAATTTTGTAGTAAGGGTAAAAGTTACCATGGATGCATAAAGGGCAATAAGATAATTTTAGAAGACAAGATGGTCATTAAAGAAGATAAATACTATTAAGGAGTAGGACATTCAATTTAGCATATAGTACCAAACTAAAATACAAAGTAAAATTTATTGTATAGATATTCAGGGATCATTGGAACCTAAGTTCATTTCCTGCATTGATGTTCTATCTTGGTTGCTATCAAGAATATTTATTTTTCCATTGCTCTAATTTATGACCAACAATATTTTTCATGTCTTATTTATTAATTATTATCCTGAAATATTATAGGAAGACCTGCATCCCAAGCAAGAATTCACTCTGAGGTGAGTCTGTGTTCTATCAGCATCTTATAAGTTGTTATCTTGAGTTGTGAAACATTTGCAAAAAAAGTAGAAGATAACATCACTTTTCTGAGAAAAATAACAAATAGGTAACTCCTGTCTCTTAAGTTTCCAAACAGATTAAATTGAAGGCGTAATAATTAGAAGTCCTCAAAGAGATGGAGCGTTGCTCTGTCTCTTTTTTTCCATTAACAGTAGAATAGATAGCTGAGATTTTGTGCAATTAGATATTACATATTAAAACAGTATAGTTAATCAGCAAATTGAAATACACATGGTGTGGTCAAAGTTTCATTCACTTAAAGAAATCAAATTATGATTTCAGGTACTATGTGAGTCCAAGTAGAAGACAAAATGACATTCACTATTTCCCATCTTCCTGAGGCTGCACTGCCCTATTCCCCTGAAAGATGTAACTGAGAAACTATGCTACTTCAAACTTATTCATATTATTCATGTGATGTGAAGAAATTTCGAAGAATCTCCTTTTGAGCTGCTCTAATTCCCCATTTAATAAGAGTGTTGGGCACAATTTTGTGTACATTGTGTTAAAGAATCCATACTTAAGAAAAAGCACACTAAAATAGTGGAGGAATAATAACGATGGATTGCTATTTTCCAAGAGAGCAAAGTATCCTGTAGAATTAATAAAAATTAACTTCTAGTAAATTTAACTTGGAGTCACTTATAAAAAATGTGAATTCCAATTATTTCCTGATCTTTTTGCCATTACCTTCTCAATTGCCTCTAAAGGCTACCTCTTGAATCTAGGCAGTTAAAACTGTTAGATTATTAAAATTAAATATCGTACATGTACTTTTGTGAAATTTGCTGTGGAGAACGAAGATGCAAAACCTCAACCACTCTTACTTATTTGAAATAAAATACCTTTACTGTCTGTTTATGGATAAAAATAAACACTAAATATCTTTGTTCTTTAATTTGTAACTTGGGAAAAACTCAATCTCACAGTTTTCTAAAATAGAATCAATATTAATTAAAAACAATAACATGATGATAATTTATAATGTGAAATATAACTAACTCAAAAAATAGATCTACTTTATACCATTATGATTTCCTACACTAACATCAAGGTTAATAAATGCCAGATGGCTTACCTACTTTCATTAAGAATTATTAGTATCAAAACTGCTTAAACTAACAATAATTCATCATCTTAATTGGTTTTCCTGAGAGTTAATGTGAATTATGTAGGAAAAGAATGATACCCTGAGCATCATCATGGCTGAGAGTTAGAAAATTATGCCGATCACCGCAAAAGCAAATTTGACTTTGAACCTCAGTCCAGAGTTGGGCAGCCAATCTAAACTAGTCCAACTAGATCCATTTGATAATTTTTTCTCCCAAGAGTTTGATTGAAAGTTGAGCAGAGACACAGACAAACCAAGGTCACAGAAGTTGGGTCTATCACAGCAACTTCTCAGGAAAGTTATGCAGAATCTGGACCTCCCCCATCCCTTGGCTGTTATTCTACCTTTCCTTTCTTTCAATTTTTATCTTTTTTTTGGCTACTTTTGATTTCTTTTCAGTATACCTCTCTTTCTTTATCTTGCTTTTATCTTTAGAGAGCTGAGATTATTATTTGCTACATGAGAACAGAAAAATAGTAAATGATATGTTAACTTTGTGCTTTAAATTCTTTATTTCAAAAACTGGGCCACTGGTAATAAACATCAATATATTATTTAAAATGTGTTAATATTTGAAAAGACTTACCTAAGTCTATACGTTTATTTGATTTAGTAGTAAACATGACCTCTAGAAAAATGGATGTTCTTCCTTTGTTTAGTCAAGTAAAGAGAATCAATGACAGGATTCTATTATCAGAGGAGTCTCTTTACCTCATCACCTTTCTCTCCCAGTATCCCAGGGTAGCCCCGTTCTCCTTTGCTTCCCTGAAAAGACAATGAACAGAGCTAGTACACTCAATCATTTTGTCATCTTTAGGAATAACAAAAGTATCTGTTCTCACGGCACCAGGAGCATGTAATTTGTACAGGGTCAAGGAACAAATAAATGACATTTGCAAGTGGTTTTATACCATTTCTCTAATTTTTCTTTTTGAAAATACAGTGTAATTTTTTAAAGATTTATTTATTTAAACAAGAACTGGGGTACAGTCAGAGGCACGGGAGGGTGAGAGAATTCACCAGAGACAGAGCGGGGAGCAGAACAGTATTTTAAAATGAGTTTCCTTTTTTTCACAAAGACGTGAGTGGAGGAGAAACTTCCTTACCTTTGGTCCCTCTCTGCCTGGGATTCCTGGAGGACCCCGTGGCCCGATATCACCCTAGAGGACAGAGCAGTAACAGACCTTAAGCACCATGTGTGACTTGCAGGGTCCACTGGCATTCAGTCCTCTTCTTACCTTCCTGGCTACAGAATCATACTTTCCAGGATCACCGGCGCTTCCTTCTTCTCCTTTGTTGCTCTTCAATTCAGGAACACTGGCTTGGCAATTGCCACAGAAGTTCTGATGACCATAAAGAAAAAGTTACTGAGAGAGTCCTCAAAGTAATTTCTGAAAGTGAGGTTTGATTAGCTTAACATTTTTTTTTAAGTGAAGTAACATGGCATCATAATATTGTTTAAGTTTCAGGTGTGCATCATTAAAAAAGAATCAACATGTTTATATTACATGAAGTTCACCACGAAAAGTCAAATTCTATCCTTCACCATCAATTGACCCCTTAAACCTGGTTTACCTACCCTCCCTTCCCCTTCCCCCCACTGGCCACTAATTGGTCTTATAGTCTAAAAGTGTATTTGTTTCATTTAATTCATCCATTTGTTTTCTCTATATTCCATATATGAGTGAAATGATACAGTTTGCCTTTCTCAATTTAACTTATTTCACTAAGTACAACATCCTCTAGGTTCAAGCATGTTCAAATAACAGAATTTCATCTTTTATTTTTTATAGCTGAATAGTATTTTATTGTATAAATATGTTACATTTTCTTGATTACCTTTGAAATTCTATTTGAGTCTTTGTCAGAGATAAGCAATATAGCCACTACTATGTTACTCCATTTTAGAAACTTACTTTAATTAAAATAAGAAAGAATACTTTTGACTAGGTAAAAACTATGAAGCTAGCAATATTTATGATATTGGTGAGCTTCTATTTAAAATCATGTGTAAGATGATATTTAAATTGAAGATCCCAAATAAATAAGGAAAAGATGCATAAATCAAGAACACAGAGTTTCAGTCACTTAGCAGAATATTTTAAAGGGAAAGTCGTAATAAAGTTTGAAATAACCAACAAGAGTACAGAGCTCATTCAATAAAGAAACATTAAATCATTAAAAAAGAAAGAAAAAGCTATGAAAAAAGATGTCTCCTTTTGGGAGCAAAATTAGTTGGAGAATCCCTACACACAGTTTACTAACATTTTATTTGTCAGTGGATGCACTCATGTGTGAAATAATTGCTTCACTGACTTGGACTTGACTTCTATGTCAAATCCAAGTGCAGATAGGAAATCTAAGTGGAATTACTTTTCCGTTCCCTACTCTGTAACCTTTAGCTGATCTGGAAAGGTTTGAATTTAAGTGTCTGAGCTCACAAGATAAACTTCTTATCACATTGCTAAAGGAAAACTGTCTGAAAAGCCCCATAAAGGCTTATTTTTAAATAAATTGTTATAATAAGAATATGATCAGGAAAGGCAGAGAATAGGGACCATTGAGCAGGGGAGAAAGTTTAATTTTAACAGTTGACAGAAGGCAGGACAATACTCTTCCATCCTTTTTACCCAAGGGAAGAATCTATAACCATGAAAAAGGAACTGAAACTCTCTAATGGTGAGAAGTTGGCAAGAAAGCCCAGGGCTATTCAAGTTCAATATTTTGACCCAGTGAATATCAGCATCAATCTGATTGCCAGAAACAGGCTTCTTGGAAGACTAATTTTATATTGTACTGAAGAGTTTCTGAGGCAATTTGTCTAAAAAATGCTGAAGTAGAGTTTTCTTGGTGGTCTTTCTCAGAATTGGAACATATCAAAGGGAACTAGAGTGTGCAATGCCTCCCAAACTAATTTTATCACCAGCATCTTTTTCTAGAGCTAATGTGTTGGTAGAAGAGTTACAAAATACATATAGGGTCTCCCTGGTGGCCTAGGGGTTAAAACTCAGCGCTATCAGTACTAAGGCCAGAGTTTGATCCCCAGCCACGGAGCTAACCGCACATGGCACAGCAGACCTCTCCTGTCTCACCCACTGCTCCCCTCAGCAGTGTATTTCAGTAGATCCACCTGTTCTACTTCCCACTATCTCTGGTGAATCCTTTCACCACCCCCCCCCCACACCTCTGGCCTAACCTCAGTTCTTCTACACAAAAAATAAAAAAAGTAAATAAATACACATATAATTATAGACCCATCAGTTATAGTATCTGAAAAACTATGAAGAGAAAGAGATTCCCTGTGGGTTCAATACCTGAAAAGTTTCCATATTTCAAAAAAGTATAAAGAGGATGAATAATCGTGTCTGTAGCTGTATAAATGTGGCAGATCAATATGGAACAAAACTTGGCATGTCAATACATGACAACAATTTAGAATGGATTATTCCATTGATTGTTTTAATAAAACATAAAAAATGGTAATCATGACTCTGTAGAATTTTCTAAGAGTCATTTATAAGAAAATGACCTCATTTTTTTTAGGTTGGGTAAGCAACCTTGGTAAATTAAGGGAACTGGATTTCATAAAGGTTCTTGAGATAATGGACTTAAGGTTTTATGGAGAGAATAAAGAGGCATCAATAATCAGCCAACATAAATCTCATTCAAAGAGAGATTGATACACAGATTAACCTGTAGGAAGGTATTTGAAGGGATATCATTTGGGTCTGAATTGCATCAGGTTTTTTTCAAAATTTTAATCAAAGATATTTTTGAAAGCAGAAAGCAGGATGATTCAGTTTGCTAAAGACTCAAGACAGAGCGGGAGAATTAATGTGTCGGTAACAAGACCAAGAGCTAATATTACACTAATATCTTGGTCTAATAGAGTCACTGCCCAATCTAAATTCCTGTGTGTAGCTTTTGCTTTAAGGAACTACAGTAGTTCCCTTTCTATTGAAGGCAGTTTGGTGGGACTATCATGTGCAATTGTGTCTGAGTCCTTCTCCTGGGACTCAGAACCTTAGTAAGATGATGCAGGGACTAGAACAACAGTGGAGCACATTCACTAGAGGAATGCTGTCCTGGTGAAATTACCAATTACTTCTACTTCTGAGACCCCTATTAGAGCTGGTTCACAGTCTCTTTGTCTGTGAATAGTCTGTTTTTGTCTGTTCTATTGGGATTCGTTTTTGCTTAAGTGTACAAGTTTTTGATTCTTAGAGAATCCTAAGGAATATGTAACTCTTATAACTCTGTCACTTCTAACATTACAGCCCATGGAAAGAATCTAAGAGTTATTATCTGAAGACCTGTGTCAATGTTATACTTTTTTGCTGTGATGACTGAGCCAGTTATTTAACTACTTGAACTTCAGTCCCTTGTCTATAGAATAGAAATACTATCACCCACAGCCTTGACTCACAGAATTATTGTGACGATTAAATGAGTTGCTGTAAGCAAAGCTGTGTGTGGCCTCGTATGTACTTGCAACTCAGTAAATATAAGATTCCCCTGAAACCCCTTATAAATATGCTCCTCTGATTTATGTTGGCTTATTAAAAACCCTTCTAACATTTTTATATTTAAATTCAGATTTACATATCTACCTGTTCTTAATACTTTAATCACCTATCAAATACATATACTAGAGTTCTCAATTTTTTTAAATTCAACTCAATAAATATTCTTGCCTCCTAACTACTATTATGCAAATCCTTGAGCAAACTGTTGGGCTAAATGCTAGGAATATAAAAGAAAGCACATACAGACGCACATTGTTTATGTGTGTGTGCACACGTGTGTATGTATACACACATATACACATATATACTCTCCATTCATACACTGATGGAGAAAGCACAGAAAGTTTGAGTATAAAATGAAAGGACAGATTTTTTTTTTTAAATCTGGGCTCACTTAATCTCAGAAAACCTTGAAGAAACACGCAAATACATAACCTTACAGAGGTCCCAGTATTATCCTCCCCCATCTGTTTTACAAATTAAATATAGGGAAGGAACAGAGGGAAAAAATAAGTAGCTATGTTAATTCCCTCTTGATGAATAATAGGTAGAGAAAATTCTTATTTAACAGAGTAACAGGTGTTAGGCCAATTGTCAGCTTTGGAATTTTACAGCTCACTTTGTAAAATCCTATGACATCAAAACTCAGACTTGCAAGCTAGCTGTTTATTGAGCAGCACTGGCTGGTTTTCTTCCTGGGATTGGCCAGGGTAGATTCAGTGAGAAGGATAAGGTTTCACAGTGGAGAGCCAGGGTGGGCAAACACCCATAATGAGAGAACTGTTCCTCTAGAAGAGAAAATGATAGACTCAAGGGCATCAACAACATTATTTCTTCCCTATAGCTCATCTCAGAATTGCCATTCCTTGACTCGTATCCTTCACACACACATGAGAGGAAGATAAAGAAGAGAGTGGAGGGATTACTATAAATGGCATAACATTTACAAAGAAATATGTTCCATTTTCTACTTAAAGAGGCTCTGCCATTTAAAAACTGAATTTTAGTTCAAGATATGCAATTAACTCAATTTCTGAGAAAGATTTTCTGTTTATTTTTTCCTGGAAATTAACACAGAATTTTTTGCATAGCAACAGAGTACCTTGAGCAAGACACCGATGTCACCCAAGAGAGGAAGTGCAATCTGTGGTTAGGGAGAAAAAAAAATACTTTCATTTACTTCTGTATGTATATGCACACAATGAAACACAAACATACAATACAATGTAGATATTTTTCCTTAAATGCCAGACTGGCTGAAATTTGTTATGGGTTCTCTAAGAGCTTCACTGTCAGGCTTAACACTCTGTTACATGTGAAGAAATGAATATTTTTGAGAAATATTTACTATTCCTTTACCATGTACATGCAAATATGTGTATGTCATTGTTTGGAATCTATAGCTCTTTTATATTTTCATGACATGGCAACTTTAATGCCAATCTGAACATGTTATTGGCTCTAAATAATAAAAAGGGAAATCACTTTTTAAAAGGAAATCACTCCTCTGCCAAGTAAATTACTAGGCTGATGAGAAACATGAATAGTAGGATGAGTTTGACTTCAAGTTACTTCTCACTGAAGTTCAAAGGCGCCTATAGGCGGCTTGGGTGATGGGCAAGACAAGATACTGACAGAACTCGGCCAGTATTCTGTATTCTGGCCTCATGTTTTAAAATATCCTTTCAGAGGGATACTGTAAAACCAAGAAACATTTTACAAGATCCCAGATGTTGCCCAAATGATTCCCTCAGCGGTGGGATTAAAGTAAGGCCAAAATATGCCTCTGCATGTAGCTTGGAAAGGCACATAAGGCCCAAACAGTGTGGGAGGTAGAAGGATTTGTGAGGCTTAGTACTGAGAGGCCAGATTTGGATTTTATTATACAAATCTCTTAATACAATGCCATGTACCATATGGCCTCTCAAATTATAACCGCTGATTCTGAGGCTATTTAAAGGGATTTTGCTGCTGCTCAGAGTAAGTTTTAACCTAAAATTAAACTTTGGAACACACATTTAGAGCCTAAACTCATTTTTTAAGAGCCTACTCAAGCCAGTTTTTGTAATTTAATTATTTCAGGGTTTTAAAGCCACAGGATCAATGGATATGTTTGTATCATATTGTAAGTAAGCTACCTGTAAACTTTCATTTAGAAAAATGAAATTCATTCAGTCACCAGCATTAGAAAGAATAGAAATTGTGGCTATATATTTTAATTCAATTTTCCATGGGATTGAGACATTATATGCCAAGGCTCAGCCCGGGGCAAAATTGTACAGCTGAATTATACCCTTAGGAAATAAGTATTCATCACACACAAAAAAATGCTGATGCGGTCTGAATTTTTTTCTCTCTAAAAAATAATGGGGATAAACAAAATCACCAAGCAGTCACTGAGCATTCTAATTAGTTTGGACAGCAAAACTTGCTTGGTAGGCTGTTTGACTTCTGGGTGCATTAAAGATACATAAATCAGGCACAGTCTGTCGACATACCGGGTCACCTGGGGGGCCTGGCAGACCTGGATTTCCATCCCTTCCTGGAGCTCCCTGGAAACAGAAGCATCATATTCAAATCTTTGCCCATTTGCACAGGTGCACATTAAAGTGTGTTGTGGGGATAGGCAAAGGTGGTCCTTACATCATTTCCTGGGGTTCCCGGAGTTCCTGGCAACCCAGGGAGACCTCGAGGGCCCTGGGAAATGGGGCAAATAATTACATATGAGGATTTTCAGTAATTTCCTTGAAGCAAGAAAACTGGATTTGCTGTGCCAAAAAACTTGGTTAAGTAGCTCACCTGAAGACCTGGCTCTCCTGCTGGTCCTTGGGAGCCCTAAGTGGAATGAGATTTAGTGATTAGAATTCTGGCAGCAATGTCCATAAATTACTAAAGTGGGAGAAAGGGTTAAATAGTGTAATTTACTTCATGGAACAACAAGACTTGCTACCATGCACACGCTGAGAACTTTGAAAAGTGGGCCAAGACTTTTGGATGGTAGCCAAACACTTAACCAGATGCCTTTGGCTGCAAACATCAATAGGACTTTGCTCAGAAACCTGGTATGTCCCTATCATCATCATCATCTGCCCCTGCACCTCCACATGCACACAAACAATACCTCCAAATTCTATCTGTTCAAAAACTGATGGTCCACGGAGGTGACTAGCACAGGGTTCCTTTCCTTTCTGTTTTCTTCTTAGTGTCACTTCTCTAAAGAAATTGCCAAAATCAGGGCCTCCCCGGTGACGCAGGGGGTTGAGCACAGTGCTGTGAAGCTGTCTGCAGCCTCTGCAGCATGGGTTTGATTCCCAGCTGGCCAGGAAGCTACCCACATGGTGTGGCAGATCTCTCCTGCCTCACCCGCTGCTCCCCTCAGCAGTGTATTTTGTCAGTCTGCCTGTTCTGCTCCCCGCTCTGTCTCTGGTGAATCCTCTCACTCTCCCGTGCCTCTGGCCTGTACCCCATCTATTGTATAAATAAATAAATCTTTAAAAAAAAGAAATTGCCAAAACCAGTGTTCAGTGACAGGACTAAGAAGGAAAACATGAGCCACTTTAGAAAATTGGAATTCAGGTTGCCTAAAAGGTGGTTGGATTACCAGTGAGCCTAACAACCTCAGCTCTATCCACATCACATCACATCACTAGCAAGGGACGTGACCACTGAATGAGGTGTGGGTAAGCCATGCAAGCAAGGAGCTGGTTTCTCAGCAGCGGACTTCAGTAACTGCTCCCAGATGTCTCCTTTCTTGCTTTCAAAAATAAATGTTCATATCATTGTTACAGTGAAAGCTACTTGTTGCTCCCTTTCAATGTACAGTGTCCTTTCATTCCTAAAACATTTTTTTTTTTTTGCTTCAACCTCCTTCACTCCTCCAGTAATTTCCTGATCTACTTTTTCCTTTGTTTAATCTCCCATCATCAATGATTTTTTTATATTCTTGCCCTGTAAATCAAACACCAGTCACACACAACATAAACCCTCTATTTACACTTTCTCTTTACTCTCATGCTAACTTTATTATAAGGTCAATTTCCTACATTGATGCCATTAAGGTAACAATTTGTTTCCATACTTCTCTTGTTCCAAAGTTTTTAAATGTTTTTATAGAAAATAAAGAGTAATCTCATTACTCTTCAGTTAATTAGTGTGTATGTTGTGGTCATTATTCAGGTACTGCTCCTAAACTCTGGCCTTATAGTTAAAACACATTAAAAAACTGCCCATTCTCTGGCCATTGAAAACAGCTTTCATCCTTTCTTCTTTAAGATGTCATTTACAGATTTTTTTATATTACCTCAGTTATACATACTCCATTCATTTTAATTATTGACTTGTTATAGTTAAAACAAATAGCAATAAATAACTACACATTAGCCATTCTTATAATTTGCATCATAATTCAAGCATGCATCTGTACCTTTCAGTATACAGAAGAACTAAAAATGAATATAAATTTGCTTCTAATCCAAAATTAGTGGATGTGTGACCAGTATATGTGAGTAATCAGTGAGCATCCTCTCTGTGTTTAGTGACATAACCTCAGAGCCTATTAATTTGCTCCCTTTGGACAGTATTAACTTGCATTCCTCCCCTGACCTTTTTGATTATTCAAATTTGTCACTGAATTTTGTTTCACAGTAATGGACTCAACAGGGTTTCAAGAAATCAATTGAATTTCACTTACTGTTCGGCCAGGAATTCCTACCCCTGGTGGGCCTGTGTCACCTGGAGAACCATGGACCCCTGGCAGTCCTCTTTCACCCTGTGCAAAGAGATGTTTCTATCAGTGCAAGGCTCATTTTTTTTTCCAATGATATTATGATAATTATTAGTTATTTAAAAATTATCTATAATATTTTTATACCTTTGGTCCACGTGGACCAGATGCTCCAGGATTTCCATCCAATCCCTTAAAGGAAAAAAAGAAAGTAAATATTTTTTCTTTTAAAAAGTTAAGAGCCGCTTAGAAGTCATAACTCAGTTTCATTGTTCTTATCTTACTTGAATCTTTTTCTATAAAAAATAAGAAACTGGAAAAATACAATTTCAATAAGTTATATTGTACATTATGTTAAAATATAAAAGGTGGTTTTACTTAAAATGAAGCATCTGATAATGAAAAGTATTTATTATTAATTACTATAAAAATTTCAAAGGGATGATTTAAAAAAAGGCATGTGAAACAGGTATATTGGTTATTTGTGTTTTCTGGCTTTCTAGTTCTCTATGTCTGGGAATGGCCTGAACCAGAATGGCATATTTTGTAGATGACCGACCCCGCCATGGTCATATTTGTAGAGCTTCTAGAAGGAAATTGCAGGTAGTTCTTCTCTTTTAAGATAGTATACTAGAAAGATTCATGGTTTAAACTAGTATACCTTACTAGGTTCCATAATATCCTAAAGAATTCATGTAGATGAATTCTAGAAGCCTAAATTTTTCAAAACTACATGTAAAATGGCATGTGTATGTGAATTTTCTTCAGAAAAGAGAACTCTGTTGCACAAAATTTCCAAAGAGTTTAGATCTCTGATTTAAGGAATACCTGAATATTCTTTTTCTGCATACCAAAGTTGTTTTCTATACTTATGATCTATGACTAGGAATACACAAATCATAAGTAATGAATTTTCAAGAGAAGTGTTAGTAAAAGGACTGGTACTTACTGGTTCCCCTGGCAGGCTTTTCCCTGGAGGACCAGCCTCACCTTTTGGACCTGGAAGTCCAGGAGGGCCTATAATCCCACCTGGCTCCCCCTGAGGAAAACAAGGCAATAGTCTTATTTATTCCATTGCTTAGGTCATGGTAGGAGGTGTGGAAGTTGTAGTTTCCACGTTTGAAATTGTCTAATTCATTTTCTCAATTCATTCATTCATTCATTCATTCACTCATTCAGCAATTTTTATTGAGAAATGAATTCATGCCGGGCACCATTCTGATTATCTCAAATGCATTTAAATTTTGTAGTGAGGTACCTTACAATAAGCTTAGCAGTATTATAAAACATAGGCAAGTGTATAAATATATGCACAAAAGTGCATATCTATTTATTAAGCTCCTTAGATCATCTTTATGCTTTCTTTAAGCAAGTTTTCACTATTAATATACTATTCCCATGTAGACATTATGGAAATAGGTCCTGAAAGATTATGAGACTTAAGTCCATATCAGAGTTGGGAGCTGAGCATGAAAGAGACTTTCTGAGTGCAGAGATTTTCATGTCTAAGTTAGTTCATTTTGTCACCTTGTTTTTCTATGCCAAAACAACAGCTGCCATGATGCCTAACTTCAGGGGACAGCATTCACACTGCTTTTTATGTGATTGTCTCTTCCCTACACAATTCTGTCATTCTTGTTCTATCCTTCCATTTCTCCAAGCTCCTATTGATTACCTGTCTTTTCCGCCTATGTAGCTTTTAAAATATATGAAACAACTAAAATGAAAATGATACCTTTTCTCCTTTAATGCCTTGTTTTCCTGGGATACCATGTTCTCCTGGCAATCCCTAGAAAATTCAGAATAAAATGGAAAGAGCAATTAAAACATCTCTTGTTATAACACAATTTCTATCTGTGGTGGGTCAGGATTTTAATATATGCACTGTTTGGAGAAGGGTTGATTTTGGCTTGTTAGGGAAAACCATTAGTAAAAATGTGGCTTGTTGCTTCAAGAGAAGTCAATCAGATGCCATGGCAAAGAAATTAAATCAAGCAGAATTGAACCAAATGCCTCATCCATACTATTGCCAAGAAGGGGTGGAAGGATAGTAGTCGGTAACATCACATTATGATTCAGAAGGATAATGAGGTAAATAGGAAAATCTGGTTTTACTATACTTTGGCAACTGTGGCTCTTTCCTTTTTTGATTTTAGTCTCTGTTTTTTAGCTCCAGCCACTCTCCCTTAAGCTCACTTCTTGGGCATCTTGTGGCTCCACTGGCACCAATAGCATTTTCTCCCTGATAGTAAGATTTCTCCCTGACATATACCTGCTGCATGCACTAAGTGCCAAGCAAAAAATTTCGTTCTGGGAACTGAAGGTTTGAAGCACCAAGCCGACTGAGTGAGCTGAAAGACAGGCCTCTGCAGGTTCAGTGATGGAGCATAAAGAATAAAGGAAGAGATCATGGGGTTGCTCCCTAGGTAATGAGAAAAGGAGAGACTTTAGCAGTTGTAGAGAAGGAACATGGATGGTGGCCAGAGATCAGTCTCTCCAAGAAGTTAGAGGAAAACATTTTTTTTCCATTTTGTTCGAATGGGACTGACGGTGAATCTTGACTCCCAAGTTGTCAGAAAGCTAGCGAGATTGTCCAAGAGACAAAAAAAGATGGATGCAGGGTTGTGTGTGTGTATATAGTGAGTCCACTAAAGCTAGATTATAATGCAACCCAAAGACTTTTCTTGGCTGCATTTTAAAATAGTTTCAGCCAAGAGACTTGTTCTTTTTGGAGGATCTTTCAAGAAAACAACAGCAGAAGCTTTGGAAGTTGTTTTTGTTTTTGGATGGTGAAATGAACAGAAGCCATGCACAATGGAAATACTTCTTATCTTGGTTTTCCTTATTTCTTTTGATGTTTCCAATCCCTTCGACTATTGGTACAGTGCTGACCAGAATGTCCAGCATAATAATTTAATTAACTTGAGTTCCAAAGACTGATTAATTAGCCTTACGAATTCAAAAGAACCTCCCATGAATATATGAAGACATTAGCATTCCCAGTAGCCCCTGATATTAGATGTGATCAGTTTTAGTGATGGCCCGTGTCTTTGGAATGTGGTATCACACAGTCACATGAATTGATGTTGACATTCTTTAAAACATGGCTCAGTTTCCATTTAATTTACAAATATCAAAGACATAGGTATCTACTATACATACAATATCTCCTGGTGGTCCTCTGGGTCCCATAGTTCCTGCAGGTCCTTGCTGACCCTAAAACAGAAGGTGATAGGTACTTTAACTTTGCTAAGAATATTAGATAGTACCTGAATATCTATAAAACTTGGTGTGATCTTTATCTATAGAAAGACTGACTTTCCTTCATCCTACCTTCTCTGTGTATTAGTGAAATGTGCTTTGGGTTTACAAAGATAGTTTAGAGATGTTGCCATTTAAGTGGTCCTGTTCTTACCAGTAGGTGAGGCCTGGATAACATGCCTTACTCATTGGTGGGAACATTTGACATTGTCTCTCCCACACCTCCCACCAGCTTGTCTTTCTTGGGACACCTGAGAAATCCCACCAGGGGAGCACAAGCATCTCAGGGACACATAAATTTGGCTTAGAAATTGAGTCTTAAATCTTGTTCACTCTAAGAATATAGCTCAGTCACAGATTTAGCTCTCATTATTTATTCTTAAAGCTTTGAGGGACACTACTGTGAATATGCCCTGAAAAAGAGTTGAAAAATCTTATTGCAAACCAAAAGGTACTGTTACTGTGTGTGTAGTACTAATGCAGCCAATTGGAGATGGGGGTTGGGAGAATCACCATGGAAGAATGATAAAGTCTCTGAGGCCATCTGTGAAGAAAATAAGTGGCATGCCACAGTAACTGTGTTACATAAAAAAGGCTATAACTTCATTTTCCCCTAATTTATCTCAGAAAATTTTTATATACCTTTAGTCCTGGGCTTCCTATTACACCGGGGGGACCAGGATCTCCAGGTTCACCCTATATATATAGGTGGAATGAAAAGTGAAATAGTGATTTGACTTTTCACAATCTCAATTAGGTTTGAAGATGCAATCAAAAGACATGATGAGATTACCTTTATCCCCTGTGATCCTATTATCCCAGGTTCTCCCTGTAAGTAAAATATTTAACATATATGTAATCCTTAAATTCAGAGATGAGCTTCTCTAGTGCTTGCATACATTTGAATTCCCACTAATTAACATACAATAAAGGAAATTATGGAAGATATGACAAGCAGGGTTCATTATAAAACATGATTTAAAATATTTTTGCTAGGAAGTAAAAATAATTCATTTTCTTTCTTTAATAATGTTTTTTTCCCAAAAGTTATTTTGACCCTGTAATCATGTTCCAGTAGTAATCACTGAATTTTATTACTTTGCTGACATTGTTAAAATTTCAGAGGAGAAGGGGAAAAAAAGTAGAATTTGAGTTGATATGTTATGGTGATTCTATAATCAGGTATATATATTTAATGAAAAACAAACAAAAAATTAAGGTCATACAAAAAAACCTTAACAGTTATAATGAGTTGACTCTTCTATTTTCCATGACTTATTAATTATTTATGCTTTTAATAAAATCATCCTATTTGATAAATTCAATTTGCATCATTAGCACAATTTTTGAAAGAAACTATACCTTGTATTTTCATTTTGTATTTCAGATATCCTAAGTGGATCTTTCATAACATTCATATCCAGTCACTAATAGTAATGGGTTATGGAGAATATATGCTTCCCAGACTGAATGTAAAAGCATCACATGATAAAACTTAACAAGGTTTAAAATTTCTCATTGATCAAAATAAAAGAGTCAAATTCACAGGGGAAAAAGTAAAATGCTCAGAGAGCTGATTTTATCAAATCTATTAGACTCCAAAGTAAACATACTAGAAATCAGCGAGAAGGAAATCAATGAAGTAGAAAACCCCAGATAACGATAAAACATCTACTTACTCGATCTCCCTTTTCACCTTTTGTAAAAGGTTCCCCCTAGGAAAAATGGTAGAAAACAGAATCAATTCTAAATACTTTTGGAGATAAACTTTCCAAAACTGGATGTGAATAAATTCTGCAGGCCAAATTCAGACTTGCATTGAAAGCAAACCTCTAAAATGATTCAGAATGTACAGAGTTTGCCTGTGCAGCTTACGGGAAGCACATGAGAAATACTTTAAAAACTATTTCATATTCCCAAACGAACAATACAGTAATCATTCTCATATTTTGAGAATCCTGAGCCATTGAGAAATTGGAATGTTGTCCATGGCCTAAGCTTCCTCTTGCAAGGGCCATACAGAGGCAGCCATAGCAGAATGGATGATGAGTGATGAACAGGAGGACATTCATTTGAATTCTGCCCATTAAGTTAGTGCTTGAAAATACAAAGTCATTATTTGCGATACTTTACTAAATCACTATTATTTTAAATGCTAATTTAAAATGCCATAAAGGGGTTAATTCTTGGATGAATAACAAGTACATGTCCATGAAACTGGTGGTGGTTCTGGTTGGATGTATGTATGAAGGTCTTAGAGAGAGATGTAAGCTTTGAGGGGGTACCTCTTGTTAAACAACTCTCTTTCCATGGTCACTGTATACTAACAACCCAATCTCAGCCTTGAGCTAACTCTTGTTAGTTTCTGTTCTAGAAGTTACAGCCACATGATCTCACTGAATCTTTGTAACAGTGCTGTGAGGAAGATACTGTCTCACTTCAAGCTTGAGGAAAGAGACTCAGAAGGGTTGTGAGTAACTCTATATTATTTCCTGTAAAATAATATTCACCCACTTTATGTCCCCTTGTTAATCTAGGCTGTAAACTCTGTGTTGCAGGGATATACTCCATCTTGTCTATCATAGCATTTCTGCTCTACACTGTTGGTGCCTATTGAAAATTTTTAAATTAAAAAATTTAAAGTCACACAGATAAAATAATAATAGCTAGTACTTGCTGAACTCTTACAGTATAATAAAGCACTGTTCTAATCCTCTTATACATATTAACTAGTTAATCCTCATGTGTCAACAGGGGATAATAGTATATCCATTTACAGATGAGGAAACTGAGACACATAAATTTCCCCAGGCCAAATAGCCAATAGAGACTGTTTAGGATTGAAACCCAGGCAGCCTGAGTTGAGATTCCACCTTTCCTTGCTCAGTCTATTTGATGTGATTTGTAATTGAATGGATTGACAATAAGATGAAAACCATACATTAAAAAATATTTTCTTTTGTTTATGAAAGTCAAGAGAAAGTTTGAAATCATTCTGGTGGGTAGAACTGCTCTCAATGGACCTCTTAGGGACTGCTATTCTCTTAAATCAGTCATGGGGATAAATGGCTACTAAATAAACCTCTGTGCTTTTTCACCTCAAGTTTTGCATGGTAGGGACAATGGGGGTCACCTTCGGCCCAGTTTTCCCAGTTCTTTGCAGTTATGGGGACCATGTAGCTAGTTCTGGCAATGAAATGTTAGCAGAAGTGACATGTGTCACTTGCAGGCTAACACAATAAGCCCATTCACAATTCTCCCTCCCACTTTCCCTGCAGTGATGATAGAGAAAGTTGTGTACAGCAGATGGCACAGCTCCACGGTGGTAATCAGCCTGGTATCTGAATGTAATACAGAGGAGAACACCCACTTTCTCCAACTAAATCTTGCTGGGCATGCATGCATGAGCAAAAAGCAAGAGTCAATCTTTTTTTTTTTTTTTTTTTTTTTGCAAAGTCACAGAAATTTCAGGGTTAATTTGTTACTTAGCTCAACAAAGCTTACCCTGATTAATATGCCCAACATTTTCTTTCTAACATGATTACATCTTATTACATTTATACATTAGGTCAGGTCTTTATTTTATTCTTACTATTTCATTGTAATTCTAAAAAATCAATTTGATTTTAAGACAGGAGAGGATATTAACTAAAATGAGCAATGAGTCACATTGTCTATACAATGGCTGTTTCTGCTTTTATCACCCTGCTTATGTCATTGCTTATTTAGAAACTGTGTAAAGCCTCACTGTCTAAAGTAATGGGTAGAAAAAGGAAAACATGAGCCTGGTTGTCCAGAGACTTCATATTTAGTCCTAGCTCCAATAGTTACTCCCTGGGTCATCACATTGTAGAATATCTTTTTTTTTATACAAGATCCGGGGTACAGGCCAGATGCGAGCGACGGTGAGAGGATTCACCAGAGACAGAGTGGAGAACAGAACAGGCAGACTGATGAAATACACTGCTGAGGGGAGCAGCAGGCGAGACAGGAGAGGTCTGTTTCGCCATGTGGGATTCTCGCCGGCATCGAACCTGCGCTGCAGAGGCTGCGAACAGCTTCACAGTGTGGTGCTCAACTGCCTGGGCCACCAGGGAGGCCCACATTGTAGAATATCTTTCCCTATCTATAAGACGGTCTCCTTGGAATATTTCAGTTCTGATAAGTTCCACACCCCAACATATTCTAAATGTTCTGTGTGGAGGCCAAACTACCATTTGAACATTATCATTCAGGTTCAGAATTCAAATTTGGATGAAGACTGTTTTGTTTTGACCTTCTGGTTATTATGCAAAGTTAAATCTAGACCTTGTTCTGGAATAGAAAGGCAGGGGATAAGAGCTACATTGTTCCATACAATAAAGTAAAAAGTGTGTGTGTGTGTCTGTGTTTGTTTTACGTGGGGGGTAAGGAGGAAGGAGGCAAAGGGAGTGGAAAACTAAGGGATTAAGAGGGAACTGGAAAGAAGAAGAGTTAAAGGAAAAGAAGTTTGTTTCTCCTGGGTAAGGCTGAGAGGGCTAAAGGTAGTTTCAACTGGGGTAGTGGGGTAGATGGGCTGTCTCTTTTCACCTGCTTCACCCCAAGCTCAAACACTGGTGGTAGGAGAGAAAGCCAGAGGGAGGCTGCTGGAGCTATGAGATCCTTCGAACCTTGCTACCTAGAGCATATGGTCCATGGTCCAACCCGAAGAGCATCACCTGAGACACTGAGACCTGCAGTCTCTCTGCTAGCACCCCAGACCCTCTGAGTTAGAGTCAGCATTGCAAAATGATCCCCAGGTGATTCAAGTGCACATTTACATTTAAGATACCTGGGTTTACTTCACTGAAAGTTTCTTCTTTTGGCTCTACAAATACCTGCTTTTCCAAAAGAATTTTAGTAAATCTCACTGCCAGGTCTGCCATATGTCACATGGAAATTAAGAGAAGGTGATTGTCAGTGTTCAAGCTTGGAGGAGAGACAGTGGAGACCTAGAGAAGCAGCTAAGATGTGTTAAGAGATGCTGACAAGTGTGGAGCATCCAGAATGGGCTGGCAGGTGGAAGGGACAGCACCACCAGGCTGGAATAGTGGGACACTGGAAATTGTCAGTCATCCATGGAACCCTCAAAGCTGTTCCTTGCGACTAATATGGTAGCACAAGAATTCAAGTACTAGGCAAATATATTAACTCCTGCAAGTTATGTGTTAAGATCTTTAACAGATTCAAGGTGTTGACGAAAAAGCTTGTTTTAGGGAAACTGACTATTAATGAAAAAAACAACCCTGTGGTTGTTGAGCTAAATGGCCTTCCTCAAGTTAGGATGTATGTCTCCTTCCTGAAACCACTTGCTGATTTGCACAGGTTCACCAAATAACTAATATTTCTTTTCACAGATGCTAGGATCTGAGAAACACTGAAGCCCTCTTCTTCCAAACAGTGGATTTGAGTTTGGGCTGCCAATCCCCTCTCAGCATCATCTTGATAATAATAATAATAAAACCTTTCTCTGCTTCAGTTAGTATTTGGTGTTTGGTCCTTCTGTGTGTTGGGTGCGTGAACCACTGGACAGTTGGTTTCACAGTCACGTAGGGAGGTCTGGGCTGGATACTAAGGGCAAGAGCAGCGCCTGAAGGTACAGGAACCTGCAGTAATCTGTAACAGCCCTGATTCTAAAGATACCTGAAAAATTACTGTCATTTCTACAGATGCATAATTTTAAAAGCTGAAGTACAGGGAAAAGTTGCTTTTGTACTATTACATACTTTTATATTATTTCTATTTGGCATGTAGGCATTTCAATGACCTCTCATTCATTGTCCTCTATAAACCAATATCCCTTTTTCACCCTGGCAAGAAAAGGGGTAAAAGTGATTTGAAAAAATTACATTTTTAAAACAAAGATGAAACATTTACTTGGTAAGTCTGATTCTTGAGGGTTGTTGTGGGTTTCTTCTTTCCTTTATTTTTTTAACAACTTTAAAAGAATAGTTGTTTTTTTTTTTTAATAACTTGGATTCATGTAATTTCTTTAGGTAGTCTTACCTGAATATAAATGATACCGTAGGGTTTTTTTTTTTCCTCCACCAGAACTAAGTCTTAAACTGACCTCCATAATACTGAAAATTGGCTGAGAAGTCACATTGATCTTACAGAATTTAAGAAAGAAAAATAATTTCAGAAAGTATACTAAGAGCAGTTGTTTGAGGAGATAGATAAACATTAAATTAGCTCCAGTCTTTAATTATATTGGATTTATTATTTACTTTAGCTAGAACTTTTAATTGTAGTAGGGAAGCTTAGCGCTTTTTAAACACTGGGTTCTTGAGCAAGCCAACCTAGGTGTGAATCATGGTTCCAAAACTTACTAACCTGTGACCTTGGGCAGGTTATGTAACTTCTCTGTGCCTTAGTTTCCTCATCTGAAGAGTGGAGTATTAATTAGCCTATCTCCTGTTTGGTTGTATTTTTTTTTTATTAGATTGAGTAAGCTAATGCATGTATAGGACTTAGCATCTCAGAGAGAACACTTGCTCAAATACTGAATTTATTTTTGTTTGTCACAGCAGCGGCTACTAAGATATGACATTGGGCTGGTTAGGAAACATATTTTTAATATATTGTTTGGATATTC
Source organism: Talpa occidentalis (assembly GCF_014898055.3). Classification (NCBI taxonomy): domain Eukaryota; kingdom Metazoa; phylum Chordata; class Mammalia; order Eulipotyphla; family Talpidae; genus Talpa; species Talpa occidentalis. The sequence continues at coordinate 82,580,767 of NW_023602073.1, read as the reverse complement.
TTCCTCTCCCTTCAAAGCTAAGATACTTACAGATTCTCCTTTTTGTCCTTTAGGGCCAATGGACCCTGGAAATCCTGGTTGCCCAGTTTCACCCTTCCAAGAAAAAGCAGAAGAGAGAGGTTGCATGAGGTTAGATGAGCACTGCTGTGGCTGTCAGAGTCACAGATTCTACGATGCACAGATTCACTTGTGATCCGTCTAACCATGGAGCACATCTATTATGCTCCAAGAGACAATGGAAAGTTCTGAATCAAGTTAGGCAATTTGCATAAAAATGTGTCAGTACTTCACAATGCCTTCAGGTCTTTTAGATCCATAATATTCATTCTGATATTTAAAATCAATGTAAAACGAAAGTTAATTATTTTTCAAGGAAAGAACATCTAGAGGAAAAAAAAAATTATACTTTTGCTCTGTTGTATCAAAGAAAATAATTTTTGGGATCTTAAGGCATCTGATGGTTTTACTGACACAACAATCCAGACTCATTTTATCTCATACACTTCTTTCTTAGATGGGGGTATTGGAGTGGGGGAGATGCATATGAGGAGAAATTAGTCTCTCAGCTGTTTTCAACACTGATAATGCTGCTTAAATGATTGACTTTGGACAAAAGCAGCATTCTTGTCGATGTAGTGACAGCAACAGCTTAGAAATGTCTAAGATTTTCTGGTCAGCATCTTGAAGGGGGATTTATATGTGACAAACAAAGAGTATTCTGAGAAGACAGTTTTAGAACTAATATGTGTGGGAAGGAAATAGTTCACTAATCAGGCATGAGAGGGGTATCAGCATTGTGCTTCTTTCAATTTTGATAAAAATCCTTGAATACCACATAATTGGTAAATTAAATATAGCCATTGCTAGTCAGATAAACCCCCTTCAACCTCAAGGGCATTTTGCAAAAACGATGTTTACCATTCCATTTTTGAAAATGCATCTTCTTTCCTGTTTTGTTAATTTTTATTTCAAAAATACAGAAAATATTAAGTGCATTTTTCAAACCTCCAGGTACCAAGCACCCAAAATGAAAGAAATGAAAAGAATTTGCAGTCAAATAGAAATCTCCTTTATTTCCTTCTCTATTCCTGTCTCAGAGAGAGCCACTCTCATGAATTTAGTACTTAACCCTTTTAGTTCATAGTTTTGTACTTTTACTGCTTACATGGAATCATAAACAATAGATTATTTTGGGTATTTGAACAAATTCTAAATGTAGCTTTATCTTGTACATAGCATTTTTTTTTTTGGTGAGAAAAGTTGCTTTTAATTTCCTTTTCTGTTGGTACATATAGATCTAGGTCATACACAGGACAGCATTTTATCTAGTCTATGTAAACACACTAGCATTTGCCCAAGCTTCATTGATGAGCATTGGGTTGTTTCTAGCTTTGCTCTATTATGAATAGGCTGTAGTGAACACTTCTATATGTCCTCTAGTGTGGATGTGTTTATCTGTTTATTGTGAACCCTCAATCAACAATCCACCAATGTACTTCAAGTACAAATTCATTACAGTCCTAAAAACATTGACTTATTTTTACATTTCTATCCTGATTAATATCTTGTGATTAATTCAGACAAGATGTAGAGGGAACATGTCATATGTCATGGATAGACAAGAATACGTTCTTATTAAACTATTTTATTCTGCAACACAAATCCTTTCTAGAGTCTCTTCTCTAGATCTGAGGAATACATTTTGTAAATTTAATCTTGATTTTATTAGTATAACCATTTATTCCTTCTGGCACCTAAATAGTCAGTGCACCTCAGTCTTATATTTGCCACACTGTAAGAGAAGACTTTTTTTTCTAGGCATAATAAATTCTATCTAAAGTAAGAAAAGGGAGAACTTGGTAGATATATTTAAGGGAACAATTTGCTGTTGGTTTGAAGAGGAAATAACAATTGGCTTTGTATGAGCATAAGGATATACAGAATGACCTTCCTATTAACCATCAGGTAGGTGCTAAAATCCTCAGTTAGGGGTGAAGGAGAAATAGGTCTTGTGGTTGGACTGACCTGCACACACAAAAAAGTAGAAATCAGGGAAAGTGTCTAGAAATTACTACAAAAATCACATGTGCCCAATATCAAATGAGAAGTGAAGAGGAATTTGGAAGAGTGATTATATTCCTCCCTGCTATGCATTGGCACAGATATAAATAGCTCTCCATTGAAATACTGAGGAAGGGTCCAATAGAGGCTTGGTCCACTCTCTGAGTGTTATTTGTGTATGGCAGAGCTTGGAGGAACGCTCAGGGATCAGGTCCTTCATATAAATTCTGTAAGCAAAAGTATTTCATACCTAAATCTTAGACTCATGTGGAATTGTTTTTCACAGTTAAAATGATGTTCAGTGATTTATCACTGTGGATAAGAGTAGAAAGACAAGTGATGAATTTATGTAGCATTAGGAAAGGCTGTCCTTTAATTTGACACTGTTGATACTATTTGAAAAGCCTGGTGCTGTTGAGACTCCATTTTTTTCTCTCTGACATCCTGCCTGGAAAGACAACTGTTACTTTCTCAGGAGTCCTTAGAAATTCTGTCATCTATTCCACTGTCACTATAAAGAAGCAGTTGTTCTCAATCAACTTGCAAATACATTTTCCTTTCCTACAAACTGTCAGTCTCAGGCAAGTTACAGAGCAGAGATAATCACTTCAATACTGGTAGAATGGTCATGAGATGCCATTGCCTCTTACTGTCTTTTATCATTAATAAGCTTATAGTGTGCCTTAGTGTTTTCCCCTATATTTAAGTGTTATTGATGTAGGATTGGATTGCTAATGCAGGAGTGATTTGTACATAGATTTACGCCTTTTTTATTTGTTTTGGGGCCTTATGGTAGTGTTGGGTTCCAAATGGGACAGATTCTGTGATTCTCTTTTGCTAGTGCATTAAAAAGTGTTATATTATGATACATGATAAGTCATTTATGTGCTTAAATTGTACTACTGGTTAAACCTCTTATTTTGCAACATAGACTGATTCCCTTCTGTCAAAATTATGGCGGGATAGGCAAAGATGAGCAAGACCAGATGTTAAGGGGGTAACAAGTAACTATTAATACTAAAAAGAGATCAAGGAGAAGAAAGGGGAAGAAAGCTTGGGTGGATGAATGGAAAGAACAAATCTTCAATGAGGGTTTAATATGTGTCAAATATTGTGTTTTGGGTTCATCTCATTTGATTTAAATCCTCCCTCAACTCACTTGGTAGCTATGATGATGCCCATTTACAAACGTGTAAACTGATTCTTAGAGAACTAGAGCGATGTCCCCAAGGAGACATATGTGTTACTGGCACAATCGACCTTAGTCCCCAAAGTCCATGATCTTTCCACCACTCAGTGGTACGCAATCCTGACTACCTGCTTGAGTCACCTGAAGCATTTTTAAATAACAGTGATATGATCCACCCTACATTAATCAGAGATATGGGCTATCTCAAATCAGTCTCTGGGGATAGGGCACAAGCAATGATATTTTCCAAAAGCTCTCCAGGTGACTCTAGTAGGCAGTTAGTGTTCAGAACCACTGGGGTCCCTCTCAGGCACAAGCAAGATCTGTGGGAACAGCTTGAAGGAGCTTTACATTCCCACTGTGGTGACCCATGAACAACATTATAATTTTAAAAATTAATGTATTGATCAGAACAGATACTAAGTGGATATGCATGGGTGGAGGTGATGTCACTTTTCCAGCAACTGCTATGCCTACATTGTTTAGTTTATTTTATGCATTATTTATTGGCAGTCTTTCTCCTTTTAAGAACTGCAATTCTTAAAATAATTTTGTATGTACATTTATATCAACTACTGCCTCCAGTCCCCTGTAGACTCTTTGAGGTCATTTATTTGGATAGGAGGATGAAACAGTTATGTCACAGGCTTTTTCTAATTCCACTTAAGATTCTGAAGCAATTAAAAAAGATTTTAGCTACAGAAAGGTTCTCAGAGTTTGAAATACACCTGTTTTACAGAATCAAATTTCTCATCACTGGGGTCTTAAGAATTCCTAAGTAACATGTGTTTCCTAATGAACATAGCAAAACAGAAGCCAGCTGTTTTGTTTCAAGAAATGAATCATCATTTAAATACTTTGTGTCACAACACTCTTCTTTGCTCAGCTGTCCTATGTGACAAGCTTTGTGGTTTTCTTTTTCTTTATTTCCCCCTTAGCCTGCAGGTGTCCAGTAGTTATGGCTTAAAATGTAATGTGTTTATGATGGTGGTGTAGGAATTCTGTAAGCTATTCAGTTACAGGAACTAGTGCTAATGTACCAGACACATAAGTGCCTTGTTATTGCTGTGTAATCAATTTTTTGGATGTCTTTTTAAGGATGTCAATATTTTATTTATTTATTGCAGAACATTTCATTTTCAATGGTCAATCTATGAGAAGTTCCTAGTTTCTTGTTGAGCCTAACTTTATGGTATTTCTGGTGATAGATATATCGTCTTTTGAATAGATTTGTTGTACTGATTTATAAGGCATAGATGTTGGATTTTCTTGGATTCATGTTGAAATACCCTGCTCTCAATCAAGAGAATTTTTCCTGGGTGAATGAGTGAAGGTAGCACCCATAGGCCATGTTCCCTCAGCGTATTTTCAAACCCACTCATCTCTGTCTGTAGATTTAAGGTGCACTGTTTTTTTTTTTTTTTTTTCCTGACAATGGCACAATTCACACTGAAGCCCAGGTAACCACAATTTCAGAATCAAACTGGAGTGAAACATCTTTTTGAGTGGGTAAGTGAATCTGTCATCTTCACAGCTAATATAATTAAACCTGTGAGTGATGACAATGAGAATGCAATGGAAATTCATCAACATTTTAATTTTAAAACTGTTGTGAAATAGTTATTTGATTAAATCACCACTATATATTATAAACCCCACCCAAAAAATATCCCCGTCACAGCTTGTGTTTGAGCTCTTAAATAAGACTTGCAAATATTGAACCAGAGCCTGAGGCATTTTGCCAAAGGGGTCTTCAGATTGTTTTCACCACCTACACAGATTCATGAAACATCTAATTATAAACCGAAGCTTATGCCCTAATTTCATTTACCTTGTCACAGCTATTTTCCCTTGATTTTCTACTTGTAGTCAACCGCTACTCAGCACTCTTCACTGAAGCTGCCTCTGTTGTAGGTTCCAACCCTAGGCCTGGTGTTTTGGGGATTGGAGGCTGTGCCCTCTGCAGGTCAGCTGCCACCCCAGGAACAGAAGGCCAGAACCCCATGCTCAGAGGGACTGCCCCAATAAATAAATGCATGAAATGGCTTAAAACCTCTGATGTTTTCATTCACTTGAAAATCTGATTACCTTTTCTCCTTTTAGGCTACCAGCTCCATGTTCACCAATATTTCCCTAGGTAAACAGAAAACGAAACAAAAGTTCATTGATTTTTGATGCATTCTGTCCCCGCTTAAAAATTATAGTCAGTTGTGCTTTCACAGTTGTTTTTTTTTTTTTTTATGGATATAATTTTAATCACTTTTGCTCCTCTCACCTTCTGTTAAATATTCCTGGAAAACTCCCACTTTGGAGACTGTCTTCTCTCCAACTTCTCCCTGGCAGATGATTCTGGAGGAAGATCACACCTCCAGGGGCTACCTGTCACTATTTCAGATTCACCTGGGAGTCTAGTTGGTCCCTCCCTACTGGCTGGCTGCTCTTCCCATTATCAAATCTTCTCTATTGTTTTCAGAACACTAATCTGGACTCCACTTTCTCCGGGAAGATGATCTACCTATTACCCCATTTAAAAAATACAAGTTCTCAGATACTTATCACTAAAATTTCTACCACGAAATCTGTCAACCCACCTGCACGCACACTTTGTTGTCAGTGACTGTCTTAATTGGTGTCTGTTTTCCTTCATCAGTCCTCTGATTCCCAAGACTTGGTCTTAGAAATTTTTTTTATCATCTACTGCCTTTATGTGGAATTGGCCAATTTGTTAAGCTAAATAAAACGTAGATGAAATGGTCCAATTCAAAAATTTCTCTATCTACTTACCCTACCATCTTCAAATAGCATAAAACACATTGTTCTCTGATTATTCCCTTTCATGGACAAAGTTTTTAAAGGCTAATGTTTTTGATGGCCATTGACCATAGGCCTTAAGGTTCTCCTCAATTTGAATAAACTTCAGATGGGTTTATTTTGGACTCCAGGTGCTGACCTCCCTTTCTTAGCATCTTTCAAAAACCTGTAAATTCATTCACAGTTCCTTTGAACTATAAATCTTTTAAAAGTCTCTTTCCAGCTTTATACCCCAAGAGAGTTTTTCTTACAGACAGGGAGCCATTCCTTTGGAATGAAACTATCAAGGAGGATGGGGCCTCTTAATTTCCTAGTCTCTGTAGAAGGTGGGAACCTAATTTCAGTGGGTGTCTTGCTCCTACTGGTAAAAATTTCTCCTATTCCAAATATATGAGACAGTTTACTTTTCCCTTGTGTAAAGTTCTGCTCTCCCACTCACTCAGCACTTAAAAATATTTTACCCCTTTATCTCAGCAGAATTGAGCTTAGGCTGAGTTCTGCCTTCTTTTTCCTATTTCAAGAGCCATGACAGAAGTCTTCCTTGTCTGGTTAGCTTTGTCAGGCAATTTTTGCCTCACACCACTGATTCATCTTCCACTTAGTCCTGAGCTCACAGTGAGCAGACTCTGGCCCTCACCACTCCAGTGATCTGATCTGACACTCCAGTGATGTTTTCAGTGTGTTATCTAATGAATATTCCATTAAGTGACTTCCTGACTGAACTTGTCACTCTTGACTTGTATGATAGCACACTTTCCTGGTTTCTCCCATCTCTCTGACCTCTCATCCTCCTTCGCCTAACCGGTAAAGGAAGGACTCTCTCAGGACTCTTCCAGGTTCCCTTCTCTGTGACCAACATTTCTCCAAACACTCTTATCCACCCCTGTGGCTTACCTATCTTCTATACAAAGACAAACAAATTTATAAACCTAGCGTTCATATTCCATCTGAATTTTGACCCATTTATCTATGATCTTCTACTTTATGTATTCACTTGCAATTCATATACAAGTTCAAAACTGAACTTAAAAAACACAGCACACACATATATTAGAGATAAAGATGAGAAAATTGTATCAGACTGTTAGTATCTGTTAGTCCAGAAGTGGGAGAGTGATAATTAATTTCTTCCTAATGTATCTCTACCATTGGACTTAAAATGAGTAGTAATTTCATTTTATAATTAAAAAAATTAAGGAAAAAAACCAAATCCATCCTTTCCCTCTGATAGAACTCTTCCTCCTCTGCCCTGAGTGTTGTTCTTGAACTGCCCTTCTACTTATGCCCCAATACAAAATCTCTGTTCTTCCTGTTAACTGCCTTCACTCTGGGCAAGCCACATAATGCCTTCCCAGAATCATTGCAGTAGCTCCCCAGCATTGTGGGAGGCCTTTAAATCTACTCTTGTTCTACATTTACACACCACCCTCTGCACAAGATCCAAGAGGTATCTTTAAAGATATAACAGGATCATAACAGGATCGTATTTCCCTATTTAGCATCATCTTGACCACTCCTCTCCCTCAGAATTTCCAGGGATAATCGCTCAAGATCTTTCTCCTTTCACCTTCTAGATCACCTCTCTGTCCTCAACTCTTGCCTGGCTAGTAATTACTCATCCCTCAGGGTCTCATATTGTGAAATGTTATTCACAAAAACCTTTTGTGGGTCTCCCAGACAGATTTCCCTCTCGTACCTGCTCATTGGACATTGTGTGTTTCCTTCACAAATACCTACATTTTTATTTTTGTGTTTAAAAAATTTTGCACTAGAATGTAGGCTTCATGAACACCTGAGCTTGATTGTCTGATGTGCAGTACTCAACATGTACAAAGCACGCAGTAGATGTTTTGTTTTTCAAGATTTATTTATTTATTTATTTATACAAGCACTGGGTACAGTCAGAAGCGCGGGAGGGTGAGAGAATTCACCAGAGCCAGAGCAGGGAGCAGAACAGGCAGACAAACAGAGGACACTGCTGAGGGGAGCAGCAAGTGGCAGGAGAGGTCTGCGCGCCATGTGGGACCCTCCTCCGGTGGCCAGGGAGCAGCTGGGGATCGAACCGGTGCTGCAGAGGCTGCAGGCAGCTTCGCAACCCAGCGCTCAACTGCTGCACCACCGGGGAGGCCCTCATTAGATGTTTTAGAATAAATAAGCCAATGATTAGAATTTATGCTTTTTTTTCAATTAAAAATACACATCAGTAGAAAAAAATCACATAAAGTTTTAACAAGAATACCCCTTCAGATCATTTGGTTTGCTGTGGTTTGACATTTTAAATGTGCCCTTAATATTACTCATGCTACTCCAATTAAAAATAACTGCTGTGGGCCTCCCCGATGGTGCAGCAGGTTGAGCGCAGTGCTGTGAAGCTGTCCGCAGCCTCTGTGTGCGGATTTGATTCCCGGCTGGCCAGAAACCCACATGGTGTGGCAAACCTCTGCTGCCGCACCCGCTGCTCCCCTCAGCAGTGTATTTCAGTCAGTTTGCCTGTTCTGTTCTGTTCCCTGCTCTGTCTCTGGTGAATCCTCTCTCCCTCCAGTGCCTCTGGCCTGTACCCTGGTTCATGTTTAAAAATAAATAAATGTTTAAAAAATAATAAAAAAATAACTGCTGTTATTATTGGTCTTGTGACAGATATTCTTTCATTTTTTCTACTTTTATCTGAGATGTTTAGTAAATTGGAAATGAAAAATGTATTCTCAAAATCCTGAGTTGTGAATTGTTACAAAGACATAGTTGAAAACAAAGTACCAAATTTTAAGACATATGCACACATACACCAAGAATAAGCATTTATAAAATAGTAGGTTTCTCCGATGCAACTTGCGTAGAAACATAAATTTTAGGCATTTCCTGAAAATACTAGTCATTTGGGCTTGGTGCCAATCAGTGTGCACAACCCCTACCTTTGGCTATGCCAGGATGCTCTGAGGGAAGCTGGAACATGCTTTTGTCTAAGATATGAGTTGCCCAGAAATGGCGTTAAGAGTGGGAGGTCTATGCTCTTGGATCGCAGAGCACAGCAGCACCCAAAGTGCATCTGATGAGAGAACAGTCCAATAGAGCATCTTGATTTCCATCCCATTTCCCATCTTACCCTTCAACAATCTAAGATGCAGGATTGGCCTTCCCAGGAATATTCAGATAGGGTTTTTTCTAAGACATCCAAACAGGTTTTTCCCAATCCACGTTACCATAATAAAAAGGTCAGTAGGTGCCCTGTGGGCATCGGGAGAAATTATTCCTACTACTTTAAAGAATGAAGACTATCCAAACTTAGGGTTATCCCTTAAGGGAGGGCAAACATCTAGAACATCTGGTATATGAAGTCACCCCGTCCTCTTCATGGAGCCCCCTTCTGTCTCCTTGACTGTCCAGGACCTTATTCCATTTCCTAATTCCAGATATAAACCCTTGATCTGTCACATTTACTTTGGGATTTATGGCCATGCAAATTCTCCATGCATACATAATTAAATTTTGTGTTTAATCCATCTAATGTTATTTATTTTGCTAGTTCAGTCTGAGAAGAACTGGGAATGTTCCCCTGAGCCCTGATAAGAACACCAGAGATATTAGGATGAAAAAAAGAAATGCCTCTGCAGCACCAACTCATATTATTCTGTTCATATGCTCTATTGTTCTAAAATTTGGATTTTCTGATGGATCTGACACCCAGAAAAACAACAGGGTCATTTACTGCTTAGCAGAGCACCATATACTTGCTTCATTAAGTAGCTAGGCCAGGAAATACATCTTACCAAGGACCCTCAGTGACTTTCAGAGCTGTTCTCCACTTTCAGGTTAACAGTATTCAAGGCAGATTCAAACTTGTTACTTCAGTAGATTTATTCCTTGACATATGAGATTATCCTCTTTGCATTCTCCAAGCTAACCGCAACAACTACTTGGCTCTACAGAAATCATAAGAGACATGCATCTTGTGTTTCTGGAATATGTGGCTGCCTCAGATACTAACTATTCTAATTTTACTAGGTCATTTTGAAACTTGGTGTCATGTTATTTGAAAGGGTTCTTGTAAACCCTTTGAATAAATATAATAGTCATACAGTTTTGAATGTGTTTATTTAAAAATTCTCATGGTGAAGTGGTGAGGGTAGAGGTTTGTGGTGGGGGGGTGCTAATGTGCCCACCCATTTTAAAAATTCTGGGATGTTGGAACATGTTGATTGTTCTCTTGTGGGAAACTGTGAATGGAACTTTGGAACCTCTAGTCAGGAAAGTGGGGAGCTTGAAGCTATTCTCATTGTGCTGGAGAGGTCCTTCTCTGGAAAGAAGGGAATGCACTTAGACACACATCACTTGAACCACAGGGAGATGACCATTTCTCTAGACTCCAAAGACAAAGGCTCAAATATCAGCCGTTTCCTATGATTCAGCTTAGTAAAAAAAGACCAGGACATGGGGTCATTAAAAATTCCCCCAGTTTGGGGGACTTGCTGTAAAATCCTAAGCATGAGGGGAACAAAGTTAAAAAAAATTCAACCCAGGTTATCTATTATGGGTTGAATGTGTCTTTCCCAAATTCATGTGTTGAAATCACAATTCCCAATACTTCAGGAGTACTTCTTATTTAGAAATAAGGTCTTTGCGAAGGTAATTAGTTTAGATGATGTCATACTGGACTAGGGTGGATCCTTAATATAACATGTATGTGCCCTTATAAGAATGAAATTTGGACAGAGATATGCACACAGGAAGAATGTCATGTGCTGATGAGAGATAAGCTGCCACAAGCTAAGCAGCAGAAGCTGGGAGGAGGTCTGGAGAGAGGGGGACCAAACACCTTCATGTTGGATTCCAGCCTCAGAACCTGGTGGCAACAAATGTGTGATGTTTAAGTCACTTAGTGTGTGGCCCTCCATTCTAGCAATCCGAGGAAGTTAAAGTAGAATATGTGGCCTAAGAGCGCTTACTTGGAAATAACACCTAAGGCTTATTTTTACCCTCTTAGCTACTTGCAGGAAACCATTTCATAAGCTCCAAGTATGTGGACTACAAAGAAAAAGAGACAAACCAAATGAAGCTCAGGGTTCTCTGTTAAGGCAGTATTCAAAAATCCATATGCCTCTGCTTAAATCCATGATGCTCCCCAAAGGTACTGGGGCCTGGGTCACAGAAAGTGAAAGTTTAGAATTTAGGACTTTATTTCTGAATCTTCTGGGCCCAGAAAGGTTATTCTTGTGTTCCTAAGGAAGCCTTTGCTTTCTGTGCCATTGCCAGGCTTAACTTTTTGCTTGGAAAGGCCTTAAATATTTGATTTTGGAGAAAGGTTTTCTGTCCTTCCTAGTCTGTGGATATTAAAATGATGTTATGATTTGATACTTGAAAGGAAAAATAGATTATTTTGCTAGCAAATTGGTTTTTTTGGATCAACAATTTGGAGAAGTGAACACTAGAATTGGTTGCTGGGAGGCACAGCATCAATCTCCAACAGCTGAGACTGATTCTCTGCAAATTTGCACCGAGTGTGGTGATGTAAGATAACACAACTATGCATTTTCAATGTGGTTCTTTAAAAACAATATCAAATGTAAAATCCGCCAGTACTTGGCCTTCACAGATAACACTTTGCCTCCCCATCTAGAGTGTTGTAAGAGACTCTGGATCTGATGGTTTTAGCAGTTGACAGACCCTATCAAATTTTTATTAAAATCCCCAGAGCTGAAGACAATGAAGAGCTGTTTGCTGGATCATGAGCAGATTTTCCTTAAGGGGAAGAAAATGCTCGGCATTGTTGCTTCTTTGCAAACAATCTTGCAGAATGGGAGCAGCTGTTTTGCAAATTGTTTTTGTGATGGAGAGGGAAATGGTCTACCTTTTATTCTTTGCAATCTCAAGTGGGCATACAAAAATACAAACATACTGACCTTAGTCCTTAGAGTCTCTCTATCCCTTACTTCCTTCCCTCCCCCAAACCCACATTCCGTTTTTGATTTGTGCTGTGAGGGAAGGGGGCTTCTTATGTCTGAGCTTCTCCCTCTGTATGAATAAGGAAAATTGTAGGGGAAAAAAAAATCAATGCTTATACAGGGTCAAAGGGCAATTCTTTGAAAATTCCTGGAGCAAGAGCATGAACCATGGTTCTTTTAGTTTAGAACAACAGGGAGGGGCAGTGCATGAGCAGCCTGTAGTGGTCTTCCCTTTGGGTAGTTGCTTCAGTAATGGCTGTATGACTGCAGGAGCAACAGTGAGCCAAGGCACTTAGGTCCAGGACTGGAGTGCGGACAGGGCATAAATCAGCGCCAATTTAACCTTGGAATGTCACTTATTGTATCTCATTATTTAATCTCCAGGAAAATTTCACTCAACAAACCCCCTTCCCATCCCCCATTCATTTGCAGACCATCAGGCATGCAATGAATTGCAAAATGAAACCACAGCAGCATCCAAAAACAGATAGGAGTTGGTGGGGGGGTGAGTGGGGAAAGAGGGCCATGTGAAACATGCATTGCTCATCATGGCACGTTGGTTCTTTCTTTTATGATGCTCAGGGTGAGGAGGAAGTGGTCACAATCTAGAAACACTGGTCAGAGTAGGCACAGGGAGCTGGGCCCTATCTCCCTCCATCAATTCTGGGAGGACCTCAAGTTAGCAGATGAACAGTAAAATGTTTGGGGAGTAACTTTCATAAATTCCCACTGGGTCTAAAGGCTGCTGATGCTAAGTGGTTAGAAAGCATCATTTTGGGAGAAAAGCTAAGCTCTCTTCCCTTTACCTGTTATGCTCCAGCTCCAAAGTCACATTTTGAAAACATGTGAACTAAATCCTGTAATGATGGTCATGAGAGCTGGAGTTCTTGTAGGTGAGTCCATAGCTAAGTTTGCTATTGGCAAGACTCTCTACTCTCTCTCTCAGGTTAAGCACCATTATTTTGAAACACAGCCTTAAAGTTCACAAATTTACACCGTCAACTTTAAAGTCAAAATATGAATGCTCTATATATCTTCATTTAAGGAAAAACTAACTCATCGACGAGATAAAGTATATATAGAAGTAGTGTTGAGAGAGCTGTAAAGATATGAGCTTTAAAAGTTTTGCAAGGGATAGCAAATATTTTAAGTAGCTGAGTAGCAACTTGGTAAATTTTATACCAAGGGTGATGGTAATAGAGTTGTTCTTTATGCTTTTCTAGCTGATGCTGTGACATCAGAGCCAATTCATTCTTATTATTTTGAAGCATTTATGATAAATCCAATTTTGTAACAGAAGATGTCATTACAGAAATGTACTGTGTTTTAATTGATTAATTCTAGATATGCTTTGCTTTCTTTTTTCTTTTTCATTTGTGCCAAGACCTAGTATTTTGAAAAAGCTAAAATAGATCTATTCTAAAAAGGTTTAATAAAGAATCAAAATATGTCCCAAACATTCTTCCTAATATAATTCTCCCTGGAAAATCTAAGTAAATGAGAAACTTTAAGATAGGTGTACTTAGGGAGTGTAACAAACTTTTCATGCCTTTGAGTTTAAATTTATTAAACACAAATTATCTCAGTCTTTATGTGAAAGTTAACCTGATAAAAGAAGAATTAAGATTTTGAATCAATAAGCACATCATTTAATATGCCCTTTTCTGAGCACCTGCTATCTACTCTGTTGGCACCTAGCTTCTCTCTGAGATTTCTAACAGAGGAACAATATGAGTCAGAGGCATTTATAGGAAGGAGCAGCAGGAACACAGAGCAAGGACATAAAGGACAGTGTCTCCAAATTTGTTTGGGGAGCACGCAACCAGTCACCAATGGGGCATCAATGATAAGCTATCACATATATGAGGGACTCCAGTCAGTGGACAGAACGCCTCACACAAAGCGACCAGCCCCCAAGTATGTGTTATTGAGTGATGTGCCCTCAATGGTCATGCAGGTTTCTGAGTCTTCCTTGGTCGCCACCATTCACTCTTGTCTCTCCGTTGTGTTTCCTTAAAGAATAGGGAGCAAACCTGTCTTGCCTCCTCCACTCAATTACTTCCTATTAGTATTCCATTTCTTCCAATTGTAAATAAACCTTGAGGAAGAAAAAAGTGGCTACTCCCAGCCAGAGGGGAAATTTCAGTCTTGACCTATGGTATGTAAACCTGTCTCTAAGATTTTTGTGAAGTGCCCACTGGGGTTGATAAGAAATCTACCACCTATTATGCTTCTCAGAGCTTCAAGGTACCAAGTAGTCTCTTCTGCCCTCAGAAAAAGTAGATATACGACATCATCAAAGATGAAACATGCCTTTTGCTTTAATTTTTTGCAATTTTGCAGATTTCAGAGTAATGTTTTTATCTATAAACATAACATTATGGTTTTATAAATGATGCTAAACATAATACCTTACTTTAAAACAATTTCAATATGAAAAGATGCTAAGTATATGTGATTGTGTTTCTCTGAGAGGTAAGGAATGGATGTTAATTGTTTTTCAAAATTACTGTCACATAAAGCCTCTGTGTGTGTATAATATATAAAAAAGGAAGCCATACCTTGTTATAATAACCACCAAGACTCTGTTGTAGTCCTTGTATTCCTGGAGGTCCCTGTATTGAAACAAATCAAGGATATATATGTAAACATTATCTGAAACAATGTATATTTAAATAAGGTTTCTAAGAACTCTTGAAATATTACCATTTCAAGAAAATGGTAGGGCCTCCCTGGTGGCACAAGGGATTATAACACAATCTATAAAGCTGTCAGCAGCCTCTGCAGCATGAGTTTGATCCCTGGCCAGCCAGGGAGCTACCCACATGGTGCAGCAGACCTCTCCTGACTTGCCTGCTGCTCCCCTCAGCAGTGTGAGTCAGTCTGCCTGTTTTGTTCCCCATTCTGTCTCTGGTGAATCCTCTCACCCCCCACAACTCTGGCCTGTACCCCAGCTCTTGTATGCATAAATAAATCTTTAAAAAAGAAAGAAAAACGAAGAGTCTGTTCAGTGAAATATTCTAAAGACATTAATTTATCAGGTTCATAAAGCTATTTCTATGTAAAATCCTGTATGAACCCAAAGAAACATCCTAAGTGGGAACCTATAACATTTTACCAGAAGATCAGCCATCAGCATACTCTTTATTAAAGGAATTGTGTCCATAAAACTCTTCCAGGGAAAAGTTGTAATTTATGACATTTCCCACAGGACTTTGATCAATGTATTATAGAAATGTGTGCCCCCCCTCGTATTTTATTAACAGAAAATATGGCAACACATATTTTTTTCTATTGCTTTTCTTTTTTGAATTAGTTGGGTGAAAACTGGCTGTCCGTGGACTTTTAGGCCAGGAAAAGATGTCTGCTCAGAAATAAGACTAAATATTTGTAGTTTTCAGTTGACTGGAAATAATCACTAAATACTATGCTTAGCTTTGGGTGGAGAGAAAAACAGTAAAGTGATTCGTCACTGAAACTTCCAAGAAGAGAGGGAGGGAAGAGTTTTCTGAGTTCTTCAGAGATTACATTTTGAGGAGAGGGCCATAAGGAAACACAAGGCTTAGCATTATTTTAAATCAAATAGGTCAAGCCAAGATAGATTCAGCTTCTCAGAAAGAAAGATTGCATATTTCATCTAGACCTTGAAAGCTAGGATGGAAAATATTATAGAGGCAAAGTTCTTACATTTTACCTCAGAAGATAAGACACAGAATGAGACTGAGCAAAGCAAATATCACTATAACACAGAGATTATTTTTGAAAAGAGGAAATGAAAGTTTTGGAAAGTGAAGAAAAATTTTATAGCGCAATTGCTAGCTGTACTCACTGATTGAGGTAATACCTGAAGTACATTGAAAAACTTAATGTTTGTTAACATTTATGGCCAGTATTTCTTATGAACAGCTTGTGACTGAAGATCTTTTCTAATATAAAAGCTTTGCATTGTGGCACTAAAAGTAGAGGACACAAAGATGTGGTGATGGATGCCTGGGAGCAGATTGGAATAACTCTTGAGAAAATAATAGGCCTCACGAGTAATGGAGCCTCTATGATTGGAAAGACAAACGATGCTGTTACCTTCCTCAAATAAAAACAGAGCTAATGTCAGAAAAGAATTCTCATGACATTATATATTTTTCATGTCCTTTTTCCATCAGTAAGCCTTGTGTAAAGTATTCTAGGTCAGTTAGGTGGTAATGTGAGGAAAGCAATCATTGAGTTGGGAGTTGTTGCATAAAGTTTCTAGCCAAGAAGATGCAAGTTAAGAACTCGCTTGAAATTCAAGAGACCTGATGGGCCTCCCCGGTGGCGCAGCGGTTGAGCGCTGGGTTGCGAAGCTGCCCGCGGCCTCTGCGGCGCCGGTTCGATCCCCGGCTGCTCCCCAGCCACCGGAGGAGAATCCCACATGGTGCGCAGACTCTCTCCTGCCACCCGCTGCTCCCCTCAGCAGTGTACTTCAGTCCTTCTGCCTGCTCTGCTCCCCACTCTGGCTCTGGTGAATTCTCTCACCCTCCCGCGCTTCTGACTGTACCCAGTGCATGTATAAACAAAACAAACAAACAAATATAATAAATAAATAAATAAAAACATGCCTCTAAAAAAAAAAAAAAAAAGAGACCTGAAATCCCATTAACACAGATCCTTCTGAAAATATATAGTGAGACAAGGAGAAATTTTAAACACTAGAGCTAGTAGCATCAACAGGTAGCTTACATGTATATGCACAGCAGGCAATTGGTGAATGGTGAATATGTATTAATAATAATGCCGTGTAGATCAAAGGATAGTGATGTGATGGAAAAATTTAGCTTCATACACATTCATCCTAGTTAAAAGTGAGAGTCTTAATAATTAGTACTCCCAAATATCGCAGAATTATTAATAATACAGTCTCTGAACTAGAGCAGAAGAATCAATCAAATGATCACAGCAAACATTTATATAGTGTTTATTGTGTGTCTGGTCTTATACCAAGGATTTTAACTTACTCCCTTCAAGGACACCTTGAGGTATGTAACATTATTATTTTCCGTTAAAAAAAAATGAAGGTCAGAAACTGTTACCTCGCCCAGCCTCACACTATTCATTAGAGCCTGGGCTAACGTCGAATATGGCAATCTGGGCCTAAGCTCAGATCTCATCTATTCTGTTCCACTTCTTAAATTAAAAGTAGACTCTCAGCCTAAAATGGCTTTTGCAGTCCATTTTTTATCACCCTGACTGTGCCCTAGAGAATGCCAGGTGATCATTCTTCCATGTTTTACTTAGCACACTAAAAATGAAAAAAAAATCACCAAAACTTTTAATTAGCACTTCTTATGAACCAGCACTATGCTTGGTGTAGGAGCTGAGGAAAGCAACACTTTGCCTTTGGATATAGTCCTTATGTATAGCCAAGAGACACGCCTCTCTATTCTTCATCTTCCGTCTATCTTCACATATTCTCGTAATACATGACAGGGAGATGATGCTCGCACATTCCAAATAATTACTCTCAAGTTACAACTGTACTTAAAATGCAGCCTAACTCTGTTTGCAGAAGCTGGAGAGAAGATGGTCCAGAGACATGAGGTGGGAACCTTAAAGGGGCTCTGGAATACAGTGAGGAGAAAGAAGCAGGTGAGCCAGCAGTGTGGTAGGGGTCACCTGGCACACACAGGTAGCAGGCTAAGAATAGTGAAAATGATAGGATAGTGATAAGCTCTTAAAGCTTGGGTGACAGTTGGGTCTGATCTTTCACAGATCACCTACAGAGTATAACTGTATTCTATAAACACAGGACATGTTCCTCGTCTAGAGCTCCTGTCTTGCACTGAGCATATACTGGAAGTAGGGTGGGAGAGCCCAGAGCAAGAGCAAGGCACAGAGAACAGAGCTACAGGCCAACAGAAATGTTTAAGCATTGCTCAGAAACCCACAATATTAATAAACCATAAATGTCATATCCACCAAGCAGTACTCGAAATGGGGTTAATTTTGAAATTTTAGGTTCTACTATTTAATCTGCTGATGAGCATTTATGATGACATTTTCTTTCCTGTTCTTTTAGTCATGGGATACCTTGGATACTGTAAATTTCAAGTTTAATGTAACAGAGATTTATAGTTAACAATCTACCCAGCAGGCAATACTCTACACAAACTCTCCCAGAGGGCTGCAGAAACCCTGCAATGACTGAAAGAAGATACCGGAGTAAAGTGCGTGCCCGGGGAATCTACCTCATGTTGACTGCAGCCAGTAAAGCAAGGACTTAGTGGGTTCTCAAACTTTCAGAAACAAACAATCTCAATCATTGTGGGGCCAGTGACCACAGAGAAGCTCTACACATACAAGTGCCAGAGCAACTCTCTCTTGACTGTTAAACAACAATACATGCCCTGGGGTCTTGAAATTAGTGGCTGTCCTGTAAAGGATGGCTATAGAGCTGGTGGCTCTCCTATAGAGCTGGTGGCTATCCAGCTCTGCCCCAAGAGGTATACTATTTGTCTATTTTCTATTCTGGTACAAAGAATGGCTGGAGAAGATCCAAGGAGTTCTTTGTTTCTACATATTGCAAGAGCTGTCATTCTTGTGGACTATCAATCACCTCTGGGGAAGGGGAAGTTAAAGACATACTAAGTGACAGATTTGGGATACCACGTGGTGTTAGTAGATGTTCCAGGGCACTTGAGAGGTCACTTTTTCTGCAGTTTACATTTATTAGGACTCCTCAAGGAGATGCTTAGACGACCCAAGTCAAGTGGAGAAGAGAGGTCAGCTATGGAGGGCACATCAGCTTTGGCTAATGCTTTCAGGAACTCAGAGAGGAAAAACAGTTGAAGATTTATGGAAAGGAAAAATGACCCCAAATTTTGCTCATAATAGTGGCCCACAACATAGCTAGGTAGACTATATAGTATCTCTCTTTTATGCTGCTCTGCTGTACTTTATTTCACGAGTTGGGAGACATAGGACATCTGCATTAATGTGCTGAGTACACAATTATAGAGCAGCTTTAAAATGCTTATGAACTCCAGGGAGACATACCCATTCAGAAGCCAACTGTACTCAATGGCAATTATCTGTGAGTTCTATAAACCTGGGTAGAGATTCAAATGTTATTTTCTACTGTAAGAACTATACTGGGTGTGAACAAGTGAATTAAAGTACAATTAATTTGGGAGCTATATACTCTCTTAATAGAGGTGGGAAACAGAAATATCATGCTATTTGCCACTAGTGTCATCAGATATATAGTGTACAATGAGGAGCTGTTTGCATTATCATCCTTTAGTAGGTTTCAGCGTCGGTTTCAGATTCTTAAAACTTAAAAGATGAGAAGGATTCTCTGTCAAAAAACCACACTTCCTCAGTCTTGGACGTAGCTGATTCTCCCTCAAGCTAGTGCATGTAGTACACTTAGCTCATAGACCTCTCCTTTTGCCTTCTGTTTTCCTTCCCTGCTCTTTGCTATTAGCATTCTGAGCAAATCAGCATTAAGGTCTTTTTGATCCAGCTTTAGCACATCCCAGATACTCTGAATCAAGAGCTCCCTGGCTCCTCTGTCAACTACCCTGCTCCCTCTCTGGTCCTTTCTCCTTAGTGATTTTCCTTTCTCCCCTTTCTCTAGAAATATCCTCTAGTGCCTCATAATGGCTGACTAAGCCTCCTTGAGTCATCTGGGTGCCACTTATCTCTACACACCATGGTTCTTCAATCACTTATTAGGAGCTCCTTTCAGGATTCACAAATATGTATTTTCAGGTTACACACAACTGCCTTCTGGCTCTGTGGGTTTCCAATTAACTTCAGTAACATGCTTTGCAATACCAAAAACCTCTGTGAAGAAAGTTGTACTAATCAACTCTCTTCAAAGCATGCTAAAAAATTGCTTTGCTATAAGAACAGAAAGTTTGTTAATGGAACTCATTTGAGCTGATTTTCAAGAAACATCTCCAATTTTCTAATTGCTTGCAGAAAAATCAGAGATCAGTATTTATTTTCTCATTGATATTAAAAAAAATTGTTATTAAGAACTCCAAACTCATTCATAGGAATAAGATGAAAAATATTTCTATATATACTGTTTCTATAAACAGTATTCTTTGGAAAAGCTAATGTTAGTATGAATTTTTATCTTTCATATACTTGCACCTACAACACATTACATAAAACTTAATAAAGCACATTTATATTGATTTTAGTGGCTGGAATGCATGTTTGCTTTTCCAGTTGGAATGAAAACTCATTGAGGGCAGGCATTTCAATTTTTTTATCTTATAACATGGAAAATGGTTCCTGTAGCTCCTCCTGCACCCAAATATTTGCTGAATTCAGTAGAATTATTACTTTCATAAGAAATATTTTGAGGGGAAAGTAAATTTCTTGCTAGTTTTGGTTTCAGTTAGAAATTGCAGCAAATAGGGCAGAAGTCTTACTATTTCCAGACTCACATAAGACAAGGCCAACAGATTTAGATCAATCTAAGATTTTGGTTAAATAATTTAAAATAAAGCTACAGTGAACTCCAGTTAAGTAGAAAAGATTTTATGGATGGATTTATTTTGTTTACTAGGATGAAAACACAGAAACTATTATCCTTATTTTGAGGGAAAAAATAAAAAATATTCCCTAGATAGAAAATATTTGGGAAATCAATTCCTTTTTCTTTTAAACACAGATCCTATTATTTGTCTTAAATGTTTTTTCAAATGATATGATTTTTTTTCAGTGTCTCTAGGATTTTATTATATAAATTAAATGGTTGTAATTTTATTCTTTTTTTATCACCTGCTACCCCACCACCATCACTGCACTCCCACTATTTCAATAGGCTATATCCCCTGCCTTACTTTCTTGAGTGTGCTCTGTAAAAGCCTGAAAGGATTCAACTTCATTGGGAATGAGCCCCATGTCCACTCCTGTTCTTTCTCTTTAGCCATTGAAACCCCTTCCTGAAGCCCCAGCAGGCTTCGGTAGGGTTAAACTAATATCCAGAGTTCCTTTCCCAGTCTACAGCTCTAAGTAGCATTGCCACTGTTCTCTCTTCCTTTCTTACTGTTAAGCTACTGTGTTAACTGGGGAAACCCTCTAGCAACTCCAAGAATTGCCCCTTGCAGGGATATTTGCTTGTCAAATAAGGCTGCTAGAAAAGGGCATTTTTTACCACCCTCAAAAGATTTTATAGGGCACTTTGGGAATTTTAGGGAGATACTGGTGTGGGACTGATGGGACTTTTCTGCATCCATTGTTCAATATTTGATACATCACATGACACAGTCCTCTAGCTTGGTCTGGATGCAGGTGACTGGGTTAATTTCTTAAGCTCTGCATTTTTGTTTTTTTTTTTTTTTTCCTAAATCTTTAGGTCAAGACTACAGAAATTTTCCTTGTGGTCTTTGAATATTGCATACATTTTCCTCTGATTTGAAACTTCAGCTTTTCTATTGTACTGTTTTCTGGTTGTAATTTAAAATGGCTTCCTTTTTTTAGATTTATTTATTTATTTTATTTATTTATTTATTTATACAAGCACTGGGTACAGTCAAAAGCACGGGAGGGTGAGAGAATTCACCAGAGCCAGAGTGGGGAGCAGAACAGGCAGACAGATGGAGGACACTGCTTAGGGGAGCAGCGGGCGCAACAGGAGAGGTCTGCGCGCCATGTGAGACCCTCACCGGTGGATGGGGATCAAACCAGCACTGAAGAGACTGCAGGCAGCTTCGCAGCCTGGCGCTCAACCCTGTGCCACCGGGGAGGTCCTGCTACAATTTTTTAAAAAGCAGTGCCAATTCTCCCTTCTTCCACTTCCCTACACCTAAATTCCTGAAAATTCTCAAATTGCAAAACATGATTTCTGAGGCCAGGAGACAATTCATTGAATATTTATATTATGTTTACATTTCAGTACAGAGAACTCAAGCTCAGCTTTTTGGGGATTGTATACTAGGTGATGTTTAAGGTTCCTTGGAAAGAATTCTGGTTCCCTAAAATAACTTATCCATTTTTTGGTAAAGGTTGATATTTGATGCAGGTTTTGTCACCAGCTCAAATGCACATGTCCTATCAAATGTAATACTAATATTTTATATTTATATTGCTCAGGACAATTCAAAGATTATTATCACATTTTCTTAATTAGCAGGGTGATGTGCATGTTATCTTATTTATCATAATAACTAAGGTGGGTATTATTATATTCTTTATGTGACATGGAAAAACCTGAGAGAGTTCTCCAACTACATAATGAAAAAATAGCAAAACCAAGTTATTCTAGTCTAATAGGATAGGTTCATATAAATTATTTATTTAATGATTCCTGAGAGCCAGCTGGAAGGCACAGCAAAGAAAAATGAACAAATGGTACTTGGAGAGTAGAGACAGAATATAGCATCAAGAGAAGAAAAGGATCCAGAGAATGGAGTATGAGACCCTGGACACTACTTTGCCTTTATCACCTTCAGTTCTAGAGTTCTCATTTTCTGGTATAAATATCTGAGAAATGGAGTTACTTCTTTTGTATTCAGTCTTAAAGTTTACTTTGATTGCAAGAGGTGGGACTCAAATTGGAATAAATTCAAAGAAAAAAAATCAAGATTCAATCTAATCAGAAGGGCATATTTTCATTTATTTTGCCAATATATAAAAGCACAGTCATGAAATTGGAAGTATTCTCATTGTTAAATGGATATTTTCAAGTGCTTTCATTTCATTCAAAATGGAATCCAGTGAGTCTTTAAGGCAGATGAAGATGTCAATGACTATATGAGGGCAGTACTCTTAGGTGGATGAACTTTCCTTATATAGACTTGACTTGAAGAAAAGCAAAGGAGGGAAGCAAAGTGGACAGGAAAAAATATTACATGATCTTAGACTATGGAAGAAAATGGTGGTTACCAGAATGGAAGAGGAAGGGGGTTGGTGGGAGGAAAGAGCAGAGAGGTGTCAATTTGATAGTGTGATGGTACTAGAACTCTGGCGGTGGGCAGGTGAAACCTGAACACTTATCAAAGTGTGAAGCTGTACCACTGGAATTTGGAAGTGAATGGTAAGTCAATAAAAGTTGACAGAAAAAAACGAAAGGAAAATTTACATGGGAATGATTATGAAAGAATTAGGAAAGAGATCAACTTTTTTGCTTTAGAAATAGTAGGTCTTGGGCTAAATCCTAGAAGGAAAGACAAAAATACAAGTAGATGGCAGAGGATGAAAAAAGGGGATGATGACAATAATAATAAATAACAATAATAACCTTTTCAAAGTAACAACTGTGTGGTAAGTACATATGTGATTGCATTTTACTCTTGCAGCAATCCAATGCTGCATGTATTATGATTATTTGACACATAACAAAAAGTAAATTATCTTACCAAGTTTATATAACTAGTAGATAAGGGGTACGTTGCAGCCAAAGTCTGTCTGACCCCATAGCTTTGATCTTTTAACTTTTGTCTTCATCTTCCTCACAGTGTGAGGCATGACAGGTAAAAAAATCAATCATCTTCAGCTGTTTAAAAAATATCAAGCAGATCATTTACCAGCAAGAGATCACAGGATCCTTTATTGTGATTCACAATCAATAAGAGCCAAGAGAAGAGAACTCTGGGTAATGGTGTAGACATACATTTTCAAAGATTTGGATGACAAGAAAAGACCAAGAGGAAAGTGAGAAGAATGGGAGGAGGGTAAGGATGAAAGAGAGGAAGGAAGCACAAGGAAACAAGAAGTGTTGAAATCATGGAAGGCATAGATTAGGAGATGGTGTTTCTGAGAGGGAAAAGGAAGGATATCAGCTCTCTCAATCAGCATTAGATAACTTTTGAAGTTTCAAAAACACCAATTGATGGGTAAAGAGTAAACATTTATGAGATGGTGGGGAAAGAGAGAAAAAAAATGGTCAAGGGATGTGGAAAAAGTATAGTTTACCAAGAGAGTAATGTTGCTTGGGGTGAGCTGGACAGACTGAAGTTCTTATGAACGCGAAATTGTAGTGAAGAACAGATCTATAGGAAAGTTGTTTCACACTTAGTAGAGAAAATGAAATATTCCTCAAATAAGAAGTAACAGTGTCTTTGAATTTGTTGTGGAGGAGAGATTTGTGTATTAGCATTCTGGAAACCTGAAGGATTTAAGTGATATACATGGTTTATGCACTTGTCAAGGACATCTTTTGGGAACTTCTCTAAAAAATGTAATCATGTTGTAAGAAACCAGCAGTCACACACTCATTTTCAGCAAATCTCTGAAAATTCTGAGCAGCACTGTGATCCATGATCTGCTCTTTTGCAGCCAGTTTCCCCCTCACCGAGGCATATACTAGGACTACTCATTGAAAGACAGATAGCCCCTAAGTGTCTCAGTCTAAGCTATTGCCAGAATCCCTGGTTCAGAAGTTCAGAAGCAGTGCGATTAACAGGTGAGGGATTACAGCAAAGGCAGCTTCTGGATTTTGAATGAGAATTTTTCACATCTGCCACTTTGGACATTTTTCAAACTCATTCCTCTGTGTATTCCAGGAAGTGCTCACTTGAATTGGGCTCGTCTCTTCTGGCCTGCATACTGAGCTGTGTAATTGAGGGAACTCAAGCATAGGCAGTTTATGGTTGTATGAATAAGCAAAATACTCAATATGTGACCTGATTGTTTTCCAAAATTGCACAGTCCCTGGTTTTACTTGTCATTTTGGAACAGGAGTGGGAGGATGAGCCTATGACAGTGAACGCATTCAATGGGTATAATTAACCCATTTCATAAAAGCAGATTTTCTAAATTATGCTATGAAGCTCCTACATTTTTAACACTTTGTTTTCCAGGGGAGAAAAAGATAATTTTAAAAGATGTTTATTTTCCTTGAGCTTGTAAAACAAATCAATCTAATTGAAATAAAGCCCACTGCATTGGTAGAGAGAGACATTTTTGACTGATTTCTATGGCATGATGGTTAGGGGAAAAAATGATTCCTCCCCTAATGTTGCCATTCTGCTTATCCATCCATAAAATGTTTCATACTCATCTCTCCCAGTATGTCCTGCAAAAGGAAAAAAAAATTGTCAGCTTCCTGCAATATAAGGAACAGCAGGAATCTCAGAGAGTGCTTTGCTACCCCATGGAAACATCATCGTTGACCCAGCACAAGGTAATAAAAGCCACAGGACATGAAAATGAGTAAGGACAGAGATGTATGAAACAAATTATTTGTATCCAGTGGTGTCCCCAAAAGCTCACTGACAACAACAACTATGGAACAACTGTGAATCTACCCCCTGTCTGATCTCAGGAATCTCTCAACATGCCACCCAAATCAGGAGGGAAGTTGGCTTACTCAGCCTGCACCTATCAGTGCTTTGAGTTCCCATTTATTGTAATTAGGGAGTAACATCCACTCTTCTTAAAATATTGGTAGAATGACAATGCTTCCTAAGTAGAGAAAAATGCTATTTCCAAGGCATACTTGTTGGACTTAAGATAACGAGGCTGATGTCCTGGTTTGCACACAGTCAAGTTACAGAGAGGCCAAGAACATGGGCAGAATTTGAATAGCTGGGGACATGCTGGATAGCTTAGGAAAAAGGCAAAATAGAAAATCCAGAGGTTTTATTTTGGGGTGACTGTAATCTCAACTTTCAACTTGAATGTGCATAAGCAAGGTTTCTTATCTATCATCTTATCTGCAAATGACAATTCTTGGTTGAAGTGAAGCCCATGGTTTATTAGAAGATACACTCAGGGAATTTCTTGGAAAAAGAGTGCTTTCATTTTTAAAACACCTTACCCTATTCAATAAAGGATTTCAGATAGGGCTTCCCTGGTGGTGTAAGGGGTTACGATACAATCTATGAAGTGGTCCGTAGCCTTTGCAACATGAGTTCGATCCCTGGCTGGCCAGGGAGCAACCCACATGGCACAGCAGACTTCTCTTGACTTGCTGCTGCTCCTCTCAGCAGTGTACTTTGGTCAGTCTGCCTGTTCTGTTCCCCACTCTGTCTCTGATGAATCCTCTCACCCCTGACACCTTTGGCCTGTACCCCATCTCTTATATGCATAAATAAATAAATCTGAAAAATAAATAAAGGATTTCAGATAAAGGAGAAGACACTCTAGGTCAGTGAAGAAACAGTGGTATTAAACTTGATTAATTATATAGCATGTGTTTCCTTAAAATACACTTGGAGAATATCAAGCATGCTAAAATGTGTAGAAAATAATATATATGAATCTACAATCCAAGGTTGTCAGATCTGAACCATCTGCCATATTTGCTTCAGAGTTGGTTTGTTTTTACTTTTCACCAAAAATACAGATATAGCTGAAGCCCCTTCAAGTCTTTCTACCAAATTCCTGTGTCAGGTCATCCAGTAAAGCTGAGAACTCATTGCTTCTCTAGTCACATAATTTCTTTTAGTCTTTCCTTTGATCAAAATAGTTTCCTACCAGATTGCAGTTGTGCAAAGAAAACAGACTCCACAGATTTAGCTAAACCCCTTACTTTCCAATGCCCAGAGTTTTCTTATTCTTAAAATGGAGATTTTTTTTCTTGCCTATCTCACAGAGTTATAGTGTTAAAATTAAATGCTATTTTGAGATACTTCTGGAAACTTCATCATCAAATACAAACTGTAAGATTATTTAGCAAATAAGTCTCCATTTCTGAATATTTTCTCAAAGGCCAGTCAGATTTATTAAGACCTAAATGTATACCTAACACAAAGAAAGGGTACTTAATTCTTGTACCAGTCCAATTAATAACATATCTGGTAACCATCTACACAAGGATTTCAAATATTTTGCCAAACATTGCTAAACATAATGCTGTCAGTTTGTTGGTTTCAATAACAAAATCCAAGATGAAAAAAGTAGTCAGTGGCTGGAAGAAGATAAAATTCTTTTCTTTTAGAGTAGCAATAATTAGTAAAGAACTCAGGAAGTCAGAAAGTGGTTAATAATGTCTCATTCCTGCTGTTTGGGTTGGGGGGGTGGTTGGGGAAGAAAGAGAAGTAATTAGGGAATTAAACCCAAGTGGTAGTTTTCATATTCTCAACCTGTTATCCCCAGCTGCCTCACATGCATGGCTACGTATTCTGTGGCCACACAAGGTGACACTGGAATTTTAGCAATGTTGGTAACAGCTGCTTTGTCTGGGACCATGACCCTGAAGGGGAACAAGTGGCAATAAAAATGATTAACTGGTCATGTCTCCATTTTATAGGCTTTATGGGTCTTTATTTTTAAATCTGAGGAAGTCATCTTATTTTTATTAAGAAGTGAAATTGCTATTCTCATTGACTCAAATAAATGGTTAGGTTCATTTTCTCTGAAGATATTATCATTACAGTACATAGCCTTTTGTCATTTAATAGATTGAAAAGACTAAGGTTCTTTGCTAAAAGAAAAACTGAGAAACATGACAAGACCCTGATCAGTTCAAGGCTTCTAGAAGGGAGGTTAAGAATATGAAGTTTGTTTCCAATTGAGATAAGATGAGCCTCGAAATGCATATAGGCACTTACATGTTGTTTATTTTTTTTTAAGATTTATTTATTTTTATACAAGAGCCGGGGTACAGGCCAGATGTGTGGGAGGGTGAGAGAACTCACCAGAGACAGAGTGGGGAGCAGAACTGGTAGACTGATGAAATACACTGCTGAGGGGAGCAGCGGGAGAGACAGGAGAGGTCTATTGCACCATGTGGGATTCTCGCCAGCTGGCTGGGATCGAACCGGTGCTGCAGAGGCTGTGGACAGCTTCACAGTGCGGCACTCAACCACCTGCGCCACCAGGGAGGCCCTTACATGGTGTTTTAAAAAGGAATCAAATGTTTTAATTAGATGCTTTTTTCCATTCACTTTGCTCAGCATTCCAGAATGTGTTTGGGGTACTAACTTGTTTCAGATGTGGTTTTCTTTATGCTGAACACAGTAACTTTGCACCTTAGTTTCTCAGTGCACGATAAAAAAAAAATATTGGAGATGGAAGATACAAAGTTGGGTTTAATGAAGGATAATGGGGTACAGGTGCAGGAAGATGCTATAGTATTTGAGGGTATTGAGAGTATATATTTTCTGTTCATTGGACCCAATCCATAGACTATCAGAAAAGAAGAACAGGTCTAGCTGTAGGGCAAAAGTAAAAGACTGACTTGTATGTGATGAAAGCCTCTATCTTTAATGAAAAATACAGTATCCACCTAATTCAGGTAGAATTAAAATTAAATGGGCTAATATCAAAGCTGTGTCAGTTTTCTTATTTTCTCTCAGCAAACAAATCCATACTGCCTATAAAAAATGTGCTAAAATGATGTTGCCTTTAGAATTATCAGTAGGAATATTAACTTCTTCACATCAAAATGAAAATCTAAGACCTCAGATAAAAACACACACATACTAAGACTTATAAAAGGGAGACGTGACTGGTTGATCATTTCCCTTGCCACTTATTGCCAACCCCCTCTCCTGCTGCTTTCACTCTTGTAAGTCCCTAAATTATAAAAGGCACTCAGCTGCAAAACTCATCCTGTCACTTTCCATCTCCCAGCTCCCTTTAATCTTTGTGTTTACTGAATACATCAAACTTGCTCCCACATTAGGTCTTGATCTTTCCGGTTGGAACTTTCTTGCTCCAACCCCATATGACTACCTCCTTCTCAAGTGGTCACCCAGATGCTCAGAGATGCCAACTGGACCCTTTAACTAGTGTAACAACTCTTCCTTTGAAATCACTCTCCCATTACCCAGTTCATTCCCCAACAGCCCCTAATACCAAACTGAAATTGTCTATTTATTAAATTGATTTCTAACCATTGCTCCGTCTATCTCCACCACACACAATAGAGTTTAAAGTACTGAAGGCAAAGAACTTGTCTGTAGTTTGCTCCTATTTTTTTAAAAACTGCTG
Organism: Talpa occidentalis; assembly: GCF_014898055.3. Taxonomy (NCBI): domain Eukaryota; kingdom Metazoa; phylum Chordata; class Mammalia; order Eulipotyphla; family Talpidae; genus Talpa; species Talpa occidentalis. The sequence goes on along the minus strand of NW_023602073.1, from coordinate 82,551,898 downwards.
TCTACTCGGTACATGTAATAGCAGCTAACATATGATAAATGATCAAAAAGTATTTGTTGAATAAATGCATTCAATTTTACAGCCTACATTACTATTTTAACCATGTATACTGCTGTGTCACTATAACTATATAACTATTCAGGCCAGTGTGGTGACTCATATTTTAATGGTGAAAGAATTTCTTCTATACTGAAGTTAAAGCTACAATAGAAATAACACAATTGTGTTACAACTTAAATCATATTGCCTTGGAATAAAAGCATTCCCATTGGTATCAGCATCCACAAAATTAACACTGTGGAGTTTATTAGTGTTTTACAACAGAGGTGCGTGGACAGAGGTTTTTAATTTCAAACAGCATCAAATTGAAATTTATGTTGAAAATAATTGTTGATGAAATAGCATTTGTATTTAAAATACAAGATAATCGGAAAATTCAACAAAATTTTGAAAATAAACATTGAGAATCATGTAGATTTAAATCATTCAGCCTAAAAAACTGATATGTGTTTACATCTTGCATATGCTTGAAGGGCTGTAGTGCATCCTTCTTTGCCTAGAGCTTTCCAAGTGGAAACAGTAGAGGGAGCTGCTGCCCCACGTTACAAATTTCTTGAATTTCCATTTTCAACATAAATTGCTATGCACTGAAATGTGACACATTTGAGCCCACTGCTCAAATCTCATACAGCAATAGAGAAACAATGCACAAAAACAATACCAGGGGAAAAAAAGAAAGGAAATTAAGAATCCTGCCTGTAACAGAAAGAAATAATAACACATTATAAAATTAATGTGGTTTTTAATAAACGCTTTTTACAGTGATGATGAATGAGAAGTAAAGTTAATGTCAAATGGGTGGGCTAATACATACTTCCCTTAATGGCTCATTAGTTAAATTCTCCTGCCTTCCCTCCTGCTCCGCCTCATTTCCAGCTGCTTTCCTCTTTTCTAAAGGAACTAAGATCCAAAATACTTTGAAATAAACTAAGGCATTTCAAGTCTTGAGACTTTCCAGATCTCATTATTATAACACAAGACCAGTAGTTTCCATTGCTTATGCTACTTAATGGGAAGACTTTAAGGAAAGGGGGAAATTTTTATTGGGGTGTAAGGGATAGTAGTTGAGTCTCAGAGAACATCACAATTAATAAAATGCAACATCTAAGATCATGGATAAACAAGTCCCATAAGCAAGGAAGGAGCTGTAAGTCAGAGGAGAAAAAAAAAATCACTGAATACTTAGCCCTGGTTGCTATTATTACCTGACTTTAAGTATCTTTTTGTAACTCTCCATGAGTGGATTTACATATCTAGCATAAGTATTTTATATTTAGAACATATAATCTTTCACTTAGAAATTCATTGAAGGATATTCAAACTGGATTTTTTTGAAATTTATAAAAAGAAACAAAAATGAGTTGAATTACTGATTCAAGACAATGTCTTCTATCTACATAAAAATTTCATTTAGAAAGATCTTTACATTTACATGAAAGTCTTTCACGTAAATGGTGTTTGGTCCTTTTAGCAACTGTGGGAAGTAGATGAGGCAGGGCCTACAGTATCATTTCAAATTACAGAGAAAGAAACTGAGACATGGAAATATCAAGTGAATTTTTTAGTGACAAACTAGTGAGAAGGATTTGCTCCCTCACAATCTTCTTATATTACCATTTATCTGAGTCCCTTCTGTGCCATGAATTACCATGTCCTGTATGTGATGTTTAAGTAGGACTGAGCCTAGTCAAATGGTGAACTATATGTTTTCCTTTCATACCTGTAGTCTAGTAGAATAGCAGTGGGTTTAGGGATCAGTTTCTGAGTTTCGATTCTGCCTCTTCCACTTATACTTGTGTGTTGGTGGATTAAATTACTTGACTTTGCTAAGCATCCTCTACTCCAATATAAAATGAGGACAATTGTTACTTCCCAAGATAGTTGTGAGGATCACATCAGGCACTGGCAGTGAAGTTCCCAATGTAGCAGACCGGGCGTGCAGGGGAGCGCGTCGCCGGCACCGGCATTTTGCAGCAGGGACCCTTCTTGCTGGAGACTGTGTGAACCCAGCAGAAGGCTCACTGAGGAGACAGAGGTTAAGCTGGGAGGCTTGCCCACACCGGGCACCTTCTAGCCTGCAGTTCCAGCCCAGAGGGGAGCAGCACCCACCGCTGGGGCAGACCGGGCGTGCAGGGGAGCTCGTTCCTGCATCGCCATTTTGCAGCAGGGACCTTTCTTGCTGGAGACTGTGTGAACCAGCAGAAGGCTCACCAAGGAGACAGAGGTAAGCTGGGAGGCTGGCCCATGCTGGGCGCCTTGTAGCCTGCAGTTCCAGCCCAGATGGGAGCAGCACCCACCGCTGGGGCAGACCGGGTGTGCAGGGGAGCGCGTCGCCGGCACCGGCATTTTGCAGCAGGGACCCTTCTTGCTGGAGACTGTGTGAACCCAGCAGAAGGCTCACCGAGGAGACAGAGGTTAAGCTGGGAAGCTTGCCCACACCGGGCACCTTCTAGCCTGCAGTTCCAGCCCAGAGGGGAGCAGCACCCACCACTGGGGCAGACCGGGCATGCAGGGGAGCTCGTTCCTGCATCGCCATTTTGCAGCAGGGACCTTTCTTGCTGGAGACTGTGTGAACCAGCAGAAGGCTCACCAAGGAGACAGAGGTAAGCTGGGAGGCTTGCCCATGCTGGGCGCCTTGTAGCCTGCAGTTCCAGCCCAGAGGGGAGCAGCACCCACCGCTGGGGCAGACCGGGCGTGCAGGGGAGCGCGTCCCCGGCTCTGGCATTTTGCAGCAGGGACCCTTCTTGCTGGAGACTGTGTGAACCCAGCAGAAGGCTCACCGAGGAGACAGAGCAGGGACCTGTCTTTGCTGGAGACTTGTGAACCCAGCAGAAGTCCCCCAGAGGAGCCAGTGGTGAGCTGGGAAGGTCGCCCAAGATGCCGGCCAGTACCAGCAACACAGTGTCACAAGGAATACGGCAAATTAGAAAACAGGCAGTAGGGAGTAGAAAAACAACATGCAACCCAGCAACTCCTCAGCAAAATAGCACACCACAAAAAGAAAACCATCTACCAGATTGCAACGACAGTAACTTGGAAGAACTTCTGAGCCTTCCAGATAGAGAATTTAAAATTGCTGTGATTAAAAAACTGACAGAAGTCATAAAGGAAAACAATGATAAGGGGAAAATAATTAATGACCAGAAGAATGAAATTGAGTCCCTAAAGAGGGAAGTAAAAGAAATGCAGGAGATCAAAGAATTAATGGAGACGCTAAAGAACTCTGGGAAAAGCAGTGAAAGCAGAATAGATGAAATGGAAGAACGAATAAGTACTCTTGAAGACACAGAAATAAAAAGAACTAAAACAGAAAAGGAAGGAGAAGTACGAAGGAAAAAGACCGAAGAAAGACTTCGGGAACTATCTGACTCCATGAGGAAAGGAAATATAAGAGTTATAGGAATCCCAGAAGGAGAGGAGAGAGATGTAGGAACAGAGAAAATATTCATGGATATAATTGAAGAGAACTTCCCAAACGCTAAGAAGGATCTGAAAATTGATATTCAAGAAGCAAGAAGAACACCAAACTTCCATGACGAAAGGAAAAATACAGCAAGACACATAATAGTAAAGCTCCCAAGAATCCAAGACAAAGAAAAAATAATGAAACTAACAAGAGGGAAGAAACAGATAACATTCAAAGGGAAACTAATCAGACTGACATCAGACTTCTCTGAAGAAACACTACGGGCAAGAAGAGAGTGGAGGGACATAGTCAACAGACTCCAAGAAAACAGATGCCAACCAAGAATACTCTATCCCGCAAAGCTCTCCTTCCTCTTTGAAGAAAGAATATGGACCTTCCCAGACAAACAGAAACTCCGGAATTTCATTGCGACTAAACCCCCACTCCAAAAAATACTACAAGGAGTCCTAAAGCCAGAACCTCAGAGGGACGAATAACAACAAAAGAAGGCCAAAGAAAGTTATTAAAAGAATAAATAAATAAAATCAAAGGAAAGACAAACACAATGGCAAATACAGATGCTAACATATCAATACTAACTCAAAATGTAAATGGACTAAACTCTTCAATAAAAAGACACAGAGTTGCAGGCTGGATTAAGAAATAAAACCCAACCTTTTGCTGTCTCCAGGAAACACATTTAGCTGCAAAAGATAAAAATAGACTCAAAGTTAAAGGATGGAAAACAATTCTACAAGCAAATGGACCAAAAAAGAAGGCAGGAACAGCTATACTCATATCAGATAAAACAGATTTCAAACTTAAAAAGATAAAAAGAGACCCCAGTGGTCATTACATTATGATCAAGGGGATAATACTTCAAGAAGAAATAACACTCATTAACATATATTCACCAAACGAAGGAGCACCAAAATATATCAGACAACTATTGGCATCTCTGAAAACAGACATCAGAGAAAACACATACGTAGTGGGAGACTTCAACACACCACTATCAACAATGGATAGATCAACAAGACAAAAAATAAGTAAAGACACTAAAGCTCTAAATAAGGATCTAGAGTGCTTAGGCTTAACAGACATATATAGAACACTAAACCCAAAAAAATCTGAGTATACATTTTTCTCAAGCGCACACGGATCATTCTCTAGGATCGATCATATACTGGGGCACAAGACAAACATCAACAGATACACCAAGATTGAAATCATACCAACCATCTTTTCTGACCATGAAGGCATCAAACTAGAAATAAACCATAAAGAGAAGGCAAGGTATTCTCCTACCTCGTGGAGATTGAAACCCACACTACTGGAAGTCCACTGGACTAACGAGGAGATAAAAGAAGAAATTAAAAAATTCTTTGAATTGAATGACAAGGAGGACACCAATTTCCTAAATGTATGGGATGCAGCAAAAGCAGTAATAAGAGGAAAATATATAGCAATAGATGCTCACATCAAGAAACAAGAAAGAACTCAAAGAAACAACCTAAATCTCAAAACTCAAGATCTAGAAAAAGAACAACAAAAAAGCCCCAAAACCAGTAGAAGAAAAGAAATAATAAAAACCAAAGCAGAATAAATGAAATCGAAACTAAAAAAACAATCCAAAAGATCAATGAAACCAAGAGCTGGTTCTTCGAAAAAATAAATAAAATAGATAAACCCCTTGCCAGGCTCACAAGGCAAAAAGGGAGAAAGCACAAATAAATAGGATAATAAATGAAAGAGGAGAAATCACAACGGACACAGCAGAAATCAAAAGAATTATTAATAACTACTATGAACAGTTATATGGAAACAAGTTTAACAATCTAGAGGAGATGGACAAATTCCTACAACTCTACAATCGCCAAAGCTAGATAAAGAAGAAATAGAACACCTAAACAGACCAATTACAATTAGCGAAATTGAAATGGTAATCAAAACCTCCCCAAAAACAAAAGCCCAGGACCTGATGGATTTACAAATGAATTCTACCAAACATTCAGAGACGAATTGGTACCTATCCTTCACAAACTCTTCCAAAAAATTGAGAAGGAAGGTATAATACCTAACACGTTCTACGAAGCCAACATTACACTAATACCAAAACCGAACAAGGACAACACAAAAAAAGAAAACTATAGGCCAATCTCCCTAATGAACACTGATGCAAAAATCCTCAATAAAATTTTAGCTATCAGAATCCAACAGTGTATCCATAAGGTAATTCACCACGACCAAGTAGGATTCATTCCAGGGACACAAGGATGGTTTAACATCCGAAAATCAATCAACATTATCCAACACATCAACAAAAAGAAATATAAAAACCATATGATAATATCAATAGATGCTGAGAAAGCTTTCGACAAAGTGCAACACCCATTCATGATGAAAGCCCTTGAAATTCTTGGGATACAAGGAACATACCTCAACATCATAAAGGCCGTATATGACAAGCCAACAGCCAGTATCATTCTCAATGGTGAAAAGCTGAAAGCAATTCCATTAAGATCTGGAACAAGACAAGGATGTCCACTTTCACCACTGCTTTTCAATATAATACTGGAAGTCCTAGCCAGAGCAATAAGACAAGAGAAAGACATCCAAGGAATCCAAATAGGAAAAGAAGAAGTCAAACTATCACTCTTTGCAGATGATATGATAATATACATAGAGAACCCCAAAAACTCCACAGAAAAACTAATTCAACTCATCAATCAGTTCAGTAAAGTGGCAGGATACAAAATCAACACGCAAAAGTCAGTAGCCTTCCTATATACAAACAATAAATCTGAAGAAGAAGAAATCAAAAAAACCATCCCTTTATTATTGAAACAAAAAAAATCAAATATTTGGGAATAAATCTAACAAAAGAGGTAAAGGACCTATACAAAGAAAACTATAAAACGCTGTTAAAAGAAATAGAAGAAGACACAAAGAAATGGAAAGACATCCCCTGCTCATGGATTGGAAGAATAAACATTATTAAAATGGCCATCCTACCAAAAGCAATATACAGATTCAATGCTATTCCAATCAAAATTTCAATGTCATCTTCAAAGAAATAGAACAATTATTGATGAAATTCATATGGAATCACAAAAAACCCCGAATAGCCAAAGCTCTCCTGAAAAAAAAAGAAGGGAATGGAGGCATCAGACTCCCAGACTTCAAACTATACTACAAAGCCATAATCATCAAAACTGCATGGTATTGGAACAAGAACAGACATACAGACCAATGGAATCGAATAGAAAATCCAGAAATAAACCCACAGATTTATGGTCAACTAATCTTTGACAAAGGAGCAAGACTATGCATTGGAGCAAAGAAAGTTTGTTCAATAAATGGTGCTGGGAAAACTGGGTCGCTACATGCAAAAGAATGAAGCTTGACCACTACCTCACACCATATACAAAATCAACTCAAAATGGATTAAAGAACTAGACATAAGACCTGAAACCATAAAATATATAGAAGGAAATATAGGCGAAACACTACGTGATTTGCATATCAAAGACATCTTTACAGACACATCACCCAAAGCAGTGATAGTGAAGGCAAAGATCAACAGCTGGACTACATCAAATTAAAGAGCTTCTGCACAGCAAAAGAGACAATAACAAAAACAAAGAGAAACCCCACCAACTGGGAGAAAATTTTTGCACCCAACACTAATGATAAAGGACTGATCACAAAAATCTGCAAAGAGCTGATGAGACTCAGTAACAACAAAGAAAATAATCCAGTCAAAAAAATGGGCAGAGGAACTAAAAAGAAACTTCTCTGAAGAGGAAATGCGAATGGCCAACAGGCATATGAAAAAATGTTCAACATCACTTGCAATCAGGGAAATGCAAATCAAAACTACCATGAGATACCATCTTTACACCAGTGAGAATGGCACATATTAAAAAAACTAGCAACAACAAATGTTGGCGAGGTGTGGAGAAAAAGGAACTCTTCTGCACTGTTGGTGGGAGTGCAAACTGGTCCAACCACTATGGAGAGCTGTGTGGAGATTTCTGGACCTACTAAACATAGAGCTTCCACAGGATCCAGCAATTCCACTCCTAGGTATTTACCCAAAGAACACAGAAACATCAATTCCAAAGAACACCTGCACCCTATGTTTATAGCAGCACTGTTTACAATAGCTAAGCTTTGGAACAGCCCAAATGCCAAAAATAGATGACTGGATCAAGAAGATGTGGTACATATATACATGGAATATTACTCAGCATTAAAAAAGCAAACAAGAATGCACAACATGCAATTTGCAGCAACATGTGACGCTGAAAGGGATTCATTGCTCAGTAAATAAGACCAAAAAGAAAGAAAAATACCAGATGGTCTCACTCATAGCAGGGATCTAGAAAATTTAAAAAAGGGGACCAGAAAATGGAATAACTATAAGAAAGTGAAAATCAAATCAAACAAAAACTATGAACCAGAGACACTTTTTGGGGGGTGGGGGTGGGGGGCGAGGGAGAGGGATTTGGGTCAGGATGAGGGGATTGCAAATTGTATGGGGAATATAAAAAAAAAATTTATTTAATTAAAAAAAAAAATTAAAAAAAAAAAAAGTTCCCAATGTAGAGCTACTGCTGTAATAAACTCCCAATCATCTGTCCCTTCTGAACCTGTTTCCTCAGGTGTTAGTACTATTTCCTCCCCAGAAAGATGCTTCCTCTCTGAAAAATGCCCTCAATTATAATCTTAGTATATACACAGGGATTATTAATCCAAGACATCTGTTCTTAATGGATTCCCTACAATGAAGACTACTCAAGAAGTCTGACGTTATTTGAATGAATTTGGAGCTTTTTCTTTGGACAGGTAAGATCAATTATACTTGGAAACAGGAAATTGGACCATACTTTATAAAAAATATGTTCATCTTGAAGGGTTATGGCTAATTTTATCAACCAATTTAGGTGCTCCTCAATTACAAGCATTATGTTTAAGAATAATTTTATTATATGCAGAATCTGTATGTAGAAGCAGTTACACTCTCTCAGCAGAAAAAGGTCACCCTTCCATATATATATATTTAGCATATATATATATGCTAAATGCAAAGTTGTGGAAATGATTCTCTGTAAACAACTTATTTTTTGCAAAAAAATTTTCTTAAGAAAATAATAAAGCTCAAATGTGACAAAAGAACAAAGAAACCTAAGTAGAAGACTGGTTAAAAGGTTTTAATTATTGGAGTAGCTTTGGGTTATTACGAACCTCTTTCAGTTTTGGTTTTTTAAAAACAGTCACTGACTCCCTTAAAGACCAACACCACCTTTCATTTAGGGAACATCTTTAAAGCCACAAAGGGAAGAACATTTCCTGAGAAAGGGAGTAAAGTACACTGTCATCACAGACTCATGTCTCTGGTCACTCCTATTCCTTTGTTCATTTCAGATGATCACACTGATCCAAAGATCACACTGATCTTAACTTCTCCAAAGACCCACTGCTCAAACAAATATGCTGAAATTATACAAACTAGTACATCATTTGAAATGTAGTATATATTATTTGCATACTATCTGATAAAGATAAAATTAATATTAAATTTTTTTGACATGGTCATAAGAAATTCTACACAGGCTTTAGGAATCTCATTTGCAAACTAATAGGGTAAGTCATATATCACCTTCAAATCTCAATCAGAAGAATTTTAGAGCAACCAACCCTTCCTTCCTGCTGTGTATGTAGCAAGATTCTCCTCACAGAGGGTACAATGTTGGAAAAGACAAATAAAAACCAACAATGTTTTGAATTCAAAATGTTCACAAATAAACAGGAATGTTTCTTAAACTATACATAATTGTTATAAAATATGAATAGTTGGGACATTTTAACAGATAAAAAAATTACTTTACTGATACTTTCAGAAGAGTAATACTATGAAAGCTGAATGAATCTTGCTTATTCTCTCAATCACCCAAAGCCTTTATGCCAAGAGATGTGGCCACAGCACTCTCCACTTGTGACTCTTTACAACTTTTGGTGGCTTTTCATGAATCTCAGAATTGCCCATGAACTTCTTCAGGATCCCACCTGGGCTTGACTGGCCAGTGCTAAAAAGCTTCTGCATGGTGACAGAAACCATAACTAAAACAAAAAGACACCCTACTGAATAGGAGAAAATATTTGTATGCCATACATATGATAAAGGACTGATAACAAAGATATACAAAGAACTCATAAAACTTGACAAAACAAAACAAATAAGCCAATCAAAAAATGGGCTGTGGGAATATATAGACATGTCTCCAAAGAACACATAAGATAGTTAGCAGGCACATGAAAAAATGCTCATCATCATTACATCAGGGAAATACAAATCAAAACCACATGAGAAAGGCCCATATCAAAAAGACTAGAAACAACAAGTGCTGGTAAGGATGTGAATGCAAATGGGTCTAATCCTTATGGGTCTGATCCAGGAAAAAAGTGTGGAGGAGTCTCAAAACATTAAAAATGGATCTTCCATTTAACCCAGTAATTCCACTCTGAAGCATCTACCCCCAAAATTCAAAAACACTAATTCAAAAGGAAACTTGAATTACTCCTCATTTATTGCAGTGCTATTTCCTATAGCTAAATTAAGGAAACAACCTAAGTACCCCCAAACAGATGAGTGGATCAAGAAGATGTGGTATATATACACACAATGGAATACTACTCATCCATGGAAAAAGATAAACTCATACCATTAGTGGCAACATGGGTGGAATTAGAAGGGATAATGCTAAGTGAAATAAGTCAAATAAGTCGGAAGGAGAAAGATAAGATGGTGTCACTAATATGCATAATATAAAGTAACTAAGTGAAGTGTCAAATAGACTAACTTAAAAACTAACCCTTGATAGGTGACTACATAACTGAAGTAGGAGGGGAGGTAGGGAGGAGTTGAGGGAGGGGTAAGAACAAAGAGGGAAGGAAGGACAATGGGCTATGGTGGGGACTCTATGGGTGAGTGGGTGGTGGGTACACTTCCCTGGCAATACCTGATGAAGGTACCCAGATTACCTCAATTAAAAATAAGCAAAAATAAAAAATTAATAAAACAAAACAACAACAAAAAAGTTGACTTGTGAATAAAAATTTTTTCTATTTTGCATATATTTTTCATTATTTTTGGAGTCTAACAAATGGCACTGTGTTATATTACAAAAGTAAGAAATCACTTTTCTTTAAAATTCTGTGTACTCAGGCTTTAATGAATACTCTGTATTGGCCCCATAACTGATTTTAAATTCTAATTCTAATTCTTGAAAAAAAATAAGTACCTCTCTCCTCCAATACTCTGGCAATAAACTAAAACCTGTGGAATTGAATATTATAAATTCTTGCATATAGTCACATATTGCTTAATCTTTGAAACTCTTCAGTAAACTCCTTTGATCTATAGTTGAAAACTCATTCCAGAATTCAGTGTAATCCTCTTCTCTCTGAGACATTTGGCAAGCTTGTCATAAAGGCCTTCATCATTCAAATTCCTCCTTCGAGACAACAATTATCCTGTCTTGAAAACAGCATCACACATTTAGAAAACTACATAAAGGTCTAATCTTGCCTATTAGCATTCACCAGCTTTTCTTCTTTAAAGCACAAGGCAATTATTGAAAATCTTACAATGTGGTCTCTGTTTTTCCAGAAAATTTGGAATAAAAATCAAAGCTGATTCCTTTAAAGACGAGATTCTAAGATACCCAATTGATACCTCCTCCCCACACATACTTCTATAACCAGTTTCAATTGATATGAGTACATTGATAACCCTTCAGAACAATTCACTTGAATGGTTAAAATGAACATAATCAATGACTGGACAGCAATCAACAAAAGTTGTTGTTCATTTTTGGCACTTGACCTCACCCTGAGAAAATCCTACGGCGCAAAGTCTGGAGCCCTCTAGTAGTAGTGGAGGGTGGTTCTGGTCTTTAAAAAATCAATTATTTTCTGGTTTTCATTTGCTCAATTACTCATTTGCTCACTCATTCATTAAATAATTAATAATTACATGCTACATGCCAGAAAACTGTGCTAGGCTGTGGTGATAAAATAGAGGTTAAAAAAAATTATAGTGCAATGGGCAGACAGATAAGGGCAATAACAGTCACCAGGCAAAGTGCTAGACCTGTAGGAGGTATAAGATTATAAGGATCATGGAGGATAACACTTCTCTTGCTGAAACCCCCGCAAAGGTTATGTAGGAGGACTGATGTTGAGTTGAGTCACGAAGACTGAGGGACACTTACCTACGCCTCCAGGAGAATATGTGCAATGTATGACATGTTAGAGGCAGTAAAGGAAGATCACACTATAGGCTATAAAAGAAGGAAGGGCACAGAGGAGGACAGGCACAGACAGGTAAAGAGCAAAGTATGAAGGATGTAGAAAGGCATGCAGAAGACATGGAAGAAAAGGGAAGTTAATAAAGAATTTCAAATCAAAGAATTATATAGTCAGAATTATGATTTAGAAATATTACTCTGCACAAGGCAGAGGCAATTTGACCAATGCTGAGATAGCTACAGAAATCTAGATATGGATTGAAAGGGATTTAAACCAAAGGGGTGGTAATGAGGAAAGAGGGAAGGAAATGGATTCATGAGTAGAAATAAAAAGATAGAAATTATTAACTACAGAGCAGTAAGACACCCTAAATGAACACAAAAACAATAGAAGGGCTCTCTGAAGGAGCAGCCATCCAGCTATTTACTCACAGGTGGTCCTGGGGGGCCTGGTTTTCCTGGAGGACCGGTTTTTCCTCGTCTTCCCTTGAAACCAAAAAGAAACAACAAAAAGTACTGTGATTTTCCATTTTATTTTAAATAATGACAACTCTAAGACATTAAAAATCAACTAGACGTTAAAAAACAATTCCAAGTTCACATGCGTTTCAATGTCAATGAAAAACAGCTATGGTCCAATTCTTAACAACCAAGATGAGAGAAATTGTACCTGGAATGAATAAATCTTAACTGTTTTCAGCAGCCCTTTAAACGCTGTGTAACTTGATATACCAGTAAAGTAATATAAAATATTTTAAATACCTGATGTAATACTGGTTTTATCTGACGTTTCTATGGTTTCTGTTGTAATAATAAATGCATTTACCTTAAATTGGTGTTTTTCAACTAGTAGTCTGAGTTCTAATTTTATAGGAGTTCCAGAGGGTGACATCAGGTATTAACATACAAAACCTTAGGATCCATCCTAAACTTATTGGTTTAAAAGGGAGCCACAAATCTGGGTAATAAATTTGAAAAGCACTTCTCTAAGCCATAACATAATTGAGTATGCTAAATGAAGCACACTAGCTGTTTTCCTCTTTTTTTAATGATTGTTTTATAAGTCAAAGAAAATGTATACTCTTTGCTTATTAATCTTCACTATCAGAACTTAATGCTAACTCTTCCAAGTTCACAACTAGCTAAGTGACAAGAATCAAAAAAATAAGATTGTGCTTGCATCTCTAAGCAATGATGTTTCTTATGTCATTTAAATATCTAAATTAATTTCCTTAATTTTCCTCCTTTCTAACATAAGGAAGTATACTTATATAGTGCAAACATATATTTTGAATGAGAAGTATTTGAGCCTGTTTTCTAATTCTGGTCCCCCTATTTCATTCTTGTTAGAACTTTATTTTATTAACATATTGGAAGTATATTAATACACATTAAGATTTATTGCTACTTAAAAAGTGGAAGTATATTGCTCTTTCAGTGCTTTTGGGGGTGTGGGGGAGAATTGTATGCATTAGCATAGTAAGACAGAAAGGTCCACTTTTCTTTCTCTGAAAGTGTCAGGCAAAGTTGTTTGATTTCTCCAGGTTTTATCTTGGCTTGGAGTAGGGTGGGTTGTTCAATGCCAGCTGAACCAGCAGAGTAGGCTTAGGAGGTAAGTAAGTATACATTGTGATTGGGTTGGAAATGCTTCTGTTGTTGCTGAAGGCAAGTTAAATATATACTATTAAGGATGTCACATAAAAAGCAGCAGCTGTTTTCATAAATAATCCTAGCTAACAGAACATAAATAATCCTAGCCTACAGACAGATTTTTTTAAATTTTATTAAAAATAAATATAATTAGTGGTGTTTTCATATACCTTCTGTTTTAGAGATCTGAACATTGTAGTTCCTTTGGAGGGGCTGTGTAATTGGGATGAATATATAACTTAATAGTCTATATGCTGGGGGGCGGAGCAACATGGCGGCGAGGAGACGCTGCGAGTAAGATCTCCCATTAAAAAAAGTTAATAGGGAGGAAAAGCGGCAGGTCCCAGTGAGAACCGGGACACGGAAGATAAACGGACGACGCCAGCAAACTGCCCGAGAGAAGAAAGTTGCCATAAAGAGGACGAGAAGGGAGGGAAGCGCAGAACCCTGCTCCCCTCCCCGCCCACAGAGGCGGCACTCTCCGACCGGCAGAGAGGAGGAAACAACAAACCAAAACGACCAACAAGAAAAACGGATGCAGCAAGTGGGACTGTGAGTGGAAAGGAACTATTTCAGCCACCACACCCTGTGAACGGGAGCTGAGGCGAACCCTGCAGGATCCGCCACGGAGGTGAGCTCCAGGCGCCATTAAAGAGAGCCCCGCCCACCAGGAGGAGACCAGCACCAGCACACAGCCCCGCCGCCGGTAAGCTTGGCGCGAAAGCGGCGCTCGGATTGCAGCTGTCCAGGGCCCTGCGCCTGCGACCTAGGCTTGCGGGGAGGGGGAGACGCGGAGGCCCTCCCTGAGTGAGCAGGAACAAGGTGCCCAGGCAGGGGAGCGGGATTCAAAAGGCGCCATTCCCGCGCCACTGATCTGGGCTACAGCCCGCGTCCTGGAACTGAGGGCTTTGGAACTGAGACCCGGGCGGAGGCCCTCCCTGAGTGAGCAGGAACAAGGCGCCCAGGCAGGGGAGCGGGATTCAAAAGGCGCCATTCCCGCGCCACTGATCTGGGCTACAGCCCGCGTCCTGGAACTGAGGGCTTTGGAACTGAGACCCGGGGCACGAAATTAGGGGCGTGGGTTCCCCACGACGGTGGGGCACAAGGCAGACACAGCACCCCAAAGCCGTTGAGGTGTACCCTACCATCCCCGCTCTGCTCCCTGTCCCACGGGGTGGAAAATCAGCTCCCCAAGGGCTCTAGGAGAGATCTCTGGTGCCACCTAGCGACTTGACCCCAGCACAGGCTACTGAAGGAGCTAGTGGCCAGCTGGGGAGTTAGCCCACACACCGGGCCCCTTCTGAACAAGTAGTCTGAGCCCACAGGGAGAGCGAGCACCCACAGCCGGGGCAGACCAGGCGCGCAGAATAGTGTGCCTGAGACCAGAAGCGCAGGGAGTGTGTCCACATCACCATTTTAGAACAGGGACATTTCTTCAGTAAGACTACCTGCAGAAGGCTTCCTCAGGAGCCAGAGGTGAGCGGGGGAAGTTCGCCCACGCCAGACCCCTCTGGCCTGCAGTCCAAGCCCAGAGGGGAGCAGGAACCCACCGCCGGGGCAGACCAGGCGCACAGGGGAGTGTGTCCCCACATCGGCATTTTAGAACAGGGACCTTTCTCCAGTAAAGGCTGCTTGAAACTGACAGATGACTCCTAGAAGAACCAGGGGAACAGAGAAGCCCACCCAGATGCCGGCAAGTCCCAACAACACAGTGTCCCAACGCATACGGCAAATTAGAAAACAGACAGTAGGGAGGAGAAGAACCACACGCAACCTAGCAACTCTCCAGAGAAAAAGCACACCACAAAAAGAAAGCCAGCCCCCAGATTGCAACGACAATAACTTGGAAGAATTTCTGAGCCTTCCAGAAAGAGAATTTAAAATTGCCGTGATTAAAAAACTGACAGAAGTCATAAAGGAAAACAATGATAAGGGAAAATAATCAACGATCAGAAGAATGCAATTGAGTCCCTAGAGAGGGAAAACAATGGTCAGAAGAAAGAAATTGAGTCCCTAAAGAGGGAAGTAAAAGAAATGCAGGAGATCAAAGAATTAATGGAAGAACTAAAGAATTCTGGGAAAAGCAATGAAAGCAGAATAGATGAAATGGAAGAACGAATAAGTAATCTTGAAGACACAGAAATAAAAAACCAAAACAGAGAAGGAAAGAGAAGTACGAAGGAAAAAGAACGAAGAAAGACTTCGGGAACTATCTGACTCCATGAGGAAAGGAAATATAAGAGTTATAGGAATACCAGAGGAGAGGAGAGAGATGTAGGAACAGAGAAAATATTCAAAGAGATAATTGAAGAGAACTTCCCAAATGTGAAGAAGGAGCTGAAAATTGATATTCAAGAAGCAAGAAGAACACCAAACTTCCACGACGAAAGGAAAAATACAGCAAGACACATAATAGTAAAGCTCCCAAGAATCCAGGACAAGGAAAAAATAATGAAGCTGGCAAGAGGGAAGAAACAGATAACATTCAAAGGAAAACCAATCAGGCTGACATCAGACTTCTCCGAAGAAACACTACGGGCAAGGAGAGAGTGGAGGGACATAGTCAACAGACTCCAAGAAAACAGATGCCAACCAAGAATACTCTATCCCGCAAAGCTCTCCTTCCTCTTTGAAGAAAGAATATGGACCTTCCCAGACAAACAGAAACTCCGGAATTTCATTGCAACTAAACCCCCACTCCAAAAAATACTACAAGGAGTCCTAAAGCCAGAACCTCAGAGCGACGAATAACAATGAAAGAAGGCCAAAAAAAAAAAAAAGTTATTAAAAGAATAAATAAATAAAATCAAAGGAAAGACAAACACAATGGCAAATACAGATGTTAACATATCAATATTAACTCTAAATGTAATGGACTAAACTCTTCAATAAAAAGACACAGAGTTGCAGCCTGGATTAAGAAACAAAACCCAACCTTTTGCTGTCTCCAGGAAACACATTTAGCTACAAAAGATAAAAATAGGCTCAAAGTTAAAGGATGGAAAACAATCCTACAAGCAAATGGACCAAAAAGAAAGCAGGAACAGCTATACTTATATCAGATAAAACAGATTTCAAACTCAAAAAGATAAAAAGAGACCCCAATGGTCACTACATTATGATCAAGGGGACAATACTTCAGAAGAAATAACACTCATTAACATATACTACTCACAAACGAAGGAGCACCAAAATATATCAGACAACTGTTGTCCTCTCTGAAAACAGACATCAGAGAAAACACATACGTAGTGGGAGACTTCAACACACCACTATCAACAATGGATAGATCAACAAGACAAAAAATAAGTAAAGAAACCAAAGCTCTAAATAAGGACCTAGAGCAATTGGGCTTAACAGACATCTATAGAACACTAACCCAAAAAAACGGAGTACACATTTTTCTCAAGCGCACACGGATCATTCTCCAGGATCGATCACATACTGGGGCACAAGACAAACATCAACAGATACACCAAGATTGAAATCATATCAACCATCTTTTCTGACCATGAAGGCGTCAAACTAGAAATAAACCATAAAAAGAAGGCAAGGAACTTTCCTACCTCATGGAGATTAAAACCACACTACTGGAAGACCATTGGACTAATGAGGAGATCAAAGAAGAAATTAAAAAATTTTTGAATTGAACGACAAGGAGGACACCAATATCCTAAATGTATGGGATGCAGCAAAAGCAGTAATAAGAGGAAAATATATAGCAATAGAAGCTCACATCAAGAAACAAGAAAGAACGCAAAGAAACAACCTAATCTCGAAGCTCAAAGATCTAGAAAAAGAACAACAAGAAACCCCAAACCAGTAGAAGAAAGAAGAATAATAAACCAAAGCAGAAATAAATGAAATTGAAACTAAAAAAACAATCCAAAAGATCAATGAAACCAAGAGCTGGTTCTTTGAAAAAATCAATAAAATAGACAAACCCCTAGCCAGGCTCACAAAGGAAAAAAGGGAGAAAGCACAAATAAACAGGATCATCAATGAAAGAGGAGAAATCACAAACGGACACAGCAAAATCAAAAGAATAATCAGTAACTACTATGAACAGTTATATGGAAACAAGTTTAACAATCTAGAGGAGATGGACAAATTCCTACAACTCTACAATCACCCAAAGCTAGATAAAGAAGAAATAGACACCTAAACAGACCAATTACAATTAGCGAAATTGAAATGGTAATCAAAAACCTCCCCAAAAACAAAGCCCAGGACCTGATGGATTTACAAATGAATTCTACCAAACATTCAGAGACGAATTAGTGCCTATCCTTCACAAACTCATCCAAAAAATTGAGAAGGAAGGGACAATACCAAACACGTTCTATGAAGCCAACATTACACTAATACCAAAACCGAACAAGGACAAACACAAAAAGGAAAACTATAGGCCAATCTCCCTAATGAACACTGATGCAAAAATCCTCAATAAAATTTTAGCTATCAGAATCCAACAATGTATCCATAAGATAATTCACCACGACCAAGTTGGATTCATTCCAGGGGCACAAGGATGGTTTAACATCCGAAAATCAATCAACGTTATCCAACACATCAACAAAAAGAAATATAAAAACCATATGATAATATCAATAGATGCTGAGAAAGCTTTCGACAAAGTGCAACACCCATTCATGATAAAAGCCCTTGAAGTTCTTGGGATACAAGGAACATACCTCAACATCATAAAGGCCATCTATGACAAGCCAACAGCCAGTATCATTCTCAATGGTGAAAAGCTGAAAGCAATTCCATTAAGATCTGGAACAAGACAAGGATGTCCACTCTCACCATTGCTTTTCAATATAATACTGGAAGTCCTAGCCAGGGCAATAAGACAAGAGAAAGACATCCAAGGAATCCAAATAGGAAAAGAAGAAGTCAAGCTATCACTATTTGCAGACGATATGATATTATACATAGAGAACCCCAAAACTCCACAGAAAAGCTAATTCAACTCATCAATCAGTTCAGTAAAGTGGCAGGATACAAAATCAACACGCAAAAGTCAGTAGCCTTCCTATACACAAACAATAAATCTGAAGAAGAAGAAATCGAAAAGACCATCCCTTTTGTTATTGAAACAAAAAAAATCAAATATTTGGGAATAAATCTAACAAAGAGGTAAAGGACCTATACAAAGAAAACTATAAAACACTGTTAAAGAAATAGAAGAAGACACAAAGAAATGGAGAGACATCCCCTGCTCATGGATTGGAAGAATAAACATTATTAAAATGGCCATCCTTCCAAAGCAATATACAGATTCAATGCTATTCCAATCAAAATTTCAATGTCATTCTTCAAAGAAATAGAACAATTATTGATGAAATTCATATGGAATCACAAAAAACCCCGAATAGCCAAAGCTCTCCTGAAAAAAAAAAGGGAATGGAGGCATCAGACTCCCAGACTTCAAACTATACTACAAAGCCATAATCATCAAAACTGCATGGTATTGGAACAAGAACAGACATACAGACCAATGGAATCGAATAGAAAATCCAGAAATAAACCCACAGATTTATGGTCAACTAATCTTTGACAAAGGAGCAAAGACTATGCATTGGAGCAAAGAAAGTTTGTTCAATAAATGGTGCTGGGAAAACTGGGTCGCTACATGCAAAAGAATGAAGCTTGACCACCACCTCACACCATACACAAAAATCAACTCAAAATGGATTAAAGAACTAGACATAAGACCTGAAACCATAAAATATATAGAAGGAAATATAGGCGAAACACTACGTGATTTGCACATCAAAGACATCTTTACAGACACATCACCCAAAGCAGTGATAGTGAAGGCAAAGATAAACAGCTGGGACTATATCAAATTAAAGAGCTTTTGCACAGCAAAAGAGACAATAACAAAAACAAAGAGAAACCCCACCAACTGGGAGAACATTTTTGCACCCAACACTAATGATAAAGGACTGATCACAAAAATCTGCAAAGAGCTGATGAGACTCAACAACAACAAAGAAAATAATCCCGTCAAAAAATGGGCAGAAGAGCTAAAAAGAAACTTTCTGGAGAGGAAATGCAAATGGCCAACAGGCATATGAAAAAATGTTCAACATCACTTGTCATCAGGGAAATGCAAATCAAAACTACCATGAGATACCATCTTACACCAGTGAGAATGGCACATATTAAAAAAACTAGCAACAACAAAATGTTGGCGAGGGTGTGGAGAAAAAGGAACTCTTCTGCACTGTTGGTGGGAGTGCAAACTGGTCCAACCACTGTGGAAAGCTGTGTGGAGATTTCTGGACCTACTAAACATAGAGCTTCCATATGACCCAGCAATTCCACTCCTAGGTATTTACCCAAAGGACACAGAAACATCAATTCCAAAGAACACCTGCACCCTATGTTTATAGCAGCACTGTTTACAATAGCTAAGCTTTGGAAACAACCCAAATGCCCAAAAATAGATGACTGGATCAAGAAGATGTGGTACATATATACCATGGAATATTACTCAGCATTCAAAAAAGATAAACACATGCAATTTGCAGCAACATGGATGGCGCTGGAAGGGATCATGCTCAGCGAAATAAGCCAAAAAGAAAAAGAAAAATACCGGATGGTCTCACTCATAGCAGGAATCTAGAAAACTTAAATAATGGACCAGGAAAATGAATAACTATAAGAAAGTGAAAATCAAAAATCAACAAAAAACTATGAACCAGAGACACTTTTAGGGGGGCGGGGGCGGGAGGGGAGGGATTGGGGTCAGAATG
Organism: Talpa occidentalis; assembly: GCF_014898055.3. Classification (NCBI taxonomy): domain Eukaryota; kingdom Metazoa; phylum Chordata; class Mammalia; order Eulipotyphla; family Talpidae; genus Talpa; species Talpa occidentalis. The sequence continues at coordinate 82,531,700 of NW_023602073.1, read as the reverse complement.
GGGGGCTGCAATTGTATGGGGAATATAACAATAAAATTTATAAAAAAAAAAAAATAGTCTATATGCTTAATAAAATTAGTTTTGCAGCTTATATATTCTGAAAATCAATACATTTTTAAAATGTAAGTCAATTAGCCCTTAAGGATTAATCAATGATAAAAAGTTTACTTAAAAAGTGGAAGTGTTATAGTTTATTAATTCACAGGAACACAACAAAAATCACTGGCATCAAAGTAAGTGATTTGTTCTTCCTTTTAGGTTCAGTAAGTTAGTGCCATAGGATCAAGTTTTTTGTGCATTCTAATTTCTTTAAAGAAGATGTGTGTATTGATTTGGGCAGGAAGTGGGGAAATGAGACTATTGATCAACTTCTGTCTCAGAGTTAATGTTTAAGACAAACCAAGTGTCAGATATCGTAAGATAACATTGGCAGGTCTAAAGATGAGTAAAGAGCATTCCAATTCTGATGCTATAGGAAAGCATCCAAATTCTTACATATCACTGATGATTTACATGATCATTTAAGTCAGTCTTGCAATTGTCAGAGTGTTCTGATGTGTACACTGAAAGAGTGCAGAGGGAATGCTGATATTTATGCATCCTTGCTAAAAGTAGACAAGTAGGTAAAATATTTTTGAGGGTTGTTAAATTATTGGAACATATTGTGTGCAGGAACTTCAGTCAGTACATATTTTCAGTATAAATATGGCTTCTATCCTCGAGTTTCTAGCAACATCTTATGGCAGATTTGAATAATATTTTCATATATGCCTTACAAAGCAACACAGTTGTCATTTTTAGCCACACTGCCAAATATATGTTAGGAACAGGATTGAACCTTGATTCCTAAGTCTCAGTGACCAGGAGAGGGAGCTCTGACAGGACAGAGCAGAGTGCTGGACACGAGAAACATGGTGGAAGCTTGAGAATATCAGGAAACCCTAGGAGTCATGGTTTCTATCAATAAAACAGCTCAAGTCCAATCAAAAACATCTGTCTTCTCTCTAAGGAGCCCTAGGAATGAACTCTTTTGTCTACTTCCCCCCCTCCCAAAGTCCCCAGCTGCACTGAATATAGACTAAGTCTTGTGTTCCACCAAAGGAGCTTTTCACTTGATAGCATGATGGAAAGGCAAAAGCCTGCCTATGTTTTTGGCAGGCTATATCATATTAATCCAGGATAACTTGGGGAATGCTTTTTTAGTAGTAATGATGGCTAAGACAACAGTTTTAACCATAATTCTAATGCTAAGATTACAATCAGATTCTTTCATTTTTCAGATGAAAGTATAATCTGTGAGTTATAATCTGTCTGTTTCCTTGCAAGGCTCTGAGGACACCGGGGGCCATGGACTAGAACTGGAGCTTTTGATGGCAGGTCCAAGGAGTGTCCTTGCGATAGCAGTGGGAGGAATGGTTATTGCATGTTTGTTTCCATGTCTGTCTCCAGTCAGTACAGGGCTCACTCTAGACCCACTGAAAAGTGAGGCCAAAATCAGGTACTTGGTTGCGGGTGGGATGAAAATCTTGGTAGTTAACAGATGAATGCTGAGTTGGGAGTGATCTTCCTGGATAGGATGGCTGTTTGCTGGCGGCCATTTTTTTCCACAAGCAACTCTGATAAATTCAAATCTACTGACCCTCCAAATGGATAGAGAACTACCATCCATCATAATTATAATTCAACCTTTCCTGAAAACTAGAGTGTAAACATGAAACACAGGTTTACCATATTGGATTGCTCTGGAATCCTCAAAATGCTCGACATACATTAGTATCCTATTTGGCAATAATGTAAAGGTTATTGGAGGGTAGGTCTGATATATGTCAGTGGTGTTGAAACCTGATGTGCATAAGCAACATCATGATCTAGTTAAAGCAGACTGCTTCCAGAGCTTCCAGAGCTTCTGATTCAGTAGATCTCAAGATAGGAGAATCTGCATTTCCAACAAGTTCCCAGTAACGCTGATGTTACTAGCCAGGGGATCACACTTGAGAAACACTGCTCGAAACCTCAAATTCATGTTTAAAGTCATGCAGCTCTGATTGGCCCCTAATAACTTGTGACTCTTGTACCTTAGGACAAAAGAGTTCAACTGATTTTGTGATTATTTCAAACAGAGAATAAAAAGCTTTGTTGTCAAGTTCAGCAGCACCCAGAATGGAAAACCTGTGCTTGCTCTCTCTCTCTCTCTCTGCTTTTTGGTCTTTAACTTTTTATTATTTGTATTCACTAACACTATATATGCTTTAGGGATATCAGTTCACACCTCTTCAAATGTATGTCACCATACCAAACTCACCACCAGAGTATCTATATTCCTCTACCATAGAAATTTGGGCTCTCTCCCTCATTTACTCCCTATCCCTTTCCCCCCATCCCTACTTCTGGTTCTGCTTTTTTATTTTATGGAAATTTTGTATGTTAAAATTTCACTGCTGTAAAGTTAGTACTTACACTTTGCAACAGGTTTGCTAAGGATTACAAAAAAGAGATCACATGTAAAATTACTACAACACACACCTGTTAGGATGGCTACTTTGAAAAAACAGAAAGTAAGTATTGGTAAGGATAAAGAGAAACTGGTACACTGTTGGTGGGATTTCAAGTGATGTAACTACTACGAAAAACACTATGGAGGTGCATCAAAAAATGGAAAACAGAGCTACGATATGATCCAGAAATCTCACTCTGGTTATTTATCCTAAAGAATTGAAAACAGTTTCTAAAACCTGTTTGCACACCAATGTTCACAATAGTATGATTCAGAATGTCCAAGAAATGAAACCAAACCAAATGTTCATCTACAGATAAATGGATAAAGAAAATGCAGTGTATGCCTACAGTGGATGATTATTTGTTTTTAAAAAGTAAGGAAATATTGTTATATGCTACAACAAGGGTGAACTTTGACAATACTGTTCTAACTGAAATAAATATAGAAACAAATCACTATAAGATAAATGCCGTTGGTTCCATTATATGAGGTACTAAGAGTAGTCAGACTCATAGAAACAAAAATAAAGTGCTATCTACCAGGGGATGGGGTAAGTTAATAGATAAGAGTTTCAGATTTACAAGACAGAAAATGCAATGTGAATATACTGAATTTTACATTTAAGAATGGTTAAGATGTTAAATTTCATGTTATATTATTTTTAGCCAAATTAAAGAAAATAAGATGTTTCATAATGTCTAATACATGGTGGTAATAATAAATGTTAGCTCCTTTTCTCTCTGCTCTTCCAGCATCCTCTATCTCTATTTTTCTTTATCTCATCCTCTATTCTCCATTTTTCTCATTTAAAAATATTTGACAAACAGACTAATGGAATAGAATTGAGAACACAGACATAAATCTGCACAACTATGAAAAATTCATTTACAGCAAAGGAGCTAAAACTATATATTGGAGAAAAGAGAATCTTTTCAACAAATGGTATTGGGTAAACTGGACATCCACAAGCAAAAGAATGAAATTAAATTACCATCTCACATATTATACAAAAATTAACTCAATATGGATTGACATGAAATTACAAAATATTTTGAAGAAAAAAATAGGCAAAACATTCTACAACACTGGCTTCAGAGATGTCTTGGGGTTTCATCTCCAAGGAAAGAGAAGCAAAAACAAATATAAACAAATGGGATTACATTGAACTAAAAAGCTTCTGTATGGAAAAAGAAACTATCAGTAAAACAAAAAGCCTACTGTACTGAATGAAATAAAATATTCGCATATTTGCATATCAAGCATCTGATAAAGGGTGGATGCCTAAAATATATAAAGAATTCATGCAACTCAACAAAAAGAACAAAGTTAACCTACTTAAAAAAATGGGCAGAAGAGCCAAACAAACATTTCTCCAGACCAGACAGTCTATAGACACATGAAAAAAATGTTCATCATCACTTATCATCAGGAAATAAAAATCAAAACCAGCATGAAGTACCACCTTACACCTGTGAGAATGGCCTACATAAAAAGATCAGAAACAAGTGTTGGTGAGGGTGTGGAGAAAAAGGAATCCTCACACACTGTTGGTGGAAATACAGATTGGCCAAGTTGCTATCAAAAACAGTACAGAGGTTTCTCAAGATATTAAAAATACATCTACCACATGACCAGCAATTCTACTCTTAGGTATCTACAAGAAGAATGCAAAAACACTAATTTGAATTTTCCTATGTTCACTGAAGCCCTACTTACAACAGATAAGTTATGGAAACTAAGTGTCCAAGGACAGAGGAGTGGATCAAAAAAAGGTGGTACACACACACACACACACACACACACACACACACACACCTGAATACTATTCAGCTATTAATAAAGGATGAATTCTTGCCATCTGTGACAACATGGCTAGAAATGGAGAGGATAATGTTAAGCGAACTAAGTCAGGGGAAAGTCCAGGGGAAAAATACTGAATAATGTCACTCATATGTGGAATACAGAGAAACAAAAACAAAGGGTGAGACAAAACCAAACCAATAACAAACCCTTGATATCTGTTTGCAAAACCAAGGCAATTAGAAGGGGAGAGTAGAAGGGTAGGAATAGGGGTGGAAGGGGTCTAGTGGAGCATGGTAAAGGATTCCTGGGACTTTGGTGATAGGCATGGTATGCAAACATAAATTTGTAGAGGTTTGAATCCATAAACCCTAAAACAAATACAGTGATACAAAGCAACTTCACCTCAATAAACATCATTGGGAAAAAAATAAAGGAAAAAAAAGTTTGATAATACATGAAGAAAACCTTCTAAAATATGTACTGTGAATTCATTAAAAAGTATAACCAGCTCTTAACTATGCATATGGAAGTTTTTTCAGGTAAAATAACAAAATGTATATAGTAAGAGTAGAAATAGGAAAAACAATGTAGCTTATTTATATAATGGAATACTACATAGCAATGGAAATGAATGGGATGCAACTACTTGTAATAATATAGATAAATCTTATAAACACAATGTTGCTAAGTTTAAATAAGGAATAGATACAGGTAACAGTAATCCATGGGGTTGGAGGTTAGAACAGATTACCAGTGTGGGAGTGGGTGGGGAGTGGCATGAGAGGGGTTTATGGGATTCGTGATACTGATATTCTGTTTCTTGGTTACACTGGTGTGTTCAATTTGTGAAAAATCAGCTATGACCTTCTGATACATTTTATGTAATGTATGTTACTCTTCAATAAAAATTTCAGAAATGAAATGAGATTTCTATAATCAAATGATTTTTAATTTTTCTTATTGAGGTAGCACTGCTTTACAATATTGTGTATGATTTAGTGATCAGCTTCATGTTTCTTCAGATGTATGTTACCATACCACACCCAGCACCAAAGCACTTTATTTGAATTATCTAATGGCTTTACTTATCTTTAATTGCTGTGTAGATGGCCACAGTGAGGAAAAAAAAAAAGTCAAAGGGGAAAGTCAAATACTGGATGTCAGGGGAAAAATGATGCCTAGATGATTTAAATAAATGACTTCCACAAATTTTCAACTGTAAAAATAACTAATGCTTCCAGGATGAGTTTCAGTATGAGAGCACGTAGATCTTAAATTAGCTACTTGATTTACAAACACTTGGCCCAAGCATTATGAAGGCAAGAATGTAAATAATGGACTACTGGTACTTATCTGACAGATGGCTTTTGCTGTATTACAGCATGAAGATGATGAAGACAAGGTTATTGCAGTAATTGGACTTAAATAAAGGATGTTATGCAGACTCCAAAGCCCCAGAAGACATGTGTGTAAGTAGTCTCTCTAAATTGTCAGGTCTTGCTAATGCAGCTCCTCTCAAATATTTCCCTGTTCCCATGTGTGTATTTAGCACACACTTAGCCATCAGTTCAGCCTGAAGAAGGTATCAAGGAAATGTCAAGAAAGAGGAGACAGGGATTGACTGGCACCCACAACTGTGAAGGAGGTGTTAATTACACAGGAAAACATTACAGACTATCTGGGAAGTTTAGTTTTCTTCCTTACATTGCAAATAGAAATAAGATTTATGACTGGTGTAAAAAATTGCCACATTTTGAAATCAACGACATGTCAAAAAAATGGGAATAGAATACTTATGTGAGTAATGCAAAATATCCTGAGTGTGTCTTATTTCTTAACAGATATTTAAAAATACATCTATGACAGTAACAATGCTAGTCATAAAGTTCTTATTATTTCAGGGATCAGACAAGTAGCTCTTGTAAGGACATGGGAGGAGGTTGTAATTCAGCATGAACAATTCAAAATAGGTTTAGATCTAAGAAAAGATGAATACATCAGTATTACCTTCCTCATTAACCTAAAATATGTACTGTGAATTCATTAAAAAGTATAACCGGCTGTATAACCAAACTAGGGAACCGTTAAAATTCTAAATCATTCAACAATTTCCCTATATCTCCATTCCTTTCCTTCTTTTGCTTGAATGGATTCTACCTATAACAAATGCAGTTTTCCAAAAGAAGTTATAAGTAGTGACATTATTATCTAAATCTTATCAGCTATAATTGAATAAATGATAACACTTCATTTAAACATCAGGTTGGGTCAAACAGTCTGGTTGGTGGTGGCAGTGTCTACTGTCACTATTTAGTTTCCTATTAAGTTATGTGTTATTCATTGAGTCATGGCAATAAGCATAGGCAAGGTCTGACTCCTGACCCCTTTCTGACTCAGCTTCTCCTCATGGGCCCTGAGCTGTCCATGCTGTGCCAGGAAACACAGGAAAGGTCCATGACCAGCGATTATTAAAAAGCAAGTGCTTACTATGGTCCAAGCATTGCGTGCCAGCCACTAACTTACATTAGTTATTTTCTCCTTTCAAAGCTCCTGTGTGAGGGTGGCACTGCTCACATTTTACAGGGAGAGAGGTTAAACATCTAGCTCCAAATCACTCTCATGCTACTTGGTGGGGCCAAAATTTAAACCCAAGTGTTTCTGATCCTAAAACCCATAATCCTCAGGATTAAGGTTTCCTTGGTGGATATCCTGATCATTTATAATATAGGTTACTTTGTTGCTATAATTGTTCTCTTGTTTTCTCACCAACAAGCCAGGTTTTTAAACAGTCCCATTTGCTTGTTACTTTTGCCCTTTGGAATTTGGATCTTCCTAGTTCTCACCTGCTCTCTTGATTTCTGCTTGTCCTCACCTCAGAATCTACCCTGACTTCTGCAGGCCTGTCAACATGCCACCATAGCCTTTCATTTCCATTTGTCTGGTCTCCTGCTTGTCTTGCCAAACCACCAACTCTCTCAGTCCAGATTCCTGACTCTGCTTTCTATGTCTTCCACTGCCAATATCTGCCAACCACATGATTTGTCTTGGTTTCCTGGGTGTGGCAGCACTAGGGCGTGGCCAAATGATTTCCTGAACATGCTGTGATATATTTTAATATCTTTGTGCCACATTAAGAGGATGGATGGTGGAAGTGCACTGTGAAATGTTCTTCCCTCCATATTTGGAAGTTCACAGCAGGCGTGCTCCCAGATTAAGATGAGGAGTCAGGCATTACACACTGCCCGCCTTGTCTGAGAATGGTGCCACCGGGCTTCCATATCCTCAAGACTTTCATAATGGTCATGAATGTGAAATTTCATCTTTCACTTTTATTAAGGGAACTTTTATATTTTTAGATTTAGAGTAGAGAGAAGCAGCATGGAGAGGGACATAATGCACATAAATGGATAGTGGGGTTCCTCAACAAACTTCACACAGGTAAAAATCAGGGCCAGTGAAACAGGAACAAATAGCTGTACTTTTCAGCACTGAAAGAAAGAAATAATTAATGACATTTTATATTTTGATCAATTAAGGTAAAGTTATAGAGACTATATTTTTGAGTTGCCTACTTTAAAGGATGATATGACTCCTGAAGGGGTGGAATTTTGAAATTGTGTTTTCAATGTGAAGGGCTGTATTGACTAACATCAAAAATATTCATAGGAATACATTTTACAGTTATTCAATAACTGCCTGGTAAATGAAGAAAGTTCCAGAGGATCCATAAGATGAAATGATAAAGGTCATCCAATTTTGAAACTGAATATTTTCAGTACATAATTCTCAATTAATCAAGGTGAATGTAATGGGTTACATTGGATTTGGATATTTTAAATGGTGACTACAGAATCAAATCCTATCAAAAAGAGGAATAAATTTATGCAGCAAAAATTTGCTGTGTTTTACATACTGTGCTAGGGGAAAATAAATTAAGTTAGTTAAGATTTGGATTTTGCCTTCAAAGTAGAAGAGGCGAGATAGCTAATTAAATTGACTTGTTCAATTGATTATAGGTAAGCTCATGAGTTCTGTGGAGGAAAGGTAAGAATTAAGTTCCTGCCCAAACTGACCACTTGCTACCTTTCAATAACTCTCTTCAGTCTTTGGTGGGGGCGGTTGGTGGGGTCATTGGAATGGGAGGCAAACGTAGGCAAAGAAAGCTGTCTGCCTATTTCTTAAAATAAATCTCCCTAGGTATACACACCTTGCTGATTATGTTTCTCTGGGGAACCTTAGTACACATTTCCATTTACATGGACAAAATATTTTTTATTTTCCATTAACATGTTATGTTTCTAAATATAATAGCTATTATTCTCCAATATTTACTCCATTCTTTGTTTTTGACTAGAACAAAGGTATATAAGGAAGTGAGATTTATTGTACCTTTTATATGAACTATGGTTTTAAAATAGAGAAAGCTGCATTGTGTAAGTAATCCTACAAGACTTATACAAGGATATTAATAATTTAATGAACTTATACTCAAGGGGAAAAAATGTTCTTGAAACATGTCAGGATGAATTTTCAAGGGAAAGACCTAATTAGCAGTGTCTGAAGCATATGTCATCACATTTAGAAAACAAGAACTGGTCTCTGTGGACAGAATGGTAAGTTGGATTTTAAAGCTTTAACCACTCCAGTTAATATGTATGATTAATGAGCAATATGTCAGTTGCTTGGCCTAGCTCAAGTGAAAGACCTACTAGGGGAAAAAAATGGATATTTAAACTACTACATAAAAATGTGCAAATGTAATTCTTTTATATTATTATCAACCATAACTTACGAGTCCTTACTAGGATGTAATGATATAGCTTGCACATTTTTTCAAATGTAGAATCAAAGATACAAAGATGCCCTAAAGTAATAGATAAACAAAGGTCAGAATAACTTTGCAAATGGGAACTCTGAGAGGCTATGTGAAAGGAAAAAGTCTTCATTTTGGATCATGGCTGAGAAACCAACAATTGGTGAAAAAGTCTGTAAGTAGTTATATTACCATGTTTTCCTTACATATAGTAATGTATTTTTACCCAATAAGTATATGGAGAACTCTTATTAAAGAAAGAAGATTTAAGTCCAATTGAAGGACAGAACACATGTAGGCTGAGTATGATATCACTCAGTCACAATACCCAACTCTGTTGTACAGGAGTCATAGACAAAACGAAAGGAAAAGAGCATACGAGTGCCAATAAAACTTTATTTTCAGAAATGTGGCAGGCCAGGTTTGGCCTGAGGGTGATGGTTTGCTAGCTACCAGTTTATTTTCACTGCTCTATCCTCAGTGTCTACCACAGTGCTTGGCAAATGTAAAAATGGAATTAAGTGTAAATTTTTGAAAAGGTATTAAATAATGAGGATCTTGCACTATTGAGGAAAATGATTTGATCTCATTCAGTACTATAATTTTAGAGTAGTTTCAACATCAAAACTGAGATTAATTATGTCTTGGAAGTTAAGAGTCTGATATTTTGTTGCTAATCTTGTTAATGTTGTAAAGAAGACAAAACCTTTGTAAATACTTAGAAATTATGCTGAAAATTTTTTTAAAAGTAGATTTTCAAAAAGAGTTATTAACACATGTTTATTTTCCACAAAATTAACTACTGATAATAATTAACAGTATTTTCCTCAAGCATTTTAAAAAATAAATAAAATACATGGAAGTTCTTTTTGATCTAGTTCCCATCATCTCTTTTTTTTTTTTTTTTTTTTTAAAGATTTATTTATTTATTATTTATACAAGCACTGGGTACAGTCAGAAGCGCGGGAGGGTGAGAGAATTCACCAGAGCGGGGAGCAGAGCAGGCAGAAGGACCGAAGTACACTGCTGAGGGGAGCAGTGGGCGGCAGGAGAGGTCTGCGCGCCATGTGGGACCCTCCTCCGGTGGCCGGGGAGCAGCCGGGGATCGAACCGGCGCTGCAGAGACTGCGGGCAGCTTCGCAACCCAGCGCTCAACCGCTGCGCCACCAGGGAGGCCCATCCCATCATCTCTTTTAAAGTATAACTACTCTCAAGAGTTTGATGTCATTTTTCTGGTTCATTTGTTCATTAAAAAATTTTTAAAATACCTATTTTGAGTGTTTTGAAAATTATAAAATTATCTTTTGCATATATGTACCCTTAATAAAGTTTTTTGTGCTCTTTATTATGTTTTTAAGATCTATCTTTGCTGGAAATGTGTGTGTGTGTGTGTGTGTAAGTCAATACTTTTAACTGCTATTAATGGCCTATATTATGATCAACCATAACTTTTTTTTGTGGGTAGATAACATTTACAAATTAAAATTTTCCAAAGTAGCAAATTACAGAAATATAAAAAGTGCAAATGTATTTATTATGAGGCAAAATCTCAATTATTTATTTTTAGATTCTGTGAGTTTCATAGAACTTTATTCTATGAAATGTCATTCAGTTATCAACATATGGTAAGTGTTGAAATATCACAACTCACTTCTAATAATTCAACTTTTCCAGCTGAATTTTAAAACTGAAAATTAGATATAAGACTTCCAGCTATATAACATATTAGTGGTCTTTCTAATTGCAAAACAATGGCAATTATTTTTAAATGAGGTTTACAATGTAAACTGAGCAGGCTGAAATTAAATCAGGGTATAGTGATTCAAGTATCGGATTTTCACAGCTTTGAAATAGAGTATATGTTTTCAATAAGTTAGATATATGGTGACCTTAAAAAAGCCTCTGGCATATTTCATAACATCAAGGAATGGGAGGAGAAAGAATGAAGAATCCTTAGGAAACATTTGCAGGCCATAAAACATTTCAAAAAATACTTTGTCAACCTATGTTATAAATAGTTTAGTTCTGAAGTGCTGCTGGATTTTACAAGCATCTATATGATGTCAAAGGAGAACCTCTCAAAATTGCTCTATAATACTTCTAGCAGAAGTACAAAGATTTCTGGGAGAACCAATTACAGTAAAAGTTTATTCATAGCACTTTATTAAATGAAAGAGCCCACCAAATGTCATTTCCAAGCCCCACCGAATAATGTTGATTGATTCTGAGGATATGTGAGATGGGGTCACCAATTAGCTGATAAGGTACTTTTGTGTTAATGAGAAAAAGGCATCCTGCCTAGTGGCTGCAGCCTGACACTTGGTCACACAGTTGGTTAGGAGGCCACAGGCTAAATTTCAGCCCCCAAACATCTGTTCACTGGTCACACTTCTTCAGGGCAACTGTGCTAGGTGACAAATCCATACAGTCTCTGGGAGTCTTAAAAAAAAAAAAAACAACAAAACCTTTTCCATGATCTTAGTGCTAGAGGATTTTATCATGCTCAAACATTTGGAAATTAATATTGTAAGTATAAGAGATGATAATTAGCAGTCATTCAGCACCTGCTATGTACTGGCAACTTTACATTTATTTCTACATTTCTTATTATCACTTTGGGCCAGGTATCATGATAATTTCTGTTGCATTAGTGAAGAAACTGAGGCTCAGAGAAGCTGAGTCATCTTACTTGGGTCACAGAACTGAAGCTCACCCACCCCAGGTTCTGCATGACTCCAGAACCTGTAATTTTTCAGGGTTTGTGTTGCTGAAGTAATGTAGAAGCTAACACTTTACTAATAAAATGTTTAAAGAACTAGGTGTGAACCTATCAAATGATAAATGGTCCTCTTCTGTTGGCAAGGTTTGTGGGTTCCTCTGGCTACCAGCACCAACACTGGTTCTCCCAGAAACCTTTGTGTTTCTGCATAGCAGGGACGAGCACCTCCACATACCATTTAGCATTTATGTTCACATTCTGTATGTAGGGCAGTGAAGGAAGGAAATTTCAAGGGCTGAGTAGAAAAATGAATGAAGGTAACCCCTGGCAGAGGGAGTTGTACAGAGACAAATAGGCAGAGGAGCTGCTGTACCAGCATCAGGAGTAGTCGCTGAGGTCATCATTTTTCCTCTACAGTGATTAAACTATTTTGTATATTCCTATTGTATTAGTCTAATTCTTTAAAAAATTGATTGTGACCCACTAAGTTGATATTTGACCTGCTAATGGATTGTGTCACAGTTTGAAAAATATGTCTACTGTGGGCCTAGAATATTGACAAGATTTGGTTAGACTTGATTCTACCACTTTCTTGCCCTGTGACCCAGAACTGGCCACTTTAACTTTATTTATTTATTTATTTATTTTTTAAAGATTTGTTTATTCATGCATATAAGAACCGGGGTACAGGCCAGATGTGTGGGAGGGTGAGAGGATTCACCAGAGACAGTGGGGAGCAGAACAGGCAGATCTACTGAAATACACTGCTGAGGGGAGCAGCGGGTGAGACAGGAGAGGTCTGCCTCGCCATGTGGGACTCTCCCTGGCCAGCTGGGAATTGAACCCGTGCTGCAGAGGCTGTGGACAGCTTCACAGCGCTGCGCTAAACCACCTGCGCCACCAGGAAAGTCGAGGTCACTTTAACTTTAAACCTCAGTGTCATCATCTAAGTGGAAATAATAATCCTTAACATGGAAAGATGTTGTGAGTAACCAGGATAATAAAAAAAATATTACTGTACATTTTATTTTTATTGTTATAATACAGCAATATATTATTATGGTTATAATGCTGCACCACAACTGATGAGATGGACCACATTTTTCAGTTTTGTGACTAAATCAGCATTAACCATGACAAAAGTAGGGATGCACATCTTACAAAAAAATACCAGTCAGCTTGAGCCTAAGTCAGGTCCAAAAGTGAGTTATCTTCACTGACGCTTAATCTGGATACTTTTAACTGTATCTTGTTTGCCTGTCTATACACCTGAATCTATCACATAATTTCCCTTTTGCTAAGGTCTAGGGTGTTTAAATACTCTGTGTAAAATGGAACGCAAATCTTAAAAAGGTAAGTCAGATTGCTATTTGCACTTTACCCAGTAAGTTCCATTTATTTTCTTCCCAAGGAGAACACCAAGAATGAGAGATGGAAATGCTCCTTCCTCTTAGAATGCTAGATTGGTTATCTTGCCCTGCATATAGATTACAGAAGAAGTGATTTATGTAGCCAGGGTTAAATCTGAGCAGACATTAATACTATCACCTTTACTTTATATAGAGTAAGGCTGTCTACTTCTCAGTCCTGCTAGTGTATATTACATAGCTGAGAATGCACTGCCTATTTTCACAGCAAAGTTCTTACGGTAGAACTAGTTAAACACTTATTTCTCTTAATTAATATAAGGTAGAGTATTTTTAAAAGCTTAATTAGAGTATTTTTAAAAGCTTAATTTTTAAAAGCTTAATTAGTGGTAAAGTTTGTCTTATTATAGTCTTAGTTTATAGTCAATGTAACTCACTAAATCAATACTCCTCTAACTGTGGTGTATAGTTTTAAAAATTTCTAATTTGTTGTGGACCAACACTTTTATGAGATCTAATAAAACTGAATTACTTGCAGAAAAATAAAGACAAAGTATAAATTACAATGTTTACTATTGGATTCAAAAGACATAAAATTATCCTTCAACAAATATAATAAAAAATAACAGAAGAAAAAGAAAAATTGGTAAACTGTACATATGAAAGTGGGCATGTGCTGATAATATCCAATATTACACTTGAAACTTTTCGTCATTTTGCAATTACAGTGAAACAAAAGGTTACAGGGTAAAAAAAAATGACTCCTCATATGAAGTGCCTATATATTAGTCTTTGAACAACTAAACCCTATTATGTTAGCATTTTAAAGTGTTTAATATAAAAAATGGACTTCCTTCTTGCTTATTAATGTCTGACTTAAGCTAGATGGATCACATTGCCTGTAGGGTGGAGACTTTATAGTGTTTTGTTGTTTTGTTTTAATGACATTTAATATAGAAAGCAGTTTGAGTTGTGTTGAAGAGAATGGAATAAGAGATTTCAACCTGGCTCCAGTAAACTCAGAAGAATTTTTTTTATAATTTTTGTAAAAATGGAGTAAATAATACTGTATTATCAAAATTCATTTTTAATCTTTCATCAGTAGCTAGTTGCAGCAATCTACCCTATAAATGTTGGTTTAATTTAAGCTATCTTTCAAAGAAAAATTAATTTAGCATAGTCAAATATATAATGATATTTTTAGTCTTCATTCTTTGGCAATCATTTTCACAGCCACTAGTTACTTTATTTTTACTAAAACCACATATAAAAAGCAAAATCCTGGGAAACATGTTCTGTCATTAGTTATGGTTAAATGAAATAATATAAATTTTACTTCACTAACTTGATTAAAAATCAAAATAATTAACAACAATGATTTCTAAAAATAAATGATTATATTTTCTCAGATCTTTGTGGAGTACAGTGGAGAAACTATTAAAAAAATTCACGTTGTGCTGTGGCCTGTTGTTCATTTGTGACTTGTAAGTAGCTACCCTAATGACTCCCCATGCAGGTTTAAAAGATACCAACTAATTTATTGTCTCTTCTACTGAATGACCTAAATAACTACATGTTTAGTTTACACAATAATATTAAATTGCTATAAAAGTTTCCAAATATTTTCAATTTCTGTTCTTATGACAGTGTGGTAACACTTTGTTCACATACTTAAGTAGCATTGTACTACAAAGAAGTTTATTAAATTCTATGTCTTTTATGGGGATAAGACTCTCAATTCTACTTCCTTTTAAATCCTTTTAACCAGGTAGTCAATAGTCTATGTTTCAAAAGAAAGCAAACACAGGTTTAGAAATGAGAAAAATAAAAATAAAGTAGTATCTTTTTCCTCTGACCTTGTTTTTTTTTTTTTTTTTCTTTTCTTCCCTTTTCTCTATCATAAAGTTCTAGCAGGGATGTAGTTGCACACATGATAATCTTGTTCTATTGGTGGGCTTTCACCTGCCTACTTAATCATCAGTCACATATTGGTTAATTTCAATGTGTCTAGAAAGTGATGATGCTGACACTTTTGCAACAGAACCAAACTCAAGTTAATTTATTAAGATAATTCTAAGTCACAGAATATTTTCCAAGAGTATTATAATTTGATTTTTCAAGGAAAGTTTATAAGACTTTAAAAATATGAACAATAATAAGATCTGAGAATGTTTCAGATTTGTTTATTTTAGTAATTCTGTTGTTGCTGAAAATGTGTCTAGTTGTTGAAAATGATGTGACAGAAAAAGAAAACAAATAAAATGTTTGTGTTAAAGAAAATCATTATAGATAATTAGATTTGAAATTGAATAGTAAGATATAAAGAAGGAGTATGGATGTGGTGCATGAGAGAGATAATTAGGTACATTTTAAGTATTAAAAATAAAAGATTAAAAATGAAAGCCTCATCTCACTAAATGCTGTGGGGAATTCACCTATATCATTTTTGCTTCAGCTTTTCTTATGCTATGAATTATCTAATAAAAGTACATTAGACATACTCAACTCATGCAATTTTGACAAAATAAAAAAGGAATATGCACCATTTCAATATTAAATTAGAAGCAAAACTTATTTTGAATTAGTAATTTTAATATCACTCTCATTTTACTTTGAAAGGGATTTTTTTATCTCTATGGCAACAACTGCAAAGAAATACACCATATTCATTTCCATTATCTCCCAATGAAAAATGTTTTAAGCTCATAGAAAGGTAGCAGTACAGCATACAAAGACTGATATCTATAACCACAAGGACTTATTGATAAAAAGGCACAGACAGGACGACTTCTGTGGTAAACGAGTTCCTTGATATCTCCTAGCTTGGGAATTACATTTAAATTAGCATGTTTCAGAAATTTATATCATTTGAAAAAAAATGACAGTTTATAGAACATCTACAGAGATCTAAAAAGTGAAAATTGCAAAAGTCAATAAGGATAAGAACAATTTAATTTTGGCAATATTTTACTCTGACATCACAAAGTTTTCCAAGAAGTATGGATTGTATTCTAGCCAAATGGATTTATAAAACAAAATAAATGTATTCAGAAAAAACAGCTGATAAAAGATATACTCTCTACGAAACTACTGGTAATTTACAAAGGAAAGGAGACATAGAAGAGGTAAAACTAAATGCCTACATTTTCACCAGCTGCTACAATTATCTAGAAAACTCTGAAATCACAGTAACTGTTTCTTCTCTCAATGCCCTACTCGCTACACCTTTTTTTTTTTTTTTTTTTTTTTTTACAGTTTGGCTTCTTCTATAATCCTCTCTGCTTTTACTTGTTTGAATTGGGCTTGCTGTTCATGAAGAAAGAAAGTAGTAGCTACAAACTTGACAGGCTTGAAGACTATGGACAGTCTCCAGCCCAGAGCTCATTATAAACAGGTAAAGGTTCGGAAAATCCTATCTACTTTGAAAATGTGTGAGATGAATATGCACAGTACCTTAATTCCTACTTTGTCTCTAAATTGACTTCCCATGCCTCTTCTCTCTCTAAAGTGTCCTTATTGTAGAAGTGCTGATCCATGTTTGCTTCTGGATTATTTATTGTTATTTCCTGCTGCTTACCAAATCAGTTTCTTCCTTTTCATTGATTTCCTTGTCTCAGTTTGCAAATGTATTCAAAAACAACAACAACAAAACTAAATCTTTTTTGTGGACCTGTTCAAATGTGGTCTTAAGCTCTCTTGTATAACTTAAGACTTCTAAAAATAGTCCATAATCCCCCAACTTTCTCAATAAAGTAAAAATAAAAATCAACAAGCAACTATAAACCAGAGACACACTACATGTCTGCCCATGTACAGCACAGGCACGCTTACAAGATCACCAATAGCTTTTCATTCACACCTCTCCTTCCTGATATCTCTGAAGCATTTCCAAGCAACAGACCATACCTCCCTTTCAAAACTTTTCTCTAATTCTTTCCTCTATTCTTTTTATTGTGTGTGTGTGCTCCTATTTATTTGTGCTTTCTCCCTTTTTTATTTTCTTTTTTAAGTTATAACAATCTTTGTTTAAAGATTTATTTATTTATGCATACAAGAACTGGGGTACAGGCCAGAGGTGCAAGGGAGTGAGAGGATTCACCAGAAACAGAGTGGGTAGCAGAACAGACAGATTTACTGAACTACTGCTGAGGGGAGCAGCGGGCCAGACAGGAGAGGTCTACTGTGCCATGTGGGCCACCTCCCTGGCCAGGCATTGAACTCAGGCTATAGCAGCTGTGGATTATTTCATAGTGCTGACACTTAACCCCTTGTGCCACTAAGAGACACCCCACCCCCCCATTTTTTCCTTTGTAAGCCTGGCTACAGATTTGTCTATTTTTATTTTTTTTTTACAGTTGCTTAAAGTACCACTTAATTTTTTTATTTTATTTTATATTTTTTTACATCTTTTTCATTTTTGCACAATGTATGCATTTTCATCTTGGTTATATTCCCCATACAATTCCCACCCCCACCTTATTTTGACCCTAATCCCTCCTCTTCCCTGCCCCCTGGCCCCCGCCCCCAGTGTGTCTCTGGTTTATAGTTGCTTATTGATCTTGATTTTTACTTTATTATAATTAGTCTTTTCCTGGTCCCTTATTTAGGTTTTCTAAATTCCTGCTACGAGTATATATATATGGAAGTCATGAGTTTATGGATAATAGTTTATGGCTAATCCTTAAAATTAGGGTAAGCCTGTTCCTCTATTCTTTTAGCTTTCTCAGTCACCCACCTACTGTTTCTCTTCTATAGGCTTACCCTAATTTTAAGGATCTGTCCTTATTTCTTTTCCTTCTACAGTCTTTTCCATTGTAATCCTAACCATTCAGGTGGCTTCAACTATTACCCATAAACTGATGACTTCTTAATATTACTCTGTCCTTTTCCTCAGGCTCTCAGCCCGGTTTTAAGGGACTAGTGCTTTTCTATTTACAGTAGTTCTAATATGATAGACTTCAAATGGAGTTATCTTTTCAAAAGAATGTTTTCCTCCAGTGTTTTCTACTTTGGTTAAAGACACTATCATCAGTTCAGATTTGATACTTCAGTATTTACATTTAATACAAAAATGCATTGCCTCTTCTCTACTTAGTCTCTCTTCTTATGTTTGTCACCTCTGGTCATTTCACTTTGTTTTTACTAACATGTCCTGAGTTTAGCCTTTTTATTACTTATTCATTAAACCAAAAGAATAGTTCTGGCATCTATACTTCAATATAAAACAAAGACACACACACACACACACACATTGTCTCTGTCTCCCTGTCCATCACATGGTAAGGTTAATATTATTAGGATTTTCATTACATGTTTACTTCTGTTCAAAATCCATCAAGGACTCTGCTTTGGTAATGCCAAGGATGCTGTTTTATTCCAACTCTGGTGAAGATTCCACCTCTAGATCAGGCTTGGCTGATGCCCGACTTCCTGGGTATTGACTGCTAATGCTCCTACCTGCACTCTTTTCCAGAGGTTTTTGCTAGTCACAGAAGCTGCCTTATCTGGAGACAGCTGGGAAGTTACTGCCCTGCTTTCTACCCAGTGTGGTTAGTGGGTATCAAAGCCTGGGCCCTTGTCTCAAGCATGAATTCTGTGGTGCTTCACAGTGCCTTGTGGGATCAGGGTAAGACTAGATTTTTGAAGCCACATTTTTGCCTGAATTGATCCTGTTCCTTTATTTTGCCTCCTTTACTCGCTCACAGGTTTCTTCTGAAAATCACCTGCACAGGAATCCTCTTAGATTCTATTTTTAGGGTTATCTGACCTAAGTCAACTTCCACAGTACCTCACGTAAAATAGAAACATTTTTTGATTAAATTAATGGGTTCTCCACTCTCTTGGAGAAAAAGTTTTTGTTCAAACAGTTGTTTCTCTCCATGTGGGTATTTTCACTGCTCTTTTTTTCCTACTCTCAATTGATAGCTACATTAAGTAATTACCATCTTTTCCCCTCAAAATAAAGATTTTAGTTTACTTTCATTTAAAAAAAAACCCAAATCCTTTAGAAAATAAACATAAACTGGATGGAATAAGAGCACAATGCTATTAAAATGCTTCTGCAAATGATCTGGGACATTGTAGAAAGCATTTGGTAAATGGGGAGCTTGAATGACGGCTTTCAGGATCCAAAAAATGTAGGTGTTTTCTCAATGATCTTGTTCTTTTCATTATATTTTATACTTTTACTTTTCTAAGATAGCATTATTGAGTAAATTATCATATAAGTTATGTGTATCTATATTATTGAATTTTATGTGCAGTCGAGGCATTACATACACTTTTAGGTGTTTTTTTTTCACTGTCCTAAAGATACAGTGTTAACATTTCTGACTTCATTAATACAAATATCAGTGGTTGCTAGTGGTCAAGGTATGTACTGTTTAGTGATTTTTGACCCACAAATGACAACACAGTATGTAATCTTTGTATAGTTGTGTAGTGCTATGAATTTAAAAAGCACAATGAAAATACATAGATATAAAACATACAAATATGTCTATGTTTGAGCTGAACATGTTAAAAATGTTAAATGGACTCCAAATGTATCTACAGTTATTCAAATAAAGGTTTCCTTGCTTTTAAGGAAAATTTAAGAAATAGGTTCTAAGCTTTTTCTGCATAATACAAGCACTACTATGAATACTATTATGCCAAGAATTTCAGAAATAAGATACTGTATAGTCTATTCATTACCAGATATTTCTACCTTTTCTTAGAATTGTTGCATAAAATTTATTTTGTAATAATCTACTTTCCCCTGAGAATTAAAATATAACAGTGAAAAATCCAAAGTGCTTTAAAATTAAACTTTCTTTGAGAAGTCTGTGCTATCGCCTAAGGTAAGTGAAAAATACAAAGTTATGGTCTTGTCTCATTTATTAGAAATACAATTTGCTGACTTTTAAAGTGATTAGGTCATAACAATGTTTCATGTCCAAATGCTTTGCATTTCTGGAAACTCATATATATATATATATATCTCCCATATTGATTACTAACTTGTAATTAATTATTACTTTTGGCAGCCAATGTACATATTGCCACTATTTCCTCAAAGTGGAATAAACTCTGTACTTGACATTTTCAATGGTAAATGTACCTAAAAACTACTAACATTTAGTGTGATGTTCTGAATAAAGATACTTACGCAGGAATATTGGCATATTTCCTCATTGGTAGAAAATAGCTTCTTGTTTTTCCTTTCTCTTTAAGTGTTTCTATGGCTAAGATGGTAATATTTATGACTCTGTCACGAAACACCTGTTATCAGAGCACATTCAAAGTACTTCTGGTTTAATCCCATAATACACTGGAGGGCTAAATTGTGATTAAAGAGACACAATTAGATTAGAATCTGGAGTGACTTGCCTAAAGCCACAAATGAATCCAGCCTTACATTTGAAAAGAGTGACTGTGATGCCTACCCCAATTCCCTACCCACCAGGCAAAGCTGCTTCCCTACTACTGGTGCAGGATAAGCAGGGCTAAGCAAGCTCAGTCACAACTCAACAACTCTGTGGGGTAGGGATTATTTGAATCTCTACTTTCTGTATAAGAAAATTGAGGTGCATAGAGGCTGAGGAACTTGTCCAAGATGGCAAGCTAACAAGTGGTGAAACAGGGATTTAAATTAAGATCATCTGACCCCAGAGCCTGTGAGGTAACCTCCAAGTTATGTGCGATGTTGCTTACACTGAAGAAGCCTGCTGACATACTGTCTGTGTGTCCTCCCATTCTTTTGTAGGACTCATCCTCAGGTTCCTACCTTGTTGAGGAAATATACCAAACATGCCTTAATCCTTTGCAAATAAGACTGGGATGGTGCTAAGGGATATATCTTGAAGGATGAGGTCTAAGTAAGCAATGAAAGGATGCAAGGATCCCTGACCCCAGACACAGGCTTTAAAGCTGGCTTGGAGCAAGCACTTTAAGGGAAAAGAAAAGGTAAAATCTGCAAAAAAATGTTGGGAGAAGGCAATTAAAAGTTGGTTGCCTGGAGGGAAAAATATATAAAGGACAGGCACAAGCAGAGAAGCTAAAATGAGAGCAAGATTGTAGGGTAAACTGTAAAGAATTTAAAATATAAATTTCTGTTTAGGATCAAAATTAGGGTCCAGCAACAAAAAGTGCAAAAGTGTCATCTTGGTCCAATCAAACAAACTTCTGTTTTAGGCAATAACTAGTTGATTCACCAATAAATGTTGTTGTTTTTCAGAGACCTGGAGAGATTTCTTTGAAAAAGACCATGACAGCTTGTTACCATTCCTGAGATAATAGACATGTTCTTAATGTGACTATAATAGAGAAATCCAAGGTTATGTTAAGATAATAAACTTTTAATATATTGGGAGATTCTATTAGGAATATTAGGAAATTCTACGAGGATACTACATCTTACATGGAATTTTTATAAATGCCAGTTCTTTAGAGATGTTTCATATCAACTTGCATGAACATGTTCAGCTATCTTTTCACTAAGATACTTTTCTGGGCTTCTATCCAGACTTGCCCTTATATCCCTCCATTAGATAGCTATACCCCACTTCTGCCTCTCCTTCATCACAATACACCACTTAATTCCCTTATACCTTTTCTTGCAATTTTTATATCCAATGCTTTCTCCATTATTCAACTGAAACTCTCTCAGCTGGCACCAAATCAGTCACTTCTTCTCTTATCCAGCATCTTTCCTCCCACTTTATTCCAAATTTAAATTCTGCTAAAGCCAACGTGCATCTTGGAACTCCCTGCTGTTGACTTCTTGGCCCTGCAGTTCCTGGTCCCCTCCTGGTCCTCTCTGCTCTCATCATGGGCTCAATATCCTTACGGCCTCCAGCAGGTGGTCCTCCATGTTCCTCATCCCTACAGTTCTCTCACACATTCCCATCTAGGACTTAGGATCACTATTCAAACATTAGTTAAATTTTAAAAATTGTGTTAATCCATAAAGACTGTGAAACAAAAAATGTGCCAGTCAAGTGTTTTAACTACAGGACTTCAAAAATTATAGCAAATTAAAAGAAGATTAATGGCATATAAAAGATTCAAATAAGAAATTCAGGAGGTTAAAACTTTTTAAAGCCCACAAATTTCAGATATATATTGCCACCCAACACTGATGGTGTTAAGAGCAACTCTTAGAGCTGCTATTATTTTTATATTTTATTAAATGAACACTTTATAACCTAAAATTGAGCAGCTCAACAGACAACAAAAAGTAAAACCTACTAATAAAATTTCAAACAAAAATTTGGTATTTTACTTGGAATAAACAATGGCTTATTATACTTATAGAAAATGCTACACAAAAGGTTAAAGAGAAAAAGAAAAGGAATTAACTGATCAGAATGTGCATGCCTTAAAAATAGCAGTATTTTTCTATAATGGTTGCTATTTTTCAAAGTAAGTGTACATGTTTGGATCTCACCATAATCATGAGATATTGATAGAGAAGCTACTACCTATTTAATCACTGAGAAAAAAAACAAGCTAATAATTTAACTGAAATGTAATGTTCTTCTTCCCTTAAAGACATTATGTCAAGAATAAGTGGCTAAAACCTGCCACATACTTTATATTTCATTGCAAAAAACTTAATGATATTCAATTCCTTCCTGGTCAGACACCTATCATCAAAAGATAAGAGTTTTATTGACAACAGTGAATAATAAAGTATTTTAAATTCTTAAACATTTCTATTGTTTTCTATTACAAGGTTCAATGAAATGAAAAAAATACTGGTCTTAGCTTTCAGAATTTGTGGATGGTTATACACATGTACCAATGCATCAATATGTCTAAAAGAGCCGAGTGCTACTTAACTCTTGATCAGGGAAGAAATGGTGGCACTTAAGGACCTAAATGTAAATGTGTAAGAATGCTCATGTCTTAAAGTTAATTTTCTTTCTTTACAAGTAACGTATAAAGGAGAATAAATCACCAAGCATAGTTGTAAATAACAATTTGTAAATGTGGATAATATCAATAATATTAACTCTGGTTACTTTCCTTGATAAACATGGCATTTATAAAAGAGCAGTAGTAATAATGACAATCCATGCCTAACAACATCTATAAAATTCTATTTCTTTAGTTTCTGACACTATGTTACTCTTGATAGAAGATAAAATTAAATGAAAGTAATAAATTTATGTAGTCTATACATATTTATAAATGGAGTAAATTTGCATATTTATAAATGGAGTAAATAGTGGTTGAACTTTAAAATTTGAATAAGTTCCTCCATAATTATCATGAAGAATATATAAGTTTAATTTATTCTTTAACCCACCTTCTTCTGAAATGCAAACTTTAATAGGGTACAATTTCAATTTGAAGCATTATTATTTTTAAAAAGCCTCATTTGAATACTTTTTCATTTCAGCTAGTATCTGACAAAGACTCTCATAATTATCTTACCAGCCAAATTAAGAAACATGAATGGGAAGGAAGTAGAGAGCAAACATATTTATACATGATTTGATTATTGGGCCACAAGGACATCAGTGGTAAACAAAATGGCAGTCTTCATTGTGTTACATAATGTTGTCAGGCCCTGTTCTGCTGCAGATTCACTAGTGATTTGAATAACGACTTAGAAGGGAAGCTTGTGAAACTGTAAAGTGACATAAATCTGGGAGTTATTTTACTGAAAATAAGAACAACAGAATGGTATTACAGACTAATATCTGAAAAATGAAATTTAGCCAACACAAGGAACACTTTCCACTCTGTGATTCAAAAGACAACCGTACTACAATAGGATGTGTGAAAATCTGACTTGGCAGAAGTTTTTATTAAAATAAAAGGGACTAGCACTGAAAATGACCACATATCACTACAAGTCAAAGTGTGGTATCATTCCACATTTAAGAATTTGGTAAGAAGGTAAATCTCAAATGTTCTTACCATAAAGTTTTCTTTTAAAAATTTTTGTCAGAGGGGGCAAAAATCGCACATGATGATATCTACCTAGTCTCACCTCCCTAGCTTCATAATTTCCATTTCAAACCAGCTAGGATGTACTCAGTTATAGCTGATGATAAAATAGTGCATACTTAAGGTGAACAAATTATTGATCTGATAAGATCTGATATATTGATCTGATCTGATATATTGTGATACATTTACCAAAATCAGCTAATTAACATAACTATCACCTCACAGTTATCTTTTCTTTGTGATAAAAACACATAAAATGTATTCTTTAGCAAATTATAAGTATGCAATACAATACTAATTATAGTCTCATTGTTGCACATTAGACCTACCACACTTATTTATTTGCAAAACTAAAACTTTGTACCCCTTGACCAACATCTCCCCAGAGCCTCCCTCCCCTAGGCCCCAGTAACCACTATTCTATGAATTTGACATTTTAAATTTTACATATAAAATTTATATATATCTAAATCACATTTTTTTTAACCATTCATCAGTCAATGGACACTTAAGTTGTCTTCACATCTTTGTTAGTAAATAATGCTGCAATGAACATGGGGGTGCAGATATCTCTTTGAGAAACTGATTTCATCTTGTTTGGATATGTACTCAGAATTAAGATTGCTGGATCATGGAATAGTTCTATATTTAATTTTGCATGAATTTCCTTACTGTTTTTCATCATGGTTATATCAATTTATATATCAAACAACAGTAAAAGAGTTCCCTTTTCTCTGCAACTACACCATTCCTTGTTATTGTTTATCTTTCTAAAAACAGGCATTCTAACAGAATGTATTTCCCTGCTGATTAGTGACACTAACCACCTTTTCATATACCTGTTGGCCATTTGTCTACTTTGACTAATGTCTACTCAGGTTATTGCCTATTTTTAATTTGGCTTTTTGTTTTTTATGGTAATGAGTTGCAAGAGTTCCTTATATATTTTGATATTAACTAGGGAATATGACTCATTACTTAGTTTTAAGAAAGAGCTAGGTGAAAATGTTCTCTGAATTCTGAAGGCAGAAATTAATCTTGAAATATGGCCATAGATGTTATAGACATCTTGGTGATCACTTTAAGAAATGGAAATTAACTTCACAAGGTCATTTCATATAGTTCTCTGTCCTAAATAGGTTAAATGCTAAAGGCAACCTAAAAAGCACAGCTCTGGAGTAGTATTTTTTATTTTTCCCCAAGACTATTTAAAACTTCGATTCAGGTGGCTTAATGAACTGCTGGGTAGAAAGGTCTGGAAAGCTAGAGAGGAAGCTACAACTGTGCATATAGGAGTTACAGGGGTTGAGAGTAGAGCCCAAATGTGACTATTTTGTAAATAATTTAAAAGATACAGACAGCAATGTATCTTTACTAGCAATGTATCCTATCCAAGTTGTTTAAAAACCTCAGTTTCTCTTATGAGGATTATAGTAGAATATACCTCTTTGGACTGATATGAAAGGAAAATGAAATAATAATTTTGAGGCATTTAGTAAATATGGGCAGCCCATAAATGATAGTCTTTATTTACAAAATTTTTATTTATTTTCTTAGTTATCAAAACTGTTAAGCCCAATCAGGTTGATTACCAGGGCCACTGGGAATAAAAATGGACAGAAACTTTTGAAAACTAAACAAAAACTTGATATCATTTATTCCATTCTTTCCAAATCAAATCTTAACTGTTATACCATACGTAAAACATAAAGTAAGAAAAAAGGTAATTTAGTGGGAGGAATTGTTTAAAGAAAAAGGTGCAATACCATATACAGAACCATTGGCTCAATTGCAGGTTGCAACAGAAGTACACTGTCTATGTACAGGACATATTTGCCATGTTACTTTACCTAAGTAAGACTACATATGTTCAATCCCATTCCTGACACCTCCAGGACATCCATGAGTGTTTTTTGGGAAAGACTATTAAGATATTGAGGGTCTACAGAAGAGAAAGAGTAAAGAGAACTGAAATTTTATTAACTTAATAAAAGGTAGCCTTGAAAAAATATGCCATTGGTCTTGAAATACTCAGAGGATTCAGATTTTGGATTAATATACTGTGATAGTAAAGAAAATAAGGATTCTAGAGTTAGAAGCCCCAAATTCAAGTCCTGATTCTAATTTTTATTAGCTCCTTGACTTTAGACAAGTCACCTAAACTGTCTGACTCACACAATCTTCATTTATAAAGTAATAAAAGTTGATAAAAATCATATGAAAAATCACATATAAAATATTTTGAGATTTAGAAATGATTTAAAAATAGTAAAAATGACAATATGCCCCTGAAAGGGGGGTGGACCATGGCTGAAAATGTCCAAACAATGCTGACCAATTGTCACTCCAGAGGTTAATTTTATTGAGGGGTAAGAAGACTGTACTAGAGATAGAAGGTAATTGCTACTTCCAATTGCAAGTACATTTATCCACTTGTTGCATATTTTACCTTAAAGGCAATAAATTATGTTGAAATGAAAGTTACAAAAGGTTATTAAAGTCAATAACTGAATTTGGTGAAAGCATGTAGTTAATATTCACAATTTTTACAGAATTTATGAATGGGCTAGAACTCCACAAAGAATTCTCATCAACTTAACTCTGCACAGATGAGCATAACTCAAAATGTCAAAATAAGACCAAAGTCTCTAGGTCAAATTGTATTTAATTCATTTCACCCAACTAAATCTCTACATTTGTGCTACCACTCTTGGAAATACATAGAATTCTCTGAATTCTAAATAGTTCTGTCAAAATATCAAATTGCAGCATTTTGGCAGTTGATAGTTTCCTTATGTTTATCTGCTTATCACAT
Organism: Talpa occidentalis; assembly: GCF_014898055.3. NCBI lineage: Eukaryota > Metazoa > Chordata > Mammalia > Eulipotyphla > Talpidae > Talpa > Talpa occidentalis. Next base: position 82,504,742 of record NW_023602073.1, on the reverse strand, counting down.
TTTGGTTTTATTTTATTAGTGTACATAAATAAGTAACTCCTGAATTAGTAATACCAGCCAGTTGTTCCAAGGTTACTTACCCTCTGACCTTCTTTTCCAGGTGGACCTTGGGGACCTTGTATCCCCAGCGAACCCTATGGGAAAGAAAGGATACCTGTTAATAGAGTGTCTCATGTACACCTGCTTCACAAAGAAGATCATAAAAATTAAAACCTTCTTTATTAAAAAAAACTTTTAAACTTGAGCTCTTTCAAGGCTAGACTACACAATATTAATAATGACAAATTGTCTTTCTTTGATAATTTTATTTTTTTACTTAACTCCAGAAAAAAAGACAATTCCAAAGCAGCTATGAGGTCCAAAGTTCACTCCCAGTGAAGACTCTCATATAAGCCAAACCTCAATTCACCAAAATAGAGTAACTAAATCATAACAATCTTTGCAAGCAGAGAAAAATGTCTCTTTATATATTTAAACTCCACAAAACAACTACATTTTTGATTGAGCCTCATTCTGTGAGTATCCTCTAAGAAAGCACATGATTTTGATGTGGGTTTCAACATAAGACTACTCATAACATTTAATTTTTAGTATCTTTGACATTATTTAATACTTTCTCATAACATTGTCAAGTGAAAGGAAAAAAATAATCATTTTTTCATATCATAAAAAGGTCCGGAAATCCCAGGTACTATTAATCTGGAAGTCAAATCTGATTCTCAAAGATAGTTACTATTATACAGGAATTCATATTCAATGTGACACTTAAAACGATACTGCTATTTTTAAAAATTTGTCGGCAGTTAATGCCACTTATTGCCTCTGAAAGCTTCTTCTGGTTTCTCTGCTGTTTCTTCCTTCCTTGTACAACCTTTAAATATGGGTTTTCAGCTCATTTTCTTCTGTCTACAGTCTACTTGCCATGATCTTATATAGTGTAGGTCTCAACTTGTTTAGGTCAATGAGTCTAAATTTGTAACTCCAAGCTTATTTCCTGAGCTATGTATCCACTTAGCCAACTGCCTTCCTGACATAGCCTATGGGCTATCTCACAGTCATCCAGAATTTAACATGTAAAAAAACCAAACTTACAGTGACCACACACCTGAGGGGAGAACTCTTACACAGTTCAAGAATTGACAACAAAGTAAGAAAAAAGTACTTCATTAAAAAAACTAACTTAAACAAAAACAAACTTAAGATCTTTCCTCCAAAACTGGATCCACTTCCAGCACCTCCCAGCTGAATAAATCCACAAAACATCTCCTGGAGATCAAGCCAGAAATCTAGAACTCATACACCATAGCTTTCCTCTCTCCAGCTTCTTTCACATCCAGTAACCAAAATGAGACTGATTCATCTTCAAAATATATTGGAGTCATCTATTTCTCTGTATTTTTTAGTGCTCTTACCAACTATTCTTGCTCATTTGTAAGAGCTTCCTACTTCAAATCCTCCACTATCAACATCATGGTCAAGTGACCTTCAGAAAACCCAGTCTGAGAGGGGGTATAGCATAGCACTAGAGCCTTGGACTTCAGAAGACACAGACTACTTGTCCTGATTTCTTACATGAAAAGATGAAACCTTGCTTTGCTGTCATAACGTTCCTTGTTTTTGCCATGTAAAGTACTAATTACAAGTTCATCTAAATCATTATTCATGTTTGTTTCTCACACCAGACTCACAGGTAGAATTTGAGTCTTATTCATCATGGTATATGTTTATTAGTGTCTGAATAGAAAAAAATTCATAATGGGAAATCAATTCACATTAATAAAAGTTTTTGGCAGTAATTCTCAAAATGTTTTACCAATATTTATGATTAATTTATCACATATTAAATGCCATCAATGATTTCAAATAAATGAGAAATATAGTAATAACATAGCCAAAAAAATGTGAATTCAGGTGAATTCTCAAAGAAACATTTCTTTATTACCTAATTTAAAAATCATTATGATACAATTTTATAACATGAACTTTTTCTATACAAGTTATGGCTATATTTAAACTAAAATATTAAATGGTCATATGATAACCTAAAATTATTATGTATATACTCACTTTCTTCATAGAAACTAAATTTTCATAAATGTGATAACATATAATTTATTTAAATATAGACATTTAACATTCTCATTTAGATAGCTTTCATTTGATAAAATGGTCAGAATTCAGTATAAATTACAATAACTAGTTTTCAAAAAAGGATTAGTACAAAAATTTTCATGTGTCATCAAGCCTATATGTTCCTCCAGAAATTTATTCCTGCTCTACAAAAGACTAATAACATTCATGTATTTATTACTTTCAATTTTTTTATCTATCTTTGGAACAATTTAATGTTATGGGTCATGAGGAGTCTATGTTTTATTGATTTAGACAGGAATAAAAACTAGGCAAAGGAGAAGTTATCAGTTCTATTTGTTGTTGCAAAAAACATCTACCAAATGATATGGAAAGTTGGCTAATTAGGCCAACTTTAAGATGGCAAATTCCTAATACTCATAAGGAAAAAAAATGTTGAAATCCAAATATACCAATTATTAATTACAATATAATTACAGGGAGTTGTATCATTTTTTATTAGACTGACACAAACTTGGCGCTAGATTAAACTCTTCTCTCTGTCCCTTAGGAAAACTATTATCATTTCATGAATAATCAAATTTATAGATAACATTTTTGATATTCTTCCAAATGCTGACAGCTCTCTCAGTGTTTTTAAATATGAGTTACTAAAACACACACATACCAAACATTCATCAAGGGAGTACAATTAATTCTGAACAAAATTCGAACAATCAAATTTTCACTCCCATTACAGTATGGGAAGTTATACAACAAAAGCCTATGTAATGGTTAAATATTACATTTGGTTTGGAATGTATTTAATAGATTAAAAACACAAGAAATTTTGTGTGCAAATCCCAAATATTAAGATATAGTACAATCACATATATAAATGCATTACTATGCCCCCTTGATGTTCATGACATAACAGGCTTCCCACCCCACCACACTGTCTTTGTTAAATTTAGGCCCAGCCAGCAAGGAATCTGATAAAAAATTGGGAAATTGCTTTTAATCTTTAATTGATTATTCACCATTTGAATTAGCCATAATAATTTTTATGCTAGTCATACTATATTAATGTTCAGAATATTTTTCATCTGTCTTTATTGAAAGTTAGTTGACATTTAAAAAAATTACTTGACTATGGATTCTAAATAAAGACTAGTAAGAAAACAGTGGGATTGAAAAATACTGATTGTCTGTGGTGAGAGACAGGTTTTTGCTCTACATATAATTATGTTTATTTTCAAAACTTGAACTTGGATTTAAATACTGCTTTAGGGTTCTCTTGGTCTTTTCTGTATTCTTCATCTGAAATGATTATTCCATTCTCTGATGTCTAACCATAAAAATGTTTTACAGTTCATTTAAGAATTAATCATTTACCACCTATGGCATGATTTCTATTGTGGAATTTATTTAAATCTTTGTCCACTTAACATTTTTCAGATTTACACTATTTTTCTAGTTAGAGAATCATATTCTTAAATTCTTTGTGCACATGGCATATTTGCATAATCTATGCATTTTCTCCTTTGACTTAATTTGTCAAATAATAATGCTTATCCATTTTTATTCCTTTTCCATCTACTTAATCTGTTTCAAAAGTCACTGTAAATTGTGTTATTCTTAAAATTCACAAACGTAAAGCTGAAATGCCTTTCTAAAAGCTTGAGACTGTATTTAGGATATTCATGATGCCAATATCTATATGTATCTATACAGGCATTCCTTTTTTTTTAAGTGGAATTATGGAGATAAAAAATGTTGACAAAGAAAAGAATTCATAAGTCATTACCTCATTTAGTTAGGATGAAAATATGCAAAAAATAGTCCAAACCAGCTAAACATTTTCAGTTCCAGTGGATAGTTTTTACAGTGTTACATTCCACATAGCTGTTTCTGGACAATCTACCTATTATTTAAGACAAGATTGAGCTAACCAACATGGAAACCCATGTAAATATTTAACTGAGAAATTACTTAGAATTAAAAGTTTAGAATAAGCTTTGAAGTGTTTAACAAATACAGCAGATGTTTAGTAAAGTTAATAGGGTAGATTAATTGCATTAGAATGCATTTTCATTTGTAAAAAGAAGCAAGATACATTCATAACTTCTCAATCAAAAAAGGACTGAAGTAAAAACGTGCAGTTTCATTTTGAAGTATTATTTGCACTCCCTTGCCAGAGCGTTGCAGAACATATGATACCTAAAAACCACTTTAACAAAAATGTTAGGCAAATAAGTACATTTTAAGTGCCATAATCATTGCTTTAGGATAGGCTTCATAGACTTGAAACAACAGATTAAGTAGAATATATATAAATTCATAAAATACTTATGTATTTCCTATGTTTCAAATAGAACGTACAAAATTAAAATGGAAAACACAGGTTATCTTTATAGAGAATTTCATGCTTGTAACATGAGAATAGTGAAAACAGGTATTTTATGTTGGAAATATCAGAACAAAAGACAAAGAGCTAATAAGTAAACATACAACAAGCCCACAGTCCAATCATGGGAAGTGATTCTTATATTAGTTATGAGAAGTGGCATTTTAGAATGTTTATTAATGGAATAACCAGTTTTAAGTTATTTTACAAAATTATCATGACATAAATAACTTTCCTTCTAGCATATAAGTATTCAAAAAAGGAATACATTATATATAAAAGACTATCATTTTATCACAAACTATTGTTCCCCACAATATAGGAAATAGATGTCTTTGAAATAAAGAACAATAGAATCTTTTTCATACACTAAAAAAAAGTTCTTACAAACCTTCCCAGTAACACTGACAAAAGGATAAGAAGAGCTGTCACTAAAAAGAAAACTCTGTGAAATATTTGTGTGGACAGGAATGTTTCAATCATGATCCGTTACAGTAAATGGGTTCCATAATTGAATGGACAATTTTATTTTACCTTCGCAAATTAAAAAAAATAGAAGTCCTTTGCAGTGTTTTCAAAGCTTCACAATTTCATCTGAAAGCCCTGGCAGCAGTTTAGATGAGACATAATGAATTGTGATCCTTCCATGTGGTTGCAGGGATATATTATAATAATCTTTTTCTATGTTTTTTGAACTCAAAAATCAGATCTTTTTTTTTGATATACAATAGGGTGTGATCAGTTACTATTGATTCAGCCAAAAAAAGACTACAAATACCATCAATTAAATAATACAACATAAAGCCTGTGAATCAGGAATGTTGTACAGGAGCATGCCTATACTTCCCACAATGATTTTTGTACTATCACAGGACTTTCCACTTTGTAAGCTGTAGATACAGTTCCTTTACACTTTGCATATTATTTAGCACAATGCATTTGGTAAGCATTGAATGAATGAATGACTTCTAAGATTCTGAACCTTTACATTCTTCTTAGTAATTCTGCAGTATTAATTGATATAATTCTGCATCAATATTAATTGATATAGATTCAGAAAATTCAAATCATGTACTTATTCATTCACAAATTCACTGATACAAAAATAATTCAATTTACTTGGATTATTGGTAGTATTGCAATAGAGTTGCTATGCTATTTGGGAGGAGTTTGTACTTTAGAGGAAAAAACAAAACTGTATTCTTTATTTCACATTCATGAGGATTAAGTACTTATTTAAAAAAAATGAACTGAAGAGATTCATGTTTTTGCCTGTATCAGTAATTAATAAGAAATAGAGCCAATGAAGTTATTTTAAATGTTTATATCATTTAAATTTATATAGTTCATAAAAGGTAGTTACTCTTAATTCAGTTTTATTTTTTTGTTAAAATTAATTTCATATGTGTAATTATCCTTGATGATGAAAAACTGTGTAGATTTGCTTTATTTGGGCCCTAATCTAATAATTGTTATGGTTTTATTTCAGTTAACTCAAGGCTTTGTTGACAAGTAAAATATTGGTAAGTCATGGTCCATCAAATCCATTTGTATCATCTGTCTTAATGATTTATGTGAGGGAGAATATGATTGATTCAGCTTTAATGATTAGTTTGATCAAAGTAACTGTGTCTATGTTTGGATTGACTTTGTCATAGGTCAGTGTTTCACATGGAGATATGGTTCCACTTCAGGCAGAGGGGATAATCTATACATTGGTTATTTTGCAATGTCTCCAGAAGAGTGGACAGCATGATAGAAATGTAATTCCAAATTTAATATTATCAGTAACATTTTCATTTGGGTTATGACTAAACTGAAAGAAACTAGTAACTTTAGGATTAAAAAAAAAAAACAGTACAGAGATATTCACACATGAGACAAAAGACCTAGCTATTTAATGCTGATAACTGTGACAATGGAGCTATACAATATTTGGCTAAATTGCAATTATGTAAGATGGTAAAACCCAAATTTTAAGAGGAAAAATCTTCCATAGTATAATAAAGAACTATTTAAATTGAAAACATATATTGAAGCATTTTTTTTCTAATTTTTAATCTTTCTACTGGTCTTTCCTCTTTTCTGCCAGAGGCATCTATTTTCCTTAGGAAGATTAAGGCTTCAATCACAAGTATACAATGGAGGACTCAAGAAAGAATTTTTGATATTCAAGAAAGGATTTTTGAGTTCACAAAAGAGAGTGGTATGAAAACCATGGTCTTCAATAGAAGAGTGTTTCTAGATATTAAAATTCTCATCACTACATATCAAGAGATGTTTTCATAGAAGATAAAGTTTGACTGTGCATCACATGGAACAGAGGCAGGAGAAAATATAATGGTAGTTCTATCCAACCCCCTAAGTCCTTTCCTTTTGTTTCCTTGAATGAGGTGTTTCAGAAGAAGGTTGGTGAAGAGTAAGACACCAGGATTCTTGTTTTTCTATATGTGGAAAACCAAGAGGAACAAGAATTCATAATGCCTTTGATTTATTAGTAGTAACATTAATGCTAGAAAACAGTGGAGCAAAACCTTTATAAATCTGATGGAAATAATTTTCACCCTGGAATTCTATACTAAAACTACCAATCGAGCATGAGCAGAATAAAACCATTTGCAGATCTCAGCAATGTAAAATGTAAAATCTCAGAAAATTGATCTCTCATTTTCTTATAAATTGCTTGAAGATTTGGTCATATAAGTGAAATAATAAACTCAAGAAAGGATATATAAGAAAGAAGTATTAGAATCAACCCAGAGAAAAAAATTAAGGGAGTCACAGAATTCTGTTGCTGGTCTAGAATTTTATCTGAATGAGATTCTCAGAAAATAAGAGAATGGGTGAATTTGAAACATATATGGGAAAATTGTTACAGGGAAAACAAAGAAAATTGGAGACATCAGAAAATAAATAAAACAATTCAAGGAAGAAAAAGTATATTACTGATTCTGCAATTATCAACATTTACATAGTGATAAAAATGTGAACAATTTGTCAACAATTATGTCTAAATATGAGTATTGTTGTAACTGAAACCATTTACCTGTATGTTCCAGAATATTTTTCAATTAATAGAGCCTAGAATGCAAGAGTGTGCATTCCACATTTTGTCTATGATTGTCAAAGTATTTAACCTTTGCCAGCTTTTTGTGTATATATGTGTGTTCAGAATATTTAACATGAGATCTATCTTCTTAACAAGTTTTTAAGTTTATATACAGTATTGTTAACTCTAGGGATAAAGTTGGAAAGTCTATCTCTAGAATTTATTAATCTTGGTATATCTGAAACTTAATATTAAAAAGCAATGCAGGTGCGACAGACCTCTCCTGCCGCACCCACTGCTCCCCTCAGCAGTGTATTTCGTCACTCTGCCTGTTCTGTTCCCTGCTCTGGCTCTGGTGAGTTCTCTCATCCTCCTGCGTTTCTGACTGTACCCAGTGCTTGTATAAATCATTCAATCAATCAATCAATCTTTAAAAACATAAAAAGCAATGCATTAATTTCCCCTCCTTCCTCCAGTTCCTGGCAGCTATCATTCTGTTTCTATGATTCTGATTATTTTTAGATACTTCCTATAAGTGGAATCATGCAATATTTTTATCTGTCACTGGCTTATTTTACTCAACTAATTTACTTCAGATTCATCCATGTTGTTGCATAGAGCAGGATTTCCTATTTTTAAGGTTGGATAATATGCCACTGCATATTATATATACATATATATATACATATATACATATATACACATATATACATATATATACACACACACCCCTCCCCTTTTTATCCATTACCCAAAAGGAACATTTAGGTTGTTTCTACATCTTGGCTAATTTATCTCAGGTATGTGAGAACATATACCATATCATTAATCATTAGAGAAATAAAGTAAAAAAATCACAATGCGCTATCAACATATAACTTTTAGAATGGTTACTATTATAAAAAAAGATAAGTGTTGAGGGGGCGGAGCAACATGGCGGCGAGGAGACGCTGCGAGTAAGATCTCCCATTAAAAAAAGTTAATAGGGAGGAAAAGCGGCAGGTCCCAGTGAGAACCGGGACACGGAAGATAAACGGGTGACGCCAGCAAACTGCCCGAAGAAGAAAGTGACCATAAAAGAGGACTAGAAGGGAGGGAAGCGCAGAACCCTGCTCCCCTCCCCCGCCCACAGAGGCGGCACTCTCCAACCGGCAGAGAGGAGGGAAACAACAAACCCAAACGACGAACAAGAACAAACGACGCAGCAAGCGGGACTGTGCGTGGAAAGGAACTATTGCAGCCACCACACCCTGTGAACGGGAGCTGAGGCGAACCCTGCAGGATTCGCCGCGGCGGTGAGCGAACGGCTCCGGGCGCCATTAGAGAAGAACAAAGACCCCGGGAGACGCGCACACAGCCCGGGCTGCCGGTAAGCTTGCACGGAAAAGTGGCGCGCTCAGCGCACTTGAAAAGCAAGTGCAGACCGGGATCGCAGCTGCCCAGGTCCCTGCGCCTGCGACCTAGGCTTGCCGGGAGACGACCTAGGCTTGCGGGGAGACGCGCGGAGGTCCTCACTGACGTGAAGGTCCCTCCCTGAGTGAGCAGGAACCAGGCGCCCAGGCACGGGAGCGGTGCAAAAGGCGCCATTCCCGCGCCACTGAACTGGGCTACAGCCCGCGTCCTGGAACTGAGGGCTTTGAACTGAGACCCGGGGCACGAAAATTCGGGGTGTGGGTTCTCCACGACGGTGGGGCACAAGGCAGACACAGCACCCCAAAGCTGTTGAGGTGTACCCTACCATTCCCGCTCTGTTCCCTGTCCCACGGGGTGGGGGGAGGCGAAAAACAGCCCCCCAAGGACAATAGGAGAGATCTCTGGCGCCACCTAGCGACCAGGAAAAAAAAGTCACTAACACCCCATAGAACAGGAAATTTCTTAAGACTGCTTGAAAAGGGCAGAAGGCTTCTGTAGGACCCAGTGGCCAGCCAGGAAGTTATTCCACGCCAGGCCCCTTCCAACCAGCAGTCTGAGCCCACAGAGGGAGCAGGCACCCACGTCCGGGGCAGACCGGGTGCGCAGAAGAGTGTGCCTGAAACCGGAGGCACAGGGACTGCATCCCGCTTTGCCATTTGAGAACAGGGACATTTCTTCAGTAAAAACTGCCTAAAACCAGCAGAAAGCTCCCCCAGAAGACAGAGATGGCTCCTGGAAGAGCCAGAGGGGAGCGGAGAAGTTCACCCAAGATGTCAGTCAGTCCGAGCAACAGTGTCCCAACGCATACGACAAATTAGAAAACAGACAGTAGGGAGTAGAAGAACCACACGCAACCTAACAACTCCTCAGGAAAGAAGCACACCACAAAAAGAAAACCACTCCCCAGATTGCAACGACAGCAACTTGGAAGAACTTCTGAGCCTTCCAGAAAGAGAATTTAAAATTGCCATGATTAAAAAAGTGATAGATCAGAAGAAGGAAATTGAGTCCCTAAAGAGGGAAGTAAAAGAAATGCAGGAGATCAAAGAATTAATGGAGGAACTAAAGAACTCCGGGAAAAGCAAGGAAAGCAGAATAGATGAAATGGAAGAACGAATAAGTTCTCTTGAAGACACAGAAATAAAAAGAACCAAAACAGAAAAGGAAAGAGAAGTACGAAGGAAAAAGAATGAAGAAAGACTTCGGGAACTATCTGACTCCATGAGGAAAGGAAATATAAGAGTTATAGGAATCCCAGAAGGAGAGGAGAGAGATGTAGGAACAGAGAAAATATTCCAGGAGATAATTGAAGAGAACTTCCCAAATGCGAAGAAGGAGCTGAAAATTGATATTCAAGAAGCAAGAAGAACACCAAACTTCCACGACGAAAGGAAAAGCACAGCAAGACACATAATAGTAAAGCTCCCAAGAATCCAGGACAAGGAAAAAATAATGAAGCTGACAAGAGGAAAGAAACAGATAACATTCAAAGGAAAACCAATCAGGCTGACATCAGACTTCTCTGAAGAAACACTACGGGCAAGGAGAGAGTGGAGGGACATAGTCAACAGACTCCAAGAAAACAGATGCCAACCAAGAATACTCTATCCCGCAAAGCTCTCTTTCCTCCATGAAGAAAGAATATGGACCTTCCCAGACAAAGAGAAACTCCGGAATTTCATTACGACTAAACCCCCACTCCAAAAAATACTACAAGGAATCCTAAAGCCAGAACCTCAGAGGGACGAATAACAACGAAAGAAGACCAAAAAAAAAAAGTTATTAAAATAAAATAAAATCAAAGGAAAGACAAACATAATGGCAAATACAGATGCTAACATATCAATATTAACTCTAAATATAAATGGACTAAACTCTTCAATAAAAAGACACAGAGTTGCAGCCTGGATTAAGAAACAAAACCCAACCTTTTGCTGTCTCCAGGAAACACATTTAGCTACAAAAGATAAAAATAAGCTCAAAGTCAAAGGATGGAAAACAATCCTACAAGCAAATGGGCCAAAAAAGAAAGCAGGAACAGCTATACTTATATCAGATAAAACAGACTTCAAACTCAAAAAAATAAAAGACCCAATGGTCACTACATTATGATCAAGGGGACAATACTTCAAGAAGAAATAACACTCATTAACATATACTCACCAAACGAAAGAGCACCAAAATATATCAGACAACTGTTGTCCTCTCTCAAAACAGACATCAGAGAAAACACATACGTAGTGGGAGACTTCAACACACCACTACCAACAATGGATAGATCAACAAGACAAAAAATAAGTAAAGAAACTAAAGCTCTAAATAAGGACCTAGAACATTTGGGCTTAACAGACATCTATAGAACACTAAACCCAAAAAAAACGGAGTACACATTTTTCTCAAGCGCACACGGATCATTCTCCAGGATCGATCACATACTGGGGCGCAAGACAAACATCAACAGATACACCAAGATTGAAATCATACCAACCATCTTTTCTGACCACGAAGGCATCAAACTAGAAATAAATCATAAAAAGAAGGTAAGGAACTATCCTACCTCATGGAGATTAAAAGCCACACTACTGGAAGACCACTGGACTAACGAGGAGATCAAAGAAGAAATTAAAAAATTCTTTGAATTGAATGACAAGGAGGACACCAATATCCTAAATGTATGGGATGCAGCAAAAGCAGTAATAAGAGGAAAATATATAGCAATAGAAGCTCACATCAAAAAACAAGAAAGAACTCAAAGAAACAACCTAATCTCGAAGCTCAAAGATCTAGAAAAAGAACAACAAAAAAACCCCAAAACCAGTAGAAGAAAAGAAATAATAAAAACCAAAGCAGAAATAAATGAAATTGAAACTAAAAAAACAATCCAAAAGATCAATGAAACCAAGAGCTGGTTCTTTGAAAAAATAAATAAAATAGACAAACCCCTAGCCAGGCTCACAAGGGCAAAAAGGGAGAAAGCACAAATACACAGGATCATAAATGAAAGAGGAGAAATCACAACGGACACAGCAGAAATCAAAAGAATAATCAGTAACTACTATGAACAGTTATATGGAAACAAGTTCAAAAATCTAGAGGAGATGGACAAATTCCTACAACTCTACAATCACCCAAAGCTAGATAAAGAAGAAATAGAACACCTAAACAGACCAATTACAAGCAGCGAAATTGAAATGGTAATCAAAAACCTCCCCAAAAACAAAAGCCCAGGGCCTGATGGATTTACAAATGAATTCTACCAAACATTCAGAGACGAATTAGTGCCTATCCTTCACAAACTCTTCCAAAAAATTGAGAAGGAAGGGACAATACCAAACACGTTCTATGAAGCCAATATTACACTAATACCAAAACCGAATAAGGACAACACAAAAAGGAAAACTAAGGCCAATCTCCCTAATGAACACTGATGCAAAAATCCTCAATAAAATTTTAGCTATCAGAATCCAACAATGTATCCATAAGATAATTCACCACGACCAAGTTGGATTCATTCCAGGGGCACAAGGATGGTTTAACATCTGAAAATCAATCAACGTTATCCAACACATCAACAAAAAGAAATATAAAAACCATATGATAATATCAATAGATGCTGAGAAAGCTTTCGACAAAGTGCAACACCCATTCATGATAAAAGCCCTTGAAATTCTTGGGATACAAGGAACATACCTCAACATCATAAAGGCCATCTATGACAAGCCAACAGCCAGTATCATTCTCAATGGTGAAAAGCTGAAAGCAATTCCATTAAGATCTGGAACAAGACAAGGATGTCCACTCTCACCACTGCTTTTCAATATAATACTGGAAGTCCTAGCCAGAGCAATAAGACAAGAGAAAGACATCCAAGGAATCCAAATAGGAAAAGAAGAAGTCAAACTATCACTATTTGCAGATGATATGATAATATACATAGAGAACCCCAAAATCTCCACAGAAAAACTAATTCAACTCATCAATCAGTTCAGTAAAGTGGCAGGATACAAAATCAACACGCAAAAGTCAGTAGCCTTCCTCTACACAAACAATAAATCTGAAGAAGAAGAAATCAAAAAAACCACCCCTTTTATTATCGAAACAAAAAAAATCAAATATTTGGGAATAAATCTAACAAAAGAGGTAAAGGACCTATACAAAGAAAACTATAAAACACTGTTAAAAGAAATAGAAGAAGACACAAAGAAATGGAAAGACATCCCCTGCTCATGGATTGGAAGAATAAACATTATTAAAATGGCCATCCTACCAAAAGCAATATACAGATTCAATGCTATTCCAATCAAAATCTCAATGGCATTCTTCAAAGAAATAGAACAATTATTGATGAAATTCATATGGAATCACCAAAAACCCCGAATAGCCAAAGCTCTACTGAAAAAAAAAGAAGGAAATGGAGGCATCACACTCCCAGGCTTCAAACTATACTACAAAGCCATAATCATCAAAACTGCATGGTATTGGAACAAGAACAGACATACAGACCAATGGAATCGAATAGAAAATCCAGAAATAAACCCACAGATTTATGGTCAACTAATCTTTGACAAAGGAGCAAAGACTATGCATTGGAGCAAAGAAAGTTTGTTCAATAAATGGTGCTGGGAAAACTGGGTCGCTACATGCAAAAGAATGAAGCTTGACCACTACCTCACACCATACACAAAAATCAACTCAAAATGGATTAAAGAGCTAGACATAAGACCTGAAACCATAAAATACATAGAAGGAAATATAGGCGAAACACTACGGGATTTGCACATCAAAGACATCTTTACAGACACATCACCCAAAGCAGTGATAGTGAAGACAAAGATAAACAGCTGGGACTACATCAAATTAAAGAGCTTCTGTACAGCAAAAGAGACAATAACAAAAACAAAGAGAAACCCCACCAACTGGGAGAACATTTTTGCACCCAACACTAATGATAAAGGACTGATCACAAAAATCTGCAAAGAGCTGATGAGACTCAGCAACAACAAAGAAAATAATCCAGTCAAAAAATGGGCAGAAGAGCTAAAAAGAAACTTCTCTGAAGAGGAAATGCAAATGGCCAACAGACATATGAAAAAATGTTCAACATCACTTGTCATCAGGGAAATGCAAATCAAAACTACCATGAGATACCATCTCACACCAGTGAGAATGGCACATATTAAAAAAACTAGCAACAACAAATGTTGGCGAGGGTGTGGAGAAAAAGGAACTCTTCTGCACTGTTGGTGGGAGTGCAAACTGGTCCAACCACTATGGAGAGCTGTGTGGAGATTTCTGGACCTACTAAACATAGAGCTTCCATATGATCCAGCAATTCCACTCCTAGGTATTTACCCAAAGGACACAGAAACATCAATTCCAAAGAGCACCTGCACCCTATGTTTATAGCAGCACTGTTTACAATAGCTAAGCTTTGGAAACAACCCAAATGCCCAAAAATAGATGACTGGATCAAGAAGATGTGGTACATATATACCATGGAATATTACTCAGCATTCAAAAAAGATAAACACATGCAATTTGCAGCAACATGGATGGCGCTGGAAGGGATCATGCTCAGCGAAATAAGCCAAAAAGAAAAAGAAAAATACCGGATGGTCTCACTCATAGCAGGAATCTAGAAAACTTAAATAAGGGACCAGGAAAATGAATATAAGAAAGTGAAAATCAAAATCAACAAAAAACTATGAACCAGAGACACTTTTTGGGGGGTGGGGGGGTGGGAGGGGAAGGATTGGGGTCAGAATGGGGCGTTTGCAATTGTATGGGGGAATATAAAAATAAAATTTAATATTAAAAAAAATAAATAAAAGTTAAATGAGGCAGTTTCTGCCTTTCAACTATTTCTGAAAAAAAAAAAAAAGATAAGTGTTGGTAAAGAAGTGGAAAAATTGGAATCTTTTTATATACTGTTGGTGGAAAGGAAAAAGGTAAAGCCTTTATGAAAAATAATATGGAGGCTATCAGAAAAATTAAAATGAGAGCAAGAATATGATCTTGAAATATCTCTTTGGGTTTATATCCAAAAGCATCGAGAGCTCTACCAATCTTGAGTGAAAATCGTAGCTTACATTCTTTTTGATCCCATAGCAATTGTTTGCTCATGTGGTCAAATTTACTAATTGTTTTTCAATTTTTACTTTCTGGGCTCTTTATATTAAAAAATAATTACTATTTTTAGAATTTCTATATTTTCCATGGAACTTCTCTGGTTTTGTTTTTCACCATTAACATTATGATCCATCTGATATTTTTATTACACAAGTGTGATGCAGGGATCCCACTTTGTTTTTCCAAATGGTATCTAATTGTCCTCTTTCATTTATTAAAATAATTTATTAAAATATGATATTTACTAGTAAAACTTTCGGTTCTGTTATTTTAACTATGAAAATGTGCTGACTTAAGTAGCATAAAGATTTTATTTAAAACATTAAATCAGCTAATGCAAATAAACCCAATCGCAAAGTTCACTTATGCTAGCAGATTCAAATAGCATTTGAAATAGCAAAGAATTGCTCTAGTTTTTATACCTGGCAAATATCTTAAAATATACAGCAGACAAGTTCCCACTAGTGTTAACAGAAGCTGATCTCAAATTGTAATAACTTACCACTAATTTTATTAGCACAATTGCTATTATCATGTAAAATATTTTTCCCTCACTTTGTCTTTAGATTCAATCAATTTGTACTTATTGGTAATAGAATCAAGGAAGAGGGCCTTTACAGATTGAACAAGCATGTTAATTCAACAGAACATCTGAAAAAATGCCAAGGTGGCTGCTTAAATATTGAATATTTAATTATGAACTCATAAAATCAGTGCAAACTCTCTACAAATTAAGAATTAGCTATATGGTACAATTTAGTCATTTGTGCACTAATAGAAAAAGTAGTTATGTTGCCTATTTATTGTTTTTCTGTGAATGTCAAGTGAGTAAATGTTGTTAGCAGTTTTTATATTGACAAAAAAAGACTGAACCTTGAAAATGTTAGAATTCTAAGCCTTAATTAAAGTCAGCTGAGAGCTTTGTCTTTGTGGAAATTATATTGGGAGTCAATGGATAAATCAATACACATACAAATATTTATTTAAATAAACCTTTTAGAAAGAGATTCAAAATTTTAAGCTACTCAATCATATCTATTTTATAGACAGAAAAAAATTAAAATCATGTCAGTGCAATTCCAATTCAATGCAAGTAACATTAATAATATTAGTTTTGGTGTGTCACACAGACCCCCCCCCCCACCAGGATGTTGTTACTGTGTCACTTTTCAATTGCCTGGGTTGGTAACATGATATGTTTCTAAATAACCAGACTGTGATGCTATTAAAGCAGGGAAACACCTCTTAATTTTCAAGCTACTAATCAAACACTAGAGTTTGGCATGAAGGTAAATTAGAATTGTTTTCTTAATATTTCAATGAGATGGAGCAATCAGAAAATTTTCATAACTTTCTGTAAAAGGGTAACTAGTGTAACAAATGAACAAAAAATAATTTGAAGTCAGTGCACTAATACAGAGCTCTAACAAGCAAACAATACTGAATAAAAGGACAATGTGAGCAACATAAGGACTCACATTTGTACAGAATCAAGAAATAGAAATCCCAGTCCAACATTTCATTATCATTACAAGAAATCTTTTGATGATCTCCACACCATCTCAATTAATAAATTTGGAAGGGAAGAGAGGGCTAACATTTATTGGCACCCTGCGATTGTGTCACAAAGCCTACTAGTCAGCTTACTTATGTGATTTTATTTAATTCTAACAACTCTAAGAAATAGAATTTGCCCCTTTTATAGATTTTTAATAAAAAACCCAAATTTCCTAAAGATAATACTGTAAAAAGTAGGGAACTTGAGCTCCAAACTCAGGTATCTTTAATCCCCAAACTGTTGTACTTCCAATATAGTTGACTTTCACTTCTAAAATATTTAAACATAAGATTTATTTGAATATGCATCATCTAAATTTATGAATGGAAATTCAGGCCAATTTGATTGGATTTAAGACACAGGATCCCTTGACATTTTGATATATGAAGATATTAATCTTTTCAGAATAGATTATATTAGAAAAATAAGACAAGCTTGTGAAACATGATAGCGTTCTATAGGAAAGAGAATGAAAAGTCAACATCATAGACTGAAGGGAAGAAAAACAGCAATGAATCATATGGTAGCTGAGGATATGTGGTGGTCAGAAGCTAAATGAGACAGCAACAGTTAGCAGTGATGTGTTAAGAGAACAACCTTTGCTAGGATTTGCTTCAAAAGGAATACAATGCATAAGAGCTGGAGGTTGGAGACAATTCTTTATGGTTCTTCTGCACTTCTACTTGTCATGTGAGTGAGGCACTAATTGCTCTATGTTCTGAAGTATTCACTCTTCAGGGGTGGCCAAGATAATGGCAATGGAGAGGATTCAAACTAATTCTGGTTCATCTACCTGGATACTTTTGTTGGCATAACATGGCCTTGTTCAAATAGATAACAGTCATTCAGTTTAACACACTGTTCATTCAGCACCTTTATGAAAACCCACTTGGTTACAAAGACTGGGTCTTTGTAAGATTTATAGAAAATATCAATATCCTTGTTGATATATCTGGGCTGATAAGTCAAGGGAAAAGATCAATTTAGAAGCTTAAGGAGAAAATACCTGGCTTTATGAGGCAGATCTGACCTGGATGATTTATGGGATTTGTTTAGCTGGTTGGGTCTGAGATCTTAGGAACATGGTTGAAATCAACACCAGAGGGTAGTCTCATCTACTTGTTTGTAGTCCTCATTAAATATGGTATGAGACAAACTGAACAGTTTTGTTCCCAGCCTCCATGGATAAGTTTAATGAGAATGATTAATAGGGTGGCATACTCATAAATATCTGCCAAAAGTAAAGACCATGTAGAAAAGAGGAGTGGATATTGTTGTGAGACAATGGTCTTTTGTGTTTCTGAATGTCTTGTGAAGGAGATTCTAATTGTACTTTAGTCCTGGACTATCTTTTGAAGAATGTCTATAGAAAAAAGAAAGGTTGGATTTTCCTACTGTTCAGAATAGTAAAGAAAATGTCTCCCTTTAAGGTAAAGGGGCCAATTTCCTTCCATGTCATTATAAAAGATTTGGTTCCCTAAGCTTAGAGTTCCTGAATTATGACACCAACCACACTGCATGCGCAGTACTTCCTAGGTAACTCCTGAGGGTCGGAGGTAAAGGTAATCAATTTCTAATTTATTCTCTGGCTTAGAAGTTCCATGTGTTCTGCCAGGATCAATAAGACCATGGCAAGCTAAACAGTTACATTTCAAGTAGGAAAAATTTCAAACCTTTCATAGTTCCTGATACTGTCAAATCAAGTCCTTTCTTTATAATGCGAATATATCTGACTTAAATCAATTAATCCCTATGCTTAATTTTTATCTTTTTAAAATAATATGACAACAGACTGAAGAGAAGATAGAAATATTTTACTAAGGGGATAATTATAGTTGCCCACAAACATCATTTGAAAAATCAGGAGTAATAGAACTGCCATTGCTGAAAAATTTCAATATGGACAAGTCTTTCTGCTATAAGTTCATTAGTTCCAAAGAGAAGATATACCCTTTTGATGCTCAAGTCGGTGATTTTATAATTTTCAAAAGATATTTGTACTACAAGATTTAGTATTTACTTGGATATGTTCATCAGTGGAAAATATTTGTTTCCTTTACCTATGAAATAGTATTTAGTATCTACAGAGCAAAAAAAAGTCTCTAGGGATACAGTTGTATATAAAACAGCAAGGTTGCTGTCTGCAAGTAGGTTAGAATAGAGGTAAAAAAGAAATACTTCAGTTTACATTTAATAGTTTTCTTAAGATCTTCTTTAACATTTCTCAGCATTTACTTCTTAAGGCCTCTCGGTTCATTCTTATTGATATTTTTGCCACTGAATCTTAGCATAACAACATTAAGAACACTAGCTAAAAGTTACATAGCACTTACTAGGAACCAGTCATTGTTACAAACTTTTTAACATGTTAATTTAACCTTCAACAAGCACTGTGCATAGGAAATATTACTATTCCATTTTATAGATGATGAAACTGAGGCACAGAAAGCTCAAGTAATATGGTCAGGACCAAACCCAGGCAGTCTGAATACAGGGTCTATATTACTCCTAAGCTGCACTGCATGGGTATTTATTAATTTCAGTGGAATAGCTAATTGGAATGAATACATTTCTAATCCCTTTAGACAGTAATAATTTTTGAGTTCCACTTTATAGGTCAATATAAGGTTTCTACCAATATAAAGATTTCAATGCTTAAATAAAATGAAATAGAATTAAACTAATTTCTGTATAGATTTATGACTTAAATACATGTTTTCTGCATGTAATTTTTCAAAAGGTTTATTCATTTTATAATTTTCTAATGGCCTTTGAGTTATACCTTAATGTATTTTTCTAGATACTGAGTATCTTAACACGAAATAAAATAGCTCTTTCACAATGGTCCCAAATTGCCAATGTATAGCACTTTTAGGAAAGAAAGTTTTACTGTTGAGTTTTAAAATACATAATTTAGAATTTTGATGAAGATGATTTAAAATGTCTTATGAAACAGAATCAACTATAAACAGAAGGGCACAAGGAGCTATTCTTAAATCATTCATCTAATAAAAGATATATAAATCACCTTCCTGTCAAATGAGCTGATGGTAGGTTTTTCCAAAACATAAATCTTCTCTGAGGCTAAACATAAATCTTTCTAGGGCCTTAAGCATCAACTCCCCTATATTTCTGTACGGGGTTGATAAAAATAACTTTATAGTATGGAAACACCTTCTATTTTAATCACCTAATTCACTTGTGTAAGTATTTTGCCCACAAATAAATAATAGAATTGATTTTTAAACATATTTCAACTGCCTCCGTTTTACTGGCCCACAAGTACTCTAAAAATCTCAACATTGTGCTGTATCACCAGTTTCAGAAAAGTTAGTGATGAATTAAATATGAATTTATGCAACATTTTAGACTAACATATTAATTCATGTCCAGGCAACTCACTGAAGGAGCATATAAGTAACTTAGGTTTTGATATGTGAGGGATTTTAAATAAGCTTAAATTGAATTGTCTATTAAGTATTATGCTATAGTACATATATTTATGTATACACATATAAATATGTATAGTACATAGATGCTAACAGAACATTTATTTTAGTTAGAATAAAAAGAGAAATTATGCTGTGTGAACTTTCAACAAGAAACTTTCTATTTCACTTACCTAAAAAGGAAATGGTCATAGTTCCCTAAGAATTTTAGTAAGAAAACATTATTACCAGTTGAGTTTGTAGCGCAAATGTATTTAAAGTGAAGAGCTATATAAATGGTTTATAATTTGCATTCAAATAAATGAGTAGGTGAAGGAGGGAAGTAGGGAGGGAAGGAACCATATCACCAATTGAATAGAATGTTTTGTATCTTACAAACAATAATGTAGAAAAAGAATTATTTCAAGGCTTCCCTATGTTAATACTATGTGATCTCTTATAATTAGGGTCATCTGATCATTTGTGTGCCGTTTGATTTATAAATGATCATCTGAGATCTGAGATTTTCTTTCAATTGCTTATGTCATGGTAGTTTATAGGGTAAAATATGTGCTCCCTCTTTGCCTGATTTTCACTTAGGCTGGCTTTATCTGATCCCCAAGAACTGGCATTTAAAATATTATTTTGTAGGCATGTCTGAGACACTTCTGCTGTTGAGTGGCTTAACCTTTGCCTTCTGTGTAAACATTTGGTGCAATCCAGAATAGTATTTAATAATGCCCTAAAGGGATAGGGCCCAAGCAACATAGTCATTTGCCTGGGAACTAAGATTAGTGGGAATATTAGGTGAAACAACACTGTTTTTCCTTCCTTCACCTGTCTCTCCTGACATGAAATGCAAAGGCTAGAAGATTAAGGGGGCATTGGCCAAGTGCCTCATTTCAGAAATAGTCCCTGCCTTGCTTCTGAAGCCTCAGTTAGGGATTCTAAGAAAACTTTATCATAAAAACAGTAGTATATTATTTAGTTGAGGAGAATCTGGTAATAGCAAGGATACAGTATACAATGATTTTTAAGTTATATATAAAGAAACACATCAGTTATATAAGAATAAAATTTTAACAAGAAACAAAGAACTTGTACTTATTATACCTACATATTTAAATGTAAGGATTTATATACAGAGCTAATATAAAATATCATACAAATAAAATGAATAAACCATAAAATACTGACCATTAGTAGAGGGCTTTTTTAATGTCAAAATCTGTGACTTCAGAATGGCTTATCAGAATCTACCTCTAACATATATTTGCATTATGATCTTAGATCATACTTTGATCAAAGAAATTTGGATGTTACTATGATGGATAAGTTTTCCTAATTCAGTTAGATTTAACTCACGTAAGTAAATTCCTGCTATGCAAATTGTTAATATCAAAAATTCGTGTGTAACTTACTTTTTTCCCCTAACTTTATCTGAATACAATCGACAAATAAAAGTGTAAGGTTAAGGTGTACAACCTGATGATTTGCTATATAGCAAAACAGTTACCAGAATAAGGTTAGTAACCACCTCCATCAGCATATACATAAATACCTTTGTGTGTGTGTTTGTGTAGTGGTAATATTTAAGATCTAGTCTCTTAGCAACTTTTAAATATATACTTAAATATAATAGTAGTGTTAACTATAGTTACTATCCTGTACATTAGATCTTCAGAACTTACTCATCTTACAGTTAAGATTTCGTGCCCTTTGACTGGCATCTCCTCATTTTCCCTGCCCCAGGTTTCTTTTTTTGTACCCTACTACTGTCTATTACTTTGGCTTTTTAGATTCTACTTGCAAGTAAAAACATATGGTACTAATCTTTCTCCACCTCACTTGTTTCACTTAGCATAACACCCTTAAGTGCTATCCATGCTATTGCAAATGGCAGCATTTTCTTCTTTTATGTCTGAATAACTGGATACATATGCACATACCACATTTTTTTAATCCATTCATTTGTCAATGGACAATTTGGCTGTTTGTATGTCCTATTTGGTTATAACAAATAATGCTGCAATTAACATAGAAATAGAGATATTACTTTTAGATACTGATTTCATTTCCTTTGAATATACACCCAAAAGTGTGATTGCTGAATCACATGGTAGTTCTATTTTTAATTTTTTCCTTAGTAGGTTCGCAATTTATACCAGCAGTGCATATTGTTCCCTTTTCTGTATACTTTCTCATCAACACTGGTTATCTTTTTGATAACAGCCATCCTGTCAGGTTATGAAGTGGTGCCTAGTGATTTTGATTTGCATTTCCCTCACAACTCGGAAAATGCATATAGCTGTTGGAAATGTCTATTTATGTTCTTTGCCAGTTTTAAAGCGTGATTGTTATTATTTTGCTATAGAGTTATAAAAATTCATATATATTTTAGATATTAACCCTTATCAGATATTTGGCTTGCAAACATTTTCTCCCATTCTAGATTTGCTTTACATTTCATTGTTTCTTTTATTGTACAGAAGCTTTTCAGTTTGATGTAGTTCTAGTTACTTGTTTTATTACTTGTGCTTATGATCACAGCCAATCACTGCCAAGACCAATGAAAGAAGGTTTCTTTTAGGTGTTTCATAGTTTCACCTGCTACATTTACATATTTAATCCATTTTGAGTTAATTTTTGTGAAATGAGTTGATAATGGGTTGAATTTCTATTTGCATATGACTATATAGTTTTCCCCAAATCACTTATTGAAGAAACCGTCTCTTCTTCAATTGAGTATTCTTAGCTCCCTTGTCAAATATTAGTTGCATATGTTTATTCTGGGTTCCTGATTTTTTTTTACTGTGTTTGTGTGTATTTTTAGGATAGATCTATACTATTCTGAGTACTTTATCTTTGAAAGTGTGATGCCTCCTGCTTTGCATTTTCTTAGAAATGCATTGGTTATTCAGGGTTTTTTTGTGGTTCTATATGAATTTCAGGTTTTTTTTTTCTATTTCTGAGAAAAAAAGAAATTGGCATTTTTTAGGGAGTATGTAGACTCTTCAGATTACTCTGAACACTTTAACAACACAGTTCTTCTGATTCATGAATGTGGGCTATGCTGACATTTGTTTCTTCTTCAATTTCTTATAACAAAGTCTTACAGTTTACATTGTATAGATCTTTCACTTTCTTTTTTTTTTTTTTTAGATTTATTTATTTATGCATACAAGAGCCTGAGGTGTAGGCTAGAGATGTGGAGCGGTGAGAGGATTCACCAGAGACAGAGTGCGGAGCAGAACAGGCAGATCGACTGAAGTACACTGCCTAGGGGAGCAGTGGGTAAGACAGGAAAGAGGTCTATTGCACCATGTGTGTAGCTTCCTGGCCAGGCATCAAACTTGTGCTTCAGTGGTTGCTGATAGCTTCATAATGTTGACAATTAACACCTAGCACCAGCAGGGAGGCCCAATATTTCACTTTCTTGGTAAATTCATTCTTAAAATTGTATTGGCTATTGAGAATTGGTTTGTTTTCTTTATTTAGTTTTCAGTTATTTCATTGTTAGTTTAAAGAAACACCATTGATTTTTATTTATTGATTTTTGTATCTTGCAGTTTTACTGAATCTATTAGTTCTAACAGATTTTATTGTGTGTAGTCTTTAGGATTTTCTATATAAGTGTTTATTAACTGCAGTTGGGGACAAATTTACTTATTCTTTCCAATTTGTATACCTATTATTTTTCTTGCCTAATGCTGTGACTATCCAGTAGTATGTTGAATTGGAGTGGTAAGAGTGGGCACCCTTGTCTTTTACATGATCTTAGAGGAGAGCATTCAACTTTCCACCACTGAATATAAACTTAGCTATTGATTTTTCACAAATGGTATTTATCATGTTGAGCTATGTTCTTTTTGTACCCAATTTGGTGAGTGTTTTAATAGTGAAAAATTTTTGGATTTTGACAGCTGACTGCTTTTCATGCATCTATTGAGATGTTTTTTATCTTTCATTCTTTCAATGTAGTATATCATATTTGCTGATTTGTGTATGTTGAACTATCCTTGTATTTCAGGGATAAATCCCACTTGATCACAGTATATAATACTTTCACTGTGATGACAATTTCAGTTTATTCATATTTTGCAAGGAATTTTTACACTTATATTCATCAGGGATATTGGTCTATAATTTTCTTTTCTTGAGGTGCCTTTATGTAGCTTTGGTATCAGGGTAATTCTGGCATCCGATTATGAATTTGGGAGTGCTCCCCCAACTTCAGTTTGTTGGAAGAGTTTGAGAAGGGTTAGCATTAATTCTTCTGTTCAGTAGAATTCACCAGTGTAACCATCTCTTCTGATATGATTGTTCTGTTCAGATTTTCTGTTTCTTCAAGACTCAGTCTTGGGTAGTTGTACAATTCTAGGAATTTATCCATTTCTCCTAGACCTTTCAATTTGTCAGCAAATAATTGCTCATACACTATGTAAAATTAATTTTCTGTTCAAGATAAAACTCCTGGTAAACTATAAACAGAAGTAAATTTTCTTTAACTCAATTAAAAAACAAACAAAATACAGCTAGTTCATTCTAAATGTAAAATTTACAGCACTACGTGGAAAAGGGCCAACACCATTATCTTCTCAAGCAAGATTCTTTAACACCCATTAAACAAACAAATTCTGAAAGGATTAAATGATTCTAAATGGATTAACGACTTGGATGTAAGACCCGAGACTATAAAATAAATATTATAAAAAAGGCAATATGCTCCTCAACATCAATCTTTGTGATGTCTTTGGTGATTCGATTCTAATGTGAAAGGAAATAAAAGCAAAATAAACGAATAGGACTATTCCAAATTAGAAAGTTTCTGAAGAGTAAAAGAAATTATCATCAAAATGAAAAGGCATCTAATTGAATTATAAGTTATTTACATATCAAACACCTGACAAGGTGTTATTACCTGAAATAAAGAACTCATAAAATTCAACAACAAAAAAAATGGGATGGCTGAGAATCTGAAGATACTTTTCTAAAGAAGACATATATTATAAATGGCCAACAGACACAAGAAAACATATTCATAATCTCTTACTATTAGGGAAATGCAAGTCAAAAACACAGTGAGATTTTGTTATCTCCCACCTGTGAGAATGGCTCTTATACCAAAGGCAAGATAATTCCATGAGTGAAATTATTGATATATGCATATCTTAAAATAAAGGCTTAGGTTTTGGAGTCAAACAGGTGCTTTGGGCTAGATATTTAATTTTAAGCCTCAGGCTCCTCATCTACTATGTGGTAATAATTTTCCATTTTACAGGGTTGTTTATGGAGTAACTAGGTAACACAGTAGGTATTTGGTAAAGATTTGCCATTTATTATTGCTATTGTTGTTATGTAGGATAAAATAAAAACTGTTTTTAAACAATGCTTATCAGTTTGATATATATAAAAAAGATTAGGAAAGAAGGATTAATTAATTAGCTTACATCTGGTAAAAAGGATCTCATGTTTCTTTCTTTAGAACATTAAAATTACACGTATTTTAAGTTAGTATAATAGCTTACTGTGTTTACACAATAGCTTAATTCAGTAATAAACTGAACAGTAAATTTAGTATCATCCAAAAAGAGGCTGAAAAGAAACCAAAATGATTTGATTAATTTTTAAAAATTTTCAACCATCTGTGTCTGTTGAAAATATGCCTAACAAGAGCTAGGGGTTATGGTGTTTATGGTAGCTGGCACATTTTCTTTCTTCTGTTTTTTTCCTCTCTTATTTTTTTATTTTAGGAGTCAACCACATTCTTACCCTTTGAGAAAGAGAGGATACTTCATTCTTCTAAGCATAACTCCAGAGGACACAGTTTAAAAAAAAAAAAAAATCAAGGAGGATTTTTTTTTTTGAATGGGTGAATGGCTATTTTTTTGAGGAAGATTTTTATACACTTTTTTATAAACTACTTTCCATATATCTCGCCTAAAGATTCACAAACTTAAATAAAAAGCAGCCATGTTAGTGGGGTCGGGCACACTTGGCTCATGCTCTTGGCCAGACAGGTTTGGTCTCAGCCGGACATTTGGGATTCTAGGTCGGCGGAATGGGTAGGACACATTTAAGAATTTATCTCCCTCTTTTCTTCCTGAGTTGTACATTTCCTCATTCCCCTTCCCTTGTAAATAAACCTTTTGTTAACCTTTAAAAAATAAAAAAAAAAATAAAAATAAAAAAGATTCACAAACTTGTTTTTGAGGTTATTCCCTAATCTTTTGTTTTTTTTTGACAGCTATATATTTTTTTATTTTACTATTTTTTATTTTTTTTTATTTTTTACATCATTGTTCATTTTTAAATAATATTTGCTTCTCCCCACCCCCTCAGGTGTAGTCCCCATAGAGATTCTTTCACCAATGCACCCGTGCACCATCACCGCAGTCCCCTGTGCTCCTCCCTCTCTCCCTCTGATCCCTTTTATAGCAGGAATATTGGGGAACCAAATAAGACACCAGTGTAAAAAAATAGCAACAGTACAAAAGACAACAAAGCAAAAACAGACAATTATAAATCAGAGACATCCTGCAGGGGAGGAGGAGAGAGGGATCCCTAATCTTTTGTTATTAGAACAATCTAAAAAGGCTATAAGAAAAAGGAAGTAATCGGGAAGATTTTTGAATTTATGATTGTCATATAAAAGTTATTTAATTTTTTCCAAGTCCAGTGGACTGATAGAATCCTTAAAGGCTAAAGGGTCTAAGTGACAATTAAAGGCACACTTATATTCTAAATCTCTATGAAATCTATACAGGCCCCAAATTTTCTTCTTTCCTTCTTTCCCTGCCCTCCCTCCCTTATTTGTTTCTTCCTTTCTTCTTTCTCCTCCTCTTTCTCCTTTTCTTTTCTTTTCTTTTTAGATCTTCTTCCCCACTGAGGCAATCACTTTGAGGGGCTTCCCATGTGCTCTATGAATAGGATTCAAAAGCTATCAAAGAGATTCAATTGTGGTAGCTTCAATGGGATCTCATTTCTTTAAGAAATGAAGGAGGCGCCTCCCTGGTGGCGCAGCGGTTGAGCGCTGGGTTGCAAAGCTGCCCGCAGCCTCTGCAGGGCCGGTTCCATCCCTGGCTGCTCCCCGGCCACCGGAGGAGGGTCCCACATGCCCGCTGCTCCCCTCAGCAGTGTACTTCGGTCCTTCTGCCTGCTCTGCAACCCGCTCTGGCTCTGGTGAATTCTCTCACCCTCCCGCGCTTCTGACTGTACCCAGTGCTTGTATAAATAAATAAATAAATAAATAAATAAATAAATAAATAAATCTTTGAAAAGAAAAAAGAAAAATAAATGAAGGAGTTTACTGTGCACAGCTTTTGTAAACTGCAGCATCATTTTGGTTGCTGTTTTCACTAAGAAGTTTCCTGGTTTCTGAATACTGAAGAGCAGGGAGGTAGTGGTGACTGGTGTTAAGAACACTTCAAGGTGGTAGTGGTAGGAAAGGAAGGTAAAATAAAATATAAGAACAGATGAGGTTTGAATGAATTGGTGAAGTGGTCCTAGGACTCTGGTCTGTGTTTTATACCATTTCCTTCACCTTTCCTTATTTCTTTTACACTTGGACTCTCTTACTCCTTACCCATCTCCTGTACTGAGACTCAATTGTATACAACCAGTTATAAGAAAGTATAAATAAGAAACAATGTAGCTTTCAAGGAAAAGAGGTAGAGAATTTTATTTTTTAATGAAATGATTTTACGTGATTTTAAAATAAAAGCCAAAGCATGATGCTCCAAGGGGGGGGGGCAATAAAATGATAGCATTAACACTATCCTACACAAAAATGTTTTCTATCAAAAAGGACTGGATCCACATCAATCAACTTAATATCTGAGTGTGCTCAATTAGTATTTATACATCCCAATTTCATATCATGTAAAATAGAAATGAAAGTTAAATATGGTATGTATGATTTAGAGGGGGAAGAGTAGTCACTATTGTTGCCTTATTTCTTCTAGCAGTTCAACTCAATACGCCAGGACAAACTTTGGAATTCTATTGTATCTACTGGTATTAGTTGTGTTTGTGGTCCTGCTTAATGAAGGACTGTTAGTAGACTACAAACGTGGAGATGAAAATTCATCCTCCATAACTGAGTGATCAGGATACTAAAGTAGCACCAAATCACAGGTATTAATGCAAATCATTGGTATTAATGGAGAGTTTGGCATTTTCTGGAAGCTCCCCAGAGTTACCAGGTTGATTGTTTTTGTAACAAACACTGGTATAATGAGTAATTCTAAAATATTTGCTTAAAATCTGAGAGGGGAAGCTGTGGAGATAAATATTTGATTCACTTTCAGAGCATTAGTTTTCAAACAGAGCTGCTCAGTGGAATTGCTTGGAAAAAATTAAAATGACTATTGCCTAAGTCCTACTGCAGAGATTCTGACTATATTGGTATATGGTGCATTCTGGGGATTGAATTTTTTAAAACTCAGACAATTCTAATGTGCAGTTCAGATGGAGATCCACTCATCTGTGGACCCAGGCAGTGAATCTGCACTACAGCTGAAAATTGGGTGCTGAGCCCTTGTGACTTACAGGACAGACCGAGGACCAGTAGCATCTACATCCTCTCATTAGGAATGTAGGCTCTCCAGCCCTCATCTCAGACTTAGGTAATAAACGATGCATTTGAAAAAGATTCCTGAATGTTCCTATGCATACTGAATTTTGAGAAGCATTAAGGCAACTGCACCCCCAGAAGTTCTTGAATCTTTGGGTTAAGGCTGTAATTAAAAGTTCCTTTCTAGCCCTGATCTGCTCCACTTAGCCCACAAGCTTCA
This sequence comes from Talpa occidentalis, assembly GCF_014898055.3. Classification (NCBI taxonomy): domain Eukaryota; kingdom Metazoa; phylum Chordata; class Mammalia; order Eulipotyphla; family Talpidae; genus Talpa; species Talpa occidentalis. Next base: position 82,475,893 of record NW_023602073.1, on the reverse strand, counting down.
ATCTCAATTGAGTTTTACTAGTATGTCTCCCTAATGGAAAGACCTGTTTCTTTGTTATCATACATAAGTTGGATTCCAGATGAATATAAGACTTTATTTATTTTTTTTAAGTCTTCAATACTGGGTTTATTATGAAACATGTGATAAGTTTTCCAAGTTGCACATTTCATAAAACAGAATTTGCTCCTATGCACACAGTAGAACTCTGAGAACTGAGAAGAAAAGAAACAGAATGACAACTTTGAATTTCTCTGTGTGAAAAAGACACACAGAGAATCAAGGTAGCACTCCTTGGTGTCACGTGGGAATGATTCGGTTTTCCATGTAGCTTATATTTGTGTCTTTAAATAGGAAAAAATTGGCTTGAACATTAAGCCTATCATGAGTTTTGATGGCAACATTTTGATATATTTTTGAGATTTATATTTATCAAGGTAATGTGATGACACTATATGTCTCAGTTGTGCATCAGTGAAAATCAACATGTGTATATACACCCCATGAAGTTCACCAGTAAAGTTCAATGCTATCCTTTAGCCTATGGTAATCAGTCACAAAATATGTGTTTCTCTAATAGCTAAGATTTGGAAACAACCCAAATGCCCAAAAATAGATGACTAGATCAAGAAGATGTGGTACATATACACCATGGAATATTACTCAGCATTCAAAAAAGATAAACACATGCAGTTTGCAGCAACATGGATGGAGCTGGAAGAGATCATGCTCAGAGCAATAAGCCAGAAAGAAAAAGAAAAATACCAGATGGTCTCACTCATAGCAGGAATCTAGAAAACTTAAATAAGGGACCAGGAAAAAGAATAACTATAAGAAAGAAAATATCAAAATCAACAAATAACTATTAACAAGAGACTCTCTATGGGGGGTGGGGGGTGGGGAAAGGAGGGCTTGGGGTAAAAATAAGGGGGTTGTAATTGTAAGGGGAATATAAAAATAAAATTTAAATTAAAAAAACAAAAGAAAAGAAAATAGAATATAAGAAAAAGAGTATTTAGAAGATGGAAATATAGAATATTTCAAATATAGAAGAAAACTTGGGGGAAATAAGTGGAACGCACTCACACTTCTGTAAGCATGTTTTGCAGATTAACATATAGGCCAGTTGTGAAGGTGTTATATAATGATACTACAGTGTATTTCTATTAATAATACCCCTCACTTTATTTAAAAAGATTGAATGCAAGACTTAAAAAAAAAAAAAATCTAGGACCTCCCCTGGTGGCGCAGCAGTTGAGCACTGGACTGCGAGGCTGCCTGCAGCCTCTGCAGTGCCGGTTCGTTCCCCAGCTGCCGGCGAGGGTCCCACCAAAAAAAAAAAATAAATAAATAAAAAATAAAAATCTAAAAGAAATTTCCAAGCAGGAAAAAAGTGTCCATAAGCAGTTGTTTCTAACTCCAGTTGCATATTTAGAGCTACTGGGGACTTTAAAAATACGTGTCACATCTATGAATTCTGATTTTGATTTTGGGAGGTGGAATTCCAGCATTGGTGTTTTTTAAAGCTCTCAATGCAGTTAGTGTACAGCTGGCTTTGAGAACTACTTATCTACATTAATAAAGCAATGGCAAGAAAATAAATAGAAACACCAATATTAATATCTGACTTTATAAAGCAAAACATTTCATATCATCATGTTTTTGCCTTGTCAAATTTTCAGGTAAGTATAAAAATTAGCTTGTGTTCCCTCAGGGCCTGCCAACTGAAGAGTGGAAAGAGACACCATCAGGTGCTAGTTGTCAAGTAGACATCGGCTTTCATTTAAAACCCACAAAAAAACCATGCTATTCAATACCATTTTCTAACCTAGGGACCAAAATTGCATTTCAGTTGAAATGCTGGTCTTTGAAAATGAGTTGGTCTTCAAAAACAAGTTGAAAATGACTAAGACGTCGGATAACTAAATGGGTATTAAGCATATAACTTGACTGAAGAAAAACAGGCATGAGCAGAATTAGCTCTAAATTGCTGCCAAAGAATTTATAAAATAAATCCACAAAGTATAAAAATTGAATAATATGTAGTTAAAAACTCCTGTCAAATAAATTGCTTTTATTTCTATCTTAAAAACAAGAGCTCAAAGTACAGATTTTTATTGCAAATTAAATTGGTTGTTCCTAAGTAAGTCATCTTCTGTTTGGTTCCTTAGGGTTTTTATCTATTTATAAATACTTGTTCTTTAAGTAAGCACTGGAAATATAATTTGTGTAAGTTTTTATTAATGTATTGCTCAGGAAGGGATTTTCAAGTACAAAGATAAAAAAAAAAAATGTTATCAAAGCCATACAACGCTCTTTGGAAGAGCTTTAGCCAGATGCTAGAAGATTTCTTTAAACCTGACCTTGTATGATGAGGACTGGTTTTTGAAAACTGATGATTTTCATTCTTAATTTATGTCATTAGGTACTATCAACATAAAATTCTAGCGATCACAGGCTATAAATGATCTTATTTTTAAAAACTTTTCTCTTTTCCATTAGGCATACAGTCTTTCTTAGGCCAAAATTTTTAAGTTAAATAAGAATCTTTAATGATCTATGAAGAAAATCTATAGCAGTAAATTGTATTTAAATATAAAAGCTTTATATACTTATGATTAAATGTTAAATAAATGATGAGAACAACCTCATATTATGTCTATATTATAAACCTTTCTCATAAATCTATTGTTGAAATACTGCCATTTTATCAAATGTTAAAAGCAAATCACCTAGGAAAAAATTAATCATCTTGGACAAGTTTGGGGTATTTAACAATCAGTTTAAATAGGTCATTGTTTTTTTACCCACTGGGTGATTATAGTTTATTTTGTTCTTTTACAGCTGTTGGAGTAAGCAGAACTATCTTTACTTCCACTAATTTAAATGTCATGTTAAGAATGCATAATCAAACATTTAAGAGGCAAAATTATGAGGCATCTTGAGGGTAGAGAAAATTGCACAGAATAGGTAATGCTTCCAGTCTCTTCTGGAAACTACCTATGTTACCGCAGGTTAAATATTTCAGTGTCAGGCAGAAACCCTACCCTTAAAATCTGGAGGTTTGACTACATCTGCTCTGAGTTGACTTTCGATTCTCAAAACACCTATGGATTTTGTCATGGTATAGTGTGAAATACAAAAAAGTCTAGGATAATGTATTTCAATTTTGAATTTTGATTTCGAGGATACTCACAGTTAGGGATGGTGGTCCTGGAGGTCCCACATCTCCCTAAAACAGATAAAAGAAAAGTTACAGTTATCTATTGTTCTTTTTTAACATTTTATTTATAAATTTTCTTAATGGATAGAAGCAATATCTAAAAAAATCTGAAAGGAAAGAAAAATAAAATTTCTTCTTGATAAAACCTTATGTATAGTAAAAAATTCACTGTGATTTTTTTAACTCTCATGATATAAATATTATCTTACCACCAAACTTTGTGCAATAACAGAGCTTGTTTTGAAAGCTAAATAATCTAATTTTTCTGTTCTTTTGTCTATTAATCCAAAATTAGAAAGAATATCTCTTCAACTGTGGGTATTTGCTAATGGAGCAGCTGGGAAGTGTCATAACAACAAATAATTTTTCTGACTAAGTTAGTATGAGGATCAGCAAAAATAACAAGTGGATTTCCCCACTTCATGCCTCCCAGCTGCAAGAAGCAGTCCCATGCCTCTTCTAAAGCTCTGTTGAATTGGCATTGCACTTCCTATCCTGTAAAAGGCAATGTTAAATACTAACATTGCCCTGCTGACCCATGTGAATATAAATCACCAGGTAGATATATTGAGAAACTGTTCAAAACCTTTTTAAAGTGCGCCATCTGAAAGTTCAGTTTTCTAATTTATATAACATCTATATTCTTTATTGTATCAGGCATCCTATTTATTCATACACACTGTGAGCCATTAATGCCAGGCATCATTGCTCTGACCCTTGTTTAAGTAGACATTACAAAGGTCATATTCTGTGGGGTTTGGGCACTGAGATGTTGAATTCTCCCATGGAGACTCTCTCTATAACTTTCTCTTTTCTCATCTAATATAATCACCTCAAAAGTTAAGACTTAGTATTTGTAATCATTATTTTTTGGAACAATTGAATAAAAATAACCAATAGTTGTTACAGAACATTGATGTAACTTCAATCAGTCATTAAAGATTGACTTACGAGATCAATTTTAACATAGAGGTAAATATTGAAGATAAACAAGGATTTCTTAATGTGCTAAGAACAGAGAACAAAATATATTACAAAATACCCCCACATACAATTCTCATCAAGTTGGGATCATCCAAAGACCTTATTCAAAATGATTCTTGATTTAACCACGTCTTAAGTCTCTTTTCAAGGTCACTACCATTATGCCATTATGAACAGCACATGAGAAAAAGTGGCAGGAAATGGAGCATTCAAAGAATAAGATACAAAATTAGCCTTCTTTCCCTCAAAGGCCACCTGCTTCACCACTACAGTAGCTGCTCAGTGCTATTGGCAAAATTTCCCCCTACAAGACACAGAAGCCAATTTGGTGATGGAATACCGAATGCTGTTAAGCGAGGGAGAGAAAAGGAAAATTTTATAAATACAAATCAATGTCAACCAGCAATGGTGCATTTAGTCTCTTTAAACTAATTAAAGGAACTGAAAGGCTTTTCTCTTTCAGATTTTTTCAACATAACAGCCTTTGGTTAATGTTAACAAAATCAACTTTTGGCAGTTAACCAGTATCAATGAAAAGTCATTGCAAGGTTCCCAGGTCTTTCTTAAGAAAATATAGCACTTTCTTGGGTGAATACAATACCTTTTCTCCTTTTGGGCCAGGTAGACCACGAGGACCCAAATCACCTTTCAAACCCTGTACAAAGAAGACAATCAATGTGATTTCTATACACAATTCACAGAAAGCTTCCATTTCTAACAAGTCATTAGTGACAAAATAAATTATAATTGACTGCACTCCCGAATCCCATTCTTCAGTGTGTACTATAGAGAGAAACAGAGACAACTGGCACTAAAATGATAAGCAACATCTGCGCAGTGGTGGGTACAGATACATTAAATCAGCGCGAGTCCTTGATACTGCATATTTGTGCAACTTTGCTTCCTGCTAAAATTACATTAATTCACCATCTGGGAGAACATCATTTAGTCTATATGAGCTTTTAAGTATCCACTTTGGATTAAATTTGTGGATGTTGTAAATATCTCTGATTTAGCATTGATTTGGCCTTTATAAAGCTTGCCAAAAACTCAAGAGTTAAATCAAAAACATTTTTACGCCTTTATCAAGAAATGTAATTGTGGAGGGAAAAGGAAAGCAGGATGTATTCTATTCCTTTCACTCACAAAGTTAGACTTAAAATGTAACTTCTTTCTTGTTTTAAATTATATTTTAGTTCTCTCCCTTTTTAAAACCTCAATTTATAAAGCTATCAAATGAAACTTTAAGATACAGACAACATATCAGATAAAGATATTCATAAATCTTCTGGTCTCTTGGGAGTTTTAATGGGTATCTGTTTGATCTGACTCAGAAATGACAGCTTTCAGGAAGACTTCGATAGATTTCACTGGAGGAGATCAGTTCAACAGCTGAAGGCATTCACAGTGTAAATAGAAAAAGAGTAAGACAGACACATCCTGACTGTGTGGTAAATAGGAAAAATATCTTCCTTTGTCCTTAACACATGTGAGGGTAGAAGAACAATAATGGAAAATAGAAATATTCTGAAGCTACATAAAGCATGGTAAATCTAGGTGTCTCACTGTTCATAGCTGAGAGATCCAGCTATTACTGCACTGACATTTTGAAATGAATAAACAATGCCAAATGCCATCACCTATAGCTATTTTCTATGGAAGTCAATGACGAATTTAAAGGAAACAATGAAAACTGAAGACTTCATCCTGTGGCAGAGAGTATGTGAAAACTATAATCTTATGTTTTAAAGGGTAACAATTTAATGAACGTAAACAGAATTCTAATTGACAAAAAAAAAACTTTGCAGTTTCATAAACCTCTATTTGAAGAAAACTCATAGCTATGTTTCTTTCATCATTACCAGGAGTATTTATAGAAAAAGGATGACTGAAAATTTAAATCATCCTTGAGATTTAATACTTTCATATTATTGGAAATATCTATTCCTATCCAAATCAAGCCACACAAACTCTGTTTATACGTGACTCTGGTGTAAACTTGATACCAACGTATTTTGAAAACTTGAGGAGAGAAAAATTCCATTTCTGCATAGAAATTTGCCAATAGTTCATTCATTTACTCATTGTTTTATTCAGTAGACATTTACTGTATCCCTCTTTTAGCCTTTAGCCTTGCACATATAGTTTTCGAGTACTTGGAATAAGACAAGTCTAAATTGAGATATGCTGTGAGTGTAAAATATTACTGGGCTTTTGGTATTTAATATAAGAAGAAATGTAAAAAGTCGTGTTAATAATTTTTATTGATTACATATTGAAATTTTTACATTTTGGATATATTGGTTTAAATAAAACATTATTAAAATTAGCTTTATATTATTTTTTTACTTTTCTTAATGTGGCCACTAGAGAATGTAATACATTTACATTTGTCTTAAAATTATTACATTTATGAATATATAATAAGTACAATATAACATTTTCTATTGGATAGTGATATTTAGAAATATAAAAAAACAAGAAGTTGAAAAAGACTCTCATTGACCTAATTTTAGTCAGATCCTTCTTGATTAGTTCTCAATGCTGGCCCCTGTCCTATGTTAGCAAGAATCATGTTAGGTCAGTTTTGAGATACTCCCCCACCATTGATATGTGATCAGTTTTCTCATTCCTCACATTTGATATATAATAAGTCTTTGCCCTGCCTTTAGCAAGCATCCTGTTAAGTCAATTAATCAGGAATCCTCCTATCCTTGAAGTCCCTCTCTCAGTAATTTTCCATTCACTGACCCCATACCTCTGCTGGCTCGAATCCCCATCTGTACTTATAATCTTTCTCCCCTATTGAAATATCCCTACTGAAGAAAGGGAAGAGCACAAGAGACTGTGGTAATGGTTCACAGGTGACTTTGTGGTAGGAATTTTATGGGACCTACACCTGAGAGGAGAAAGCAAACTGTACAAAAATTAATAACAATGTAAAATACATAATAACAAGGAAATATCCCTATTGCAAAAGTCTTACCTAAAAAGTCTTCTTTACCAGACCTCCTCTGGTGGCGCAAGCGGTTCAGCACCGTGCTGTGAAGCTGTCAACAGCCTCTGCAGCGCCGGTTCAATCCCCGCCAGCCAGTGAGGGTCCCACATGGTGCAGCAGACCTCCCCTGTCGCGCCCTCTGCTCCCCTCAGCAGTGTATTTCATTAGTCTGCCCATTCTGTTCCCTGCTCTGTCTCTGGTGAATCCTCTCACACTCCTGCGCATCTGGCCTGTACCCTGGTTCTTGTATAAAATAAATAAATAAATCTTAAAAAAAAAAAAGGCTTCTTTATCATTTTAACAAGTGCCAGAATAATTTTTTCCTTAACAAAATCAAGATTTCTGTCCTCATGGAACTCATGAGAGGGTAGTGACTAACAATAAACAGGTCAATAGGCTGAAGCTGCCAGAGTGGAGGGGAGCCAGCTGCTAGCTCAGTTGGGGTAGTCAGAAGCAGATTCTGTGTGAAGGTGACATTCCTTGTTTCAAAGGATACAACCATACAACAATCCTATCCTGGGAAATATAACTGGGGGTAGAAGGTACAGCAACAAGAAAAGCAGCAAGGTGAAAGGAGTGTCATGATCAGGCAAGTGAGGGCCAGACTGAATCCAGGTCAGCCATGGTCATGGCACACAGAGAACTGCAGGCTGTGGTGAGGAGGGTGGGTTTTGTTCTAAGTGCAGGAGAAACCATTTAATTGTTTTAAGCAGAAAGATGCCATGACGTGAGTGTGTTTTGTTTTGTTTTAATCACATTGGCTACAAAGACACAATAGACTATAGGTAGCAAGAGTGGAAGCAGAAAAAGAACTATCACAACTTCCCAAGCAAGAGATCAGGATGGCTGGGACAGGTTTGTGACAGTGGCACTACTGGGAGGCAGTATTTGTATATTTTCCAGAAGAGGGAGCAGACAAAAAGAGGTATCAAGGTCAACTGGTAGATGGCTTAAATAACTGACTAGGGGGTTGTGCCATTAATAAGCTGAGAAATTTATTAAAGAGAGGTTTTTGCTCTTCCAGTTGTTGTAATATTAAACAGAGAAAGGATAAACATGAGGAAAGAAATGGCTGAGAAAGACAAGTATCCATTTATTCAACAAATATAACTGAACATCTACAAACCTACAAGACTAAGCTCTATCTTCCTTTGAACATACGACTATGAAACTATTTTTTTTTAAAGATTTATTTATTTATACAAGCACTGGGTACAGTCAGAAGCACAGGAGGGTGAGAGAATTCACCAGAGCCAGAGCGGGGAGCAGAGCAGGCAGAAGGACCTAAGTACACTGCTGAGGGGAGCAGCGGGCGGCAGGAGAGGTCTGCCTGCCATGTGGGACCCTCCTCTGGTGGCCTGGGAGCAGCCGGGGATTGAACCGGCGCTGCAGAGGCTGCAGGCAGCTTCACAACCCAGCGCTCAACCGCTGCGCCAACCAGGGAGGCCTGAAACTATTTTTTTAATGGAAAGAAATATTCAACAGTACATTCAGGAAAATGTGGCATGGAATTACATTTAGTAAGTTACATTGGTGTTTAAGTTATTACACTGATTAATGATCTTCACCTATGTTACAGGTTAAAAATTATTTTAAAGTATAAAATAATGAATTAAATATTTTTCAATATTCTTCCTGACAAACGAACCCTAATTTCAACTTTCTAGGGAGGGGATTCATTGGCAGTTGTGTCAGCTAACTCTCCCTGGTTCGATCAACTCTGGTCAGGAAGTGGGTAGGGAAAAATATAACCGATTGCAAGTTGAAGTGACTACTGAGGATGATTACATAAGTATATGGCAGGTGGGAAGAGATCACTTCCCTGAGATGCCTTATTTTCCAAAGTGTTCAAGGCTTCAGAGATATGGAGTTCAGGCCAGGTGGAAAAGGAAGGGCATTTTACACATAGACTTAGTTAAATTACTTAAGCTTTCCCGTAATGTAGGTATAATTAATAGTTACTTTAAAGGACTATTTTCAGGATTATATGTTGTAAAAATACTTAGTACATGGTAGGCACTTAATAAATGTTGCTTTTACATTTCAATTTCAAGTTTAAGGGATAATTAATAGTTCTGCTCAGTTTTGTACTCAGTTTGATGGATATATAACAACTGTGACTTAATTCACACAGGATAAAATGCATTTGAGAAGTACTGCATTCATCAAGTTTCTACTTTTATAGCCATTGATGCGGGCCCATGTAACTCATGTCTTCCTGTGACAAAGTACAATGTTGTTAGGGCCATGGCATCATAATAGGCTCTGAAAAACAGATCAGTAATGCTTTTCTCAAGTGCAATTTTTCTTCTCACGTCACACTAGTGCTGCTATCAATGGTTATTGAGTACTAGGGGAAAAAAGACACAGCACTCAACATAAAGCATAAAGGACCAAATGGAACAGACTCTGAATTCAATATTGAACAAGATGGGCATCTATTATCAAGGTTCTCAATAAAATTCATATGTAGAAAGATTATCAAAAGCACAGTAATTGACTGTGCATGTTATACGGAGACAGGAATAACATCTAAGACAGGATGAAACCTGAAGGACAATATTACAACTAGTATTATAAAAGCAGGCAGGCAATGAAAATATTCTTATCAGAAGACTCATGGTATGTAGCATCTTTAAAAATAAAATCTAGCATTTCAACAACATGAATGGACCTTAAGGTGATTATTCTAAGCAAAATATGTCAGAAAGAGAAAGATAAATACCTTATGATCTCACATATATGTGGAACATAAAGAAACAAAGAAAATGGGTAAACAAAATAAAACAAAAATAAAGTCTTAATTTCTGACAACAAAATGAGAAGGGAAAGGGGGGGATGAACAGGTAGAGAGGGTCAACTGGATAGTGACGAGTGCTGACTAGACCTTTGGTGGTGGGAGTGGTATCGTGTATATGTTTTAATGAAGGTATGACATGATCTTCCTGAAACTTACAGTGACTATGATCCAGTGGTCCATCAATTTGAAAAAAATCAGATGACGCAAAATAATGTTGTTTGCTAATTTTGTTAACACATCAGTTCATTCTTCGCTCCATCTTCCACTGACTACACATATAGTTCCCTAGCAATGGCACCAGCTGTCACCACTGATAATGAGTGTTGTGATTTCAGTATTTTTGTATTCAGTAGTACAGATTGCACTAGTATATGGAAATTATTTTAGAAACATCAGAAGTGTAATTTTGATAAGGGATATTTCAAAGATAATATTTAAGGCCCAGAGGAAGAGACTAAACTCAATGATTGAAATATAATTTTCTAACACTATATAACTCCACAAATACAAATAAATAGATATATCTATTAGAGACAAATATGCTTTAGCCTAGTTTGTAACTAGAGAAAGTTTATATAGTTCTTACTATATGCCAGACAATGTCCTAAATGTTTTACATACTCCTTTAACCCTAAAAAAAAGCTTTCAGGTAAGTGCTATTAATATTACTATACCATTGTGCAAATGAAGAAACTGAGTCACAGAGTAAATATCTAATGTACTTAATAGTGTGCCAACTGGTGTCAGAGCTGAGATTTAAGCACAGGTGGTCTGGTTTCACAGGGAGCATTAACAACTCTGGGACTCCCTCTCAAGTCTGTTCTAAGATAACATTGGTGAACGTTTCTTATGGTGGGTGACAATTAAAACCATTTCATTATAAACTAGAATGTGCATAAAGCTGAGGTCTTGTATATGAAGGCTAAATGCCAGCAATTCCAATTTTTCACAATTTCAATGTTTTCTACGTATTATTTAAACTATAAGGAAAATATGAGCCATGTGTTTAGTCCAATGCCTTTCATCCACTACCTGAATACCTTGGAGATCAATCCAAAGTTTACTCACACACATACATACTGTCAAGGATGCATTTAGGAAGCTACTGGAGCCCTTCTGTCCCAATGACTAAGAGCTGCTTCTAGCATTTAGTTGCTGGGCCTACAGGATATTAAGCATTCTGCTCTTGCAAGACAGTCTCACATGGCAAATAATTGTCTTGCCTCAAATTCCAATAGTGCCCCACTGAGAGGGTTTCCATACTCTAAAGCAAAAATACCCATTTTGTAGGAAAGCTGGCACAGAAGAAAATTTATTAAAATATACATTTGCAGCAAGATATGTACATATCATGCAAGAATAAAAGCTATACGGATTTTGAATTCATTTAGTAGAATATTTGATTTTTTAATTTCTCTGACTTTGAGAGTAGCTGGCATGAGCTGGCCTTTTGAGTTTATTACCTATATGCATTCTAACAGAATGTTTCTGAAGTTATAATCCCCATCCTAGCTTGACTTTAATTCAAATTGAAATAACTATTATAATACCCTTCATTCTCTAAGAATGTGTACTTGTGCTTATTGAGAGTCAGAATGAACTGTCATAAATGCTAAATGATTTTAGTTTGCAGAGCCCGTTTATTTCAGCATTGAAAAACAGGCAATGACAAGTGTGGCATGACTTAGTGGAAAAATAAGAGACTCTTCAGTCAAACATGTAGGGTTAGAAGCTGATTTTACCACTTTCTAAAAGGGCATTGCTGAATTTCCCAAGCCCCTACTGCCTACCCCTGAATACAGGAATGGTATCACCCCTGTTCTAGCTAGTCTGTACAGCAAGGGTCAGGACCCAATTTCAAATTCCTCATGAAAACAGTTTATGAACAACAGCACAATTTTGACACCACCACTACAAGTGATATAATAGTAACAGAGCATTTGATTCTTCACTTTTAGTGACAGCAAAGGGGAAGGAGGAGAACCTTCATTACTTTTCCTTTTTTCTCCTTAGTGGTGACTCCTGCATAGCTTTGGCAAAATTAAGGCAAGGAAAATAGTACTATCTACATATTAACTAAGTGACCAAGTGAGAAAAGTTAGTTAATGTGCTTTGTCATGCTTTATGATGTACCTAATGAGCTACATTAAACAATGATGATGCTAAAGAAATGACACCCCTGTGACTGGGGGTGTGTGAAAGACTCTTCCCAGATAATTCTCCAAAAGGAAAGGTCACACTGCTCACTGGGCTGTGGGATCTTTCATCACATTGGTCTTATTCAGATTTGGAACTCACAGAGGGAATGCCAGAGTGTTTGGGCATATCTGTGTACATCAGTGGATTAATTCTAAAAATCCAAATCATTGTACTTTTAGACAACATAAGGAAAATGTCCCAATTTTTAAACCAATGTGAATATACATCAGGTTCCAACTGCTCAAATACCCTTCCCAGTTTATTCAAGTGTTTGGAAAAATCCTCTCTATTTCAATTCTAGCATATATTTAGGAACTTTCAAAATTGTTTGTTTTGTTTTTTTAATCTTAGGATGCCAACTTATTAGAAGACTGGTTATTGTTTTCAAAACTATTGTTAATCTCTCTCATCACGCATATATTTCTGACAAGAAAATATCCTTCTCTAAATTAATGGTCAAAATCATAGACTATTTTTGAGTTTTTATAGCAATTAAGAGCCAAACTGCATATATTTTACTTCTGTAATTTATCTGTGCCCTCCTTCCCATTCTGGTTATCTTAGGTTGGGCTTTAATTACTTATATCTTAGACTACTGTAGTAAACTCAGTTTTGTAAATTAGTACTTAGCAAACAGTTATCAAGAACTTACTCCAATACCTACTAAGTACTTGGAATTCCAAGAAATGACCCTTTGTTTTAAAAAAGAATGTAACAAAAAGAACAAAAGACACAGGCAAAGGCACAGAATATAAAAATAATTTTCATTTAAACACATTTTGAGCCACACCCCACTCTGTTCAGGAAGACAAACATCTGTACTCTGACTCCAGCTGTATTTCAATTTTTTTTTCTCCACAGTGCCTTAAATGTAGCAGGAACTAAAAAACAAAAAACACCACCACCCAAATACTAAATTTCATCATGTTTTTTGAGATTGTCATCTTAGCAATGTCTTTGTATAAAATCATAGCACATTATAATGATGGGGACCTTAGAACATACTCTAAGATTGTCACTTTATAAACTCTGAGAAATGATTTTCTCAGTTAGTAATAGAAGTGGGACACAAACTAGGCCTTTGTTTTCCACTCCAGAACTCTTATCCTACCAGGTACCGTCAATGACAGGGGTAGGGAGATAAATCAGATGCTCTATCTAAATGTATGGGCCGTGGGTCATGACATTTAGTGTCCTGATGTAAGGAGGTAAGAAGATATAAAGACTTCTACAGTTACATTCTCTGGTATAGTAAAATCACTTCAAAGGGGAGAGGACCAAGAGTGAGGGTCATATTAATGATCTGAATGGGGTTTCTTAGGAAGTAAGGAAGAGTAAAATTATGGGAGGTCAGGCTCTATGCCAGTGTTAACTACCAGGTGAACTCCTAGGATTTTTCCACTTTTAGCAGATCTCCCCAAGTATTTATCTTACCTCATCCACGTGCCTCAAGGACTGATAATCAGCTTCCACTACCCATGTAAGAATCTACTGCATCCAAGATGGGTTTTATAACATAAACAGGGCATTAGGGAAGCAAATTTAGCCTTCTTATTCTTTTAAAGATAATATAAATAATGTGGTACTTCAGGATCTTGCTAAAACATATATATGCAAGTGATAAAAGGAAACTAGAAAAAAATCATTCTCATTATGGGCACTTTCCCTAGTAAAGTTAGTGAATCAATCAAATTTTGGGTTTGATGACCTATACAAAGAGGATACTCCAGATTTGCATTTTCACCGTAAGAGGAAATTTCATCATAAGATTCGAAGTATTACTTCCCTAAAGGGAAGGGGAGAAGATGCAGAACTTGAGGGTATTATTGGCAAGAGTCTTTCTGAGGCTGAAGAACTGGCACAGAGGAGAGTGACCAATACAGATACACATTTCCTCTTCCCTTCTTCTCTTTTCATTACTGCATTGCACACTGAACTGGTAGTTTTTCCCACCCCCACATGCATGCAGCTGCTTGGAATATAATTGTCAGTTTGCCATGAACCTGACTCCTGAGTGGGAGAAGTACTGGGAACTAAGGACAAGATCTGAGTGGCCAGGGGAAGCTATATAACATAGAAGACAAGTAGACTCTTGGGTCTCTTTGCTTCTCTGGGTTTTATTTGCATCCAGACACTTGAGGAGACCTGAAAGGAGATCCATAAAGGAGAAACATATAGAGATACTTAAAAGAGAGATGTGGGTAAGAGACACTTGGAAGGCTGTCGTTGGCAGAAACAGATGGCCGTTTGTGTTATGATGATACTCCTTTTGTCTCAGACCTGCCTAACTCCTTTCTTGTGCTTCCCTGTCAGAGGGTACCTTAGACTTGTGGAAAGTTTTTGGGCCTCAGTCGGCCCACTTTGAGTAGACCCTGTTTGGCGGGGCCTTTGACCACATGGGAATAGGTTTTATTGGGAAACTACTGTTAATAATACCCTTTCTTCTCTTATGCCTCTATGATATTGAATTTTATGAAAGATCTTTCACACTAGGAGTCTGCTTACTTTGCCTTTGTATGGAAGATGGCTGGATCCCTCTTAGAGCATGCACCCCTTAACAGCTTGGGGTCTCTAAGCATTCCCTTGTCACACACTAACAGGAAAAGCAAAGAAGAAGGGGCTGTGAAAGTTAAGTGCAAGTAGGAAGGTTAAGTGCATGTACGAAATGCATAGAGCCAAGGAACTACCCATAATGAAACAAACACTGGGCCTCCAGAGTCATGTCAAAACTGCCTTGAATCTTGATTTTGCTTTACTTGTGGCTAGTTCTTCCAAGGACAGTCAAATCTTAACGGTATTAGATAACCTAATGACAAAATGTAAACAGAACAATAGAAAAAAGTAGAGCTTAGCTTACATCTTGTCCATTGATGCCAGTTAGACCTGGATCTCCTTTTATTCCTTGTTCACCCTAGAGAAAGACACAATATATAATGAAAAATGTCACATCTGAAAACCTTTGCAAAGGAAAAATAAGAGAGTTAGAATGTTTGGGTTAGAATGTTTTGCTTTGTTGATTCTGTTTAAAGAAACATTTATTTAAAAATAATTTTGGGTTCTAAAATCAAAGAGAAGCTTAAACGCTCAAAAAGAAAGACTACATAAAAGGAGTAAAGGGTAGACAGAGAATAAGGATTATCTGTTGTTTTCCTATAAACAAAAAAAACTTTCTAGAGGAAAAATTGGCAATATATTATCAAGGATCTTAAATATCTATCAAAATTCAATTGGTTAGCTGATTTCACATCTAAGGAAATAGTGAGAGATGAAAAGTTTCAGGCATTAATGTAGAGTGCAATGCTATCTATAGTAGTAAAAAAAAATCCTAAATGTCCAATAACAGGGAATTAATTAAATTATGGTATATGATGACTATGATATAGGCATTAAAATATATGGATTTTATTTTATACTATAGGAAAATTCTCTTGAGGTAAAAAGCAGGATGCAAATACAAATAGACAATACAATGAATAAGTGTTAACCAATATCTTTTTTGTCACATTAAAGTTACAGATATTCAAAATAGCCACTAATACCATTGTGGGTGACACATAACCCTAGTGACATATATTTTTGTTAAATGCCATCTGAAAGGTCTATACATTTAGTGGTAAAACCCTACATATCTATATATAATTCAAAAAATTTTATAAGCTTTGTTTATTTATCTATATACTTATTTACCTATATATTTATCTGCCTGTGGGTCTCAGAAACAATAACAGGATACAAACAAGAAGAATGAAAGTGACTAATCAAAGCATCCTGTAATTATAATTATTTTTCTTCATTATAATCTTCAGTGTTTTTCAATTTTTTAAAACAATAAATACACATAATCTATATAATCAATAAAGTGTTTAAAATAAAAATAAGGGCTATCATACACCACTGTGTGTCTCTGAGATAGTAGTAGCAGTAGCAACAGCAGTAATAATAGTAGTAGTAAACATCCCTGACTTGTGCCACTCTTATTTATATTGCCTGTTGCTCATCATTTTTTTGTACATTCAACATTATTGTTTTTATTTGTAAAAAATTTCAAGGAAAGCAAACCCTTGATTTTAAGATATAATACATTAAACACTTTACAAACACACATGCTCATTCTCAATCTTCTAAGGCTACACATACAATTACTTTCCTGAAAACACAGGAAATGAAGTAAAAATAACTGGGTTACTAGAATATTCGAACTACATATATAGAATAAACAAAGTGCCTCTAAGCACATTCAGTGAAATAAGTTCAAGTTAAATGAAGCTGAATATTTTCAGCTGAAATTGGAAAGATGAAGAGATATTCTGGAGCTGTGTTGTCCAATATAATAGCTACTGGCCACAAGTGACTATTTAAATACATTTTAAAACTCAGTTCTTCAATTGCCCTAAACAAATTTCAAGTGCTCAACAGTGCCTACTGTATTGAAACGTGAAGAATAGAATATCTTCATGTCACAGAAAATTCTAATAAATAGTGCTTATTTAGAGGATGTCATATATGACAGAAATTAAGAGTTTAGGAAATATGTGGAAGAAAGTATCTAATAAAGGGATCAAAGCGACACAGTGTCTAAATGTTGACACAAAATGTGCTCAGCACAGTTAATAGAATATACTGTAATTTTTGACACAGGAAGACAAATGTAACTCCATGCATATCCCTAACATTCAGAATGTAACTAAAAATGAATAAAGGATTTAAAATTATTGGTTCTCATAGACATAAAAAATAAGCAAGTCTACATATTAAAGTGCCTATAAGGAAATATACATGCTTGACAGTGGTAATAAAAGTTAAATAATAATAATAATAATAATACAGAGAACAGAGTCGATATATTCTGATGGGGTTTGTGTTGCATGGCAAGAGGATAAGAGATGTAAAGATGGCTAAGGAAGAAACTTGTTCTTCAAATTGATCACTGAAAAATCTGCAATGTATTTAAAAAGAAAATTTTTAATATAAAATATAAAGAGGTCACTGTGGTCAAATAAGGTTCATGTGCTGAATCATACACAATATTGTAAAACAATGTTACCTCATTTAAAAAACAAACCAACCAAATTAAGGTTCATTAAAAAAGTCATTTACTTTATTATTATTGTTATTAAACCCTTCTATAATGTTTACTATATACCAATACTGCTTTTAGCATCTTGTAATTCTATGACAATTAAGAATAAAGGTTTATTACTCTCAGTTTACAGACAAAAGAACTGAAAAGAGAGAGGATAACTTGCCTAAATTCACTTAAGTTATAAGAGGCAGTATCATGACTCAACCCAGTAAGTAGGGTTTAGAATTTGTGCTCTAAAATTGTTAAGCTCATTTGTGTTTAAAAAGAATCAAGTAATATCATAGAATACTATGCAGTCATTAATAAAGATAAACTCTTGCCATTTGTGATAACATGGATGGAACTGGAGTGGATTATGGTAAGCGAAATAAGTCAGAAGGAGGAAGACAAACGCTGGATGGTTTCACTTATCTGTGGAATATAGAAAAAAAAACAAAATAAAGCCAAACCAATAACAAACCCTAAAATCTAACTATAGAAGCCTACCAGAGGGGAAGTGAGAGAGGGAGGGAGAGAATAGTGGTGAGGGAGCTCAATGGAATATAATGAAGGACTATAAGTGCTCTGGTAGGGGGTGTGGTGTGGTATCAGCACTTGAAGGGAGAGATCCTACTACCTCTAAAGCACAAGCAAAGTTGTAGATCAATGTTACCTCAATAAATAAAATAAATAAATTGTCAAGAAATAATACAAAATATAGTATATCTTGATTTCTGAAAAAGAAATTGGAAACTCTCTTACAGTGCCCCTTAGAGTAGGACATAGACATATGTGTCAAGTATATCACTGCTGGCTAGTATGCAGCTGATGTAACTGAGAAGAATGGTACCCAATGGATGGGTGGATCTCTCTGTCTCTTTTTCTCTACTCTTGCCTCCCTTCCTCCCTCTGGGCAAGATTAGGGCCCTTAATCTCAGCATTACTGCCAATTATTTGTTGCCAGCATAGTCCTTCACATTACATGTTGAGCACCATACTCACAGGCAACTAGTAGCCAATCTTTCCCACACCACCTCTACCTTCAGTCCTGACAAATACAAATGTCCTCAGATATTGCCAAACTGTCACAGAGGGCAAAAGTGCCTACAGTTGAGTAGCAGTAAATTAATCAAACTCATGATATGAAATATTGCAACAAACTGAAGCAATATAGCATAATAAACAACATGGACTTTATTAGGAAAAATTGCTCAATCTTGCATTTAAGTACTTTTGGGTAGGTTAGAGCATTCACTTAAAAATTAAAATAATAAAGGAACAAAAGATAGTGTAATTGAATATAGCTCAGGGCTCATGATGAGAAAGGTGACTCTATGGAACCAAAAGAAGAAATTCATAATAGAAAAAATTTATACATAAAAGTTTAAAATATAAATATATAATATAAATATATATTTGAAAGTATATAACATGTATATATACACAAAGCATTAATTGTAAACTTGTTACACAAAAATATTATAAACTAAACTAAAAGGCAAATCACAAAATGGGGGAAAGTATTGTGGTGGCATAATAGTTAACATCATTAATATGCGAAGAAATTTTATCATTCATTGGAAAAGAATAATACCCCAAGTGTTAGTTGAGCAAAGGACACATTGGGTAATTCACCACAAGGAATGCAAAAGAAATGCTAGACAACAAAACTAATATTTTAACTAATATAAATTTATCAGGTGAAGTGCTGGGACTAGGTGAGCTCTAAAGCTTCTCTCACTGCAAATTCTTTTATTGTTTGAAAAAAAAAAAAGCAGAGGGACTTCTATATCTAGACAGAGGAAAAAAAGATACTCAAGTGTTGCATACTTAATCAACCTCAGACAAAAGAAAGTTGACAATGGTAACCAGCTGCTCCTTTTTTCTCCATTGAGAAGAAAATGAGTAAAATTAAAACTACAGCATTAAAGATTTAAGCTAGAATTAAAGAAAATTTATTTGACATCAGAGGTTGTTAGGGAGTAGAAGCATTTAGATTGTTTCTTAGTGTTTGGATAAGTTCAAAAGCAAAAAAGATTCAAAAACAAAACCAAAAGAACATCTCTGGAGATTTCTTTGAAAAATACAATAAATCATTCTTTTCTGATGAAAACTTAAATGCAATCCCAACCAAAGGAAAGAGGAGAATTGGGAATTAGATTTCATTTAAAATGTTTCCAATACCTATTATTTGATGAAACTAAATCAAAACTACAACAAAAGCTAATGTCCTTCCAAAAAAATTGCAATTCTTTGGCATTCAAAATATCACATTCTTGTTAGAAAGTAGTGAAACCCTTTTAGAGTTTGAAGTGAAACATTATCACCCACAATGGAGATAGTTAATTATAAGCATTACCAATATTTCAATAGATATCAGCCATCATAAACTAGCTTCTGTTCCATGTGTCTTTTTAAATGGTCTGTGCTAATCACTTTACATAGAAAGTGCTCATTTTAATTCTAACAGTAACCCTACAAGGTGTGTATTCTCACCTGCATTTACTAATGATTAATCAGATCAGATCAGAGGCCATATGTAACTTTCATGTGGTCAAAGAACACCTCCAGTTTTCCAAGTTATTTGCTCAGTTACTGACTTTATAGGGACTTTCATTCAACTAGTCTAATGGTACCTTGTATCATGAACCCTACCTGCTTTACTTTTCAGCTGAAGCCATGGTGTTCAATTTTTACTGAGTCTTCAATGCTATCAATATTTCACCTCAAACTTAACTGCTTCCTATTTTTGGTTTTCTGCCTCTGGGATTTCTCAGAAGCTGGGGACTTTATTAATCCCAAGAAAATCAGCCTTGAAGTGGGAAGTGGGGGTGTGGAGGACGGGGGAGTAGGGGTAGAGGGTTTATGCCCCTGGAAATAGTCTTCCACCAAAAGATAACAGGAGCTGGAACTGGTCTGTTCTGCAGAGAGACAATTGAAGGCATAATCCACCTACACTGATAAGCAGCTGAAAAAAAAGCCCTTTTATTAGCTTTTCCTTGTTTCTGGTCTTATTCTCCCTACCTCCTCACTCCCATTTATTGAGAACCCTCTCAAATAATCTATCTGTTCCCATGCCATTGTCTTAGAACTTGTTTCAGGAAAACTCAAGTGAACACAATATTCATCATCCCCAAATGTCTTCATTTTTGGCCACATCCATGATTTATCACTTCAGCTGCTTTCTTGCCATTACTCTAAACATTTGTGCTTTTCTATCTTTCTGATGGAGCCAATCTCAATGAATCCAGTTGAATGAATCTAACTCAGTGACTCCATCTGTCATCCTAGAGAAAATTATACAATTCACAGACAAGTACCAGCACAAACTCATGATCCCTGACCTCAGTCTAGGGCCTTCCACTACTCTAGTCCCTTCAAATCATTGGTATTAAGACTTCTGCTTTTACTCTCAGATATCCATGCTTTCTACAGAGAAAAAAGAAGCCATAATACAGGGCTTCCCTTAATGCTCTGAAATCTACAAATACATTCTTTTCTCTATTTTTATTCAGGGAAGAATTTTTCAATCCTGTTTACTGCTAAACCCTCCACCTGTGCTTTCAATCACATTCTTTTCTGTCTTCTAGAATTTGTGTTTAAAGTTAAGCCTCTCTTCTCAATATTCAACATCCTTCTCCATACTAACCTCTTTTCCAACTACCCTTAACACATGCTGTTGAATTTTCTATTAAAACAAAACCTGTCACTTCATCTCCTATCAGTTTTTGCTTTATCTACTTCCTTCCATTTTCAGATAAACTTCTTAAAACATACTCCCCATAATTTTGTCTGCATTTCATTATTTCTCACTCCACAGCCCATTTCAGATTGATCTCCTCAAAAATTGGGGGTGATTCCTTTTGTTCCATTCTCTTCTTTGACACACCTGTAGCATTTGGTGTCTTTTGACCAGTTTCCCCTTAGAAATACTTGTTTGCTGAGACACTCTATCCCTTTAGTGTTTATTCTACTTCTGTAGTCACACTCTCCTGAACTGTTTTGCTGGGTCTTCTAAGTTCCACAGGGATATGTCTCAGGTTCTTCTGTTTTCCCTTTAAACAAACGTTACCTAGGAGTCTATCCACTTTTACAGTTACAGTG
Source organism: Talpa occidentalis (assembly GCF_014898055.3). Lineage (NCBI taxonomy): Eukaryota > Metazoa > Chordata > Mammalia > Eulipotyphla > Talpidae > Talpa > Talpa occidentalis. Next base: position 82,454,526 of record NW_023602073.1, on the reverse strand, counting down.
ATTATTATATGCTAATAAGTCTCAAATCCCTACTTTCAGCTTAGATACCTTTTTATTTTTAATTGTTTTATAATGGCATAATTTATGCAACCTAATATTGATATTTTACATGTACAGTTCAATGAGTTTTAGTAAATTTATACAATTATGCAAACATCATTCAGAAAAGTTCCTTTGTGCCCACTTGTAGTGAGTAGTCCCAGACAACCATTAACAGGTTTTTTTGTCTCTATATTTTCCCCCAGAAATTTTTTTTTTTAAAAGAAGTGCGCATTTTATTAGTGATGGAGGAGGTGATAATATAACAATAAAAAAATTACAAGTAAGGTAAAAAAAGGATTCAGGAAAATACAAAAAGTAGCTTCCTAAACCCCAAGAGATCAGTGTTTTTACTTTCATATAAATAGAATCATAAGTATGCAGCCATTTCTTAAAACTCTGGCTTCTTTAATGTAGTATAATGCCTGTGTTGCTGCATGGGTATTTTGTCCCTTCTTATTTCTGAGTCACATTCTTTGTATGCATATACCACATTTTGTACATCCATTCAGCATTTTCTCATTTTTAGCTATTCTAAATCATGGTGCTAAGGACAATGACACATATTTTTCCTGTAGACAGTTTTTATTTCTTTTGAATAAATACCTGGGAGTTTTATTGTCAGGTCATATGCTAAGTTAAGTTTAAATTTCTTAGAAAAAAACTTCCAAATCAATTGCCAAAGTGCAATTCATTTTACATTCCTATCAACAGTTTATGTTTCAAATTTTTACATATCCACAGCAATAGTTGATATCGTCAGTCTTTTTTCTATTACAGTCATTCTAGTGGATGTACAGTGGTGTCTCATTGTGGTTTTAATTTGCACTTTATTAAGGATTGATGATTTTCTCATGAGTTTATTAGTCACTCATACATCTTCTTTGATGAAGTGTCCATTCAAATCTCTTGCATGTTTTTAATTCATATGCCTCTCTTATTGAATAAAAATTCTCTGCACATTCTTTACACATCATTTATCAGATATACTGTCTGAAAATATTTGCTCCAGAATATGGCTTGATTTTTTTACTGGTATTTTTAAACTTTAATTTTAAAAAATAACTTCAATGAGAACAATTGACATAAAACAAACTGCATGTTTAATGTGCACAATTCAATGTTTTGATATGTGTATAAATGCATGAAACCATCATAATTAAAATGGCAAGTATTTGCAGTTTAAATTTTTTGGTTTTTTATTTCCTTTATAACTAATTATGTGAGTATTTTTTCATGCATTTATTTGTGATCCATTTTTTTTGCTAAAGTATCTATTCAAACCATTTATTCACTTAAAAAAATGAACTGTTTATTTATATATTTTATATCAAATTCCTTTAGCATATATGCAATTTGTAAAGATTTTCTCCCAATGTGGCTTAACAGTATCTTTCAAATAAGAGGCATTTTTTACTTTATAAATTTTAATTTTTCTAGAGCAGTGTCTTTTAATGAAGACATTTTAATTTTTATAATTTTCATCAAGCTTTTCTTTTATACATTGCTCCATATCTAAGAAATCTTTGCTTAATCCATAATTACAAATTATTTATTTTGTTTTGCCTTCTATAAATTTTATGCTTTTGATTTTTATATTTATTTCTATTATTTATCTTAAATTAATTTTTGTGTAACTGGGAGGTATGGTTGAAGTTTATTTTTTAACATGAATATCCAATTGTTCCAATAGTTATGTTGAAAACATTACCCATTATCTGCTAATTTTGCTTGCACCTTGCTTGAAAATAAGTTTTCCATACATATATATAGTTATTTCTGGGCTCTATTTTTTTCAATTGGTCTATTTTTGTATCTTTACATTAACATTGTGCTTTTGGTTACTTTATAATAATTGTTGTAATCAGGTAGAATTAGTCTTTCAGTTTTTTTTCCCAAAGATTTTTGGCTAATGAGCTCATTTAATCTAATTATGGGCATGTGGATATCCAGGTGCAAAAAATGATATTTGGTTCATAAATCACATTCTACATAAATATTAACTCAAAAGATAATAAACACAAATTTAAAGTTCCAAACTATAAAATTTCTAGAACAAAACATAGAAGAAAGTTCTGTTCTCTTTGATTTCTATATATCTCATATCTTTTCTGTTTCCCTGTTCTTTCATTAATTTCTTTGTTTTGTTAAAAATATGTTTAGCATACTACTTTAGTTTTCTCTTATGAGTTGTAGCTTTTTAAACATCTTTTTAAAAGATTTATTTATTTATGCATACCATAGCTGGGGTACAGGCCAGAGGTGTGGGAGGTGAGAGGATTCACCAGAGACAGAGTGGGGAACAGAACAGGCAGACTGACTGAAATACACTGCTAAGGGGAGCAGTGGGTGAGTCAGGAGAGATCTGCTGCGCCATGCAGGTAGCTTCCTGGCTGGGGATTGAACTCGTGTTGCAGAGGTTGAGGACAGCTTCATAGGTTGTCCTAGCCACTTGCACCACCAGGGAGGTCCTTTTTAAACATTTTTAAAAAGTTGCTGCTCTAGCACTTATAAAATGAATCTTTAACTTATCACATTCTAACAGCATCAAGTTACAGTTTTGTTCTAAAATATGGTTTTAAATAAATTAATAGAACAGGAAAGACAAATATATTCTTCTATTTAATATACAGAACATTTTGTATATATTGATTTATGACAATATTTCTATATACAGATTTCTATATATAGAATCTTCGATGTTGACCCATGTATTTACAGTGCCCAGTGTTTTTCATTCCTCCCTATGGATTCAAGTTACTGTCTGATATCATTTATTTTCAGCCTGAAAGACTTCTACTAACTCATGTAAGCAATGTCTGCAGCAAAGAATACATTTTAGTTTTTGTTACTTGGAAATGTCTTTATATTTGCCTTCATATTTAAGAGGTAATTTCCCTGAATACAGAATTTCTAGTTAATTTATTAAAATATATCATTCTATTGCCTCCTGGTCTTCATTGTTTATTGAGAGATAGTCATTACTCTGATGGCTTTACGAACATGATGAATTGTTTTTCTCTTGGTGCTTTCCAGATTTACTGCTTGTCTTTGACTTTCAACTGTTTGACTATGATGTGTCTAGGATGTGGTTATCTTTGTGTTTATCCTACTTGGGATTTATTGAGCTCCTTGGACATACAGATTAATATTTTTTCATCAAGGTTGGAAAGTTTTTGACTTGTTTCTGTTTTGTTTATTGCTCTGTCCTTCTGGGACTCCCAACATACAACCTGGCTTCCTTGGGATCAGTCCTGTGTCTAATTGGCTTAGACATCATCCAATGGTTTGGACAGAAGTTATATTCTAGCACCTCAAGTTCATAGGCTTATCCCCTTTTCTGATCAATTTCTGGTGGGTTGGAGAAAATATTAAATGATGCAGCTCTTTTCTTAAGACTGTTTTGGTTTTTCTTTTTTGCTAGACTTATTTGAATATTCCCTGCACATGTAACTAGTTTCCTAGTCATTCTTCTTCCCTATATATGTGTTATATATATAATGTAAATGAATAAAATCAGTGCAAACTTTTTAACAAAATTAATTTATTATGGGGACTGATTTGTGTTATTCTTCAGTCTACTGGGATAGAAGTAAACTTACTCAATTGAGGGGACCAGAAACAATTAAAACACATTTATTTTATGAATTATTGTTTAAAGGTTTCAAATAAATTATGACATTATTAGTTTTCCAGTAAACAAGACATCAAAATACTTTAAACAATGTTTCTTTGCCTAAATGTTGTAAATTTGAAAACTAAAAACCCCATACATAGTGTATTACAAACCCATAGATGATTGATGGATATATTGCCATCCGAAAAATTATAAGACAGAACTTCTCTTACCCAAATAAAAAAAAAATATTTTTGAACATAAAGAGATCTGTGACCCACAATCTTAATATAGCTTATAACAGATACTAATTTTGTGCTTTGTTGTTTTTATTTATTATGGTGGTGAGAATAATGACAATAAGAAAGAAGGAATTATATATCTGGTAGCTAAATATATACTGAGAAACATGACAGTTTTCAAAAACTGTCAAGTCTGAGCTTGAGGCTCTAATTGTGATTTAGTGAACTGAGTCTGGCATTTGAGGCCTGAGACTAACCACATGTCTGTGTAGGTCTATAGCTCTGTGAATTCACATACCTTTTTTCCCCATTATTGGCTGTTTTGACTTTTAACTGGTAAAAACAATACTACATAAGTAGCATTGTTGCAAAGCTGAAATAAAAGAGTTTATATGTAAGGGGCTACACTATGGATTATTATTCGCCCAGATTCTTTTAAAGTGATTACTTCGAAGATATGGCCACAAGGATGAATCAAAATAAAGGCTGAGAAAAAATTTGTGTTCTGAAATCAATGTCCATGCTTTATAAAGTCTCAAAGAGACATCTTGATAAATGTATTTGTTATGCCAGGAATTATTCCAAGTCCTTTTATCTAAATGGATTAGAGCTAAGATTACTCACCTAACTGCATTTGTGACACATATCTAATTAACTAATCTGTCCAAGGTGGAGAAAGAACTTAATCTAACAAAAGAAACATAAAATTAGCTTATATATCAATCTCCTTCGTAATGCTGATATATTAACAATTAGGGATTACAAGTCTGATTTGGTTCACATTTTGCCTATGATTAAGCAAATCCTCTTTCAAAAAATATCTCAATGACGTATCAAAATATTTCAAATCCAGTTCATTCCTTTAATAATTTTACACACAAAATTGTTAGCATAATTAAAATTTTAGATGATCCAAAACAGCAAGAAACTATCCTTGCTTTATTTACTAACTAACTCTTGTTAAAATTCTGGTCAAACAAACATTTGGTTTTACGTAAGCTCAATTCGTTCATTATTAAGCTTCCCTAGTCTTGGCTTCCCAGTTAATTTGGCCAATTGTTGTGGCAGAAAGCTACCCAATTGACATTTGTATAGAATCTAGGATTTACGACTCTCTTGTAGAAAGCTAGACTTTTGGGAAATCTATCAGTTAGCGGTCATTCACATTTGCTAATGTAGTCTCGGAATTTGCAAGCTTTTGAGAAACTGATATTATTGTACAAGGACAAGGGAGCTATTTAAGGAATGTTGCCATGACTTCTACAGATGCTAACACATTGGAGTACCCTAATGTATCTATAGAAATGGTCCCAGCATACTATGTTGACAAGATGGTAGCTGGGGGTGGGGGGCAAAGAAGGGAGAGAGAGAGATTTGATTTTAAAATGGAGGAAGGCAACATAGCAGTAATAAATCCTGACTAATGTAAGGTGTTATGCCAGTAGGATGCCTCTTTAGGGAAACCAGTTCTAAGGTGATGTCTGAAAGGTGGACAGAGCACAGACAGGGCATGGCAGGATGTGACATGGGTCAACACATGTCCACTACTCAAACTTGTTAGGTTGGTCTCCATCTTCTCAGAAAGAGGTATATTGTAAGTCTACCAAAAATGTCTCCTGAAAGAAATGCCATCAGGAGGAATTTTGAGTAAAATAATGGCATTCTCAATGACAATCTCTCAGACTGATTTGGAACTGGTGTCACATCTTAGAATGAATTTTCAAAATTGCCAAATCATCTGTGGACTAGTGTGAAATTTTCCAAATGATAGCAATGTCTGCAGTAATATTTCAGGCTCCTTTCAAAATTTTATTCAATTCACTGATGAGGAACTTTATACTCATCTGGGAGAGACAATTCAGTCTGTTGCAGCTGCTGCCTGGGAATCCAGTGAGAATGATAGATTTAGAAGGAAACTCTCCACAATCATCACAGGCAAGTCTCAATTAGGTCTGATGATTCATTGCTCTCATAGCTGTCTCTTGCTTGTTTTTTGTTGAACCAGGATGCATGGGACAGAGTGATTTTTTTCTTTGCATCTATGGTTCTTAAATCTTTTAAACATTTCTATGAGTTCACAGAATTACCAAGATGTAAAGAGCAAAGATGTATCCTTAACATCAGTAAATCAAACCTTTCTGAGCTTCAGTTTCTTTACCAGCATACTTGGCTTAATGACATCACCTATCTTAGCATTATTTTGAGCTGCTGACTGTGAAAGATGTTTACAAACTGTCCATATGTGTTATTTTTGTTAAAACTGAAACATGACTGATAACTGTGCTGTGGTTATTTAGGAGAATATCCCTATTTGAAAATACATAATGAAATATTTAAGAATGACTTATGCTCAATGATTTAATGATTTAAATCATTTAAGTAACTTATACTCACATTATATTGAAAATATATATATATTTTTTCATAAGGGGAAGTTTCTCCTAATAGAAATATTTCAGCTAATATATGTAGAGGGAAAGATAAAATTAAAATATTTTGCAACCCTAAATGAATTAATGACTATAGATATTGATGATCATAATCATTTCAAGCAAATCAAAATTAGGTCCAATGATTCACTGTTCCCATGGCTGTCTTTAACTTGTCTCATATATTTATCTATATTTATATCTACATACACACATACAGGCATGTGTGTGTATATATGTATGAGACAAAGGATATATGGGTGCTTTCTGTACTATTTTTATTTTTGTAAATTTTGCTATTATAAAGTTTGTGTCTTTGTTTAACTAATTAAAGCTTAACTGAGGAAAACCCTTCCAATTATACATGCAAGATTTGAAAATGTTTTAATCTACTTTAGATTCTCAAATCCCCTAATAAGTAAAATAATTTCCATTAAATTCTTGAAAGGTTTATATAATTATAAATGTAATTAACTAGTGCAGTATCAAATAATCAAACAAATTGATCAAATGATAACTCAGAGTAAAGCCTTACACCAAGCAGTGGAGATATAAAGGTTCACTGAGGCTGTTTGTGGGCAACCAGTCTCTGATGATTGACAAAGGGGCACAAACATTGACAGCCATGGGGTTTAGTGATGCATTTAAGTGTGGTGCAAAGTTGTGGTCAGGAATCCTTCATATTGGAGGGGGAAACTAGGTGAGTTCTTGAAGTATGCTTAGGACCCAGTTAATATGCAAAGTCTGGAACATGTTATCTTAACAGATAGAGAGGAAATTGTCAAAGATACTTGGTTCATATCAAAAGACCTTAGAAGCTAATAGGAAGAGTTTCCACAGAAAATGAATGGTACAATTTGAGGATCAATAAGGAAGTCTACAATGGATTAAAACAGGTTCATAATATAAAAAAACAAACAAACAAATGAAATAAAATATAACTGGTAAGTGCTGGAAGATACCAGGAAATAAACTTAATATTTTGAACAATGGTATACAAATGGAAAGAATCAAACATTTAGTCAGACTTCCCTTTGCAAAACATACCATAACTGATTAATCAGAAAGTAGATGAGGGGAAGTTTCTCCTAATAGAAATATTTCAGCTTCTCTAGGTAGAGGGGAAGATAAAATTAAAAATATATTGCAACCCTAAATGATTAATGACTGTAGATATTGATGATCAATTACTGCTATCATCACAGAGATTTTCAGATATTTTATCACTTCTGATGGAACATCACACCACTTATGAAGTAGTCTTGCCAAAAAATCCTATCTTGATTTAACTATCCATATAAAGGAAACTCAGAGGAGAGAGGAATTTATTAAATTACACCAAGAAGATATAATCAGAAAACCCAAACTGGAAAACCCTTCAAGATAAGCAATCCTATTTCTTTATCAAATAATATAATAAAAACATACAACATCAAAAAGCTAGAGGGAAAATTGCAGATTAATAGACATTTAAAAGCACAGCAACCAACTGTATGTGTGGGTCTTATTTGGATTCTGGCAAAAACAAATTATTTTTTAAAAAGTTATGACTTTTATGATACTAATGGAAACATGAACACCAAACATGACATAAGAAATTGTTAAAATTTTAAGTGTGATAATGGTACAGTGGTTGTATAAAAAAAGTTGTTGTCATTCAGAGATACATACTGAACTATTTATAGATGAAATACATTTTCTCTGATAACGTTTCAAAGTAATACAGGGTGGGTGCAGCTGAAACAAGATTGACTGAGGTGAAGCCAGCTGATGTGAACAAAAGGGCTCATCATCCTATTTTATATATGTTTGTGCTTAATAACTGCCCTTAATAGCTTCTTTAATGTTTCTGAGTACAAGTTCTTTATTCTGCATGAAGATTAGTGAAGTATACTTTTCACGCCCACAAGCATTGAGGTATGTTACTTACACAATTCATAATTAAACTTTTTGATTCTTAAATAAGAACTTGCCTAAAAGGTGAAGCCCTAAAAATGAAGACAAAGGTTATTGATTCACAATTATGTCTAGCATTTTTATAAGATCTTATATGCATGAGACAATCAGAGCTTTAACTTCACTTATCTCACCAAAGCACACAGGGTCAGATACCATTATTTCCCCAGTTTTCTAGATGAGGTAAATGGGGGTAGAGGAAGATAAAGTATCTTGACACAGCTCATAAGCAGCAGATCTAGGGTTCGAACCCAGGCATTCCTGTCTAGGGCTCAGGCTCTTAAACTTTAGTTTATATTTCACTCTGTACTAATTATCAGGCAATTTCTAGTATTTTCGATGGGCTCAAGGTCAAAGGAAATGGGGATGCCTACTCCAGAACAAGGAAAATAAAATAGTAGAGGCATAAATATAAGGACCAGCCTGTTACATGGTTTGGGTAAGGATCAGGATGCTGAACAAGAGAAATGCTATGCAGTGAAGTTGGCAAGACAAGTAAGATTATGTTGTGAATGACCCTGAAGGGCAAATTAGTGTCAAGGGTGACCTGTAACCACCCAGAAGGTACTGACTCTTTATGAGCAGACGATAGATACTGTACTTCTTAAAGATTAATGGAGCCAGGGCTGTAAGGCAAATTGTGGAGAGGAGAAAACTTGGAAGTAAGGATTCTGTTAGGAGGCTACTCCTGTAGTATAAGCAAAAGCAAGAAAGGGCAAAAGAAGGGCAGCAATGAGAAATGAGATGTGACAGAAGCAAGAGAAAAAAGGCAAGAAGAAATTACAGGTTTTGGGCTTGGGCAAAGTTTGAAAAGATGACTCTGTCACCATACAAAGAAAAAAGTGCAAATGCAGAAGAGAAGCTGATGTAAGAGGAAAGAGGAAAGATTTTGTTTTGGACATACTGAGTTATAGGAATAAGGAAGATATCTGGGAGATATGTTTAGTAGGAAGTTTAGTTAAGTGAACCAAACTCCAGCAAAGAACTCAGAAATAGAGTATAGATTTGGGGATCCTCCTTCTGAGAGATGATGGATGGTTGAACTGTAAGCTAGACTGTCCACAGAAAAAATGGGAAAGAGTTGAGTTTGAGTCTCCAATAATACAATATTATGAGTCTCTTAACATAGCAATATTGTTTTCTTTTTCTTATTAATTTTTCCTGAGCATCTGGCACAGAACTCAGTAAAACCTGTTGTCTGATTCATGAAGAGGTACTAGGAGTGCTTTCATAAGCAGTCATTTGATATCCCAAATGATTCCAGTACAGTATTTATTTGTAGTAAAGATGGTTTGTTTACTTACTGTCTCACTTGGGAACCAACTAACAAGGAAAGGCCAAATTTCACAATCAAACTTGTGGTGGAAGACTAAAAATCCTTTACAGATAACTCAGACAATTCTACTTTAGAGTGAGTTACCTTTATCTTCTGGTCTATATTTCTTGAATAGTGGTTGTATTATAATCCACTGTTTAAATATTACTGAATTCTAGACAATATGAGAAGTACAGGAAATAACATTTAAGTTTGTATCTGCCATTAACACAAACCACTGATAAAAGGGCTTCATTAACTAAGAATGAGCCTAGAGACTCAGGGAAAGAAAACTAATAATGATGCCCTTTTGCACATTTAAATAATTCTTCTTTTTTAAAGATTTATTTATTTATGCATACAAGAACTGGGGCACAGGCCAGAGGTGTGGGGGGTGAGAGGACTCACCAGAGACAGAATGGGGAACAGAACAGGCAGATTGACTGAAATACACTGCTGAGGGGAACAGCAGGTGAGCCAGGAGAGCTCTGCCGCACCATGCGGGTATCTCCCTGGCTGGGGATCAAACTAGTGCTGCAGTGGCTGCGGATAGCTTCATAGGTTACATCTTAACCCCCTGCGCCACCAGGGAGGCCCCATTTAAATAATTCTTAATTTTAAAAATTCTTTTAAAACTACAATGAAGATCTATAAACTAAAATGAAGACACAACACAGTCAATGGCAAACCATATTAAAGACTTTCACAGAACCTATATGAGCCATATTATTTAAAGTTTTAAGGATCCAAATAATTACCTTTTTTACTTATTCAATTTATTCCTCCCATGTCAGAACTAGGTTCATGCTTAGTTTCAAATCTTTCACATCTTTCACTTATTGAAAACTTGGGCCAAGAAAACCCACTGCTTTGATTAGATTTTATAGGGCACTTCTGCGGTACTAACAACTCCATTCCAGTAGAGGCTCTCTACAGGAGAAAGAAGATTGCTAGCCAGAGGGCGCCTGAGTAAGCACAAATGAAAATCCTTCTCAACAATCAAGAACCAACCCCTCGAGGCAGTAAAGCTGGGAGGTATTTTGCCCCCCAGCACCTCTGTCAACGCCGTGTGCCTGGTAAATTCCAGTAAAAGCCTGAAAAGCCTGGAAAAGCCAAACTTAGGGCTCCAGGACTCTCCTCCTTTACCCTGTCTGCTTGGGTCATAGAGAACTTGCACTGTTCCATCCTGCCCTTACAATAACTTCCCATGTAAATCTAATCTGGGTGGCCAGATTAGGAGACTAGCCTAATTTGTAAGAATACTACAAATAAGTATTCCTAAAAGGATGTTTAAGGAATTTTGGCATAAACTCTGTCAAAATATACACTTCCGTAGGTAGGAAAGTTTAATCTAGATAGGACTCCACTTGTTGATTACATTCTGTGGATAAATTTACAGGTTAGAATAATCTCTGCGCTCAAATTTTAATTGTTGTGCAAGAAGCTCTGAGGGAGTTGATTAAAATACAAATTCTCATGTCTAGATTTCTGATCCAGTAGATCTCAGTGAGAATAGGCATTTAAAGCACCCAGGAGATTTCAATGTAGGTGAGCTGCAGACCACATTATGAAAAATACTAGGTATTATTTTTACTGAATGTTTTTCATTAAAATGTATCCATTGATAGGAAACAATTAAGAACCTCAGCTTAACTGAGATATACTGTCACACATTTCTGACACATAAAAGGATTTTAAAAATGCATAGTTATCTATAAATCATTAAACACTTTTACTGGCAGCTATTATTTCTTAATAAGTACTATGTATGTTATTTGAAACTATAAACAATGGAATTAATTGTAAAATTTTCTTTCTTCCTGACTTAGTAGAATGTCTTAATGAAAAAAAAATTGTTTTCTATTGTATTTGTCTTAACTAAGCAAGACAAACATATTTAAGCTCTAGGTTACTAGAACAAAATCTCTAGGTAGAACATGATATGAAGACAATATACATTTTAACAAGGCCCTGAACTGTGTTTTCCAAAGACCTTAATGTGCCCACTGGAGTTGTTATAATCTATTAAATTCAATTTATGTAGGTGGAAAGTCCTTAAATATGCATTTTATGATAATATCCTTTTTAAGATGTCCCCTGACATATATTACACACAGTACCAGGCCATAATGACTATTAACTCAGTAAAATTAATAATATGCATATTTAAATGGCCTAAACTTTCAAAGACACTCAGGAGAGACTTTTTTGAGTGAAGTTATGAAATAAGGGAAATGTTTATAATTTTGTGGACAAAGAAATAAGTGTTTAAGGAACATTTCTCTGATTTCCACTCTATACCGGCAAGTGCTCAAGCTGCCTCTTCAATAGACCTAAATGCAAAATCTCTGAGTATTTTTTATCTTTTGTTTCCTTTTCTAACGATGCTGAACTTACCATTGAACAACCTCTGGCTGGTAGGAGGCATGTTTCTGTTCAGAGAAGCAAATAAAATATGATTCTAATGCCTCTGTGCTTGGCACTAGTCCTTCTTTATTGATTGACTTAAAATCTCTTCCACTGAATACTAGAACCTTGTCACTTAAACAAGTGGAATCATTAAGCTGAAGCTCTCAAAACATGTCTACACAAGAAAACTCACATTAAATTTAAAGTTTAACCTACTATCAAAATATCAATAATAAGGAATTCATTATTAAATCTTATATAGCCCAAGGAAATAATTTATTCCCTAAGACAGTTTGAGATATACTTTGCTCTGTCTCCAACTGCAAGTAGATATGGAGACTTTTGTATTTACACAAATTACATCTAAACAAATAATTCCCCAAATCTACCAGCTATTAAATGACCTTTAATTATAAATATAGTAATTTTATTTGCATTAAACCCTTCTTTAAAGTGAAGGAAATTATCAGTCTCTTGAAGGAAATTATCAGTCTCTTAAAGTATAAAATAAAAGAAAATTTGGGGGTATATCCACATTATCTGCACATATTTTTCATGAACTTTTAAGGAGAAAACTAGAAGACAAACCATTAGTCAATCAACAGAATAATACAGAATAAGAAAAGGACTAACAATGAACACAGATTCCATTTATCTTTTGAACTAAAAAAAAAGAGAAAAACTTAGGAATTACAGTTAAAGATGAAATGTAAATATTATAAAAACTGAAAAATGTTGAAATTACACATCTAACAAAAAGTAGAACAAAAAGAAAAAAGAGTGTGGTAATATGGATGTAATTTAATTTTTATGAGGAAGTGTTAAAACTTGTCTTTTTAAAGACAATAAATTAAGTAACAGACTGATCTATCAATAATACCAAGGTAAAAATTTAAGAAAAATAATATAATTAATCAAAATCAGATAGTGGTAGGGATGCAATAAATAGAAATATATTAATTTTGTCATTCCAGAGAAGGAAATCAATGGATACTGGATGGAGAAATAAAGAACTTAAGTTATGAATACAACCATTAGAACAAAAATTTTCCAAATTTCAGGAGAAATACAAAGTGAAGCAATGAAACCCATAGTTTAAAATCTTTAACAAAGAAACCTCCAGACCCTATTAGCTTTTCTGGTGAATTCTTAAACTCTTAAGGAGGAATTAATATGAATATTATACATACTCCTTAGGAGAACAGAGAAACAAAGTCACAGTTTCAGTTTTCTTATTTTAAGTTCAGTATAACGCTGATACCAAAATATGACAAGGTAATTACAAGCATAGAATCTCTCAAGGTTTCATAAACATAAAAGTAAAAATCAAAAAAAAAAAAAGCATTAGATAAATAGAATGATAGTCACAGGTGGATTACTATATAGCCGTGCCAATCAATGAGTCACAGCTACACATAACAAGGATGAACCAGCTTAAGGGAAAAATCAAGTCAAATAGAATATAAACATGGCTTTATTTAGTGTCCATTATAAAGTTTACAATTAGCAAGAACTATCCTGTATCATTTAAAATTTATTTTAAAATGGTAGTAGGAAATTTAATCCAGTGACAACACAATGGGATAATATATCATGAAAAATGAGCTTTACTTTAGGAATACAAGTCTAATTTAACATTTTAAAATCCATCAATAAAATTCACCACATTGATAGAAAAGAAAGAAAATCATATTATCATCTTACTAGTTGCAGAAAAGATGTTTTTTGAAAAAAAAAAAAAAACCCAATATCTGAAAGCATATTTAGGGAAAAATTCAGAAAACTGTATTTCAAGATACTTATTCTGATGAAGTTCCTACAAAAACCTACAGCATATCTAATGATGAAATATTTAATTCTTTCATCTTTAGGAACGAGACAAAGATATCCACTATAATCAAGTTTATTCCATTCTGTACTGAAAGTCCTAGCCAGTACAATAGGGCAGGAAAAAGAAATCCAAAGAAGAAGAACTGGAAAGGAAGAACTGTTCATTCACCCATGATAGGAAAATCTATGCAAGTATTAGAATTAAGCAAGGTTGTCAAATACAAGGTTAATAAGCAAAACTCACTTTTTTTTTTTTGTTTTTTTTTTTTTTTTGTGGGACCCTCACTGGTGGCCGGGGAACGAACCGATGCTGCAGAGGCTGCTGCAGGCAGCCTCGCAGCCCAGCGCTCAACTGCTACACCACCAGGGGAAGCCCCAAAACTCATTGTTTTTAAAATATTCTTGTAGAAAACAGTTGGAAGTTAAAGTGTAAAATTACTAAAAACATTAAGTATATATTAATAAATATTTAAAAAGTTATGTAAGAACTGTACAATGAAAATTACATTGCTAACAGAATATAAAGAAGACCTAAAGAAATGGATATATTATGGATTGAATCACTCCATATTATTACAAGGCAAAGTCCTCCCAGACAATCTATAGATTGAAAGAAAACTCATTCAGAATCTTAGCTGGTTGTATAGATTCTCTCTGTGTGAGTGTGGAATTGCCATTGTTGATTTAAAAATCTTAATCAAGATAATCTTAATGAAAAAGTTGAAGGACTTTTATTACTTGTGCACTCCACACAATACTTACTATGAAATGTCAGTATGTTAGGCACTGTTGTATATTGCTACATGTGTAGGCAAACAGACCAATGGATCAGAATATAGATTTTGTTCCCTCCTTGCTCTCTTCTTTGTATATTTTCACTTTTATTTTTGTCTAATTGCTTCTGTTTCAGACTAATTCTGCCATTTTAATTTAGATGATCTTAAGTCAATATCAGGTATTATTATAGTAGTTACCAAGTTGCTTTTCCTATCTTTAGTCCATCTTTCTTGCGCTTGGTTTTTAGAATTAAAAAAAATTATTTAAATCATACATACAATGTTTACTATAAGTGTAATCACATAAAATATGTATTTCAGAATAGAGTTTAAAAGTTTCCTCATGAAATATTTTATATGTGCTCAAGAAGACACTAACATGTATCTCTGAGTATATGCCATATATGTGAATATATATATTTTATGAATAGAAAATTTATAAATATAACAATTTATAGATATAAATTATTAGAAAATATTTCATGGATATAAAATATTTTTAAATATAAAAATACATAATACAATATAATGTAAGTTATGAAGATGATAGTAAAATACACTCTTCTTCGTTCACTTTTTTATTCATTAATAACACTTCTCTAGATACCAGAGCTTTGTTATGTGGTATTTTATTCTCATTTTTTCTCCAAATTCATATAATCATAACTAGATTCACACACATTCACACATTTTGTCTTAAAAATTGGTTATGTTATATATTTTCTGCATATTCCCACCTCAACATTCCTTTCTATAAATTAATTTAGATTACATAATACAGTCCTAACCAATTCTCTTTGATAATTCCATGATACTCAATGATATGAATGCAACATCATTTATTCAAGTGTTTTGCTGTTAATGACTATTCACTGTTCTCAGATTTCTGCCACTAGAAATCATGCTACAATAAACGCTATTTTACACATGTGATATACTTTATATAGAACAGAGTCTAAAGTAGGGGTGACTAGGTGAAGGGATTATGCATTTAAAAAAAATTTTTAAACAGATGTTGCCAAATTACTTTCCAAATGAGACTGTGGCTTTACACATACCACAAGCAATGTATGGGGATGCCTTTGTCCTTGAATCACATCCAGCAACAGGTGCCAGGCTGATGGGTGATGGATAAAAGGTCATCTCATAATTGCTTTAAAGTACATATCAGTAACTCCCAGGGAATTTGAGCCTTTTATATATTTGTTAATATTTTGAGTTGTTCTTTAGTAAACTACCTATTCACATATTTGTTCACTTACAAAATTAAATGGCTCATCTTTTCTCATCAATTTTTAAAATTTCTGAATGGCCCAAGTAATTGGTTTTCTAATAATTACATTAGCACTTATCCAGAACTATGATTTTCTAACTGAATTATAGTTCTTTATCATTAAAATGTTTTTTTTAATTTTTTTATAATAAATTTTATTTTTATATTCCCCATACAATTGCAACCCCCCCATTCTGACCCCAATCCCTTCCCTCCCACCCCCCACCCCCCAAAAAGTGTCTCTGGTTCATAGTTTTTTGTTGATTTTGATTTTCACTTTCTTATAGTTATTCATTTTCCTGGTCCCTTATTTAAGTTTTCTAGATTCCTGCTATGAGTGAGACCATCCGGTATTTTTCTTTTTCTTTTTGGCTTATTTCACTGAGCATGATCCCTTCCAGTGCCATCCATGTTGCTGCAAATTGCATGTATTTATCTTTTTTGAATGCTGAGTAATATTCCATGGTATATATGTACCACATCTTCTTGATCCAGTCATCTATTTTTGGGCATTTGGGCTGTTTCCAAAGCTTAGCTATTTATCATTAAAATGTTTTTGAATGTCTAATTCATCTGTCTTTTACTTTACAGTCCCTGAATTTAAAATCTTGCTAGAGATACCCTTGTTCTTAAATTGTGCAAATACAGAACAAATACTTATTGTTCTGTCTTGCTTTAATATATATCCTTCATTCATCTGAAATTTATTTTTGTATGTGTTTAAGATTTTTTCATAGTCAATAATGCCAGTGCATTATTATTAATTATTAACTATTAATGCCAGTGCAATAATGCTACTGAACTAAAACCCCAAATTTATTAAATTCTCATGAATTCTGGGACTGATTTCTAGATTCTCAGTTCTGCTCCACCTATTACTACACCACATGAAGTCATGCCACTTACTCTAAAATGTCAGTGACTTATGCAGTAACTTATTGGTACATGTGTACACAAATAGAGCGAATGATCAGAATAAAGACTTTCCTCCCTCCCTACTCTCATAATTCATTGTATATTTTTATTTTTATTTTTGCTAAATTGCTCCTGTTTCTGCCTAATTCTGCCATTATCATTTTCATGATGCTAGTTCATGTTATTATGGTGGTTATACAGAATGTTATAGCTGGTTAAAACACTTCCACCCTTACTATTATTCTTTCTCAAAAAAATTTCACTATTTCTGGGGCTCCCTGATAGCACAAGAGGTTAAGATGCAACCTATGAAGCCCTCAGCAGTCACCGCAAGCAAGAGTTTGATCCCTGGCCAGGAAGCAACCCACATGGCTCAGCAGACCTCTCCTGTCTTACCCGCTGCTCCCCTCAGCAGTGTATTTCAGTCAATCTGCCTGTTCTGTTCCCCACTCTGGTGAATCCTCTCACTCCCCCTCCCCATACCTCTGGTCTGTACCCCAGTTCTTGTATGCATAAACAAATAAATCTTTTGAAAAAATTTTCACAATTTCAGGCATTTTCTTGTCCATGTAAAATTTAAGCAATTTTATCCAGCTTGAAAACATATCTTAAAACATATCAGAATTGCTATTTGTATTGCATTAAATATACATTGATTTTAAATTACAGAACTTTTTTGTACTGTAACAAGTAAATAGTACCTGTATTCATTTAGATCTTATTTAACAACTTTTGATTTTCTTTGTATGTATCATGTTACTTTCTATACAAGTTTTTCCAAACTCTTATTGCTTTTACCACTTACATGAATATTTACTATTTACATGTGTGGTTGTTTATGGCTAAGATAAAATCTACTGTTTTTTCAATGTATCTGTGGTCTCCAACCAATTACTCAAATTCTCCTACCAAGAAAATTTATTCCTACCAAAGTCTCTTAGGTTTACTAACTAAATACTCAGAATCTCTTTTTTCCCCAATTCATACAAGTATTTTAAATTTCTTTTGAAGTAACAGTGGTAGAAATATTAACTCCTTATGTCCTAATTTTGCTTCTTTAATTTTAACCTAATTTTGTCTTTTTTTTAGTAAGCAATAGTATTTGTTGAGTTTTAGTAAAAATATTTCATCAATTTCTATTTTACTTAGAGATTTTACTGTGAACAATTATACATTTTATTAAACATTTCAGCATATATCTATAGCATCATATAACTTATTCCTCAGTTGATTGACATAATGTATTATATTGATATAATTCCTTAAATTCAATCACACTTGACTTCCAAATATTATATTACCATCCTTGAGCATTCTTTTTTTTATAAAGATTTATTTTTTAAAGATTTATTTATTTATGCATACAAGAGCTGGGGTACAGACCAGAGGTGTGGGGGCAGGGGGTGTGAGAGGATTCACCAGAGACAGAGTGGGGAACAGAAAAGGCAGACTGACTGAAACACATTGCTGAGGGGGGCAGCAGGCGCGACAGGAGAGGTCTGCCTCACCATGTGGGTTGCTCCCTGACTGGCGGGGGATCGAACTCAGGCTACAGAGGCTGCAGAGCTTCATAGTGCTGTGCTTAACCCCTTGAGCCACAAGGGAGGCCCTCCTTGAGCATTCTTTTGCTAAATTATTGACTTCTATTTGCTAAGTATTATGAAAAAATTAGCAACCAGGTTACAAGTAAAATTTGGTTATAGCTTTTTCTAAGGTCTGGTATTAAAATTATGTTGACTTCTTAGAAGTTGTCCATCTTTTCCTTGATCAAAAATATTTTAAATCAAATTGACTAGATAAAATACTCCTGAGAAATGCAACTTGTCCTAATCCTTTATTCAACGGTAGATTTTGAATCACCTGTCCAATTTCTTCCACAGTGGTTAGTGAAAAAAATTTCCAGTTTTCCTTGGTCAATTTTTTTACATTTTTTGGAGGAAAAATTTATTTTTGTAGTAAATCAGATTTCTTTCCTTTTTTTTTAAAGATTTATTTTTATTTATACAAGAGCTGGGGTACAGGCCAGATGCGCGGGAGGGTGCGAGGATTCACCAGAGGCAGAGTGGGGAACAGAACAGGCAGACTGATGAAATACACTGCTGCGGGGAGCAGCAGGTGAAACAGGAGAGGTCTGCTTCGCCATGTGGGATTCTTGCTGGCCGGCCAGGATCGAACCTACGCTGCAGAGGCTGCAGACAGCTTCCCAGTGTGGAGCTCAACCGCCTGCGCCACCAGGGAGGCCCCAGATTTGTTTCTTTAGAATTATACAGAGTAGTTTCTCAGAATTCTTTTAATTCTTAAAATATCTGTGGTTCTTTCTTCTTTCTAACTTTTCTTTATATTTAACATTATATTTTCTGTTTCCTGAACTGAATTTTATTTAAATTTTTTTTTTAATTTAAGATTGTTTGTTTATTATACTTATTAATTCCCTTGTATAGTTTTATTTTGATTCATTTATTGTTCTCTGGAGAGAGAGACATCTAGAGATCTATCACTAGCAATGAACCTGAGTGAATAGAGACAGAGCAAAAGCTGCAAGTATCAGTCAGCTCAAATTGTACCTGAAATTTTTTACTTAACACATATAGAATCCCTGTGCATTTTTGTGACAATTACGAAGGGGTATTAGAAGGAAATATTGGATATCTGGCTGGTAAATTATTGGAATTTAGATCAGTAAATTTGGGTTCTTTTGTAAGACCATAGTAAGTTTGTTTGTAGGTAAACCAAGAGTTCATCTCTTACCCTTCCTGATCAAATGTTAAATTCTTTTTCACTCACTAAAGAAGTGCTGTATCTCATGCTCTTTCTTTAAATAAAGAAAAGATAAATAATTTAGATTAAGTTACCTTAGGATCTTAACTAGCGGAATAAACCTGGGTCAAATCAGACTAGAATCAGGTCTATTTTCCCTCTTAGATTAAAATTTTCAGTTTCTATAAATTGTGAGAAAAAGAAAATAGAGAATTTCAAAAATTGCTGGGGAATGCTAGGCAATGAACTTATCTACAGACTTATTTTAGCTAGACTGCCTCTCAAAGGGACATTAGCCTCTCTAATCTTTTGTCCATAAACTTTAGATGGAGATTCCTGTGTGAAGATACTTCCAGAAATATGAAGGTTCCCTACAGTACTGACTGTAGGGGTGGGGGAGGGAGGATCATAAGGCACCCCTACCTGGAAAGAGTGAATTAAACATGTGGTCAACTGAAAGCTCAAAGGGAACCTTTTGATGTTATTTCCTGGCCAGTGTTATGATTGGGTGCTCTTCCTAAAGTCAGTTTTTGAAGTTTTTTTCCTTCTAGTGCCCACTGCTTTTCATTCTGCTAGACAATACATTCCATATAGCTCTCCATAAATCTCCTACTTTGTCCCACTCTGTGCCTCTAAATGATGTATTCCATTTGTCTCGTCTTTTTTTTTTTTTTTTTTTTTTTTTTTTGTGAACTCCCACCTGTGCTTCAGGATTCACTAATGAATCCTACCCAACTCACTTCTCTCTGCAGGGCAGAGTTAAGCACTCCTCCCTTTTCTTCCCAGAACATCCTTTATAAATCATCAAACATGTCAAGCATGCTCTTTAAAGGAATGTTTAGTCTCTTTCATCTCTGTTACACTAGTGCTGAACACAGTCTCTGGTTTAGAGTAGATAGCGAATGATTAAATATTGATAAACAGGTAACTGAATTAACAAATGTGTGTAATACCAAATATGTTCTGAGGAAAACTTTAGTTTAAGTAATTCAGTAATTAGATATTTAACAAAATTTCTTAGAATGTGTTGGATAAATTGCAGTGAGGTAAGTGGGTAAAATAAAAATGTACATTTTATCTTCATACATTCTTAGTTATCAAAAGTAGTGTGCCTCAGAGCTGTGCTCCAGGTTTTGTCTAATTCAATATTTATATCAGTAACCTAAAAACTCAGAATTTATGTACACAAAACTCATGACTGTAACAAAGTTGAAGAAAGTGACTATTATAAGAGACATCAGTACTAAGAATTAAAAGTTGATAAGTAGGAATACCAGGTTAAAACTTTCCAAATAAAAATTAGCACATATAAATGCAAATGCTTATGTTTTAACTTAAGAAATCATTGTCTAAAAGTAGTACAGGACCCTTTGTATTTTGAGACTCATCCTATCTCAAAATGTTTTTCATTCTGGAGGTTATCTAGCCTCCTTTCCTTTTACAGGTGAAGACCTGAAAAACATGTATAACCAGCTAAAACTGAAGTCTGGACTAGGACTCAGTTCTACTAAACTCAAGATCCCTCACCTTATTACACTACCAGTATTTTTCACGGCCCAAAACATACTTAGAAGAACTTGTCCACTTATGAATGCCATACTAACTATATGCTATTTAACTAGAGGTTTATAAGTTGAGACTGTGAGGAATATGAGAAACCTACAAACCAAGATTCATGAGGCAAAATGGAAAAACCTAAAATATAATATGGAAATACCCAGGAGAATGCAATAACTATCTTCAACTGTTTGAATGCTTGTCAGTCACTTGAAAGAAAATAAGCTGAGAACACATCCTGGCAAAGGTTTAGAACTGGGATAAATGGGTCAAAATAACATGGGATAGATTTTTATGTAAAATAAAGAACTTAGAATTATCTGTTATAGCACTTATAGAGCCTGCTCATGACCACCTGTCGAAATTTAAATGACAGATGAGCTTCGACATAGATGATCTCTAACATAAGGAAGAACCATTGATTTGAACTGAGTCTACTCAGTACTACTGTATGACTCAGCATTGTGAAATTTACCGAGACATCAACTCCATGAGTCATCTGTACATACAAGTAAACCTTAAGTAGGAGAAAAGATCACTATCAGTGAGATCCTGGAATACAGTCAGCCCAGGAAGCTATCTGCATTGTTACACTCTTCCCCAGGGCTGGCCTAAGGCAAATACTTAAAATAATATTCCACAAAATGTTTCCCAAAGCACTAACATTTTATCTTTTGTTTTTAAACTCCATTTCATTATTATCAGCAAAACAGGAAGAACAGCAAAGAAATATGTAGAAAAACAAAGCAAATATAAATTGCTTATTGTATCTTGTCTCATTCACCCTTGACTGCTATTACAACAGGTCATTGATGAGGAGTTAGTTATATGGCTTAGAGGAGATTGTGAAGATTAACAAGGAAAAATAAGAACCAAAGAGAATTTCTTTAAGATATTAAACTAAAAGGCCATAGTTGATCATAAGCTTAGACAATAATTTGTCACATATTCAGTCATTGCCCAACATCCATTTAGAACAGCAGCTGCACTAACACCTCTGTTTTCTGTACAATGGAATTCTGCTATTTCAGTCTGGTGAGACACACTTGTTCAGCAATTACTATACAGTGAATTGCTTTTACATTGAATGTAGATGTTCACATGCCAGTGGCTGCTAAATAAAAATAACGCACCTGTCATCAAATATTTGGTGGCATCGAATTAATTATATCTGTACCATCTGAAATGCAGTCCCAACAAAAGATTTGATTAATAAAGTATATTTGTTAATTGAGATTTAGTGAAAAATATGGGAAATGATGACTATTTGATGATTATGTTAAGCAGCAGCAATTGCTAGATTTCTTAATTCATTTCAATTATTTTAATTTTTAAAAACTGCCTCAAGGGCCTCCCCTGGTGGCACAGCAGTTGAGCGCTGGGCTGCGAAGCTGCCCACAGCCTCTGCAGTGCTGGTTCGATCCCCGGCCGCAGGGGCGGGTCACACATGGTGCACAGACCTCTCCTGACATGCCCGCTGCTCCCCTCAGCAGTGTATTTCGTCGGTCTGCCTGTTCTGTTCCCTGCTCTGGCTCTGGTAAATTCTCTCACCCTCCCACACTTCTGACTGTACCCAGTGCTTGTATAAATAAATAAATAAATCTTAAAAAAAAAAAAAAAAACTACATCAAGTTTATACACTAAAATCTCTAACACTAAATGTGAGGATTGTCTTTACCTTATTCTTAATTTAGAATCCAGTCTAAATTAAGTCTCCAGAATGCTCAGGTGTGAGGGAGAAACTGCATAATAGGTCTTTTCCTTGTTTTTGATTATAAAATATACCTGAGTCACCTGTTCCTGAGTGTGTATATGTGTGTGTGTGTGTGTGTGTGTGTATGTGTATATACATATAAAATTCTCTTTAAGGCAATCAGGCTTGGGTGGGATAAAAGTAAGACTGGTGGAGAAGAAAGCAGAGGGGGTACAAGTAAGAGAAACTAAGGAGAGGGGAGCACACAGGAGAGAGGCAGGAAAGAGTCCATGGCACAGCCTGGGAGAGAGGATGGCAACTGACACTTAAGAGAGAAACCTGAGGCAATTCTGGAGCCAGAGTGAAGAAATAGGATAATTAGACTAAAGGTCAAAATAAACGCAAATTTAAGACAAATTGTAAGTCATCCTTTCAGAATACTCAGCACTGATTAAGCAGAAGCCACCAAAAGTCAAGTTGTGTTAATCATTATAAAATTGAGGATAATGCCTTTTCTACTTATCTCTCATTATGTGCCCGCAAATTTCCATATTTCTTAGCCTTTACGTTACATAAAATAGTTACTGAATACATTTCATGAACAAAACAAATCTAAGGTCATTGTGGTCAATAGTTCCAAGATTCCACTGTAATTGCAACTCAAAATTATGACACAGGAATCAATAGATGACCTTTACCACAACTAATAAATTAAAAAGATACTTTAATATTTTATAATAAAAGAATTACATTATTTTGCTTTATAAAATAAAGAGCTACATAGTGCCTACTAAAAGGCAATGTACCTCATAAACAATGAAAAATATATTCACTTTTTCTGCACATTTAACATATTATTAAATATATTAATATTTATATGTTGCTTTCTGAAACAAAACTCCAATGTTCATATACATAAAATTAAGTTTGACCTCTGACTCTATCTTACAAATTCACAGCAGTAATCTGAAAAAGAGGGTTGATACTAAATTGAATCAAAATAGCAACTATCAAATAGTTCAGAAGGCTGAAAAGATACACTATTTAATCTTGTCTACACTATTCTCCTCCAGTTTTGAATTTGAATTATTCTATGTGCTTGGCATTATGCTGAGTTTCAGAAGTAAAGATATAAACAGATTAATAAAGTTTCATGAAATGTCTACTGGGGAAATCGGGGGGAAAACCCTCAGTAAATTTATAATTATATATTGGGAAAGGTGCGATAAAGGTGTTTAGTGTTGAAGGTTTAGAGGGAAATTAGTTTTTCATTATCCTCAGTAGATAGTTCTGAGGCAGAAGAGAGCTTGGTGGGTTCACAGAGGTTGGTGTGGCTGAAGGAGGAGAAAAGGAGAGTATAGAGAGAAGAGCTCAGAAAGGCAAATATAGGCCTCTCCACTCAGGGCTTTATAGGATATGTTAGGAATTTTGAACTTTAGCTTAATGAGAAACAATTGACTGTTTTAAGCACAAGAGTCATATTAATTTTGTCAAGCTCTATTTCTATAATTTAGAGAATGGATGAGAAAAGAACTAGAGAGAAAAGCAGAGAGATTAGTCAGGAGGTAACTAATAAATGATATGACTGAGAGATATTGGGGATAGATGGAGAGAGAGGAATAGATTTAAATGATAATTTAGAAGTAAAATTGACACTGGTCAGAAGTTTCAAAATACTGTTAAATAATAATAGTGATACTTGTGTCCGATTCTTGATTTCAAAGGGACTTCCTTATATAAATTATTATTGGCATAAGCCTTCCATTCCTTAGGAAATGAAAGACTTTTACAACCTTCTTAGTCTGTTCTTTTCTTTTGGGTTATATCTCTATCAATAATATTTTCCTATCAAAGACCCCATGCTTGCTTGCATCCTAGTGTATTAAGGTTTTCTTCAATAATTCATATCCCCTTCAACTAATGCTCTATCACACTTGTCCCCTTCACACTCAGGTCTTGAAAAAGCTTTCTGCCTGTTCTCTTTACTTTGTCACCTTTACTCTCATACTCCAACTTGGCTTCTATCCTCATTATTCATCCAAATTATTCTTGTTAGTGGCACCAATGACTTATAAAGACAATGTACATGCTCATCTAGGGAGGCAGTGAATTAGCATCTTGTTGGCCCTTTTTAATTATTCACCTTATGCATCTGTTCCCTAATCTACTGACCAGAGTTAATAATAGCAATGTAGTAATGGATTGTTGAGAGGATTAAGTGAGGTAATTTATATAAGCTCATGGACAAAACATGCTCATGTGTAGTAAATATTCAATAAACATCAGCAATGGATATTATTTCCTTATTTGACTTCTTAACAACATATGAAATATTAAACACTTTCTTAAACACTTTTTTCTCCTACTTAGCAACACACTCTACTGATTTTCCATTTACTTTTCTGAATGCATCTTTTCCATACTCTTCTTCCTCCACTCAACTGTATATTTAAGATCCTCAACTCACAGTTGCAAGCCTTCTTCTACTTCCAACATATCAGTCTCATCCATTCCCATCACTATGTGCCTAACCTTTGCCCCCATTTGCAACAGAGTTTTTTTCCTTAACTCCAGCCTCAGGTCTCAGTAGATGCCTTACATGCACCTCAAATCCATGGCATGATGCCATGTTCAAATGTGTTCCTCCTACAATGTTAAATGGATAGAAATATGATAAGAATCTATGCTACATATTCTCTCTCACCCCCAATTACCAAAATTGACTGAAGCTATCTCCAAATTTATATCTCAGATCTACATACTTTTCTCCATCTCCTCCACATCACTTATCTCATCCTTGACTACTGTAGAGGAGTTCTAAGCAGTCACCCTATATTTACCATCTTGCCTCTCTCACCATCTGCATAAGACATGAAATATGAAGAAAATTAAAGCAGCTAGAATGAAGAAGCAAAAGTCATTTTGTGTATTTACTATGATTATATCATATGGCCCATTGCTTTCAAATAAAAAAACTAATAGAATTTAAAATCAGCAATTAGACTCAACAAGAAAATTGAGTAAACTGAGCAGACATACTTAATAAAAACACAGAAATTTAGAGTTTTCCCATGTGTCAGGTGTACTCATATTCCTATGGCTGCCTTTCATTTTCTTCTCACTCCATTTCCCTTCTTAAAAGTACCATGTACTCTCTCTGTATGTTGGATGAGTTGTCTGCAAGTTCTTTCAGATACAGAAGAATGGACCAGCGGTGGGTCAATTAGGTTCTCTGTACTCAAAATGGGATCTGGAGCCCTAGTAATCAGTTTGTTAAAAGAATGGACTTACAACAGGATGCAAATTGAGAGATGAGACTGCTTTTTGAAGCAGTCATTTAAAACTGGGTGTACCAGTGACCATGCATGCAGTGAGACTGTAAGACAAGCAAGAAAACAGAGCAGTTTCACAGAGAAGAGAGCTCATGCAGCCAAAGAGGAAAAGAGAATGCAGAGCACTGCAGGCTCTTCATGGCATTTTAGTTTCAGATTTCCTTCAAAGTTCAGTCACACAATTCTGCATCTCAAATCAACATGTATACTTAATTTAAAACCAGCCAAACTATCAAGATAAACAAATGAAAAAAAAACCCCCCCAAGCACTTATTCAGCATATTACTCTGTAATTCAACATATTGCTATTCAGTATATTACAGCCAGGCGTAATGAGAATGCTTTGCATTATATCTAAGTTTAAACTAAATCAGTAAAATAGAAATCATTATTATTCCCAGCTGAAAGGTGAGAAAGTTGACTTTAGAGTGGATATCTATGCAAAGTTAAACATCTAGAAAGTATCACTTACAAGTGAGTAAAAGTATGACAAAAAATATTTAAAAAGAAGAGGAATAAAATTGAATTTCTAGTTCTGGAGGTTAAAATATATTACAAAAATTAAAATAATGTGAGTTCAATTATAGTAATTAACAGACAGCATATATATCCCTAAAATAATCTTAGTATTTAAGAATTCATATATGGGGCCTCCCCTGGTGGCACAGAGGTTGAGCGCTGGGCTGTGAAGCTGCCCACACCCTCTGCAGCACCGGTTCGATTCCTGGACACTGGCGAGGGTCCCACATGGCACGCAGACCTCTCCCGTCACACCTGCTGCTCCCCTCAGCAGTGCATTTCGTCAGTCTGCCTGTTCTGTTCCCCGCTCTGGCTCTGGTGGGTTCTCTCACCCTCCCATGCTTCTGACTGTACCCAGTGCTTGTATAAATAAATAAATAATCTTTAAAAAAAAAAGAATTCGTGTATGATAAGGAAACATGACATATATAAGGAAATTATTATTAGACACAGTATTGGGGAAAATGATGAGTTTGGTATTCACTTTACCATAGTCATCAAAATAAGTTTAAGGTGCAAAAACGGTTAAAATTTAAAACTAGACAAAAACATGAGTGAATATTAAACTAACTTCTTGAAAGCAAAGGAGTCAAAATATTAAAGTAATTAAGGAAATCAGAGAAGACTCAATCGCCAAACAAGAAATTTAGAATTTCTTTAGATCAATCCACAGCAAATATTAAAGATAAAACGTAGGATGTCAAAAATATTTACAACATATTATATATGATTATAATCTGTTGTGCGTGTGTAAATGTTCAATGTGATGCAGTTAAAGAAACACAAGAAATAAGTGTATTGATTAAAAAATTGGTAAACATTTTAAAGATGAAATACTTAAAAGGTAGTGATGCCTGAATAAGGATGCAATCACTACTCATGAATGTGTAAACCAACAGAAAAACATCTCCAAGAAAGTAAATTGAATATATATATCAAGAATCTTAAAAATTTCCTCACTCATCAACCCAATAATTCTAATTCCAAAAGTCTAGTTTAGAGGAACTAAAGATATGTTTAAGGATGCTTGCCTAAATATGATAATTAAGAATTACATATACTAACTAAAATGAACTAACAACAGTTACAAAAACAACTAGGAATATTTAAATATCTAGCAACAAGGGGAAGGTCAAATAAAATTCCATACATTCATATAGTCAAACATTATATAATCATTATAAACAATACTTTAAAGGACAATTTAATCCTAACGAAATATTGCAATTTTGGATTGTTACTATCTTTGTGATAATTTGATTTTTCTATAAGCACTATTAAAGGTGTAACAACAGAGGATTAAACATATTTCACATACTCTAGAGTTATTCACAACACTGTAAAGAATCAAGAAAATGACACACAATCAGCAATGACTAACACTAAACTTCTTGCCTGGCTGTGGGGTTACCATTACACTTCTCAATTGCCTGCTACCATGGCTAATTGAAAGTTGGCATGATTACTCCCATACCAATTGGCATTGGCCACAGATAAATTGCTGTGATTTTTGAAATCATAGTTATTATTCTACTCCATCTGTTCTCTTCATTTTTCAAGTCAGCTGTCAAATCAAACACGTAAGTCCTTCCTAAAAGTTGTAGAACATTTACATGTTACCAGTGCAAATGAAACAATTGCATAACATACAGATGTTCAGTGGGATTCGACAAGGAGAACCATGAGGGAATATACAGGAAGTACGGTGACATGCTGACAGTTGTTATGGAGTGCTGATGGGAAAGTGTGATATTTATAATAACAGTATTCAACATTCTTGTATTAGTTTTGAATATTTGGCATAAGTGCCAAGAAAATTTGGCAATTAAAAGTGAAATCCTGAGAATACATTTCAACTCTGACCTGCTTTCTCCAGTTGTTTTAGTCTGATTTACTTTAGCTAAAATTACTAAGTGCGAGACTAAGTAAAAGTATTAAGGCATTCCTTGGTTTAATTATTTGATACATTGTATTGTTTTATTCCCATTCTAATTAAAAATTTCATTTCTAATGTTTTCCTATCACTCATATAGCATCTCTATGATTTTTAAGTATGAAAATAGCTTTTGACAGTCTCCAAGCTCCACTATGTAAACATAACTTTAAGAATTATTCTGCAAGTCATGGGAGAAAGAAAAGAATGAAGACAGTTGCTAAATCTGCTCAATTTTTTGTTCTGAAGTAAGGTTAAACTATTATATTAAAATTTTTAAATTACATAATTTGTGTTCAATTTATTATAAACATATCCCCATTTTTCACTCTTCCATGCAGCCATACTCCTTGTAATATAACTTTGCAGCTTACATCATATAGAAGTGGCATCTATTTTTCTACTCTTTGAACCTGGGCTAGTTTTGGGATTGATCTGGCCAACAAAATGTGGTAGAGGGGATGACAGGGTAGTTCTGATCTGGTGACCTCAAGAGGCCTTATATGCTTCTACTTGCTCTCTTTGGACCCTTGCCTTGGCCTTGAGGACAAGTCCAAAATAGCTGCTGGAGGACTGGAAACCATATGGAATAGACATGTTTTCTATCAGAGAGCAACCTAGATCCCTTACTCTCAACCAATCTGCCAGCTGAGAAGTGATATAAGAGCAAACCTAGATAATATCAGCTGAGAAGAATCACTGAAGTTCAAACTAAATTATTAAACCACACAATCGTGAGACAAATAAATAAATGTTGTTTTTAGTCACTAAGTTTTGGATAATTTATTGTATAGCAGCAGCTAACTAATATATCTTCTTGTTTTTTTTGTTTATTTAGACAGAAAATTAGGAAGCAATATTAGGCAAAAATATCAACTTTATTTTCTCAAGTTATCGTCTTTTTATTTTTTCATATTTTAATTATTGGGAATAGAACATTTATTGAACATCTTTAATTTATTAAGTATTTACTTAACTCCTACAACAGTCCCATATGCTAGGAATTTATTTTATAAAAAAGGAGACTATGGTAAATAAAGCCAGGATGATGTCCAGATTCAGTCAACTAACATGTCACAGAGTGGAACATGCAAACTCAGTGGGTGAGAAGCCATTTGTTCTCTGATAAGTCACCACCTGTTATACAATGAACTGTCAATTCTAGCCTCTTGTTGGAATGGTACTTCAGAAACCAGGAATATGTGTTCTCTGCTAAATGACCTAGATGCTGCCCCCAGAATGTTCTAGGAATAGTTTATACACATTATATGGTCTTACTAACTTGGGCTTTTTCTCATTCTCTAACAGGTTTTAAATCATCATAATATCACAGGTACCCTTTCAAATTCTCAGCTCAGGTACTATGTTCAACTACCACAATAGCAACTGAATGAAAAATGGACTAATGTAATGTGAAAATATTTTTCAGTGTAAAACGTCTTGATTTATTTAAATCCATAATTGTTTCTAGTAGCAAATAACTACTATTGATTGCCTGATTGACTATAATCTCATGATATTTAATGTGATAAATCAATATTTTAGTTATTTACTGGAAGGCAAAATCATTTATTTGTTGCACTAGTATAAGGGTAGTTTTGACTTTTAACTTTGGTTGTTTTAAGTATGAAACAAATCAATCTATGGGAATAAGTCAACAAAATGCTACTGATCATGATCATTAGCCTAGCATTTATGTATCAAGACTATCTATGATAGGTCACAGGTGCTAATACATTTTTAATACTGAAAACAAAAAAAAAACAATAGAATAACAATAAATTGATTCAGTGCTACTGCTCTTTAACATCCACTTGACTAGAAACCAAAATGAATGATTAAGCTATGAAATAGATGAGGAAGGCCATTTTCTAGTACACATTTCTCACTCCTCCTATTCTATCATCAAAAGCAACCACCAAAGCAAAAGACTGCACACACATAAAATCAATACTAAGCCTAAATAAATTTTCTTTTGACTAGCCTATGAAAAATTGAATTATTTCTGAATATTAACTTATGTTGATTGCTTATAGAAGAAACACAAACAATTGATTCATGATTTGATTACAAATAACCCAGGTAGTTTTGGAGTATTAAAGTACATGTGTATGTTCATTTGTATATCACATTTTACACAAAATTCTACACTAACATGTGACAAAATGAACCAACTAAAACAGGGGCAAGTGGGATGTCTTTGCAGTGGCATATGTCACATATGTCAGGTAAAAATATTTGCGAGGGCTATAAAGCCAGAGTAATAAAATACTTAACACAATTTTCTGATTTAAATAAATAAATATTACATGGTATTCCAGGACCAAGATAACAAACTGGTAACAAGACAATAAAAATCACAAGTCACTGGAAATTTAGAACAATCAGTTTTCCTATTTTGAGAGAATTAAATGCATTTGTTAGTTTTGTGGTTTTGTTTATCATTATTAGTTTTGTTTATCATTATTTGTTTATCATTATTATTATCTCAGAGTAGAAGAAAAGATTAATAATCAAGATATCAAGACAGGTAATACCCACTACTCCATAAAAAAGAGTAAGCCAGAACCTGCTTAACCACAAACATATTCAGCTACAGAACATGTCAAATGCTGGAAACTGTCCACAACTCTTTCAGCCATATGGTTCATGAGGGAAAGTTCACTTGATTGTTTTTTTCCAAGACCAGATCATTTTAATTAAATGGAAATTTAAATGGAAAAGTTCCACTTTGATTAAACATCTTAGATACTTATAAGAATTTGCTAGCATATGTGTCCACCTTAACTTCAATGTCAATTCCTGAATAAATTAAAATTAACATTTTAACTCAAAAATATAGGAAAAATATCAGGAAAAGTAAGTCAGGGCTTGAATAACAACATGAAAGATGATCATTTTAAAAAATTAAACTAAATTACATGATTTGAAGCAGTTACTTAAAAATATTGAATGCTATATGAAGCAGATTCTTATATTTGCTTCTTTTTGTAATTATTTTATTTTATTTATTTTTTTATTTTGTATATTTTTACATCATTTCTCATTTTTTGCACAATGCATGCATTTCCATCTTGATTATAGTCCCTATACAATTCCCACCCCCACCCCTTGTTTTGATCCTACTCCCTCTTTCTCCCCGACCCCGTAGTGTGTCTCTGGTTTATAGCTGCTTGTTGATTTTGATTTTTACTTCAGTATAATTAGCCTTTTTCCTGATCCCTTATTTAGGTTTTCTAAATTCCTACTATGAGTGAGACTATCCAGTATTTTTCTTTTTCTTTGTAATGATTTTATTTTTACCAAGACTTAATGTAAAATCCTGGATCCAGAGTTTAGGAATGAAAATCATCTAATGAGCCCTTGTTTTATCAGGTTAGAAAAACTGACCTTTTTCTAAAGTGATGTTTAAAGCTAGTTCATGCATTTACTTTTGGTCACATAGGAAGAGTTTGGCTTCATTAATGCTAGAACAAATGACAGTTTGGAGGTGTCATCTCATTTTGTTCACTAGTGGTAGTAGCCCATACAATACCTACAATAATAGTAAAGGAACCTAAGGAAATGCCACAAAGAAGGAATTCCGAGGACCCCTCCTTCAAAAACAGAGAGGTCAGAATATAGACCTGACCATTCCTCAGTCAGACTACAGGCTCACCTCCCACCTCCAACTAGCCTGTAAGTGAAAGGATTTTCTTTGAGTGATGCTCACCTGACTTTGGCAGGCAGGAATGGAGCAGTGGGATGAAATCATTCTACATGTCTAAATGATAAATTAGAGCAGGGTAAACATGAAAATAGCTGCTTTCTGGGAGAGTTCTATCAGCATAAGTAACAAATTTTGGAAAGAAAAGAACATCCCTTCAAATAAGTTTCACTTCAGGATTGATTGGGTTGAACTGTGTTTGTTCAGGTAATAAATAACTACCCACCTTGTTTTAAGTTGCTTTAGACTCAGGAATATATTTCAAGTGAGATCCTGTACGCTTGTTCAGGTTTCATGGGTTCTTCTCTGGACTAAGGACAGTTTGATATGTTGAGGAAACACTTAGTGGGTTTTAAGAGTTAAGCTGCCTAAAAGCTAGGTTTTCTAACTATAATAAAAAATAGATTTCTCTACTTGATATATACTGGATTATAGCAGTATCACCTGAAAATCATCACACAGTATTTTCTCTTTGACAGATTATATATTTTTTCTCAATGGATCAGCAGTCATGTGTATTTGATATATGACAACTCTGAACAACAGCAGCATCCTACACTATTTCATTTTGTAACCAGTGAATTATGTCATTAAAAGCAATCAAATTTTAAACATAGTAAAGTCCAGAACAGAGCAATTAAAAAGGGTAGCTATTTCTATAATTACTCAGTCTTCCATTCAAATTAGTCTTTTTTTCAGAAAACAAATTATGTTGTAAAGAATCTAAGAATCTCATGTTGGTGTCACACAAAATTGAATACTTTATACACTTTTCTTGTTTAACTAATCTGGAAAAAACCTTTCTAGTCTAGAAACAAAAGGACAAGCTCAACTATTTAGATTATGAAAAAATACAAGCAATTAAAGATCATAATACACAGCATGAAGTACTGAAAAAACTCAAATATCTGAAATATAGTAAACAATAAGGCAAATTGTCATTTTTTAACATAGGATTATTATATGAATCTTACATCTGACAATGATTTGCATTGTAATTCTCATTCAAGGTATTGTTTTCACTATTTGATACTTTATTTCCTTCTGATACTTCAATCATTCTCCATAAATATTTTCACCTTACACTGAAATTGCCTATTTGAAGATAATAGTAAATATATATGAGGAATTACAAGGGAAATCTTTGAAGCCAAATAAGCAATTTTTTCTCCACCTCAGAGTCTGTAAGAATCTATTACCGAGCAATACCAATAATGTATATAAAACATCAAAATGACCACTAAGATTTTGTGAGATAATGACTTTATAGACTATATATCTGTTTTTTGTTTTTATTGTTGTTGTTGTTCTTATTCTCACTTATTCCTACAGGTTAAAATACCATTAACTAAAACAGGAATATGTGTAAATAAAGCATTTGTTTAAAGTCTTGGTCAAGCAATGATGTCATATTAAAGCAAAATATTCAAAGATTCTTAAGAAGAGAGCTCTACTTCTAAAAAACAGTTATCAATTAGTGGAATTAGCTCAACTATATGATTACTGTATAGCTATCCTTTTTTCTCCCTCACAGTTCTCTGAGGAAATTTATCAAGTAGCTTATAACATGTGTAATTTGTCTCAGAGTTATAATGAATGCTCATTCTTTGTATAAACACATTTGAAGAAGCACATAACTAATTACTGACTGGAAAAAAAACTAACTATAAGCAATATTAACAAATTTGAGATTATCTCTTCCCCTTTTGAGTCCTCCTTCTGGCCATCCAATACTATAACATTTTATAAAACAAAGAAAATGTGTTATTTTTGTTTAAAATGAAATGACTCATGAATGCAGAAAGACTCAAATGATTATCTGATGGGACTATTTGGATGACTAGGTATTTCCTTATCTGTATTTTCAGGAGAAATCTGTAAATCTATAAAGCAATCATTGTTTGAATATTGGGTTAACTACTTCTCCCAGTCCCTATCTGCCAGCCCTTTCTATTGTATATAGTTATCTCTGGGAACCAAAAAAGCATGTGAGGCTTAAGGAATTCACTATAACCTGATAGGGGATTTACACAATCCTTATAGTTTACCCACACCTCATGCATAACTTTTAAACTGTTCCAGTATTAAACTTTTTAAACTATTTCAAGTGAGCTATCTCTTTTCTGTTGGATCCTGATCTTGGCATACATATAAACTAAGCACTTATTTGAGTGCTTGAACACAGTGCAACACTGATGTTTTAACACAAAAACACAATGCTAAATAAGTGACAAGTCATTTATTTATCAATGGGATATATTTAACTAGAAATGCCTAGATAGAACTCCATTCCAACAAGCTCAGAAAGTTCTGACAACCATCAACATTAAGTCTATACTAATCCAAGCAAATATTTTAAATTATTTCTATAAAATAATTAAGTGACATATGAAAAGCACAAAATAAGTTAGGTATTTCATTTTGAAATATTTTCAAGAATATAATTTACAGATGAGTATGTAAAGAGACATTTACCTTTTCACCGATTTCTCCTTTGCTGCCCTCCAAACCTTGCTCTCCCTGTTGAGGAGAAAAACAATGGGTATAATAAGAGGGACACTTCTTTTGATACAAGTAGTTATTATAATAATAATTATATTTTAAGCAATGAAAAATTAGTAAGAAAAAACATTCTTAATGTCATATTAACTTATGCAAAAGTTAAATATTCCTAAATATTGAAGGAGCAGTTTTCTATGGTATAAGATATAATTTCATTAAATTCTAACATAGTTTAATTTCCCTAAATATGAATTTCCCTATATATGGCACCTTTCTCATAGGAGTTTTGAGAATCAAATGCATAAACATGGTATAGACTGTTAGCCTTTATTATATTGCTACTAATTTCACTTGATCCATTAGAAACCACCTTTTCAATGTGACTTTAATGGAATGCCATTCCAGAGAGGGTTTTGTATGAATGAGCTTAGGGTTTGAACCACAGACTTCTAGCTCTGGCTTTGACACCAGTACCATGCTTTTCAACACCCAGATCTCCTGCCTTTTAGGGGCAGAAAGAGGATTGGTGGTTGTATGGATGCTGGCTCTCAGTTACTGTATTTATTCCAAAAAGGTGGAAGTCCCCTATTTCATCTAAACCCTCTCTAATATGACAAGTTTATTTTCCCACATAATTCTGCACTGATGTTGTGGTACTGATATTTCATCCATACAACCAACAAATATTCAGTGTATGTCTTCTATATGTCAGGCATTCATGACAACACAGCCAGCAAGTGAGTGTTGGGTTGGGTCCCTTAAGAAGCACTCAGTACGCAGCTCTTGAGTGCACAGAGATAAGGGATGAAGAATTTCTTATCTTCATATTTTGTATGTTTTTTCTGTATATTTGATATAGTTAAAAATCCCAAGTGAGAAGGAATGCCAGCTTTTTATGATATGTGTAGTTTATGTATGTCTATCATATGTATATATAATGTGTAATTAAATATAGGTATAAATACACACATATATTGTTACATAGTTATTTTTGTTTAATCTACCCTCAAAAAATACTAGGAAAGAAAATAGATTCATATCTGGATATATTTGTCACTGACTGCATGGTCTCTCTTTTCTCTACCATTTTCTCTAATATACAGATTTAAACTTGATCTGTTAATTCAAGCTGACATCGAAGCTGCTAAATACTCCCAGTGCACCAGCCACAATGTCAGCGTGATGCAGCCACCACAAACAGCTGCTGGAAAGTCCAAAACTATTTCCCAGCAGATAAATCTGCACATCCCTTGGCTTGCAACTCGACTCGCAGATGCAGCACATGCTGTATCAATGGGTTTTGTCTGGAACTGCTGTGAAGAAATTCACAAGTTTGCCATGTCATCGCTGCCAGTTCAATCTGATTTTCTTTATCAAGCCAAGTAAAGGAAGAGTTTTCAAAATCTGTAAATATAAATAAGTGCATATCTTTTCTAATGGCAACATATAGCTCTAGAGAAAAATCTAGATGAATAATAACTTTCGACATCTTGTTGCTATGACCTGCAAAACTTCTCCAGAACACAGAAATGATATGCTGGGCTTTGGTGGGCATCTAATGTTGCATCAATAATGCTGTCCCCTGTGGTGGGATTAGCTGGTGGTATTATGACAGCTGGCCCCACCTGAAGTAGCTCCCCATCCCTCCAGGAAGTTGGAATGGACCAGTCTCTGTGTTTCCAGTAATGCTGGTCACATACAATCACACCCCTCAGAACAACAAAGCAGCCCTTAAACAGTAAAATGGTACAAATGAAGTTCAGCTTGGTAAATTTACCTTGGTAAAGGAAAAACATCAGGCACAGAAAAAAAGAATCAGCCTAGTTTATGCAAAATGCTCATTTGAGAATTTTTAAAAAGATTAATTGTAATATCTTTTGTCATTCTAATTATGATGTTTAGACCAATCTGGGATATACACAAAAGCAGGTAAGTAAGAAATAATCAAATTGAGTCAATAGTTGCTCTGCACCAATGAACACCTTTCCAGAGCAAGTATGTAAAATCCCACGCCATCAAAAAGCACCATTTTCTTGAGAGGAGGGTTGATAAATCTCTGCTAAATCTCTCTCTTAGAGTTGTTCCTTTAAGATTGGATGGCTTCCATGGATCTTTGGGAAAATTTGTTAGTGGCTTTCTAAAAGACTCTTTCAGAGAGTTCAGTTTCATCAAATACATTTTCTGAAATTTAACTATATTAAATGAAAATTCAATTTTCAAGATGTTAAAATTCTTAACTTACATGAAATATTAAAAATTCCTTACCTTTTGACCGGGTAAGCCAGGAACTCCATGTAAACCACTTTCACCCTAAAAAAAGTACATGGAATAAGTTTTATTAGCCTTAAAAAATGAAGTTAGAAATGGTTAGTTCTAATTTTGCGGGGAAAAAGTAGCCTAATACTTAATGTCCATATGTGTAAGGTTTGATATATATCCATCTCACGACTACAGGATTAGTACTTCCATTTATTAAAAAGAAAGAAAGAAAATGAAGACTCTGAAAGCTCAGTAACATGTCCACGGTCACCCAACTAGTGGCATTACCTGAAATTCAAATTGAGGTCTCTCTAACTTAACAGGCCATGTTTTTCCAAGTGGCTATTTAGTATCCCTTATTTCATTTTTTCTTTTACAAACCTCTGGGCATATTATTAAAGTCTAACATAGGCTTTCTATGGGACTGTTCTCACCACAAACCTATCAGGTATGTTCTACTAATATGGCCATCTTATTACAGGTAATCAGACAATCAGGAGGAGACAGAACTGGAATTTGAACCTACATAGTTAGCTCCTTGAACCCAATGACCCCCCCCTACACAATCTCATAGAAAATATTTAATTCTGGCTTATAAGTGATCTCTTGTCTAAAAACTGAAGTGTGTGTGTGGGGGGGGTACACATACACACAGTGTGTGGGGTCATCTCTTTGACAAGTCTGGTTTGTAAACAGCAGACCAACTTTAAATACTAAAGAGAAAACTTGCTAAGTGTAGCAAAGTATTCAGGCATCAATAAAATACAAGGTGCTCTATCTAGCTAGCTAGCTATTGGAAAGTACAAATATACATGTTTACTTCCTTGCTCATGCTATTGACTGCTTTTGGATCAATTTTGAAGACATACCAAAATGCTATTTTATTTCAAATTATTACTTGGTAGAATTTTTAGTTCTTTAAATTTATCTGGCTACTCTCTTGAGTGAAAAGGTATTCAGCAGATATCTATCAGTTTCCAATACTGGTACTTATGGGTCATCTTTGACAAGTATGGTTTGTAAACACCCCAGCTAGAATGAGACACTTCTGGGAGGATGTGCACATTCTCAGTGGAGCCTCAGGAATATATTCGTTTAGAGGAACCGACTTTGGCTCCTGAGTTTATAGGTTTATACAGCTCAAAATAAACTAACAATTCTATTGACCTGCTTAATTTCTAGCAAATGTTTATAATTAATTTACAAGGCAACAGCCATTTTTAAG
This sequence comes from Talpa occidentalis, assembly GCF_014898055.3. NCBI lineage: Eukaryota > Metazoa > Chordata > Mammalia > Eulipotyphla > Talpidae > Talpa > Talpa occidentalis. The sequence continues at coordinate 82,416,243 of NW_023602073.1, read as the reverse complement.
CTCACCTAGAATGAAATTCCATATCATTTCTTAGAATATTTAAAGGAAATTCAAATACATGAAATAAAAAATCATGTTTTCAAAATTTAGAACAGCAATAATATATTCTCTCTAGATGTAAACTGTCATTGTTCCAAAGATATAAGGTTATACACATACACACATACTATTTAAGATTTTTTTTTTTTTTTTTATAGAGGCAGGTTTTTTTATTTATTTATTTGTTTGTTTGTTTGTTTGTTTTTGTTTGTTTATACATGCACTGGGTACAGTCAGAAGCGCGGGAGGGTGAGAGAATTCACCAGAGCCAGAGCAGGAGGCAGAGCAGGCAGAAGGACCGAAGTACACTGCTGAGGGGAGCAGCGGGCGGCAGGAGAGGTCTGCGCGCCATGTGGGACCCTCCTCCGGTGGCCGGGGAGCAGCCGGGGATCGAACTGGCACCGCAGAGGCCGTGGGCAGCCTCGCAACCCAGCACTCAACCGCTGCGCCACTGGGGAGGCCCCATACTATTTAAGATTAAGGCTTTTCTTAGATTAGATTAAGTTACAGTAGTGCTCCACAGTATGACTACCATCATTACAAACTATACTCAGCATTAAGACAAAACTTTGTTGCTGAGTGTAATAGAATGTTGACGCATTAAAAAAATATAATGTACTTGTCTATCCGATGAGTATATTCCTATTTAAAAAAATATTTTATTTATAGACCTCAGGTATCACACAACTCTATTATTTTAAATAAAAATTTGATCATGTATCACCAGTTTACGTTGTTGTTAACATTTTAGAAGCATAGAATCTCCCCCTTCAGGTGTAGTCTCCAAGCATATCCACCACCAAGGCACCTACAGCCCTCCACCCTATCTTCTCTCTCTCTCTCTCTCTCCCCACCCTGTTCTCACACTGTCCCCTCTCCTCCCCCTCTGGATGCCTAGGTTCTAGGTTCTCTGATCAGCTTTCAAAGGATGACGAAGGGATAGTAAAAGCACATTAAGTATTTGATGCCAGGGGAGAGTCTATGGAAATTGAGCTTCTGTTACTCATCACAGAAGTATTTCCACTTGTCCAAAAGGAGCAGAATTATTTTCATCAGTTGGTCCAATATAATGTTTTATATCATGTTACACATTATACACGATAACAAGATATGGTGTGTAATCCTGTAAAGTACACTGATACAGTATACACTGCCAAAAATACTTTTTGGAAAGAAAAGTAGTAGCAGTATTTTTCTCTCTGCTCACAGTCCACTCCTATGAACCATGTGTTCCAAGCACTGGTAATGAAAATCCCACCTCTAGCAAATGTGAGGTTGGGATTTCCCCAGACACACGGTTAATTGGGTACTGAAAGACTGAAGCAGTGATATTAAGATGTTTCTCTCTAATGGATACAGGTTTTATACTTCTTGCTATGAAATGTTATGTTTTCCTATGGCCAGTGTGAACTGGTCTCTGCTATTTTCTTTTTTTTTTTTAAAGTGGAACTTTTTTTTAAAAATATTTATTTATTTATTTATACAAGCACTGGGTACAGTAAGAAGTGCAGGAGGGTGAGAGAATTCACCAGAGCCAGAGCGGGGAACAGAACAGGCAGACTGACGAAGTACACTGCTGAGGGGAGCAGCAGGCACAGCAGGAGAGGTCTGTGCGCCATGTGGGACCCTCTCCCTGGCGGCCAGGGATTGAACAGGCGCTGCAGAGGCTGCAGGCAGCTTCGCAGCCCAGCGCTCAACCGCTATACCACCGGGGAGTCCCTCTGCTATTTTCTGTGTAGGCATTTCTTTTGTAAACATAATTCCAAACTTGAAAACAACCCAATGGACAACACATTACTTTCACAGAAAATGAGTCTGTTTCATATAACACAACAGATTTTTGAGCTATCCTGGATATTAGTGAAGCTTACAGTCTGCAACATGAGTATTGAGGAACCTATTTTTACTTCTCACTGGTTTTCTCAAAGTTACCAAAGATGTCCTATTTAGAAACTTGAAATCTTTTAGAACCATTTCATATTTCTCTGGCCTGAGGGTTAAATTAGCATATTTGTTTCTCCTCTAACTCCAAAGAAAGAGATTTATTAATTAGCATAAGAACTAAAGAAGAAAATCTTAAAGAGCAAAATTTTGTTTAACAGATTAATGGATGATGTTTCTGTCAAGACTTTATTTGAAACCTAATTTATGTCAACATAATAAGCCCTTCTTTATATTCACACCGACTTGCAGTTTGAAAGCTCTGGTGCACCATGCAGTTGGGGTCAATTTGACTTCTATCTACGAAACAATGGTTGCCTAAAATTACTGGGTGGACTGGCATTAGCTGCTTTTTTTCTAAATTCTTGCTGTCCTTCCTTCCTGTAGTGACAGTTTTCCATTCTTTAGCTCATTACTGAAAGAGAATTACAATCAATGTTTTCCACTGGTTATAGGACATAACTTCTAAAATTTGTTTCTGAGGGATATACATTTCATTGCAGGTTTTTTTTGTTTTGTGTTTTTTTTTTTTTTTTCATCAAAGGGCCTATGTCCCTTTCCTGTTACAAATTCAAGGCACAGACTGGCAAATGAACAAGTATGTGTAACATAAAGCAGGGGAAACTCTAACTCACATGCTCAAACATTCTTGTCTCTGCTATTACTGTAATACATAGTATGTCTTCAATTGCACAGAATAATCTATAGTACCCACTCCAGAATTCAAAGGAACCTCTTTAAGAAGCTTTTAGAAAAAAAACTTAAGGTGTACTTTGGGGTCAGCTGGTAGCTTTCTGAAAGACTGATTGAAGGATTTCATTTTACTCCCTTTTTATCACTGCACATTTCCTGGTAGTAAGCAGTTAGGCATGAAAAATAAATTATTAGTTCTCCTGATTCCTCTGACATTAGAATAAATCTCTTTTCTTACTATGCAGGAAATACTTGTTGTCTGAAGGAATACTTAATAGGAATTCACACTCCCTTGGCTTATAGCTCACAAACCTAGTACCAATATGACCAAAGGAAGGCAGATTAAATAGGCAAACAAAAATTGCTTATTACCAAATGTAAGTCCAGCATATATAAAATTGCTGATTCTTTTTTTAAAAGTCAGGCATCTGGACTGGATCAAGAAGATGCGGTGTGTATACACAATGGAATATTATTTAACAATCAAAAAAGATAAACTCATGCCATTCGCAGCAACATGGATGGAGCTAGAAGGAATTATGCTCAGTGAAATAAGCCAGAAGGAAAAAGAAAAATATCAGATGGTTTCACTTATAGCAGGAATATAGGGGAACCAAATTAAACATCAGTGTAAAAAATAATAGCAGTACAAAACACAACAAAGCAAAAACAGAGAATTATAAACCAGAGACATCCTGCAGGGGAGGAGGAGGGAGAGGGATCAGAGGGAAGGAGGGAGGAGCACAGGGGACTGAAGTGATGGCACACGGGTGCATTGGTGAAGGAATCTCTATGGGGACTACACCTGAGGGGGTGGGGGGAAGCAAATATTGTTTAAAAATGAACAATGATGTAAAAAAAAAATTAGGCATCTGGCCCCTAAATAAAAAAGCATGAAACACTATCATAGACTATTTCCATATTGAAATGTTTAATTAATTGATATATTTATTTTCACCTATTATTTCAGTCAGTCACAAATTCCAAAACATCATCTTCTGCATAAATTTAGCCTGTACTTGGAAATATATCAGTTTTTTCCCACTAATTATTTCATATTCATTAAGATAAAATTTACTTAAGTTGAATGTTGAGAGAAATAACTGAAAGAAACATCTGAAATGGAATGCCAGAATTCTAGCATGAAAATCAACCCAACAGGCAACTGACTACAAATCTGATTTTGATTTTGTATATCACTTAATTGCTACATTTCAGATTGCAGTCCTTATTTACTCAAGTTGCAGTCTTTGGAAATTGAACTTTTACATATCTCTTAAACTGTTGGTGATCAACTATATTTCAAAAAATAAAATATATGCCTCCTATATTTTTCAGTTTTCTTGTCCAATATGAGTCCTTTTAATTAAGTGAAAGAACATTGTTTTCCCTTCTATTTTCTAGAACTTCATTCTCAGAAATAAATTAACAAGTTAAAATACATACTGCATTGTGTTTAAAACTTCAAACTTTTAAACTTCAAACTATTAAAATATGTGGTATATGATCACATTAATATTCAAGATAAGACCATTTTAAACATTTTTAGTTATAAAATTAATGATACTCTATTATTAGTCTTGTGGGTCATTTCAAAGAAGAGAAAACCAATGTACAAAAGGTAAAGGTAATGTATGGTCCATATACATTTTAATCACAGTAATGTAAATATGGGTAGTTACCAGCAGCTGAACTAAACATCTATTGTATCAAGAGCAATATCCTGAATATACATACATACACACACACAAATATATGCAGGTGCACATATCTAGGAAAAAATAGGATTGGGGCTCTTAATTATAGGGACAAGCAGAATTTCATACATTTACATCTACTACTTCTACCAAAGAACATGTCTAGGTACTGACCCTACTGAAAGTTTCTTAGAACCGGGCAGTTTTGCTACTTAATTTGTATTGTAGAGAGCAAACCAAGAAAAATTCTCTATGTGATTACTGAACAAATTAATCTTATTCAAATATCAGTTCATAGGTCTTATTTCAAAGAGGGAAAAAATCTTAGTGGTCTTATAATTGCATCCCTTTTTGTCATTATCAAGAAGCCTTTCTATTCAATAAACCAATCATTGTTTGAATGATCATTTAGAGTTCTTTAATGTATTTTATGGGCACACAGTGGTCCAGCAATGTATTTTAAAATATAGCATTCAGAATTCAGTGCAGAATTGGTCTTTCCCACAGAACAGACAATAGGATTGTCTCACTCTCTTTCTCTCTCTCTCTCTCTCACACACACACACACACACACACACACATCTATTCTGAATAGTATTTAGGATTTTTATTAATATAATTTTTTTTGTAAAGCTAAATTACTGATGTATATATTGAGCTTGTAGTTAACCTCAAATACTAAGTTTTTTTCTCAAAAGGAATACATATTAAAATTCCTTTTCAAGTTTATCAAATTATACTGTTATTCAAACATAAACAAATAATTTTGAAATGGTTTAAAGAGCTCATTGTTTCTTTCCATTATGTAGCAAAGTAGCAAAGTTAGGATATTTAGCCTTGACCAATGCTATAAAACCCATCACACAATCTTGTTTCATATGTAATTGTGGTGATTTTTTAAAGTAGATCTGTTAAGAACAAGTGTTTGGGCTTTTCACTTCATTGTGAAACTAGCTGTAAGACAGTCTTGATAAGCAAACTTGAAACTTCATAAAAGTGCTAGAAAAACAGAAGGCAGTTAATGTGAATCATCTACTGAAATCTGAAGATTAGTAATTACTATATGAATCAAGTATTCTACCAAGTGAAAGATGATTTAAGACATAAAGAGGACAGTGTCATCAGTAATCTTCTAATTGAAGACAGTTAGATACCACTAACTGCAAACTATTTCCTGTCCAAAGTATTCCTCGTGATGAGTAATTTATAGTTCTACTCCATATCAATTACTTCTACTGGCACTTAAATGTTCTAAAGTCATCGGTTACTTATCTTTAGCCCTGAGGTAAGTGGTTATGAATATATGGAGAAAGAACATGCCCTAGCAATGTTGTAAGTAAATCAAGAGATTTCAAACCTACTTTGGAATAAGAGAGTGTAAGATAACCAGATTTATGTGCGAGAGAAGGGAGAGCATAGTTTCTCTAACAGAAAATGGGGAGCAAATTCTGAAGCTGCCTACAATTTTCTCTATTATATTTCTTTCTAGGAAGAAACACCTGTAAGCTCAGTTGGGTTAATAAGAGATTCTCCTCCCAAAGCATGCTTTTTCAAAAAGTACAGGAAATTCATACTGAAGCATCACTGTCTTTGGGGTTTTTTACTGATCATTCTTCAGCACAGGGTTTTTTTTTTTTTTTTTTTTTTTTTAACAGTCTCTGTTCTTTTTCTTTTCTATTTCTGGACTAAGTCCACTTGAGTTCTGAACAGATCAACAAACATTCATCCAGAACCAATCAGGTGCCATATGCTGGGCCAAGTGCCAGGGTTATAGGAAATCAGAGAGACACCACGTCCTTGTTCACCAGGAGCTCATATTGGGGGCAGAGCCCAAATTATATTGGTTATGTAAATTAAATGCTGTGTGAGCAGACTGAACAGGTTCTAATTCTTTCTGGTGGCCAATAAGACTTCATGAAAAAGAAGCAATTTGTCTTGAGCTCTGTATTTAGTAATCTGTGAAAAATGAAGAAATGGTGATACAGAAGAAACATATCCATTGCCTGAGATTATCCTCTCAAATCTTCTACTCCTAATAGGTCCATTCAGTACCTTACACTGGTATGGCTACCCCTGACTTGGCTGTCTAAAAGCTCTTTTAGATAGACCCACTTTAAGAAAACCCTAATATCTGAAGTCATAAATGTCTTTACAAAAAAACTAGGTGCGTCTTTAAATTCAACAATCTATGTCAATAAAACAGTCACTTAACTATGCAGAGAAACAGAGACTGTGTGATCTTTTTTGTGGCAATATTTTAATATTTATGTGTTAGATTTTCATAGTGCATTAAACCAAATAAGAATATTAGCAGACTAGGTTCTTGAAATCTGGCTAACTGTTCAGCAAATAAAAGTCAAGAGCCTGGGTGCCAGATCCACTGCATGTGTTGAGCTTGTCATCCATCTGTTGTGTTCTCTGCCAACTGCTCTACTTGGGGTGCGAGTGGAAGGCATTAGAAGGGAATAAGAAACCATTAAGAAATAAAATCAACTGCAGAGTGAGCAAATTTCTTTTTCTTTTCCTGTCCTTCTATTACCTCTGTCCTTCTCATGTTTCTGCTTATTTTAGTGCTATATTGTATCAACATACTGCCTACAGATAAGACAATTATAAGAGACTCCATATAAAGGTAGGTTTTCACTGATAATTTAGGTACCATTCCTGTCACTTTAATAAGCCAACTAGTATGTTGACAAAACTTTTCTTTGTAGTCATTTTTTTCTATGAATATAGTCATTTTTCTATGAATATTTTTCTATGAATAAAAATTTCAAATCCACGTTCAGATTTGGCTATGATTTAATTCATCACAGAATTTTCTGAAATATACAAGTATATGGAAGATTCTTTGTGTAAAAAATATTTTCTCTCAGAGATATTTTCCCTCACAGAGCTCATATTTGTTTAATAAACCTTGATAATTTTTACAGGAAGGAAATGTCCCATGATTAGAATAAAGGTGGGTTGTCCTTTTCCCTCCTCATTTATTGTTTTAATTTCTACAAAAAATTTTCACATGTAAATAGATATTTCAACTTTAACAACAACAACAAAAACTTAAGAGGAATTCTGAAATTAATGCTAATTCTGAATTTTAATGAAAAATTAGGTGAAACTAAGCCAAATAAGCTCACAAAATATTCCGTGACTTTTAAACTAAATGCCTATAAGTTTCTGAGTCTCTGAGGAATTAATGCTACATCTGGACCAGGATGCCACAAAATTCATTATAATTCACAACAGCTACCGGCCTTGTCTGTGCTTTCATAAAGCTCTAACAGCATCTGCCTTCATTTCCTGAAGCTGCAGTCTTCTCATAACGTGTCTTTTTTAAGGGAACATCAAAATTCAAAGATTATAGTCATTTCATTTTCCAGCAGAAAAGAAATACAAAAACTGTTAGGGAACAAAGGATCTGCTCAGTTCAGTCTCATCCCACTGCAAAGACTAGAAGCTTCAGATTTTATGGTGAAAAGACCCATCATACAAAGCACCTCATAATGAGACATTTAGCCCGGCTATCCAAGACATACATCTTGGTAACTCATCCTGTTATCAAAATACTTCTTAAGTGTCTTAAGGCATTGCCTTTTCTACTGCTAGTAGTTCAAGATTTTTCTGTTTATAAAGTCATGGTACCATGACATTTTTGCTTTTGATAAAATGAATACAATCTCTATATATTTACATACATATATTTACATTTTATACACGTGTGTGCATGTATGTGTATATATATGTGCATGTGTTTAACATATGTGGTAGAGAATGTAAAGAGAGAATATTCTAGATGAGGTGTTAAGGTTAGGATAATCTGAAGAGTCACCTGTCTGGAGAAAGGCTGACAGTCTTTCAGGGCAGTTAAGAATCTCCAGTCAGGTGAAGGAAGTTTCAAAGCATTATTTCAAATACAATTTTGATTTGGAAACTAAACAAAATGAAATCTTATTATTTTCATAATATCTATTTCTGATGGGATAGCCAGGCAAAAATCCTCTCTTTTGGTGAAAAGCATAATTTAAAAAAATTTTTTTGAAGCTCATTTCTGAATGTTTGGTAGAATTCGCTTGTGAAGCCATCTGGTCCTGGGCTTTTGTTTTTGGGAAGGGTTTTGATTACTGTTTCAATTTCACTGCAAGTAATATTGCATTTTAACATTATGTTAAGTTTCCTGTAGTCATTATTAAAAATCAACATCTATATATAGTACATAAGGTTCATCAGCAAAATTTTATTTTTGATTTAATTTGTTTATGTACTACATGAGTGAAATCACAGTATTTGTCCTTCTGCCTCTCACATATTTCTAAGCATAATAAATCTCTATGTCCCTCCATATTGCTGAAAATAGCAAAATTTCATCTTTTTTAAAAATATCTGAGTAGTGTTCTACTGTGTATATATATCACATCTTTACTCAGTCATCTGTTGATAGATACTTTGGCTGTTTTCAGCTCTTGGCTATTATAAATAATACTGAAATGATAATAGGTGGAGGGTTGTCCATAAACCTCTTTCAATTAGTATGTTTAAAACTATTTTTTAGTAAATACCCAGAAGTGGGTAGTATGGATAGTATGGAATTTGTATTTCTAGTGTTTAGAGGACTCTCCATGCTTTTTTCCATAATGGCTGCACCAATTTATATTCCTACCAAAGGAGTAAAAAGATTCCTTTTTCTTTGCATCCTTTTCAAAACTTGCTGTTTCTTGCCTTTTGGATAATAGCCATTCTCACAGGTGTGAAGTGATATCTCATTGTAATTCTGATTTGCATTTCCCTAATAAGAAGATATGATGAACATCTTTTCATGTAACTGTTAGCCATTATATGTCTTCTTTAGTGAAGTGTCTATTTAGATCTTCTGCCCATTTTTTAATCAGGTTGTTTGCTTTTTCATTGTTGAACTTTATTTTTTAATTATATAACATTGATTTACAACACTGAATATGATACAAGGGGTATGTCCTTGACATATTTGGGATATTAACGCCTTATTAGATATATGATATGCAAATATCTTCTCTAATTTCGTATGTGTCTTTTTATTTGGATGCAAGTTTCTAAGTGGATACAATCTTTAGAGAGTGAGCAAGTCAAAATCTTTAAAAAGGGTTTAAAAGGGGTTTAGAGAGAAGGAATATACTCTCATTTGAGCAGAATGTAGGAAGTCCTTTGTACAGTACCCTTGCAAGACTGGCTGGTCAATGAATTTAAGGTCCTATTCAGATCTGTCTGTGCAAAGCAAACTTGGATACCTGAGAATCTATCCAGATGAGGTAACATGGTAAAGGTGCAGAGCTATGAATTCATAGGGATCAAGATTCAAATCCTGATTCCACTATTTTTTTGCTATAAAATTAGGAGGACATTTATAGTTGCTGTAATCTCACATTCTTAATCTATAAAATAGTGATAATAAATCTTACCTTAAAGAGATATTATGAGGAATTAAAAAAATAATGTGAAGCAGTCTCTTGATAGTATTTAACATACAATAACAACTAAGTGTCTGCTATTATTATTGTACCAGTTTACACTCATACATATTTCAGTTAGTGCAACTGGTTTGCAAACAGTTTGTCTTTAGTGATCAAAGTTTTCTAAGATCTGTGACTTCTATTTCAACATTTTCTATTAAACATATTTTGAATAAAATAAATTCTCTTGAATGAATTCTAATTCAGTCTCATAATAAGTCACAGTTTCAGTATTTTGAATAAAATAAATATTTTGAATAAAATAAATTCTCTTGAATGAATTCTAATTCAGTCTCATAATAAGTCACAGTTTCAAATTATTTTCTTTTAAAATTGTATCTGTTTAACAAATATTGCTATTTATCAGGCACTGAGCTCATACTTTCATGAATAATCTCACTTAATCTTTAAGATGATACTAGAAGTAGGTACAGTATAATTCCCATATTCTTTTTTTTTTTAAAGATTTATTTATTTATTTATACAAGCTCTGGGTACAGTCAGAAGCGTGGGAGGGTGAGAGAATTCACCAGAGTCAGAGCAGGGAGCAGAGCAGGCAGAAGGACCGAAGCACACTGCTGAGGGGAGCAGCGGGCAGCAGGAGAGGTCTGCGCGCCATGTGGGACCCTCCTCTGGTGGCCGGGGAGCAGCCAGGGATCGAACAGGCGCTGCAGAAGCTGCGGGCAGCTTCGCAACCGAGCGCTCAACCGCTGCGCCACCGGGGAGGCCCATAATTCCCATATTCTAAGGAAAAAACTTAGAGGAAAACCAAGAGATGTGATGTGAAGACATTTTAGGACAAATTCCAGGTAATTCAGTAGACAGAAAATTGGTTTCAGTATAAGTTAAACTCTATTCAGTTTTTACTATCATATTATGAGGATTAAGATAAATGGAAAATAGGTACTCTCATTTTTTGAAAAATATGTTTACTTCTTAAAAAATATATCCAATACAAAACACATGAAATAGATAAGTGAGATAGAGAATGAGGCAATTTTTCATTTGAAATATTCAGGTAATAAATGCAAACATGATTTGAGTGTTATGTCTGGAAGTACCATACAGGGCAGGCTTCGCTCCCAGTGTCTGAATTATCCATTTAATTTTCTCATTGAATACAATGAAGATGTAGGTTGTTAGCACATGTGTGCATGTGTATGTGTGTGTGCATGTGTATGTGTACATGCTATCTGATGTACTGAGTCATTCACTACTCTTATAAACTGGACCATTGGACTTCCTTGCCCAACAGTGGTTTCTGTCTAAGCTGATCAAAAGTCAACAGTGAGTAAGAAGTAATAACACTTGCTATATATAGAATAGATTTTCAATTCACAATAGAATTTTACCAAATCTCTCAGGCAAAACCTTAGCTGCACTGAATAAATGTAAAGGGGACAACTATTTTTTTCTGGGGTTTTAGCAGAAAGGCTGTATATTATTAGGATAGAATGCCTAGTGCAAGTCTGTACAAGGTGATAAGTATTATAATTACAAATGAATATAATTGAATGCTACAGTTCTTCATTCTTAAAGTCTCCATGACTCCATACTCTATAAATTGATTTCATAAAATAATGTTGTTTAATGTACTACTTTCCTCCTGGGCTTCAGAAGAAAAATGCCGCCTCAGTAAACTAATACTTTAGAGTTTTGACTAAAAAAAAATTTACTGCTATCACCTAACCAAACTTCAAAGTGTAGGTTTATTTTAGAGTAATGGGATTTATATGCAAATTACTTAATTTATTACTGTATCACATTGGACGTAAAGAAAAGTACAGAATATATACAAATTCTACTCTACACTGCTCAAAATATTCTTCATTAATATAAATCAGTTTTCGAGTTTAAATATTAAGCCTTAAAAAATAAAAAAAAACAACCTTGAGAATATCATACCTAAGATATATGCCCTGTGGCACTTTGTATAAAGTGTCTTATTCTCAGTGAGACAATTCATCTTTATTTTATCTTTTTTTTTAAGATTTATTTATTCATGCATACATGTACCAGGATACAGACCAGAAGCGAGGGAGGGTAAGAGGATTCCCCAGAGATAGAGCAGGGAACAGAAGAATAGGCAGACTAAATACACTGCTGAGGGGAGCAGCGGGTGAGACAGGAGAGGTCTGCCACGCCATGTGGGATTCTCGCCGGCTGGCCAGGATCAAACCAGCACTGTAAAGGCTGTGGACAGCTTCACAGCGCTGCACTCAACTGCCTGCGCCACCCAAGGAGGCCCCTTATCTTTTTTTTTTTTTTAAGATTTATTTATTTATACAAGAACTGGGGTACAGTCAGAGGTGCGGGAGGGTGAGAGAATTTACCAGAAACAGAGTGGAGAGCAGAACAGGCAGACAGACGGAAGACACTGCTGAGGAGAGCAGCAGGCAAGGCAGGAGAGGTCTGCCGTGCCATGTGGGTTTCTCCCTGACCAGCCGAGAATCGAACTTGTGCTGCAGAGGTTACGGACTGCTTCACAGTGCGGCGCTCAACCCACTGCACCACCGGGGAGGCCCTTTATTTCATCTTTTAATGTAACTTTTATGCACCTACAGTTAAGAAAAAGAATCCCAAAGAATTACCAATGCTGAGTAGTAGATTCAAAGTTAAACTTGGGGGCTGTCTGAGCAATCTGGAAAATGCATGGAGTCACATGAAGTCAGCATGGGAGACAGTGCTTGCAAGCTATATACCACTTTAAGAGCAATCATTTTTCTTTGGAAATTTTACAGAGAAAAAAATAATGAATTTATTTTCATCACATAACAATGGAATTATTTTGTCTTAAGCATAAGAACTCATCTTTACAACTATGCTATTAAAATTCTGATATTTTAAAAATTAAAAAATTTTGATATATCTTCATCAGAGACAAATATTTAAAACTTAGGAACCACGCATGTCAGATAACATAATAGCTTTCTTGTTTTCATTTTATGTAAATCCATTAGAGCTATTTTAAATTAATGGTAATCTGTGAATTATAAAAATGAGAAAAACACACTTTTGGTGGCATTTCTTCACTCATGAGTATTAGTCCCTTAAACAGCTAAATGAAATGACAAGTTAGAACAGACCTGAGAGCACCAGTGACTGACCTTGAGGAGAGAATACGGCAAAGACTTGCTTTTTTCCACAGATAATGGGAGGGTGTTAAGTCACTGAGTAGGATCCCTGAAGATGCATGAAAGTAGGATTCAAGCACTATTTGTAGCTATGTTTAGCACCACTGGAAGCCTTGTGAATTCTCTCATTGCCTGTGAGGCTCTTTAAGAACAACTCAAGTAAATCAGACCCGGAAGAAAACTGCTTGAGGAAACAGGTGAGAGCAGGTACTAGGATAATTTGCATTGGTTTTGGAACACCATAAATACAGCTCCCCTTTTATCACATTAGCTTTTAAGTTCCCTGGAGAACATTACTTGTTTTCCAACAGATACTGCTCATTGATTTTCCAAGATTCGCTCAGTTGACATTTTGACTAAATGGGTCTCAAAAGGCTGAAACTTCTAGTTTCCAGAATTACTATGTCCAACAAGTTTATCAACAACTGGTATATTCCTTTATATTAATTAAAGTTTTACTTTAGGGCTTCCCTGGTGGTGCAGGGGTTAAAGTCTCAGCTCTATCAAGCTATCATCAGCCACTAGAAATGAGTTTGATACCCCAGCCAGGATGCTGACCTACATGGAGCAGCAGACCTCTCCTGTCTTTCCTGCTGATTTCCTCAGCAGTGTATTTCAGTAGATCTGCCTGGTCTGCTCCCCACTATGTCTCTGGTGAATACTCTCACCCCCTGCACCTCTGGCCCAGTTCATGTATACATAAATAAAAATTAAAATCTTAAAAAAAATAAAGTTTGGGCCTCCCCGGGTGGCTCAGGCAATTGAGCACCGCGCTATGAAGCTGTCCACAGCCTCTGCAGTGCCAGTTCGATCCCAGCCGGCCGGCGAGGGTCCCACATGGCGTGGCAGAACTCTCCTGTCGTGCCCGCTGCTCCCCTCAGCAGTGTATTTCATCAGTCTGCCTTTTCTGTTCCCTGCTCTGTCTCTGGTGAATCCTCTCACCCTCTCGCGCATCTAGCCTGCACCCCGGTTCTTGTATAAATAAATAAATAAATCTTTTAAAAAAATGAAAAAATTTAAAAAATAAATAAAGTTTTACTCTAAGTCCAATGATATACTTTATGGTGAAGCCTTTCAATGATTCTATGTTTGATTTGAAAATATAAAAATATTCCCATATTCAAAATAATTTGAAAAATCTCAGTGATCCAAAATAAAAAGTTTTATGATGTATTTTAGGAAGAGACGAGTAGAATAGGTATGTAAAGTAAATTTGGATTTACTTTACTACTTTAGGAGTTGATGATTGATTTCCCCCCCTCTCCTCCTTATGCATTCCCCAGGGAAAATGATACTATTAAGAAATCAGATATTTGAACAAGTGTTTGAAGGACCTTTCATTTATGATAAAGAATCTTTAAAAATTAACATCATCAGCAAGCTTACATAAGAGTTTAGAAGCCCAAACAAACATTGACAAGGTATCATTGTTCATCAAAGTTCATTATTACTAGTCCAACATTTGTACACTACAGGAGTAAGGAATTTGTATATCAACCTGACTAAATTCTAAAAGACAAAAAGCAGCAGCAACGAAGCAGTTATATAAAAGAAGAGATATATTTAAAAAGGACTCAAAAAATGTCTGAACCTTCTACCATTTCAGTTACTCTGTGACAACTTTAGGTGAATAGCCACAAGGGTCATGGTCATTTAAATAATGAGGCAAAGTGGACTCAATAATTACTACAGCTAGATCAACTAAAGACATTTAAACTAAACTTATTTAGTGAAGAAGAGAATTTTCTTAGCATCAACAGATGAACCTAACAAATCAGCAATTTAAGTTTATATATTAGTGAAATACACATAGAGTTAAATATAATGTATATATATACATGTATGCACACACATATATACTGTGAAAAATAAGACATGGTAATTGCAGTGTAAGTTACAAATAGTATAATTTTTTCAAGCTTCTATAAAAGCTGACTAAAATGCTGAACTGCAACACTAATCTCATGATTAATTCATCCCAGTATACCCTGCTTTTTGAAAGTTCGAGTTATAACACTTCACTTTTATGAAAGAACTATATTAGTCTCTGTTTTCACTGAGATAAATCCGAAGTGGATTTCCGCTTATACAGCAAAAGGCAAACAGCATTCAGCATTTGCTTTGCAGCAGTCATGCTACAAGCTCTTCACACCCCTGCAGCGAGAGTGGCACCCTCAAGTTCCTTCCCCAGGAACTGCTTTATATACAGGTTGTTTGCTTATCATATCATTCCTGTTTTTATCATATGTTAATGTTATTTTAGATTTTATGTGTTTTTTTAGTATGAATTTGTGGACTATTTGGGGGTCTGGGAACACTCAAAATTTTCTATGTAAATCCATGGCAATTGCCTCTACCCTGCCATTTTGGCTTACAAATGATTTTATCGAACACTTTCAAACAGTGGGGAGAAAATCATATTTAGACTCATATTTACAAGTATTAGAGAAAACAACATGAAAATTAACCATTTAATGAGATACATATTTATTTTACTGAAGGATGGAAACATTTCTTATATTTTTATTTACAGTATTTGCTGTAGTACTGTATTTTTAAATGTATATACATATAGAGTATTTATGTCCTTAGTAAAATATGTATGAAAAGATACTATGTCACACTTAAAATAGTAAAATTAAGAAGTCTTGAAGCCTTTAGAATAAGTCCAATGACCATATGATTTCTGCCACAGTTACCTAATATTGCTTTGTAGAACAAAAACAGCTTAGAAAATGTGAAACCAATGAATGTAGTTGTGTTCTAGTAAAAATTTATTTACCAAATCATACAGCAAGTTTTTGGTAGCCTTGCTGCAGGACCATAGTTTGCAGGCCCCTAAACTATCAGACTTGTTGCATATATTTTTCCTCCTATCTGACAGAACTTAATTTAAAAAAAAACACAAAGTTTAATCAAATATCAAATCAACCTACCTTTACCCCAGGAATTCCAGGAGCACCAATTTCACCTTTAATACCAACTGCACCCTAAAATACAGAAATGCTCATTAGATTGTTTGAAGGTGTATTAATTTCCAACATTGTCCAAGAGAATCTGTTATTAGTTCATGGATAAGTTGCTTTTGCACTTAAGTTTGTGCCCCAAGTTCCTTCTTTACATTACCCACAAGTCATTAAACTATATTTTGACAATTCACAAATTATGAAAATATTAATAAATATTAAGGTGCTAATCAAAACTACAACTAGGCATTCTCCACCACAAACATTCACCTTTATTATTTCTTTTATAGAATCCACATTAAGGAATGATTCTGTTGCTCCACTGATACAAGAAATTAGTTTAAATGAGTTAAAAGCTACCTCTTACCTAGTTCTTTCAATTCAAGTAAGTCATGAAACTTCAGACTCTTAAGATTCCTGTGTGTGTTTTAATTCAGTGTTTCTGACCTTTTGTTATATCTTTCAGAAGCCATGAACTAACTCAATCCTGTCAACTTCCCTGCTCTTCCACCAAAACTAGAAAAACCTGATCAATGAAGTTGATGGGTCATCTATATCTGCTGTGGTAGTTCTGTTATAAATTTAGCCTAATAAAATTCTCCTTGAAAAGTGCAGAATAACAAACTTTTTGAATGAGTTTATTACAAATTTTTGGTAGAGATTAAGAAACATATATAACTGTATCAGTCTATAATTCCATCATTACAGTAACATTGTTTATTTCAGATTTAAGACACACAAGTACCCCCCCCACCCCGCACAAGTAAGCTTCAAATTCAACTGCTATAATTAGATGAGATTATATCAGACTGAGCGTAGGGTAAACGATTGTCAGGCTTTTCTGCCCTCCCACCATTAGGATTGATGATGGATCCCTGCGGTCTTGAATGCATGCCCGATGGTGGGCACCTGGAGTGGGGTGTGGGCATACGTAGGTGGGTACACCTGGGCTGAGACTGGGCTTTTAAGGGTGGCATCACGGGCACAGAACCACCAGAAGGAGAACAAGCAAGAGAGAAGCAGAGACCATGAGAGAACGCCAGAGAGCGCAGGAAGAGTGAAGTCGCTGGGGGCTAGGAGGCCTGCCAGCCTTCTGGCCCCCCCAGAACCCCTGCCTGATGTATACCCAGTAAAATTCCAATAAAAGCCTGAAAAAGGCACCGAGGGATCCTGGGCTCCTCCTTCACCTGTCTGCTCGGATTATAGGGATCCTGCGCTGTGTCCCTCCTGCCCCTACACTGGGTAAAACTGATTTTTAAAAAGCACCTATCAATTAATCCAATATATATTGTATAAGGAAAGAGAAATAAAAATTCCTTACATTGACACAGGCAAAATGTCAAAAGCATAATATTAAAACTTAACCTCTGAGGTTATTACTAAGGGACAATATTCTCTCTTTTAAAAATTGCCTTTTTACTGGTATTGTTTACAGTGGGCAAGCAAGTAAGTTAAAATGGAAAGAAAATAAGGGGACTCACTGGTAGCTCTGGGTTAACACATTAGATTGCTCAAAATGGATATTTCCATAGTAAAACTGGACAGTGGATAACAGAAAGGAATCAATACCAAAGTTTTTGACAATAGAAACAAATAAGTTAACTTATCCCATTTTAAGTTGTTGATTTTCTCTAAAAGTGTATCAGCAAAGTAATAATTTCATTAAACCTATACTTTAGGGGAATTAACTGGCTATGTGGAACATAATAACAAAAATAAACTGGAAAATTATTTCCAAAATAGAACACAGATCACACTCCCCCTTAGGTTAAGGAATATTGAAATGAGCTGTATTTTACAAAACTCTTGAGAGGATTTCAGTTCTGGAGTGGGTGAGGGTATTAGCAAAGGTCTTAAAGATCTGAGAAAGTAATATGGTTGCTAAGTAATTAGGTTGCTAAGTATACTTGCTAAGAAAAGGGAATTAAAAGATTCAGAAAATTATAATAATTGAGTCTGAATGAAAGAAAAGTATTAATTATTATTTCAAATAATGTCAGACAGAGTTTAGTCTTGGACTGATGATAATGGTTAGAATGGTTTGATTAGGTGCCCGATATAGACTATTGATCACATCTGAATACTTGCTCAGATACAACCAGTATTGGTTTGAAATTCAAGCCATCTTGCTCCGTGATAGGTCAACATTATGGGGGTAAAAACACAGTAAAACAAATTAGTGAACCATCACAGTATGGATGAGAAAATAGGCACATAAAGGCAAATAGTAAATCATACCAAAATTGTGGCTTTTTTCCAAATATTAATGTAATATCAAACTAAAGCTAATCACTATATGAAAAGGATTTTTGTTTTTTGGTTTTTTTTAAAAGATTTATTTATGCAGACAAGAACTGGGGTACAGACCAGAGGTGTGGGGGGTGAGAAGATTCACCAGAGACAGAGTGGGGAGCAGAACAGGCAGATGTGCTGAAATACACAGCTGAGGGGAGCAGCGGGCAAGTCAGGAGAGGTCTGCTGTGCCATGTGGGTAGCTTCCTGGCTGGGGATTGAACTCTTGCTGCAGTGGCTGCTGATAGCTTCATAGGTTGCTGCTTAACCCCTTGTGCCATCAGGGAAGCCCGGATTTTTGTTTTTTAAAGGAAAAAGGTATGACAGAACAAAAGTGACATAACAGCTCTCTGATGATTTAGCTTATTTAACTTTCATTGAAAGCTGACTCTGCCTCACTTGGCAGTGTACTTGGCTTTTGGGGCATAGAATTTATAAATTCTAGACATAGCTAAGTTGATGATTTAGATCGGTCTTGAAGTGTAGTATTCATTCATTAATTCATTCAACATATTTTTATGCTAATCTGTGCATGATGCTCACAGAATTCACATTCTTAGTGAAGAAATAAATAAATGCATAATCATAACATATCAGGTGACAACAAACATGGTAAGAAAAGAAGATAGAGGTGGAATGAAGGATGTTTTTTACATAGAGATTCCTGGAAAGGTTTTTTCTATTTTTAAGTGATTTCTAAGCCAATGTTACCTCAATAAAAAAATTTATTTCTGAGCAAAATTCTATTGATAAATGATGAAAAGAGAGAGCCAAATGGACAAATAGGAAAAAATTCCAAGTATTTATAAAAGACCTGGTACAAAGACCTTGGAGCAGGCATGAACCAGAAGAGAGGGTAGGAGCTGATAGAGGGAGTAATGCGAGAGGTGGTATAGCCCATTGTTAGAACACTGGTGTTTATCTTGAGAGAGAAAGAAGCCATCACTGAGGTTAGATCCTGTGGGACAGGATTTACATTATTCACAGTAGTTGTGTAACTCAGTGCATGGGCATAAATAAAAGTAAAATTTGCTCTTATAAAGCTTCCACATTAAAGTAAGAATTCTTAAAACTTAACACCATTAGAAATACTGTACTGAGTAATACATAATTAGAAAAAGATTTGGAGGTTAGGGCCTCCCCGGTGGCGCAGCGGTTGAGCGCTGGGTTGCAAAGCTGCCCGCGGCCTCTGCGGCGCCGGCTCGATCCCCGGCTGCTCCCCGGCCACCAGAGGAGGGTCCCACATGGCGCGCAGAACTCTCCTGCCGCCCGCTGCTCCCCTCAGCAGTGTACTTCGGTCCCTCTGCCTGCTCTGCTCCCCGCTCTGGCTCTGGTGAATTCTCTCACCCTCCCGCGCTTCTGACTGTACCCAGTGCATGTATAAACAAAAACAAACAAATAAATAAAGAAAGAAAGAAAACATGCCTCTATATATATAAAAAAAAAAAAAAAAATTATAAAAAAAAAAAAAAAAAAAAAAAAGATTTGGAGGTTAGAGTTTCAAAATTTTTCTCATTTTATCTCACTGAGACAAAAGTAAAATTTTACCTGATCAGTAACATATACCTGATAGTTAATAAGAGAAAGGAAGTTAAATTTGTCTCTGGATGGTTCCTAATCAACATTATCTAAGCATGATAAAACAAGAATATCTCTTTACACCATATCCAGGAAACATTTTGCTAATAACATTGGGGACAAAAGATACATGTTTGATGAAATATTTAAATTATTGAGTGATTTTTTGAAGAAATTAACTATTGATAAATTATTACTATCTATTTAAGTATATACAACAACTCAAGATTTTTATAAACTAAAACATCCAATCAATCAAACATTCTAAATTATTATCTCACAAATGAAAATCTCTTCATTTTCTCAAAATACATATGAAACATATGAAACACCTAAAAGGATTATTTATACCTCTCCTTCAACACCTGAACAATTACACTGTAGGTAGGAAAGTAGAGAAAATATATTTGTTGAGTATCTAGAATATGCCAGTATCTGGGATTGCATTATATATACATATTGAATTTCTTCTTCAAAATAAACTATTGAGTAGGTGTTAGTAGGGGCCACTTTCAAAGCAAGTAAGAAGATAACAGAATTCATTCCCAAGTGGGTTAGTTCCCAAAGTAGCACTCCTAATCTACTGTTCTAGTCCCTTTTCCCCCCACCCCTCCAAATACATCTTGGTCTTACAGACCAAAAGGAAAACCTTGAGAAGAATTTCTGGTCCCCTAGGTAACACTGCATTTCAATCATTTCACAAAATTAACTATTCAATACACCTTAGAGCAAAATGACTTTCCATCTTCAAGCCAGACAGGCATTATATTGTGCACCAGCTCTCATAATGAAAATTATATACCAAATTCAAAAACAGAGGAAAATCATCTTTATTTACTGCACACTGAAGTTGCAGTATTACACAGTACAATAGGAATAGAAATAGACTCATCATCAGCTCATTAAAATGAAACAATGCATCTAGGGTTATTACAAGTACCAGGAAAGCTGAAGACATTCACAGCTACAGTCATTTGAAGTCTTATTTACATGGCAAAGGTATGCTGAATTAATCAAATGTCAGTGCAGGTATTGAAAAAATGAAAGGATGCTGATTATTTGTTTTGTTTGTTAGTTATCAACTTATTTCATCCCAACTGTTTTTGCCTTGCCACAAAAACTCTTGCCATTATGAATTTTTCATAGTCTGAATGCTAAAACAAATGTTAATACTTTAAAAATACATAAGTGGGAAATTACATAATGCTTTAGAAGTCTGGGATGTATTTTTGCTTATTTTACAGATTTGGCACACAACAAATTTACTAATAATTATCATTTGTACTCATTTCTTTCTTTTCTACTGGTCATCATTCCTGAAGGTAGAAGGAAGGTTTCCTGAATGAATCATCACTAGTTAGTGCTGCAATGAAAGCATCATTGAAACATCGATGAGAAACCATGCCTTCTCATTACTGCTGTAACTCCAGCTCCTAGCACACGTTTTCTTACAATAACAATAACTTAATGAATAACAACTTAATGAATAGTTAATAACAATAACTTAATGAAGAGTTGGAATTAATCAGAGATTTTTCTCCTCAGAGTCCTCTTAATTACATTACCTTGGGCATAGCATTTTTTAAAAAGATTTATTTATTTATGCATACAAGAAGTAGGGTGTAAGTCAGAGGTGTGGGGGGTGAAAGGAATCACCAGAGGGAGTAGGGAGCAGAACAGGCAGATCAACTAAAATAGACTGCTGAGGGGAGCAGCAGATGAGGCAGGAGAGGTCTGCTGCATCATATGGGTTGCTCCCTGGCCTGCCAGGGATGGAACTCAGTGCTGCAATGGCTGGCAATAGCTTGATAGCGCTGTCTTTAACCCCTGTGCCACCAGTGAGGCCCCTATCTTGGGCATAGCATTTTACCTACACTTGGTTCTCTCAGTAGCAAAGTGAGGATAAAAATATTAGATTGACATTATTTATAAAGCTGTAAGGATAAAATAAGGTATTAGAAGAGCATGTGTTCTAGTCAAAAAAACACAGATAAGTGATACAGAAGTGATTTTAAAATACAGAGCAACACTCAACATGATGCTGGTTAAGAGAAGGCCATAGGAGTCAAATAGTCTGGGTTCAGATCCCATCTTGACCATTACTATGTGGCCTTGCACAATAATTTACCTCTTTTAACTTCAGTTTTTCCATGTATAAAACACTGATACCTAATATGAAGTGCTATTATAAAGATCAAAAAGATGGCCTATCTAAAGCACTATTAGTGGTTGGCACATGGTCAACATTCAATAAATACTAGCTATTGCTATTATGATTTATTTTCAGTTTGATCAACTTAGTCCTTAGAACTAGATATTATTAATTATTTAAAGTTTTCATATAATGATATTGAAAGCAAAAGTATCCCAAGTAATGTGATTTACAGGGAAAAAATAAAAATGTTCCTCCCACCTCAAAAAAACTCTCTTTCAAACACCTGCCAAGGTACTTGAAGTTCCTATGTAAGATACAAAGGACAGACCACCCTCTGGGAGACAAATGACTATGGATGTCTTTGTTGAAGCTTGTTGTGCAACTGAGGAATCAATCATTGCTCAGACATCAGTCTCCTACCTTCAAAGTAAAGAAACCAAATAGGTTAGGTAAACTAATTTAGAATCATGGACTCCCAAGTTAATGCATGAAAGGAAATTAAATCTGTTTCACCTTGGAAAGAAAAAAAAAATCAATTCCTAATCTTAGCATAAATTAATTTACCTAGTTGGCTAAAGACATAACAGGATGGGAAACAGGATGATTATGATGGGATTTCGATGGGGTGGGGAGAAAAGGAAAGATAAAATTTTAAGCATGGGATATTGACTAGCATTAGCTCCTTGGAGCGCCAGCTCACTCACTATCTCCTCCATGACACTCTCCCAAGCTTCCCAATGATTCTCTCAGGATATGTATGATTCTTCCATATCTAACATGCATGTCCTTGAATGGCCCCCTACCTCCTTTTAGATGTATTTTTTTAATGGAAAGATTCCATTTTTATTTTGTTGTTGAGGTAACATTGGTTTACAATATATGAGGTAACATTGAGGTAACATTGAGGTTAACATTGAGGTTAACATTGTTAACATTGAAGTTAATATTGAGGTAACAATATATGAGGTAATATTGAGGTAACATTGGTTTACTGTATATGATTTGGAGGCATAGGATTGCACTATGTATATAGAATCTTTGAGAACAGGGAATGTATCTTGTTCTCAACACCCAGTGACATGCCTTACACAGAAAAGGTATTCAATAAAAAGTGGCCCTTTCAAATAAATGGTAAGGCATTAAGGAAGTGGGAGGACCTGTCAGCAGACAAGAGAAACAAGAATTTTGGAGAAGAGCTGGGAACAAAGGCTAGAGTACAACCAAAAAAATAAATTTTGCTGAATCACAATTTTGCCTGTAATTTTCAGGTACAAAGATTTTGGTTTCCAGGTCTGTTCTATTTTTAAGCCTGCCTTCAACAGGAACTCAAAAGCAGACTTGAATACTTGTGCAGTCTTCCTTATTTCACTTATAAGCATTTAAATATAACTCTTGAGTCTTTTACAGAAATATGCATTTGTCCGGGACATACAACAATGATGTCCACACATTTTTTAAGTCAGATTTGAACAAAGCACTTTTACCCCAACAGTTAGGTGGTGTCTTACCGGTTCTCCTTTATCCCCTTTCTGACCAGGTGAGCCTGGAGCTCCTGGTAATCCTGCTTCTCCCTGAACGAAAATGAATTTCTATGTTATCAAAATTCTGTCACATCGAAGGAAAGACATATAACATAAATATGAAGCTGTCAATACTAAAATAAAGCTTTACTCTCACCTGAACTGATGCTGATCACCCTGCTGGAGTGAACTTCCCCCACTGGAGTGAACTTTCCCTCTCCTTCTGGAAGCTCACTACTTTCCCTCTTTAAACACTAGCATTTTCTTCTCTTTGACACTTTCCGTGATCTGGACCCTTTATGCCCCCTGCCTATTGTACTTGCTTTTCTCACAGAGCTTACTATACAGTGTAGACTGCTAGTGGAAAAGTAAGGTTTCTCTAAACTTTCCCCTGATTCCCATTCCCATTCCTCTGGCCAGGCAGTGACGTGGTAGTAGGAGGCATAACTTCAAGGGCACGTATTAAGTCAAAGACTAGGGTATAAACAGCTCTTGGAACTAGGGCAAGGTTTCCTTTCCTGTATCATTTCCTCGGGTATAGACAGAGAAGAAAGTCAACAAAAGTTCACATGGCCCACTTTTAGCACAGCCCTCAGAACTGCTATTAACACTCACAGAAGCAGCACAGAAATAAGTCCATGGGCCCAGACTCTCCAAGCAGTCCATGGGCTATACAGGTGAAGGGAAACAAATTTGTTGAGTAACTAACAGAGCTCTCTATATTCCTCATGTAATTTATGGCAGAAGGAGGTTGCTGGCTCGATATCTGGATGTACTGGACAAATGCAGTCTCAACATAACAAAGAAATATATGTAGAGTATCTTCGAGCATATGTTGAGCAGGCACCGTGTTGCCTTCAAATGTGAATTTGCAGAACTGTAGCCTATTCCTGGCACACTAAGTACTCAGTACTCATCTGCTATACAGGTGGTTCCTCCCTTCACCTTTCTAGTCATTCTCATTCAAGTCCTGGAAGATAAGGATTCAGAACAATCCTGATAAAATCCTGATAACCCCCTTCTTTTAACCCACCCCAGTGACTGAGTGGTTGCAGCATTTTATACAACTAGCACTAAAGGGGAAGACAAATTCTGAGCATCACACCTGCATTCAAGGGGTGTGGTTCACTACGAAGGGTGACTTTTGATGGATATTGAATAAAACTAGCACACCTTATTCGAAATGCACTGGCACTGGCCCTTCAATTCCTGCTTTGCTGGCAGATATGCAGGCATTTTATTGGCATGAGCTGGTACTGATGATGATGATATGGTACTTCCAAAGTCAGTCTGCTGTGGGCACTAAAATCCAAAAAAAAGGATTTAGGAAATGTGGTAAATTTCAAACATTTTGAAGTTCCAAACAATATCTCTTACAAAACTAGGGAAGACCAGGGTTACCTGCAAAAAGCTGCTTCTAATTAACCAACGATTGACACAGCATGTGAAAATTTATCATATCTTTGCTCTTTAACTAGAACCCCTTTTATTCTTTTACTACACTAACAAATCCCTAGAAATGCATTAACATGTTGGTTTTTGTGAGAAATTGTAAAACTATTATGTTGACTTGCAAAAAAGTATAGTAATATAAAATAGTTAAAATAATTGCATTGTCACAATAAAATAATTTCTGTAAATGCACCAGCAAGTGTTTTATAAACAAAATGTAAAATAAATGCATGTGATTTGAACTTTTAAAATATCATGTACTTCAACAAGATGATTGCAAAGGTATATAAACTAGTAAATACTGTTTAGACTCTAAGATCGTATATATTTAGTCAAAGTATATTTTATAACAGTCAGTTGTCCTTTAAAGTTATTTGAAGGGCCTCCCCGGTGGTGCAGCAGGTGAGCGCTGGGCTGGGAAGCTGCCCACAGCCTCTGCAGCACCGGTTCGATCCCCAGCTGCTGGCAAGGGTCCCACATGGCGCGCAGACCTCTCCTGCCGCCCACTGCTCCCCTCAGCAGTGTACTTCGTCTGTCTGCCTGTTCTGTTCCCTGCTCTATCTCTGGTGAATTCTCTCATCCCCCTGCGCTTCTGACTGTAACCAGTGCTTGTATAAATAAATAAATAATCTTTACCAAAAAAAATAAATAAATAAAGTTATTTGAAAGCCTCCACTGTAACAGACAGGCAATAAATTTGCACTTATCCAGTAGGTTCAGAATATGCTGGACAAGATGAAATAAAATGTGGTTATAAATCAATGCATTTTTTCTCTCAAAAAATAAATCCAGATGGAGAATCTGAAGAGGATAAATACATCCTTTATTCTCAGCATCATTTGCCAAGCTCCTGAGCCTGGTTTGTAACTCTGAATTTGCAATTTCATGAATTTGTAATTTCATAACTCTAAATTTGCAATTTAGGGGAAAGTGTTCACATGTTACTTTGTATACTACAAATTAGATATGCATGAAAAATGATGTCAGGATACAAAACTAAGACTGTCAGTGGTTAATTACTATAGTGAGATCCTGGTCGATATTTATTTTCTTTGCATTTGGTTGTATTTTCCAAAATAGACATATATAACTTTTGTAACAAAAATTATTTTGAAAAATGGGTAATGCTCTAATGCCTTTGAGAACAACAATAAAAACTATTAAAAAAAATAGCATCCAGAAATACTGCAACTCATTTTTTGTCTTCACCACTAGTTGTAGCACACCTGTTCTCCAGATTTAATGACTACTTGCTTTAGTATTTCTAAATTCACAAGTCCAAAAGTCACATTAGAATGAAACAGGACTATCACCAAGACAAGCCATTTACCTTAAATGATCTGATAGGATTTTTCAACCACTTCCCAGTCAGACAAGCGAGACAACTTTGCTTTGGAGAACTGATTCACTATATTAAATTGGGTATGTAAATGACTTTAAAAGTATGTCTCAGCCTTCACTATAAAACTGTCCACACTTTCCATAAAGTGCCTACAGGGAACATAAAATGTACAAGCAAGGACTCCTCCCCTCATAAACTTCTGGTTTTGATTTGACACATATTCGGTTAATTAGCCCTCAAAATTTTAATCACATTTCTCATTTATTTTCAACAACTGTTGGTGATTTCTTTCTCCTCATATTTGTTCTTCAGTCTCTCTGTCTTTGTAACTTTATTGCTTCAGAAACAGAAAATGTAATTAGTAGAAGCAAAGAAGTATATTTATAAATTATCTTGATGAAATTTCACCTTTGAAATGCTAAAAATATCAATAACAAAAACATGTCTGAAACTGCAGGACAGGGGCCTCCCCGGTGGCGCAGCGGTTGAGCGCTGGGTTGCGAAGCTGCGCGCGGCCTCTGCGGCGCCGGTTCGATCCCCGGCTGCTCCCCGGCCACCAGAGGAGGGTCCCACATGGCGCGCAGACCTCTCCTGCCGCCCGCTGCTCCCCTCAGCAGTGTGCTTCGGTCCTTCTGCCTGCTCTGCTCCCCGCTCTGGCTCTGGTGAATTCTCTCGCCCTCCCGCGCTTCTGACTGTACCCAGTGCATGTATAAACAAAACAAACAAACAAACCAGCAAATAAATAAAGCATGCCTCTATAAAAAAAAAAAAAAAAAAAAAGAAACTGCAGGACAAAATTAGATTTTTAAGCCAGTACATTAAAATTTTCTGAGTTTAAAACATTTTTCAAGAAACTATAGTTGGTTTCAGAATTAAAGCAGATGCACTGAAATGGCCTTTATATAATTAATTTTCTTGCACACTTAAAGTATACCAAGTTTCTATTTTCTATTAGATTATTAGCAGATGTCTATCAATAGGAAAATAAGTAGTCTTTTGTTTTTTTTTCCCCTATAGTTGCAGATGAATCCCTACCTTATTATTTACTTCCTGAAACTTTCAAATAATCTTAAGATTTATTTTTTATTTATGTATGCCTACAAGAACTGGGGTATAGGCCAGAGGTGGTGGGAGAAAGGCGTGAGAGGATTCAGCAGAGACAAAGTGGGAAGTAGAATAGGTATATCTACTGAAATACACTGCTGAGAGGAGCAGTGGGTAAGATAGGAGAAGTCTGCTACACTATGTGGGTTAGTTCCCTGGCTTGGATCAAACTGAGGCTGCAGCAGCAATAGCCTAATAGCACTGAGACTTAACTGCTATGCCATCAGGGAGGCCCAACTTCCAAATATTCTTATAAAAATAGGATTCAAAACTTTTTTCACTAAGGTCATGTCACTGCATTTAATTATCAAACCACTCCATCACCTAAACTTTCTTAAACCGTTTTCTTGTATTTGAGTTGAAAATGTCTATTATGTGATGATATTGAATAGTGACCATTGGTCAAGACTATAGTGTTTACATATGTCAAGATATCATTATGGCACTTCAAAAGACCATAATTAGTATAAAGTAACTTTTGGAGAAATAACATCTTTACTATTTTAAATGTGTGATGCCAGGAAGTCTAGGTATTTCTTCAGTCTGGAGACTGGCATTCTAAATTATCCTTTTGGATATTTATAGAAAGAGATTTGGCTGGCTTTTACTTTACTTGGAATGAGAGCCATAAACTCGGTTAAAGAAATGTTTTATAAAACCAAGTTAGATAAACAAAACACATAATTTTGAAAGATGTAGGTATCCTTTTCACTCAACTTGCCACACTATTATTCTACTATCCAAGATGAATGATAAAAGTAATCATTTAACTATTTTTTTAAGATTTATTTTTATTTATGCATACAAGAACGGTGGGGGGAGGGTGTAGGCCTGAGAGTCGGGGGTAAAATGATTTATCAGAGACAGAGTGGGGAGCAGAACAGACAGATGTACTGAAATACACTGCTGAGGGAAGCAGTGAGTGAGACAGGAAGGGTCTGCTGTGCCATGTGGGTCAGCTCTCTGGCCAGGGATCTAATTCAGGCTGAAGTGACTGGTGATAGCTTGATAGCTCTGAGACTTTAACCCCTGCACCACCAGGGAAGCCCAATTACTTAACTATTGATAAAACTTTCATGTAATTTTTTGATGTTAAGTAGAATTTCTGTAAATCTAACATACAACAATAATAGCATTTTCATATTTTACTTTTTATTTTTTTTAAAAAAAAGATTTATTTATTTGATGTATACAAAGCTGGGATGGAGGCCAGAGATGTGGGGGTTGAAAGGATGCTCCAGAGACACAGTGGGGAGCAGAACAGGCAGATCTACTGAAATACACTGCTGAGGGGAGCAGCGGGCAAGACAGGAGAGATCTGCTGCACCATATGGGTCACCTCCTTGGCCAGGGATTGAACTCGTGCTGTAGTGGCTGCAGATAGCTTCATAGTTAATGCTGCGTCTTAACCCCTTGCACCACCAGGGAGGTCCTACTTTTCATGTTTTTTATGACTTTTTAGAGTTAACCCCTTTAAAACTCATTTTTATCCCATCTATCTCTTTTATTAGTTTATATGTTGCCAAATTAAGAAACAATGTTTTGACTGCCTTCTGTAAATACAGGACAAGTAATTAAAAGAGAGTATAAAAGTAAAAGTCCCCTCAGAGTATTTAAAACATAGCTGAATAATTTTTAAAACAAATACTGCAATATTATGATTTATAAGAAATATATATTTGGACATTCAGAAGACCAAAATATAGTTTTCATATATATTTATTCTTCATTCAGAGTCCCTGGTTCACACCCTCAAAATCCTTGGAATTTCCTAAGTGTTTAGTGAGATAAAGGTATCTTGTTATGTGAATGAGATGATTTTTGGAAGGCTCAAAGAGGAACCGGTTGCCAGGAAAAACAACAAAGAGATTAGAAGGTTGGGACTTTCAGTCCCCAGACCTCTAGGCTGGAGATAGAGTTCAATTGTCAATGATCAATTATTTAATCAGGTCTGCCTAAGTAAAGAAGCTTACATAAAAACCTAACAGCATGGGGTTTTGTGAGCCTATGATTTGGTAAATATCTAGTGATTTGGGACAACGAGCACCCCTGATGAAGGGATGGAAGCTCTACACCCTTCCCCCACACCTAACCATATGCATTTCTTCCATCTGGCTATTCCTGAATAATATCTTTTGTAATAAGTGGGTGATCTAGTGAGTAAATGGGATACTGTGATCCACTCTAGCAAAATAACCAAACCTCAGGAAGGACTGTGCAAACCTCTGATTTATAGCCTGTAGGTCAGAAACACAAGTAATATTCTAGGTTTCTAACTGGCATTTGAACCAGAGGGGGGTCTTGAGAGACCGAGCCCTTATCCTATAGAGCCTGATACTCTCTCTGGGTAGATAAGTGTCAAAATTGCTTGTTGGTGTGGGAAAGTCTCCACACACACTCATGCCGGAATTGGGTCTGGGAACTCTTTCAAATGCAATCTTATCTAAATGGGACCCATCACTGCTACACTATAGTGGGAGATACAAAATCCAGTATTTTCTTTTAATGGAAGATAGATATAAGAAACTAACAGTTGTACAGTTAGGTTGTAAATATTAAGAAAGAGGCTAAAAGAACTCGATTAAAATTTGTGCCAAGAGAGTCACCAAAGGTTTTAAGAAAAAGAATAGAGAACATGAATATGCCTTGTTCATGTTTGTTAGCTTTGTTCCTTAGCATAGGAATCAGAAGAACAATGTTTTTAAATAATAAATGTTTAGTGAAAAAGTAAATAAATGGATATACAAATCAATGATTCAGAGACTTATTCTAGTTATGTTGGGGAAAGAAAGGACTAGCAATATAGCAAAGGCAGTTGGCACCATAGCGCAACAGTGCAACAATCCAGGCAGGAAATTAAGTGAGCTTTGGCAGTAACAGGGAAAAGAAGACACAGAAGAAAAATCCATCACAAAGGAAAACTATAAAGGATGGAAAACAGGGTACAAGAGCAAAATGAGTTATAATGAGGTGTGATTCATAGATTTATAACTCCTATTACTAGAAAATGATAATGATTCTGTTGGAACATAGTTTAGGGAGAACAGGATGCAATCTCTTTTATTTATGTTGGGTCCAAAGTGGGGATATTCATCCCTGAAGTTCAGGACAAAATACTGGGATTAAGTGTTCCTGTGAAAAGAAACTATGGGAACATACTTTTTTCGAACAAATTAACCACGTGGCTTCAACAGAAGATATTCATTGCTGCCCTACATTTGGACCCTATACACCAGGCAATTAAAGGTAATTGGTGTTTTACATCCTCATAAGCCATGAAAATTAACTTACCTTGGTATCTGATATTTCACAGCATGTCTCCTGAGCTATGGAGTTTGAGTTACAGTAGATTTTAAGTTGGTGAAGTTCAATCTATTAAAAAAAGAGTAATAAAAGACACCTGATTAGCTTTTTTGAGAAGCACATTTAGTCACTTAAGAACTATGGTAATGAACTAGAAAGAAAAAAGAAGTTAATATAAAAAATTCCTTGTATATATCTTTAATGCATTTTCTTTGTTTTAGGATTCACTATTTTATGGACCTTTTGGGAACTAGATATTGATTCAGTATTGAGATAGATCTATATATAAAAGAAATCAGGTAGTGAAAGCAATTGAAAACCTTGGATAGTTGTTTCAAACTAAAATAAGAGTAATATTTCTAAGTAAAAAATTCTAGAAAAAAAGTAAAATAAAAGGTATGAGCACATGATGGAAAAGATGTTTTATCTATAGCTCCAGACTTCCTACTTGAGACACTGAAATAGATGAATATGTTTCAATAAGAAAAAAAAAGTATTTTGCTTTTTTCTATATTAATGGATTCTGTCTAATACCTATGCGATTTATATTATAAAGACATAAACCTAAGAAAGGCTCACAATCTTTTCACAAAAATAAATGATTCCTGCTATTTGCTCAGCAGAGGTATGTAGTTTGGCATTTGGACATGAAATTAAAAGTACTTCGATGAAAGTACTATCACGCTGTTCAATGAAACATCAAACAGTCATGTAAGAGAGAGTAAATAGTGCAAACTATTGATAGAATTTCAATATGATATATGCTATTTTAAATCAGCTTGTGATTACAAATTTAATAATTTAATTATCAATTAATTGTATGATTGTTTGGTTTATAACATAGGTCCTGAACAACCTTAACCCTCCCTTTTCCCTGGTCCACTCACACATTCTATCTTCAATAAATGCAAAATTCTGAGGTAAAAGATACAATGATTCCTTTTCTATAACATTTTGCAAAATTATTGAAGTTAACTTTTATTTATAAAGTTTATATTTGCTTTTTTACATATTGTAATGAAATATGAGGTAGTTATACACTTATTAAATAGAATATAGAATGGAGACTCCAATTTACTTTTCAAGTAAATTTAGTTTATCATCATCACTGTCATCAAAATAGCCAATAAATATTGGAATCATGCTATATACTATCTATAGTCATAGTCTCTTCATATGAATTATTTTACTTTACTGAAGAAAGATTATCAGTTTTTGACAGATTACAACAGAATCAATATACACGATTATAAACTCCATCAGCCTAGCTTTAGTCATGGTTTTTCTACTCATTATTTATTTTAGAATTTTTCATTGACATAGCACTTTAGAAGAAACTTTATGGCTAAATCTGTACTGACTCTTGTTAAAGGATTTGTTTGCTTAAAAAATCCTTTATATCAGTTTTGTCATCACTTTCTCACAAAAGCACTTGAGTAGTATAAGTAAAATAAAACTCAATCAGTAGAATATTTTAAAAACATTGTGAACTCAACGACAACAAAAAATTAACAACCCAATCAAAAAGTAGGTAGAAGTAAAAAGATACATTTCCAAAGAAATGCAAATGGTCAGCAAATATGAAAGTGTTTATCACTTATTATCAGTGAAGTGCAAATCAAAACCACAATGAGATGTTACCTCAAACCTGTGAGAATGCCCATGTTAAAAAAAAATAAGTAACAAAAGCTGGTGAAGATGTGGTGGGAAAAAAAAAATCCTCTTACACTACTGGTGGGAATGTAGAATGTAAATTGGTCCAGCCACTATGGAAAGCTGTGTGGAGGCTCCTCATAACACTAAAAATAGATCTACCATTTGATCCAGCCATTCCAATCCAAGGAATCTACCCAAAGAACACAAAAACAGTAATTCCAAAGGAAACCTGTACTGCTATCTTTATTGCAGCACTATTTACAATATCTAAGACATGGAAACAGCCAAAGGCCCTAAAACAGATGATATATATACACAGTGGAATACTACTCAGCAATCAAAAAAGATAAACTCATGCTATTTGCAGCAACATAGATGGAGCTGGAAGGGATTATGCCAAGCAAAATAAGTCAGGGGAAAAAAAGATAAATACCAGGTGGTTTCATTTATAAGTGGAATATAGAGAAACCAAACAAAGTGTCAGGGAAATAAAAAAGACAAAACTTGGAAATTGACCATAAAGACATAAAGCATGGGGAGAGAGAGCAGAGGGGTCAAAACAGGGGAGGGAAGAGCACAGGGACTATGTTGATGGAGCATATGTGCTATGCTGCTGGGAGAACTACAGGGACTACATCAAAGGGGAGAAATCAAATACCATCCAAAAATTAACAAAGATGTAAGAAAGTAAATAAATAAAAAATAAAAACATAAAACATTTTTATATTACAATAGATCTTCTGAATCACAGAGTTTGTGTGAAGATGAAAAATTAATCCACTTAAAGTTTTAGTAACTTTAACTTAAAGAGTGATTATATTCTTTAAAAACCTGCATCATTTTGATATTCCTTTAAGTTTATCCTCAAATGAACTAAGAATCCATATTCAACTATATAACCACTGTCACACTGTAATTTTCATATTTTGTCTTTTTATAAGGATGCGCCTGACACTCCTCAGCCTCAGATTCTGGGATTAATTCTTTCCTTGATGAGAAGATAATGAGTCACAAGACACAACACTCAATCTTCAGAGGTGAGCTCAGAGCTCTGGCCCCATTCTTGCAACAACTTGCTTCTCTCGTTGCACTGTCTCCCCCAACAGTTATGAACGTATCTCAGTGTGCTCTTTGGTTCTTTCAGTTCCTCTGGAACCATAACCAACTCTGCTCTCACAAATACTATGATACACAAATTTCTAGTCCCAAACTATTGTACTTGCAGTAGGGACTCCTGTACCCCTCACCACTGTTGGCTAAAATTCCCAGAAGTCAACTTCCTATTTGCCTATATGCCACTGACCACTGGAAGTTCATCTCTGATGTCCTACTTGCTGCTTTCCACATCCTTCCTTGCCTTGAGAGACATTTTTCTGAAATGTCTATGTAGTACTAATGTTGTTAGTTAATGTTGTTATTATTATTAGCAGCCACCATTTACTGACATAGACTTTCATCCTTCCATGAGTCTTCAAGACCTTTGAAAATAAGAGCAGCAGTTTTATTTTTGTTTGTTTGTTTTCCACTCTCTTGTGCCAGGGTTGAAAGATGTGTCTATCCCTGAAAAAAATAAATGAATCTACAGGGGCTGACCATGTACTAGGCACTATGGCACATACTCTATACACTTATAATTAGTAACTCTACCAATGCTATCTAATAATTGAGGACATGGAAACTGTGATAAATCAACGATAAATTAACAAATCCGAACAGTAAAGCAGGTGAGGTGGGATTTACAACCCCGTCTTTTTGATCCCTGAGCAGCTCACTTACTACGAGTCCATGATGTTTCATCTGCACAACTTGCTTCACACTAGCCCTAGTTATGACATTCTCACTGCTTTGGTCACTGTCTCTAAGAGAAGACAGTTTAAAAATAGTATGTTGAATATCCCTCTCTTCTGATGAAAGTTTGGCCAAATATGTGTTTGCACTGAATTGTATTTTCAGACTAAAACTGAACCATTAAAATGTGTTAACCATTAAAATGTGCTAACTAATGTGTTAACAACATTAGTAATTCTTATTGGTGACCTACATTCAGATTATTTCTATGGATTTTCCATCACTCAACCCACAAGAAAATGTGCAATCATCAAATTTAGATATATATCACTCTTTTAAAGATTGTAGGCCTTCTTCTCTAGGAAAAGCTATAAAAATCTATACCATCTGAAGACCACATGCAATTTTGAAAGGACCTTTTCATCTGAAAGGGTTTTATTGGCTAATTGTTCTCATCCAAATGATCTACTGATACAATTAATGCTTGTGTTTCAGTCCAACACAACCCTGAAAAACCATTACATAGCTTATGAAAAATAATCTGCAATACAAAACAATTATGATTCTGAGGATGAATAAATAGTCTATTGTTCTTGAATAAAAACACCATATAATCTGGAACCATTTAATTTGAAGTTCATCTTTTTCTAGTTCTTTCTATTCAAAACACATGAACTTAAATCAAGCTTACTTTTTGTATCACAATTTCAATTTTTATTAAGATTTAATTTTAATAGCCTTATTTTTTTAATTTATGGGCTGGAGAAAATGGGTGAAAACAGGTAGAAGATACTATTTGTGAAAATACAATTGGAAATACAGAGCTATCCTTCACACATCTGATGGCAAACTAATTTATACAGTGTTGAGAAGGGACTGCATTATACAGTAATTAAAAGCAGAAGTTTTAAAAAAGATATTTTGTTTGAATTCTAAATTTTTACTAGTTCTCTTTCATAACCAATATCACAACTCACATCCACAGGCTTGCCATCTGAAGCTCGTGCCGCAATAACAGTCCTTCCATGAAAGTCCACAGTGTCCCGTTTATCGGTATGCCGGCTTGCAATTAAATTACAATCCATATAGAGTGAAATGCTCCGGGATTGTACACCAATGCCAAGTTTATGCCACTGACGATCAAACAAAGAACGGAGTTCTCGATTTTTAAAAATGTAGTTCAACACATCACCCTCAGCAGCTTGAAACATAAATTCCACCACCTTCTTTCCACCATCAACTACGATAGAAACCTGAAAAAAGGAAAATTATCTTTAAATGTTTTAAAATCAGAGTTCAAAATTATTAAAGCATGAAATAAAAACTCAAGGCTCACATTAGTATAATTTCTTATAACTGAGGCACTTTAGTGAAATGTTTAGATGAAACTTATGTTCAACAGATTTGTTAACCTAAATGACATAATATATCCAGCTACAAAAATGGTTTAGATATGTAGTATTCTGGTAAATATAATATGCATCTTTCTTGAGAGAACATGTAAGAATGTGTATGTATGTATCTAACTGTATATGTCTAAAAATATATACATGTATAATTCTGCATGAGTAATTCAAGAATTCAGTGTTACTATTTTAAAACAAATAAAAATATGATCACTTCTCTTAGCATGGAAACTGAGATCAAATTCTCTAGCCTTTTGGTGATCTGTATGGTACAGAGAAAATGCATTTCATTGTGGACATACTCTGAGCGCAATTCATTTTACCATTATAACCTGTTGTGACTAAATCATCAGGTTAAAAGACCAGTTATAGGAGAAGTATCTCAGTGGATATGTACAGAAATTAACACAAACGTATGGTGCCAATAATTACCCTTACAGGTTTTCCTCTTACTGAAATACTACCCACCCTTTTTTCTGCCAAATGCCATGTCCTTCACAAGTATTCCCAGATGCCTGCTCTCCCTTTGTTCTAGTTTGGGGAAGCTGTCTTTTCTTTGTCTATAACATCTGTTGAATAAATTTTTACTGATGGATTACTTTACCTTTTCATTTACTAAGGATTCAGATGGAAAAATGAATAACTTTAAAAATAATACATAATAGAGAGATGGTAAGAGATAAAGAAGTTCTCAGTGACATGGAATTAGGGTCAATGAGGTAGTTGTGATGGAGGTTTGAGCATTTTTAGACAAAGTAAGAATTTAGTAGTCAAAATAAAACTAAAACCAAATCTTGGCTAACCCACCAGGCTCTCATATTACAGATCTCAAAACAGTCATTTCAACCTCATTGTAGCACTTCCATGTTGATGGCTACTTCAAAAGAGAGTATTCGGACATTAAATCTGCCTCTGGTGTTGAGAGTAGTTCCAACATTCAAAGGTCCTAAGCACAGAAAAGAAAACTAATCAACACAGTTTTCATGGTTCCTTACTTGTGGCATATTCTTCTGGTTTAAAATCTGCCACAGAAACCACCGTTCCCTTTTGGTGCTTCTTCGTACACGAAACATGGCTGTTATGGTGTATTCCTCAGGAAGGCCCCGGGGAAACATCTTCCTATGGGAGAAAACAAAGAACTATCATAGGAAAACCAAAGATGGCAAAGCAAAAATCTAGGTACAAAGATCTAGTTGGTTATATTACTATGTTGTGATACTCACTCAATACGATGGTCCAATGAGAAGAATCTTAGAAATAATTACAGTTACAGTCTGGCAAACAGTAGAGAGTAATAAAAGAAAGAAATAGTACATCTGGTTTTGTTGCTGGAGAGAAGTACGGAGTACTTCAATGAACCCTGATAATAGTAAATGCGTATTTCCCAAAGAATTTTTATCAAACTCTTGCAAAAGAGTTTCTAATACTCATTTTCTATTATCAATTTAAGACTGATAGTAAATATAATAACTAGACTTTAGCTTTATTTTTCATTCCTATGGAAAATAAAATTAGCAAATTCTTTCTAAGTAGCAGGGGAAGCCTCCTTCTACCTCAGTCTTGTTTCAAACACTGGTCTAAGACAGTACCATATGACTCTTTGGTCTTCCTATGACCACCACCTCAGTTCTGGCTCTCTTCAACTGTCACCAAAACAGTTTCACTCACATTATCACTCATTCCCTTATCTCTACGACTTTCTCTTTAATTCATCCTAAACTACTGCCAAAGGAACACTCATGTGCGGAGTTCTAAGGACACATCAGTTCTAGGTAGTTTCATGGCAAGCATCTTAGCAGCAAGCAGTTCTACAGTACAACCAACTGGCTATAAGGAAATTTTGCTGTAAAAGAGAATAGAACTAACTGGCTGTTTGGCTTCATTTCTCCATTAAGGAAACAAGAAGTCAACTCTTTACAAATGGACATGTTATTATTTTCTAGTAATGAGGTTAGCTTTACACTTTTTAACTTCATAACCATAAGGTTGATTAGAGAGAAACATCTAGTGAGAACATTAGTGAGAAAAAGTACAAGACAAGGAATGAAGGAAATACTTGGAGCACAAGTGCTTCCACAATAGAAAACCAGTTATTTACTCTCAACTTTATATTACCAGTTCAATACTCTCTAGTATTTGCCCATGAATTATGTTTCATTAGTCATTTTGAATGTCCTGCTTTTATTTTTTCTTTGTCTTTTATGAGGAAATAGCCTATAGCCAGTTAATTAAGCATCAAGATTGTTTGCAGAGAAGATGCTTGCAGCAAAACTACTGGACATGCCTATCTCCTCTCTTCTTTGGTGTCTCCATTGTACAACTCCTTGGTCTCATATTCAAGGCATTCATAGTTTAAGTCCTGAACTTCCTAGCCAGTTTTCTATCCATCTCTTCCCTAGTAAATATTGAGTCAAGCAAAAAAAAATAAATAAACAAAAAAACTATTATTTTATTCCTTGTTCTTTGCAATTACAACTCCTCCTCTCTGCCAATGCTCATATTTTTTCAACTAAACTGATTTTCAATCCCATCCAAACCCAACCCATTCATAAGTTCTGATCCTTTCCATCCTTCAGGGTCTCAATATAAACTCCTATCTTTTATTAAATCTTTCCTTCCCTATCAGAGATAACTTCTTCACTTGTATTTTCTTTCTAGTTTGTCAAGGCTACAGTAAAGTAATCATAGTAAATGCTTCGCAGAATACTAAAGATGAGCTAATGCTCAAAAGGCAATGCAACAACATGTGGTACACAGTTTCCCAAAATAATCAACTTATTGCATTTATATACCACAAATGAAACAGACATTAAAATTAAATATATTTTTCAGTAATTTAAAGTCTAGGTCAAAAATTACAGATATTTTACATTTCATGAAGTTTTCTTCTTTGATAAAAATAATAAAACAATAATATTATAAGTAATAATGATAAATAATAATTTAAAATTAATTACACTTAAAGAAAAATTAATTTTTCTTAGCCTAAGGTCATACTGCATGAAAATACTTACTATATTTCCCTTTCAGAAATTTGTATTATTCTTTCAAAAACAAGAATGATTTTGCTTGTCAATATTGTAATTTTTGAAGAAAATTTTTTGTATTTTAAAAATAATACACCAAAAATACATCTACTTTTACAAACTCTGTTTCTTGTTTATTCCAGACAAGCACAAACACTTAATGTGACACAGAGTAATTTCTCTAGGTCTTGCCAAAGTTCTATTATAAAAGAGACCATATTGGATTACTAGTCTGTTACCAGAGAGATATAATGACAGCTTGCTATGTCTAAGATATTCATGTTGGAATATTTTTGAATGGAGTGTAATTTCCTATAAGAAATTCTATCCATTGCTTATTCAGTGATACTCCCATTAAGAAAAATATTGTTGATCCTTATTTGCCAAGCTCATTCATATATTAGGCTAGAAATTCTCAATGGGATATTACCTACCTTCCCCCCATTTTGTACATATTGTATTTATAGAGTTCAGTGCTATAAATCAACAACTCATCCACATAAAATAATATTAATCTACATCTAAGGAGTTCAAAATTTAGTGAATTTAAGTACATTTATTCATTCATTTCCTATAGTCTACTTTTTTTCACATTAATAAAGACTTCACAGATAGGTAAGAGTAGAGGTATACGAAAGTCACAAAATGTTCAATCTAAAATTAACTTTTTAAAAACATGACTAAGAAAAATTCCTAAAGAGCCAAACTAAAGTTATTCCAAATTATGCAAAGTTGCCAAAGGAGGCTTGCTGACTGGCATCCTCTTTGACTGACCCTTGAAAACACCAGTTCTATAGATACCTATATGTGTTCAATTGGATAAACATTAAAATATTATTAAAGATGAAGTTATTCACTATTAATGACTTATTAAGAATGAGTTACATACATTTATGATATATTAAAGATATTAACTAGATTAAGAAAAAATTCTTTTCTGATTAGAATTTATTTAAAATCATTAGGAAATACAAATAAAATGATAGCATTGAAACGGTATCTTTATTACAAGAAAGATTTAGGCACGAGATAGAGAAAACACTTAACCACTCTATGTATGTATAATTGTTATCAATTGGGATTCTAAATCCACTGTCTTTTAAATCTGGAATGAATTCAGAAATGCCAAATTCTTATTTACTATGATGTACTTTCACTGACAAGTCAGAACATCTAGTATTAGAGCTTACTTCCTCTCTGGAAAATAGTTAAGTTTGTAAAAGAAAGCTCTATTAATATTAAAACAGTTCCAATAAGTCAGTCAAACATTAGAACAAATATAACAAATTGGATAACAACTAATGCTTGTATCGGAAAGCATAGAACAGAGATCTACAGGGGTTATCATAAAACAAGAAGTTTAAATCGGGAGGGCACAGAGAGAAAAATTAAGCAGAAATGTCCCAGCTTTAGCCAAACCAAGCTGAGATAACATTGTTATGAGTTGTAGGATAAAAAGTCATGGTAAGGCACTGAGTTTGAAGGAAAGTTTCAAAAAGAAGGTGATGTCATAGGGGAGATTCAACAAAGATAAACCTTGAATATTTCCTTTGCCTATGGGCTCACATCTCTAAGTTCCTATTTGGCATCTCCTCTTGGATGTTAAAGACTTATCTAATCATATAACTGAAATAGACCCTTTTGTTTTCTCCCAAACACATCCCTTTATGATTCCACATCTGGAAATTAACATTCACCCAGGTGCTTCAGACAAATTCTTAGAAATCACTCTTAATTCTTGCCTTTCATTTATTATCCCGCAAGCCATCCAACCCATCAGTAAGTTTTATAGTTTCTACCACCAATAGATACTGATTCTGTCTACTTTTCACTTCCATTCTTAGGGCCTTGTCCAAGCTGCTATCATCTCTCTCCCAGACGTCCTATACTGTCCTCACTGTTCTCAATCTTTTGCCTCCTTTAAAATTGAGTGTGCACACAGAAAACTAGAAGAGCTTTCAGGGCAGGTTCTTCTTTATTTATAACCTTCTGAGTCTCATGATTCCTAGAGTAAAATGCACAGCCCTAATCATGGCTCATAGGCCTAAAGTGTTCTGACCTCTGTTTAGCTCTGACACATCATCTCCTATTCCAGTCTGTGTGTGTCACCAAGACTCTAGTGACAAGGACTTGAATTTTGTTCCGTGAACACACCAAGCTCATTGAGGTCTTAGGTCTGTGTACTTCCTGTTTCCTCTCCTAAGATTTTTTTTCCCCAGAAGTCCTCACTGAGATGACTTCTGCTCACCATTCCCATCGTAGCTACAATGTTACTTCCTCTGAAAGGTCTATAGTTGTTCTCATTCCAGTTCCTATTTAACATATTCCCTTGTTTCATTTTCTTCATAGCCTTCTAAATACCTTTTAAAAAACATATTGGTTTACATATCTATTGCCTGTCTCCAAACATAAGAAAGTAAAACAGGGGTTCTGTCAGACTTATTATGAAAAATCAAACATCTAGCCTAGTACCTGATTTCTAGAAAACATTCAAAAAAATTTGTTCCATTCCTGGAAAATCCATAATAATGCCTCAAACTTGGGACTCCCTATGATCACTTCTAGCAGGTACTAAACTCTGTATGCATTTAAAATCTATGTTAGTATGCACAATGCTTTAAAGTTAAGGCCTTATAGCACTGTTTACAATAGCTAAGCTTTGGAAACAACCCAAATGCCCAAAAATAGATGACTGGATCAAGAAGATGTGGTACATATATACCATGGAATATTACTCAGCATTCAAAAAAGATAAACACATGCAATTTGCAGCAACATGGATGGCGCTGGAAGGGATCATGCTCAGCGAAATAAGCCAAAAAGAAAAAGAAAAATACCGGATGGTCTCACTCATAGCAGGAATCTAGAAAACTTAAATAAGGGACCAGGAAAATGAATATAAGAAAGTGAAAATCAAAATCAACAAAAAACTATGAACCAGAGACACTTTTTGGGGGGGGGGGGGGGGGAGGGGAAGGATTGGGGTCAGAATGGGGCGTTTGCAATTGTATGGGGGAATATAAAAATAAAATTTATTATTTAAAAAAAAATAATAAAATAAAGTTAAGGCCTTATAAGGTTGTACTATAGCACATTTAACAATAAAAAGCAGGGAAAAAAATCAAGGCCTGTGTGATTTTAAGACAGATTAATAAAATGCAATCAAAACAAGTCTAAGAATTTAATCAATATTTTTATTTTCAATAAGAAGTTTAAAGTCTATACAAGTCATAGCAAAATAAAATAGCTGCTCCAAGATGATTTCACCAGAAGTGTACTTCAGCAAAAGTACACTTTGGAAATGATTCAGTTTTAAGGCACCACGCATAATAATTTCTTATAGTTCTACATTCCTGAAGCTAAAAGGAACCTAAATAGTGATTTAGATCAAACACCTCACTTCATAAATAATGCAGCTGCCCTACCATCATGTTGTCAGACAGAGTTCTAGTTAGGACTTGAACTTGGGACTCCTGATTCCAAGGTCAGCATTTTCTAGCATATCAAGTTGCTTGCATCCTATGGCTTAAAATGAAAATTTCCCCCATCATTAGTGACCTGACTTAAAAGTAATGCTTTGGGGTTATAGGGAGAAAAAAATCCATTTTTTTGAGTACTTGGTAGGGGGAAAAGTGTATAAATATAAAATATTAATTTTAGGAAATGGATAATTAAAATGTTTATTTTAATATTAAAAATAATAAATCATATTTTGGGCTGTGAACAAAGTATTATGACATTTACATATCCTAGGTGACAAGAAGCCCCATGGAGTAGATCACTGCAGTTCTTTCTCCTAAGGATTTTTGAGCACAGATCAGGAAGTATCCTAAACCAGACAGTAATATGTTTAAAATAGGGATTACTGTATGTTGGATTTTAGGAAAGATATTTGCTCTCCAGAAGGTGATTTCCAACCAGAAAATGTTTCTCTATATATTTCTTAGAGGTCATTTCTTAGAAAATTAGGGGTTTTCACCAAGTATTTCTCTTAAAATTAGTGCAACATTCAGGAAGCAGTAAAAAGTGTAAGAACATTCTATATACTAATAACTAGGTAGTATCAAAAAGGGTATGAGGTGTTCTGATTTTTAAAAAAATGACTTTTTCTCTTCCAGGTTAGAATATATTGGGAATTGAAATGCAATACCTTAGAAAGAACATCAGTAGAATGGTAACCTAACTAAAAAGACAAGTAATTCCTTTAAATGCAGAAATAATGATCATAAATGTGACTATTGGATGGACCATATTACTATTGACCATTAGCACCAATTCTATGTTAACACTTCTCTGGCATAAAGATCAGCATAAGATTCCATTCCATTTTTCTCCTGAAGTGTGAAA
The DNA here is from genome assembly GCF_014898055.3 of Talpa occidentalis. Taxonomy (NCBI): domain Eukaryota; kingdom Metazoa; phylum Chordata; class Mammalia; order Eulipotyphla; family Talpidae; genus Talpa; species Talpa occidentalis. Next base: position 82,373,321 of record NW_023602073.1, on the reverse strand, counting down.
TCAAGGTCTGACACAAATGTACAGAAAGTTAACTTAATGAAGGTGAAGTTTCTGTTCTCAAAAGGACAGAGGATTTCAACTGAACAAATAATGGGCATTCCTGTCTACCTAATTAATGAAGAGGTAGTAAGAATTGCCTGAAGAGGCAATTTCACACTCCCATCCAGATGGAGAAAACTGCAAGCATGACAAAGCCAAAGAGAATGATAAAATTTAAAGAAACAATTGACTCTTTTTAAGTATCTACAGATATCTATTGATAAAGTTGTTTTGTAGGGAGTTGGCATCAGGGATTAGATCTCACTTGTTCCCTACAAGGAGGCTTTGTGGGTTGTGATAAAGAATAATAGATCATGATGAAACTCATAACTTCCTTTACTAGTATAGGATGTAATTGGTAATTTCATTGTACAATAAGTTCCGTTTGGTGTATTTGTTCAGTATTCTCTGACTCATGTACAGAAAATGTAAAGGGCAAAACCAAACCACAAAGTACAAGGAGATAAGGTAGAAAAGTCCATGACTCCCAGTTTCTGTTTTTGTTCTTTTACTAAACTAAATAATAAGGAAAGTGAGGCCAAGAGTAAAACTTTCAAAAAGAAAACACAAAGATCAACAAACTTTCACCATTTCAGTACTTATAAATGAAATAGCAAAAGGATATTATTATTCTAGAGAGATTTTATATTGTAAATGGCATTCCAAAAATCAAACACAGTGTAAATTCAGATGGCAAAGATTTTTAAAAGTTTAATTACTGATCACAATGGTCTCAACAGTAGTTCTTCAACCAGTTTGTATCACAAGTCTTGAAGCAAAATCCTTTATTTAAAAGTACTATTTTGGTAGCACTGAAGTGAATTTTCCAGATCATATTTAGCAGGATCAACCTTTATTTATTTTTTTGCTTTTAAAATAAAATGGCTAAATGGAAAAAAATCTATTTTTAAATATCTAGAATTGGCCTCCAAATTAATTCTTCCATTCTAAATAAGTGTGAGGCAGAGTTTACGAAGAGCTTCCGTATTTACAAGTATCAATGGGGCCTTTGACTTGCTGAATATCTTCCAGGAAGAGAAATATGATACAAGTTACATTTCCTGAGAGTGAAGTGAGAGATACTTGGAGTTTATAGTAAGTCACTTCTTTCCCAGCTGACATCCACCATCACCTGTCATGTTACAAGTCATTTGGCTAGCAGAGCCTGGAGGGTTTGTCTTAAATGCCTTTTCCTCAAGCTGGGTGATGATGTTTGAGTTCCACAGTCACAGAGACTCTGAAATCTTAGCCTTTTTGTGTTTGCTGAGGGGATTCAGATAGATAGGTTGTTAACGGGAACACAGAGCTTGGATGACCCTCTAATAATCTTATGCCTGCAATGATTAGCTTTTGTTGATTGTGACATTGTAAATGATTGACCTTTGAAAACAAGCCCTCCTATTTCAGATAACCAAAATTGATGTTGGACTAAAGAAATTGCTTTTCAGAAATGGGTCCCCTTTGAAGGCTAGTTATTTTCAGGGGTTTCCCCAGACCCTGCAGAAAACAAATCCTGGTCAATCCCAATCCCATTACCAAGAGGTCCTCAAAATGCTGAGTTTTTCTTTCTGAGTTGGGGGTGTTCAGGGTTTGTCTGGGAGGTAACAGACCTAGCTGAAAGTGGTGACTTTCCCAATGACAAATACTCTCCTGTTTTCTCCAGGATATAATGCTGTTGCTTCCATACCTTCACTTTAAACAGCTTTATTGATGTATAATGGATATACTCTGGTTTCATTCATCTGTTACTTTACTTCTTCAAATGAATAAAGTTCAAACCTCTTACAGTGGCATGTAAAGCTTGTTAGAACAGCACCTCAGTTCATGCTTTTAGGCTCCTCCAACCCTGGACACTCTCCTCACCCGTGTTCACTAACCACACAGGATTTCTCAGCATCGTTCAAATTGCCTTGACCTTTAAAATCACCATTAACCAACCCCTAACTACCATATACCAGCTTCCTCGCTTACCTGGAAAATCTGTGCTTAACCCCAGCCTCTACTCTTCAAATCCTCTGTGCAACTTTTCCTGATGCCCTCAAAATGACTTCATTTGTTCTCCCAGAGACTATCATACATATATCCAAAGATTGCTTACTGCATTCCATACTAGCTAATTGTTGACATATCTGTCTTCCCAGACAGAAATAAATTGATAGCAGGGACTTTGTCTCTATTCATTCTTAAATCCTCAGTTCCAGACACATAGTGAATATCCAATATCATTTGGAAACTTTATGAAATACATTATTATCATTTCCTCTATACCTTATAGTAAGCATAACAATATTAACAATATATCATAAAATGTTTTTCTATATAGCTCTCAAATGCAAAGGGAAAATGTATATTCTTATTCCAGGTAAATCAGAAGACAGACAGACAACATGAAGATAATAGAGTATTCATGTATGTACAAGCCTTTGAACCCAAAAGAGGAAGAAATGCAGGAGTTGATTGAAGTATCTTTGTTAAGCACACTGTGAAACTGGGCCCAAGCAGCACCACGTTTTGGTCAGGGGCACAGGTAAAGAGAGAATCTTTGAATCTGTGCACACCACTCTGCATGCCCACACACACACTCACACACACTCAGCCATAAGCCATAGGAAGACTCGGACACCTGAGGGCTGAAGATGAGCAACCATGAGTAGAGGTTGACTAGGTTACAGGGAACAGCATTCTCCTGGAGGGGACTCCCATAAAAGGAAGTGGTGACATGCATTAACAAGAAAATGAGACAATAAGAACAGAAGTATTCTTGCTTTTAAACATGAACATATGTGCAGTTCTCAAAGGAATCCCAGAAATAAGGAGTTTCTTTAAGAGGAGGCTGAGGGGCTATCATTGCAAAGGTAGAGAGTAGAAATCATAACAATTTAGGCATTGATATTCATATGGCATCATTTGACCCCACCTACTAATAAGGCCTGAGAAAAATTAGATATACAAACCAGAATGAGAGCAGAATTATACAAAAACAAATTTAAAGTATATTAAACCATAAAAAAGAAGGAAATTTGCCTGAAGACATCAGTGAGGGCTGGTTTTAGAAGGCAAAATTTGCACTATGTTTCTAGGATAAGTAAGAGTCCAACTACCAAAAAACAGGGACAAAATATGACAGAGAAATGGATAGACAAAGGCAGGTTAGAGCAATGCTCAGGTTATTGGCATTGAAAACACTGCAGTTGTTACCAGTAACTTTGAAAGAGAAATATCCACTGTGCTCAAGAAGTGCTAGTCAGATATGAGTGGGTTAAGGGATGTGTGAGGAAATATTAGTGGTCAGTAAAATCATTCCTTTGAGAGGTTTGGGAGTATAGGGACTGTCCAGGGAAAATGCTTCTAGACCAAGGAAGGCTTAAGTATATATTTGTAGACTAACAGCCAGAATACTGTGGAGTGGGACACTGAAAACAAGAACAAAAGGGATCACGGTGGATCAAGGACTTAGAGGAGGCTGGCTAGAAGAAGATTAAGAGCACAAGTGAAGGGGTTAACCTTTGAAAACAGGAGGGTCACCTCTGGTGAGGACAGCTGAAGCAGAGAAATTCTGAGGTAGACAGTGAAAGTTGAAATGATTCAAATAAGAGGAATAGCTTGGATATAAAACATCTGGTCAATTCAGTCTCATATTCAAGCAAGCAAATGTTAATTCTACACGGAACTATCATGCGTGTCTATATTAACTAAATTTTTCACTGAACTTATGATGTCTTCCACATTATATAGATATAGCTTTGGTGAGAAGATTTATTAAACCCAATTATTTGAATATACTAATATTAGTGTAAAATTATAAAAATCTCACTTAACCTGGAATAAATATATTTTTTTAAATGTAAATGTTAACTAATAGAGGGCAACAGAGTAGTCTTAGGTGACAGTCAAGTTTTGTGCTTGGATTTGACTTCTTAAAACAAATATTAACAAAAAAGGGCAAAGCACAAGGCATATCAATCTTATGTGAGTCACATAAAATAACATAAGCAGCTTTTTAGCTACCATGCTTATTTTCTGATAAGCTTTTATGGCTAAGTTGAAAGAACTGAAATTATAATAAATTAATGATTTATTAACTGACAATTACTTTTCCTTGGTTGATATAAATTTCAGAGTTTACTGTTAAAGTCACAATTGTATCTTACAATCTGTTTCTGTGTCTGAGAAGGAGGATTATCCAGTGCTATTTTCTGAAAAGAGTCCTACCAAGCTACCAAAAATTCTGCCTAATTGTTATGAAATTATTTCTAAATACAAGTCTAAAAAACACGATACATTACTATAGTCACCTGACTAGTTCACAAATTTAGGGTCACGCTTAAATGTAGGTTTAGAACCAGTTTAAAAGCAATACATTGCACCTAAGGTTAACAACTAATTAAATCTCACAATTATTTACAGACCAGTTAAGATTAATGATGACTGAAATACATGTGCACATGGTTTTACTTTTGTATACTCTGAAAAAACTGCATGCACACTACACTGACACATACTTAAAACCCCTACCCAAGCAGAGTTCTGTCTCTTACAGAATTTGATTCACTGAATTTAAATTGAAGAAGGAAAAAAAATCTAATATTTAATCGAAGAGTAAAAGTAATCAAAGCCTATCAAATTGGCCTAAGTAATTCACAAAAGAGAATACCTTGATTTTATTACTTTATAATGAGATTTGCATTATTATGACTCCTAAGGAGTACATTTAACTGATTCCTCACTGATCTCAAATCAAATAGCACTAGGACAGGAAATAAACTCTAAAGACCTGCTGTTTAACATAGTACCTATAATCAATAATAATACATTGTAAACAAAATATTGTTAAGAGGGTAGACCTCTTAGATGCATCTTTCTGAAATAAAATAAATATGTGAAATAAATAACATAAAATTGATATAAATGTAGAATCTATATATGTATGATCAGTTACTCATACTTTGTACTTGTACTCAAATAATATTGAAATGAATGAAATCCAAAGGAGGATGTGCAAATCACGTAGTGTTTCGCCTATATTTCCTTCTATATATTTTATGGTTTCAGGTCTTATGTCTAGTTCTTTAATCCATTTTGAGTTGATTTTTGTGTATGGTGTGAGGTAGTGGTCAAGCTTCATTCTTTTGCATGTAGCGACCCAGTTTTCCCAGCACCATTTATTGAACAAACTTTCTTTGCTCCAATGCATAGTCTTTGCTCCTTTGTCAAAGATTAGTTGACCATAAATCTGTGGGTTTATTTCTGGATTTTCTATTCGATTCCATTGGTCTGTATGTCTGTTCTTGTTCCAATACCATGCAGTTTTGATGATTATGGCTTTGTAGTAGAGTTTGAAGTCTGGGAGTGTGATGCCTCCATTCCCTTCTTTTTTTTTCAGGAGAGCAAAATGAAAATGGCCAACAGGCATATGAAAAAATGTTCAACATCACTTGTCATCAGGGAAATGCAAATCAAAACTACCATGAGATACCATCTTACACCAGTGAGAATGGCACATATTAAAAAAACTAGCAACAACAAATGTTGGCGAGGGTGTGGAGAAAAAGGAAATCTTCTGCACTGTTGGTGGGAGTGCAAACTGGTCCAACCACTGTGGAGAGCTGTGTGGAGATTTCTGGACCTACTAAACATAGAGCTTCCATATGATCCAGCAATTCCACTCCTAGGTATTTACCCAAAGGACACAGAAACATCAATTCCAAAGAACACCTGCACCCTATGTTTATAGCAGCACTGTTTACAATAGCTAAGCTTTGGAAACAACCCAAATGCCCAAAAATAGATGACTGGATCAAGAAGATGTGGTACATATATACCATGGAATATTACTCAGCATTCAAAAAAGATAAACACATGCAATTTGCAGCAACATGGATGGCACTGGAAGGGATCATGCTCAGCGAAATAAGCCAAAAAGAAAAAGAAAAATACCGGATGGTCTCACTCATAGCAGGAATCTAGAAAACTTAAATAAGGGACCAGGAAAACGAATAACTATAAGAAAGTGAAAATCAAAATCAACAAAAAACTATGAACCAGAGACACTTTTAAGGGGGCGGGGGTGGGAGGGGAGAGATTGGGGTCAGAATGGGGGGGCTGCAATTGTATGGGGAATATAAAAATAAAATTTATTATTAAAATTAAAAAAAATAAATAAAACATGTTGATTATATGGTCTCTTTAAAAAAAAAAAAAAAAAAAAGAAATCCAAAGGAGGAAAATCACAACCTACTAAAATTTTATGATGATGGTATTAAATGTTCCCCAAACCGGGATAGAAATATTGAACTGATACTATTTCATAATATATTTTAGCAGCCATTTCTATGCAGAACAATTTGTTTTTAGCCTATTAACACCTCAGAATTTTCTAGAAAAAAAGTTATGTTCTCATTATATGTATAAGTGAACTTTCCATACATTATTAAAATCTGTATAATGATACTCTTAAAATTGTGTTCTATCTAATTATATAGGTTTAGCTAAGATTCATAAGATTTGTGATTTGCAATATTTAAAGAACTCAGCAATTGTGAAACTATCAGGATTTTCTTTTCATTTTTAAAAATGTATACCAATAGTTCACCTCACATTTTTAGCATGCCAAACTATAATTAAGGAAATACAGATTTATGTATGAATTATGTGTCAGTCAATCTCTTATAAACAGCTGGACAACTTCTTAACTAAGTCACTTTATTCTATATGGGAAACTTCCTAGCTACAAAATGATAGACAGCCCAAATGAAAACCCAAGGGATGCATAAATAGTCACTCTCTGTAGCTTAATGGAATTGTGAGTAATCCTCCCACTAAGTTTAGCAATTAGAAGATTCAGTATCAGAGTTCTGTACATAGTTTTGAGCATCAGAATTTAACTAGTTTTGAGAACTTGGAGAGATACCAAAGAAGAGCAATAAAAATGAAACATGAGTTAGAAAACCAGCCCTTATGAGGAAAGGAATGAAAATAATGAAAATCTGCCTTGTGTGTGATGCTAAAGGAAATTTAGCCTTTATGAAGGAAGGGATGGGATTTGAGTCCTTAGCTTATGCTTGAATGAAAGAAGGCAGCACACCTCAGTTATTTTCTGGGGCCAATGCAAGAGGGAAGTTTAGCTTTTCCCTGCAATATGTAACTCTCCAAGAGGTTCCGGGAAGGTATGATTAAAAGCTACATTTTTTTCACCAGTGTAATATCAGTTCAAGTAAAGTTCTCAGTCTGTAATGTTGAATGCCTGTTGCTCAACAAGTGTTTGTGGAATAAAAGGGTGCACTCTAGCTTAGACTGCATTCATTTTAGTGATTTACTAAATTCCACCTCTCTTATTCACCCTCATATAGTATACTAAACTTATTCACCCTTATATACTATACTAAACTACAAATTTTATTTGTAATTGCTACACATTTTTAGTTAAAAATACCAAACATAAAATTTTTAAATAATGTGTAAAATACTAGTGATTTCATCCATGCATGGAATATAAAGAGGCAAAGCAAAGGAACAGACAAAACTCAACCATAGCAAACCGTAGAAATCCGAGAGCAGAACTGAGCCTACTGGAGAGAAAGGGTAGGAGTGGAAAACAAAGTGTAGAGGGGCCCAAAGGACTATGGTAAAGGGCTCTCCGGAGTGTTCTGGGGGAGGGTGTGGTATGGTAACACATCTTTGAAGAGGTGTAAACTCATCCCCCTAAAATGTCATAAACCAACATCACCCCATTTTTTAAAAAAGTAAATAAGTAAAACAATAATATCTGAAACTACCAGAGATATCAGGTAATGTGTAGAATAAACACGGATGGAACACAATTAAAAGTCTTTATCAAAAACTGGTGATTTAACTTTAAAAAAATCAATTCTATGGGAATAACCCTAAACACCGAGAAAAACAGCTTTCCTTTATGTTGTAGCGTTATTTAAAAGAACACACATCTAGATGCCATGTAAAGGTCCACATGGAAAAGCCGTGCCTGTGGGGTGAATCATTCAACAACAGCAAAGATCAGTTACAGACCATGCCGCAGTAGTCATAACCGCTTTTCCGCACGGAAGATTATTCCCAAGGCAACTGTTAGGACCCAGAAAAGCTGGACCATAAAAACTCCCAGAAAACAATACACATCTTCCAAATATATAATTTGGGGTTTCCTACTTGCTGAGGATTATTATGTCTATAAAAACATAAAACACAAGTGAGAATAGCTCCTACCAGCTTATTTTTATGTAAAGCTATAAAACTAAATAGCCCTTGCTTCTGGAAGGCAACCACGAATTTGAGAGAATGAAAGAGACAGAGAGGGGACTCTTCACTAGAGATTTATTTATAAGAGGACTTTATCCATCAATTATGTCACTGTATCTGGCTACATTAACCAAGCTCATAAAAATCTTCTTAAAGTTTATCTATGCTGATTATTTTTCAGAGACAGACTCACTTTTCCTATTCTTATGAACTATTTCAGTTGCAATAACCACCTCCTCACAGGATCATCCTAAACCAGAGAGACTACAGACTTAAAATACATAAGAGCACTTCTCCCTCCCCATTTTTTGCTAATGGGTCATGTCATAGGATTCTAATTTTTAAACCCAATATGGCCTCAGAATCTTTCTCAACACGATATTCCAGAAAGCAAGTCGCTATCCATCTTAGCGCCTGCGTGATAAGCTCTCTACTATCCTTGAATTCAAAAATAAATCAGGAAATTCATTTCCCTGGTACATTTGAAACTGATTTCCTCATTGGTCAATCAAAACAAGGGTATGTGTTGCCCTTTCAGAATCAAGTGTGGAAAATTCAACATTCATCAATTCTTCTAAAATATTCACCTACTAGTACAATTTTATTTAAAATATGTCTCTATAGAAGCAACCAATAAAATAAAAGGACTATATGATAACAAGAAAATAAAATGTTTATAGTATAGTATATATTTTTTAAGATATACTTTCTCTCTAAATTTTACCATTTTGCCCTGATAATTATCAAAACATGATTTAAGATGATCAGAGTATGGTCATCTGTGTTAAAGCTTCCAATATATATATATAAATAATGAATTCTTTATTTCACATTACCAGGAACACTTACAGCTACAGGAAACTAAGGAAACTGCCTCTAAAATTATGATTTTAGAAAAAATATAAATAAAAATACAATTTTAGAAAACCATGTGCTAAACACACTCAGAATCTTTTAAAGCCCCCAAACTTGTATCATTTACTACCCTGAGGAATACTGAAGAAATGGATCTGAATTTAAAATAAAACCAAACATAGAAAGCTCCTCAAATGTCCCCTGTATGCATGTTACCTTTAAGTGTACAATAATGTATATTTAGAGGATCCCTGCAAGAACACTTGGGATATCCCTAATAAGCCAGTACACTCATTAGATCTCTCTCCTCATGAATCTCACCTATAAGATGCCAGAACAATAAAGTTCAGACACAGAACAAATTCCCATTTCCTGCATAAAACAGCATCTGCCTTTTCCCATACTGGTTGTGCAAGGCAGCTTATTTACAAATATATAAATAGCTGCAACTTTACTCCAGTCTCACTGAAAAATCAAAATGGCATCATGCAAGAAAAGCATCCTAGCATACTTGGCTCAATGAGTGAAATACAAGTGAAGACAAGCCAAGCTACTTGACACTCACTAGTCAGCTTAACCAGATACCCTTCAGTTTCCTGTAGTGCAGGGACTGTGGTTCTATTCCACAGAGCCAGAGACTTCATTTACATTGATTGCACAGGGTTTACACAGTGATTTACAGCCCAAGGTAAGAAAATAAATTTCAAGTCATGCCTATTATTTATTATCACACATATTCAAAAAGGCATAGCATAGCAAGTCTTCCAATGTAACCACTTAAAATTAGCTAAGTCTTCTTAAATAAAAATTCACTGAATTTTTAAAAAGCTTTCACTCCTTTTCTTTGCCACCTGATAAGAATTATAGGGGTTTAAATCATCAGAAGAAGAGAGGAGAGAAAATGCACTTCAATTTTTGGAGCAGAATTTATTACCTTTTAAAAATTCACTAATTATCAACAAATAACTATGAACCAGAGACACACTATGGGGGGGGGCGGGAGAAAGGAAGGATTGGGGTCAAAATAAGGGGGTTGCAATTGTATGGGGAATATAAAAATAAAATTAAAAAAATAAAAAATATATAAATAAATGAATATAAAAATTCACTAATTAAATTTATCTTCTACTAAAGAAACATCCAAACACACACGTGTGTATGATATATGTACATATATGAGATACAGATTAATCTTTCTTTATGCATTTGAATGGTACTGCTATGCCTTGAGGGATTAATGTTTACATGTGAAGCCATCTAAAAGCCACCCACAACTGCACAGGTCTGTACATCTGCTGAAGGGCCCCACCTGACAATCCCCCACTGCATCCTCTAATATCACCTTGCTCTCTTCCTGAACACTCTTGATTCTTACCAATTCATGAGCAATTTAGTCTTAAGGAACTATATCATTAAACTAAAAGTATCTAAAATACCACAAAATAGGAGGATTAAAAGAAAGTTTTTTCGATGAAAAAGTGAGTGTGAACCTACAGAGCATCTGAGGATAGGCAAAGAGATGATTAATGCTATGTCCCCTTGAGAATTCAAAAGTTGAGATTCTCAACAATCTGTCTGGTAACTTAAATATTAGGTATCTATCAGAAAGTAAAAACTCATCACATGTTTTCAAACAAACATATCTATATTGCCTATTAAACCAAACAGAATTTTAATTTTTTTTTATTGCAGCATATTTACACACTGGAATGTTCATCTAGGACTCATGACCAAACATAACGACCATTTACGCCTTATGGGTAACTCATGCTTTCTAAATTACTTTCTATCTGTCCTTAATTACCTTCGGCAGAGCACAGGGAAGATACTTTTGCCCTATATATTTATTGACCAATTTTCAGTACTTAAATGGCTAGAGACTCTTTTTTTAAGTCCCAGGTTTATTAGTAGAAAGAGAATGGCAAAGATAACAAAAGAAAACTTTGATAAATCCATTTTGTAATAAGTTCAAAACCAAAAATAATACTGCAAACAGTTTTTCCTTACTATAACTTTACATAACATGTAAGAAGAATATTTAAGGGCCAAGTTCATGTATTACAATATATCATGAAGCAGAGTAAAAATAAGAATAAATACAATGAATATTAGTATTGTGTCTCTAAGTCTACATTGTTTTATAGTTCATGTTTTAAAATCAAATTTTGGTTATGTCTACTTTAAACATATATTTACCACAGCATTCCTGCTGACAATTCAATGACTACTGAGAATATTTTTCATTTTCTAAACAAATTATTTGGAATCACCTTAGAAAATCATTACACAGTATTAAAAAAGATAAATAAAATGATTATTTTACTTACATGGTATCTCTAATAAGAAGTGCACTTCCCAGTCTGAAACAGGTTTTATCACCTTCACAAAATGCACGTCTCAGAGAAAAGCTCTCTCCTAGGTCAAAACCTGAAAAATGGGGCAAATGAATTAATCCAACAGTTGTATTAAATTTAGTAAACTCACAAAGTTATTGATTTTTAAAACAGGATTTATTGTTGTCCTTATTTGTAAACTAATTTATTTAAAATAAAATTGGGATCAGTAAAATTTCTGATTTCATTTATCTCCTTTTAAGATACAGAAGATAATAAAATGTGTTTCAAATGGCACAAATATTAATTTTCTTTGACCAAGGAATTATCCTAAGTAAATAACCAGAGTAGTTCATTATAGCAGCTATCTAAAAACAAAATTAGTTCAGAAATATTACAGACATTCAGTTGAAATCTAAGCAGTCATTTTAAGAAAAATCATGCTTTAAGAGAATAATTCTAAGTGATGTGGGTAAATGTTTATATTTCAAAAGCAATATGAGTATTATGATCATGTGTGCATACGTGTGTGAGAGAAAGGAAGAGAGTGGAGTGGAGCAGGAAGGAGGGAGAAAGAGAGAGAGAGAGGAGGCTGTAAGGAAGAAAGATCAAAACAAGTTAGATTGAAAAATACACTGGTTACTAGAGAGAAATGGGGCAGATGGAGAAGGGTTGGGGAAGGAAGGCGATAGGGCATTGGCAAGGGAGTATTGGAGGAAGGTGCATGAAGCTTGTGTATATATGGAGGTGTGCAAAGTTATACAAATACGTAAATGCCAGATTAATTTAAAAAAAAGATTGAAACATTACACCAAAGTGGTCATCATGACTATATTTACTAGCAAAATACTCTCCCTAATAAATCTTTTCTTTTTTTTAAAATTTCTACAGAAGTGCATAATTTGTATAAGTATAAATAACTTTTTTCTCCAAGAGGTTTTGGTGTTGTTGGTCTTAGCTTCAGCTCTCAGCATTTCTTCTGAATCAACATTAATTTTTATAGTGGTATTATCATATTACAATGTCAAAGAATCATCTGTATTACATATCTGCTGATAATTTTTCACAAAATGCTTCTCGGCAAAGAATTAAAATGCTCACCTGAAAGTTCATCTTTGCTATCTTGTGTAAACTGGTGTCCCACTGTTCTTAATACAGGACATTGATTTTCTACTAAAAAAAAAATCAAGGATTTACATTACATTTTCTATCACGGTTTTCAAATAAATTTGAATCACGAAAGAGAATAGATATAAGATAAAATGGAAACAAATTAAACCATCTTACTGTTTCTTTAAAATGACAAAAGAATATTATACACCTCACGGTGTGTTTGTGAGGATTACATTACATGCCTGGCACTTTTCTAAGAGCTCGTATTAATTCTATCATCAGTATTATTCTACTATTCTAGCTATTGCTATATAGATGCTATTTTTAAAATTTTTTTTAAGATTTATTTATACAAGCACTGGGGTACAGGCCAGAGGTGCAGGAGGGTGAGAGAATCCACCAGAGAAGGAGCAAGGAGCAGAACAGGCAGAAGGACCGAAATACACTGCTGAGGGGAGCAGCAGGCGAGACAGGAGAGGTCTGCCGCACCATGCAGGAATCTCCCTGACCAGCCGGGAATCGAACCAGTGCTGTGGAGGCTGTGGACAGCCTCACAGCGCTGCACTCAACCCGCTGCACCACCGGGGAGGCTCACAGATGCTATTTTAGGATGTTAGCTAACTTTAAAATCATGACTTTTCATGTTCAAGGTATATTTTAATATTTAAAGATATGAACTACTATATTTTAATATCCTTTGATTAGGACTTTGGTGTCAGGTGACATTAAGTTTTAGCATAGACTTTGTCCTCTTAAAATTCATAAATTGAAGGCTTAACCCCCAATATGATGATGATTAGAGACTGAGCCTTTGGGAGGTAATTAGGTTTGAGTGAGATCATAGGAGTAGAGACCCTATGATAGGATTTCTTCTAATAAGAGGATGGAAAACATAGGAGCTCTTTCTCTCCACCATGTAAGGAAACCAGGAATATAGTAGACCAAACCAGAAATGGTCATGTTAGAACCCTGATCTTTGACTTCCCAGACTCCAGAATTGAGTGCATTAAATGTCTGTTGTTTAAGACACACAAACTATCAGTCTGAACTGAATGACTAAGGCAGAGACATAGTTGGAAGTTAGAATAAAACTCAAAGAAAAGAAGCAAATACCTTTGGTATACAAAAGAGGCCTATTATGAAAAATATGAGATAACATCATTGAGGCAGTAATGATTATGTGCTAAGGTACTTAATTATATTCAAAGAAATAAAAGATAAGGTGAATCTACATTCACACTGAATTTACATATTTATAATATTCAATACTTACATTTTTCCATATTGAATACTAATACAGTAATGTGCATGTACACAGTAATTATTTTATTATCTGAGGTATGTTTAAAGCTAATTCAGGCTAGATTCTAAAACTCTAATAATCAACTCAGACAAAATTACAGCCCATTTTTAAAATAGTCCAATGTTAAAGCACAACTGGAAAGATCTTAAACTAAAAATTGACTAAATATTTTGCATCATAAAATCAAACCTTAATTCTCCACATCTGAAATTAATGTTTTGGTTTAATAACCTAGAAAATTTTGATACAGATTAGAGATAAACTTAAAACCAAATTGATCTGATCTGTAGAAAGTAGAAACTACTGATTTTCTACTCAATTGCTGAGTTCCTAAACCTTTCATTTAAATTTATATCAGTGATTTCATGGGTATTAACAGGGCATGATTTTAATATATTTAACTAGAAGAATGAATTAGCTTATAACTAGTGTTACCATTTTATCAGATGTAAAAGCTGCAATATACAAAAGTGAAATTATAGCACTGAATAATTTTACAGATTACTTAGCTTCTTTGAGATAATAGTCCTGTCTCATATATCTTAACATGACAGCTGATCTTCAATAATAAACTGGATGCTTTATAAACATTAACAACTTTTCATTTGAATTCATGATCAGTTTTATAAAAACCAAGCAACACATTTTTAGATCTCCACACTGTAAAATAATATTGCTGAGGGAAATGAGAATCCTAAATAACTGATGATGTAAACCCAGTATTTAGATTGAGAGATTCAATATTGAGATGACAACTCTAGACTTATCTCTAGATTCAGTTTATCACCAATTAATTTCCCAACAGGTTATGTGTGGGTATGAGTGTACATAAAAAACTTTTACAAACTGATTCTCAAGTTTATATGCAACTACAAAATAACTAGAATATCTAAGGTAAAATTGAGGAACAATATGGAGGACTTAGAATATCAGGTATCAGAAATTTTTATAATGTGGTATCGTATACATTTAAATAAACAAAACAATGAAACAGAGTCCAAAAATAGACCTATGTATGTATGTTCTCCTTATTAACACAAAAGGGTCTCCACAAGTCAGTGGGAAAATAATGATCTTTCAATAAGTGAAACTGGATCAACTGAATCTCCACCTAGAAAAAAGTCTACCTTCACCTTTCTCATGCTCTGCACAGAAATTAATTTGAGATGATCTTAGACCAACATGTGAAAGGTACAACAATAAAATATGTAGAATAATATAAAATCTTCATGAACGTGGGATGGCAAAGATTTCTTCTTTTTTCCTAAGTCATGTTTTCTGAGATAGAGTACATTTACATCTTTGTATAGCAAATATTTTTTAAAGAAAGCATTAACTGTAAAAAAATGTATAAAATTGGATTTTGTTAAAATTAAATCCTTTATTAATCAAAAGACAACATTTAAAAAGTGAAAAGGCAAGCCACAGACTAGGAGAATGTATTTGCAATACATATGTCCAATGAAGTACCATATTAAGAGTACACAAAGAACTCACATAAATCAGTTAGAAAAAGATCGAGAAGCCTATTTTCAAAATGTACCAAAAAATAAAACCCCTCAGCAATTTACAAAAGAGAACATCCAAATTGCCTCCATGCATATGAAAAGTTGCTCAACATCATTAGCAATCAAGGAAATGCAAAGTAAAACCACAGTAAAATATAACTAAATGGCACTGAAATTATAGAACTGACAGCACCAAGTTTTGATGAGTCTGTGGAGCAAAGAGAACTCTCCTGCACTGCTCATGGGATTGACAATCAGTACACTCTTTAGATGACTCTTCGACAGCACTTACTAAAGCTAAATATACTTGAACTCTATATCCTAGAAATTCAATGAACCAAGAAGAATTAGCACCAAAAATAGAGTTTAAATGACTCTTTAGAAGAGAATCTTCATTGTAGCATTACTCATAAGAGTCTAAACTGGAACAAGCTCAAATGTTCATTGACAAGACAATAGATGAATGAATTGCCATATATATACACACACAAAAAACTGATAATAAAAAAGAATGAATTACTGATAGATGCAACAACCTAAATGAATCCCAAATATATAATATTAAGTAGAGAAAATCCTATTCCCAAAATAAATATTGAATATTTATAAAGTTCATGAGATTATACAACTAATTTAAGTCAAAGTACTCATTACCATGATGGGATGTCAACTGGGTATGGGTGCAGAAAAGCATTCTGGTGTTCTGGAAGTGTTATTTCATTTCATCTGAGTAGCAGTAACACTACTGTATACAATACATATATGTACACATACACTACATACAATATCAAATATTACATAAGTACATAACAAATACATGTAAAAATTTGCTGCACTGTGCATCTAAGATATGTTGACCTTAGTGTAGTCATACCTCAACAAAATAAAACAGTACATCTGTTAAAAAACACTTTAAGCTAAAAACGATTTTTTGTGAAATAAAACAATCCTGATCAAAGTTTTCTAATGATTTTATATGACTATAAAAAATAAAATAAACTTTACATTCTTTACAACATCTATAGGAAGTCCCAAAGGATGTCTGGCAAATCTCAAGACAGTGGAAAGGGGACTTCCTACTATGGCATGAAACAGTATACTACATAAGGAAATTTAAGAAAATATAATATAGAAAAGAAGAAACAAATAGCTCATAGCCACATGACACAGAGATCAACTCCATTATGGTTTTCTGACAATGAAATTGGATAAATAACATTTTTTCACTGAATATTTCATTAAAAATAACATGAAGATAATTTCCCCAGGTCACTAAAATTTCTTACAGATGTAATTTCCATATTTATCTTGTGGATATGGTTTAGTTTAGCTAAATACTTCTGCAGAATTTGCCATTCAATGTTCTGATTTTTCTCCTATTTGAATAATAAATATACTTTATATTTACAATAAAAGTAACTTTTGCTACAGGTTAATGTGAATATGTATTTCAAAATGGCCTTCTATGTGATATTCACCACAATTTTATATTTGATAATTTTTAGAATTTTGTTTTATCTTCAGTATACATTCTATGGCTTCTTGCACATGTGTAACATTCTTAGAGGGAATGCAACATCTAAGTTAATAGTTACTTTCTCCCATAATGAATATGTGATGATGTCAAAGTAATAAAATTGTCATTTCAATGAATGGAATTCAACATTTCCAGTGATATTTATGAAAAGATTTTTCCACTAAATTCTTTAGTGTATGAAAATAAAACACAGCTTCATATTTTTAGAATGTGTCCTTTTCATGAAAAGCTAAACAAAATAAGTAGAAACTGTTAATTATTTGAAGATAATAATTTGAGTTTTGAGATACAATCTTCTGAAGGCATGAGTTGTAGGGATCCACTACTAAAAACAGCAATGTGGTAAAAGTGGCTATCACGAGTTGGATGAGATAATTACAAGTACTGACACATACATTTTAAAATAAAACACAGTGTTTGGGTTTTTTTGGTTTTTTTTTTTTTTTTGAGAAACTGTATATATACACAGAAGAACTACTGGTAAGACCCAAATATCCTTTCAGGTAGACTTCAAAGTTTCTCTGGAACATTACAAAAGCAAGTAATAAATTTTACCCCAAAAGTTGAACTGCTTAGGGAACCCAAATCAACAAAACTTTGAAAAGCAAATGTTCACATCTTTAAGAAATTCATGCTAAAATGTTAATGATTGTCAGATCCACTTTCCTTCTGACTTGACTTGAAGGGCCCTGGTAGTTTGTAGAGTTGGAAGGATACTTCAAGGGGGTAACAGAAACAAATGAAGACAGCCCCCTTTGTACTACACATTGCGTCTCAAAACGACACTCTAAACAAAACAATAGAATATCATTCCTTAGCAGAAATGTGTTCTCAGTTTGAAATAGGTACTTAAAATATATAGACAGATGGTTCATACCCATCTATACATTCCTATACTTTGTTCTTACCTACTGGCTTGGCCTCCTATGTATTGCAAGTCTTTTAATCTTGAGATTTGATCACATGTCCTTTGAAACATAATTTTCCTATTATTGTTCTGGTATGTTTTATATCCATTCACATAAAAGTCTTTAATACTACTACTTAAGACATGATAAATTTGTTGAATTCCTTCTTTCTCCTTTCTAATAGCTGAGAATACCATACCAATTAAAATCCACACTTCTAATTTTTCATTTTTTCAACTAAGTTATTATAGAAAAGATTTCCATAGGTTGCTGCTCCTCATACTGAAAACAGATTGGTCACTATTACAGACATAGATAAAGGCCTTGGTTTAAGGTGAAGCCAGTTCTTATGTACTACAGAGACAAAGGGGGAAAAAACAAAATTAGAAGCATCATGGGGTCCTCCCCAGTGGTGCAGCAGGTTGAGGGCAGCACTGTAAAGCTGTCCGTAGCCTCTGCAGCATGGGTTCGATTCCTGGCTGGCCAGGGAGATATCCACATGGCACGGTGGACCTCTCCTGTCTCCCCTGCTGCTCCCCTCAGCAGTGTATTTCAGTCAGTCTGCCTGTTCTGCTCCCCACTCTGCCTCTGGTGAATCCTCTCACCCTCCCATGCCTCTGGCCTGTACCCCAGCTCTTGTATAGATAAATAAATCTTAACCAAAAAAAAAGAAGCATCATGGAAAATAAATGTAAATGTGTTTGATTATACTCTTTACAGTTTGTTGAGAATCTTAGTATTACTTAAGCTATTTATATACCACTTTACTGACTGCAGGGAAAATATATAACTTGTTTAAGGGAGATACAATTTTTATGTTAACTTCACTAAAGTGTATATATTTCCATACACTTATATTTAAATAGCATTGTTCTATGAATAATATTGTATTACAATATTCACATTAACTGTGAATTAAGGCTTATTGAGAGATCTTTAGAGAATATATGTTCCTGGAAAATAGAAATTCAGAAGCCTATCCTTTCATATTATATCTGGGGCTTGCCCTAGAGGGCAGGGGCTGGCCATCTCCCAGTAGGTTTACAGGGCGGTGTTTGTTGCTTTGGTGAATTTACCAGAGTCCAGGGTATAGTCTGTGACCTTGAGGGCGTAAAAATCAGATTTTGACAACGCACAAAGCACAGATCCATTTCTACGTAGCCTCACCTATTTCTTTTCATTCACTTAACTCCAGTCTCGTGGTCTTTGTTGTTACTTTCTCCCACATGCCAAGCATGTCCCTCCCTGCCTGAGGACATGCTGCTTTCCAGGTGTTCCCACATGTCAATCTCTCACTGCCTTCTTGTCTCCGCTTGAGGGCAGACTTCCCTGACCACTCTAGAGTAAAACAACTCCTTTCAAGTAATGTAAAGTTGGCAAATAGAGTCAATAAGAATACAGGGTGCCCAGTTAAATTTGCAGATCAGATAAACAAAGATATTTTTAGTATAAGCATATTCCATGTGATATTTGAAACATATTTAATGGAAAAAAATATTCATTACTGAGCTCAACTTTAAATTTAACTGGGAACCCTACTCATAGCTTGTATGCTGTGAAGACAGGTATAATGGTAGCTCAGACTAAAGTAAACAGTAAAGATGGAAGAGCAAGTCAGGAATTGAGATACAAGGACCCGTGATCATGGATTAAAAGTTGGAAAGAGAGAAAGTTGGCTTGCTTAGTTGGGTAAAAGTTTAATTCACTGAAATGAATCCCACTAGAGGAAGAAAAGATTTGGTAAGGAGTAAATTAATGTGGTGAAATAAAGTAGGAGTTAGAAATGTTAAATTTGAGGAAGCATTAAGAAATCAAAATGACCAAATTATTGAAATAGGTAATTAGAAATTCATGTATGGAATACGAAAGAGAGGAGCAGGCTATGAAATTAAGTTTGGAAGTGATTAATATGTATTCAAATTTAAGGGCATGAGAATGGATAAGATTATACAGGAAGTAAGATGAGAAAAGGGGTAAGGACTATGTCCTGAGAAACTGTAATATTTCTCATGTCCATTTTTCCTGCTTTATTTTTTCTATTTCTTCATATCCTCAAGAATAAACATAATAATGATGAAATTATTATTACCTGTAAAATCTGTCTATTTTGGTAGAAATTCAATTTATCGCCCTGTTTTTCCAATATGCATTAAGGAAAATTATTTTCTTTACCTTTAGTGACAAAACTTATGACACAGCATTTGCCTCAAGATTGGAGTTGGAGATCAAGTGCAGCAATTTACCACAAATACAGTACTGGTTAGGTGTTCTACATTCCTTTTAAAGGCTAAAGTAGATTTCCTGTTGGACCAACTGGGGAGCAGACCTTTTCATTTTATAGTTATTAGTTGCCCTCAAACGCCCTGTCCACTTTCTACTTTGATAATACCTCTGATAAAGGACTACAGAGTATCCTAAATTGAGAGGAAAACACTGGCTAACAAGAATAGGCAAAGAAGTCTGGGCCAGAATATAACCAAAATAATAAACAAACAAACAAAAAATGGGCATATAGCTATTTTAACAGAGAGTTCACAAGAAGTTTCACAGAACCTTCACTTCTTAGTAGTTAATTCAAAACTCTTCTAAAGAGAATACCTTGTTAGGAGCTATAATCTTCATTAATAATTGTGAGACTTTCTTCCACCATAAAAATTCAAGAGTTAGAAAAGTGCATTCGTAAGTAGTTAGGATTCTTGCATGGTAACGTATTGATATAAATGATTCTTTTTTGAAAATTCTCTTTATAAGCATACATTATACTCAGTTTAAGAATGCAGTGTGTGTCAATTAGTAAAAGTCAAACTACTTTAAAAGAGTTTATGTGCATATTTGGGGCCTAAGTTTATAATCAGTTCCATCAAGACACTTAACCTGAAGTTTCACCATAAATAAAAGTTATGTAAATGCCATTCATCATCTCTCTTTGACTTTTTTTTTTGCTGCTTTTTGGAACCTTTATTTTCTGTTTCTGTTACTTTTGATGAAAATATAGTGCTTTTGCTTTAGAACATATTAAATAAGTTATAGGAAAAAGAAGAAACTTTCATTTGAAACGTATGTTTCAACCATAAAGAAAAGTTTTCAATAACTGAGTAGATTTTGAGATCATCTATGTGATGTGTACTTTTTAATACAATTCTCTTCCCCACCCTATTTTGACAATTGAACTGAAATGTCCATATTCAAACTGAAGTTCATGGGCGGAATGAAATATGCAATGAGATAATACCTTATCTAGTAATATCAGTATAATAGTAACACTGATGAAAGAATATGAAATAATTGAATTCTTAATAGCTTCAAGATTTCAAAATTCAAGTACTTAATGAAGTTCTTCATATTACTCTTATATTCTATCCCAACCGGGACAATATCTCAAGTAATCATTAAATATACCATACAGTTAAGGTAAAAAAGTTAAGAAGCTCGATTTATCCTTCGTATATTTAAGTTTAACAGTAGACTGTTGACAACTTCACAGACTCCAGAGTTGAAACCCTAGCCTCTCCCTCAGATTTGCTATATTTTATTTTTAGATGTAATCACTTCCCTCCGGTAAATGTTTAGTGACCACACGCACAGGTCTGCACATGAGGAAACTAAAAAGGGAACCTTGCGCTGTGAATCAGATATACAAGACACAAAAAGAATCCCGTCAGCCCGTGCCCAGCGTGTCATATTCTTCAATAATCCTTATGACAGTGCTGTGCTGACATTTTCAATTAATACAAACGATACTTGAAGTGAAGCAATTTCCATGAAACGTTCAGTATGTGATGCTTCACCGGCACCATCTACCAAATGGCTTGATGAAAATCAACCCTAAATTTTTTTCTTGACTAATTCCCTTAATGCTTCATCTTATGGATCTTGTTATAGTTCAGATTAATTAATTCTAGGGAAATCTTTTAGAAGGACTAATCTGGAAAAGCAAATTGAACCAGAATATATGCATTTTGATATTTCTAGTACCTCTGAAATACCAAAGGTACAAAAGCAAAACATTCAGGGGAATCCCAGAATGGGAATATTTGTTACTTGAGATGACTAAATTCTAGAGATTTGCAGTACAACACTGTGCCTATAGTTAACAATACTGCCTAGTACTTCTTTTTTTTTTTTTTTTTTACATTTTAAAAGGATAGGTTTATTAGGAAAAGGAGAAAGGAAAAAAGAGAGACAATGGCATAGTCACATGCGGGCAGGGAGGAAAGCTCTCTCGTACTCTTAAGTTACTGTAAGAAGTACATTTCATGTTAGATGATTTTATCACAATAGTTAAAAAGTTACTAAAGGAAAAAAGTTAAGTAAATTAATGAAAGTAAAGTAAAGGGAGCTTGGTAGTTTAAGAAGCAAGATAAAAAGCTAAAAAAAACCCAGTCAGTTAATTTTCCCAAAGTTGCATATTTCTCCAAGTGTTTTCCTCAGACATCCTGCATTAAGTATACCTGGGAGCTTGTTAAATTATAAATCTCTGAGACCCACCCCATCCTAAACTGGCTGCACAGTGAGAATCTCTGACAATGGGATGTGAAATCCATACTTCAAGTGATTCTTGCTAGCAGTAAAAATTAGAAAACCATTTATGTAGATCCTTCAAATCATGTTATATTAGGAATGCTTATATGCACTGGCAAATGCCTAATATCTATCCTACTCAACCAGAGATTCATTTGCACTTCTAACCAAAGAAAGGTACTACTACATCTGATTAAACTAAAAAATCACATTGCTTACCATGTTAATTAAAAGGAAGAGAAGTAGCAAATAAACTTCCCTGCCCCACATACTTTTTTGCCACTGAAGAAAGTGTTTTCTCCCCAAAATATGACAGCCATTAGATGTCATTTATATAATGGTAGAATATTCAAACTTTTTGAGAGACTAAAGTTTGTTACATCTTTATAAGAAATTGTTCTTATGTTTTGTGTGCTTCAGATTCAAAAATTGCTAACAGATGTGTTTATACCTGTTTAGTAAAATTATTAAAGAAACATGCTAAAGAATAAGCACACTAAAACTCTAGTATAACTTTGTCGAGTATAACTTTATAATAAGAAGTTCATCTCGGTCAGTAACTTACATATAATGTTCAAGAAAAGTCTTACAAATCCTGATTTTTAAAAATCAGGAGTGAGTGTAATCAACTTGCCTTCAAATCTTTTGGAAATTGTTATGAGAAGGTTGATAAATTTCATAAATTAGCAAATAAATATCTATTTAGTTCAAAAGTTCTCTCATGACTTTTATTCACCTCATCTGAGACACCAGAAAATACACTGACATATAATTAAGCTACATTTCTTTCTATGTCTTTTATTCTGTTTTTCACTTTTCCCTAATTAATACAAGATATGTCCCTGGTTAATCCTAATTAGAGATGCATTTCTGTAGTTATAATTTAAATAGCTTGAATAATTTATAATTTAAGGGGGGAGAGAAGAAATATGCAATACACACATAGAGATGCACACAAATATATTTATATCTGTAAACACCAATGAGAGAAAGGAAAGACAATTAGCACTAATGTGAAAGACATATAAAAATGAGGTAATTATAGAGATTCTTAATGTGTGACATGTGGTGGCCATGGGGGAAAACAATTAATTATCATTATTTTGTGCTAATATATTTAAGTGATGTCGTAGTCATCCTTAACAAGATTTATTTTAATTATTAAAACATTAATTTAGAGACTAAAAATAGTATTTTCCAACTGCACATATTGGTGGCCTGTATACCTGGCTGGTCCCTGACCATCATGGAAGTGGAAGCAGGAAGCAGGAGCACTGCCACACAGAGGCAAAGTTCCCAAGACCCAGTGTGTCTCATTGTGCCTGGAAACCATGTGAACAACTGGACACAGATCTGCAACAAAGTAAAATATTCAAATTGAGTTTATTTATACAAAATTCCTTTCATTATCTCCAGAAAATTCCTATCATCAAGTCAAAAAGCAATAGATTTTTAATTTATATGTAATTACATAACTGGATATATGATTATATATGTAGTTACATATCTTTCACTGTAGGTGTTAATGTGTATGAGAGAGCTCTGAAAATATTTTCAGGCTAGTTTCTAGTTAATTCTCATGATCACACAGTCTCTTAGAACTTAAATGTTCTCTTTTAAATGTTTTAAAGTCACTTCACTTACCATTATTTATATTTTTTTAAAAAATGTATGCACGCATAACATAAAATCTAGCATCTTAACCATTTTTTAAGTATTCAGTGACACTAAGTACATTTACATTTTGATGCAGTCATCACCATGATTCTTGCAATACAGTATTTATTCTTTTATAACTTCATTTCACTAAGCACAATGTCTTCAAGATTCATTCATATTGTAGCATATGTAAGAATTTCCTTCGTTTTTACAAATCCAAATAATATTTCAATGTATGTGTAAACCATGTTCTGTTTATCCATTTGGTTGCTCCCACCTTTTATCTGTGGTGAATATTACTGCTATGAGCACAGAGGAACAAATATCTGTTCGTCTGTGCTTTCAATTCTTTTACATAAGCAGAAATGGAATTACCAGATCATATAGTAATTCTGTTTTTAATTTATTGAGGCACCACTGTACTTTGACACCATTTTACATTCCCATCTGACAATGCACAACTGTTCAAGTTTCTCCACCAATAATATTATTCTCTGGCTTATCAGTATTATTATAGTCTGTCTCTTTTATAACAGTCATCTTAATAGGTGTAAGATGGTATTTCATTGTGGTTGTCATTTGCATTTCCCTCATGATTAGTGATGTTAATTAGTGATATTGTTCCATGTGCTTATTAGCCATTTGTGTATTTCCTTTAAAGAAATGTCTCTTCAGATCCTTTGCCTATTATTTAATCTAGTTGCCTGCTTTTTTGTTCTTATTGTGTTTTAGAAGGTTTTATATATGCTATCTATTAATCCCTTATAAGATAAATAATTTGCAAATCTTTTCTTCCAACTTGTAGATTGCTTTTTCATTCTGATTGTGTCTGGCTGCTTAGAAATTTTTTTATTTTTATATAGTTGAATTTATCCCTTCTGGTTTGGCTGCACTTTTGGTGTCATATACAATAATTTATATTCTAAAAATATAATCTTATTATTGAAAATATTACTCTTTTATGAGTATTACTTTTGTATTTTTTAACTGAGACCATTACATTTTCAATATAATTAACTATGTTGTTATTGTATTGAATAATCACTGCTACCATAGTGATTACTACACATAGGTAACCATTTCTTCTATTTAACAAGAAAAATGCATCATATTTAACATTAGTGTGTTACCTTTCTGAATGTAGACTACTCCATATATAATGGCTCCCTCAGTGTATTTGACAATTGCAATATTATTAGAATAGCTACTTTAAAAGTTCTGAAATAAGTAAATAATATATCATTTCTTTTTCATCATTCAAAGTGTACTCAAGAGTCAAATATATAAGAATACATCACATCAATGTTGTAGACAGACATTCTTTAGGAAAAAAAACTAAAGCTACCATCTTTGGTGTTCTACATGTGCCAAATACCCTAAGATCAGCATTTTAAAATTAATTCAAGATTTTAGATATTTATAGATGAATAGCTAGAAGCAGCAATTGCAATATTAAAACCATACGCGTGGTTCTAAATATCAAACAGCTGGTTTTATGCCTTATTTCTTTCTGAAGTCTCTCATCTAGATATAGTCCCAATCCTTAGATGACTTTGCAAACTTATTCTACCTATTATTTCAAGACATGTGTAACTGTTTAAGCAATTAGTTTTATTTCAAATACATGAACTAATGAATATTAATCTAGCTTTCATAGAGATCCTTGATTGCATTTTTAACAAAAGGGGTTTTTACTAGTTGATAAACTAGCAGTGTTCTGTAGTGGTTAAATCTGTGGCTTCATATCTGGGCTCTGCCATTTATGACCACCTTATGTAACTTCATTAGGTCTTCATGTATTCATCTGAAAACTGGGAATAAATTAATATATGCAAAGAGTATATAATACAGAGCACTGAACCCTGTTCAAAAAGTATCTGGTATTATAATTGCACTACGTTGTCATAAATAATAATAGTAAAAATTTGCACTTATTCATATCTTCAGCCTGAGGTTGATAATGATATTTTGATAATGGGGAAGTGCCAAAGAAGAATCCTTTTCCCACTTTCTCCTTTTTGATACCCTCACTCTCACTGGTCTCCTTGCCCACACACTCTGGGATTCCTTCTGAATTCCCTTCTTAGATATTTTTTCGGCCCAACTTCTTAAGATTTAGATCTGTGGGCTCTCCTCACCTCTTTGGAGTGTCCCTCTAGATAATCTTATAATTTTTTTGGCTTTAAATACTCTCTGTCAGATGGTGAATCTAAAATTTACATCTTCAGTACAGCCCTCTGAAATTCAGACTGTATCCAGCTGTCTACCCAATATCCCCCCCTTAGATATAACAGATGTCTATAACAACACGTCTCAATTGAATACTTGAGTCTTGATTCCCACTTGATTTTCTCATGCTCTTTCCAGTCAATAATTAGCACCCACAAAAATACTCAAACCAGAAACCATGCACCATATTGGTTCTGTCTTATTTATTAACATCTCCCACATTCAAACCATCAACAAGACAGCATTCATCATTGTTACCCCCAACACATTTCCAATATCTCCCTTGCTATCTGTTCTTCTGCCCCATCATAGAACTGCTCAGCACATTCCTAACTGACTTCCTGAATCCATTATTGGCTCCTGATAACATTAACTCTCTACATAGTGCCAGAGATCTTTTCCTAAAATGAAAGTTGGAGCACGTCACTTCCCCACTTCAACCCCATCAGTGGGTTCCCATTGTATTTCTAATTTTTTTTTTTTTGTGAAAGAAAGAAAATTTCCCTTTTATTCTTTCTAATCCCCACTGAATTATGGAAAAAATTGTTTTGATTAATAACATTGAGATTGGATTAAGTTGACTTTTCCTCTTCCTTAGCTGCAAAAGTTTATAGTTCTAGCTATTTGTTTTTTGAACCTCTCTTAAACAGCTAGCCACTTGGGCCATTTCTATGGAATCCTGCGTCCTGGATTTGGAGTGGTTCCTTGTATTCTTGTTTTCCCCACCATATTTCTAACGTAGTCCAAATGCCTTTCTATGTGGGTTGTTATCATTCAAGATGGTGGAATAGAAATAACCTGAACTCACCTCCTCTCACAGATACAACAAATCTACAACTACATGTGAAATAACTGACATAGACATTATTTAAAAAAACCTGATTAAATAAAGCTTCCACAATAAAGGATAAAAGGACTCCACTGAGACAAATAGGGGAGACAGTGTTACACCATCACCAAGGAAGAAGCCCCACCTGAGTTGGTAATTTGTGGTCAGGTGTATCTTGAAGGTTTAGAACTTTTGCCTGTGGAAAGGAGGAAGGGCTGAGCATCTTAGAACACTTCAATTCAGGTCTCCCTACAGAGGCAATGAGTACCTGGAGTCATAGCATTGAGGACTGGTGGGAAATATACCCAGGAGAATCAGAGAATTAGAGGAATAGAGAACCCACATTTAAGGTCCTGCACAAAGATTCATTGGGACCCAGCACAGTAACATAGGTCCAAAAGCATCTGAATCATAAGGGAAGGAATCCCACTTATTGCTCCTATAGAAAGTGGCTAAGAGGCAGGAAGCTGTAGGGAAAATCACCAGGTCTGAAACATGGTGAGCATGATCTCGGTAACCTCCCACAACCTTGTTGACCCTAGCTTTATGGGAAGCATAGAGCAAAAACATATAGTAAATTCATAAAGAAAATGAAAAAGGAATACAAACACACTGCTAAAGAAAGCAGCAAGACAAATAGCACATGATTTCACTCATATATGGAAGATAAATAAACAAAGCAATGAGCAAACAAACAAACAAAAATCCTTAGATGCTGACAACAGAATGGTTAACCCAGGGGGAAAGGGGGAATGTTGAGGTGGGGGGAAGGAGTAAAAAGGGTCAATTATATGATGGTGGATGGAAACTAGATTTTCAGTGGGGATCGCAAAGCAGTACATACAGATGCAGAAACATAAAGATGTATACCTGAAATTTATACTAAGTTATAAGCCAGTACTACTTCAGACACCACTTTAAGCCAGACTTATAAGCCAGACACTACTTTTTAAAAAAAAAAAAAAAAAAAGTGGTGGGGGAAATTTTCAGTGCCCTAGAAGTCCTGTATAATCTGGCTAGGACCCACCACTCCAGTCACATTTGATAAACCATTCCCTTCACTCATGTTCTATTCCTCAAATTCCCTGACTTTTCCAACCTTAGACTTTTCATGCTGCTATTTCTTCATCTAGGAGTTTGCTCATCCTGTTCCCCCTACATCATTTCATTTAAATGTCTCCATATAGAAGAGTTTTTATTTCACAAATATGTGCCCAAACCTATTATTGTCCATCTCAGACTATTTTGTCTGAATATATGTTTATTGCCCCCACTCTGGAGGGTAAAGACTACATCTATTTTATTTATCACTATCCTGGATGCCCAACATAGTACCTAGAAAAGTAGAATCAAATATTCATTGAATTAAAAATAGTAAGTGATGGACAGCTTTCAAATCTTGAGACATAATGACAGATAACTTATTGTAGACAATAATTTAATTTTGTCTTCTTTAATTCTTTTGTTCTTACTGTGGTAACACTGGTTGCTTGTATTTTAGAAATATTAAGGCATTTCAGAATCTTGTATTTCAAGGGTCATTATGAGGAACTTCCTTTCTATTTGTACATTTTTAAAATGTGTTTATTACTGAGGTTTCTGTTGTCCTGGTCCTTATTAAATAGGAATGTACTCCACTCATGAACATTTGAAAAAAAAAACTTTTTAACAAGTCTCAAAACAAATCCTTGCATACATTAAAAAAACATATTTTGCAAATCTTTAATTTCTTCTATAGGCAGCTAGACCTTCCCCCTCAAATCCTGCTCACTGTCCCCAGATAACTGTTGTTCTTAGGATGCTTCTGTTGCCCTGGA
This sequence comes from Talpa occidentalis, assembly GCF_014898055.3. NCBI lineage: Eukaryota > Metazoa > Chordata > Mammalia > Eulipotyphla > Talpidae > Talpa > Talpa occidentalis. The sequence continues at coordinate 82,344,417 of NW_023602073.1, read as the reverse complement.
CCCAATTCCAGAGCCCTCCCAGATTTCTCAATTCTGGGTTTTAGCCACTACCTCCTTCATCAACACAACTTTTCTATTTATTATCCTGTCCCTCACATCCCAGCTAGATGATTGTCAAGATAGTTTTATAAATGAATCCAAGCCAATCTTGTCACAGTTTAATGTGTTGCTCTTGCCAGCTAAGATTTAACTCTAACAAAAATCTTCAATGTATTCTCAATGAAGCGACCTTGGGATAATATATGGGGACACTGAGATTTCTTAAGGGCCTCAGATCACTTTTTTTTCCCCAACTTGTTAAAAGATGGTTCATGATACATTTTAAGAAAGATATGAAGAATACTGCTTACAAATGTTCTCACATTCTGAATTAGAATTTATTTTATATAAGGTGTTTTTATATGTGTAATAACATCAGTAGGGCATAGGGCAAGAGATGCAGGTACTGTGTATCTAAGTATTTGAAATTTTAAAAAAATAATAAAAGTAAAGCTGATACAAATGATAAGAAATACAGGTTTCCCTTGCTATCCAAAGACAGAGCCTTCCGATGAAACCTCTCATAGGCTGAAAAGACCTAAAACAAAGAAGCAATTATCACTTATTTATAAGGAAAAAATGTTCTTGTTCCTAGACCAAAAAAAAAATCTACCAAATCATACCAAGCAACACCTAAAATAGTATTAACACATACTAAAAATAGGTAAAAGTAGTTCCTAGGGAAGGACCTTGATGGTGTCACTCTTGCTGACTGGGGTGAACACTGCCTCAATCACGGCTGCTGTGAAACAAATCAGTATCTTGTTCCCACCTGCACAGATATGAAGCAGTAAAGCTCAGAGAGAAGATCTCAGAACCTGAGAAACAAGTTCACGTTGGCTTGACTCAATTTTTTTTTTTATATACCATGGTGTTTACTCAGAATGTGGAAAGAACTATCACATTCTTAGACACTTCCTTTTAAGTTTTCAGCTATTCTTTATCAAAATTCTAGCTACACCCCATACAGTTCCCTCCCAGAGCTACAAAGTACCAAAGTCTATTGTGAGTATACCCAGCATTGGCAGTCTCAAGCAAGTAACACTGCAGGAGCCTATGAAACTTCTAAATTCATCCAGACAGCCCTGCCTGTAACTGGTTTCTCACTATCATGACAAAAAGAAATAATGGCTGCCTGAATGCCTGGCTCCTACTGCTACCTCTAACCAGTTATTTTTATCATTCTTTGCCAAGTAAAATTGTTTTGGGTATGCATTGGGTTAAAGGAATTTTTTAATGTCACTATCCCTGACCTTTCTTAGTCCAGTTCTTAAAATTCTATAAGGCAACTATCAAAATTAAGAGTATTTGAATTGAGACATTTAAAAAAATTATATATATATAGAATAACTAACCTATATATATTTGTGAATTGGGAGCACAAAAAGGACAGAAAAGAACACTGGCAAACCTTATTCTTTCATTGCATCAATTGGAGGAGATTCCTACTATCTGCCACTGGGGATACAAAAGTTTGTTGAATAGGGCAAGTTCCCAATGTCACACTGGCTAGAGAGACCAAAATAAACAAACACACACACATTATCTTTCAGGGACAGATAGTAGGAAGTTAAAAAAAAAAAAAAGGAGAATAATTATATAGAATGATGGAACAGTGTGAATGTTAGACAAGATGGAGAGGTCCCTGTTAACATAAGATTTTGAGTAAACCAAACCAAGTCTGCCTACACAACATGAATAGCTTTGGGTTTTGCCATCTACCTTTTATAATGCTCATTCTTCATCTTTGAAACTTGGTATTATGGAAAGGCCCAAGCCCTCCTGCTTAAGAAACCTACTTCTAAAACAAAGATCTGATCACTTCAGTGTTCTGCTGCTTTATTAATGTCTCCTGGCGGCTTTTTTTTTTTTTTAAGACTTATTTATTTGTACAAGCACTGGGTACAGTCAAAAGCGTGGGAGGATGAGAGGATTCACCAGAGCCAGAGTGGGGAACAGAACAGGCAGACTGACAAATACACTGCTGAGGGGAGCAGCGGGTGGCAGGAGAGGTCTGCGCACCATGTGGGACCCTCGCTGGGAATCATACTGGCGCTGCAGAGGCTGTGGGCAGCTTTGCAGCCCAGCGCTCAACTGCTGCACCACCAGGGGAGGCCCTCCCGATGGCTTTTCATTACTCATTCCTAAGGGAGGCGCTCAAGGCTCTTTTAGAGAGTGGCACCTCAACTCAGCTGTCCAGTCTCAAATCCTGCTGCTTCATTCCAACTCTACATCATCAAGTGATTCGCAATTCTTCAGACACCAGACTTCTGGACATGCTGTTTTGGCTGCTACAATGTCCTTCTAATTTTCTCTCCATCTGGTAAGCTCTTGCTCTACCTGCACACAGCAGTTCAAATGCCATGTCCTCTATGAAGTCTGCAGGAACCATCACTGGCAGATTTCATTACTCAGCACTGTGAGGTCTAATAGAGCTCAGGTCCCATCTCTGTTTCAGCACAACTACACTGCACTGTAGGACTCGTGTACGTCCTTTCAACACTCTCTATGGATATCTTGGAGAGAAAAAAAAGATTGTAACTTAATTGTATTTTGCTTAAACTTGGCATTAGGGGGCACTCATTTGATCAGTCTGTAGGATGAATATGGCTTAAGGCAACACATTTGGTCTTAACTTAAATGAAAAGTTGAAACTGTTAATAAGTATATCCAGATATGGACTTCATATTTATAGAAAGATAAGGATGAAATGAAGAATTATAGAGCAATAACATTTGTCCCCATTAGGAGAAAGTAAAGCATTCCTATGAAATCTTTTATAAGCCAAAATGGCATAAAGCAAAATAGCAATTGCATTAACTTTTGTCAAAAAATTTTTGAGTGTTCCCAGACCCAGAAAATAACCTACCAAATCATACCAAATAAAACATAAATCTAAAATAACACTAGCATATGGCAAAAGCAGGGCTGATATGATAAAAACACAGCCTGTATAAAGGAGTTCCAGGGAAGGCGCTTGTGAGTGCCATTCTTGATGCGTGGGGCGTGGGCTGCCTCTGTAATGGCTGCTGCAAAACAAACACTGAATGTCATTTTCACTTTTCACCCTTTGTTGTTAAAACAAAAAATTCCCTCATATTTCTTGTGGTAAGTGAGAACAGGTGCTAATGTAGGTCTTTCATAAAAACGAAATAGTTAATTTTCAGATAGTTGGGAAAATCTGTTCAGGAAAAATTACTAAAAGAAGAGTCAGCAAACCTAATATCAGTTAGTGAGAAGAAAATAGTACAATTGAGAGTGTTATCTTCCTTCACAGAAAACATAATCCCTGGTTCATAATGTTTATACTCCTCTAAAACTGATCAACTTTATCACATTTCCTCAAAGTTCTGTGTTATTTTTCTTGTCACTTCAAAAGTAGTGCTTCCTTTCCACACAGTCTCTAGCTTCACACAATCCCTCTGAGCCTGTTTAATTAATTCTCTCTATCCTTGACAATTTTTATTATTGAGTTGTTCCTTGAAATAATAAAGTTGTCTCTATCAACTTTATTGAGATTTCTCTCAATTTTAGCCATCACAACTACCTTTTTTCTTCATATTCAATTATGGGTTGTTTCTACATAAATATCTATATCAATCACCCTATGTCACTTCCAATTCTAAATTAATGTTTATTTTTTCCTGGTTTATCAATTTTTCCTAGTTTTCCTATTTATTTTTTTTTTACAGCATGCAATATCTTCCTTTCTAATTTTTCAGAATAGTCAAGTTTTTGTCCAGGTAATTATGGAAATAGATTTTTGTTCTTTTTTATAGTTGTGTAATACTCTCTTTTTTTAATATTTTATTTTATATAATTCTTACATCATTTTTCATTTTTGCACAATGTATGCATTTTCATTTTGGTTATATTCCCCATACAATTGCACCCCTTTATTTTGACCCTAATCCTTCCTCTCCCCCCAAATGACACAGAAATATTAATTCAAAAGGGCACCTGCACCCCTATGTTTATAGCAGCACTATTTACAATAGCTAAGCTATGGAAACAACCTAAATGCCCAAAAATAGATGACTGGATCAAGATGTGGTATATATACGCAATGGAATATTACTCAGCAATCAAAAAAGACAAGCTCACGCAATTTGCATGACCCAATATGACCCAACATGGATGGAGATGGACGGGATCATGCTCAGCAAAATAAGCCAGAAAGAAAAAGAAAAATACCGCATGGTCTCACTCATAGCAGGAATTTAGGAATCCTAAAGAAGGGACCAGGAAAAAGACTATTATAAAGAAAAAATCAAAATCAACAAGCAACAATTTTCCCATTTAAATGGTCCTATTAATTTTCCACTATAACAATCTCATATTCTCAAAATTATCTTTGATTTCTCTCAGAGAAACGAGAGATCCTTGGGCTTCACAAGGGAAGCAGGAATAAGACAGGTTTATTGTTCCACTTTTGCATTCACCATCTTTCTCTCATTTTCCAAACCCAATATGCAACTTCCCCATACGCTTATCTACATTGGCCTACAACATAACACCCTAGAGAGTTCCTTGCCTCTCAGCCTCTCCTTTCCAATCTCTTCTTGGCAGGTGCTATCTGCTCTCAGCTCAGGTTTCAGTCCAGCTAGGATTCTCTGTTTTAACAGGCACATGACCACTCACCCCCACCTCTAAGCTTTCACACATGCCATTCCTTCTGGCTAGAATGTCCTCTCTTCTTGCTCTCTTCTGCTAAGCATTGTTATTCTCTGCTTCTTTAAGACATCCATACCCAATATGACCCAACTCAAGTAATCCAACTCCAGTTCCAGTCATTCTATTTTTTCCAGCATCTTTCCAGGTTATATATTAATATCTCTCTAACCCTGATGGTTTGAATTCCTGTTAATTCTTCACTTGAATGTATATTTATGATGCCATATAACCATGGTTTCGACCTATTTATCTTCTCCTGCCTCTAAAACCATCCACTCCATGTACCCAAATGGGCATTTCTGCCTGCTGGAAAAAATAAACCAAAATAGATGTGAAATTTTCTATTCCTGGAGAATACCATGGGCGCCCATCTGTTTTAGATGGTTTCCTTGGATGACAATAATTCTGTATCAGAGATAATTTCCCAGTTTTAATAATAATCATATTTTATTTTCTTTCACCTTTTTGCTTTCTCTGACCTGTTCATATCAGGTTCAGGTTCATCCCCTGCTCTAGTATTACAACTTTCCCTCTAGCCTAGGAAACCTCACTTAGATTCCTACCAGTTTGAGACATTGGGCTGGACAAAAAAACCTTGCGAAAGCATCTGCCAGCTACTTCTCCATTTTCGAAGGGCTAGGGAAAGAATGAATTTTCCATCTTTGGGGGATGGGAGGGTTGCCATCTTCTATAATGAAGATTCCTGCTAAAAGAATCTTGCTAGTCCCCCTAGAGAAGGGGCTTTTATGTACCTTTTGCACCAACTGAACACCTCAACATTCAGTTCTTTTGTAAGCACATGTCAAATATATTTACTTAGAAGCAGTCACCCAGTTTTCTCGCTATGCAGCATCAAGGAAACGCTGAAAGACCACATATACAAGCAGTTTTTAAAAATCTCTTAAAAGAATGATAGAAGTGCTTGATTTGGTCAGAAGAGGCACCATTGCTTTCTTACCTCCCCGCCCCCACCCCCCGTGTTTGTTTTTTTTTTTTTTTTTTTTTTTTTTTTTTGGTCAGGGTTAAGTGTGGGGAGGCTGTTGGAGTGATTTTTATTTTATTCCCTCCAATTACATCCCTCCAGGCAGATGTAATTCCTCCTGAGCTCCCAACCATCCTCCTATCTTGGTTCTCCTCAGACTTCTCCAAGCAGAAGACGTGATCCAGTAGTAATAAAATTAGGAGTGCAAAAGGCAACCCAGTTGATTTCTTTACCCCTCCATTTCCGAAACTCCAACTGTGGTTTATGATTATTCACTGTTGGAATTCCTGGATGATTCTAGCCAAACTGTGCGTTTTCAGAATTCGGGGTCGTCCTCTCTTTGCTCCCAGCACGCTGTCCCCTGAGGCTGGCTACGTGTCCGGGTACCCTGGTCCTCTCCACTATCCCCAACTGGTCTCTCCCGGTGCCACTGGAGTTCGTGGAACCTGGCCTGGCCACCACTCCTGCGCCCACCAGCTGGCCGGCTTCCTCCCTCCCTCAACAACCTACACGGGGCGAGTTTCGCTTACATGCTCGCTTGCTCAGAACGAGCCAGCGTGCCCAACGGCGTGCTTGGTTCCGGGCCAACAAACTTCTTCGGGACCCCGCAGCGCCTTAACCCGGCTGCAGGGCGCCTCCTTCCTTCTCCCGGCCCGGGTGCCGGCGACGCGGGCGCGCGGGCGGCGGGGGCCGAGCTCTCCGAGCGCAGGGACCGGGATGTCCGCGCGCGGCGCCGGCGGCGCACGGTCCGGCCGCGCTGCGCGTGCTGCAGGGTAATTAAGGAGCAGGGCCGGGCGCGCCGGGACCAGCCGGGCTGGGGGAGGCTGGAGCCGCCGGGGGGGTCCCCTCCTGCGCCCGCCGCCCGGCCTCGACCCCTCCGCAGCCCCACCGCACTTGGGAGCAATCCCGCCTGTCGGAATAGGTAACCCCCGCCGGAGAGCTTGGCACCGGAACCTCGCGTCTGCAGTTTACACCCCTGTGTCCTCGCTTCCAGAGGGTAATGTCTCTAGACCTAGACCAAAACATAAGATCTAACGGCATGGCTGTAGAGCGACTTGATTTGTTTTGTGCATTTAACCCCCTAGATATTTGTTTTCCTCTGTATTTGATGTCTGTTCTTACCCGCATCAGCAGTGCTCCTAGTTCTGCTTTGCAAACACGCATAACCAGAAAAACCACCTAGAACTAAAGTATCAAGCAAAAGCCTGCATCATGTGAACATATAAAAAAGAACTACATTATCTGTCGCACATTAAAGTGGCCACAGCGTGCCAGGCGTTTTTGGTACCATCTTAAGCTACCTATGGGAATGCGAAATTGCAGGTGTGCATTATTTATTTATCCACCAAAAGAGATTTATCTGAGTAGCACAGTTTTTTACGTTTTCTTGAAAAGCAGATGCACGCAAATGAGCAGAAACCTGAGTAGAGGACAGACACCCGGCGTGTGTGCGAGAGATCAAGTGAAAGGGCCAGTGGCGAAGCTGCGCAGCTTACCTTGAATGTGGGTTTGAGCCCCTCAGAGGCGCAGTGGAGTCCAGGCAGTGCTGCCGCACCGCCGAGGAGTGGCCCGGGTGAGCTCCCTGCGAGTGGGGAAGGGGGACGCATCTCTGCCCTTATTAGTCTCTCTCGGTGTGACCCTCCCACTCGGCGAGGACTGCGGACTCCGCAGGACGGAACTCCACCAACTCGTGCACAGGTTTTACTCAATGACAATTAAGGGCTGGGAAGAGCGCCTTTCACGTTTGTGTTTTATTAACAGTTTCACAAATAAAATGACTGCTGGATGCAGGTACTTAGAGCTTCTCACTTCTGATTAGGAAGCAGTGCCTTCAAAGTTGCCTGTGGCATACATTCCCAGGTAGATAATTGGCTTTTTTAACAGTTGAGCTGAAAAGGGATATAATTTATGTTTCATTTTTCACTCCTTTGTCAGGAGCTTTTATAAAGTTGTTAATCAAGGAAACCTCATCATGCTCATGTGTACAGGTTTGTGTGACTTGGTTTGTCCCAAGACTCCACAAAAGTATTTTATGGTTGTAAATGTTATCTTTTCATGCATTGGTGCTACAAATCCTGGGTTTTGAACTCTTTGGGGATCCTTTTGAACATGAAGGTGACTTTTTTCTGCAGATCTCTATGTAGGTGTATGTATACGATCCCATGTCAGTGTGTGTAGAGTGTATACGTGTATATATACATGCATGTACATATTTATATATAGCATACACAGTAGGTATATATGCATATTTGTAGGTTTATATATGTATGTGTATATATGTATTGTAAATACATGTCTATGAATATGCATATGCATACACCCACATTTGAAAGAAAAATAAAACCACTATGGAATTCAGAAAAATAAGTCAGGCATTAGAAAACAGATAACTACGTTTAATATTTTTTAGATCAGTGTTGCTACAGTTGGGAGAGGGTAAATTACAGTATTGACTCATAATGGTAAAAATCATTACGCTTAAAAGCTACCTTAAACCACAGAAATATGCTTCACTTATCAGGACTCACAGATCAAGAAATAAATAAAATTAGACTGACAAAAATAAAGTGCTGGAAAAAATTTTAGGAGCTAGCTTCTTTCAAATTCATTGAAGTGAAACTTGAATGTCAAAGACTCAACTAGTGGTTTTTTATCTATGTTTCACTATAATTATAATACCTGCCATTTTAGTCTTGCCCCCATAGTGATGCCAGGTTTTAAAGCCTCCTATTGTGTCCTTTTTTCTTGTGATTTTCATCACTAATTTTTTGGTTGACTATGGAAAGAGGCCAAGGAGGGAGGATATTACATGAGTCACACTGCTCAAATGACCATTTGAAACACATGATTCGCAACCTTCATCAGAGTTTTGGTGACCATTCTCTAATTTCTTAAAAAATAATATCCCGATTTGAATTTTTTTTCTCTAGCCAATTGTACTTACCTTTTAACTGCTAGTGAACTGAGACAAGAGCATCCAGGGTTTATTTCTCTGGTAGATTATTAAATCACCTTATTTACATTTAACTGGTACTATTTAAAGTAAAGCTTTAAAACTACCTACCAGGAAATCCAAAATTTTGCCTTATTTTGTGTTTTGACCCAAGTCTACTTCATTTTAGCATTCTTTTATAAACATTTTAATAATTTCGTAATTTTATGATGTTTTTGAAATAGCCAAACACTGCTATATTTTTGCTTCTTTCTCAAGTTACTCCGTTTCCTACTCACAACATTGAACTAAATGAGATTTTGAGAGAAAGTGTAAAGTAAATAAGTAAAATTTAAGATTATTGCTATATGGTTGCTTACTTTATCTCTAGATGCACCAACCTCCCTAAGTTGTGTTTTTCTTTCAGGAAAGGACTCAAATCTGAGCTATTGTTTCCCTAGGTTTTGGTCCTTTATCCAATTCTTTTTATTAAATTAAAGCACTTCAAGTACCTAAAAGCACCTAACTTGGCACATTTATTTATCTAGTCTAAATGCAATTATAAATGATCAGTCTTTTTCCACTTGTTTCTAAAGCTACTGCTGGTGAACGAACATCTGAAAATAATAGGGGGATTTGACAGCACTTTGAATTCCAGCAAACAGCCTGTGGGCCTTCTAATGCCCCGTTTAACTGCGTACATGTGTGCATTTAGAAAAAAATTTAAAGGTTTCAGAAACAAACTTAACAACATTTTATACCCCAATGAAGACACATTTATCTATTTTTGTGCCATAGAAGGTATAAATTCCATTTAATGCATATAAAAAGCTGTCCCATATTTGTAATGTCCCACTTACATAATTTAAATGATTTAAAATGAACATTGCATCATATTTTGATAATTTCCCTATAATAAATGTGCTTTTTCCAAGCCTCTCTTCTCAATCATTTCTGGGTTTTCTCTTTTTCTTTTTTTCTCTTTTTTTTTTCCTGTACTTCTGTACTCCCAGTTATGTTGCTTTTCCTCTTTCTTTTTGTAATTTCTTTCACTTTTCTCCTCCTTCATATTTTCCATTTTCCAAGAAGAAAGAATTTCAGTATTGCCCCCAGCTAACTTCTTAGTTACCAGACCATAAGAGTGTTCATTCTTTATTGACTTTGCGGGGCAAAGCCATCCATGACTCCCATACACATCCCATGAAAGTGCTTCAATGCATCAACAGTGGATGAACAGACTTTACTGTTAACTGTAATTACCAAATCAGACTTGTCACCACTAATATACACTTCCCATTCTGTTTCCTTTTAGGCCAGTTCTAATGTGATATTCTTAAAGATAAATTTTTGGTAACCATGAAAAGCAAGTTAGGGTATTTTTTAATTTTCAGTACCATTGTCTCTGAAAATAATTATTCTCATAGAGAAAATAATATCCCTTTGCTTGTTTTTATATTTGCTTCAATTCCTGGAAGACATTCTAGCTCCTGACATTCACTCAGCTTAGAAATGAGAGGAAGAGGTAATCATAGATGTGACTTTCACTTGGTTTATTAGACCCTCTTCCTTGGGATCAGTGACTCTGAAAGGAAATATGGTAAAAGACAAACACCTGACTGGGGGGAATTTCTATTAATATACATCCAGGTCAACAATCATTTTCAAAAAGGAGAGAAATATGCTAATAAAAAATAGGCAAAAATGTAAAAAAGGAAATTAACAAAGGAAATAGACATGATCACTAAGCACATGAGAAATCATCCATTTAATTAGTATTCAAAGAAATGCACATTTAAAAGGAACCATTTCCCCCCTACCCACTTTGCTAGGATTAATGTTAGTGATTATACACAGTGTTGGCATAAATGAGGAGAATTCTTAACACCTCTAGAAGGAGCACAGATACTTTAGTCTTTCTAAAAGGGAAATTAGCCATGTATATTAAAAGGTTTAAAAAATGCACATAGAATCTGCTTCATAAACTCCTCTCAGCAGAAATTGTGATTATGGGAGGATTATGGGAGATTTTTTTGCTTCTCTGTAATATATAAAGTTTCTATGGTGACTATGTATCACTGTTGTATTAAAAATATGACAAACATAAACAAGTGTGTTGTTTTATGTATCTCCAACAAATTAATGAAGCAGTGGTATTAAGAGAGATGAGAAATTTGACTTTTAAGTTCTCTTTTCTATCATTTCCAGCAGGAATATTCCAGGTAAAAATTGGTATGCAGCTTAAAACATTTTAAACTTAGTCTAGTGATTTCATTAATAAGCAGATATTAATTAACCCATTTGTCGTTTGACACATATTTCAAATACCTCGTAAGCTGAGTACTCTGGAGTATACAAAGATAGGTTGAAATGTGGGCCTGCCTCTTAGGCTTAACATTTGGTAAGAAACAGAAGACATATGTAACGATAATATGACATGAAAATACGAAGTGTAATCATCGGAGTTAATGTGAAATACTGGGAGAGTTCAAAGGAGGAGAAAAGTTTTCACATGTGGAAGTCTCAGGGTCAAAAAATCTCAATAAACAAAATCACCCATTTTTGGGCTTAGTCTAAATCTTCAGGCAAATTATCATAGAATCTTAGTACTACCATATGCCATAAATAATTATGAAATTGTGAGATGACAGTTTATTTAATAAATATGTTTTGAAAGAAAAAGAAGAGAACAAGGCCACCACATACTTTACTCCAATGTGGAGCATGAAGTCCCTTGTTTCCTACTGAACTAAGCCCTTTTCCTGAAATTCAAGGCTACACAGTGTAACCTCAACTTATTCTCAATTCCCTTAAATGTACATTATGTCACAGTCAGATTAATTACTTGTAACCGCAGAATGAACCTGTCCCGTCTTTTCTCCACACTCTCACTCATGTTGCTCCCTCAATCAAAAGGCAAAGTGATTGTTGAAATTCTGCCAATCATTCAAGGCTTATTTTAGGTGTTACCTATAAGGCAATTTCTTCCTTGACCTCCCCACACCAAACCAACCCTCAACTGTTTCTGAAAGCAGAGCACAATTTTAATTACAACCTATTTTCCACTTTTTATTGCACATTCATTTCTGTGTTTGGCCACTGAATTGACTGTAAGCTCTTTGAGGCCTAGAGTTGTGTCTTCTCATTTTTAATAAAATATTCACAACACCTATTATAATACATTCTGTTTTCTTAATGTAATATTCAAATATTTGTTGAAATGAGGCCTGTAGAGGTTAAGTAACCATTTGCTAGTGATAAAAGACAGACTGAATCTCAGTTTGTATGACAAAATAGTAGATTTATTTTTGGTATTATATTGAAGGGAATTAAATTCCATGCTGCTAAAATAATCTCATTATAATTTGTTTTCACCTATAAAAGGCTGACAAAACACGGCCTCTGAGGACAGCAACACATCAAGGTAAGACTGCTACTAGTTGAAAATGTCCTCATCTGTCCTCTTCAGTCCTTTTCAAAAATAAAGGAAAATTTCATTATTGGAAATGAGAACACAACTCTGCTTTATCTCTTTTTGTTCTTAGATCATGACCTCTCAACTTTGTTCTAACTCCTAAAAGTTTCGATCTAACCAATTCTATGTACAATTTAAAAAAAAATTCAATAATTCTTCAACTATCCTATTGCCTCTATTAATAGCTGAGAACTAAAGTTGTGAACCAAGCCTTCAGAGAGTAAGGATTTGTACCCAAGACTATCCTATTGTGAACGCCAATCTCCTACTACTATGTTCTAGCACCTCATCTTCAACCTCTTCAACAAACATTCTGCAAACATTGGTTTGCAACCCTGTATTTCCCAAATGGCTGCTAAATGGATGTTTAAGGCAAAGCAGAGGCCTCGAAGTTAAGGAGTAACAAATATAATTTCCCTTGCAAAATAATATAGAAAAGAAAAATATAAAAAAATAAAGCAAAAACTTGTGTGTTTAAGACAGGAATCAATTTTAATGAGAGAAAACCATGAACTAAATTGGATAGACTTAAAATTATTTTATTTATTCTGATGGGTGCCACAACATGCTTTAGTCTGTGCCGACTTTAAATAAAAAAAGTTCCAAGATAGCAAACTAGACAAAGCACTTTGCTTATTTTACTTTTTAACTAAGGCAAAGTAAGATAAATTTGACTAGATTCTGTTCTCTATCAGAGGTAATAGATTTACCTATTTTTCTGATATTAAAGCACATTCTTGCTGTCAAGTTATTGTACTATAACCCAGTTTTACCTATCTTAAATGTAAACTTCTATGTTTATAAAACCCCTTTCAAGTAATTATGAGAAGTCATAAAGCATAGCTAGTGAAGGAAATGGTGATAGTTCATAAGTTTATACTTATTTTAAGCACTTTGAGTGTTAACTAAAATCTAGAGATTTTTTTCCCCTTATATCGAGCTATTCTTTAAAAAAAACTTCATAATAACTTTTACTGTTTTGATAAATATATTAAAATCCATTATCTTTTATCTAAAAACTTGTTTTCACTGCCCACCAGACAGAAACTCTCATCCTAATCCTGTCCCTTCTGTGGTCACTGCTCAGCTGGTTCTGCTGTGGCACCATCACTCAGTTTTGGCTCTGGGCCTGGGGAAGCTAACTACATCAGCAGTGAGGTGCCATCTGGAAAGATCTGTTTCCTCCATCAAGGACATCTAAAGTCAATTGGGGCCTCCCTGGTGGCGCAAGAGGTTAAGCACTGCACTATGAAGCAATCCGCAGCCTCTGCAGCACGAGTTCGATCCCCAGCCAGGGAGCTACCCACACAGCCGACCTCTCCTGTCTTGCCTGCTGCTCCCCTCAGCAGTGTGTTTCAGTCAGTCTGCCTGTTCTGTTCCCCACTCTGGTAAATCCTCTCACACACATCTCTGGCCTGTATCCCAGCTCTTGTATGCATAAATAAATAAATCTTTAAAAAAAATAGTTGATTCTCTTAGAATGACAGTCTCATAGTAGGTGACACAAATTATATTCTCAGCAGGGGTTGGTTTCTTTACTGCGTGTATCCTTAGCTATTGCTGCATAATACCATCCCCAAACTTGGTAGCTCAGAACAATAACCATTTGTTATTTGCTCATGAGTCTGTTGATTGACGTTCATCTGTCTAAGAGGGTTTTGGCTGATCTCAACTAGGTTCTCTCTTGCGTCTGCCATCAGCTGGCAGGTCAGAAGATTGACTTGTAGTAAGATAGTTCAGATAGGACAGAGTGGAAGCCCATAAGACCTTAGAATCAGAACTGGCACTTTTATCACATTCTATTAGCCAAAGCAGGGCACAAGGCCAGTTCCCTCCATGGGAGAGGTTTCAGAGTAACATTGCAAAGAGCACATGTTTAAGAGGATAAGGTATTGGGGCCATTGGTAATTTTCTATGGTTAGGAGGATACACACAGTGTTTCCTCATTCAGCCCTTACCATAGACTCGCCTGTTGTCGCTAGAACTGCCAGCCCAGCTCTATATATCGCATCCCTCAGCGGATTCCAGCCACTTTCACTTGGAATATTGGAAACTGAAGCGATCCCTCACTTCACCTTCTCCCAGTGGTGTAGATTTCATGGGTGTGAGCATACCTGATCCTTGTTAGAAACCCTTAATGTAACCCTGCTAGTGCAGAGGAATGCAGCAAACTTCCCGTCTTCAAAAATCTCAAGGAGTGCCTCCCTGGTGGCGCAGGTGGTTGAGCGCTGCACTGTGAAGCTATCCGCAGCCTCTGCAGCTCAGGTTCGATCCCGGCCGGCCAGCAAGGGTCCCACATGGCGCAGCAGACCTCTCCTGTCTCACCTGCTGCTCCCCTCAGCAGTGTATTTCGTCAGTCTGCCTGTTCTCTTCCCCACTCTGTCTCTGGTGAATCCTCTCACCCTCCCACGCGTCTGGCCTGTACCCCGGTTCTTGTATGTATAAATAAATTAATCTTTAAATATATATATATATATATATATTAAAAAAAAAAAACTCAAGGAGAAATGTGGGTTCTGTCATCAGTCTTCAGAGAGTTTCACCACAAACCCCAGGGGAGATAGCTCCTTACCCCAGTAGGGTATGAGGGGATTCTTCCTCTGCTTTCAATTCTCTCTCTTCCAGAACTCTTCTTTCTTTTGCAACTCCATTGCTTTGCAGGTGAAAGGACAATCAGATCAGTTGAGTCTTCTTCAAACCTCAGGGATTAGGAAACTAAGGTACCCAAAACTTCCTCCGTTTACATGTGGCCTTTAGGAATTAGCATTTTTTTTAAGTGTTTGCTTTCTCTACAATCGTGCGAAGGGTGCAAGTTTCAACCCTAGATGGGATAGCTGTAGGTAGCCTCTCTAAGATAGAGATATTAGAACTGAGAGTTGCACGACACAAAGTAGCCAGCTTTGAAAAATGACATGCAGAGGCTCTGGGGGGGAACACAGACCTGCACAGCTGGACCAGTTCAATGAACTTAGAAAGACCTTTGTGCCAGGAAGGGGATAGCAAAACAGGTGTGGCAAGGGATAATGTAGTCTGGGACCAGATCCTGCAGGTACCAGTAAAAATTTTACATTTTTATACAATGAAAGTAGGAAAATATTAGAGGGTTTGAACAAGGGAGTGATAGGAACTGAACTCTGTTTAAAAAAAATCAGTCTGGGTTCTCTGTGAAGAATGGAATTTAGCAAGGCAAGAATAGAGATAAAGAGAACCAGTCCAAAACTGTTTATCCAGGCAAGAGATGATGATGGCAAAAATGAAAGTGGTAGTTGTAGAAGGAAAAAATAAACAAATTCAGGTCATGTTTTAGGTATGGACTTGAGAAGACTTACTACAGGTAGACTGAATGTAGGGGGTAAGGGAAACAGAAGCACAGAACAAAGTTGTATTTCAGGAACACAAGAGACCTTAAAAATCATTTGGACTAATCATGTTTCTATGCTTATTTTAATCAATCGAAATTAAATAAGGACCTTCCCTGTGGCGCAGGCAGTTGAGCGCCACACTGTGAAGCTGTCTGCAGCCTCTGCAGTGCGGGTTCAATCCAGGCCGGCCAGGGAGAAACCCACATGGTGTGACAGACCTCTCCTGTCTGTCTCGCCCGCTGCTCCCCTCAGCAGTGTATTTTGTCCGTCTGCCTGTTTTGGTCCCCACTCTGTCTCTGGTGGATCCTCTCACCCTCCCGTGCCTCTGACCTGTACCCCAGTTCTTGTATAAATAAAATAAATCTTTAAAAATAAATAAATAAAAAGGACCTCCCTGGTGGTGCAGGGGTTAAAGTTTTAGCACTGTGAAGCTATCAGCAACCACTGCAGAATGAGTTCTATTCCTGGCCACATGGTGAAGCAGACCTCTCCTTTCTCCTCTGCTGCTCCCCTTAACATTATGTTTCAGTAGATCTGCCTATCCTGCTCCCCACTCTGTCTCTGGTGAATTCTTTCACACCCCACACCTCTGGCCTACACCTCAGTTCTTGTATGCATAAATAAATAAAAATAAATCTTAAAAAAATTGTTTTGTGTTCAGATTGCTTATCCTTTGGGGAAAAAAGAAGAGTTCCCTATATTAAATGATAAACAAGGCCCTGTGTTTTAATTTGTGATAGAATGTCAAGGAAGGGTATAAGTACTCCCAAGTGATTTTCCATCACTTTGTGGGAGAAGGGGGACAGGGGAGAGATGTGGTGATCCCAAATTACATGAGCTTCTCCAAGCTTAAATAGACTGAAATAGCAAGTTCTGAAAATGAAACCAGATTTTTCCCACAAAAGGTATGATATTAGCAGCTCTTTTTTTCCTTGAATCTGAACTGGAGTTACTGTAGCTCTCCATGTCACCTGTCCAACCACCTAGGGTAAAACGAAGAAAGGAGAAAAGGAGGCATGTAGAAAGGAGAAGGGATTTCAGAGAAATAACTTAAGCAACAGACTTCTTCACTTTCCATGAATCATAATTAGAATTACGAACACAGAGACATTTACAGATATACAGAAATGAAAGGAAAAATTAAACATTGTGCTTTAGAATGTTTTATGGACTTGGTGAAATAAATCAAACTTAAACATTCTGCTTTGATCCTATGTTTCAGGGTTGGTTTTTTGTTTTTTTTTTTAACTAAAGTTCCTCGCATATGATTAGGTAAAATGCTGTTTTAATAATCCAGTGATTTGAAACTTGAATTTTTTAGTTATGTAAATAACCATGCACACTCAATTTCCTAAGAAAGCAAGGAAGTTAATTAGGTGACTGGCTGAGGTCTGTGGTGCTACTACTCAGTACCGCACGTTGGTCATCACAGATGTTCCCACTCTGTGCAAAGGACCCAGACCCCTACAATGTCACATCGCTATCAGTGAACAAATAGGATTAGTCTCAATTTCATAACATTTCTTGCTTTATTTAATATTCCTTTGGAGGCTGTGGGTTTATTTTGGGAAAAAAGAAGGAAATAATAACCCTGTTATGAAAAACTGGTATTCATGCAATATTTTCAAATATGGGGTCCCTCTAGAGCTAATGTGAATGAGACTGAAATTAAAGGATTAGTCACATTTTAAAATCATTTATACACATATGAAAACATAATGTTGAAATTATTTACAAATAACAAGATGTATTCTTTAAATTATCAAAAATTAAAGCAATTCTTAGGTCTTTCATCTTAGTGAGTGTCTCCATGATTGTGGTCTGCAAAGAGAAAAATCTGGGATAGTTTCTGCTTCTTTGACCAAAAAAAGTGTTGGAGAGAGTGTGGAGAAAAAGGAATCCTTGTATACTGTTGGTAGGAATGTAGATTGGTGCAGCCCCTATAGAAAACAAATGGATGTTGCTAAAAAAACTAAAAATAGATTTGACCTATGATCCAGCAATTTCACTCTCATGTATCTACCCAGAGAGTACAAAAACACTAACTCAAAGGTTTATACGCACTCCTGTGTTCATTCTGGCACTATTTACATTAATCAAGTAATAGAAACAATGTAAGCATCCAAGGAAAGATGAGTGGATTAGGAAGGTGCAGTTTATATGTACAAGGGAATACTACTCAGCTATAAAAAAGTAATGATGAAATTTTGCTAGTTGAGACAACATGGATAGAATTGGAGGGGATAATGCTAAGCAAAATAAGTCAGAAAGAGAAAGACAAATAACAGATGATTTCATTCATATGTGGAATATAAAGAAACAAACAGAGAAAACTAAACAAAAACAAACCCTAGAAATTTAACTGCAGATTTGAGGCTACCAGAGAGAGAGGGTGGGGGTGGAAAGAAAAGGGGGCTTCAGAGACTATGGTGAAAGGTAATTTAGTGCTTTGGTTGTGGGTGTGGGGTGATAACATACATCTGAAGAGGTGTAAACCTCTACCCCTAAATCAAATAATGTTATAAACCAATATTACATCAATAATAAATAATACAATTTAAAATTTTTATTTAAAATGTATTAAAATTAAATATTTTTCATTGTACACAGAAGTGTTTAAGTGTAAGTCATCAGATTCTTTCTTTTAAGTAGTTATACTTTCAAGAGTAAATGGAGACTGTGAACATTATAACAGACAATGGGTATAAATGCTTGCCTGTGTGATGGTCCTAGGCTAAAAGCATACAATAAACCAACAAATTGTCCACAGAGGGGAAGGGTTTCATATAGTTACCTTTATACTTAGGATTTATTTCTAACTGTCAGATTTGGGATTAAGTAATTATGGATCCCTGAAGTAATTATGGATCACTGATCTCTGGTCCAGTATCATAGTTTTTGTATGTGTTATTAATTTCCCACCTGTTTCCAGGACCTAAAATCCCCTCAATACTACTGTACTGTGTATCCTACTCTTCTAAAATAAGTCTCTGGATGCTTGCACTAATTAATGAGCTTCTCTAAGCGACTCTTACCAGAACATGACTAATACTCCAAGCAAAACTCATCTCCTGAGTTTTTCGTTACATTTTTAAGGTAATGTTATAGTTCCTAATACTATTATTCAATTTCCACATGGTTTTTATTGATACTTATATAATTAGTATTCCAGATATCTGGTTATAAAGAAAGTAAAAAAATATAACCTTATACTGTGTCACCACATGCTGTGTAAAAATAATAGGATTTTAAATTGAAAGTGTATATGCATGTGTGTGTGTGTTCTTCAGAGAAAGTCGAATGCATTATTGAGTTCAAGGAACCCTCATAAAGATAGTCTACTAAAAAAATTGGATTATGTGAACAAGAGAGATCAAATGCTATGTAACAGTAAGGAGAATACATACCTAAATTGACTTCTTATAAAAGGGGGGCATTTATAAGTTACCTTAATACCTTGTAATTATAAGGTTGGAGCATTTGTCTTTCTGTTTTATTTGTAGATGCAAGAGAAAATAGAATTTTTCTTCATTGAATAGAAAAGTAAAAGATTCTGACATAAAACTTTAAACACAGTAGGGTATGTACAGAGTATATGTGTATATACACACATACTGAATTTCAACAAATGTTTATTGAGTTCTTTGTAGTGTTTACTTCTTGGGAAACACCCATTAAAAAGACAAATAATATTGCATGCTCCTTACATGTACTGTGATGCAGAAGTTATTTGAAGCAGAGATAACTCTGAATCTTTTGATCAATATTCCTGGTTTAACCAGTTACAGATATGTATAAGGATTCTTCTAGGTTATATGAATACAGAGCACTTTCTTCATGTGCTAATGCTATGTTCTGATGGGAAGACTTAATTTAATTTCTCTGACTAATTACCTCCTAATGGCTTAGAAGAGTTGAAAACCTCCTGAAAGTGCTTCCTTATTATGCATTAACATTTGTTTGTTCAACAAATATTTATTAAGTGTTACCATGTGCTAGGAACTACAGTAGTAGTTATTAAAATACAAAAGTGAATAAAATGAAAGTTGTTTCCTCATAGAAATTATATTCCAAGGTAAGAGGTAGATAGTAAGTGCAGAAATAACCATCCAATACACAGTATGCAATATATAACACAGGCAATGGAAGAAAATAAAGCAAGCAAGGAGATGTTACTGAGGCTAAGACAGGACATGGGTTACTCTTTTATAAAGAATGACCAGAGCCTCCCTGATGATCTAAGGGTTAAGTTTCAGCAATATAAATCTATTGGCAGCCACTGCAGGACGAGTTCGATCCCCTGCCAGGGAGATAACCCACATGGCACACCAGAGCTCTCCTGTCTCACCTGCTGCTCCCCTCAGCAGTATATTTCAGTCAATCCGCCTGTTCTGCTCCCCACTCTGTCTCTGGTGAATCCTCTCACCCCGCCCCACACCTCTGGCCTACACCCCAGCTCTTGTATGCATAAATAAAAATAAAATCTTAAAAATAATAATAATAATAAAAGAACCAAGATGATAAACTATTTTTTTAAAAAAGAATGATCAGATTCATCACTGGAAAGCTAAAATTTGAGCAGAAACCTGGACAAAATAAGGGAATGAAATATAGAGACACCTGGGGAAAGAAATATTTCAGACAGAAGAATAAGTTAGTACAGAAGTTCTGAGTTAGAAATATGCTTAAAGTATCACAAATGTCAGTGAGGCTGAAATAGAGAAAACAAGGGGGAGAGAAATAAACGTTGAGGACTGGGTTGTCTCTGATTGTTACATGATAGTCTACTGTTGAAGATATCCTGGTTCATTTGAAGAATGTTGAACATTTTAGAAGAAACTGTTCTACTCTAATGTTTTTATCCTATTAAATTCTTTCTAGGCTTTTTCTTTCTCATCCTTGTGATAAAAATGTATCACCATCAGGCTATATCTGTAAAATAAGATTTCTAAAATAATTTTAGTTTCCTGGCTTTTTTTGGCACTCCACTCACTGAGTTATTATTCAAAGGAAAATTTATGGAAAATAAAGCAAGATCACTTATTCCAATTATGAAAATCCATTACATGTTTGTTTATTAGCTAGATGAAAGATTTTCTGACCAATCTACTGTGTGAATGGAAAATATATTCTCTCCTACATATTTGCCTATGTATATTTTATATATATATAGATATATAGATATAATCCTAACATATGAAGATCCTAACCCTTCTAGCCCTGTCTGAAATCATAGCATACATCTGATATCTACAAAAGACTCATAGAACTCAATAATAAGAGAACAAATAAAATACCTAATCAAAAAATGGGCTAAGATAAAAATAGATATTTTTTTAAAAAAGACATGCACCTATTCGACAGGCACGAGAAAAATGCTCATCATTACTTATCATCATAACCACCATGAGCTATCAACTCAAACTAGTGAGAATGACCCATATAAAAAAGATCAGAAACAGGGCCTCCCTGGTGGCGCAAGGGGTTAAGACGCAACCTATGAAGCTGTCCACAGCCTCTGCAGTACGAGTTTGATCCCCGGCTGGCCCAAGAGAAACCCACATGGTGTAGCAGACCTCTCCTGTCTACCCTACTACTCCCCAATGGAGTGTATTTCAGTCAGTCTGCCTGTTCTGTTCCCCACTCTGTCTCTGGTGAATCCTCTCACTCCCTGAATCTCTGGCCTGTGCCCCAGCTCTTGTATGCATAAATAAATAAATCTTTACAAAAATAAAATAAAATAATAAAAAAGCAGATGAAATCTTGCTATTTGTGACAGTATGGATGGAACTGGAGGGGATTATGTTAGATGAAATCAGTCAAAAGGAGAAACACAATCACATAGTCATGGCAGTCATGTGTGGAATATAAAGAAATAAAAGAAAGAAACAGTGGATACTAACCCCTCCAAAAACCTCTCAAAATCTGATGCAAGGCCTCTCTGGTGGCGCAAGGGGTTAAGATGCAGCACTATGAAGCTGTCTGCAGCCACTGCAGCGCGAGTTCGATCCCTGGCCAGGGAGCAATCCACATGGTGCAGCAGATCTCTTCTGACTCACCCGCTGCTCCCCTCAGCAGTGTATTTCAGTAGATCTTGCTGTCTACACCCCACACGGTCTCTAGTGAATCCTCTCACCCTCCACACCTCTGGCCTGTACCCCAGTTCTGTGTGCATAAATAAATAGATCTTTAAAAAATATATATATGACCTTAACATCACAGAGATCCTAGACAAATGTCTAAGGGTAAATTAACTGGCCCCTGGCTAGTGGCAATAGTATAAATTTACATGCAATGTTAATTCATTTATATGCATATGAGGATTACAAATTTATTTATTCTAGGATGTGGATGTTCATACAATGGAACTTAATTTCTCTATATCTGTTCTAATCTTCATCACCCTACTGACTGAATAGGAAGTGGGGTTGAAATACTATTAATAAATAAGCCCAATCTGACTCAAATATTAGTCTACCCAATTATCTGAACAGACTAGAATTATCATAACCCTAAAGTAATCCTACAACGTCTCATTCTCCTTTTTCTGCTTCACTTTAAGATGGTATTTGTGTGTGTGTGTTTTAAAAGATTTTATTCCTATTCACATAGATGAGCTGGAGTGTAGGCCAGAGTGGGGAGGTGAGACGATTCACCAGAGTCAGAGTTGGGAGCAGAGCAGGCAGATTTACTGAAATACACTGTTGAGGGTAGCAGCAGACTAGATAGGAGAGATTTGTTGCACCATGTGAGTTAGCTCCCTGGTCAGGGATCAAACTCAGGCACGTTGGGTGATAGTGCTGAGACTTAACCCTTAGGCCACGGGGGTCGGGGAGCCCAAGATGGTATTTGGATGGGTGGAAGAGAAGGATAAATCGGTTCATGGCACTGGGAAACTCTTGCCATATGCTGGTCATTGGATATTTACTGACTGACCTGCCACTAAAGTTTGACTATCATTTATTGATTGTGACAGTAAAAAAGCTTTCAAAACTAGTGCAACATGGGGCTCTAAGACTACAGATACTGGCTATAAACAACAAGTACAGTGACACACTTCATGCTGCATGAATCACAGCCCTGCACCTGCTGCTAGTGTCTGATTCTAATAAATCTCTTGTCTATCCCATCTCAGCTTAGTCAGGATCCATTGGCTTCTTCCAGCTGACTAGCACTCTCCAGACTGGTACTGAATATCCCTGTCCTGCCTTTGATTCCGCAGTTCTCTTTATATCCCCCTGAGCAAAATGGGTAGGCTTCCTACTATGCCATAATCCCTTTCTAAGAAGGCATCTCTCCTCTCTTTGCCTAGAACTGTAATGGTGAAACTTCATGTTGGGGGAGAAAACCAACTTACCAATAAGGTAAAAAAAAAAATAGGAATTCCTTTAAAAAATATGTTGTACTTGTGCCGTATGCAATGACAAAGTAGAGAAAGGATGTCATAGAAATAACAGAATAATAGATAGTGTATTCTTTACAGTAATGAATTAATCATTGTTTCTTTTATGTTGAGCTGAGGCAAGAGATAATTCCTTGTAAGTTTGCTTCCAAAGGCTTTATCTGCCTTTCTTTCTGATACCACAAAAATTTAGATGAATCTACATTTTTTTTTTAAAAGAATGGTGCATATTTTATTGGATATAACATTCCATATTTGTCAGAGTAGGGTTTATTACTGTGGTAACAAGCTGGGAGTGTTCACACAAATAATTATGGGATTGAATTAAACTGAGCAGAATTGGCATAATACTGAGCTATTATACTTGGGTGAATCTACATTCTTAATGTTAGTTACTTAAAACCTAAATCAAATACATATGTAGAAAAGATAGTAAGTCAATAGTCATAGAAGTCATCAAGCATTAAGTAAACTAAAATGACCTGCTTTTGAGAAGAAGGTAGACCTTTATTGTTTTTTCCATTCAACATTTATTTTGATAACATAATACAATTTTCCTTTCAGGAAACAGTTCTTCCCCACTTTCAGTCTATGTGACTTGGCTGCAGTTGACCAGAGCTCTCTGATCAAGGAGCAGGCATGTGTCCTAGGCTAACACAATGAATATATTCCACCCTCTTTGTTTTCAGGGTGTATACACGATCTGGGTCATCCCATGATGCTCACTGTTGGGATTTTATTGGAACTATTGAGGAGAGAATCCACTTATCACTTGAATATCTGTCCATAAATTTAGTGTCTGAGACCAGCTTACATAGATGACTTACTTGAAAATATAACCAATACAAAGTACATTAGAGCTGGAAACTAAAGAGCACTCTCTGACCGTCCCTAAAGCAGCACCTAACCCTGCAGTTTTTCATTATTTTAGTTGATGAATTCTTTTTTGTTGTTGCTGTTCCGTCAACTTGAAATTAAATTTCTATTACTTGCAAATAAAAAGAGTCTGCAGAATAATATAAGCTATACTATTTCTGCTGCAATTCATACCATTGCTAAGAGTTTATCTGCCTTCCTGATAGTTGATTTTAATTCATTTTAGGGGATTAAATTTAGATTCAGGAGCAAATTTTTTATTATGTCAGTGATTCATGTAAGAGAAAGAGTTTCCATTTATTATCCCTCAAGAATGATTATTGTAATTGGGTAAAGAATTATGTCTTGCAGATTATGCATATATAACAATTTTTAAATCTTAAATCAAACAAACAAAAAGTAGTAACAATTTGACCAGAAATAATGTATCAACCTCTGCTGCCATCATATTTCGAATTCCAAAAGGCAAAAATATTTGCTACATAAAACATAAATGCAAGTGTAAGGATAGAAATTTCAATATTAACAGGAATGAGCAACTGCAATATTTATATATATGGCGGTAAAATATAAATTACATTTAAAATATGTAATGGCAGGCAGATGACTCTGATATCTTTAGAAACATTTCATTAGAAATTATTAAAAACTTTTTTCTAGAACAATTTTGTATAATCTTAGATTGTGGATCAATTTATTAACTTTTAGTAGTGTAACCATTTTATAGCAGTTACCTGTTACAAAAATTGCCATCGTCACATTAGTGTTTTTATCAGATACGCAAAAGTGAAGATTTCCATTTTCAATAATTCAAATGTAAAGACATGGACAACTAGATCATAGATATAATTACCAGCAGAATGTTAGGCTTCTGAAATGCAATTTATATTTAATGTATTATATTTAGCTTTAAGTATACTTACCTTAAACTTATACCAGACCTAATTACACTTAGCTTAAAAATATACTATGATCCCTTTGGTTCTTTTTTGGGGGGAGAGGGGTTCCTGGGGTGGAAAATGGTGGGAGAAGTATCATTCATTCCATTTTCAACAGCCTCAGACATTTATCATGTAATTGTAACATATAGATTATGTATCAAATCAGCTACATTTCCTTTTAAGAATTACATATGCTGGGCTCCCTGGTGGCACCGGGGTTGGGACACAAACTATGAAGCAATCCGCAGCCACTGCAGCATGAATTTGATTCCTGGCCAGCCAGGGAGCAACACACATGGTGCAGCGGACCTCTCCTGACTCACCTGCTGCTCCCCTCAGCAGTGTATTTCAGTAGTAGATCTGTCTATTCTGTTCCCCTCTGTCTCTGGTGGATCCTCTCACCCCCCACACCTCTGGCCTGTACCCCAGCTCTTGTATGCATAAATAAATAAATCTTTAAAAAAAAAAAAAGAAAAAAAAAGAATTAGATATGCTAGACCAGTTTCAAAGATGACTTTGTACATAACAATTCTGTGTACTCTCATTAGGAACAAAAATAGAAAGTCTTCATTGCTACTTATTGCTATTCATATTTTTGAAAGAACAAAAGAAATCAGTTTTAATAAAATGGAGACTAAGTATGCTATCCTCAAAACTTTGGTATGAGAAAGGCAGTTATTATAAAAATAAGCCAAATTTGAAACTCTATTCTTTATTTCAAGAAATAGATATAAACATAGCTCTCAATTTTATTTTTTTTCCTTAAAGATTTATTTATTTATTTATACAAGCACTGGGTACAGTCAGAAGCACGGGGGGTGAGAGAATTCACCAGAGCCAGAGCGGGGAGCAGAACAGTCAGACTGACGAAGCACACTGCTGAGGGGAGCAGCGGGTGTGTCAGGAGAGGTCTGCGTGCCACGTGGGACCCTCGCCTGGTGGCCAAGGATGGAACTAAAGCTGCAGAAGCTGGATGTAGCTTCACAACCCAGTGCTCAAGGGAGGCCCACCAGGGAGGCCCTCAACTTAATTTTAAAGAGACTTAAACTCAACACTGAGTGCAGGAGTCATTAAAAAAAATAACAACAAATTGATCTTGTTTTACTCCATGTAATTCAGTTGGTAACAATAACCTTACATCTTTCTTTAATCAAAATTGACTGTCCAAATTGGAACTTTCTTTTCTTTAATAATTGATACATACATCATATAAGACTTTGTGGTTTACAAGTTACACTCTATTGAAGCAGCAAAATTGGTACTACCTCAGATGTTAAGCTTTCTTTAAGAAAAAAATTGAAAATATTAAAAAAAACAGAAATACCAGATAATTTCCCTCATATGAAGAATATAAAGAAACAAAACAAAGTATAAAGTTAAACCAAAACAAGCCCTAGAAATCTGACTGTAAAATTGAGGCTACCTGAGAGGGAGGGTGGGACTAGGTAGACTCCTAAGGGGAAGGGAACACAGTCAATGATGTAGAGTGGAGGACAATGGGTGCCTGTGTGGTGGGTATAGTGTGGTAACCATGCCCCTAAATCATATACAGTGTTGTTAACCAGCGTTACCTCAACAACAAAAATAATAGAATATGTGAAACACTATCCTGAAACATTAAATAAAAATGAATCCATCCAATTAGTTTTTACTCAAACTAACATGTTAAATGAAACAAAAAATTTCTTTTTTTAAAATTTTTTTATTTTTATATTCCCCACACAATTGCACCCCCCTTATTTTGACCCCAATCACTCCTTCCCCCATCCCCCCCATAGTGTGTCTCTGGTTCATAGTTGTAAAACAAAAAATTTCAAGTAAAATTTGTTTCATCACCCACACTTTGAGTGTAACTGTAAAGTAAAAAGCTTTATCTGTTTGTCTAAAATGTTGATAGCATATATTTTAGTCTATTGAAATTTTTCTGTTATGATCTAAACCTCCTTTTTGGGTTATAGGAGTCTATCTGGAAAAGCATAGAGATCACAGACATGGGAATTCCCCACCACCACCAACAGACGACCCCTTTACCTGTGTATCCCCTGGAATTGTCTTTAATCTCTTTTTTAAATGCTATCCTTCCATTTTAGTTTGCTGTATTAAGATCCACTTTGAGAGCAAATGATCATTTATTTTGCATTCCAATGTTTTATATTCCCAGGTCTATTTGAATGTTTGTTAAATGAATTGATAGGTACATAGAGAAGGAAACAAAAAATGAAGAGTCCAGGTTTACACTTCTGGCTCTGTCACTCTGTCACTTACATATTACGAGACTAGATGAACCATCTAAGTTCTCTGGGTTTCAGTTTCCTAAACTATAAAGTGATGAAGTTGGACTGGATGATATCTAAACTTTTTCAGACTTAAAGTTCTATGGATCTCTAAGATGACTATAGCCAAACAGATACCTGTGAGGCAAGCTCTTCAAAATTATATACCCTATCCTAATGTTTCATAGCTCTATTAAAATAAAGCTTCATGAATTAAATATTTTTTCAAGTCTGTTTAAAATACATTAAAATCTTTATTGTATCTTTTCTAACAGTTATGTTATACTGTTAATAAATTAAACATGACTTTGAGCTTTGGGAAGTCATTCCGGCTCTGTATCTTTATATGTCCCTTAGCAATTGTAGATAATATGGATTCAACACCTATTTTTTTAAGTGCTAAAGAATTTTGATGTTAAAATTTTTTATTATTTTGTAATAATTTAACTTCTTTGTATTAAAATCTTTTTTAAGTGATATTGTCAATTCCAAATACCTGTGGGTCCTGCATGCTGAATCCATTTCTTCACTTGTAATATACAGTTTTAAAATCTAAATATAGATAATCATTGACTCATGAACCTTGCTATTTTCCTAAATCAAGTATACCAGCCTAGGATAAATCATTATATTTAGTATCTAATTCTTGCTCTGGTAAAACTGAGCCTACACCCATCTGCTACTCATGGATGAAAATATAGAAAATGGTTTAAAATAGGAGTAAGGAAATCAAGAAAAACCAGTCTGAGAAGAAATTCAAGCAAGAGAATTTAGACTTTAGCAATTTTCTTCTAAGGTTGAAAGCATGAAAAGACTGGCATTGGGAAGAAAAAAGATAATACAGAAAAAAATTGGTACTGAGAAAAACATGAAAAAGCATTTCTCAACTCCAATTCAAGAAATCTAGGCAAATATTTCTACAGGGAATGGGTGCCTTAGTTCAATTTTTCCCATATTTTTTTTGTCATATATCAAAGACAAGCAATAAAAGGAACTGAAAATATTTTACTATTAATAGACAATAATTTGCAATTCCTCTAAACGCTGGTCCATACTTAGAATGGAAAAATTATTAGAATGTTCTATTATGGGAATTACTTACTGAGAAAAAACGTGAGCTAAAAGAGTAAGTGAAATATGAACTTTCAGGGTATATGGAGAAATTTAAAGCACCTGACTTCAAATTCAATGATGTAAAAGGATAATAAGGCTTCAGATACATTGATAAATTGATATTGAAGAGGAAGTAGTTCTCTGAATAGCAGGTTAAAATGTAAGTAATTCAGAGCTTAACAGAGACCACACATTAACAACAGATTTGGTGTGCATCTTGCTTACATTATGGAAGTAAACACCAACACAAAAGAAAAAGGGATATAATCATCCCAGTGAAAAATAGGAAGCAACACAATAAAGAGTTTTAGAGTGTGGAAGGATCTTAGGTCTGATTAGAAATTAAAGGACCTGGTTTTGAGAGTCCTAGCTCCCAAACAAAATATCTGAGTAACAACAGGCAGATTTCTTGCAAACTCTGGTCATTCATAAATGCATAGTTCAGGTAGCATTTGCTCAGGTCTGAGTGGGGCAAAGCCAGGTGTAGAAAGGACACAGTGATGTGTGGGGTCTAACTTCTCTGTCAGGGAACTTAGTTTCTAAAGGAATAGACAAAGGTGGCAATGGCTTACTGGTTCAGAGTCAAAAGTTACGTGTTAATTTGCACACTATGAGTCTTGAATTGAAAAATAATTCTTCCTTCAGGAAACAGAGAAATATGGGTCAAAAATATAGCATAGAAAATTCTCAAAAGTAACAAAGTGCACATTCATGTTAGGGACTAGTGAGTAGAATGTCGGTAACTACCAAGGAGGGTGTGGTGAACAGGAGTCTGGAAAGCTGGTAGATGTCAGGTGATACAAGAAATGCCATGCTTTATTCCTATGGCAACTGATCGTAACTACGGAATTTTTTGCAACATGTATAATCTGATCATTAGTATCAAAAACATTTTACGAAATTGTTTAAATAGCTAAAAGTTTGTTTCTAACAATTTCACAGGCAATTTGAAAAATTATCAGGCCAACTAAAAGTTGAAAGGTTACAAAGCACATTATTTAAAGACAAACTCTAGAGCAGACTGGGTTAATATATCTTGTTTGGCATTTACTAGTGATGTGATTTGGGCATATTAATCTCTCTGTTTCAGTTTCTTCATCTATAAAATGCATGTGCCTGGCATAGAGCAATCATAATGTAAGAGTAGAATTTTTTTTTACACTGCTGAGGGAAGCAGTGGGCGCGGCAGGAGAGGTCTGCGCGCCACTTGGGACCCTCGCCAGCAGCCAGGGATCAAACCGGCACTGCAAAGGCTGAGGGCAGCTTGGCAGCCCAGCGCTCAACTGCTGCGCCACCAGGGGAGGCCCCAGAGAAGAATTTTTTTTAAAGAAAAGACAATGACCTTCACAATGACGATGGCAGAGAGAAGGAATAATGAAGATCTTGTACAAGTAAAAAATAAAACAAAACAAATGAAATTAAGTACATTCAGTAACTTTGCAGGATATAAAACCAACACAGAAATCAGTTTTGCTTTTATTTATTAATGATGAACTATCTGAGAAGAAATAAGGAAAACTTTCTTTGTCACAATAGTATCAAAAACAATAAAACATTTAACAATAAATTTAACCAAGGAGGTGAAGGATCTGTAAACTGTAAACTTTAAGAATTTGATGAGGGGCCTCCCCTGGTGGCACAGGCGGTTGAGTACAGCGCTGTGAAGCTCTCCGCAGCCTCTGCAGCGTGGGTTTGAACCCAGCTGGCCTGCGAGGGTCACACATGGCCCAGCTGACCTCTCCTGTCTCGTCTCACCCGCTGCTCCCCTCAGCAGTGTATTTCATCAGTCTTCCTGTTCTTTTCCCTTCTCTGGCTCTGGTGAATCCTCTCACCCTCCCGCACATCTGGCTTGTACCCCATTTCTTGCATAATTAATTAAATAAATAAATAAATGTAAAAAAATAAATCTTTAAACAAAATAAATCTTTAAAAAAAAAACTTAAAAAAAAAGAATTTGATGAGATTTGAAGTAAACAGAAACAAATGGAAAATATCTCCTGTGAATGGATTAGAAGAATTAATATTGTTAAAATATCCTTATCACTTAAAGACATCTCTAGATTCAATACAGTGCCTATCAAAATTCCATTGCATTTTTCACAAAAATAGAAAAAATAATGCTAAAATTTATATGAAACCAAAAAAGTACATGAATAGCCAAAACAATCCTGAAAAAATGAACAGCTAATGATATCACACTTCCCAATTTCAAACTATATTATAAAACTCCCACAATTAGAACAATTTGGTAACTGCTATAAAAATATACACACACACCAATGGAATAGAATAGAGTCCAGAAATATAGTCAACATTTGAGTAGCAAGCCATGGATACTGAATGGGGAAGACATAGCCTCTTACCAAATGGTGTTGGGAAAACTAGATAATCATATGCAGAAAAATGAAATCAGACCCTTATGCAAAAAATTAACTTGAAATTAGTCAAAAATTTAAACATAAGACTTGATACCATAAAACTTAAAGAAGAAAAATAAGGAAGAAGTTCCTTTGTATTGGTGTTGACAATGATTTTTTTGGCTATGACACCCAATATAAGCAACAAAAGCAAAATTCAACTACTGGGTTTGCATCAAAGTAAAAGGATTTTTCACAGCAAAAAAAAAAAAATCTACAAAAATAAAAAGGAAATTCATGCAATGGAAGAAGATATTTGCAAATCATGTACACAATAAGGAGTTAATGTGCCAAATATATAAAGATTCATGCAACTCAATAACAAATTTCAATCTAACAATGGACAGAGAAATTGAACACTTTTCAAAGAAGACATTCAATTGGCCAACAACTACATGAAAAATGGCTATCACTAATTAGGGAAATGCAAATCAAAACCACAAAGAAAGATCTTCTTTAATTATTTTTCCTTCACATCTAACATCTTAATTTTTTAAAAATCTACTTTCCCACTAAAAGAGTAAAGCAAATTATATGGAATATATATGAATATTTACTTTTTAATCACAATAATAAAAGTAAATAAATACCACTATTTGTAAGTATGACGGTAGTATTTCTCAAATGTAGTCCCTAGAGTAGCAGAGTTACTGAAACAGAAATTGTGGGAGTGGGTTCCAGTAGTAGGTGATTTAACAAATTCTCTGATATGCACTCACATTTGAAAGCCACTGCATTAACATTAAGGCTTCTTCAACTTTGCAAGGAGTTGGTGTGTAGTTACTCAGGGAAAAGAATCCCTTCTCCTTCTTTGCACAAAGCTATGCAACCTAATGTAAATGGGGTAGGCAGGTTTGTTTGATTTCAGAACCATTTGAGAAACTACCTTGTGTCCCAGTAAGGAGACACCATGCCAATCTCAGAAGTAGGTCAACTATATATACATATTACCTTCCCTGGTAGACTGGGCAATTTTTCTACTGTGACATTTTTGGTTATTTGTGTTCTTTTAGAGCTCTCAGCTAAGTTCATTATAGTGCCAAAAAGAACTTGAGATTTGAGCAGAGGAGGAGAAAAAAATTAATGCATAATAAATCCATAAGATAAAATAAATAAAATTTAATATTAAGTAATCACAATTTAAAAAAAAAAAACTAAAAGTCATCAAAAATAACCAATTTTAAAAATCTCTCTTGCCTCTTAAATCCTAAAATACAAGTAGAATTCACTGGCTAGAAGATACTGAAAGAAATTGTTCTGTGAAAAGTAAATAATACATTTATATAGCTAAGAATAAAACTAGCAGTTATAGTACCTATGATAAAATTACAAAGACTATAAATCTTTATCTGTTGAGTATACTACTGGGATTAGGAAAAAAAATCTACTTATGATCTATACTTTTAATAGTTCTTAAATTTCTAAGGATCTTTTCTTATCACTCTTTATCTCTACTTTCCCCAACTTACTATAGTTTTTTGAAGATACATTCTAGGGTGGAAATGTGCCATACAAATATAATCAATGTTCAGTGTTTTAGTAACAAATATTCCTATAAATATATGTTATCAAAATATACCTTCTTGTGAGGAAGTTTTGGTTCCAAATCCTAAGTATTTCAGAGAAAATAGCAGCAGAAAGTGGAAGAAAATAGAATGACCCATGAATGTGGATTGAGGTATTTTATCAGGCTGGTGAGACTTGCTGGGCTCTGCTGAGAGGCACTGTGTTCATCAAACACAATAGCAAGCAACATCCATACAGGCAGGTCATATATAGACAAAGTATAGCATAGCACAGCTGTTTCCCAAGATTTCAATGAGAAAAAGAGATACTTTTTCCGAGGTTGTTTATTAAGAGCCCTTAAACTTCATCCATTGAGAATATTAAGTGTTGAAGAGACACAATGATCTAGATAGACTAAGCAATAAAAGTTTATTTTTTAGAGTTATTTTGGTTTTTATTATCTACTTTTGTTGGTTTATATTGATCAAATTCACTGAATAATTGCCAGTTCCCCAAACGGCTTTGGTTACAAATAGACATAGCTGTTTACTTGAGCAAAGATAAACAAATTTTCCACCGTAGGCCCAACCAAAGTTGATCAGAACTAATTTTTTTAAAAATACCTTTGTTTATTTTTTCACAATATAGGATTTCTCTCTTTAGGTGCAGTCACCATAGTTTTCCCCCCACCAAAGTGCCCATAGTTCTCCACCACAATTCACGACATTCTCCTCCCCTGTTGATCTCTGCTCTCCACCTCTCCCTTTCTCTCTCCTTCCCCTACAGTCTCCTTTCAAGGGCCAGTCTTAGAGTCTGTCTTTATCTGAACCTTTGTTTGTTTTCTCTAGATTCCATACATAAGAGAAGCCTTCTGGTATTTATCTTTCTCCTTCTGGCTCACTTCACTTAGAATAATCCCTTCCAATTCCATCCATGGTGCTGCAAATGGCATGAGTTTCTTTTTTGATTGCTGAGTAGAATTTCATTGTGTATATGTCCCACGTATTCTTGATCCAGTCATCTGTTCTGGGGCATTTAGGTTGTACTAAGTTTTTTTTAAAAAGATTTATACAAAAGGTGGGGGCGGAGCAACATGGCGGCGAGGAGACGCTGCGAGTAAGATCTCCCATTAAAAAAGTTAATAGGGAGGAAAAGCGGCAGGTCCCAGTGAGAACTGGGACACGGAAGATAAACGGACGACTCCAGCAAACTGCCCGAAGAAGAAAGTTGCCATAAAAGAGGACGAGAAGGGAGGGAAGCGCAGAACCCTGCTCCCCTCCCCCGCCCACAAAGTCGGCACTCTCCGACCGGCAGAGAGGAGGAAACAACAAACCAAAACGGCCAACAAGAAAAACGGACACAGCAAGCGGGACTGTGAGTGGAAAGGAACTATTGCAGCCACCACACCCCGTGAACGGGAGCTGAGGCGAACCCTGCAGGATCCGCCGCGGAGGTGAGCTCCAGGCGCCATTAAAGAGAGCCCCGCCCAGGAGGAGACCAGCCCCAGCACACAGCCCCGGCCGCCCGGTAAGCTTGCGCGGAAAGTGGCGCGGATCCAGACCGGATCGCAGCTGCCCAGGTCCCCGCGCCTGCGACCTAGGCTTGCGGGGAGACGGCGGAGGCCCTCCCTGAGTGAGCAGGAACAAGGCGCCCAGGCAGGGAGCGGGATTCAAAAGGCGCCATTCCCGCGCCACTGATCTGGGCTACAGCCCGCGTCCTGGAACTGAGGGCTTTGGAACTGAGACCCGGGGCACGAAATTAGGGGCGTGGGTTCCCCACGACGGTGGGGCACAAGGCAGACACAGCACCCCAAAGCCGTTGAGGTGTACCCTACCATCCCCGCTCTGCTCCCTGTCCCACGGGGTGGAAAATCAGCTCCCCAAGGGCTCTAGGAGAGATCTCTGGCGCCACCTAGCGACTTGACCCCAGCACAGGCTACTGAAGGAGCTAGTGGCCAGCTGGGGAGTTAGCCCACACCTGGCTCCTTCCGAACAAGTAGTCTGAGCCCACAGGGAGAGCGAGCACCCACAGCCGGGGCAGACCAGGCGCGCAGAAGAGTGTGCCTGAGACCAGACGCGCAGGGAGTGTGTCCCACATCACCATTTTAGAACAGGGACATTTCTTCAGTAAAGACTACCTGCAGAAGGCTTCCTCAGGAGCCAGAGGTGAGCGGGGGAAGTTCGCCCACGCCAGACCCCCTCTGGCCTGCAGTCCAAGCCCAGAGGGGAGCAGGAACCCACCGCCGGGGCAGACCAGGCGCACAGGGGAGTGTGTCCCCACATCGGCATTTTAGAACAGGGACCTTTCTCCATTAAAGGCTGCTTGAAACTGACAGATGACTCCTGGAAGAACCAGAGGGGAACAGAGAAGCCCACCCAAGATGCCGGCCAGTCCCAACAACACAGTGTCCCAACGCATACGGCAAATTAGAAAACAGACAGTAGGGAGGAGAAGAACCACACGCAACCTAGCAACTCTCCAGAGAAAAAGCACACCACAAAAAGAAAGCCAGCCCCCAGATTGCAAAGACAATAACTTGGAAGAATTTCTGAGCCTTCCAGAAAGAGAATTTAAAATTGCCGTGATTAAAAAACTGACAGAAGTCATAAAGGAAAACAATGATAAGGGAAAAATAATCAACGATCAGAAGAATGCAATTGAGTCCCTAGAGAGGGAAAACAATGGTCAGAAGAAAGAAATTGAGTCCCTAAAGAGGGAAGTAAAAGAAATGCAGGAGATCAAAGAATTAATGGAAGAACTAAAGAATTCTGGGAAAAGCAATGAAAGCAGAATAGATGAAATGGAAGAACGAATAAGTAATCTTGAAGACACAGAAATAAAAAGAACCAAAACAGAAAAGGAAAGAGAAGTACGAAGGAAAAAGAACGAAGAAAGACTTCGGGAACTATCTGACTCCATGAGGAAAGGAAATATAAGAGTTATAGGAATACCAGAAGGAGAGGAGAGAGATGTAGGAACAGAGAAAATATTCAAAGAGATAATTGAAGAGAACTTCCCAAATGTGAAGAAGGAGCTGAAAATTGATATACAAGAAGCAAGAAGAACACCAAACTTCCACGACGAAAGGAAAAATACAGCAAGACACATAATAGTAAAGCTCCCAAGAATCCAGGACAAGGAAAAAATAATGAAGCTGGCAAGAGGGAAGAAACAGATAACATTCAAAGGAAAACCAATCAGGCTGACATCAGACTTCTCCGAAGAAACACTACGGGCAAGGAGAGAGTGGAGGGACATAGTCAACAGACTCCAAGAAAACAGATGCCAACCAAGAATACTCTATCCCGCAAAGCTCTCCTTCCTCTTTGAAGAAAGAATATGGACCTTCCCAGACAAACAGAAACTCCGGAATTTCATTGCAACTAAACCCCCACTCCAAAAAATACTACAAGGAGTCCTAAAGCCAGAACCTCAGAGGGACGAATAACAATGAAAGAAGGCCAAAAAAAAAAAAAAAGTTATTAAAAGAATAAATAAATAAAATCAAAGGAAAGACAAACACAATGGCAAATACAGATGTTAACATATCAATATTAACTCTAAATGTAAATGGACTAAACTCTTCAATAAAAAGACACAGAGTGGCAGCCTGGATTAAGAAACAAAACCCAACCTTTTGCTGTCTCCAGGAAACACATTTAGCTACAAAAGATAAAAATAGGCTCAAAGTTAAAGGATGGAAAACAATCCTACAAGCAAATGGACCAAAAAAGAAAGCAGGAACAGCTATACTTATATCAGATAAAACAGATTTCAAACTCAAAAAGATAAAAAGAGACCCCAATGGTCACTACATTATGATCAAGGGGACAATACTTCAAGAAGAAATAACACTCATTAACATATACTCACCAAACGAAGGAGCACCAAAATATATCAGACAACTGTTGTCCTCTCTGAAAACAGACATCAGAGAAAACACATACGTAGTGGGAGACTTCAACACACCACTATCAACAATGGATAGATCAACAAGACAAAAAATAAGTAAAGAAACCAAAGCTCTAAATAAGGACCTAGAGCAATTAGGCTTAACAGACATCTATAGAACACTAAACCCCAAAAAAACGGAGTACACATTTTTCTCAAGCGCACACGGATCATTCTCCAGGATCGATCACATACTGGGGCACAAGACAAACATCAACAGATACACCAAGATTGAAATCATATCAACCATCTTTTCTGACCATGAAGGCATCAAACTAGAAATAAACCATAAAAAGAAGGCAAGGAACTTTCCTACCTCATGGAGATTAAAAACCACACTACTGGAAGACCATTGGACTAATGAGGAGATCAAAGAAGAAATTAAAAAATTTTTTGAATTGAACGACAAGGAGGACACTAATATCCTAAATGTATGGGATGCAGCAAAAGCAGTAATAAGAGGAAAATATATAGCAATAGAAGCTCACATCAAGAAACAAGAAAGAACGCAAAGAAACAACCTCATCTCGAAGCTCAAAGATCTAGAAAAAGAACAACAAAAAAACCCCAAAACCAGTAGAAGAAAAGAAATAATAAAAACCAAAGCAGAAATAAATGAAATTGAAACTAAAAAAACAATCCAAAAGATCAATGAAACCAAGAGCTGGTTTTTTGAAAAAATCAATAAAATAGACAAACCCCTAGCCAGGCTCACAAAGGAAAAAAGGGAGAAAGCACAAATAAACAGGATCATCAATGAAAGAGGAGAAATCACAACGGACACAGCAGAAATCAAAAGAATAATCAGTAACTACTATGAACAGTTATATGGAAACAAGTTTAACAATCTAGAGGAGATGGACAAATTCCTACAACTCTACAATCACCCAAAGCTAGATAAAGAAGAAATAGAACACCTAAACAGACCAATTACAATTAGCGAAATTGAAATGGTAATCAAAAACCTCCCCAAAAACAAAAGCCCAGGACCTGATGGATTTACAAATGAATTCTACCAAACATTCAGAGACGAATTAGTGCCTATCCTTCACAAACTCTTCCAAAAAATTGAGAAGGAAGGGACAATACCAAACACGTTTTATGAAGCCAACATTACACTAATACCAAAACCGAACAAGGACAACACAAAAAAGGAAAACTACAGGCCAATCTCCCTAATGAACACTGATGCAAAAATCCTCAATAAAATTTTAGCTATCAGAATCCAACAATGTATCCATAAGATAATTCACCACGACCAAGTTGGATTCATTCCAGGGGCACAAGGATGGTTTAACATCCGAAAATCAATCAACGTTATCCAACACATCAACAAAAAGAAATATAAAAACCATATGATAATATCAATAGATGCTGAGAAAGCTTTCGACAAAGTGCAACACCCATTCATGATAAAAGCCCTTGAAATTCTGGGGATACAAGGAACATACCTCAACATCATAAAGGCCATCTATGACAAGCCAACAGCCAGTATCATTCTCAATGGTGAAAAGCTGAAAGCAATTCCATTAAGATCTGGAACAAGACAAGGATGTCCACTCTCACCATTGCTTTTCAATATAATACTGGAAGTCCTAGCCAGGGCAATAAGACAAGAGAAAGACATCCAAGGAATCCAAATAGGAAAAGAAGAAGTCAAACTATCACTATTTGCAGACGATATGATATTATACATAGAGAACCCCAAAAACTCCACAGAAAAGCTAATTCAACTCATCAATCAGTTCAGTAAAGTGGCAGGATACAAAATCAACACGCAAAAGTCAGTAGCCTTCCTATACACAAACAATAAATCTGAAGAAGAAGAAATCAAAAAGACCATCCCTTTTGTTATTGAAACAAAAAAAATCAAATATTTGGGAATAAATCTAACAAAAGAGGTAAAGGACCTATACAAAGAAAACTATAAAACACTGTTAAAAGAAATAGAAGAAGACACAAAGAAATGGAGAGACATCCCCTGCTCATGGATTGGAAGAATAAACATTATTAAAATGGCCATCCTACCAAAAGCAATATACAGATTCAATGCTATTCCAATCAAAATTTCAATGTCATTCTTCAAAGAAATAGAACAATTATTGATGAAATTCATATGGAATCACCAAAAACCCCGAATAGCCAAAGCTCTCCTGAAAAAAAAAGAAGGGAATGGAGGCATCAGACTCCCAGACTTCAAACTATACTACAAAGCCATAATCATCAAAACTGCATGGTATTGGAACAAGAACAGACATACAGACCAATGGAATCGAATAGAAAATCCAGAAATAAACCCACAGATTTATGGTCAACTAATCTTTGACAAAGGAGCAAAGAATATGCATTGGAGCAAAGAAAGTTTGTTCAATAAATGGTGCTGGGAAAACTGGGTCGCTACATGCAAAAGAATGAAGCTTGACCACCACCTCACACCATACACAAAAATCAACTCAAAATGGATTAAAGAACTAGACATAAGACCTGAAACCATAAAATATATAGAAGGAAATATAGGCGAAACACTACGTGATTTGCACATCAAAGACATCTTTACAGACACATCACCCAAAGCAGTGATAGTGAAGGCAAAGATAAACAGCTGGGACTACATCAAATTAAAGAGCTTTTGCACAGCAAAAGAGACAATAACAAAAACAAAGAGAAACCTCACCAACTGGGAGAACATTTTTGCACCCAACACTAATGATAAAGGACTGATCACAAAAATCTGCAAAGAGCTGATGAGACTCAACAACAACAAAGAAAATAATCCAGTCAAAAAATGGGCAGAAGAGCTTAAAAGAAACTTCTCTGAAGAGGAAATGCAAATGGCCAACAGGCATATGAAAAAATGTTCAACATCACTTGTCATCAGGGAAATGCAAATCAAAACTACCATGAGATACCATCTTACACCAGTGAGAATGGCACATATTAAAAAAACTAGCAACAACAAATGTTGGCGAGGGTGTGGAGAAAAAGGAACTCTTCTGCACTGTTGGTGGGAGTGCAAACTGGTCCAACCACTGTGGAAAGCTGTATGGAGATTTCTGGACCTACTAAACATAGAGCTTCCATATGATCCAGCAATTCCACTCCTAGGTATTTACCCAAAGGACACAGAAACATCAATTCCAAAGAACACCTGCACCCCTATGTTTATAGCAGCACTATTTACAATAGCTAAGCTTTGGAAACAACCCAAATGCCCAAAATAGATGACTGGATCAAGAAGATGTGGTACATATATACCATGGAATATTACTCAGCATTCAAAAAAGATAAACACATGCAATTTGCAGCAACATGGATGGCGCTGGAAGGGATCATGCTCAGCGAAATAAGCCAAAAAGAAAAAGAAAAATACCGGATGGTCTCACTCATAGCAGGAATCTAGAAAACTTAAATAAGGGACCAGGAAAACGAATAACTATAAGAAAGTGAAAATCAAAATCAACAAAAAACTATGAACCAGAGACACTTTTAGGGGGGCGGGGGTGGGAGGGAGGGATTGGGGTCAGAATGGGGGGGCTGCAATTGTATGGGGAATATAACAATAAAATTTATTAAAAAAAAAAAATAAAAAAAAAAAATAAAAATTAAAAAAAAAAAAAAAAAAGATTATACAAAAGCATTGTCACAATTATAGTAACACATAAGTGGAGATACCAAAATTATCTAGAGTGAATGAGAAAATGAGTCTGGGTGAAATTTTAAGTTTTGTGGAATCTGAATGAGAAAGTTATTTTTCAATTTCATTATAAACTGTGAATTTCAAAATAGGAAATTCATAACACTAGTCTTGATGAGAAGATGATAAAGACCAGAAGAGGATCAGAGTAGATTAATAGTAATATGGAATAGACACAAGACCTACAATTATTTGCATTTCCTGACCTAACACCTCTGACAAAAGTTACACATTGAAAATCATTTTCCATTTCAGGGTGAGCATCATTCACAGCTATGTGATAATACTGCAATCAAATGATGACAAAGGCTTATGAAATAATACAAAATGTCAACTGTAAAATTAATTTTAGTGGGACAAATTAAAAAAGCAGCAAAGAAAGATTGGTTTGGGATATGGCCCTTCTAATTATTAACTGTCAGGAAATGTCTCACTGAGCATAACTGAGATTTTACAGAGGTCATTTGCCTCTATTTTCCATCTTCCTCTTGTTTGGTGGTCAGTAATTCAATATTGGAAAGTTAAGGGCAGGAAATGCAAATAATTGTAGGTCATGTGTCTATTCCATACTACTGTTAATCTACTCCAAGTTTCTCGATTATCATGTACCAGTGAGGATTATTCATAAATCAATGGAGAAACCAAAAGTACTTTCAGCTTTGCCACATAAACAACAACAGATTATATTTTAACAATAACACCATCTTCGATTCTCCATATATGTGTTAATAATTACAAGTCAGGCAGCAGTAGGTGAAAAGTTGAGGCAGGAAGAATACAGTTTTAAATTGGAGAATGGGCAATATTAAGGGTCTCTATGCAGATAGGGGTTTCTTAGAAACCAGGCAGGAATTGAAGATCTTATGCCAAAGACAATGCATTTCTTCTACTCAGTAAATGATTTCGTCAAATTGTGTCCAGACAAAGGCACCCATGTTTGCTTATGACAATAACTGAGCAGGTTCTTTCTCAGAATAAAAGAATTGTTCTGTTGATCAAGGGTTCTGGATTACTCATTCTTCTATCTCCTGAAATGCATAGGATTGTTTGGCATATAGTCATCAGTAAATAAATGTATAATGAATAAATCTTTATATACATCAGAGCCAGTAATTTATTAAGAACAATGTGGGTGAAGTCATGTTATTTATTTGTTCATGTCCTTTACAGTATATATGACATAATAAACCCAATTATAAACAATCACTAAAATTAACTGGAAGAGTTTTATTTGTATTCTTTTGAAATTACTCTATGTTCATAATTTATATTGTGTATCTCTCATCAATGAGAAATTTGTGAAGCATGATAGTCTATATCAATTATAAGGAATAATGCAAACAACAAAGATATATATGTTGATCATTTTCATGTAATTAACTTCTATCTTAAGACAGAAAATTTATTATGCAAAGAGCTTCTACTTTTAACTGGCACTGCCACTACTGTCAATTTGAGCTTGGAAATTTCACTTTATATTCAGAGTGCAACAGAGTTGGTTATTCAATCAAATTAGATAATATACCATACATTGTACAGAACTAAATTGAACTTATGATATATTCACTGTAGAAAGACACCAGGAAAGAGACAATGACCAGTTTTCCTGGATGTCCCAATCACAGTTGTAGAAAATTTCCTTAGTTGTGGAATTAGAATTGTGACCAAATCTTTAATCCACCACTTACTGACTTTGGGAAGTCATTCATTAAAGTGTCAGATTCATCATCTGCAAAAGAGACATTATTCATTTACACTTTTGTGTTTCAAAAAATAAATAATAAAGTAAATCAGTGCCTGGCCCATAGGATATATGTACTTGTGAGCTTTTTTCTTGTGTTCTTCCTTTTTATTTTTCCTCCTAATATTCTAAACAACAGGTTATCAGACTGGAGCACAGGCAACAATGAGGCTTTTCAAGGAAGGAGGCCAAAACTATTATAATGACCAAACAGCAAGAACCAGATCTTCTTCCTATCTTTTCTAACTCCTGCCCATTGGTGCATTTGGTGCTCCTACTTATACTTCCTCATATTTTTTAAGTAAGGTGACTAGTCTTGATAGGTCAAAGAACAAGAATG
Organism: Talpa occidentalis; assembly: GCF_014898055.3. Classification (NCBI taxonomy): domain Eukaryota; kingdom Metazoa; phylum Chordata; class Mammalia; order Eulipotyphla; family Talpidae; genus Talpa; species Talpa occidentalis. The sequence continues at coordinate 82,302,702 of NW_023602073.1, read as the reverse complement.
TAGTGCTAATTCAAGTCAAGAGTTTGTTGACTTAACACTAAACATTTCCCTTTTATATAAATATTAATATAGGATTTAAGTTTCTAACATTAACATAACCATTTTAGAAGTATTGAATAAGGACTAAGAAGTGGGGTGAAGTGTAACAAGGCAATAGACAGGAAAAGAATGCTCCTTATGCTTTAAAAAAGTCTATGAAAGAAGAAAAAAAAAGAGGGGTCAAATCTGAAACTTGTCATTAATTAAATTATGGTACGCTCCTTAATTAAGTCCTTCATTCCAACTACACTAAACCTCTGGAAATTGACTTGAAGCACTGACAACAGTAGAGCACCATCTAGTTTTGACCATTAGAACTGCAACTGACTTTTCTGAAATCCCAAGGTCTATGAAGTATATTCTCTGAGGGCAGGGACAGAGAAACTTACTTTTTAGATTTTTGAATACACTTGCTATTAAAATTCTACATTGTAGCCACCAATTTCCTATTCCCTCAGAAAAATAAGTATGCTTTACAACAGCTGCTGTTCATTTGACATATTAGAGTTTCTCGTGGAAAAGAAATGATCCATTGGTAAAATGAGATATAAAACACATCATCATAATGTACAAGATTTATGTAATTTAAAACAATGTCATCACTTTTATAGTGAACTTCATCCCAGAGCTTATCAATCACTGCTTATTTTTAGTAAGTGCATTCTTGGTCTACAATGAACCCATGTATTTTAGAAACAATCTTTATAAAAAAAACAAGATTTCACTTAATACAACACTTTTAATTTCTAAATTCATATTTTAATCTTGAATGAAAATTAAGTTATGATTACCTGAAAATATTTTCAAACAGAGAATGATCTTGCTGTCTTTGATTTTTCCTAGGTTTGATGATTAGTTATAGAGTTTTCAACTCCTCTGTACTACTCTTATAGGTTAACTTAGATAACACCCAGTTGAGTTTATTATGCACATATAACTAGCTAGAAATAATTTAAAGTAAAGAAATGAAATTTTACATGAAAGATTTTAAAAGAATATGAATACAGATTGACTTAGTTAACATAAATTCCAGTTACAGAATGATACCCTTTGTATTTGGCAAACCAGCATAATATTGATGTTATATGTCTACATAAGTTTTTAAAATACTCACTAACTAAAATAAAGATAATCATTTGGAGTCCTACGAAAATTTTCAAAAGTTTCACACTGAAAAATAATAAGTCATCAATGCTTCAATCTCAAACTACTTTGAATTTATATTGCAATGTAGTATTTATAACGGTATTTTTAATAAATCATTCATTTAAGGAGGAAGGGCCATTCCTCTGACAAAACAGGATGCTTTATGTGAGAGACTATTATAAACTTTATTCAGTTATTTATAACTAATTAAACTTTGGAAGAAAGACAAATACTGTATGATTTCACTCATGTGAAATATAAAGAAACAAGCAAAGGAACAGAAAAAATAAATCAAAACAAATCGTAGAAATCTGATTATAGAATGAGGCTGAATTAAAAGAGGGATGGAGCCCAATGGATTATGGTGGAGGATTTTGGGGTGTCTTGGTTGTGGGGTGTGGCATGGCAACATACATCTGAAGAGGTATGAACCTGCACCTCTAAATCATGTACAGTGTTGTAAGCCAACGTTACCTTAATAAAAAGAACAAAATAGGGCCTCTCTGGTGGTGCAGGCGGTTGAGCACCGCACTGTGAGGCTGTCCGCAGCCTCTGCAGTGCGGGTTCTATCCCAGCCAGCCAGAGAGAAACCCACATGGTGCAACAGACCTCTCCTGTCTCGCCCGCTGCTCCCCTCAGCAGTGTATTTCATCACTCTGCCTGTTCTGTTCCCCACTCAGTCTCTGGTGAATCCTCTCATCCTCCCGCACAACTGGCTGTGCCCCCGTTCTTGTATAAAAATAAATAAATCTTAAAAAAAAAAAAGAACAAAATAAATTTCTGAAACATAAATTTTCCTTACCTACGCTGAAGTTTTAGAACATTGCCCAAAATTCAGACTAAATTGACTATTTGCTGAATTGTCAAATATATCTATATTCTTGTCTCTCACTTTGTTCACATTCCTCCTTCTCTGGAAAACCCTCTTCCAGTCTCTACATATTTACATCCTACCCATTCTTTGAAAAGTAAATACATCACATATCAAACTCATTGTGAATAGATCAAGAAATAAATGCATTGTGAGTCAACAAATAAATGACCTCTTTTGGCAAATTCCTCAATTCTCAAAGTCACAATTTCTTCAAAGATTGTTTGGAACTAAATGATCCCTAAAATAATGCTAATCTTCTAAATTGTGGTTGTTGTTTTTATGTTTCCTTTGGTGTTTATCACCATCTACCTAATGTTGCTATTTGAATACTTGTTTTTTCACCTTTATACTATAAGGGCATTAGAAATACAAACTATCTTTCTTCCTCTCTCTGTCCTGTACTGCTTTGCAACATGCTTGTCACACAGATGATAATCAATTAAATACTGATTCTTTACATTTATTTCAAGGAGATAAATAGATATTTAAGTTTTTGCTCTGCTTTTGCATCCAGGGTTTTCCTGCCTTGACTCTAATAATTTAGGCATATACACTTGACTTATATTAGGAATGATTCTGAGATGCCTTCTAAAAAATTAAGTTAATATTTATTAATTAAATACTAGAGATTTAATAGCATTAATTGTTGTATTATCATAAAAGAATGTGAAGTGTGAGACATGAAGTCCAATATTCCATTAAAAGTGACATTTTGAAGTTCCCTTCAGAAGCGTTTTGATTGTTCAGTGTATTTATGATACTAGTGGTTCCTTAATATGCATAATAGATCAACTGAATTGCAATGCTACCAAAGGAAATGCTTTATTTGAAAGAAGTCAACAAATAAAATAATTACATTGAGTCAGACGTGAAAAAAATCTTAAAGAGATTATGTTTTATATTTAAGCATTTTAAGAAATTGTCTGAAATTTATGCTGCAATTTAGATGACTGTCAAGGGATTTGACTATTTTTGGATATATGCAGATCTATGCAGATCTATCCTCTGATAATGAGTAAAGATTTCCACTGGAGTAATTCATGAAAGAATTAATTAAATAACCTGCAGCAGGAAGAATGATGGCTAACTGGGGGAACTTGATAGCACTATGAAGTTCAATTCACAAAATCTTAAAAATAATATTAGGAAAAGGAAATATTTAGGCTCCTCATAGAAGATAAAGAGATTGCTCTTTTCAACTTGGTTTTCACAAAGGGGTCACATATACACACTACTCATGCTGTGTTCACAGATGTAAAATGGGGTTTATCAGGGGAAAGCTTATAGACAAACAGCAGAGAACACACACCACCGTGTGCTCATTATCCATGTCTGAGGTCAGACAGAGTTTGCTTGTACCATGTCTAATGGTCCAGATGAACCTCTCTTCGTCAATGTTCTATACATTTATAGGGCAAAGGGTGAGGGAAAACCTATGTGACCATGTGAAACTCCTGTTTGAACAAGCAGCCTTGTTAGAGTGAGGCAACTTTTAGAACCCAGTAGCCACATCAGCCTGTCCTTCAGTGTCAATAACTTTGGTCTGTAGAACCTACAGCCTGATAAGCCACTGAAGGGGAGGAAATAAGTCTCTAGGACTGATGAAGGAATCAAGATCCTTAAGGCCAGTGCCTTGTCACAAGGCATAAGGCCCAAGGAGGTATCAGATGCTGTAGGGAGTGTCTGGAGCATAGACCTCAGGGTAAAGATATAGAGATTGAGCCTATCCTGGAATCTTGGGTTCCTTTAGGATTCCCTTTGTTATCCAAAATCAGCAGCAAACAGGCTACTCCACAAGGAGTGAGCCCCTCCCAAAGAGAAAAGAACTAACACCAGTGCAGTCTCTGTATTGGCTGGGGCAGCACTCCCTCTACCCACATATGACTATGCAGGTGCTTCTTTTCACCAACTCCCTCCCTCTGCAGGGCAGCAGCTTCCTGCCTGCCCTTGAACTGTACCTGCAGAGATTTCTTTTCACTGACTCCCTCTGTGGAGGCAGCTCTCCTCAAGGCTGCCCGCCTGCAACCAGGCAGGCCTCTCTTAGCAAAACTGTCCCTTTCTGGGTAGCTCTTCCTGCCTGCTTGTGTCTATGCTGTTGCAGAAATAAATTCTAGCCTTTTACCCAGGCAAGGGAAGAACAAGTGGTACTTTAGGAATGGTGAGGTCAGGAGAAGTTTTGTTACTCATGCATGAGGTCTCAGACCTGGGCAGTCCCGTAACGTCTGAGCAACTGTCTAGAGACAAAGGGTTTCTTTTATACACAACAGTCTTACAATGATAACATTAGTTAGCAAATAGTTATTTGCTGTAAAACCCCTAGACAAAGGGGGAAAGATGGACATTCCGGGATGTCCTTTGAGAGATAAATCAGCTTGGCCGGCTGTCCGACCTTGTTAAAATGTAACCTCGTTTATATAAGCTAAAATTTAGATGGAAAGCTCTCTAAGGAAAGGTTTATGAAGTAAGCAAACTTGTTACTTACAATTGCATTGGATTATTTACTGCACCAGGCCTAAGACCCTTTAGCAGGAACGATTTATTTGCTTAGCAGTTCCTTTTCAATGCAAATGTCTTTTACTGTGCTATTGTTACAGGGCAGGGAGAGGGGCACCCCAGACCCTGCAAACCTGCCTACTCTAAATGACTTCTGCCACCTGCCACATTAACACAAAACATATGAGTTTTTAATGGGAAGGAACTTTAATACAATTAGTAAACAATACAGGAAAGGCAAAGAATCTAGTTTCTAAATCAAGCACCCAAAATTACCCATCCCTTCATGGGTAAAAGTCCACCCAAGCAGGATTGGCCCAGAGCAAGGCCCCAAAGCCTGCCACAAGTCTAAAGCATCTTCCAGTGGGGACCCACAGAAAAGGAACAGAAACAACCAGACAAGACTGGAAGGAAAAGAGCAAAATCAAAATCAAGACAAAAACTGCCATTGTCACCTCCCCACAGGCCTCTCACCCACATCTGTGTCACCCAGTCCACAACCAAAAGGTAAGTGTAGTTTCTTCATGTGTCTCTCTGCTCCGTGTGCCTCCTCCAGGTCGCCTCTGGCTCCATCCTGCTTCCTTCCTTCCTCAGTCTCCTCTCCAGCTTCTTCTCTCCCTGCTCAGCTCCACCCTCACTTGGGTGGGGCAGGAAACCTGGAACCTCCCCCTTTCCTGGGGACCACCCTGCTACAAAATCCCTTTTCTAATAAACCTCCTCTTTAAATATAACTACTATCTCTGTCTCATGGAGAAACTCGCCTGGGGAACTTGCTGCATGCCGCTGAAACAGGAGCTTTCACTCTGGTGAAACCATTCCCAGAGTGAACCCAAGTACCCTGCACCCACAAACTCCAAAAACCCCATCAGGACTATTCAGTTTTGTCTCTCATCAGTGAATTCCCTCATCATTCAATGGACAAAATTCATTCTAGCTACATATCTCCATCAGCTCCTAGTTTCCTCGGGAATCTGGAAGTTCTACAATTTAGGGTGGCAGGGAGGTATCATTTTAGATACTCTGCCAGATTTCAGTGACTGCCAAGATGCAGCAGCCCACTACACCATCTCTACCCCTAATTAAAACAAGGACAAAATATAACAAGAAACTACCTGAGGCCTGAGAACTCTGAAAAGTAAATTAGAGAATAATTTCACGAAAAGTAAAGTCAAAATTTGAAGAATTACTAATGTAGCAGAGGTGAGTTCCCTAGTTTTCTTTCTCTTTTCTCTCCCTGTGTCTCTTCATTTTTATCTCCTCATTTTGATCCATGGGTGGGCAGAGTCAGGTGGAAGCAGACACTAAAAACCCTGAGAGAAATCTTTTCTTTAACCAGAGGGCCAGAAAAACGAGTCTCTGTGAGGCAGAGCATACAGAGGAAATTCCAAATTTTTTTTCTTTCTCCCTCCAGCACTTCTGAGACCAGCACTAGATGAAAAATTGAATTACCATCATATCTAGAATAAGTCTATTCTTTAGTGTTTGGGTGGACAGGATTCCTGGATGACAATGCATTTTCTGTTAATCTGTTTTGAAGTAGAGAAACTTATAATTTTTGGAAATGAATACTTTTGCAAAGCACAGGAAAGGACATGAAGGGTACAGTGAAGGTCAACCTCATGGCTAGCTTGGTTTAATGCTCTGCTGTCTTTATCTTTAAATTCTTAATAATTGTATTTTTTAACTTGTTGAACTTTGAATTTAAAATGTAGTTTTGAATTTTGTAAGTGACATTCAATGAGGAAGTAGATCATATTCATAAGAGGAGGAAAATGAGTGGAAGAAAAAAAAAGCAAAAAAATATATTTTAGAACTTTAATGATACTTTTCCTGCTTTTAGAAAAAGCGATCCTACATTTTCATTTTTCCCTGGGTCCTACAAATTATGCAGCCAACTCAAAGTATAGCATAATATGAAAGTAGGCCCCTCCAAAATGAATGAATGAATGAAATAGATTTATGTGTATGTTAACAATCTAACATCAATAATTAGGAGTCAGTAGTAAAAAGCCCATGTTGTCATGAAGCAGTTTATGCTTTTCAATTAGTAAAAATGGTTTGTTCACAGGATTGAACTACAGAATATTACTACATACATGATGCATTTTTAAAAGAAAACCTGGATACTTGAAGGGGGACACTAACATCTGGACATGTTTGGAGGCAAACATTACTTTACCATGTTTAGAGGTAGAATAATGGAAGAGATGAACATAACTCCAAATAAAAGTCAATGATTGAAGTGAGTGGAGTTTGGAATTTGGAGACTTCCAACCTGTTCTTTGAGACCTTGGGGTAAAGTAGGAAAGTCAGGCAAGTATACCTGGAAGATACCATACAGCTCAGAGAATTTAAAAAGTGGCAACAGGACTACCCCCAGAAAAGGCAAAGCAGAGCAGATGGGCATGTGACAGAAGTAGATGGGTGCAGCGGGTAATGGGCAGCAGGGCTGCTGACTGGCTCAGGTTCAGCATGTGTGGGAGTAACAAGCTGATAGCATAGCACAGTAGAGAGATTTGGAAAGAAAAGAATAAAGCAGAAGAGATGACAGGAGAAAGAAAAGTTCAAAAGCATTCATAAAGGGACAAAAATTGCACAAAGAAATCTATCTAAATAACCTGTCCCACAAAATTGGAGTATAATGTGGTTGTTTCTCTTAGATTGTTAAAATTTATTATTGTCTCCAATGCATCTATTATCAAGAAGTTTAGTCTCACTGGCTTGAGACATTCCCCACCCACCTTCCAATATCAATCCATTCATTCACCCCAGGGGCACATTCATTCCAAGAGTCGAATACTGCTCCTAACCATTGATTCAGGTCCAAAGAGTGAGTGCAGGACACAACTCCATTGATTATTCTTGGCTCACAGTGTTGCCATTAGTGACTGGCTTGGTATAGCTCTGGAGTGTTTTACTGAATGGTCATTCTCAGTTTCCCTTAGCCAATAAAAAGGAAACAGAGTTTGAGGAAAAGGAAAGTGGTTTAATTTGTTGACAAATGAGGGGGATAGCAGACTCATGTCTGAACAACCACCATCTTGGTCTTTGGCAGAGGGCAGGGGTATTTATTCAAATTGTTAGGGGGAAGTGATGTCCTGAGTTAATCCCATACAGGCTTTGTGGACTCCACCCCCACTCCAGACTAAAGCCATCAAGACTCTGGGAAAGACAAATCCCATCACCACCAAGGGAGGGTGGCTGGGACCTGAGGGTGGAGTTGGGCAGCCAGGTTGGATATAAAAAACCAAACACGTGGGCCTTGGGCTCTCTCTGGCTCGCGATCGCTCGCCTCCTGGCTTCACCGCTCCTGGCTGGCGGCCAGCTCTCAAAGCGCCATTTTGGGATTCCTGATCGGCGGATTGGGTAGGACTCATTTAAAACCTTGTCTCCCACTTTTCTCCCAGAGCTGTATATTTCCTCATTTCCCCTTCCCTTGTAAATAAACCTTTTATTAACCTTTCACGTGTGCCTGCAGTAGAGCATTGATAAGTCCTTTTAAGCGCGAGGGTGAGGACCCACAGTCAGGCACCCCGTTTTGTATCGTGGGTTGCTCTACAACAGTTTGGCGCACAACAAAAGGAGTATAAAGGGGAAATAGGTAAGGGTCAGCATGTCCTTTTGATGCAGGCATCCGGAAATTTCAGGGAAGATTTCTGGGGAGATTCAGGTGGGCTCTGGCTTGCTTTGTTAATAATACTTCGTGTTTAAATTCCATGTTATCATCTTAGGTGTGCTCTTTCTTTTCCTTAGAAAGTAAGAAGACTAGGGCCTCCCCGGTGGCGCAGCGGTTGAGCGCTGGGCTGCGAAGCTGTCCGCAGCTTCTGCAGCGCCGGCTGGACCCCCGGCCTCCGGGCGAGGGTCCCACATGGCGCACAACTTCTCCTGCTGCCCACTGCTCCCCTCAGCAGTGTACTTTGTCATTCTGCCTGCTCTGCTCCCCGCTCTGGCTCTGGTGAATTCTCTCACCCTCCCGCGCTTCTGACTGTACCCAGTGCTTGTATAAATAAATAAATAAAATCTTAAAAAAAAAAAAAAAAAGTAAGTAAGAAGACTAGATTGTTAAATAAGGTAAGCTTGTTAAACAAGGAGGGTAAATAAAAGAAATAGCAATGCTTATCTTGGGGGCGGGGAAGACATGTCCTTTTATCACTGTATCTGTGTTGTCCATTGATTCGGGGATGCTCTTGCTGCACAATGTCACAATGGTGGCCTGCACTGAGGGCAAAAGTGACTTCTCTTTTTAATTAACTTTCCCATTTACAGCCCTGATTCTCCAAAGCAAACCACAGTGACAGCATCAGGAGGTAACTTCCAGATGTAGTTAGCATAAACCCTTGCATGAAGCTTGGGGACCAACTCTAACGATAATTTTCCAGCTACTAACTTTCTCAAGATGACTTTATTTAAAATGTTTCTTGCTCTTTCTTGAATCCTAAGACCTAGTGGAAAGCACTGTGGTGGTCAATACAGCTGAAATTTCAACCACTTGTTTCAGAACAATCCCCAGGTTCTGAGGATTGAATCCAATTCCTTCTGTTCCTTTCAGTGGCCTGCAGTTCCCCTCCCAGTATTCAACTTTTGTAAATCTGGATCTTTAGAGAGGGACTGCAATGATCAAATGATAAAAGGTTCTACTGCTCCTTTTTCTATTCCCACCTCTAGTGCTTGGAGTTTCCGTGTTCTAGTGTAAATGAGGGAGATTCTCAGTGATTTTCATAGAAAGTACTCAAGAGTGACTTTCTGCCTCACCTTTCTGAAGTTGTCAGAAGTAGGGCAACAGTATAATCTAAAAAGGGGAGGCTCTATGTTCCCTGCCCCACCTAGTGAAGGGTGGGCCGAGCAGCCCAAGGCAGCTTAAAAAAGACTTGGGAGAGAAGACTAGGAGGAGGTGTGTGAAGCAGACAGGCGAAGAAGCCATTGGTGCTTCTTGGCCTTTAACTTGTACCAGGGACTTGGGGGACAGGAAAGGAGACACGTGGAAGAGACATGGATGAGAGACCTGATGATGGCAGCCTTTACCTTGATTTGTGCTTTGATTTTGCTCCTCTCCTTTTGTAACAGGGTGGTCCCCAGGAAAGGGAGAGGTTCCAGGTTTCCTGTCCCATGCAAAAGGAGGGTGGTGCTGAGCAGGGAGAGAAGAAGCTGCAGAGGAGACTGAGGAAGGAAGGAAGCAGGATGGAGAGCCAGAAGGAGACCTGGAGGAGGCACATGGAGCAGAGAGACACATGAAGAAACTACACTTACCTTTTGGTTGTGGACTGGTTGACACAGATGTGGGTGAGAGACCCGTGGGGAGGTGACAATGGCGGTTTTTGTCTTGATTTTGATTTTGCTGTTTTCCTTCCAGACTTGTCTGGTTGTTTCTGATCCTTTTCTGTGGGTTCCCACTGAAAGATGCTTTAGACTTGTGGCAGGCTTTGGGGCCTTGCTCTGGGCCAATCCTGCTTGGGTAGACTTTACCCACGAGGGGACGGGTAACTTTGGGTGCTTGATTTAGGAACTAGATTCTTTGTCTTTCCTGTGTTGTTTCCTAGTTGTATTAAAATTCCTTCCCATTAAAGTCTCATATGTTTTGTGTTGATGCGGCAGATGGCAGAACCCATTTAGAGTAGGCAGGTTTGCGGGGTCTGGGCTGCCCCTCTCCCTGCCCTGTAACACTTACAGCTTGCTTTGTCCCTTTTGGCCCTTTTCTTATGGTTCCCTTCCAGAAGGTGCTAGACTTGTGGCAAGCTTTTGGGCCTCAGTAGTCCTATTTTGGGCCAATGCTATTTGGCTGGGCATTTACCCACAGGAGATGGGTAAATTTGGGTGTTTCATTGGAAAATTATTCTTTCTCTCTTCTTTCTCTATATTATGCACACTAGTAACTTTTAAAGTTCTTTTCTATGAAAAATCTTATGCACTGGGAGTATGCTTTGTATTTATGTGGTGAATGGAAGAACCCATTTAGAGCACTGAACATTCAGGGGGTCCCAGGATACCCCTCAGTCTGCCTTCTAACAATAGCAACAACTTCTCTTAGTAAAATATTTGTGTGTGTTTTTGTCTAATGTATCTGCCATACTTGGCATCATTTTTGTATGAATGAATTGCACAATACCTAGAGGCTATTAAAGACCAATTTGTGTGTTTGTAATATTTTAGAATGGCTATTTCATTCTTTCATTTGATAAAAATTATGGATAACTTCCTATGTGCCAACCCTGAGGATATAGATAACAGGCATAGCTTCAGGCCTAGAGACTCAGTGGAAGAAAGGGGTAACTAAATAGACCTTGCTAACACAACATAGTGAGTACATGTGGTAGCTAATGAATACAGTTCTATGCAATTATAGAAATGTTGTATTAATTAGACATTTGTTGTTGCAAAGACAGAGGTTGCCTCAGAATATCTTAAGTCATGTGGAGTTGATTAAAAGACATCATGTGGAAATAAGGAAAAGAGAAATCTCATCATTCCGGGCCTCCTGGAAATTGAGGAAATGCTCCAAAATCAGGCCCCACAGGAAGAACTAGAATTCTCTTTGGTAAAGTTGGGATTCATGGACTTCGGGAATGTAAAAAGTCATGTGCAATTCAATCACCTTCTCTCTGAGTTATAGCTTGTGTTTCTTCTGGGTTTTGGTAACTCACTGCTTGTACTTTGTAACTTTAATTACCAGGTGATAGCTACTGCCTTCTTACTACATGTCTTTTTGTTACAGGGCAACCCCAAGGGGAAATGGAATGACCCTCATTTTTAATGCACAAGATTTTCTTTACTTAATTATTTTATCGTAACCCTTACATGAAACTTGGGACCAACTCCAATTATGTTTTTTCAGGGACATAATTTTCTCAAGATGTCTTTATTTCAAATGTTTCTTGTTCTTTCTTGAACTCTGAGGCCTAATGGAAACCACTGTGGCGGTCGATACAGCTGAAATTCCCAATCACTTATTTCAGAATACAGGGTCTGGGAATTGAATTGCATTTCTCACTCACGTGCTTAAAAACTCAGGACAAGACTCAAGATTAGACATGTAGAGAAAACTTTAAAAAAGATTTTACAAACTTGTAAAAAAGATTTATTTACAAGGAAAATGATAAGAGGGAGAACACACGGAGATTAACTGGTCAGTACCTCCTACCTGTAACACCATCTGAGCTGAAACCCCAGGTGCACGCTAAAAGCCTTTAGGTGTTTGATTTTATACATAAGACAGCTGCTTAACGCCACCCTTAGTTCCCAGTAACACCCTCCCCCCTTTCAGGAAGTGGATGGACAGTCATGGCAGATTCATGGTATTATGGGAGTTGTAATCCTCAGAAACTGAAATCTCTTTGGCAAGGAGGTGGGGGTAGAGTCCATAAAACATCAGTGGATGGAGTTGATTCAGGACATACTATTTCTCCAACATTTTGCCACCTGTTCTGTTTCATAACTCTTCCCCCCACCCACCCTTTACTGAATTTTAATTGTTTTAAGTTTATATTCAGTATATTTCCATTATCACTACTGTGCAGTTATTTAGCCTGTTACCTTACTTTCTATTCCAGATAGACTATCCTTCCTCTTCCCCAACAGTGTCAAATGGCTTAGGAACCAGAATCATACAAGACATAACATGGTCCTAGTGTTTTATAAAGGCTTATAGGCAGGTTTGTCCTCAAATTATCTGTGAGCATGAGAGGCACTTGGAGGCTAATTCTGTCCAACACAAGGTTAATTTATAGTAACTACTTGTACAATGTTCTAGTTACCAGCCACAAAATTCTATTGAAAACACATAGTTTTACAAGAGGTATCAAAATATCCTTAGAAGACTATGCCTGAAAGGTTTTTAGCTTTTGTTTGTAGATACCAAACTCTCAACTTAAAGTCACAGATTTTTATGTGAGTCCTAGTGCTATTATTTTTGATTTATCAGATACTCTCTTCTGTCTAATTATATGTATATACCATGTGTTCACAAATATGTACATCATTGCCCCTATAAGACATTTAAGTATAACTGTCGCAGCAGGCTAAACTAACAATTTCAATTTTAGTAGTAGATTTGTAAGAAATATTTTTATAAATGTCTTTTTTTAAAAAAAGATTTCTTTTATTTAATTATGCATATAAGAACTGGGGTGTAAGCCAGAGGTTCAGGAGTGAGAGGATTCCCCAGAGACAGAGTAGAGAGCAGAACAGGCAGATCTACTGAAATACACTGCTGAGGGGAGCAGCAGACAAGACAGGAGAGGTTTCCTGCGCCATGTGGGTTAGCTCCCTGGCCAGAGCTCTAACTAGTGCTCCAGTGGCGGAGATAGTGTGATAGCGCTGATACTTTAACCTCTTCCCCATCAAAGAGGCCCTTTATAATTGTCCTATTAGTAAAAAAAAAAATAAGTTATTAACTGAGATACTATGTCAATTTTTTTTTTTCATCCTGTGTTTGCAAAATTCTTAAATTTAAGTTGAGTATATATTGGGTCATGGAATTATTTGAAGTACCTCATAACTGAGTACTATCTTGTATTTTGTATTTCTTATCCCATTTGTACTAAGTGAAGCTCATATAACACATTAAAGCAAAATTATAAAAGTGGTTCATTGATTGAAATAGGAAAACATGATAATAGAATTGAATGATCTCATGACAGGATAATGCAGGCTTACCAAATTCACAATAACCATTTTGATTAGGCAATGTTACATTCACATCATGAACAGATGATATTAAGAGTCCTCTCTGTGTATATCCCACTTTGTAATACTTCATTAGGAGAAAATATGCAATGATAAATAGTTCTATTGCCAATTCCAGCAATAATTGGATTACAAGACCATTTAGATGCATACTTCAATAGAGCTGATACATTATTTGCAGTAAAGAAAAAAATTCACAATTATCAAGTGACTCCGCTTAAACATATGCTCAAGAATTACTAGCAATGATTTAGTTAAGCATAAAGTCCTATTATTCTTAATTAGCAAACAAAGACTTGAAGCTATTAATACCATTTTGAACCACTTTCTTATGGGAACAGGCATTTTCTAGATTTGTGTTATTGTAATCAAAATCCCAAACCAGATTAATTAACCAGACATGAGCCTGCATCTTTCTACTATTAAACTCAGAATTGGGTGATTCGGTTTTGACAGAATACCATCAAGCTTCATATTAAGAGAATGCTATTAACATGGCTTTTACCTTCTTTTTAAGTTTTACTTGAATTTTACTTTGTTCATTTTAAAGTTGCATAAGGTCTATAAGCTAAAACCACATATAGTATTATAAGTCAACTTATTAAAATAGCATCATAAAAATATTTTAAGTTAGCATTGGAATTCCCCAAGAAAATTTTCCCTTTAAAGGTGATCCAGTCATATATTATTTAAGTTTGAGAAACACTGGATAATCATGAAAAAGATGGAGAATTTTATTCATATTTAATTCCAGAGCTGAAACTTACTTCTCAAAAAGAAAGGAGTCAGCAAACAGCAATCAGAAGAGGGGGAAATAAAAAAATAAAACAAATTAAGATACTTAGCAGGAACTTGAGGTGGGAGCAGTGTACATAAATGCAACAGGGGCATGGGAAGAGGTGAGAGAAGCACTGTGAGGAGCAGGTGGTTCTTAGCACTAAAAAATAGTCTGGTCAGGCTCTGCTTTGTCTACAGAATTATCTAGGGGGCTGGGAACAGGAGGGAGGAAGTGAGCAACAGCAAGAACAGCAGAATTTTTTTCTCACTGCAAGTCAGGTCCAAGAGACTAACTTTTATCTTGGTGGTGATGATGGATGAAGTATACAAAATGATGAATACAAAGTTAGACTCAAAAGCATATTTCCTTTTAAAAAAATTAGAAAATTTTAATAGCTGACAAATATCACAGACATTGACAAATACCACAAAATATTGAAAGTCTAGACTTAATTCTGGTCCATACTAAAAAAAGTGTGTCTCTCCCCAACCCACAATCTTCTGGTATTGGGTGCAAAGATCTTTTTTTTTTTTTTTGCTATCACAATACAAACCTGTAGTCTGTCCTTTGTGTCATGATGTTTATTATGTTATGACAGATTTATCACATCAACAAACAATTCTCCACTGCTCCTGACATCACCGAATGTCCAGCGATCAAGTCAATGAAATTATTCAATTCTGACACTATCTACACAGAGTTAGCATCAGATCCCACCCGTTAAAGGGATGAATCCCAAAAGACTGTTCCCACTTCAGCTGCCAATCTCAAGTATTGAGTCACCTGGAACCTGACTGATTGTACATTTCCGCAACTTCTGGGTTCCATAATTTACTAGAATGACTCATAGAACTCAGAAAGTCTCTTTACTCATCTTTATGTATATTGTAAAGGACACAACTGGGGAAAAGATGCATAGAACAAGGTATGAGGGAGGGGACTACACAGAGCTTCTATCCCCCTTCTAGGAATACCACCCTTCTAGCATTTCAATATGTTCACCAAGCAGGAAGCTCATCAAATCTACTTGTTTATTAATTTTTATAGAACTCAATCTCCAGCACTTCCTCCTCTTCTCAGAGGTCAGTGAGAGGGGCAGAAACTTCCAACCCTGTAGTCACTGGGTCTTTCTGGTGACCAGTCCATCCTGATACTTTCTGGAGACCCTAGTTACCTTATTAGCATAAACTGAAGTAAGATCAAAAAGGGATCATTCTGAATAAGAAAAGACACTCCTGTCACTCAGGAAATTCTAAGAGTTTTGGTATCTCTGTCCTAAGACCTAGGAACAAAACCAAATACATTTCCTACTATGCCACAATTGGAATAAGTGTGCAATAAGAGTATTCCTGGAAGCCATTCCCACACCTGGATGATTAGCAATAACTTAGCTATACATGAGAGGAGCTGTGCCTAACTATGAGTCTCATAAGTGTATTCCATTAAGCCTAAAATAAATAGAGCCCTAACCTGCTCCAGAATGCCTGTGACAGTTCAAACGACACTCAAATGAGGCAAAGTGTGGAAAGGGAGGTAGTCAAAATGGAAAGACATTGGTGTCAAAAGATTGCAGTGAAAATACACTATACATTATATTTTAATGCCTTACTTGTGACTCTTTGAATGTGAGTTCATAATACTGGATTATGAGTAGCCCTCAAATCATACAGGTTATAAGATAATTAGATAATAGTAAACAGATGGTTGATTTAAAGAGCTAGCAATTATGAGAACTGAATTTTTTTTTTTTAAAAAAAGTTGTGGAACTTGAATTGGCATGTTTATCAAAAATAATTTTGTCTGAGGAGAAAAAAAATGAGTTGCAAACATCAGAAATAGCAAATTCCTTATTTTCAACTAAGTTCCATATTCCCTTCAAAATTAAGCACATTCTGGAATTGGTTAGATATTAATTGATAAAATGACTGCAAAGAAAAACATTTAAAAATTATGAAAAAGACCTTTCTTGAGAGTTTTCAATCAAATGTATTACCAAAGCTGCCTTCATTCTACTTTAATATGAGAAAAGTTTTCTCTGAATGAGAAATCAAATGAGCTATCAAAACAGAAATTGTGCATGTGGATGGACACATGTTTAAATATGATATTGATTGGTTGTAAATCCCTTTTCTGTAAAGTCTCATAATTGTGGAAATAACATTGTCTTTTTCTTTGATAAAATCCTTAAATTGTCTGCTAGCTAATGACTATATATAATTGATGCTAAAAATGAAATATATATGGAATCTACACTACTGAAATCACTTGGTCTATATGACCTATGGCATATTTTAATATTGTTTATTTTTTCAGGGCTAAATCTAGGCAGAGGCAGTTATTTTTAAACTTCAATCTATTCAAATTTTTAAAATGAAGAGCATTCTCTTTATAGGAAAGTTATATTTTGAAATAAAGACAAAACACGTGAGTGGTTTGGTTATTCTACAGAGAATTTGAATGTTTTTAAACCATAGAGATCATTGGCTGTTTTCATTATGTACAATACAAAATGAACAATGAATTTTAATTAAGACAGGGATCTTGGGCTTTCTTTTATTTAAAAATATCAGTTTTTCATTAACTTAACAAAAGTTAGGCTAGAATTTTTTTTGGGTCACAATTGCTAGAATGCATCATAGAATCTATGGAAAATGCCCTCCCCAGAATTTCTATTGTCCTGGGTCTCATTCCCATTTGATTTGTTCTGATCTTTCCTCTTTAGTGAAGTATGTCTTCCATTATTTCCCCAGATTCATTCTCTAGTCTTCTCTACCCTGCTCTGCATCCAAGGAAACTGGTCATTAAGTTTTACTTCCAAAAAACCTTTACCTTATGGTTGTTTATTAAATTCATCCAAAAGGAGGTATTGGCAGAAAATAAGGAGATGGAAGAAGAGAGTTCAGGGTATTTATTTCCCTACTTAGGGGATTATGGGTTGGCAACTCTTTCCTAAACTGATCAATATTTCCAGATTCCAGTAATTTCATGTGCTTGTCTTTTTAGGAGTGGCAAAGTTTTCTGCTGTTGCTAAGTCTAGGGTAGGTTTTCTTTGACTGTGCTCACACCTTTGTAAATGGTACAGTTTTTAAGCTCTTTTGATCATCCCTCTGTATATGCTCTATTTCCTGCCAGATCCCAACTGATTGACTCACCTTCTTCCTCTCACCTACTACACTTCTTCAAGAATTCAAGTTTTCAGTAAGTTTATCTGTTAACCTAACATAGCTTGATGTGATAATGATGGCCGTATCTTTACTATTCATCTTGGCAACAAGTTTAAGTCTGTGTCAATTTTAATAAAATACCTTCAACCTTATCCCCTCCATTTAATTTTTGTTGTTGTTGTTGTTCTGGCCCTTTTTAGTCAAACTTCCTTACAAGCTAGCTCACATTTGACCTTTGCTGTCTGTCCTAATCCTTTTCTATTCCTCTGTCCATTGCATCTCTCTTCTTCCTTATCACCCCACTTAGAGAGTTCTAGAAGTCATTAATGGCTACCACATTGCCAGACTCAGTAGGTACTTACTAGCCCTTTTACCAGATTTGATTTTGATATTCATTCTTCTTTTAAAAATTATCTTTCTCTTTGCCTCTGTGATAATTTCTGACTTTCTATTTTTTTTTTTTTGGTTGTGTTGAGCACTTTTTTTTTTTTTTTTAAAGATTGATTTATTTACTTATACAAGCACTGGGTACAGTCAGAAGCGCGGGAGGGTGAGAGAATTCACCAGAGCCAGAGCGGGGAGTAGAGCAGGCAGAAGGACCGAAGTACACTGCTGAGGGGAGCAGCGGGCGGCAGGAGAGGTCTGCGTGCCATGTGGGACCCTCCTCCAGTGGCCGGGGAGCAGCCAGGGATCGAACTGGCGCTGCAGAGGCTGCGGGCAGCTTCACAACCCAGCGCTCAACCGCTGCGCCACCGGGGAGGCCCTCTGACTTTCTATTTTCTCAATACATCTTTCCTCTTTTAAATCTTGTGTTCTTTAGGGTTGTCTTATCATCCGATTACTATTTCCACACTATTTGTTTTCCCTAGCAAATCCATCCATTTCCATTGCTTTCTGACAACTTTAAACTCTATCTCCAGGGCAACCACTTTGCTGAGTTTCAGTAAGTTATCAATTCTTTCTATAAGCTACAGCTATCCATATCTTTCAGCTACCTCAAATAAAAGATACCCAGATCAAACACTATCTTGTTTTTGTCAATCTAAGGTATCATTGATTGCAAGGCACACCATCATTTTGTGAACTGCTGAAAAAATGCCAATTGTAGTATTAAGATCTCATCAATTATATAAGATGTATCCTAACTTCAGAGATAATAAAATGTAAAAAAGAAAAGGATGTCTTGGAAGCTATAAGACACAATAGACTTTTCTATCATTTTATTACTGTGAATAGATCTGGGTTCTGCTGATCTGAGAGAATGGAGGGACTGCTCTGCCATCTCATCTCAAATTAACCTTTTTATAAAAAGTTAGACAAAAACAGTCAAAAGCAAATTGCCCATCAGAACAGCCCTTCATAGTTGATGTTCTTTTTATTCCTAACGTTCAACCATCAGAGTTTGTTATCATGTTCTTGGTTATCTTGTCCCTGATATATCTGATGGTGTCAATGTCTGGCACTCATTCGGGCATCACTGGGACCAGGAATCTGCTTCAAAGCTAGAGTTTCAGTTTATTTGTATTTTATTTTTTTAAAGATTTATTTATTCATGCATACAAGAACTGGGGTACAGGCCAGATGCATGGGAGGCTGAGCGGATTCACCAGAGACACAGCAGGGAGCAGAACAGGCAGATTGACGGAAATACACTGCTGAGGGGAGCAGGGGCGCGGCAGGAGAGGTCTGCCCCGCCATGTGGGATTCTCGGCCAGCTGGCCGGGATCGACCCCACGCTGCAGAGGTTGCGGACAGCTTCACAGCACTGTGTTCAACCACCTGTGCCACCAGGGGAGGCCCTTCACTTTATTTTTTTTAAAGATTTATTTATTTATGCATACAAGAACTGGGGTACAGGCCAAAGGTGTGGGGGTGAGAATATTCACCAGAGACAGTGGGGAGCAGAACAGGCTGATCCACTGAAATACACTGCTGAGGGGAGCAGCAGGCAAGTCAGGAAGGGTCTGCTGTTCCATGTGTGTAGCTCGAACTCGTGCTGCTGTGGCTGGGATAGCTTCATAGGTTGCATGTTAACCCCTTGTGCCACCAGGGAGGCCCGCTAGAGTTTTAGTTTAAAGAAAACAGATTAGTCATGTAGTATGTACATGCATGCAGCATATGCTCTGTGCATGTGCAGATTCCTCTATGAGATATGGTGCCCTTCCTTTGCTCCTAGCTCCCTATTAGTTCCTCACTTCCAGCCTACTCTTCCTCAAGTGTTGCCTATCTTAAGTAGTGCCATTATCTGTCCACAGTTCTCAACTCAAAAGTCTAGGAAGACTTTCGTCATGATCATTTTTTTGTTTACTTGCCTTATAATACTTGGTTATTCAATTAAACATTAACTAGGTGTTATGATAAAGGTATTTTGCAGATGTGTTTAACAGTTACAATCAATAAAGGAGTTTTTTTTTTTTTTTAAAGATTTATTGATTTATGCATACAAGAACAGGGTTACAGGTCAGAGGTGCAGGAGGGTGAGAGGATTCACCAGAGACAGAGTGGGGAACAGAACAGGCAGATTCGCTAAAATACACTGATGAGGGGAGCAGCCCGGAGTTGGGAGAGGGCTGTTGCACCATGTGGGTTGCTCCTTGGCTGGGGATCGAACTCATGCTGCAGTGGCTGCAGTTAGCTTCATAGGTTGTGTCTTAACCCCTTGCGCCACCAGGGAGGCCCCAAAGGAGATAATTTTTGAATAATCTGGATTGGTTTGATTTAATGAGTTGAAGACCTTAGAGCAGATCTCAGGTTTCCCCAAGAAAGAAGCAAAACTATTAGTCAGTTCCTGCTTGAGCATTCCCAGACTGTTCTTTCTGATGGCCTGCTGTAGATTTCAGATTTGCTTACTCAGCCTCCATAATTACATGGAGTACTCTTAGATAATTACAAGGGTTCCTTTTTGTTTTAGTGATAGTTTCTTTTGCTGCAGTTTATTAGTTTGATATAGTCCCAATTGTTTATATTCTCTTTCGCATCTCTTGCTGTTGGAGATCAATTTACAAAGACATGATTTAGGCTTATGTTGTGTAGTGGTTTAGCTATGTTTTCTTCTAGGTATTTGGTTTCAGTTCTTATATCCAAGTCATTTTGAGTTTATTTTTTTGCGTATGGTGTGAGATAGTGGTTAAGTCTCATACTTTTGCCTGTGCTGTCCAGTTTTACCAGCACTATTTTTGGAAGATACTTTGCTCTCTCTCTAAGGTATACTCTTGGCTCCTTTGTTACAGATTAACTGTTCATTTAGATGTGGGTTTATTTCTGAGCTTACAAGGCAATTGAATTTTAAAAGTGACTTATATTTTAAATATAAGTTAAAAAAACTCTGTTCAGAAATGAAACAAATGGAACCACATTATGAAAAAGAATAGATGCTTGAGTCAGAAGTGGAACACTTTTGTTAGGGGAAAAAAAAGGAACATATGCTACAAATTTTGAAAATGCATCCTTTGTTAAAATTGAGTGTTCTATGGCAATTTTTAAATATCATACATTTAAAATCCATTTTTATTGTAATTTCTATTCATATTATAAGCTGACTTTGACATTACCTTATGTTTGAATTGTATATGCAAATTTATTTTTTATACCTTGACGTACATAAGCATCAGGTTTGGGAATTGACACAATGAATAGCACTTGAAGGTATTAAATGATATTTTAAAATGTCTAGACTATGAATAAATCTTCTTTCATAACCAGAAGTAAAATCTTAAGAAAAAAACTTACATGTTTCACCAGTTCATATGGGAATATTTGTTCTGTTAGAAGTATATAAATGGTATCCATTAAGAGTTTATAATTGTAGAAATATGGAAATGTATATTTCACAATTCACATTATGATACTGTGTACAATCTAATTTTAGGATGATAAATTGGAAAGTTGCCTGTGTTCACAAATCAAAAACACCCACATATTAACAATTTGTTTGTGTGTATGTGAGTGAGTGTGTGAGAAAGTAAGCAGTTTACTGAAATGAGTTTTAACACAGTAAATCAGTTGTGTACAGTTAATTTACAACTGAAAATGGGATTGTACTGTAAAAGTTAAAATACATTTTTTTCATAGTA
This sequence comes from Talpa occidentalis, assembly GCF_014898055.3. NCBI lineage: Eukaryota > Metazoa > Chordata > Mammalia > Eulipotyphla > Talpidae > Talpa > Talpa occidentalis. The sequence goes on along the minus strand of NW_023602073.1, from coordinate 82,281,456 downwards.
ATAATGCTATAAATCAATTTCTAAGCGATCAGGAAAAAAAAATTAGTCCACAATATAGCCGAACTATGATACCAATAGTGCAGACCTCAAAGGACATTATAGTTTCTATGGGGAAAATGTATATCCATTTTCAAATGGAATTTTTTTTAACATTTCAGTGGCATTTTCTTTTTGGTAGTTATCTATTCAGTGAAATAGATGCACTACAGATTTGAATATACCTTATATGTCAAGACTCAAAAAAGCTATTTTGATTTTTAATGAAAAAATATAGTGTAAATATTTAATTTTTCGTGGATCAGCACAAACCTCTGACACTACTGGGTTATATAAAAGGAGCAAATGTTTTAGCAGAATCAAGTGGATCTCTCAACCATATGTGCCAATTTCCTTTAAATAGAGTTTAAATGCTTTCACAAAGAAAAGAGGAAATTTCTTCGCGTTGTGATGACCAATTCAGTTGGATGACAGTGGAAGGATTAGGGCAAAATGAGATAATGTAGTATTGGGAGGAAAAGTCGTGCTCAAACTTCTCCAGGCCCACAGTAATGTTCACTCTGGATCATTGTTAAATACTTGTGACAGAAGATTAAATGTAGGCAGTACATGGAGCACAACAGAGAGCTAAATTCTAAATCAACACATAATGGATCAGGACAGACGTGTACACAGTCACCAGCATCTGAGGACAGCAAGGCTTAACTGAAAACTAACTGAAGGTATTAAAATAGCTAAAAAAAGAATTTGTCGATCAGAAGGAGGATTATCAGTTAGCAATAAAAGCACAGACAAAATGACAGAGGACAATTTCAAGACTTTTCAAGTGCTTTATTTGGATGGTCATTCCAATATTTTAAATTCCAACATAAGGTAACAAAATTCTTAAAATTGATGCATAAAAATCAGCTACATCTAAAAAATAACATTAGATTTCAGTGGTGCAGTTAATTTGAATCTACAAACCTAGACTTCACTACTGTCTAAATGCATTTGGGGGTTGCAAGCTATATCAACTATTATATCTTCTATTATGCAGTTTATTTTTATTTTTATTTTTTTTTTTTAAAGATTTATTTATTTATTTATTTATACAAGCACTGGGTACAGTCAGAAGCGCGGGAGGGTGAGAGAATTCACCAGAGCCAGAGCGGGGAGCAGAGCAGGCAGAAGGACCGAAGCACACTGCTGAGGGGAGCAGCGGGCGGCAGGAGACGTCTGCGCGCCATGTGGGACCCTCCTCCGGTGGCTGGGGAGCAGCCGGGGATCGAACCGGCGCTGCAGAGGCTGCAGGCAGCTTCGCAACCCAGCACTCAACCGCTGCGCCACCGGGGAGGCCCTATGCAGTTTATTTGACCCAGTTTTTCAGACTAAGTTTTGAAGTCATTTCTATGGACTCCTTTAGATTACTGACCCCTTAGATCTCCTGACCCACCCACCCTTTCACTCTCTAGTTCTAGATTAGTTGGGCCTCTATGTCTTATTGCCTTTTTTACTCTCTTGATCTCCTTTGTATCCCATTCATATTTTTTCTTCCAGTCTGTGTTTTCCTTTTAATTAAAAGTTTCAATATTTCTTTTTGATCTTTCTATTAATATCTATGCAAAATTAATTTTATTTATTTTTACCTTCTAGTTAATGTCACTTGATCATAATCCTACCTTTGGTTTTCCAAAAGCAAATCATAGAGAATGAAACATCTGTTTAGCCCAATCCCCTAGCTTAGGGAGGGGAACCTCTTGTGTGCCATAGGGGTTAGAGGTGAAAGGAGTGCTTGTCCTTGCTTCATGAACTCTTCCATTAGGAGTTTCATTGCAGTTTTTTTTTTTTTTGAAGATTTATTTATTTATGCATACAAGAGCTGGGGCACAGTCCAGAGATGCCGGGGGTGAGAGGATTCACCAGAGACAGAGCGGAGAACAGAACAGGCAGACTGACTGAAATACACTGCTGAGGGGAACAGCGGGTGAGACAGGAGAGGTCTGCTTCGCCATGTGGGTTGCTCCCTGGCTGGCTGGGGATTGAACTCTTGCTGCAGAGGCTTCAGATTGCATCATAGTGCGGTACTTAACCCCTTGTGCCACAGGGAGGCCCAATAGTTTTGTTTTGTTTTTAAATTCTCTTTGTATAAGAGAAACCCCACAGACTGGGAGAACATTTTTGCACACAACACTAATGATAAAGGACTGATCACAAAAATCTGCAAAGAGCTGATGAGACTCAACAACAACAAAGAAAATAATCCTGTCAAAAAATGGACAGAAGAGCTAAAAAGAAACTTCTCTGAAGAGGAAATGCAAATGGCCAACAGGCATTTGAAAAAATGTTCAACATCACTTGTAATCAGGGAAATGCAAATTAAAACTACATGAGATACCATCTTACACCAGTGAGAATGGCACATATTAAAAAAAACTAGCAACAACAAATGTTGGCGAGGATGTGGAGAAAAAGGAACTCTCCTGCACTGCTGGTGGGAGTGCAAACTGGTCCAACCACCATGGAGAGCTGTGTGGAGATTTCTGGACCTACTAAACATAGAGCTTCCATATGATCCAGCAATTCCACTCCTAGGTATTTACCCAAAGGACACAGAAACATCAATTCCAAAGAGCACCTGCACCCCTATGTTTATAGCAGCACTGTTTACAATAGCTAAGCTTTGGAAACAACCCAAATGCCCAAAAATAGATGACTGGATCAAGAAGATGTGGAACATATACACCATGGAATATTACTCAGCATTCAAAAAAGATGAACACATGCAATTTGCAGCAGCATGGATGGTGCTGGAAGGGATCATGCTCAGCGAAATAAGCCAGAAAGAAGAAGAAAAATACCAGATGGTCTCACTCATAGCAGGAATCTAGAAAACTTAAATAAGGGACCAGGAAAATGAATAACTATAAGACAGAAAAAATCAAAATCAACAAACAACTATGAACCAGAGACACTCTATGGGTGGTGGGGCGTGGGAACTGGAGGGATTGGGGTCAAAATAAGGGGGTTACAATTGTATGGGGGATATAAAAATAAAATTTATTTAAAAAAAAGTGATTATTGATATGTGATTAAAAAAAAAACCTAAATTCTCTTTGTTTGGTTTTGGTGTCAAGATGACCTTCTCTGTAGGTCATTACTGTCTGTTCTGGTTTCCCAAGTGGGGCTGCTCTCTCAACTTTCTGTTGTCCCCATGTTCTTGGTCTAGACTGAGAGAATTCTCAGGAAGATCTTCTCCACTAGAGGATATAGTCTCAGGAATATGCCCATGATAGAGTAGTTTTAGGAGCAGTTAACCAAAGCCTTCAGCGTGAGTTTACTGGGTTACTCTGTGTGTGGGGGTGGGGGGGAATGTAGGAATATGGGGAGGAGCTAATCCACACCCTTCTTTCACCACGATACTTTTCAACACAGGTGTGTTGCCAACTGTGCAGCAGGCACCTCATGAATCAGCTACCCTCAGCACTTGCAGCAAGTGTTGGGTTTCTCCCAAAATTCAGGCCATACCCTTCAACTTTGTGGGTGAATACTTTGTGTGTCCTCCTCCCATTAATTTCACAGGACTATTCAAAAGCCAAGGGTCAGGGGAAAAAAGGGAAGATAGTTCTCTTTTAATTTTGCTTTCTTCCAAAAGGCTATAACCCTCTTAATATAGTCAAGGGGGAGGGGGTCTTGGTTTTGACATAAGTTTTGCATAATGTTTCCTCTTACTAAACCCCTTGGAAGTGATGGGCTCTATACTGTCGTCTCTTTGAACTTAAATGGAACATATTTGACAGAAATCCTGATACCTTCCTAAGAGTTATTGGGTAGGATCAAGGTAAGGGAATTCTACAGTCACTTCAAGTATCTTAGTCCATTTGGGCTGCTTATAACAAAGATACCATAAACTGGGTAGCTTATAAATAACATGAATTTATTTCTCATCGTTCCAGAGGAGCATAAAAGGATAATTTATTAGTGATTTTTTTCATCCTTATGGAACCTGTTAAAATGTGCATATAAAAACCTCAAAGGTCTTAAAGGCAAGTATCTTGGTGCAAGGAGGAGGACTAAGTCAATTTAGGAACTTCTCATTCTCTAAATTATTTCTCTCTGGAAATTTTACAAATGAACATGTATTCCTTTCGTAATGATAAGCAACTAATTAAGATTATTAATAATATTATTTTTTAAGAATACTGGTCTATTATAATTAGAGACTTCTTAGATTTAAAAACATTGTTCAGGAATGAGTTCAGTCCTTGCTGGTATGTCTGTATGCCAAATGAAAAGTATACTCTAACACAGCAGAAGAATGCAGAAGTGGGTTGACATGTACATTCTACCTGCTCGGACGCCTCACTTTCTCTTTTCCATTTCTCCCAATTTACCTGATTCAGACCACTAACTATCCTTATACCTAATTACCCTTGTCAGCAACATAGATTTATTACTTTTCCAATCTGAAAATTAAGCAATTATCCAGTATCATAAAAGGATAAAACTAGTTCATTAAATGGTCTTAATTCAAGGAGGGCACATCAGATACTTAAAAGGTTCAGTGTATTCTTGGTAAAAATTCCAATTTCACAAAGTTTCTAGTGGTGGTGAAGATTACGGTCTTTAATTCATTGCCTCCCTCCTAAACATGAAATCTTTTTTATATGCAGAATCAAAAAGGGATGTAAGATGAATTTATTGTCCCTTGGCCAAATAATCTATCAGTAAATGGGTTGGAGTGGGAAGAAAAGAAATTGAAGCCATTTCTTCATGAAAGCTCTTGCTGGTCAGTGAATCCCCACCTCTAACCTCAAGGACTGGTATATGAGTGGACAAGTTTGGTGAGATGTTATCCATTAACCCCAGCCTAATGAAGGAGATCTCAAGGGAGCCACTTGGAGGATTTGAAATAAGGTACCTGCAATCATGATCACCTCAGGCCTGGGAGAACTACAGCAGACTGTGCAATATAGGTTGATTTCCTCAGAATATCCAAAAAGGACTACTTTCCTTGATGGTGAACTAGAAGGATGTACTTACATTGGGTTGACCTGTGCCCTCACAGGTTGTTGGTGCAAGGTATGTAGGTTCATATTATACTAAGGGGATTTGGTTCATGTGGGAAATGAGAAAACTGGTCTGGGGTTATAATAGGCCTTTCCTTCAAGCAAATGGGCATGTAGGAGACCAAAGCAAGCACATGCAGATATAAGAGTACAAGTCCTGGAGTTGGCAATGGAATGCTCAGTGACTACCTGAAATAAAGATGTCTGTATTCATTTTAAAGAAACTATAAGGACATAGGTCTCCAGAGAAGTGACTGTCCCACAGGAGAGTCATATGCAGGCTTAGAGAGCATAAAGTTAGCTTAAGATGATACCAATTCATTTGCAATCTGTTTATTCATTTGCAATCTGTTTTCTTCTTCGCTCCTCATTCTAGTAGGAAGAGCATTCCATTTCTTTCCCTCTGCAGGGTTATAGACTCAGGTATGTCCCAGACAATAATTTATGGGTTGGTGGGACTAATTCATAAAGTTGCGCCTTAATCGTTCAATTTGGTGGTTAAATATATTCCTGCACTCCAGTAGACCCAAGCAAATCATGCCAGGAACTATTTCCCTGTGCTTCGCTATAGGTCTATGGCAGCATCTGTTTTCTTCAATTATGTATATTACAAGATCTGTAATGTCTCTAAGAACATGTTTACGAACGCAAATACCATTAAGCTATACAGCCATCATGGAAATTGACAGGCACGCTTAGATTTAAGTAAAAAGGCCATAACATCACGTGACAAGGCAATGTCCATTTACTAAGTCAGGCCCCAAATATCAGCAAATTATATCATTTGGGCAGTTGGGAAACTTTTTGCTCAGAGTCAGCTATTCCTGCAACGTTGTGAGTTCTGCCACTAGGGATAAACTTTCCTTCCGGGAGGAAGCCTGAGGTTGGCTTGGTTCTCCACACACAGCTAGTCCAACCCTTGCTGCATTCCCTGGCTTTTCCAGTCCTTCAGTTTGGGCAGAATTAAATGTTCAAAAGAAGCGGCGCAGCAGAGACATCTCCCTTGCCCGGAGCCCTCCGTCATCATGCGGGCCGGCGGCCGGGTGACGTCACGGCGTCGCGGGCCGGCGGGGTGACGTCACGGCGTCACGGGCGCGCCCCTCCCCCAGTCATGCTCGCCGCCCCGCCCCCGCCCGGCTCAACACCAGGGGACGCTCTTGGGCCGGGTCTCCTTGGCAACCACTTGCTCCGCCCCCTCCGCCCCTTTAACCTTTAGGGTGCGCGGTCGTCGCGGTCCTCGCGCTCTCTCCCCTGTCCCCCTCCCCTTTCCCCACCCTCTTCGCTCTAGGCCGTCGGGGCCGGAAGCGAAGATGGCGGCTGTAGCGGCGTCTGGCGCGGCTTCGGCAGAGCTGGTGATCGGCTGGTGCATATTCGGCCTTTTACTACTGGTAGGGGCGGCGCTTGGAGCTTCCCGGTGTTGGGACTGGTGGGGGAGAGGGAGGCGCTGATCCTACAGCCGACCTCTCTGGACCGGGAGACCTTCCTCGCTCCGCTCCGCCCGGCTCTTAGCACGGACAGTGGGGGGCTTCACTGTGTCGGGGCGGCGCAGCGGGGGGCGTGGGGGGAGAGAAGCTGATTTCCGGCCGCTTTTGCGGTCTCTCACCTGGCGACGTCTAATACTGTAGGTCTCCTTTCTGCGAAACTCTGGCCCTCCTCCCTGACTGGGACGCTTGGCGGGTGGAGTTTGGCACCGAGGAGCCCCGCACGGTGGAGCAGGGTGTGGTGGCCTCTGGTCCCCGGAGGACTGCAGCACTCGGTGTGGGGGCTGTGGCGCCGGCTCTCTGCAAGTTCACTAGGCGCTGGCCTTGTTAAATGGCCAACTTCTGCCTCTCCAGACTTTTTTTTACCCCCGTTTTCTCTCCACTTGGCATTATTGAGCCTCTAACCTTCTCTGCCCATTGTGCGATTTTGCCTTGATGACGTGAGTTGTTCGTTCTGACTTCCAGGGTTCACACTCCTTTTCTGTCTTGATAGGTGTAGAAACCTGTGTGGGGCAGAGCTGTGCCCTATTTCTGGCCAACATCAGGGTGTATATACTGTCACCCATCTGACTGCAGCTTCCTTCTTCCCAACCATCTTCTTCTTGTTTGCTCAATGAGCAAAACGAACACCTCAGTGGTCCAGAGTGGCCTAGGTTTTTACTTCCTTACCCCATATTAAAACCTTTGGTTTTATTTTACATGGCAGTTCGACTTGTTTCTTTTTGTATCCACTCCCATTGTTATTCTTCTTCTTTACTGTCTTTATCATCTGTCCTGTTGTTTTTACTTCCTGTCCCAAAGTATTTTGTTTTGAATTACGACAACAAACAAAATGCAAAACAAACACGTTTAACTGCAGGTCAAGAATCAAGAATTGTTTGATTTTTATTTTATATATCAGATATTACCACAGCGTCTGTAACTAGTGTACTATGCTAGTAATTGTTTGTAGTAGGGAAGATGGGTCCCCCTCCATGCCCCCCCCCCAAAAAAAAGACCTTTGAGGGAGAATACAGAAGTTAAGATACCAATAGTGCAGAATGTCCTAAAGCTGGTGAAGAATTCTATGTGGCCACCTGAAATAGAGATGTCTCTTAGTTTCAGGAAACTAAGGTGAGAGGTCTCCAGAGAAATGAATGTCCCGGGTTTCTCTTGCTACCCTCTCCCCAGATAGTATTATTGCCCTTACACTGGAACATGCTGTATTTCTCTTGGTGGAGAAAATGAAAAACACTGACTCTACTTGGTCTCCAAAGAGTTCACTGACTTTTTCAGGTCATCATATTCATTTGGTTTAGAGGAAAACAAAAAGAGTTTGTAACCACTATCAATGTGTAATGGAAATAGCTTGGCAGTTACCAAGTAATGAACATTTAAGTTACAGTAGTTTTATTCTAAGTTGTAGAGGGTGCACACAAAATGTGCTTGCACGAGGGCCAGAAGGTTAGTGGGAAAATTAAAATTCTTGAAGCAGGTATTAAATGGGGCTTCAGAAAATAGAAAGCAATATTGGAAGAAAAGGTAGATAGAAGATATTAAAGTGGAGATAGTGAGTTGGTCATATAAGCAAGAACAAAGTGAAAGGAGAAGAGAATTAAGTAGTTTGAAACTTGATGTTTTTGCTTGGTTGCTATATATGAAGAAAAACCAGTTTCAGTGATGTGGAGTCAGAAGCGTATTTTTTAGATAATTGTAGATGGTATTTGCTACTATACCAAAATTCAACAAGTAATAGCTTCTTAAAGATTAATTGCAATATGGAATCTGAAATCTCATCAGTGAACATTTTATTTTATTACATTAAAATCCAATTGTCCATGTTGTACTTTGAGGGAATTTTTTTCCCCACTCATGGTTTTGTAATATTGCGCATTTAGAAAATGCTGGTACACTGAGTTAGCAACTCTTCCATATATGGATATACTTCTTTACATAATATCAAAATATTACATTCTTTATTGACACCACTGATCTTGTCACAATGAAAGTCTCAAATGAGTGTTGAGAAATTGTCAAGCTCACAGTTTTTTCAGAAATCCAGTTTTCATTTGAAAGCTTGAATCTTATTATTGGTAATAAATATTGTCAGTTGTTTTTCTTGAAGTGATAGGTTTCCTCTGTTCATTTCCACAACATTTACAGAATAACCATAACACATGTGCTTTCAAATGAAAGTGATGTTCCTTTTAAAGAGTACCTGTTTTAATTTTTACCTTTTATATAGAGGTACTTTGTCCTAGAGACAGCCATTAGACCTAGTTGTGCAATAGAAGCACTTTAAATTTTACTTCATATTTTCTCCCATGGAGAATTAAAAAGACCCAAGGATTGAAGCTTAATAAAATTTTTACTGCTTCGTCAAATACTTTCTAAACGTTAAATTGTTGTGAAGACTGCCATAACTACTGGTATAGTTTGATGCTCTTATTTTGACTTATGCTGAATTTGCCAGCAATTTTATATACCATGGCTTATGCATCATGAGTACAAATATTGACATAATGAAAAAGCAAAGGACATTTTATTATTATGATGAGAATAGCTTTCAACTTTCAAATCCCCAGAAAGGATTCTGGTACTGCTAAGGAACTGAGACATACTTTGAGAACTGCTGCCAATCAGCTGCAAAAAAATGAAGAGCTAAGATTGACTACTTTTGTGATCTGGGCAAACTAATGAACCTCAGTTTCATCTGTGTAAGGAAGGAATGGTTCATTTTAGTTCCTCCAAACCTGTCTATGTTTACTTCATCAACACTAAGCCTTCTACTCCAAGATCTTAAAAAATTTTGTTTATAAAAACTTTCAAGTTGCATTTTCCGTTGCTGTTTGAGACAGTCTCCATTTCAATAAAGCTAGTTTACTCTTATTACTCATGGTGAGGGCATCACCCTTTAAACTAGGTGGATATACTGTGTAAGACCCAGCCTTACTGAATCAGAACCTACAGTTTAAAAAGATCCTGAAAGTTTGTGTGCTCTTTAGTTTAACAAACATTCGTCTTTTGTCATTTCTATCTATGCCCCATGGTTCTCATCCTTCTTAAAAACCACCTAGGAAGTTTTTAAAATCCTAATGTTGAGACCTTTTAAAGTAGAATCTTTCCAGAAGAATTGGGGAACTGTCCTAATGTTAGCAAAATTATGTATCAGTTTTTTCCATGAAATAATGTAAGATGTAATTTCATATGACATTTAATATCAGTTACTATTCTAAACCAGTTACTGTTATCAGGCATTGTTATAAAGTATATTTTGTTTTAATCCTTACAAACTGCTCTGAAAGATGTATTTTTAATTCCTGTTTTATAGATGAGGACATTTGGTTTATAATATACTAACTACCTACATAACAAAAATCTCTTGGGGTTCTTAGTTTTAAAACTGTACAGGGATCCCAAGACCACAAAATGTGCGAACTGCTGACTTAACTGTTTTACTTGGATTGTTCATTCCCTGCTTGTCCACTTGGTTTCAGCAAACTCCTTCTTTGCTATAAGACCTGCTCACTTTGAACTTTAAAGTTAATATAATGTAAATATTTTATGAAAAGTAATTTCCCCAATTAGAAAATACTATTGGTGAGTAGTAAGTAGTATTCCAGTTACTAAATAGTATAAGTAAATAGAATATGAACTGAAGTTTTTTTTTTGATTCTGGGTGGTTTCTTTCTGAACTTTTCCCCCTCCAACATACAGGTTCCAAAGTGTTAATTCTCTTCTATTTTATTTTTTCCTTCTGTGATAACCCCCACTGAAATGTTGGTACTGTGAGAGAATAACATACAACAGCGTGAGCGGATTTCATATGCATTATGCTAACTGAAAGAAACCATGCTCAAAAGAGGACATACTTATATTTTATAAGAAAAAAGCAGAATCCATAAGGGACAGAGAACAGTTGAGAGAGGGGTTAACTGCAGATGGGATTTTTTTTTTAAAAAGACTTATTTATACATACAAGAACTGAGGTGAAGGACAGAGGGGTGTGGTGGTGGGGGTGGATGAGAGGATTCACCAGAGACAGAGTGGGGAGCAGAACAGGCAGATCTACTAAAATACGCTGCTGAGGGGAGCAGAGGGCCAAACAGGAGAGGTCTGTCTTGCCATGTGGATTAGCTCCCTGAACAGGGATCGAACTCATGCTGCAGTGGCTGGCGATAGTTTGATAGTTTGATAGTTTGCAGTGGCTTGGACCCCTGCACCACCAGGGAGGCCTGGCAAAGGGGATTTTTTTCTGGGTTGCTTAATTGTTCTTGTTTCTTGATTGTGATATTTGAAAGCTCTGAAACTGGTTAGGTGATTCTAATTCTAGTTCAGGTCCTTGTACTAGGATACGCAGAAAAGAAGTAATCAGTTGAAAAGAGTAGAGGGACAAAAATGCCACTTTTTTCCCAGATATCTTAAAGATTTTATTTAAAACAGTGGTTCTCCAGTTGGCCCAGATTAGAATCCTCAGACATTTAAAGCGCTGTTGCCAGGAGGAGCTTCACTTTCTGATTGAATGGATTTGTGGGGAGGGTATCAGAGTACAGTAGGTCCTCAAATAAGTAGTTTCCTGCACTAGCATGTCATTTCATTGTAATTTTGATGACAGCAAAACAATCTCAGCCAACATTAAAAGAAAAGAAATTTGAATTATTTTATATTGTGTCAATTGCATGGTCATTATCTGCAGTTAATCTTTAGCTGAAAATGCTACTCACTATGCAACTATTATAATGGACAGAGTTTAGTTTCAATTAAAGTTATTTTTAAGATGGATGTTTAAATAATAAGCTTAGGATGAAACACCTTCTAGTTGTGTCTTCTTTAGGTTGGTGAGATCTATCAGGGAAATATATTCATGGATATTTATTATGATATGAGAAGTCATAACTAGTTGCATTGCTTGGTGAACATACATCTATCAACCCCTTTTACTTGATTTTATATGTGTTGTGTGTCTTATTTACTAGTTAACTTGTGTTAATGCACCTAAGTGAGGCCCTACTGCTTTCATGAAATAGATTTTGAAAATTATAAATGTTGAACCAGTTTATAGTGAGTATTGGACTTTCCTTATACATCTAAAAGGATCTTTATTGACATAAAGTTCCCATTAGTAACTTTGAAACACATGCTAAACTCAGTTTTAGAGAATATATAGAGTAACAAAACATTTCTTTTTGTTTGTTTCAGGCTATTTTGGCATTCTGCTGGATATATGTTCGTAAATACCAAAGTCAACGGGAAAGTGAAGTTGTTTCCACCATAACAGCAATTTTTTCTCTGGCAATTGCACTTATCACATCAGCACTTCTACCGGTGGATATATTTTTAGTTTCTTACATGAAAAATCAAAATGGTACATTTAAGGTAAGTGTTATCATATACTATGTGATTCAAATTCTTGACAGTTGTGTTGAAGTTCAGTAGTTATTAAATGTTGTACTTTAGTTTTGTCTCTGGGAATTAACGACAATGGAAAAATAGCATAGAGCTTGAGAATGTGACATTGAACATGGAAGACTAGAATTGTACTATTAGCTGTTATAAAAACTTTTTAACAGCCTTTCAAATATGAAAGATACCTTTTGTTAATCTCAATTGATATGACATAGTCATAGTTGGTTTTATTTTATGCCTCATCACACACTCTTGACGTTTGACTTGATGTACAGTAATGCAATAAATAAGTAACTTAGAAGGGCTTTTGTAATTGGCAGATCAGATTCTTAGTTTCTATTTATGTTGAGTAGTTTGAGTCAGTGTGGCATAGGGAAAAGACGCTAAGATGGAAATTTTAAGACCTGAGTTCTAGTGTTACTCTGAACTCTCATGGAGATTTGGCCAATCTGTAATTTTTCTGGACTTCAAGTTTCTTATCTTTAAATGAAGATTGTCGGACCTGAAGATTTCTGCGTTCCTGTTGAATTGTGTAAAATGCTTTCAAGTTTTTGTTAGCTTGAACTAATGTGTAAGGCAGGAAATATGTTGTCTCTCCAGTGTCCAGCACACAGTAGGTATTTAAATATTTGAATGATATACTATTTCAGTTGTCTCAGTAATGTGTGGTTCCAAAATAAGTTCCTGAATTGAGCTGTTTGGGCTTAAGTAATTTGAAGATATTTTTGTACTTAGGTTTACATATATTTGGCTGTTGTGAATGCTACAGGTTTTTTTTTTTTTGAAGATTTATTTTTTTTTAATGCATACAAGAACTGGGGTGTAGGCCAGAGGTGTGGGGGGAGGAGAGTGAGAGAATTCACCAGAGACAGAGTGGGGAGCAGAACGGCCTGACCTACTGAAATACACTGCTGAGGGGAGCAGTGGGTGAGATAGGAGAGGTCTGCTGTCCCATATGGGTTAGCTCCCTGGCCGGGGATCTAACTCACGCTGTAGTGGCTGCCTATAGCTTGATAGCACTGACTTTAACACCCTGCACCACCAGGGAGGCCCTACAGTTATTTACTCAGCAAGCTTTAATTGAAAATTTAGGGTTTGCTAAACCCTGTTTGAAGATAGCAACTATCACCCATTGACTACTACGTATCAGACCCTACCCTAAATGGTTTATATATATTAATTGTCTTTAATCTTCTAACAACCCATGAGGTATATAGTATTCTTGGCTTTTATGGGCAAGAAACAAAGATTCAGAGGGGTAAAGTAAGCTATCAAAGGTCATAAAACTTGTAAATGTGGTAGCTGAGATTTGAAATTCTGTAGTCTGGCTTCAGACATCTTTATTCACTAGATTATATACTCAATGGTAGTATATAGAAAGAGATAGACATCTGATAAAAAAAGAGGTGGTGCTATGCCATGTTTAATTATTATTTAAATAGAACAGGTCTTAGTTTTGAATTTAGAATATTTGATTTGTTTAGATTTTGTGGAATGTATTTTCATCTTGAAATTTCTAAAGTAAGTATCATCATGAAGTTAAGAACTTTCTTTTAGATTATGCAGTTGTTCTGGCACCAACACGCACACAGTGAACTAATACTCTGCTATAAAAAGAAAGAGGAAATTTTATTATTGGGACAATGTAGATGAAACTGGAGGTGATTAAGTCAAATAAATCAAAACAAGGAAGACAAATACCAGGTGGTTTCACTATGGGGAATATAAAGTAACAAAGTAAATGATCTAACAAACACAACAAAAGCATCTTTCAGACTTTGACCAAAACTGGTGGTTACCAGAGGAAAAGGGGAAGGGAGATGGGAGGAAGTGGTAGAGGGGGTGATTTAAGTAATGGTGAATGATATAAATTTAAGGTTGGTGCAAAGATTTTATTAAGGAATTTTGCATCTATGTTCATTAGAGATATAGGTCTACAGTTTTCGTTTTCTGTGCTGGGTCTTGTCTGATTTTGGAATCAGGGAATGTTGGTCTCATAGTGAAATGAAAGATATTCTCTGCCTATGGATTGGAAGAATTACACTGTTAAAATGGCCATTTTACCTAATTCAATATGTACACTTAATGCAATCCCCGGCCAGGGAGCTACCCACATGGCGCAGCAGACCTCTCCTGTCTCGCCTGCTGCTCCCCTCAGCAGTGTATTTCAGTTAATCTGCCTGTTCTGCTCCCCACTCTGTCTCTGGTGAATCCTCTCACACTGTGCACCACTGGCCTATACCCCAGTTCTTCTATGCTAAAATAAGTAAATAAATAAAATTTTTAAAAAAATGTTGACAAGGAGGTGAAGAAGCAGTGATAAGGGAATACTGGCAACTTTTCAAGTTTTGTCCTCCAGCAGAGTAGAAAGTGGGGTCAAGGGAGTTGTTTATATTTGTGATGGTTGTCTGCCTTTGTTGATAAATGAAAGTTAACAAAATTTGTGTACTTTAAGTTTCAGTAGAGAGGGAGAGATGGTGTTATTGCAAGTGCTATATCCTTGAGAAGGCAAAGAGGTTGGGAGTCTCAAAAGTAAAGAGGTTGTTTAGAAATAGGAGTATGGGCTGCCAGCAGTTAGGAAAGCCTAGAATTTGGATACAGATGTAAGTTTTAGATTTGGTAGTAAATTGAGTGAGCTCCTATTTTTTGACTCAAATTATATTAGAAACCTTTAGGTCAGTGTTTCCTAACCCATTGACATATTGTTCTGGATAATTCTTTGGGGTGTTTGTGTGGGGGGCGGGGACTGGGAGTCTGTCCTGTGCATTTTAGATGTTCAGCAGATTCTTGCCTGTGTGTGTTAGATGACAACAGCATACCCATCCTCCCACCATATCCTGTATCTCCAGAAATTGCCAATTCCCAAGGGAACAAAATCACCCCTTGGTGAGAACCCCTGGTCTAAAAGGTGAGGCAATCAGGTTAAAGTGAGGTGAGTCATGTCTAGTTTTGGGTTGTATTGAGTTGTAAAAATTATTTTGCAGAATGGGAAAGGGAGTTTTATATATGTGATGAACTATGTCTCCGTCTATGGAATTTCTGTTCTTTCCCTTTTTTCTGACTTAGTATTCTTTTCTCAGCATTCGTTCTTGATTGTCTCACATTCCTTGGGGTCTGAAATGACTCCAAGGTTCTTTTTGGACTCTGCTTTGGGAAGCAATAGTTTATAAAACATGTCAAGGTCATTGTAGTTCTCAAAATGTAGAAGGGAAGTTTCATAAACTAAGCTTTCTTGACAGGACATCAGATAGCATGGAGGCAAGATAGTGTATAAAAGCCAAATATACTAATAGTACTTGAGTGATGTTGTATATTTTATACATATTTGTAGCTTTAAAATAGTAACAGTTATATTCTCTTATTGCCATAAGATTTGGTTAAACAAAAGAACCTTCCAGGAGAAAGGATACTGTTTCAATAAATATTTGGCTTTAATTATCGTCAGACTTTTACTTTTAATTTTTCCCAACTATTGAACTTTTGTTCAGTAATTTTAAAGGTTAACTTTTAGGTGATTGTCAATGGGAGCTTTAACACCTCCTGGGGATGACTTGGAAGTTGTTAGGAAGCTTGCATAGAGATAGTTATAAATTATCCTGTTTGAAATTTAAGTTTCTAAATTTTTTAAAAATTTGTTTTGATACCTAAACAATCATTTTAAAAAAAAAACATTATTTTTAGGAGCGGAAACTTCAATTATGATCATATTCATTTGGATACTTGAATCATTGATGAAAAAAATTCCAATCATTGCATAGAATTCTCTCCAGTGTTTTCCTGTTCACATGGGGTGAACACTTTTCTTTTTTCTATGAATGTTCACCTTTTCTTATATTTTTTTAGACAAAGATTGTGTTAAAACTATTGTCTGCAACATTTTCTGTTTTCTTCCACTAAAAAGTAGATATCCATCTGTACCAGTTTGTATAATTTGTTTGTTTTTTTTTAAAGATTTATTTATGCATACAAGAACTGAGAGGTAGGCCAGGGGTGGGGAGTGAGAGAATTCACCAGAGACAGAGTGGGGAGCAGAACAGGCAGATCCACTAAAATACACTGCTGAGGGGAGCAGCCGGCAAGTCAGGAGAGGTCTGCTGCATCTTGTGGGTCAGCTCCCTGACTGGCTGGGGAATCAACTCGTGCTGCAGTGGCTGGTGATAGCTTAATAGCACTGTGTCTTAACCCCTGTGCCACCAGGCAGGCCCCCTGTTTCTTTATTTTTAATGTCTGTAGCATTCCATGTTATGAATGTATAATAACATCTTACTGTTTTCCCCTGGGGATTTAGATTATCGTTTTGGTTACTGTTTTCAAATATTTTAAATAACACTGTACCTGAGTATTGCTAGATAAAGGGCTCTTAGGTGAAAATCAGTAACCACTCCTTGGTATGGGCTGGAATTTATGGGGGTAATAAAATACACATGTTCTTACATATTTGACATTCTGCAAAAAGGTAAGCCTTCCAAAGTGCAAGTACCTCTACCCCCTTTTGTTCTCTCTTGTATAGGACAAGCATTTTATAGATGCTTATCAATGACTTGCAGGTTAAGGTAAACACAGTGGACTTGGCTGTTAAGTAGTATGACAGAGTTTAGGTCCAAAACTGTTCATCGGTCACTAGTACACTCCAGTTGCTAACAGCTATAAACTTTGGGCCTCAGGGGTCCGTTAATAACTGAGATTGAGGGCCTCCCTGATGGTACAAGGGGTTAAGTCTCAGCACTATCAAGCCATTGCCATTCACTTATTCATGAGTTCAATTCCAGGCCAGGGCGCTGACCCACATGGCACAGCAGACCTCTCCTGTCTAGCCCACTGCTCCTCTGAGCAGTGTATTTCAGTCAATCCACCTGTTCTGTTCCCCACTCTGTCTCTGGTGAATCCTCACACCCCCACACCTCTGTTCTACACCTCATCTTGTATGAATAAATAAATAAAATCTTTAAAAAAATAATTGAGATTGAATGCAATTGCTTTTTGTGGGGGAAGGATAGCCTCTTTGGGCTAGATTGTAGCAGAGCAATCCGGTAAGAGGTTTTGAGGTCATTCAATGGAACTGCTTGTCTTTAAAACATGTATACATACTGTATACCTGTTCTGATTTATATGACTCTTTTTAGATAAACTCCAAGAAAGAAAGTGTAATCATGGACTATCTAAACTATTTCTATGTAGGAATGGTTTTATCTCATATTTTGTTGCAAAGTAGATACTAATATTTAAAATTTTGTATTTAAGTAAAAGTTTCTATAATAACAGATTTTTTCATGTTTTATTAAAATTTGGTAATTGGGTAGAATTTTATGATCTTTTTCAAAAAATGCCCTTGCTCTTGCCTGTCTATTTTTCAGATAACTTAAAGTTGGCATGTAACAATCATCTACCTCCTAGATTTCTTTTTTGAAGTTTTATTTATTTATGCATACAAGAACTGGGGTATAGACCAGAGGTGTGGGGGGTCAGAGGATTCACCAGAGACAATGGGGAACAGAACAGGCAGATTGAAGTACACTGCTGAGGGGAACAGCGGGCAAGTCAGGAGAGGTCTGCTGTGCTATATGGGTTGCTCCCTGGCCGGCCGGGGCTTGAACTTGTGCTGCAGTGGCTGCATCAGCTTCATAGGTTGTGTCTTAATCCCTTGCACCACCTCGGAGGCCCTCCGTCTACCCCCTAGATTTTAAATTTGGAAGGATTTGGTACTTAAAATCTTTCCATGTGGAAACATGTAACTTTCTATTTATTTTAGATCTTTTTTATATCCTTTGTTTTCTGTATATTAATTGACTTTTTTTTTTTTATTTAGTTCATTTTAAGTATTTACACAGTCTTTATTGCTCTTGGAAAATATTATCTTTTTTTTGCATTGTGTATCAAGTTTTTGCAATTGTGCAAAAAATTTTAGTTCTCCACATTTTTATTATTTTGGGCATTTGTAAGAAATTTATAGATGTTCACTTGTTTTTATAAGTGTTTATAAGTTTTGTAAGATGTGTTTATAAGTGAAACGGGGAAAAAAGAAGAGAAAAACTTAAATTATTAGAAGAATTATGTTGATAGCCTTCCTTAAGAACCCTTGTACTGGGATATAGATACTGACTTGAGCTCATAAACTGTTGATACAAAATAACTGACATAATTTAATTAGGCCTTTACTTCATAATAAGCAAATGATCAGTTACTTAGACTCTCCTTGGTTTAATTTTTCATGTGCATAAAATTTAGCTTATTCAACAAAAAGTCTTGCCTCTCTCTGTATCCTAGTTCTGATTCATTAGTGTGTAATGTTTTATTTGAAAAAATTAATGTGAATTATATAATCTAAGTTCAGTAAATTAATGAACATTGGGATGATGCAAAGGAATTTAGATCGACTATTCTTTCAGGTATTTTTAAAAATTACATTATGTTCGAGCATCTTCTTTCTAAAATGCAAATCATATTTGTAATTTTGTGCATAAAAACTCATTATTTTCCGTTGCCCTTTGTACAAAGTCCAGAATACTTAGCATGACCCACAAATTCCTCACTCTCTCTGTTTTTTCTTACCTTTCTACAAGCCCTAGTGAGTCTATATTTAGCTTCTTGCAGTTTTTTCAAACCCTTCCTTTCTCTCTTCCCTCTTCCTACTATTTTTTCTCCTTTTTCCTTAAGATGACCTCTCTTTTTTCAGGCCTCAATTTAGGATCTTTTGGGAAGCCATCCCTGATCTTAATTTTTAGTTATATGCCTCCTGGGTATGTGTTTTCCTCAAACTATGTGGTCATCTTATTTCAGTATCTCCCTATCAAAATCTGTTTACTTGTCCTCTCCGACTTCTTGAAGGCACAGACTGTACCCCTTAGAATTGATGATGCATTTGTAAGTAGTATTTAGTCATATTAAACTTTAATTATAATTGTTAAGCAAATAGCTATTTCATTAACATTTCTATTGTTTCCTTTTTATTATAGGACTGGGCTAATGCTAATGTCAGCAGACAGATTGAGGACACTGTGTTATATGGGTACTATAGTAAGTATTTCAGTTTTATTTCCTGTTTGAGCTGCTAATCAAAATGTAGAATAAAGCTACGTTTAGTTTTGAGATCACTTTAGTTTTGATATCACTTTTGTGATAACTATTTTTGACACCTGGAATAATTAATATAGCATGCATTCTCATAATCCTATAAGTTTTTTAACCTACTTTGCTTCATTTCGGTCCACTTCTTTATGGAGGTTCATTCAAACTACTTTAAATCAGAGGTCTTGGGCCTCCCTGGTGGCTCAAGGAGTTAAGATGCAACCTATGAAGCTTTCCGCAGCTTCTGCAGCAAAGTTCGATCCCTGGCCTGCCAGGGAGCAACCCACATGGCGCAGCAGACTTCTCCTGACTTGCGCACTGCTCCCCTCAGCAGTGTATTTCAGTCAGTCTGCCTGTTCTGTTCCCCAGTCTGTCTCTGGTGAATCCTCTCACCTCCTCTCACCTCTGACCTGTACGACAGTTCTTGTATGCATAAATAAATAAATCTTTAAAAAAAAAAAATCAGAGGTCTTTTCCTTTGTTACCATTACCAATTTCCCACTTGCATCTTGATTTAAAAATCTCAATTTTTAAGGCATTTTTTCTGTTTTGATTATGTTCTCTGGGGAGATAATAGCCTTGTTTATTATACTGGACAGAGCCAGCTTAATTGAGGGGATTATGGTTGACTGGACCCTCTATCTCTTTCCTTCTCTCTGTTTTCTTTTGATGTTGGATTTATAATAGCCACCTAAATGTTTCTAAAATTTCTCATTAAGTAAACATATGACGTCTTTTAAAAAACGTGTAAGTGCTGAGTTAGAAAAGGAACACCCTCTTTCAGCAATAAATCAGGATGTTGAATAAAATTTCAGTAAAACATTAAAATGGAAACTAAAAAAAAATCTATAGAAATTTCTGTTGGTAGGACAATTTTCTCAAGGATTTTAATTTAGCTGCTTTGGCTCTCTTTTACCTTTTCTCCTTCTCTAAGATCTATAGGCCCTATGAAATTCTATCCCTTGTGCATAGATTTTAGAAATTTTTTATGGTGTTTTAATACAGAGTTTATTGTTTTTGATCAGTACATTAAGTAGATATTATAAAATAGATTTTGACTTATTCAGTTAAAACTTCTGCAGTAGTGCTGTATTAAGCAGAATGTAGCCTTTTCAATACAACTTTATTCAATGGATATAAATCACTTCTTCCAAAGCAGTTTTGGGGGAAGTGCCTACCTCTCCTCTTGTGACACTGAATTGTGTTTATGCTGTAGAATACATGAGAGCCAACTTTTTTCTTAGTTCAGTCTAGGTCTAAGAATCATATCTTATCATTGAATCTAAAGATTACTAGATTAAACCATTACTGGACTAAGGCAATGTTAAGTCATGCAATTTTTCCAGTTGATTTCTTTGGGGAGAATTAAACAACACACATGACTTTAGCAAGTATTTTTCTCAATCTTTTCAAGGGTAGTGTGTCCCTAGTATCATTTTGAAGGCATGAGCGATATTACGAACAGTAGATGCCTTAGGGATCTATGGTTTGATTCTCAGTTGATTCCCATGCATTTGGAATTGCATGAATGTAGGGGTTGTAGAAAGGGGAAGAGCCATAAGCAAAATTATTCAAAACTATTTTGTTTGGCTTTTCTATAGTTGTTTTGTTCCTTTTCCCAGAGGTTCTTTTTTTTTCTCTTGACTAGATTCTTGGGCTGTCATTTTGTGTCGATATAAATTGATCAGACATATTCTTTTGTGTTTGACTTCATAAGTGCTCAGTATTTTATTTAAGATTCTTCTATATTGTTGTGGGTTTATTGTAATTGCTGTATTGTTCCATAGTATTTCAGTATAGTATTGATGATCACTTGGGTTGCTTAGTTTTTAGCTATTTCAAATACTGTTGCTATAAGGATCTTGTATATGTGTATTTAAAAAGAAATTATTACATGTTTTCCATGGTGTGATGCTGCTCTAACTTAGTCAAACAATCCCAGATTATTAGGTATTAAGTTCTTACTTTTTGCTATTAAGTAACTATAGGGGAGAGCGCCTCAAAATATGTGTGTATTTACATAAGTTAAGATATGGAAAAATAAGTTGGACTAAGAAGCTTTCAAGCTCTTGTTTCTATGTCTGACTTTTTATAGCACCTGGAGAATTTTTAGAAAGTCTCCTCACTCCCTGTTGGTTGATTGCTGAAAAATTGTACCTGGAGGGTACAGTGTAAACATAGGGTTTACAGTCTCTTAATGCCTAATTTGAATAGAATACCTTGCGACTTTTAAGTCATTGAACTTCTCTATAATTCTCCACTTGCCAAATGGCAATGAAGTGGTATCTGCTTCATATTATAAGGAGTGTGAGACCTGTGGTCAGTTCTAAATCAGTGTTACCTGATCTTGCTTTCATTCAAATCAGATAAGAGAGCTAGAGAAATACACCCAAGTGCAATGATACTGGGAATTATTGTTAAAAGAATTGATCTAGCATCTTATCAAATTTGCATCATTAGTATTTTGAAACCATTTCCAATATATTTCATCAGTTTTCAGGACAAAGATTTGGGCTAATTTTGGGGATTTGTCTTTTTGATTCAGAACTGCAAAATTCTTGTTGATGAAATATAGTTGTGTTTTATCGCCTGCTCTCTTTTCCACCTTCTAAAAGAATATGTTTTTAATCACTGGGAGAGTTTTTTGCTTGGTTGCTGGTTAGGTTTGCTGAAGAGATGCTCTGGATAAATGCTTCTGAGACTTAATAATATCATACTTAGCTTTTAAGTAGAAATATTAGAAAATAAATGCTTTTTTTTTTTAAGACGCACTTTCTATTTCTGCCTTGTACATTCTGTTGCTAAACAGACTGCTAATTTGTCACCTTAGTAACATAAACCTTTAATAGCATTACAGGAGTCAGAGAAATAGGTATACAAGCTCTTCATTTGCTTTCTTACATTCCTTGTGCCTTTTGTGTGACTTTGCTGGTTTTTTTCTTCTTGTTCCTGACCTCTTTAATGTTTATTTGCCCAAGGCTCAGTATTTGGACCTATTCTCTATCTAAGTTAATCCCTTACTTGACTCTAAATGCCATAGCAGTGCCAAACTCCCAGATTCAAATCTTTGTGTAGATTTCTCTTGAACTGTGTCTAATTGTTAACATGATAATTTCTACTAAGATGTCAAAGGCATCTCAAATACAACATTTCTAAAACAAAACAACTGACCCTAAATATGAAGCCTCTAATTTTCCTTGTTTTAGTCAATAGTAACTGGCAGGATAGAGTTTCTCAGGCCAAAACCCTGTGTCATCCTTCACTCTAAATTTTTTCATTTTTTTTCTGTGAAACATTGCAAGGGATTCTCCTTCATTTGGTTTTTAAGTTTATGCAGAATATGACTACTCACTACTCTCTTGGTCAGTTTGGTGTCCTGTAACAAAAATGCATGGATGTTTTAAACAACGGACAGTTTTTCTCACATTTCTGGTGACTGGGAAATTAAAGATCACTGTGCTGGTTCTTGGTGAGGGTCCTCTTCCTGGGGTGCAGAGGATCTCCTTCTTGCTGCGTCCTCACATAGAGGGGAGAGAATAAACACTGGTTTTTCTTCCTTCTATGGACCCTAATCACATCAAGTGGAACCCACTTATGACCTCCAAACCCAGTTACTTCCCAAAGACCTCACCTCCAAATACCATCATTTTGGCCATTAGGACTTAAACAAATTTGGGGAAGTGGGGACATAAGCATTTATTTCATAACTGGCTATAATATTTCGATATTGACACAGATATTGAGAAATTGAAATGTTCAAATCTGTTGTTGAGGTTGTAAGACTGCAGTTGCTTTTGAACATAGTTTGCAACTTCCTTAAAGAGTTAAAATTACTATTTGGTCCTTGCTTACTATAAGAATTCCATTTCAATACAAATATATGTCTGCAAATATTTATAGCAGCTTTTTTTTTTTTTGTAATAGCTTCAAACTGAAAGGAATCTAAATGTTCAGTACTGGCGAATGTTTAAATAAAATGTATGTTCATACAATGGATCACATATCCAGAGTCTAAATCAGGGATCAGCAAAAATTATGACATGTCCCAGGGCCTAATCTATATCTAGCCACACCTCTTGTCTATGACTAGTTTCATGCTATAACAGCAGAGTTAAGTAGTTGTGACAGAGACATATAGTCTGCAGAGCTAAAAATAGTTGTTATCTGACCCTTGGCAGAAAAAAATTTCCCAATTTCTGTGTTCAGTGAAAGGAACCAGAGGCAAAAGGCTGCATCTTGTTTAATTCTTTGTATATGAAATGTCTAGAAAAGGCAACTGTGTGGAGACAGAAAGCAGATCAGTGGTTGCTTTTTATTGGGGACTGGGGAGGGGGGAATTAATTGGGTACTGGTATAAGGCAACTTATTTAGGGTTATGGAAATGGATTATGGTAATAGCTACCAAATATATGAATTTACTAAAAATCATGGAATTGTCAGCCTACAATTTGTGCATTTCATGAAATGCTTGGAAAAATAGTGAATGAGCTAATTTAAGGAAGAGGTTTACACAGTGCTCCATATGTAATAGTATGTGTAGTTGCTATTACTATGACATTTTAGGTGACTTGTGTTTTTATGATTTCTTTTTATTTTTTAGAGTTGGAATCTTACCTTGATTTATTGATTTAAAAAATGGGTGAGACTTTATGAAGTAGTAAGGTTTATAAATTGGAATGTGATTGTGCATCATATAACTTGACTTCCAAGAGTATTCAGTTTGTAATGTGATTTGGCTTATATCTTTTCTACTTACAGTTATTTCAACTAATGTTGCTTGTAGCATTGGAATCAATATTCTAGTCATTGCTGATAGCTACAGTTAGTGGGAATATGCCATAAATTGCTTAGCCTTTTCTCTGTGTAATTTAAAAATTTCTTATTACTAAATGGCATTGCAGTATAAACCTTGGGGTAATTAACATAGAAAGAGAAAACAACCATAGAAATCCTTAAGGGAAATGACTGTTTTCAGACTTCATATTCTAAGTTAAATAAAGCCTGTAAGTAGTTAATTTTCCAAGTTGTATATTGTCAGATCACGAACCAGAATGTTTGAATCATTTTTCTGTATTACCAGTGGTAGTAATTGTTGTGTAACATATCACCCCAAATTTAAAAGTTTAAACATCAAGCAGGAATCTTGTGGGTGGGAAATACATGTGTAGCTTAACTGGGTCCTTAGCTCAGGTTTTCTTTAAGGCTGCAGTGGTAACTTTTGGGACTGCAGGTATCTCAACTCCACTATGGGAGAGTTGGCTCCCAAGCTCCCTCACATGACTTTTGGTGGAGGTGGGTCTCAGGTTGGTTGCCAGTTGGTTAGCTCTCGGTTGCCAGTAAAGTCAGTTCCTTGGCAAAAGGATCTTCCCATAGCTCAGTTCACCACATGGATTGTGAAATGTCTCAGACCAAGCAAGGCAAAAACCGAGTCATTTTGGTGACATCCCACCACTTTCTCATTTTTTTCATCAGGGATGAATCACTAGGGCTAGCACACACTCAAGTGAAGTGGATAACACAAGGGATGTAGGAGGCATGGGGATCATCAGAAACTATTTTGGGGCCTGGCCACCATTGCAGTCTTGAAAATATTTACAGCTTTGTGTTTACTCTCTCTCTCTATATATATAGTATTAAGCATACAAAATATGAATTTGTTACTATGAAGTCCCTTTTGTATCTTTCCATCATGCCACCTCTTCCCGGCTCCTGGAAGTAACTGCTATTCTATATTTAGTCTGTGTTAATCCCTGCTTTGGTTTATAATTTTGCCATGCTGTAACCTTACTTAGTTTTACATTTTTGGGAGCTTTATATGAAATAACTTGCTTGTTTTCATCCATCCTTATGTTCCTGAGATTCATACATGTTATTGCATAAAATATAGTTTATTTTCATTGTCTATGAACAGTTTGGACACTGATATTTTTCACTATTAAAAATTGTTCAGTGAACATTTACACATTTCCTGTTGCAAATGTGCAAATACATACAGTTGATGGAGCATATGTTGTATCTATCTACAACATTTTAAATAGTGACAAATAATTTTTTATTAGAAGGATATAAATCTTCTCGATGTTCTGTATTTAAAATTTTTTGGTATTACCCTGTGTTTTTAGTATTTGTCAGTCTGACAGTTCATTAATCTGTATTTCACTTATGAAAATGTAGTTGCAGATCTTTTTGAATTTATTGGCTTTTTCAGTTTTCTGCTTCAAGTGCTTTTTTTGGTGGGATATTTCTCATTTTCTTACTGATAAAAGATTTTTTTTTATGGACTCTGAGCAGGTCAAATAAAGATTCTAAATATTTTTTCCCCACTAGAATTAAACCTAATAAGAGTTGGAACTTTACTTAGTTTTTTGGACTGCAGTTACGATCCCTAGA
The DNA here is from genome assembly GCF_014898055.3 of Talpa occidentalis. Lineage (NCBI taxonomy): Eukaryota > Metazoa > Chordata > Mammalia > Eulipotyphla > Talpidae > Talpa > Talpa occidentalis. The sequence goes on along the minus strand of NW_023602073.1, from coordinate 82,256,090 downwards.
GGAAAACATGCTCACTAGATATTTGTAGAATTTACTTAACAGAGAGATTATCAAGTGAGTTTTTAAATTTTTTTTTCCAAATGGTGTATATTACAAGGATAGTTTATTCTAAAACCAACTTTGTATTCTAGGGTAAACACAACTGGTCATGATGATGACTTTTTGGTTTAATTTTGTGATTAGATATGCTGCTATCTTGCTTAGGATCCTCAAAAATTGATTCAGAAGTGAAGAGTAGTCTGCATTTTTTAAAAAATTATTATTACCAGGTTTGAATATTAAGACTACCAGTTTCATAAACTGAATTGAGAAGTGCTATGTCTCTATTTTAGATTATGGACCAATAAACACTAGATAGTGTATTTCTCCCATAATCTGTATACATGTTAGTGGTAACTGGGGGATAGAAGTGAAGATGGCAGTTTGTACAATTATTCTTAATGAACTCTTCACAAAACTTTTGCCTCTTTCCTTTCAGCTGAGTTCTGTTGGTTTAGAATTGTTAATAGATAGAGAGTGCTTCCAGCAATGATAAAACGGTGATTTAATTGAATTAGAAGGTATGATTACTACATGGCAAATTTGGTCTCTCTATTCCTGAATAAACAGGCAATATAGTGACCATGTTAGCTTGAGTGATTGCTGCTGATTACTAGGGAAGTACAGTTGTTGCTGCACAGTGAAAGCAAAGAGAAGTGTATTATCAGTCCTGGGGATTCTTTGGTACCTCATAATGCTACCTTGTTCAGTGGCAAAAATTAATTGAAATCTGTTACACTCAGCCCTCACCATTAAGAATTCAGGATACTCAGGAATTAATGTTTGGGTTCCCCCATTTCTAGTACTAGGTTCTGTTTCTGGAATTATACCTGACTGCTATTAACAGATTGAAAATATACAACTTAAAATATCACAGTAGTTTTTCAGTCTCACTTGAATTCATTCTAGAGCTAGGCTCCAAGGGGGGTGTGGCAGTGTTGGCATCGTTGTTTCTTTGCTTGCCATCCTTACATGTGATTTCCGTCCTAAGATCACCATAGAGTCCAAAGTGGTGACTAGGATTTCAACTGTCGTGTATCCGTTTCAGACTGGAAGCGGAAGGAAAGGGTTGAAAAGACCAAAAAAAAAAAAAAAAAAAAGAAAGAAAGAAAGAAAAGGCAAGGCGGTTGTCAGCTGAAAGGAAAATGGATATTGGATGAATAGCTAGCAATTTTGACCCCAGATTTCTTTTGTTGGGTAAATGGGATAATTTTATAGCAAAAGCTATAAAAGCTTTGTAATAACTAATCATGCTATCATAATTTTGACGACGTTTTTCTTTATCATAGTATTTCTACTTAAAAATGAGCTATTTTCATTGGTAGTTAGAAGACTATCTAAAAATTCAAAAACCTGTTATATCCAAGTTAATTTTCGTGTTATAATTTAATAAGTTATTTAAAAAGTAGATTTTTTTTTGCTTTGGATAAATTAAAGTCATAAAAATTACCTATTCTCTGCCGTAGTTGGTTTTTTATGCACTTGGTTTGCTTGTTCTCAATAGTTTGTTTAAAAAAAGAACTTGTTTTGTGAGTTTAATTTTTGTGAACATAACGTTTTTTTATTTTCCCCCTTTTTGGATGTTAGTGGGTCTTTTATGCTAAATAATCTGTGAAAAGATAGTATCAATCTTTTAATAAAACACAAGTGAAAACATACTTTGTAAAGATGTCAGAATATGAGTGTATCATCACTGTTGGAGTTAAAAATAATTTCTTTTGCAAATAGCATCAATTTGAAGTAGAACTTTAAAAAGAAGCTTTTTTTTCTGTTTCATCATAGTGGTAGCATTTTTTTTATTTTTTTCATTTACAGATATATAAGCCCAACTTGATCTGAAACACATAAAAATGTTAATTCATCTTCACAGGTTAACATTTATGGGCTAAATAAAGAACTCTTTACTAAAGACACTGAGAAAGAACAGTCAGATTATGAGAGATGCCTTGGAATGTTGTAGAGTCAGGGAAACAGATTTAGAGCAGTTGTTCTAAACTGATTTTGAGTTACAGACTGGTGAGGCGATATTAGGGAATGTCTTCAAAATTGTGTCTGTTCCCTACTTCCTTCTAGGTATTGATTTCTTTTCTGGATATTCCTAGTAACTCTTCTTCTGGATACTCAGCAACCCAAGAGTTTGTGTTTCCATATGTCCTTGTATTTCTTTACAATTAGTAACAGTCCCGACCCCTCTTTTGAGTTGTCTCATAATGCATTAGTAGTGCCAGTTCTAGAATTTAAGTTCAGTCATAGAAAATGTCCTGTTGTGTCTGGGCTTATTTTATTCAGCATTAGGTGTGTGAGATTCATCTATGTCTCACAAACCATTGTTTGTTCTTTTTTATTGCTATCTTTTATATGAATTTATTGCTCAATTTGATTATTTGTTCATCTGTTGAATATTTTGATCATTTCCAGGTTTTGATCTTTGTGAATAATGTTGCTGTGGACATTTTTATTGTGAAAGAGTTATGCAGCAGACCTGGTATTGTTTAACTCTCATATCTTGAGAGGGGCCTGCTTCTATGTCTGACTCTTGACCAGCTCCTGTGAACCTAGTTCTGGGGATGTTCACTAACAGATAAGAAGCTTTGCACAGCTAAGTGTAGAACCCTACAGTACCAGCTTGCTGAGATTATGGAAACATATGATTTATGCTGAATACTTGCTTTTTTGGGGGGATAGATGTAGTTTTGGTAATCAAAGCTGGTCAGGCAGGCAAATGTATCAGTATTTCAAGTCTCCAGTAAAAATCCTGGATTCTGGAACTCAAGTAGGAACATTTGCATATGTTACTGTACTGTATTGCTAGAGTAATGGAATTGTCAAATGGTTCATATAAGTATAATGTGATGAACTACTAGCTTGCTTTCTACAATGTTATGTCATTTGCATTCCTTCTTGGCAACATTTGGTATTACCATTTTCATTTTAGTCATTTTACTAAGCTATCTTAATTGTTTAGTTTGCATTTTCCTGATGATTAATGATAATCATCTTTTAAACTGTGCTCTTAGACATTTTGTGTTATCTCTTTGGTGAAGTTTCTGTTTAAGTCTTTTGTCCAATTTTATTATTATTTTTTAAAGATTTATTTATTTATTTATACAAGCACTGGGTGCAGTTAGAAACATGGGAGGGTGAGAGAATCCACCAGAGACAGAGCAGAGAGCAGAACAGGCAGAAAGACGAAATACACTGCTGAAGGGAGTAGCGGGCGGCAGGAGAGGTCTGCGCGCCATGTGGGACCCTTGCTGGTGGCGGGGGATTGAACCAGCACTGCAGAGGCTGTGGGCAGCTTCGCAGCCAAGCGCTCAACTGCTGCGCCACCGGGGAGGCCTCTTTTGTCCAATTTTAAAAACTGGGTTATTTGTATTTTATTAAGTTATAGGAATTAGTTTTATACCTTGTTGTGCTAATTGAACATGATTGTAATACAGGATCATTGATTGCACAATCTGGCTATCTCAAGGCCAAGACCACAAGAAGTACTATACGTAAGATACTGAGGTGGAAGCCAAAATTTATTGCATTTTCCAGTTTATCAAAGTTTTTGTCACATGACTCAGACTTAATAAACTTTGCTGTAGTAATTCAGGGTTTTTCCTATTCTATGCGAATTACTTAACTTTTTTAACCATAATATTGGTATGGTATTTGGAATGATTTACAGTCTTGTCCTTGTTATGTTTAATTTCTTCAAGCTTTTGTAGTTACTTTTTGAATATGAATTTATTTTCTTTAACTCTTAGATTTGTAGTGGAAATGTTAGTACTACTTATTCTCTGGTTTGTTATAGAAATGCCAAAATTCATTACCCCTAAAGATTTATTATTAGTTTCTCATAGTTTTAAAAGACTGCATGCATTTCATTAAATGTTTAAAGTGTCAAAAAAGTCAGTCATTTCCTGATTGCTCAATATAAGTTAACTCTGACCTTTCTGTTGCTTATATAGAACCCTGTTTGCCCAGAGGTTTTTTTTTTTTTTTTTGAGCTATGTTGCATTTAGTGGGGCCTGTTTTACAAGTGGTCTCCAGATGAATGAAATAGTGCTAGCAATTATTATTTTTTTTTAAGATTTATTTATTTATACAAGCACTGGGTACAGTCAGAAGAGTGGGAGGGTGAGAGAATTCACCAGAGCCAGAGCAGGGAACAGAACAGGCAGACTGACAAAATACACTGCTGAGGGGAGCAGCAGGCGTGGCAGGAGAGGTCTGTGTGCCATGTGGGACCCTCGCCCGGTAGCCGGGGATCGAACCGGCACTTCAGAGGCTGTGGGCAGCTTCGCAGCCTAGCATTCAACCACTGAGCCACCAGGGAAGGTCCAGTGCTAGCAGTTTTGTTAAGATAATGTTTACAGATTCTATAACTCATAAATTGTTCCTTCCAACAGAATATGTAATTGAGGTTTTATTATGCATTACTAATGAATGCTTTCTTTTATAAGGGAGTATAAGGATTATCATTTGTGATTGTTTTATGTAATCATGTTGATATCATTTTCCATGCTTACGTATATGCAAATATAAATATACAGAAGATTTTAAAAGCACATTTCTTAGGTAGCTTTGTTAAGTCTCAGCAAGTTGTTTATGCTGTTTTTACTGTTGAATAGACTTATCTTTTATTGTTCAAATTGTAATTTCTGTATTGAACTAAAGTATTTTAACTGACTACTATTTGATTGTATCTCAAATCTAACATTATGTTAAAGCAGTTCAATGGTAATTCCTATCACTTACCTTTCAGTCTAATTTTGTAGTTTTATTGTTCTTACCTTTATCTATCTTGATTTACAGATTAGTTTTATAACATTGCATATTCTAAACATAGACTGGGGAAGTTATTTGTGTGAAAAGGACAGTACAATTATAGCTTTTTTGTTTTTTTCTAACTTGCCAGGAAACTATGTCAACGATACTTGGTTTTAAGTTGGAATGAATACAAAAGTTAAAGTTCATTTAAGTAAGATTGTTCACAGATATTTCTTAGTACTGTAGTGAGTATGTAAAAAGAGCTTAACCGATAACTGCCATAATCATCATGGGTGCAATTTTTTTCATTTTTATTACTAAAAATTGCCCATTGCTAACTTGAATTAAGATTTGTTATCTAATAGTACTGTTGGTTTTATTTGCAATGGAAAATAGGCTGATTTGGATACCACATATAAACATAGTTATTGGTATAAAGAATCAGATAGGGGAGCAAATTTGGTTTGTGGAATATGTATATCTAAATATCACTCCTCCATCTCACATGTATATATATATACACACACACACACATACATTTGAGATGTAGGTATACACGCATGTATATATATCTTAGTGATCAAGTTCATATATACTCAGAACTCACTCATGTATTTATTCCCACAGCTTTATATTCTGTTATATTATTCTGTGTTTTCTTCTGGATCCCTTTTGTCTACTTCTACTATGAAGAAAAAGATGATGATGATACTAGTAAATGCACTGTAAGTATCTTTACTTTAGAGGTCTCAAGGCAAAAAAATTTGGTTCTTCCTTTTTGACTCTGAATTTATTCTGAAGCAGTGTTGTTTAATGGAAAGAAATATAATGTGAGCCACATGTGAATTTTAAAACTTTCTACTAACCACATTAAAATAAGTAAAAAGAAACAGTTCAAACTACCGTATTTCCAGTGCTCAATAGACACTTGTGAATTGTCATTATTGTTTTAGTGTAATTTTAGGGCAGGGATTAGCAAGCTAAAAGGCTAGAAGTAAATATTTTAGTTTTTGTAGTGGTGTTATCTCTATTGCCAACTACTACACCCTGCTGTTATAGGGTGGAAGTAGCTAGAGACAAAACTTAAAGAGCAGGATGTGATCCACTAAAATAGGAAGTAGATCACAAGTAGCCCACAGGGCCTAGTTTGCTGACTTTTGTTCTAGAGAGTAAAGAAGGAACACTTGCAGATTGTTCTTATTAATCTAGGGTAACACTAATACAGAAACCTGATTAGCATACATGCATGTCCAAACTGTAGACAAATATCAGGTAAGTATTGGTATAAAAATTGTAACTAAATATTGGCAAATAGAATTTGCGGTATCTTAAAAATACATTAATATAGTATAACTGAGTTGGACCTATTTCTCGATTGTATGGGTAGTTTAGAATCAGCATATTTATTATATATAAATTTATATGTAAATTAATATATCAAAAGGAATATATTTTTTGTTTTTTATTGAGTTATAGGAGTTTGTTTTATACCTGTTTTTTTTTTTTTTTTACTTAAATACAAAATTAAATATATCCACTCAAAAGCCAGCATTATGCTTTACCATGCAAACCTTAAAGCATTTAAATTAAAGTCAGGTGCTAGTACATCAACAATATTTTAAATGATTGCCAAAGTAGTAATATACATATTAATAATTTGCTAGAGAAGGGAAAAAAGGTATCTAAATATTAATAAAAATGTCAAAATTATTGTTTGCGAAGACCATATAACTTTGAAAATCCAAGATATGTAAGGAAAGGATGCTGATTACAAATTTGAAGTTAAAAAAACTCAGTGATATATATATGCTTGCTTTATCACTTCTTCTAAAGTGCATCTTCCCTCATCCTTTGGTTGAATTTAAGATTAACCTCCTTACCTTTACTTATAAGTTTTTTCCTAATGACTGTTTCACTCATTTGTGAACAAATCTTTATCCTTGTGAAGCCTGGATTTTAAATTTTAAAAGGTGTTTTTCAGAGATTTTCTTTAGACTGAGAGGTCTACTTTTTTTTCTAGGTTTTTTTTTTTTTTTTTTTGAGATTAATTTTTTAATTTAAATTTAGAAATTCCAGCTTTGTGTTTTTCTTTACCCTTGGATTATGGCACCATGCAAAGCATGGATTTAAAGACCTGAATTCCTGGTTTCAAGTCCCTGTTTAATCACTGAACACCTTTCTCACTTAGGGCAAATTATTTAACCTCTTGGCCTCAGCTTCTTCATATGTGAAGTAGGAAAAGAGAATACCTATCTCAGGGTTGTTGAAAATGAAGTTAACATATGTAATATGTTTGAATACTTATATAAATATATGTTATATATAATGTAATAAAATTTTTGCAATTGTTATGACTCATTTTAGTGAATTGGGGTAGAGGACATTATTGTTCTCTGTTTTAGCGAATATTTTATTAAATAGTCTGATGATTTTACTAAAGATGTCAATGAGAATTAATTGTGCATTAGCTATGCCACTTTTCACAAGGTCTTAACCATTGAAAAGACTTGAAAGTCTAGTGCAGTTTGCAGAATACCTAAGATGTGTCACATACATTATTTTTCTTAAGTTTTTTCAACAGTGAACCATCACACAGTTGAATATAAATGTATATTTGATGTGAAAGTGCTGTTACTTTGTAGCATGAGTATTTTATATTTTAAAGGACTTACTAAGTGGTATTTTTTCCCCTTGATATCCAGCAAATAAAAACGGCATTCAAGTATACTTTGGGATTTGCTGTGATTTGTGCACTACTTCTTTTAGTTGGGTAAGTCTTAATTTTTTTCCCCTCTGAAAATGGAAACAGCATTATTTTAATAATCATAACAATAAAAACAGTCATTCATAAAGTTCTAGGAGAGAATAAAACAAAATATAAAAGAAAGAAAAAATCAAGTTTCCTTTTGTAGCACCACAATTTACCTTCTTTTCTATGTCATTCTTTTGACTTTTTTTTATGCACACAAATATCTGCAGAATACCCCTCACCCTAAAAAAAAAAAAAAAAAAACACTCTCCATGCTATAGTTTTTCACAAATTTGACTATATTTCATGCAATTTTTGCTAATCTACATGTTAACAAAATGTGGACATCTCTTCAGGATCGTAAACTGTATTGAAAAATGAATGAAAATGTTGTAGTTCAAAATGGCTGTTACTTTTTTTTTTTTTTTTAAGATTTACTTATTTATGCATATAAGAATTGGGGTACAGGCCAGAGGTGTGGGGGGGTGAGAGGATTCACCAAAGACAGAGAAGGAACAGAATAGGCAGATTTGAGTGAAATACACTGCTGAGGGAAGCAGTGGGTGAGACAGGAAAAGTCTGCTGTACCATGTGGGTAGCTCCCTGGCCCGAGGATTAAACTCGTGATGCAGTGGTTGCGGATAGCTTCATAGTTTGCATTGTAACCCCTTGCGCCACCAGGGAGGCCCTGTTACTTCTTGTTACTAGTGTATTTGCAACCAATGGTTTGTTTCACTTTTAATATACTTTTTTGTAAAGGAATGTCTGAACTACAACATTTATTCACTTTTCAAATATTTATTAAGTGTCTGTGCTGTTCCAGCAGTTAATAGACTATGCTTTGTGCTCATGAGTGATACATTCAGGAAAGGGGTTAGGAGGGTTAGGGCTGCCAAAATGAGTAGGGCATTGTAGACCATTCATTGTAAGGACTTTGGCATTTATTCTGAGGGATATGGGAAGCCTTAAGAGGTGTTTTGATGTTGTTTTTAATTTAATCAGTGAGTGACAGGAGTGTTGGGCAACTATTGCAATAAACTGGGTTAAGACATTATGGTAACAGTAGTGATTTGATAGTGCCTATTTTTTGGAGAGAAAACCAGCAGGATTTTCTGATAGATCAGATACATAGAGTATGAGAGTATGGAAATTGAGGATGTACCTGGAGTTAATCAAACTGCAAAGTCTGAAGAATATCTCTCTCTCTTGGGATACCAACTGCAACTCTGGGAGGGTTCATAAGACCATCCTCAATTTGGAAATTCTTTAGATGGACTCACAGAACCCACTGGAAGCAATTATATTGATGGTTGCCATGATTATAAAGATACTAAAGTCAAACAAAAAAAGAAATGCATAGGGTAGAATCTGAGAGGATTCCAAATGTGAAGCTTCAGTTGTTATCAAGACATGTTACTTTTCTGACATCAGTATTGGTGATATGCATGGAGTATTGCTATGCAGGGGAGCTACGTCAACCTTAGTGCTCAGAGTTTTATTGAGACTCTGTTATGTAGGTGTGTCTGATTGATTACCCAATTGACTATTTAGCCTCCAAGTTACCTGACACTATAATAGTCAACTCGCCTCCCACCTACCCCTCTATACCCACCAAACACATGACTGGTCTTTCTGGTGTATCCAGCCCTGCCCTAAACAAAGATATTAATATCAGGTATGTAGATTACCTCCCAGAACCAGGGCAGAGTTCAGACCTCTTTTTGAACTAGGCCAATTTCTTTACCATATCAGAAGGGTGGAGTTGTCGTTGAGAGGAACAAATTGGAAGGAGAAATAGGTTTGGTAGGGGAATAGCAGAAGCTCACTTTGAGTCATGGTAACTTTACTAGGCACTCAGGAATTGAGTTAAGCAACTGGATCAGGCATTAGGAAATACAAGTATTAGTCTCTGTTCTTAATATAAGATAAGTTAAATGATTGCTAAATATTATTCCTTATGCTGCCTCCTGCCTTTCTCAGTATGAGAATTCTTTATAGTTGAATTAATGTCTGATACCAGGTGAGAAGGAATAGCACCTAAAGCACCCATGAAGGTGGATCACTTTGATTCAGGTAGAAGGGAATTGCCACAATTGCTATAAGAGGAATAAAAATAAAAAGAGGTGCAGGTAGGTTGATAGATTTGTTGGGCAAATGAAAGAGTTTCTTTGTAATTGCCTTCTATTTTTTCATTGATAAGGTGAAGTCATTAGCCAGGGTCACTAATATAGGGAAAATATGTGGACTCTTGGACTTCTCAAGTCTGGCTTTTTTGACTAAAAAAATGAGTATTGTTTTGATTGTCCTGGACAGTGTTCTTTTGTTACCTTGTGTAAATATTTGAACAAGGTGTATATTTAAATTATTGACTAAATTATTGAAATTTTCATGTAGATAACATGCTCTTAGTTTCTGTTAAAGTGATGTATTTTTGCTAATAAAATAGTAGATGATTTTGTGGCAGAAAAATGTGATCTAGGATTAACTAATCCATGCAACTTTGGAGCACACGTGTTGGGGTAGGTAGTGTGCAAGGTCTTGGGGTTAGAGATATATAGAATCATGACCTCTGTCTTCAAAGTTCACATTGGGGATAGACACAAATAAATCATATGAACTACAATATTTAAGTGCTCTAATAAGTGGTATATGCCACATTTTAATGCTGGAGCAGCAAGTTCCTACTCTGTCTTATAAAATCAGGAAGACCTAAGAGGAAGTAATATCTGAATTGAAATTTGAAGGATTGGAACTTGGTCATCAGAAGCTGAAGAAAAAGACAAATAGCATGTATAGTCTGCTTAGGCCACCATAAACAACAGGTACTTAACTTTCTCACAGTTTTAGAGGTTAAAAGTTTGTCATCTAGCTGCTGGCAAGTTTGGTTTTTGATGAGAATGCTCTTCCTGATTTGTTGCCAATTGTCTTCTTGTAGTGTCCTCACATGATTTTCCTCTTTGCTCTTACTGGGGGAGAAAGTTGTCTTCTAGTGTCTGTGCACAGCAATCCTGTTGGATAGGGTACCAACTTTATGAATTCATTTCACTTTAATTACCTCACTAAAGATCCTAAATATAAATACTTTCACATTGGCAATTAGGGCTTCCATTTTGAGGTGACAAATTCTGTTCATAGCATCCTGCCCTCTGCACTCTCCCCAGATTCATGTCTTTCTCACAAACAAGATGAATTCACTCCATCTCAACAATCCCCATACTATTAACATAGCATCAGTTCTGAGTTCAATGTCTGATCTAAATGTCATCTAAATCAGGCATGGGTAAGACCTGAAGTACAATTTATCTTGAGTCAAAATGTGTCTCTAGAGTGAACCTGGGACACCAGACAAGTTCTGAGCGTCCCATATCCAACGGAAGGACAGCCATGATAGACATTTCCATCCTAGAAGAGAGAAATCAGAAATAAATCAGTCCCAAGCAACCTTGAAACCTAGCAAGTAAGTTCCATTAGATCATGAGCTTCAGGAGTACTCATCTTTGGTTGGATGTTCTGCCTCCCAGGAGCACTGACGGGTAGATCACAGGGTCACCATTCTGGCCCCAGGAGCAGTCCTAGTTCTGACTAAAGGTCCTTCCCCTTTGGCTCTTTGCAGCATCTACTTGTCAGTTAAAACTGGGGAGAGGACTCCATCTTGTGAAACTGGGTTGGAAGCAGCCTTGTCAGATAGACCTGTGGTAGGAATGGCAGCCCATATGTTAACAATTATTTTTGGAGCTATTCTTCCATTTTTATAAAGGATAATGCCTACTTTCAGCTGAATAACTCTATCATTTGGTCCTGCAGAATCCCAGAAGTCTCATAACTTTCCTGTGTTTTGTCCATCTTTCTTCCCTTTTGTTCAAATTGGCAGTGTCTCTGCTGTATAATTCTATCTATTCCTGGCTTCTGCTGAGATAGCCGATTAAAGTTCATGGTTCCAACCCATGCTAATTTTATCAAATGCTTGTTCAACCACACTCTTAGTCTTTCTTCTTTTTTGCAATACTGTTAGGCTGGTTGTTAATTGCTTAACAATTCCTTCACTTTCTCTCCTGCTCACACTTACTATAAGTGGTAAGAAGAAATCAAGCTGCTCCTCCAACATTTTGCTTAGGAATCTCAGCAAAATATCGAGTTTCATATCTTGCAAATTCTACCATCTATTAAGCACTAGAAAACAGTTCAATGAAGTTTTTTGTCACTTTATAACAAGGATCTCCTTTCTTCCAATTTCTAAAAACTCATTCATTGCTGCCACCTCACAGAGCGGCAGCGCTAAAAGTGGCGCAAAATGAGGTAAAGTTTATTCAGAGTCCAAGTGTGTTGGAACAATGAGAAGCCTAGAGGGGCTGCACAAGGCAGTAATATGCAGCTCCATCTGAAGGCAGTCTAGTATTTATTTGAATCTAGTATAAAGGTGGGGCATGTAGGTAGGTAGTGTACATGTGTAGGGGATGTGCTATAAGGGATGTTTCCCTAGGGTAGAGTACCAGGGACTATTGCCTGGAGGGCTCCATTGTGCCTGCTAGTCAAGGCATATTGTAATATCTGGCTGTTTTCAGCAGACACTGGTTTTCCAGTTAGTTCTTCATACCAGTACTTTTGTCCTTGGCGAAATGCTTCCTACCTGTATGCCTAGCTGATAAGCAAGAACTCTGGGTACCAAGACAATAGCCCTGAGAACAAAGAGGGCCCGGGATCCCACTCATTTCCATCTGAGCTCTCACCAGAATGACTTTCAATGTCCACATTTTTTCCTAAGATAAAGATTTTCTCTGTAACTCTCCTCTTTGCTTCTTTCCATCTGAGCTCTCACCAGAATTACTGTTAGCATCCATATTTTGATCAATAGTCTCTTGAAGCCAACTTAGCATGCACCTCTAAACTCTCCTGATCTTACTAATCACCCAGTCCAAAGCCACATTTATAGGTATTTGTTATAGCAGAAGCCTACTTCATGGTACGAAAATCTGTATTCGTCTACGTGGACTGCCATAACAAAATACCATAAACTGAGTAGCTTAAATAGTGGACATTTACTTTCTCATAATTCTGGAGAAAATTTGGTTTCTGGAGAAGGTTTTTGATTTTAGATGGCTGCTTTTGCAGTGTCATCTCATGGCCTTTCTCCTCTGTGCTAGCAGAGAGACAGATTACTCTAATGTTCCTTCTTCTCTTTATTAAGACATCAATATCCTCAGATTAGAACCTCACCCTTACTGCTTCATTTCATCTTGATTGCCATCACATTGGGGGTTAAGTCTTTTTTTTTTTTTAGATTTTAGATTTATTTATTTATTTATTTATTTATTTATACAAGCACTGGGTACAGTCAGAAGCGTGGGAGGGTGAGAGAATTCACCAGAGCCAGAGCGGGGAGCAGAGCAGGCAGAAGGACCGAAGTACACTGCTGAGGGGAGCAGCGGGCGGCAGGAGAGGTCTGCGCGCCATGTGGGACCCTCCTCCGGTGGCCAGGGAGCAGCTGGGGATTGAACCGGCGCTGCTGAGGCTGCGGGCAGCCTCGCAACCCAGCACTCAACCGCTGCGCCACCGGGGAGGCCCTGGGGTTTAAGTCTTTGACATGTGAACTTGGAGGGAGTGGGGAGGGACATAGTTGGACCAATAACATAAAGTCATTGAGCTGAACTTAGCATGCAATATTCCAAGAGTGACGTAAAATTATCATGTAAATTTAAACACTCCTCCTTCTTCGTACCAAAATAAAAAAGTAAGAATGATCTTTCAGATGTATGTGTGGGCAAGTGGCAAGCCATGACATTAGCCAGCTAGGTATACTGGGTCTTATGTACAATATTCAAGAAATTTTGAGTTTCATCCTCAAAATCCTCAAAATGAAAAACAGTGAAGAATATGTATTTGTGTGTGTGTGAATGTATGAGAGCAAACATGTATCGATTTGTTTTAATTAAGAGTTACAGCACTCCCGAGGGCTTCATTGAAATGGACATTTGAGTGTTGGATTGGAATAGTGAATTGTAAGTGGTAGAATCTTTGACAAAGGAGCAAAGACTATGCATTGGAGCAAAGAAAGTTTGTTCAATAAATGGTGCTGGGAAAACTGGGTCGCTACATGCAAAAGAATGAAGCTTGACCACTACCTCACACCATATACAAAAATCAACTCAAAATGGATTAAAGAACTAGACATAAGACCTGAAACCATAAAATACATAGAAGGAAATATAGGCGAAACACTACGGGATTTGCATATCAAAGACATCTTTGCAGACGCATCACCCAAAGCAGTGATAGTGAAGGCAAAGATAAACAGCTGGGACTACATCAAATTAAAGAGCTTCTGCACAGCAAAAGAGACAATAACAAAAACAAAGAGAAACCCCACCAACTGGGAGAAAATTTTTGCACCCAACACTAATGATAAAGGACTGATCACAAAAATCTGCAAAGAGCTGATGAGACTCAACAACAACAAAGAAAATAATCCAGTCAAAAAATGGACAGAGGAACTAAAAAGAAACTTCTCTGAAGAGGAAATGCGAATGGCCAACAGGCATATGAAAAAATGTTCAACATCACTTGCAATCAGGGAAATGCAAATCAAAACTACCATGAGATACCATCTAACACCAGTGAGAATGGCACATATTAAAAAAACTAGCAACAACAAATGTTGGCGAGGTTGTGGAGAAAAAGGAACTCTTCTGCACTGTTGGTGGGAGTGCAAACTGGTCCAACCACTATGGAGAGCTGTGTGGAGATTTCTGGACCTACTAAACATAGAGCTTCCACAGGATCCAGCAATTCCACTCCTAGGTATTTACCCAAAGAACACAGAAACATCAATTCCAAAGAACACCTGCACCCCTATGTTTATAGCAGCACTGTTTACAATAGCTAAGCTTTGGAAACAACCCAAATGCCCAAAAATAGATGACTGGATCAAGAAGATGTGGTACATATATACCATGGAATATTACTCAGCATTCAAAAAAGATAAACACATGCAATTTGCAGCAACATGGATGACGCTGGAAGGGATCATGCTCAGTGAAATAAGCCAAAAAGAAAAAGAAAAATACCGGATGGTCTCACTCATAGCAGGGATCTAGAAAACTTCAATAAGGGACCAGGAAAATGAATAAGTATAAGAAAGTGAAAATCAAAATCAACAAAAACTATGAACCAGAGACACTTTTTGGGGGGTGGGGGGCGGGAGGGGAGGGATTGGGGTCAGAATGGGGGGATTGCAATTGTATGGGGAATATAAAAATAAAATTTATTAATTAAAAAAAAAATAAAAAAAAAAAGAATAAAATAGGTTACCATTGCAATAGTTCAGTTAAGAAATAAGGATCCATGGGGCCTCCATGGTGGCACAAGGGATTAAGTGACAGCACTATGATGCTATCCACAGCCACTGCAGCATAAGTTCTATCCCTGGCCAGGAAGGTGACCCACATGGTGCAGCAGACCTCCTGTCTCGCCCTCTGCTCCCCTCAGCAGTGTATTTCAGTCAGTCTGCCTATTCTGCTCCCCACTCTGTCTCTGGTGAATCCTCTCACCCCCTGCATCTCTGACCTGTACCCCAGTTCTTGTGCGCATGAATCAATCTTTAAAAAAAAAAGAAATGAGGATCTGAACTAAAGCAGTTACATAGAAAAAAGAGAAGAAACAATTAAGCTATTTGAAGGATAAGTATGACTTGATTTGGTGATTAAAATATAGGAAGTGAAAATCTAATTTTCAGTTCTGCTGATTTATTTCAATTTTGTATCTGTTGAAATTTGTTTGCCTTTCCTTTAATACATGGATAATCTGTGTTAAGCTAATTCAGTGAGTCAGATTGGGTATAAGATGTCTTTACTAAACAATTTTACAGTTTTAATATTTTCAGAAGTGTTGAGGGAAAATTAATCTTACTGGACTCTCCTGTGCAGTTTTGTGTTTCTTTGGAGGCTGAGTTTCTCCTATTCAGGTTTTTGGTTTTTTCTTTTTAAGATTTATTTATTTTTGCATACAAGAGCTGGGGTACAGGCCAGAGGTGTGGGGGGTGAGAAGATTTACCAGAGATAGAGTGGGGAACAGAACAGGTGGACTGACTGAAATACACTGCTGAGGGGAGCAGTGGGCGAAGACAGGAGAGGCCTGCCACGCCATGTGGATTGCTCTCTGGCGGGCCGGGGATCGAACTCGTGATGCAGAGACTGCGGATGGCTTCTTAGTGTGGTGTTTAACCCTTTGCGGTGCTTAACCCTTTGCGCCACCAGGGAGGCCCCTGATTCAGTTTTTTGAGAGGAACTGAGATTAAGAAAATGTTAGTATCTTTCCATTACACATACCTTATTATCCATAACTCTTGGTTACGTTAGTGTCATCACCATGTAGTAAATGCTTAATAATTTTATTAACTGCTGCCTCCTCATAAAAACTGATTTATCTGTATTCTCAACTATAATTTCATTTATAGATCTTTGTCTACAAGCCTGATGGTTGGCCAGTGCATGTCGTTTCCTCCTTTTGGCTATTAAAAACTTGCAGTGCTTCTATGCCTGTCAGCTGCTGCTCTGCTTTTGAGTCTTCTTCCCTCATACCAGGTTCATTTGAAGGGTAACCCCTAGTTCACCAGGTCCCTCCAGAATTACAGCCAGGGGCTGTGCCAATTGATTTGTGCCTTTGCACATTGACTGCTATGAATATTACTGCTCAGGATCTGTAGATATATTAGTTATAGCTCTTGAGTTCTGTTTTTTATGGATGTTCCTCTTAGTTCATATAAAAATATTTTAGGTCTAATTCTTAGATTATAAAATCCCAGTGACAAAGGAGCTATGGAATCTGCTTTTGTTATTAGTTCCTACCTAAAATAATAGTGCTAAAATGTTAACTCTGTTGTATAGCTTTAATATAAATATTTTCTTAAAGTCATTTTGACAATAGTTTGGGCTACTCAACCTTTAACAAATATTTTTGTTTTTCTTTGGACTTACAAAATTTCCTTTGGTGTTATTCTCATTAAATTTGAACTGCTAAGTAGTAACCCTGCTTTGAACATGAATATGTCATGAAGAGAAAGAGTTACTTATCTTCTACCACTGGGCAGTCCTCTGACTACCTAAAACTGATGTTGATATTGATGTATTTTCAGATAGTTATAATCTGTATTTCTATTTAATTGATCATCTACTCTATAGATGAAATTTTGTATAACAGTTTTTTTTTCATTATTCACAGAGTTGCTGATTCCCAGCTGAGTACAAAAGATACTTTCTAGAAAATATTTTTGTTCAATTGCTAATTAGTTAATGTCGTTACAGAAGTCTAATATGCAAGTTTTTTATTCCATCATACTACTTTCATTATTTTTTATTACAAATGGAGCAACAAATGAGTTTTTTACATTTATTGCTCTATTTTTTCTTTTAAAATAGTGAGAATTTGCCAAGATAAAGAAGAATGTAGTCAGCTGATGTGTGGAGATAGTTTGAAACTTAAATGACCTTATGGCATGATTGGCCCATCTTTTTATATAAATGAGAAGCATCAGTAATGCCAAGGAGTAAATGCTTTTAAAATTAAAAATAAGTAGAATTACTCTATTTTACTTACATGCATTATCAGAGCAGATACCCTGATATATTGTCAAACTTATTCAGTATTTCCTTTTTTTAAGAGGAAAGATCTTATTGATTTACTAACAGTTAATAGGGTAGAATGGAAATAGAATAAGCTGTTTCTGGCATTCATATTTGGTTCCCCATATATACAATTTAAGGGATACCCAGCCCATTACCTTAATCTCTTCATTGTCTTCTTTGTTTATTTGGGCTAGATAATAAAGTAACTATCTTATCTCTTGATATATCCATCATTCAACCCATCTGTCTTTCTATTTGTTTCTGTCTATCATCAATTCTGTCCTTTATTTTCTCCACTTTAAGCTCTTGGAGCAAGTTGTAGCAAGCTAGCTATCTCTGTTATTTCTAAGGTATGCCCTTCAACTGTGGATTGAAAAAAATAGAAACTACTTTTATTATGTCTGCTGCTTAGAACCTTGAAAGACAGAAAAATACTAAGAAGAATGTAAAAAACCATTTCTAATCCTAAACCAGATAGTTACTGTTTATTCTGATATATTTTCTTTCTGTTATTTCATATGCATATTGAAATCATTCTTTCTGGTCTTTTCTATGCATATTGAAATCATTTTATAAATATTATGTATATGTACTCTATATGTATATTTTTACTCTGTTCTGATTTTATAGAGAGATTATTGATCTTTTTTTGTACAATGGACCTTTTTCACCATCTCTGGCCTATGATTCCTCAAAACATTTTTTAAAGCAAAACCAAATAGGATTACAAAGCAAATTGGTTACACTTAATAAAACTATTAAATCATATTTGTGTTTAGTGAACCCATAGGTGAGAAACTTCTCACATCCCTGCGTACATGGTGCAGCTTTTATTTATTAATTCTTTATTTTCTCCTTTTTAGTGCTTTTGTTCCATTGAATGTTCCCAATAACAAAAATTCTACTGAGTGGGAAAAAGTGAAATTCCTCTTTGAAGAACTTGGAAGTAGTCGTAAGTGTTAAAACAGATCTATCCATAATAGTTCATATTTCATGAACCTTCCTTTGTAATTTTTCAAGGAGTCTTTTTTACTCTTAATAATTTAATCTCACAGTTGTTTAGGTTATGATTGAAAGTATGCTAGACAAATTAGGAATTGTGTTACATCTAGCAATATAACTACTATATAGCAAGTTTCTTGGTTTTCAGCATAAAATTATGTTGAAAGAAAAATTGATCTTCAAACTATTTTAACAGCAAAGACTTATAATTTCTGTGTATACTTTGATTCACTTAGAATAATGTAGAGTAATATGTTAAATATGCTAGATATATTGATTTTAATTTTTAACTAATGAGAGAACCTTACAATGGTGTTTGATTATGATTAGTCTTTGTGTGGAATATATAAATTGCAGTGTTCTCATGTGAATATAATCATTATTATTAACTTACTTACCTCACCAAAATATTTTGGAATTGCTTTTCCAGAAGTTATCTTTAATATAATCAAGGTTTAACTAAATCTAGGAAAAAATAATAGGCAATTTTAGGAGTTTAGGTTAAGAAAGTTGCTTATTAAAAAATGCCATTGACATTAGAAACTGATACCAAGTAAGAATTTGTACCTTACTACTCAGAATTTCATCAGAACATAGTAACTTTACTTTCAAAGAACCTATAACACTTCCTTATAAATATTATGCTAGACTTCTTAAAGCTTTTGTATTTATTCTTTTTAATAGTTACTGTACATTCTTTGATCAGCACTTTTTCTTTACTCAGATACAGTATTAAATGATGATAAATTAAATATTGGCCTCTTTGCTGTATAACTTCTTAATTTTCTTGCTTCCCACTTAAGATTTCATCTTGTAAATTGAGGCCCATTAATATCTTGCTGATACTATCAAGAATAAGGATAGTAGGTCTGGCATCTACAAACACTGGACTGGCAGGATTTATGTACCTGATCTTATTGCTGAGAAATAAATTGCTTCTTTTCTTGTAGTTATCTCCTTCCGGTCTATTAAGTATTCTATCCTAAACATGATTTTATAAATTATATTTATCTTTCAGTATTAGTAAACTTGAATCAGTGCTTATATTGGTAGCATTTTTCTAATATCTGTAATCTTGTTCTCTTTGGTCTTAAAATTACTATTTTTTAAATCTCAAATCTTAAATACCATAACCTAGAGTACATTTCACTTATCACTATTAGTAATACTGACTTTTTGATTGGCCAAATAAATTAGCATAATACTCCATTTTATCAATTCTAAGATGCAGCTTTTTAACAATTATTTTCTCATTTTGGATTGTATTTTATAAGAGGTAATACCTTAAAATTGCTGCCAGCCAAAGCCAGATTTTTCCTAGTTATATAAATATCTTCTGTTGATACTTCTAATAAGATCAAGCAAGAAACATCAAAATGTCTTTATTGATAAAATATAGTGATAATACTATATATTGATAAAATATAGTATAGCAGTTAAAACAAATTCAAGTTTAAAAATTTGCCGTGTGTGATTTGTGAATTTGCTAATGATAGTCTCTATGTGTTATATAAAACAGACGTGTGTTTTAAGTATATCATTCTTACTATTATTCATGAAAAGATTAGTATTGATAGATTAATAAAAAAAATTTGGTCATATAGGACCTGCATTTAAGCTAAATTAGGTAGTAAATCCTATTGGTCCCATATTAAAAACTAGAAAAATTTGTATTATTCACATTTAAGAATGTTTAGATTTTATGTAGTATTGAATGGCATAATCTGGCATATTTATTTGAAAGTTATTCCTGCCCTTCACTAATTGGCCTGCCTTTAAGTAGTTTTCTAAATCTAGCTTGTTTATATATGGTATTCTTGTTATTTTCTGCCAACTGGGCAAGAAATCCCACTGATTTTAATTTCAGACCATGTATTAAAAGATTATTTGAGGGCCTCCCCTGGTGGCTTAGCGGTTGAGTGCTGGGCTACGAGGCTGCCCACAGCCTCTGCAGCGCCAGTTCGTTCCCCGGCTGCTGGGGATGGTCCCACCAAAAAATAAATAAATAAATAAATAAAAATAAATAAAAAGATTATTTGAAAATTAAGAACAGAGAAACTGGGAGTATCAAGATTGAGGAGAGAGGAAGAAAGAGTCAAACTCAATGGCTTTCCTATGTAATATTATTTCTCAAGGTTTGACAATGAGAAAGTCTAGGAATTTTTTTGGTCACCTTTTAAACATCTGATATTTTGCTGATTTCTTTTTAGACTCAATAGTGAGGTAGTATATTCTGCTTTGATTTTAAGAGGTGAAGGGAAGAAATCTTAATCGAAAAGATCTTTTATAAATCAGTTTGTGAAGAGCCCTTTAAAAACTTTTCTCCATTTGGAGTTAGCATTTCATGGATGACTTAATGCATGTTGAGTTTATTTTTTTGGAATGTATAAGAAGCCCAAATTTTATATTTTTAAATTGATTTGTTGAATATAAACATTGGAATAATACATGTATAATATACATATACCCTTTTACAGCATTTTTCTTCCTTTGCAGATGGTTTAGCTGCATTATCATTTTCCATTAGTTCTTTGACCTTGATTGGAATGTTGGCAGCTATAACTTACACAGTAAGTGTAATGGTGATAATTGACCTAAAATTAAAGATTTACTCTATGAAGCATTTTAATATTTAAATCTTAGATATTCAATTTAATTCTGTTTTCCTCTTTAGTATTTTGGTGTTTTCTTCATTTTTCTTGAGTTTTGTTTACTTAAAAGGAGAGTTAAATTTCAAGTACTTAGTAACATTTTATCTATATTTGTGAAGTTTAGTATTTAGAAACAAAAATTGTAACTTGTGAATCTTGAAGGTGGTTCTTCACTATGCAGTAGTAGATTTAATGATTTATAAGAATAGTAGAACTTGGAACCATAGATAAATATTTGTTAATGATTGAGCAGATTTATCTTACTTGGGGATGTATGGTTTTTAAAATCAGTTATTTTACATAACTTAGTATTTCTCTAGTATCTGTAATCTAATATTATACTGTATATAATCCAGTTTCATACTTTCAGAGACTGATTTATTTTTAATCTTTCTGGAAATGGTAAGATAGGAATTGTAATAAAACTTGTGTACAAACTGCCCTTGTGCTTAAATTATAGAAGAGAAACCAGTAATAAATGTTTCTTGCCTCCCTCCTAAAAGAGAGTTAATACAGGAAACTTTAAATTATCTGGAACCTTTGAAATTAATGTAGTTTATATTAGAGCATCTTGATTCTTGCAAAGATGGAAGATACTGATTATCATGAAAACATCTTTGAATATTGCTCCAATATATCTTCAATATAAAAGAAATTGGCTATTAGTGTGGTAGCAGAGTCTAATTTTGTTACATAATTATTCAAGGATCATAATATATAATAAAAGAAGTCTAAATTGTTTGCATTTTGATAGCTTTCAGGTGCTTCCTTGGATACTCTTTTATTCATTGCCATTTTGGTTTTTTTCATGTATTAGTATAGAAGGACTTTGTTATGTGATATCAATATTACTGGGTAAGTATCCTTCCATATGTGTATTATATAAGTTGTTTGTTTTTTAAGAGGCCATCACAAGTTACTACAAAGTAAGAGTTAGACCTAAATTCTAATTGCTATTTTGGGGTCTGATTTGTTATGTTAATCTTGGGTTTGTCTTTTAACTTTCCTGTATCAGTGTTTTCCCATTAAATTAGAATTAAAAAATGCCTTTTGGGGATTTTTGAGGTCGTGCTTTCAAGATTATAAGGAAATGAGACTACAGAAGTTGATGAAAGATCAGTCAGGAGAAAGACATGAAAAGGAGAAAGCCAATATGTAAAGGCAATGTCAAGAAACTCAAAGGGTCTGAGGAATTAGCCTACTTGCAATCTGCTATAGTTTCATGGATGTTGGCTGAAGATGCAAGACTTCTTGGTCAGAAACAAGGAACTTTTTTATTATTTATAGCAATGCTAGTAGCTATCGGATCAGCATTTTCTCCGAGTTCCAATTTCCAGTGGCAATGTGAAGAGTACCAGATAAGACTTTCATATAAAAGAGGAACCTTGCACTTAGGGAAGCTGAATCTTTTATAATGGACAGTAAACATGCCTGCTTTTTGCTTCTAATTTTTGTCCTTCAAAGTTATTTTATACAGATGTCCTTGAAAAAAATTGCACAAAAAAGGGCAGTCAGTGCTTGACTTTGCAAAATATACAGAAATGAGGGACTCATAGAGAATTGTTTTTCAATGGTCAAATAGTAGATGCTATGAAGAAAAATAAGGCAAGTAAGGCAATAGAGGAAATTGATTTTTTTCTTAAAGCTCAGGAGTGGATTCTTTCACATTTGAAAAAAGATGTGAGTGAAGTGAAAGCCATTCTTGAGAGAAGAAGTAAAATTCCTGAGATAGGGACCCACAGGCTGTATTCAAAGATGCAAAGTCATTGTAACTTCAGCACAGTTAATAAGGGGAGAGAATGGCAGAAGTTTAGAAATAGAGGCCATGTTATGTGGAGCCTTATACATCATTATTTTGATTTTAGATTTTATTCTGATTGAGTTTGGAGGTATTTGAAGGGTTTTAAGTGGAAATAGGGACTAACATTTTAACAGTATTACTCTGATGACTGAATTAAATAAGCTGTGTGGGTGTGGAATAAAGGGGATGGGAAAAAGAAAAATGTGAAATTATGAAACTCTTTGAAGAAGAGCGTTTCCCTATAGGAACGGTATTTACAATATGTAAAAAAATATTTTGAATGAATACCATATCTTCTATTTTTCAAATTGAAACTGAAAATTATTTTGCAATCAGTTAAACGAAATATCATAATTATGCCTGTGATTGTTGTGTTTGGTTTTATAGTGAAGCTCTTTTACTTTAAATCAAACACAATAATCATTCTAGAATGCAGAGGGCTGGGTTGAAGAGAGGATCTTCTGATTGTGGTCAGGCTGTGAACCAGAAACGTGAAGACATGGTGACTAGATAGAGGGGTACCACTTCCACTAGGACCAGCGGAGAGTGTCTAATATAACAGTATGTTAAGAGTAGAGTACTAACACTAACTTTATGTATTTTCTTATCACCTTACTGGAGGGGCTTAAATGTGAATCTCTTATGAGTCTAAGGGTTCTTTGAACTACTTAACTAAGTTTCGTTATCTCTAAAATTAGAATAATACTTAATGAAGTTGTGAGAAT
Organism: Talpa occidentalis; assembly: GCF_014898055.3. Taxonomy (NCBI): domain Eukaryota; kingdom Metazoa; phylum Chordata; class Mammalia; order Eulipotyphla; family Talpidae; genus Talpa; species Talpa occidentalis. The sequence continues at coordinate 82,232,748 of NW_023602073.1, read as the reverse complement.
TTAATTAAACAATTCAAATTGTTTAGCATCTATCAGCTACTCAACAAATAGTTACTAGTAGCTCAAGTCATTTGAATAATCATGGTTTCATATGGTTTGGACTATAGTTCCCACCTCTTTTCTCCAGCTGTTAAAGTAAACCAGATGCTGAAGGTAGTTGTATCATGATCAGTGAGAATGTGGATTATGAAAAGATGAGTGAGTCAAAGAAGCATTCACAGTACATGGTGATTACTTTTAGGGTGTGTGAATAGACAAATAGCATTTAAATAGTATTACAGACAAATCAAATCTCATTGGTTAATAGTACTGATTATCTGTTTGCAGATGCAAGCTTTCTATATTATTACTAAAAAGCTTAAGAATTGAATATTTCATCTATTGAGGGCATGGAAGGGCTATAGTATATATTCTTGGGACATAGAAGAGGTTTAATTTAAACTAAAGTTATGGAAAGTTGATACTTTATATAGTACTTTAAAGATAATATCATGTCTGTTACAGAATCTGTAACTGTTCGTATTGACAGTTTTTATAATGTATGTGTCCATCAATTGTGAATTTCTTGGATATGCATTATTTAGTTTAGAAACTAGATGATTATTTAAACTTTATCAAGATTATCTACTGAATCATATACAAAGAAATAGCCAAATAATCAGTTAGTCAATTTTAGGAGAAAGCTGTCAAACAGTTTATTAATTTGCTTTTCATTTTCAATTTAAATTGAAAAGAAATCTGATGCTTTTTAAGTTTAAAAAAATGAAGCCTCTACGGACAAATATTTATGTAGATGTTTTAATTTTTTGGTGCCACCAAGTGGGGGAATGTTGAATAATTATGTTTTCAAATAAAATGTATCATATGTACCACTGAAGCACCTATAGAAAGCAGTGACTAGTCACTTTTATTATATATACTCTTTGTTGAAAAACTGAATGTCTTCCAGTATGTTTATGAATTTTATGTGCATGCTGTTATGCTAATCTATATATTTGAGATTATGAAAGAAAATAAAATTGAAAAAGATTCAAAATTTATTAAAAATCAGTTTTAATAATCTTTGAGAATAGAAATCACCTTCAAAGATCAACTTTCTTGGCCTTCAATGTGATGCTATATTTCTTTGAATTTGTGTCACTGATTTTAAGATGCACTGTTATTTTATATACCACTGTAAGAAAAATATTCATGCCCATGCTCTCTTATAATTTTTATTTCATATTTAGTGAGAGAAATTTCTTAGATTTATGTAAATACTTCAAAAATTATATCCGTGGCTATGTGCATAATAAGGAAAATATGAGTAAAATAAGTTGGAGAGGTGTTCCTGAACTCAACATTTTGAGTATGACTCTTCTGAATTAGTTTTTGAATTGGTTATTCATGACCATGTTTTACTATACAGTATCTTTTATGCTGTGATAGAATTGATTGATGGTGCAGCTTTTCCTGAGTGCTCTTCTCTTTAAGTTGTGCTAACATATCCATTGTGTACAAATTTAAGCTGTTGTTTTGTTTTTGTTTTTTATCTTGCCATGTAAAAGACAATCTTTTTGTGTTTATCTCAGTGAAAATGGTTTCTGTTTTGACTAACTTCCTTTCTTAAGCTCAGAAAGTACTTCACTGTTGCTTTGCAAGAAAATAAGCAATAATGCTTATTATTCCAATGAACCTTTTTTCTTTTTCTCCTTACATGTTTTTGTTTCATAATCAAATCATAATGCTATCTTATAAGACATTTTAAATTATAGTTAAACTCATTCATTGTGCCTAGAATGCATGTACCTAAGTGAAGAAGTAACTATACTGTATCCAGCTATGACCAAATCTGTTAATAGGCTGGTAATGACAACTATGTCGTGATTTATACCTAGCCAGTGATTTATAAGATGTATTCAAATATCACTGATGTTAAATGTGAGAAAATACTGTATGTGTTTCAGAATCAGTGAATACTTAAGAGATATCTTAATTGAACACATTATGAATTATTTTACTAGTTATAGCAGCATATATGTGTTTGAGTAATAGGTGTCACAGATATGTACAGCACATGTATTCATTCTAGGCAGTTCTTGGTATTGACTCTTTGCTGTAATCCAAGGTTCATATGATGCAAATCATCATGCTAGTTAAAGGTGATATGTAGGGAAAAGGACAGCATAAAAAAGGAATTAGAAATGTTTGTAGTTTATGTGTACTCTTTCAAAACATTTTGTGAATATAGATGGCAACTTATAATTGGAAATAAAATTAGAGTCAGTTATGACTGACCTAGAAGGAAGTAACCTCTTTAGTCTTGTTGATTTTCTGCTAATTCACTAGAGGGCAGTAGTAAGCAATAAAAGTTTTGTATTTCTGAAAATGGATAGTCTTTTACAATGTTTCCGAACAAGTCAGATGAGTGTATAAAGATCATAAAGTTGTAATGATTAATTTTTGGTATAATGTGTCGCATCAGGTTTATTATAATCTAAGTATTACAGTTCAATATTCTGATAAACAATGAAACTTAAAAATGCAATCCCAAAATTAAATAAACAAACAAACAAACAAACAAACAAATAAATAAATAAATAAAAATGCAATCCAAATATAAGCTAAAAGCTAGGTAACCAGACAGTGACACTTGTTTCTGTGCTTCCTTCAAAATTAAAAATTCACAAAAAAGTTGTTGTATTCTTTTTTTTAAAAAAAGATTTATTTATTTATGTAAGAACCAGGGTACAGGCCAAATGTGGAGGAGGGTGAGAAGATTCACCAGAGACAGAGCAGGGAACAGAACAGGCAGATTGACCGAAGTACACTGCTGAGGGGAGCAGCATGCAAGACAGGATTGGTCTGCTGTGCCATGTGGGCTCCTCCCCAGCTGGCCAGGATCAAACCCGCGCTGCAGAGGCTGCAGACAGCCTCACAGAGCTGCGCTCAACCGCCTGCTCCAACAGGGAGGCCCAAAGTTGTTACATTCTTGTCCCATTTTACCATGAAATGTTCTTAGGATCCAGGCCACATATTTTTATTTTCTAAAATGTTTTAAGCCATTTAGGAATTCTAATAAATACATGAATTTTAAATAAGGAGTAAGTTCATATGAATAAAGAGCTCTTTCTTTGATTAAATATTATCTTAGAGGAATTTTCTTATCAATTTTAATAAGTGTTTGTACTTGCAATAAAGATAGGAGGAAAACGAATTAAGACCTAGTTCAAGGTCAGTATCAAGTAGTCTACCACAGTGGCTGATGAATCTGTTATTTTCTGGGTGAATCTGATTAGCCAAGTTCAGCAGATCTAGTGATAAAACAATTATGTGCAGACCAGTAGTGTTAATGTACAATGTTCCGTTCTATAATTGACTTATTAGTAAGGTACATTTACAAGTCAAGAAAGGCTTCTCAGATGTGGTGTAATTAAGCTGAGACCTGAAAGGCACTGAAATTTGCTAATGAAGTCCAGTAAGATGATAGGCATTCTAGATGAGGGCACTGCGTGTACCAAGGTACATCCATAGTATGGATGCTTAGAAAGCTTGAAGTAGTGTAAAAGTGGAGTGTTTCAAGAACAGCAAACAATTCAAAGGCATGAGATAAGATTGGTAGGGATCAGGTTGTGAAAGGCTGTGTATGCCAGGATTAGATAATTAGAGTCTGCTTATAAGACAGTAATTTTGGGACTGACTCTGCTCAATTCTGCTTTCTTCCTTACCTAGTGCTGCCTGGTCAGCCAACATGGCTAATGTGGCCTAACCCAAGCTATTCAATGTCCTGAGTCCTGCCTGCATCAGCATGAATGAGCTGAAGAAAGCATATAGAAAGTTAGTCAAGGAATATCATCCTGATATGATAAATTCAACGAAATAAGCTTTGCCTATTAAGTACTATCAAATCCTGAGAAGTGTGAGTTATGACAAATATGGAGATGAAGGGCTTCAGGAAGGCAGTGGTGGAGGTGGTGGCATGGATGATGTGTTCACACATTTTTGGTGTAAGATTGTTTGACTTCATGGGCATTCAGAGTAGAAGTCAAAATGGCAGAAGAGATTAAACAATTTATAGAAATTAATGGGACAAGAATATAACAAGTCATGAAGCATGGACAGAGATTGTATTCACTGGGGAGGAGACCAGGCCCAAGGAATGGAAACCGTATGCATTGTTCTTCTGCAATAAGAGAAAGAACAGGAGGTGTTACAGAGAAATGGGAATGATTTGTACATGGGGTATAAGATAGGACTTGTTGAAACTCTTTGTGGACTTCGGTTCACATTTTAATGTTTTGAGGATGTAAAAATTAATGTTAAATACATAAAAATTTTTAAACCTGATTGTATTCTTCTTTTTATATTACAAATGCAAATTTGACAAGAACTGAGTTAATTAAAGGAAAATCATTAGTCAAAATTACATTTTCTTCTACTATAAAGAGAACTTTCCCTACCTCTTTTTTTCAGATAGGGAATTTATGATAACAATAACGTACACTTTAGAAGTATTTAAAATGCAAGTTTTTAGGTATATCTTCTTCAGTAAATACAAGGATTTGCCTATTGGGTAATAATTTCAGGTCATAATCACCTAAACATAACATGTGATAGGACTAATTGATTTATATGTTTCCTTTTACTCATCTTCTCTATTCATATTCTCCCTAATTTTTTTAAAAAACTTCATTTATCAGAATTTATGCTTTGCTTTTGATTTGTGATTTAATCAGTTTATTTTATCATTATTTGTGGTACTCACAGAAGAATATTAAATTAATTAAAATTGACACGAAAGATATTTGAGGTCATCCTGGGATTTGATATCAAGATAACAGAAAACATGAAAGTAAACATACAGGATCACCCAGAATATATTTGAGTATGGAGTTAAGCCCAAGAAATAACATTTATCATTTCTTTCTATGGTCATTGTCCTGAACTCAATCCTGTGATCATACCTAACTTAAGGGAAACCTGACATAGTTTGGCTGTATACTCAGGAGGAAAATGAAAACAATTCACATAATAATATTTATCTGCTTTAGCACATGTTGCTGCAAGCAAGAAGTGGTAGTTGTGAATTTTGCTTCTAATGTTTTCAGGTAATGATGATTTTGTACAATGGTCACATGCAATTGCCATTGAGTGTTTTTAATGGTTATAATAAATGTCATCACTTGTGACTGGCTAATGCAGAATTGTGTAACATGAAATAGTATGTTTATTTTTAATGCTGATTAATTTACTTTTAGGAAAATATTTAAAAAAATACTTAGTAAGGGGCCTCTCTGGTGGCACAGGGAGCTAGCCCACATAGCACAGCAGACCTCTTCTGTCTCGCCCACTGCTCCCCTCAGCAGTGTATTTCAGTAGATCCAACTGTTCTGCTCTCCACTCTGTGATGAATCCTCTCATTCCGTGCACCTCTGGCCTAGACTCCAGTTCCTGTATAAATAAAATAAATCTTTCAAATAAAATAAAACATTTAGTAAAAAAATGATTATAGGTTATTGAGAACGTGTATGAACTGTATAGATAATAGGTATGCTAATTAAATAATGTGTATTACAATACTTATGTTTTACTAAGGGTTTATTATATATACTTGGAGAAAATTGTTTTTTTCCCCATAGAAAATAATTTTGTAAATTGATTTTACTTATTCATGTATCTTCTTAACCACTGATTAGCCTGAAGTTGTCACTTATTACTTTGGTAAGATATTATATTTACATTAATTTTGCAACTTGCCCTTTGAGGAATTGGTATTTTCTATTCTGGGAATAGTTAGTATTGCAAATATAAAGAAGTATGAAACAGTATTATCATAATTTATTCATATGTACCACCCTTTCACAACTACTTACTCTTTTTGTAGTTACTTCAGAGGATAGTTTTACCTGAAAGTTGTATATAAGATGTTTAAAGTAGTATTACTAAAGCAAAGTTTTGTTTCTTTTAGGCATATGGCATGTCAGCATTACCTTTAAATCTAATAAAAGGCACTAGAAGTGCTGCTTATGAACGGTTAGAAAACACTGAAGACATTGAAGAAGTGGAGCAACATATTCAAGCAATCAAGTCAAAAGTGAGTTGGTGTTTTCTTTAATTTGGAAGCATAAAAGTGCTTTGTCTTTAAGCTACTTTCTTTTTTTTTTTTAATTAATTTATTTATATTTATACAAGCACTGGGTACAGTCAGAAGCGTGGAAAGATGAGAGAATTCACCAGAGCCAGAGCGGGAAAAGTACAGGCAGACTGACAATACACTGCTGAGGGTAGCAGCAGGCGGCAGGAGAGGTCTGTGCACCATGTGGGACCCTCACCCAGTGGCTAGGGATCGAACCAGCACTGCAGAGGCTGCAGGCAGCTTCGCAACCCAGCTCTCAACCGCTGCGCCACTGGGGAGGCCCTAAGCTATTTTCTGATGTGACTTACACATTGTTGGCAAACCTATTGTCTTGTGTGAAATGTAGGACTCGGTAGTTTGAGAAGTCCTATTGTGTTCTGACTACTAAAAACAAAAGTTCTGCTTATGTATGATCAAAAACTGGATAGTTCCCAGGTATGCTGATTCTATGTGTAATGTCGGATTTTACTTTACCGCTGATGTTCACATCTATGGACTTTGAATAAACTAAAGATTATATGTGGGCCTCCCCAGTGGCACAGCGGTTGAGTGCTGGGTTGCGAAGCTGCCTGCGGCCTCTGCAGTGCCAGTTCAATCCCCGGCTGCTCCCGGGCCACCGGAGGAGGGTCCCACATGGCGCGCAGACCTCTCCTGCTGCCCACTGCTCCCCTCAGCAGTGTACTTCGGTCCTTCTGCCTGCTCTGCTCCCTGCTCTGGCTCTGGTGAATTCTCTCACCCTCCTGCGCTTCTGACTGTACCCAGTGCTTGCATAAATAAATAAATAAATATTTTTTAAAAAATTATATAAAAAAAAGATTATATGTAACCCCTTACCAATTAAATGTACTTTTAAGAAATATGATAATAGTATTTATTATTTCATTACCTTCAAATAACAGATACATCTTATCTATAGAAAATGGAGAAAAATGTAAAGTTCTCTAAATTCTATTAAACTAGTGTAATTCTGATATGAAACCAGGAAATAATAACACACAAAAAGAAAGCAGTATAGTCTTCCTCATGAAAATGTAGGCAAATATTTTAATATAAATAAAAGCATTAGCAATTGAAAGCCTCTGCTGTAATAGAATATTTAATAATTATCAGATTAGGTTTATCACTGAAATGCAAAGATGATACTTTACAAAATATATTGAATAGCTCAGTATATTGAGAATAAACGATGTGCTACTTTTGGAGAGTGGGGATTTGAGATATAATGGACATATAACATTTTCTTAATTTCAGGTGATAAACATCTCAATAGATGCCAAAGGGTATTTGGCAAAAATTAACTTGTAGTTAACGGTTTTTTTTTAAAAAAAGTCATCAAATTAGAAGAAGAGAAGAAAATTCTTAACAGAGGAAGTCTACAAAGAACATCATACTTACTGGTGGAAGAATAGAAACTTTTGCAGTAAAGTCAGGTATAGGATAGTGAGATCAGGACCTCTCCGGTGGGGCAGCGGGTTGAGCACAGCGCTGTGAAGCTGTCTGCAGCTTCTGCAGTGCGAGTTCTATCCCGGCCGGCCAACGAGAATCCTACATGGCGTGGCAGACCTCCGGCAGACCTCTCCTGTCTTGCCTGCAGCAGTGTATTTCACTCGTCTGCTTATTCTGGTCCCTACTCTGTCTCTGGTGAATCCTCGCACCCTCCTGCACCTCTGGCCTGTACCCCAGCTCTTGTATAAAAATAAATCTTTTTTTTTTTTTTTTTTTGTGGGACCCTCGACAGCGGCCAGGGAATGAACTGGGCTGCAGCCCAGCGCTCAACCACTGCGCCCCCAGGGGAGGCCCATAAATAAATCTTTTTAAAAAAATATTTATAGGGCCTCCCCTAGTGGCGCAGGTGGTTGAGCGCCACGCTGTGAAGCAGTCTGCAGCCTCTGCAGCGTGGGTTCAGTCCTGGCCGGCTGGCTGGTGAGGGTCCCACATGGTGAGGGCAGACCTCTCCTGTCTCGCTCGCTGCTCCCCTCAGCAGTGTATTTCGTCAGTCTGCCTGTTCTGCTCCCTGCTCTGTCTCTGGTGAATCCTCTCACCCTCCCTCGCATCTGGCCTGTACCCCAGTTCTTGTATAAAATAAATAAATGTCTTTTAAAATAATTATTTATAAAAAATAAATTAAAAATTTTTAAAAAAGCATAGTGATATCAGTATCATTGTTGCTCTTTAGCATATTACTGGGGTTCCTAGTCAGATAAGAAGGAACTTAAGTGTGAATGTTGGAGGGGAATATGAAAAAAGGAAAATAACTTTTATTATTTACATATGTCTATCAAGAAAATCCAAAAGAATTGACAAACTAATAGTATGAGTTATAGTTCATCAAGGGGCCTGGATACAAACATAAAATATTAGCCAGTTGGATCACTGATGTCATAGACAATGATCTTGTTCACAACAGCTACATACTATAAAATTGTAAGAAATGTCAGAATCTTCCTGGCAGAAATTATATAATTTACTGAAATACTTAGTAGAACTCTGAAGTAAATGGAAAATTCCATCAGTTTCTAATTGGGAAGATTCAGTATTGTGGAGATGACAGTTTTGTTTAAATTTAGGTGGAAATTCAGTTAATATATACCAAAAAAATGAAATTTGCATAAGCTTCCTGTCATCTATCAAAATGGATCCTGAATTTGAGTGAAACATAACATTTGTTTGGAGTTGGTTGATGAAGTAGCCCAGTTTGTGTTCTATAAAACTTACAAGTTTTATAGAAAAAAGACTTTCTGTAGGATACCTAGCTGTAGTGCCACCAAGGCAGAGCAGGTTCTCTATGGATCTGGGTAGATGGCTAAAGGAGGAGTCCTGGAGCCCTCAGTGGCTTTTTCAGGCTTTTAATGATCTTTCTACACCGTTTGTAGTGAGGAAACTAGGTGCAGGGCAGGCAGGGAGGCCTGGGCCAGGAGGCTGGCAGGCCTCTCAGCCTCTGGAGAATCTTTACTCTCTTTGGCATTCTCTCTGGTCTCTTTGCTGGTCTCTCTTGCACCCTGCTGCTCGGTCCTCTTGCCTCCTGCTGTCATCTGCTGCTGCACACCTCTGTTCTCTGCTGCATGCTCCTCTGTTTCGCTGCGCTTATATATGCTTCATCTCTCAGCTCAGCTGTGCCCACTCATGCATGCCCACAACACACTGCAGGTGCCGCAGTCAGGCACGTGTGTAAGACCACAGGTATCCATCTTCGATGTTCATAGTAGGAGGGAGAAAAAACCTGATAACTTCCTTTTACCCTATACCAGCCCTCCTTATTCTCCCTGATACTGACTTGGTGACCAGAGTCTGCTTGTCAGCTAGGTGTAGGGTCATGCAGGGGGCCTCTCACCAGGGCAGAAAAAGTCCTGATATGAGGAACATACTGGTTAAACCAGTATCTACTGAAAACAGCAGGTTGATATTAGAATAGAGATAATATGCTTCACTGGTAGGACTAATGGAGCCCCCAGGCATTAGCCCCTGGTCACTCCACCCTAGCTTACCTACATCACCAGTACCATCCCCCATGCATTTATACTCCCTACATACTTGCCCCATCTTTGTATCTGATTCCAGTATATCCAAGACTGCCTTTGCATGGGGGTGACACATTACTTCTGGTATAGCTTCTCATTGCTTCACATGGACTTTGAATAATTTCTCTCATCCCACACCACTCCCAACACCGCCATCCTTTCAAGGCGATAGCCTTCAATGCTAGAATCAGAATGGTTGGTCATGTTTGTAATCAGAGATGTAATAATTCGAACAACTCAGTATTATTAATTCTTTATAAATCTTTAAAAATTTTACTTTTGTCAGGTGTTGATGAGAATTTGGTGGGTAGGTGTACTCTGGGAATTATATAATATATAATTTTTAAAGAAAATTGAATCTTGTGACATGTACCTATAACACAAATACATACCTTTTAATAATTAAAGCTTAATCCATTAATTTATATGTAGGAATGTGAATTATATACACACTTATACCCAAGTGAACAAGGATATATTACACATTGTTAATGCTTCCCATCCCCGGAAAAAATAAATGTTCAAAAATAAGGTATTTGTTAAATTAAGACATCATGATATCAGTGTGCTTTGCCGTTTTGAAAAGGAATGAAGTAAATTTACTGAGCTTGAGGGATATATCTTAGAAAGTCAGATTTTCTCAATTCAAAATCTGGCTTTACTAAATATATACTTGCTATCTGAATACCTTATTTTGATTATCTAATAAATGGGTTTTATATGGCTACCCACTTCAAAGTTATTCTGAAGATTTCAGGAGATTACATGTAAAACAGCGGTTCAGCTTTAGGTATAAAAATATGCTCAGAAATGTTAGCTATTATGTATTGCATATAAGCACATGTAAGCACATGTGTAAATATATGAGACATATACAGAAGGAATATTGGTTTGCTTAACAGTTATAACCATAGAAAAGAGAAATGTGTTTGGGGACACTGTAAAGGGAAGCTTTCACATTTTACTTTATTTTTTTAAAAAATTAACATGTATTTAACTACTTTATGAAATTTTCCCCCCAAAAGAGATAGTTTGTCAACAACCGCTTTTCTCTCTAGTGTTGAGTTTCTGTGACTAAAATTATTCTTGTTTGTTTAGTCAGTTGGCAAAGCAGAGTGGACATCCATTCCTTACTGCACTGAAGCACTCACCAGATAGACAGATAACTTGAGTTTGATTTTTGTGGACCCTTAAATGAGTCTATTTTTTTTCCCTGAAATAGTAAAAGCCAGCAGTGAAATAAAATTACCTCTTTGTTGTTATCCTTTTATTGTTAGAATGGCAGTTTTGAGAAGTGCTCAAGAATTATAAAGTGCTGAACCCTTCTCATAACACATACTTGAAATGTTATTGCCTAAATTTATCTTTTATAAGTGTTTGTTTGTTTATTCCTCTGCCCTTCAGAAATACCTCTCTGAAAGTTGCCTTTTTGGGAATACAAATTGATAACACCCAATGTACTTGACTTTCAGGAAAGGAAAGTAATTAACTACAACCTACTGTAAATGGTCTCCTGACCAATAGCATCAGCTTCTCCTGGGAATTTGGTAGAATTGCCACTGAAGACCAACTAAATCATATTCTTTTGGGGTAGGGTCTAGAAATCCATTTTTAACAAACCTCCCTGGTTGTTATGGATAATAAAATCCGAGGAGCATGTTAGACAAGATCTAGAAAAGGATGGTGACTCCTCTTAGAGGACTACGATAGTGCCAGTATGTAAAGGGATTAGTATAAGTGTTAACTCTTATTAAAGGGTATTTGAGTATTTTCTTTATTATATCTGTCATTTCAATTTGAGACTGCACAAGGTTAAGCAATATATTGTTTATCTGCTGAGGACATATTTAAACCTTAATGGGGATATTAACATTATAATATCTAATGTCTTTACAGTAAACTTTCAAAATATAGTTCCTACTAAATAATTTTCTTGTTACTTTCAGTAATAAATTAATAGCAGTTTACATTTCACCTTTTTATATTTAATGCTTGTCATCTTATTGGAGTTTATTATTGTACCCAATTGAAGACATTTAGGGGAAGGGGAGTTCTTGAGAAACTTAATGTGTGAGACATCATAAGAAAGGTGTAATACTTAGGGTTCAATAAGCAGCATATAAAAATAGAAGGGAAGGGGGGGAATAAAAAAAAGGGAATTTTTGCCAGTAACATTGGCCAAAGAAAACATGACTTATTTGCAAACATTCTTGGAGAATAAAAAAGTAGCAGTTCTTAGCAATTATAAAAACCTCTGTATAGCATACACTGGTATTATATCACTTTGCTAGTGTTTGAATTAGGTGATGAAAAATATCAGTTCAAATATACTTTATCATAGTTGCTTGACCAAAGGGAAAGTTATAGGGTCAAATATATTAAGATAAGGGCTAGAAGGGGGATTTGGAGGTAAGGAAGAATAATTGGCAAAATGCATAAATTACTCCACAAAAAGATGTTTTTAAAAATATGTGGCTCTAGGGTCCTCCCTGGTAGTGTACGGGTTAAGTCTCAGCGCTATCACTCCGTGGCCTGAGTTCTGTCCAGGCCAGGGAGCTAACTCACATGGCGTTGCAGACTTCTCCTGTCTCACCCGCTGCTCCCCTCAGCAGTGTATTTCAGTAGATCTGGCTGTTATGCTGCCTACTCTGTCTCTGATAAATCCTCTTGCCCCCACCACTGCCCCGCACCTCTGACCTACACCCCAGTTCTTGTATGCATAAATAAATAAATAAATCTTTAAAAAAGTGTGTATATCTTTCCACATACCTTTTACACATACTTGGAAAACAGAATAAGAGAACCTACAGTATTAATGCATACACATCCACATTTTGATGCTGACCTTAGGTCTGAGATGTGCATTGACACATAAAAGTTGTCATTTTTTTTTTTTTCAATTTGTAAATTTGACTGAAGAGTGGCCACCTAAAAGTTTTTGTTGTCTGTCTTAAATCTGATAGGTACTTATATTAAGACCTTCTTGGTTAAATTAAAAAAAAATCTTTTATTTTGTCTCATTATTTGCAGAGCAAAGATGGTCGACCTTTGCCAGCAAGGGATAAACGAGCCTTAAAACAATTTGAGGAAAGGTTACGAACACTTAGGAAAAGAGAGAGGCATTTAGAATTCATTGAGAACAGCTGTTGGACAAAATTTTGTGGCGCTCTGCGTCCCCTGAAGGTAAGTGGAGTTTTAAAAAATTACACTGTCATGGTTCTCCCAAGTATGTATTAGTACCTCTCAGAGATTAAGTTTTCCTTTTGAGCATGACAGCATATTTAAGAGCATCAATTTTGGAGTTAGAATATTCTGATTTTGAATCATAGCTCTGTCATTTCATACTTTGGGCAACAAATATAACCTTTTTGAGCTTTATTCATGCAAGTTGGGAAATTTAAATAAAAACATAGATAAGTGAAATAGTATGCTGCAAGCATATTTTGCAACTTTGTGCTTTTGTACAAATAGGAGATCTGGGACCCATATTAGAACTCAGGAGCCCTCACTGAAAGTAATAGAATTTGTTCTTTTGTTAGATGTTTCTGGGAATATGAATAAAAGTACTATTTGAAATGGAAAACCATTACTTTTTTTTTATCTTTTTTGGGAAATCATTGCTGCCAACCTTTTATTGGCCCTGTGTTACTTAAACAGTACCTAGATTTAATTATTGCCGTTATAATATGATGCTGAGACTAAAAAAGCAATTCATATTGTTGGCTACAGACTTCCATATTGTACCCATCCTGTATCTGCCAATTTAAATACCCTATCTTTGTATATAATAGTAATCAAATTGTAATTCAGAAAGTGCAGTGAATAGACCTGGGAAAGTTAGGCAAGATGAATCTTGAAAAGTGGGGGATTTGGCTTAATTTAAAATAAGTGTCATAGAGAGTCCTATCAAAGATCTGTCAAGTTAGGCTCATCTTCATTTAATTAGATAGGAAATCAGGAAATACATTAAATATTCACACTCAAAACTCTTCTTTTGAAAGAGTTAAAAAATATACCATAATCATTTCTCCTAGGTATTAATTTTTAAACTTGTGTTGTAATAAAGTTTTTGTATAGCCCCAGTTCTTTTTTTCCAAGTGGTTTGTTTTCATAGCCCTAAATGTCTGATGAAAACCCTCCTCAAACTTCTCTTACTTCTTTTATAGCTTTTTATAACTTGACCTCTAATGTTAACTACCTTGTTTTCAACCTGTTCTGCCCCATTTCATTGAACATATGTTTGGAGAGATTCTTAAGTCAACTTCCTTAAGCATACGGGTTGATTTTGCCAATGACAGATACATAGATATAGAACATCCTCATCACCTCAATTAACTATGTTATGTCTTTTTTTCTGCCTTCTTGCACTTAGATGCCACACAACCACAGTGTCCTTCTGTCCTTATAGTTTAATTGTATGTATTCTGTAATTTCATAGGAATGTAGTCATAGAGTAATTACATAGATGGCTTCAAGTCAGCAAAATGTTTTTGAGACCCATCAGTATTGCAATTATTTTCATGGGTTAATTCTGTTTTGTTGTAAGAAGTATTCCAATGTGTATCTATATCACAATTAGTTTATCCAGTTACCTTTTAGTGGACATGTTTCCAGTTTGAGGCTCTTATACTGATGTGAACTGAAGTGATCTTATACTGATGGGAGCATTTGTGTATAAATCTTTGAAGTTGTTTTCATTTCATTTATTTCTCCTGGGTAAATACCGAGAAGTAAACTTGCTAGATATGATGTTTACTATACATTTAACTTTATAAGAAACTATCAAAGTATCTTCCAAAGTGGTTGCACCATTTTGTATTCCCACGGCAATACGAGATTTCCAATTGATTGCTTCATGTCCTTGTCAGTTTTTATATTGTGTTTGTAATATTTTTTCTCATAGATATATAATTGTACCTCATCATAGTTTTTATTTACGTTTCCCTGGTGACTAATGGCATTGGACATCCGTCTGTTACTGGCCATTTGTATAGATTCTCTAAAATGTGTATTTAAAATTTTTTAAATTAGGTTTTTGTTTCATGAGTGAATTGCAAGAAATTTTTAATATGTTCTGGGTAAAGTAATTTGTCAAATATATGTACTGTGAATGTTGTCTTTTAGTTTATGGCTGGCTTTTGTTATTTTTTAACAAATTATCTTTCGAAAATGTTTCTTAATTTTCTACAGCAAATGTTTTCTTCTATAAGTTTTTATGGTTTTAGCTCTTAAATTTAGGTTTGTGGTCCATCTTAAGTTAATTTTGTAAGGTGATATGACTTAAGGATCAAGGTTTATTTTATTTTCCATATGGATGTTCAGTTGTTTAAGTATGATTTTTTTTTTTTGTCAACACTGTCCTATGCTCATTGAATTTCCTTGCACTTTGCCTAATCAATTGATTATATAAGTGTGTGGGTCTCTTTCCAGATTTTCTCTTCTGTTCCATTGATCTATGTGTCTTTATGCTAATAATTACTGGAACTTTGTATTCAGTCATGAAATCAAGTAGTATAAGTTCTTCAGTTTTGTTTTCCTCTTACAAAGTTGTTTTGGCATTGAATTTCCATGCAAATTTTAAAATCAGTTCACAGTTCCATAAAATACCCACTGAAATTTCTATTGGTATTACTTTGAATCTACAGGTAAATTTAGGGGCAGTTAACATTGAATAGTTAATCTTTCAATCCACAAGTAAAGGGTTATTTTAAATTTCTGTCAGCTGTGTTTTATAGTATTCAGGATAGCAGTCTTACAGATATCTTGAATGATTTATCTGTAAGTATTTATTATTGCAAGTAATTTTTTTTAATTTCAGTTCTCAATTTTTTTCTTGCTAGTATGTAGAAATTTCTTCGGTACATTCACCTTGCCTTAAGCACCTGGATAAATTATTAGCTTTAAAGTAAATTACTAGCTTATTGTATAGATTTCTAAGGAATTTTTATGTTCACGGGCATTTTTAGTTTATTTCTAAGGAATTTATTTAGTTTGTTTATTTAGTTTAGTTTAGTTTAGTTTATTGTTTAGTTTATTTCTAAAGAATTTTTATGTTAAAGAGCAGTTTTACTTCTTCTTTTCAAATAGAAGATTTCTAATTGCTTTTTTCTTCCCTATTGCATTAACTAAAACCTCCAGTATGATCAGTTTACCATTTATTTCCTTTGGTATATAAATATGTCATTCCTAAATAATGTTCTGATTTTTTACCTATCTTCCCATTGTCTGGCCCTAAGTTAGGGGAATAATATTAGTAATAAGCCTGCCAGAAGGAAAGCTTGTGGATACAAATTTATTATTAGGTAATTTACAATTTAGTAGGAATGAGAAGGCTAACCACTTTTTGTGCTCAAATGAAATGTGAAAATTTTTATTCATCAGGTTTTTCCAAGTAGTTATAATTTAGAAATAGGAAATCGCATGCTATTAAATGCTTCTTAAACACTTGTATCCCAGTTGTCCTAGTGTAAGAAACCAGGTCCGCTTATACTCTCTGCACTTCTCAAGTCTGTGCTAAAAGTGAATTTCTTTGAGGTTATATTCTGTCTCAAAATTTTGTGATAGTATTGCCTTTTACTTTATGCTATAATCCATGCTTTTTTTAATTATAAAGAAAAGTAAACAAAGTTTTACAAATATAAAAGTTTAAGATTCTACAATGTTTTTTACAAGAAAATTCTACAATTTTTCTTCATAAAAGTAGGTCACCATGAAGATGACTATTGATTTTGTGATTTCACACGGCTCTGCATAGTCTAGGATATGCACACCTCATTTCAGAAGCGTGAGGGTTCAGATTGTTAACTTAATTCTTACATACACACATATATATATATGGTTTTTGAGTAATCCTATGGTTTTTAAGTAATCTTTACCAGCTATATAATGTTTTGTTACCTTACCTTTCTAAACCTCAATTTTCTAATCCTTTCAATGGAGTTACATACTTATTTTTTATGGGAATTAAATGATTTAATGAAGAATAGTACCTTTTGATATAAACAGCTGCTATTGGTATAGATCTATATGTAGGAGTTTTCAACTTTTTAAATACCATTATGAAACTCAAGGGAGAATATCAGTTTTGTGTTGAAGACACTTATAAAAATAAGCATCTAATTAGAATAAGTTAATGACGTCTTCAAATAGCATTTATATAGAACAAAGGACAAAGTCCTAAACATACCATGTAATGTTCATTAAATACTTGATTAAACTCTCCCTTGATGGAAGGCGAGTTTGAGCTTGTGCAACCAATTGACCTGGGTAACCTCTGTCCATTAGGTTTTAGTTATAACTTGAAATTTTAGTATATATCCACCTCATATTGTGTATAACTCCTGTGTTTACATAGAAAGTTACAAGTTTATGTCTGCAATTATATTAAATATTTTTTCAGACTTTTTTTTATTGTGAAAACACATAACTTAAAATTTGCCATTTTAACTATTTGAAAGGGCATATTCAGTGGTATTAGGCACAATCACAATGTTGTGTAATGATTGTGCAATCATCACCACTATCTATTTGAGACCTTTTTCATCATTCCAAACAGAAAATATTGCCCCTATTAAAAAATATCTCTCAGGGCCTCCCCGGTGGCACAGCGGGTTGAGTGCAGCAATGTGAAGCTGTGCGCAGCCTCTGCAATGTGGGTTTGATTCCTTGCCAGCCAGGGAGATTCCCACATGGCACGGCAGACCTCTCCTGTCTCTCCCGCTGCTCCTCTCAGCAGTGTATTTTGTTCCATCTGTCTGTTCTACTTCCCACTCTGTCTCCCATGCCTCAGACCTGTACCCCAGTTTTTTTGTTTTTTTTTTTTTTTTTTGGTGGGACCCTCGCCGGCGGCTGGGGAATGAACCGGCGCTGCAGAGGCTGCGGGCATTCTCACAGCCCAGTGCTCAACCGCTGCGCCACCAGGGGAGGCCCCCCCCCAGTTCTTGTATAAAAATTTAAAAAATAATAAAATAAATATCTCCCTATTCTCACATACTTAGAACTTATATAAACGGTATAGTTGGTATGCTAATCAAATAGCAAAAGGCACAGAATTTCAGTTATGAAAATGAGTAAGTTCCATGAATAGAAAACCCAGAAATAAACCCCAGATTTATGGTCAACTAATCTTTGACAAAGGAGCAAAGAATATGCACTGGAGCAAAGAAAGTTTGTTCAATAAATGGTGCTGGGAAAACTGGGTCGCTACATGCAAAAGAATGAAACGACTACTACCTTACACCATGCACAAAAACCAACTCAAAATGGATTAAAAAACTAGACATAAGACCTGAAAATATATAGAAAGAAATATAGGTGAAACACTATATGACATGCACCTCAAAGACATCTTTACAGACACATCACCCAAAGCAGTGATAGTGAAGGCAAAGATAAACATCTGGGACTACATCAAATTAAAGAGCTTCTGCACAGCAAAAGAGACAATAACCAAAAACAAAGAGAAACCCCACCGACTGGGAGAACATTTTTGCACCCAACACTAATGATAAAGGACTGATCACAAAAATCTACAAAGAACTGATGAGACTCAACAAAAACAAAGAAAATAATCCAGTCAAAAAATGGGCACAAGAGCTAAAAAGAAACTTCTCCAAAGAGGAAATACAAGTGGCCAATAGGAATATGAAAAAATGTTCAACATCACTTGCAATCAGGGAAATGCAATCAAAACTACAATGAGATAACATCTCACACCAGTGAGGATGGCACATATTAAAAAAACTAGCAACAACAAATGTTGGCGAGGTTGTGGAGAAAAAGGAACTCTCCTGCACTGCTGGTGGGAGTGCAAACTGGTCCAACCACTATGGAAAGCTGTGTGGAGATTCCTCAACCTACTAAAGATAGAGCTTCCATATGATCCAGCAATTCCACTCCTAGTATTTACCCAAAGGACACAGAAACATCAATTCCAAGAGCACCTGCACCCCTATGTTTATAATAGCTAAGCTTTGGAAACAACCCAAATGCCCAAAAATAATGACTGGATCAAGAAGATGTGGTGCATATATACCATGGAATATTACTCAGCATTCAAAAAAAGATAAACACATGCAATTTGCAGCAACATGGATGGAGCTGGAAGGGATCATGCTCAGCGAAATAAGCCAGAAAGAAAAAGAAAAATACCGGATGGTCTCACTCATAGCAGGAATCTAGAAAACTTAAATAAGGGACCAGGAAAAAGAATAACTATAAGAAAGAAAGTATCAAAATCAAGAAAGAACTATGAACCAGAGACACACTATGGGGGGTGGGGGGTGGGGAAAGGAGGGCTTGGGGTCAAAATAAGGGGGTTGCAATTGTATGGGGAATATAAAAATTAAATTAAAAAAAAAATTAAAAAAAAGTGGGGAAAAAAAAAAAGAAAATGAGTAAGTTCCAGAAAGCTAAGGTACAACAATTTGACAATAGCTTATGTATATAAAGCATATTTACTTTATATATGTATACCTATGTATATTTGAAACCTGTTTTGAGTCTGTATCTTAAGTGTTCTAGCACATACCCACACACACACACACAGAAAGAAAAAACTGTGTGAGGTGATGGATATGTTAATTATCTTGGTTGTAATGATTATGTCACAGTTTATATGTGCATCAAAGTATCAAGTTGTACACCTTGAACATAGTTTTTATTTTTTTATTTTATGCTTAATTTTTGTCAATTATACCTTAGTAAAACTGGAAAAATAAAAACTAAAATAAGGGGCTAATTTAAAAACCCTTAATTCAAACACTCCCCCCCAAAAAAAATTAATAACAAGCATTAAAGAAAGATAGGAATGCAACTAAGAGAAAGAAAACAAGATGTAGTAAAAAGGATCAAAAGTGTTGAAATGGAAGAAAAAGAAAAATTACTTATGTGTAATTGGTATCCATATAATATTTACAGCCTTGATTTCCCCCAAATCACTGAGAAATAAATAAATGTGACTATTAATTCTTATAGTTAATGAATTTAAATGAATAAAAATAGTATTTATGAAACATCCTCCTTAACATCTACTCTATATTTTGTTAAGTCTAACTTTGGGTCATTAATATCAACAGACTGGGAAGATAGTAATGGAATTTTTTTCTTTTTCCTTCCCCAAATTGGAAATCAAGGAAAGGGAACCTGCAATTTCTATTTCTATGTCATGTTCCTCTACTACTTACTAATTTATATCTGACAGCTTTACTGCCTGTTGCAACAAGCTATTTCTTATTAACAGGCTATTGCAAAATAAAGTTTTACTTGTGAATCTTTGGTTATAAGGATGTTGTCTTCCACTTGACCTAAGTATCAAACCTAGGTGCTCAAATCTGGTAGAAAAACAATTGTATAAGCTCCTTATACCCTGTACTTATGAATATTTATGACTTTAAAGGAGTCATTTCAAACAAACTTAGCACAAAACCTTTGTTTAATAATTGAATTCTCTTCTCGTGTGAATGCTCAGTATGCAAAATGGATACATGCAGTGTTTTCTATTTCAAGTAAATGACTATGGCCTTTTTGGTCTTTTTGGACTATTTGCCTTTTGGAACCATCTCCTTCCAGGTGTGTTGCAAAGATATTTTCTCAAAGCTGAAAAATTCCGTAGAACACATTTATTTTAAAATTGATTCTACCATATGACCCAGCAATTCCACTCCTAGGAATTTACCCAAAGAACACAAAATGTAATTCAAAATAATGTAAAATAAAAAATAAATAAAATTCATTCTGAATTTTATTTTAAAATTCATTTCATTATGTGGGTAGGATAATGTACTCTTATTTTACTTCTTTTATCCTCAGAATTCTTAAATATACTTTGGCAATCATTTGATTTTTCCATAACATTTTTGGCATTATCCATTTCTATTCATCCTGGTCAAAGTAGAAGCTGAAAACACTTAACTTTGCCTAACAGGAATCTTCTTTTTGGTATGAACTTTGTAGACTCTTCACCTTGATTGTCCCTGGAACTTAGGCAAGAAAAAAGGAGCCTATGTTATTGCTAACATAAATTTCACCCTTTTCTTATTCTAAAATTTTATTTTTTAGCAACCCAGTTTCAGTAATAATTTTTTGCTCATTTTCTATCATCTGTGATAGAGTTTATACAGTATAAGGAAATATTTTCCACCAGTTAAAATGCTTAACATGTTTCGCCACAGAATTGTTTTACATGACAGTTTCTTAAGTGCTTTTAGTACTCTATTGTAGGAATATTATCAGTTATATAAACTTTTCTATACTGTGATATAATTTTTATATGTTTACGTATATAATGCTGAAATTCATCAAGCTACTTTAGTCTATTCTACATTCTGCATTAACACTTCTATAGGAAAATGTTCCAAGTTCCCTATTTTAACAATAGATTGATGTAACCTGGTAAGGTTTTTCATTTTGATTTCTCTGTGTGCATTTATGTTAAGTACTTTTCAGATAACTTTGAAGTTTATATTGAGGGTAACTGAATATAAATCTTTTATTTGACATTACTATTTGAAAAGAGGTTCATTTGTTTACTTACTATTGGAGACTTTCAAATGCTTTGTCTTTTTCTGTTTATGTTCTTAAGTAAGTCTCATAATGAGAATTTAGATGACAAATGTCTAGGATTATATATTAAATTAAAATGTATGTTGGATTGTTTTAATTAGATCATTGTTGCATGCTACAACTTATAATAAGCATGATGATTTTATGCCTTTAGCATCAACTTTTAGAACTATATTTAATTTTTTTTTTTTTGCTTTTAGATCATTTGGGGAATATTTTTCATCTTAGTTGCATTGTTGTTTGTAATTTCTCTCTTCCTGTCAAAGTAAGTATAGTATAATAGACATATTTTCTGAAGCACTTATACAAATCCTGTGATGTTACACATTTCCATGCTGAATACTGTTAATGTAGCCTGTTTATCTTCAGTTGCTGTTTTATTTCAAGTGAAGTATTAACTCAAAGAATGACTCTAAAGATCCAGAAATAGAAAGTATATATTTATTCTGTATTCATTGAACAATATCTATAAGCTATTTCAGTGCAGTGTAAATTGTTAGCCATGGTTTTCTTTGAATTGAATTTGCATGCTTATGTTATCGTAACATTCTTTAAGTTAATTGAAAATGTGTTAGTGTAATACATAAATTCACTCTATAATTTTTTTTCTTTTAGTTTGGATAAAGCTCTTCATTCAGCTGGAATAGATTCTGGTTTCATAATTTTTGGAGCTAACCTGACTAATCCGCTGAATATGCTTTTACCTCTACTACAGACAGTAAGTAAAACATCAGTCATTTTAGACTCTTAACAATTTCAGACTCTAACAAACATTTTCACACTTTTAAATCATGATGTTGATAAACTATTAATACTTGGCAATATATGCTGTGTCCTGCACTGATTTGATTTGTCAGTTATATATAACATCTATATTGAACTGTTATTTTAAAGATTATTGATATATTACTGAACTACATTATATACTTAAATTGATTCGGCATACATTATAAAACTGTAAGTGACATTTTCTAAGAAGTCCTGTGTATTATTTTTAATGAAGTTTTTAAGTCCACATGTAAATGTAATTTTTAGTTGTTATAGAATTTTTCTTAGAATAATAGTAGTAAGCAATTTGGTAAATTTGGTAATCATTTTTTGGAGGGTTTTTTTTTTTTTTTTGGTATCATAATAACCTGATCCCCATTGGGGTTAGTATTTTAACATTTGCCAAATGTGAGAAATAAAATTTCTCTTAATGTTATGATTTCTAGAACTCTCATGGTTGTGTATTAAATTAAATTTTATCTTTTTTTAGGTTTTTCCTCTTGATTATATTCTTATAACAATTATTATTATGTACTTTATTTTTACTTCAATGGCGGGCATTCGAAATATTGGCATATGGTTCTTTTGGATTAGAGTGAGTATATATTACAATTTTTTATCAGTTTGTGCATATTCTCTGTTATTATAAATTATCTTGGATTTACAATACAGAAGTTGTAAGTACTAAAGTGATGAAAATGTTAACTTTTCCATTTCATGTTGATATAAAAGTTCTTACTGTCTAGGTAAAGGTTCTTAAGGGCAACATTGCCCACAGCTACTTTGGAACGTATGGAGACATTTTCATCTGTTCCAAGTAGCAGGTACTACTATCATCATAGATTCTGAGGGTTCAGATAAATATCCTACTTCACAGGGTACCTACCTATAACAAAGATTTAATCCAGCCCAAATGTCAGTGGTGCCAGTGTTTTTGAGAAACCCTGGTGTAAAAGTTATATTATTCTCTTAGTGTTTGGCTGCATGGAAGCACATTGAAGCACAAATGGATAACTGCAGCTGAAAGTATGGCTGTTGCTAGTAGGAGTTAAATATTACTCATTGAAGAAACAGGTTTATTTAACTTCTTTTTTAAAAATTGAGCTGTAATTGACATACAAGATACCGTTTGCTTATACTTATTTTGAGATAAATTTAGAATTTTAAAATGAGGCTGCATCAGGTAGAGACTACTTTTAGCTGTGAGTAAAAGGAAATCCGATTAAATTCTGGCTTGATCTAATGAAAGACTTCTTGCTATGGTCAATTTTTAAGTGTAGCCTTGCTTCAATAGCTCAAAATGTCAAACCAATATCTTTATAATCCTCTTAGCTTTTCCTTCATGATTGTAATATGACTGTTAAAGTTCCTTTTATCCTGTACATGTTCCATAAGGATATAGGTAGATAGGAGGAATGGATGACACCTATATCAATAAAACAAGACTTTCCCAGCAATCTCTAGCAGACTTTGGATTTCCTTTCAGTGTTTAAAATTATATCACAGTTACCTTCTATTAGTGGTAAGGGAAGCTGAGAAATGTCATATGGAATTAGTTCTGTTACTCTATACTATACTAAATAATCTAGTAATAAAACAGGAAGGTGATATGTTAGTTGCTAAAATAAAAGTGTGCTCTGCCATTGATATAAAATAGCAAGTCACCTGGTTCCTTGTAGTTGTAACCATATTTTTGAGTTTCTTCCTAGTGTGGATAAGATAAGACAGGAAATATCTATCTTATAGATAAGATAGGAAATTATCTGTAGTCATATTATCACACATTATTACAAACTAAATTTTATATCAGTGTCTATAAAGATGTCATGAGTTTTTAATAGAAATGACTTTGGTTTTTTTTTTCCCCCCAAAGATTTATTTATATATTTATACAAGCACTGGGTACGGTCAGAAGCACGGGGCGGGGGTGAGAGAATTCACCAGAGACAGAGCGGGGAACAGAACAGGCAGACTGACAAAGAAATACACTGCTGAGGGGAGCAGCGGGCACAGCAGGAGAGGTCTGTCGCACCAGGTGGGACCCTCGCCCGTGGCCAGGGATCGAATTGGCGCTGCATAGGTGCGGGCAGCTTTGCAGTCCAGCGCTCAACCGCTGCGCCACCAAGGGAGGCCCAGAAATGATGTTCAAGTAAATATAATTCTAAATCTAAAAGCTTTATGGGGAAATTACTATGTTTATTGCTCAATTATTTGAGATGATAAAAAATTTTTAGTATTTATTTTGTAATAAAGAAATGGTTGATGGAATAGTGATTCCCCTAGTACATAAGCAGGATTTAGACTCTTACAAATAAAACATATCTGAAATATTCTTACTCTTTTTCTTTTTTTCCAGTTATATAAAATCAGAAGAGGTAGAACCAGGCCACAGGCACTCTTATTTCTCTGCATGATACTTCTGCTTATTGTCCTTCATACTAGCTATATGATCTATAGCCTTGCTCCCCAATATGTTATGTATGGAAGCCAAAATTACTTAATAGAGGTAAGTCTGAAATTTAAAATTTGATTTTTCTGATATTTTAAAGATAGTGATATTTTAAATAAATAATTTGTGAAGACTGACATAGGTATTAATTCTCAGAGCCATACCTCTTGTCTTGTAACAATTCTTTTTGTAAGAGAAAGCCTCTTTCTTCAAAGAACTTTTATGAAGCTTTTATGAAGAAAAGTTTGATGCACCCATTCAACTACATTTTTTTTCTTCTAGTATATTTCTATATTAGGAAGTAGGTAGAAACCATAAGGTGGAAACTAAATGTCTTACATGGTAGCATAAGTGTTTCATTCAATTACTATTAATACTTTTAGAACCCAAGACTAGGACCATTTGTGAAGACAAATGGTTATTTCACAAAAATGTCTGAGATAGTTTCTCTGATGGTTGGCAGTGGACCTTAGATGGAATAAAATCGTTTCTGTTCACCCATATTGAGACCAAGTCCACTTCCTGAAAGGCAAAAGCAAAAGAATATTTCATTCCACCTTATAATTTTTCTTATGTAGAATACGAGAGCAATAAGTAGTAATGACTCATGAAGAGGATAAGAGAGGAAGTAGACTGAGATCTCTTATTTTATATCTTGCTATTTATTAACCATTAGAAAGATTGTTTTTAAGTCTACAGTTTTGAATTTAGCATGCAACGTCATGTTTTGGAAACTAAAGAGAGTTCCCTAATGGCTGTGGTGACCTTCAGGGCAATTTTGGTATTATCGATCTAATTTATTGATGAGAATTTGTAAAAACAAGGCAAGATTTTAAATTTGATTTCTGTACTTTTCTTTAAATATTCCCTAATGTTATCCACAATACTTTTCTGCATTTCTGTTCTTACATTTCCATTAAGAAACTTAGTTTGAGAACTTTGAATCTTTCAATAAGCAATCACAGAGTTTTCCAGTTCAGTAGAGAGTTGGACAGTCAATAAGCATTCTTTATAGACTACTGGAAAATCCAAAGTGGTTTTCTGTACTAATACAATGAAGAAAAGACTCAATACACATTAGTAGTTTTCAGCTAAGTCTTGGATCTCCTGAAGCCAGAATCCTAGGAGGGATAGGCCATAGCCTTTGAGGTTTGTTTTGTTACAGTGTATCTTTCAATATGTACTGACATTTTCTAACAGTTGGTGGATGTTCAGTCTACCCCAGTGCATCACCATCTTATATCTTACATGGTAGACTATTTTTGAGGTGGTGTTAGTGTGAAAACTGAGGGGCACCCCCAAACCCCCAAATTTACACATAGGGGTTCTGCCACCAGCCACATAAAGACAAAGCATATTCTTAATGTGTAAGAACTTTATAGAACTAGTGTGCATAGAAAGAAAGAGAAGAAAGAATAATACTTTCCAAGTGAAATACCCAAAATTACCTATCCCCTCATAAGTAAATACCCAGCCAAACAGGGTCAGCCCAAAATGGGACCACTGAGTTCCAAAAGGTTGCCACACGTTTAAACATTGGAACCATAGGAAAGGGGCAGAAGGAGCCAGGTAAATCTGTAGGAAAGGAACAAAATCAAGTCCAAGTCAAAATAATAGTTGCCATTGTCAGCTTCCCAACAGGTCTCTCACCCATGTCTCTTTCAGGTGTTTCCTTCCATGTTCCCCATTACCCTGGGGCAAGTCCAAGGCTAAAAAGAATGGGTGGCTTCTTTAGATGTGTCTCTGCTCCATATGCCTCCTCTAAATTTTCTCCCAAGTCCTTTTTAAGTTCCTCTAGCTACTCAGCTCCACCCTTCATTAGGTGGGGCAAGGAACATGGAACCTCCCTTTTGAGATTACGCTGTTAGAATTCTGCATCTTAGCAATTCAAATCAAGCCCATGTTTCAGGGCCTCTTAAATGTATAAAGCCTTGCTTTATTTAATGGAATCTTTCATTATTAATTTAGTCTGCCCAGATCACCCTGTTTTTATCATTTACTGCCTCCATTCTTTCTTTACCCTAACGTGTAATTAGGAACAAAAGAAAATCTAACAAGCACATCAAATACATTGAAAGATATTAATAAGGCACAATCCTTATCATAATGGAGGTACACAGATGACTTGAGTATGGGAAACATAGTATTAAAAGAATACCTGAATCATATTTCTTACTTCTTGTATCTTTTTGTTCTCTTCTTGCTCCTCCCTTGTATTTAATTCAGTAGGTCAGACTTATAAACATTCTTCTGTAAATGAATAAAGATCATGCTTTTGTGCAGACAGATTATCCTTTCTTGTTCCAAAGTGGAAAAATAAGTAGACTACTTCTATGGGAAGAAGCTCTTCAATAGAGGACGTTGATATTGTAAAAAGTGCTAATGTTAAATTTACCATAAATCTTTTTCTTCTAATTGCAATTCTGCACAAATTTCACCTTTTAGTATATTAGTTAGGTAGAGTTTAATGGGAAACAAAATGTAAAGTTCAAATATGACTTTTTAATCTAAATATATTTATTAATATAATATTGACATTTTAACTGAATTCTCATCTTTTAGAGCAATATAACTGTTGACCATAAAGGCAATTCAACCCTTCCCATGCCAAAGAGATGTGATGCAGATGCCCCTGAAGGTAAAGCTGTTTTTTTCAACTATTTTAGAATTTATAGCTCTATAAGAAAAAATATCCTTGATTTTGCTTTGTTAATCACTTGATGATTTATTTTTGATATGTGGTAACAAAAGAACTTCTAGCAATAAGAAATTGCTAAGTCTCTTCAATAGAATTTCTTGATGATATGATTTCCACTAGGGTACAGACAATTACATAAATTAGTTACTAACATGATAGTTATTATTTCCCAAGTTTAACCTAATAAGAATTAACTTTTAAATGACTTTTTTTTAATTCTTAAAAAAGACAGGAGTTTTGATGGAATCTGTATTTCTTAGGATTGAAAACAAAAGTACCTATGACCTAGACTAACTTTTAATCCACCCAAGTCTAGTGACTTCAGTTAATAATAGTCGCAGTTGTGTTCCTGACTCTGTACTAAATAAGCATTTTATGTGTATTCTAACAAAAACTGTGACTCTTGCTTTCAATCTCTGTGTTATTTTACAAAGTCATTTTTTTTTTTTAATTTTCTGTACACTTATCCTTTGGATATTACAGCATTTTATCCTTTGGATATTACAGCATTCTGCCCTGAGCAAGGATTTCAGATTCATTCTTCCATAATTTGCAATTTTACCCTACTTTTGCCTTCATTAAGTGCTTTTATTTTCAGGGTAATGTTGTATGTCAGATATAGTATCTTTCTTCATAAATCATGCCTGAGTACCATTATGAAGATGATAAAATTCTGAGTTTTTGAAGCAGGATCAACTGTATAATGTAATTACATTATAGAAATAGGTACAGTATAATCTGGAGAAAGGAGAAATTAACTTTATCTTGAGGAGATGATAGTGGAGTGGTAATCAAAAGAAGTGTTTGTCAGGTTACACTTCAAAGTAACAGAAAAATTTAACTAGTATGCGCATCAGAGAAAGTCTGTTCTAGACAGGGGAACCAAATGCATTAGAAAAATTATCTTAAGCCACCTGGGTATACGTTTAATGAACTTAAAGCTTTATTAATGTTACTGTTTTTTGTTTGTTTTTTTATGAGGTCAAGGATTTGGAGGGAGGGAAGAAATGAGATTGTAAAGTTAGGAGTTGGATCACATAAGGTCTTAGAAGGTGACTGAAAAGTTATTGAAAAGTTTAAATAAGAAAGTAGAAGTGTTGGGCCTCCCTGGTGGCGCAGGCAGTTGAATGCCACACTGTGAAGCTGTCCGCAGCCTCTGCAACATAGGTTTCATCCTGGCCGGCCAGGGAGAAACCCACATGGCGCAGCAGACCTCTCCTGTCTTGCCCGCTGCTCCCCTCAGCAGTGTATTTTGTCAGTCTGCCTGTTCTGTTCCCCTCTCTGTCTCTGGTGAATCCTCTCACCCCCTTACATCTGGCCTGTACCCTGGTTCTTATATAAATAAAATTTAAAAAAAAAAATCATTAAAAAAAAAGTGTGATCTGACATTTTCAATAAATTTATTATGATAGCTATATAGACAATAGATTTGAGAAATTGAGACCAGAGCATGGAAATCAGTTTGGAGGATTTAGCAGGGGACCTATTTATAGTAGTCCAAGGCAGATGGTAAAAGTTTGAACTAACTGGTTACGAGTACATGAAGAAAAAGATTTAGGGGTGAATGGAGAGAATTTTTGATTGATTGGCTCTAGAGCTGTGGTGAAAGGAACAGAAGTTTCTAGAATGATCCTCCAGTTAATTTGGTAAATTTTGTTATCTACAAGGTGAGATTAAAATTTATATTAAGGTTAGAGAAAATTATAATATGATTATTTGACATGCCTCAGTGGTACTCACATCGAGATTTCATGGCAGCTGGAAATATATACAAGGAACTCAGGGTAGAGATAAGAAGAGCATGGAGACTAGAACTCTGCCATTAACTAAGGGCAAACAGGTAAGGAAGGTACAGAGGAGACAGAAAAGAAGTGTGAAAAATATTAATGATGGAGATAAAATTGAATTTCATGAATCAAAAGGAATATAAAGCAGTGACTTAATTTACATTAGTCGTCATGGACTTTCTTAATAGTGATTGAGAGAAATTGCATAGAAACTAGAGAAAGTGTGTAGCTTCAAAGAATTTTTTCCCATTGAGTGGGAGAAACTTCAGGGATGATGGGACTATGGGAGCAGGAGAGGCTGAGAGAAAATACCAGAAAATATGAATAATGGGCCAATGTCATTTAGTTTTGGATAAGATGGTGTTAAGAACATCACAGATAGAATATTTAGATTTAGAAAGGGAGATACTATTTCTTCTAGTAGGGAAGAATGCATAATATGGACCCAGATCATAATTTCTTGGTAAGGGTGAGCACGCAGTTTGCATGTCTGTATAATTGTCTATTTCCTGTGAAGTATAAGTTCAGATCATCTGCTAATAATTTAGTGTGCCATGGGGCATAAAATTGAAGAAAGTGGTAACAGTTTTCAATAGGACATGAAAGTAAATAGAAGAGGGATTTCACTGAAAAAGATGGTGACGATAACAAAAAATGTATTGGGTAGAGGCAAAATTATCAGTTTGCATTTTTGTTGAACAAATTTGTGCAGTTGGTATGATAACTCTCCAACAGGTCTTGGGTGGTCTGGTTAAGGTGCATTGAAGGATTGAAACAGGATGGAAAGTAAAAGTCAAGCTGAGAATTAGAAGATAAAGGATCAACCACGTCCATGATACATAGGGAAACAAGGGAGGAAACTTAAACTGGGAGAAAAGAACAAAATCAAGAGATAAGTTGAGAAAACAAATATGATAATGATAACTATTTTTTACTGAGGAAATAATAGTAAAATGATGTTATTATAAATAAATGTAATTTTCCAGTTCTACTTTTGTAATGATTTTAGTCTCAGAATTCTTACTTTGAAATGTACACACACACACCATAAATAGGTTGATAGTTGAAATGCTTTGGATTATCATTTTTAGGTGAAAATAGAATAAAAAATTGCTGTTGAATTCGTTTGTGACTTACTCTTAAGCTAAGTGGGCAGTTACTCCATTTCTCAGAGTAGTAGTATTCCGTTTATTAGAGTAGTATTAAAACCTTAGCAGAAAACCAAAACACAACAAGATTTCAAAATTATGTTGCATTGGTAAAGGAAGTTTTAAAATGCATTCCTAGCAGTTCTTGTCCCAAGATTGTCTGCCTGTGTCTGAGCAGGCATCCCTTTCAATAAACCTGCCCCTTTCAAAAGCTGTTCTCTGCCCACCTGTGTCTATGCAGGTGCCTCTTTTGTTTTCGTTTCTCATTTTCCTAGTATACCTCCCTCTTTAAAATGCAAAAATAAAATGACAGTAGATTTTTTTAAAGAGAAATGCTTTAAATAAAAATAATGCCAGCAAAATATGGAACAGAATAGGGCTTGGGATTCAACACACAGGGGTAGAGATGGGGTGGGATGTTTGATAACAGGTTGATATAGCAGTATCCATTTAAACACAAACTAGGAAGTCTTAGCATGCAGAGGGAAAAAAATCACCACATTGTGACATTTTAGTGGGAACACTTGACTAGAATAGATGGTCCTGTACTAGAAATACCTCACAAGATACTTGGTGGCACCTTTGTCATATGTTTGTTGCAAGTGACAGTATTTTGAGATTAGGGTACAAAATTAATTTGCAGTGTTACTTATAAAATTGTTTCCGAGGAAATATAAACTCCCTGGAAAGATGTTGAAGCAGCAGTTTATAAAAATACATAATTCTCTTATCAATGATAACTACATTGTAGAGATTTATTTTCTTAAAGTTTTGTTTATATATGGTCTGGTCTGGCATTTATTGAACATATAAAAATATTACTAGCCTAAGTGTTATAATGTTTAGGATTCAGAAGAGTCATTCATCTAAAAATAGTTTAGATACATTGTTTTTAAAATTGTCTCTTATAGAATGATTTAGCTCTAATTTTGTAAGAATGTCTCTCATACTATTTATGTTCTCTTAAAATCACAATATTACTTAATTTATCCTGACAGGCCATGCCTAGTTTATATGTTTATTGTAACATTGTGAGAAGAGTACTAGGATACCTTAAAAAGCAAACAGCCTACTGGAACTAGATATGAAAATAAGTAATTATAATAGAAGGAAAAATTAATAGCAAGCAATAGCAAAATGCTATGGGAAGGTAAAAGGGAATAATGATTTTATTCTGCCCAGGGGACAATGTAACATTTCATCTGGGTTCTACAGCAGAAATTAAATCTAGATTCATAAACAAACAAACAAAAAAAAAAAACTAGGATATTTCAAGCAAAGAAAGGAACGTGCATTAACAGTGTATAAAGACATATTTAATTGACATGTTATAGTAACAAATTTTGGCAGGAGCATTAACTGTTTGGAGAATACAGTAGACATGAAATAAGATGTTTCCAAAGTATCATTTTTAAAAATTCATGAGCCCAAAATCTTACTTCTGTTGTCGTATTTAATTCTTTTATATTGGACATAATGAAAATGGAAATGATTTGAATAAATAAAAATTGACTTTTGGGGGCTATTCTTACAAATTATATTTGTTAACATAACTTGTAGCTTTAAATTTTAGCTTGAGTTTATAATTTTACTAGGACAAATGACTCAAGTTAACAGATGATGCTAAAATAGAAACTGATGTGTTAAACTACACGAATTACAAAATACTTAGCAGACTTAAAATTGAAAACTGAAGAAGAGTTATAAAATATATAGGAAGTACAAAGGGGAAAAGAGAATTATTTTGAATAATGAAAGATTTTAGAGAAAATTAATGAAATTCAAATGTGTATGATGCTTTAGAAGGGAGTTGAATGTTAAGTTCTGGAGTAAACTATCCCATCATCAAGAAATGAATCCAAATGCATTGTCTGTAAATAAAACTTGTTTACCAAGCTGTTTTGTTTTTACCATTAAATAAACAGATTGGCCTATTTTTACAGAACCATAGGTACCTATTCTTGTGAAAACATTTCCCTAACATGTTAGGGATAACATGTTGGTTAGGATAAAGAATCCGTTTCACTCCTCATTTTGTGTTAATTATAGGAATGGAAATAAAAGCCAGAAGGACACAAAGTTGTAAATAATTTTTAAAATTATAAACTGGAATGTTAAAGGAAAACATTAAAAATATAACAGGACCATCTAACTAGTTTAAACCCACCTTTCCCCCCACACTTTTTTTGCAGAAGCAGGAACTAAGTACACAAAAGACAAGTTTAAAGATAAACTGTTCAAAACTTGTGAATTTAATTCAAATGCCTGGATTCCACATCTCTCTTTTTCTATAGTTAGCATTTTTGTGTTTTGCCTGTATCATCTGTCCTTTAAATTAAAAAAAGATTGGCATTACTACTTTTAAAAAATATAATCTAGAATCTTTGAGAATGCAGTTTAGTAGGGTAGTATGGGCTGAAGTACTAAAGACCTAGTTGAAAAAAATTCACAGTGGAAAAAAGTACTCATCTTTATAGGCTTGGTTTGGGATTTTTACCATGCTTTCTAAATAGCCTTTAAAAAAAATCCCACCTATTGAATGATGTATGAACTAATAAGACCATGTGGATATTTCTGAAAGTTATATATAAATCTAATTTTTAATATGAGATCATACTAAAATATATTAAGAGTTTACTGTTTGTCTGATTTTTGAGTTTTATGTAAAATGAATGTATTCTTGATATCTTGGTGCCTTCATTCATTAATTGAGGGAGAGCAAGTGTTTCTGTGCATAAACAAAATCTAAAAGTCTAGCTGTACTCAGAAAATTGAAATTTGGAATAAACTCTAGAATAAATACTACTCTTATTGTCTAATACAACTCTTATTCTGTAATTAAAGTGAAAGCCTTTTTAAGGGTGAAGACAATGAGAAACAAGGTAGTGGCATGCAGCTAAGTAGACATCAATTTTAGAGAGCCTTTATTGCCTTCTTATTTGTTAAAAAGTGAAAAGGATAGTTATTGAGATTTTGAAAAACTTAAGTTCTTAAATTCTTGGTATCATCTTTTTCTTAGAATATGGAGTGTTTTTTAATACTTGAACTTCTGAGGTTCCAGGAAATTTATTTAGAAGTCTAGGTAACTAAGCAGTATTTCTGAAGCATTTACGTCATCATTAACAATGGATTCAGGAGGTTGTGTTTTTTTGTTTTTTTTTTTTTAATCCACTAACTCATAATTTGGCCTAAAAGAAAAATGAGTTATGAGTCAAGGTTTACTTCTGCTTCAAAGCAATGTTATTAAAGGAGTTACTAGTTGATGGTTGGTGTTTGACTTGATTTATATAGTCAGGGATAAAATGCTCATTTTAAGGCATACCAGTTTTAATAGACTGAAAATGTAATTGGTTAAGGGGTTTCATTAGAAACTAAACCTTGGGGGCCTCCCCGGTGGTGCAGCGGTTGAGCACTGGGTTGCGAAGCTGCCTGCAGCCTCGGATCCCCGGCTGCTCCCCAGCCACCGGAGGAGGGTCCCACATGGCGCGCAGACCTCTCCTGCTGCCCGCTGCTCCCCTCAGCAGTGTGCTTCGGTCCTTCTGCCTGCTCTGCTCCCTGCTCTGGCTCTGGTGTATTCTCTCACCCTCCCGCGCTTCTGACTGTACCC
This sequence comes from Talpa occidentalis, assembly GCF_014898055.3. Taxonomy (NCBI): domain Eukaryota; kingdom Metazoa; phylum Chordata; class Mammalia; order Eulipotyphla; family Talpidae; genus Talpa; species Talpa occidentalis. Next base: position 82,199,096 of record NW_023602073.1, on the reverse strand, counting down.
AGTGCATGTATAAATAAATAAATAAATCTTTAAAAAAAAGAAAAAGAAAAGAAACTAAACCTTGGGGGCTGAAGTTGAAATAGGACACTGATACTTTGTGTGATGGCATATTTGTTGTCTTCCTGTGGTGCTGTGTGTCCAATTGGATGATCCATAAATATAATTTGAAATGAAAATGGTATCAGACTCTTATTATTTTGATGGAAAAGGCAGGTTTGAATGTGGACTACCAATTTAATACCTCCTACTCCATAGTAAGTGAAACTAATTTAGCTTAACTTTCTGGAATTTTGTAACAAATTCTAATTTAGGAGAATATTTTGTCATTCTGTTTCTCAGATGCCTCAAATACACAAGGCAGTGGCCTTTAAAAAAAATTGTATGGCCTTCTTGTTTTATGGTCTATAAATCTGAAACCAAACAACTTTAAGGATGGGAGGAACAAACAACTATCTGGACAAGGGCATTCCACACTATAGTAAAAGCAAGTCCCGTGTTGGGATTATGCTGGAGGAGATAGAATAACAGCAAGCAAACAAGTTTTAGGACTTTGACTAACTTTCACATGGAAAGTATCTAGAAGATTGTAAGCAAAATGGCATCATTGATGTTCTCAGATAATCACACTGACCACTGTGTTGCACACAGACTAGGATTTGGCAAAATTTTTTATAAAGTACCAGACAGCAAGTATTTTCATCTTCATGGGATTTACAGTAGTCTTTTACATTGTTCAGCTCTGCCATTGCAGCAGAAAAGCTGCATAGACAATACATTGAAAGTGTAGCCCTGATCTAGTAAAACTTAACAAATACAAGTGGTAAGCTAAATTTGTCCTCTGGTTTATAGTTTGCTAGCTCCTAACATAGACCCTAGTGAACCAAGGTAAAAAGCATGTCGTCAACTACGAGGTCTCTGCAGTCATTCAAGGGAGAATTTAGGGTGGTGGTGGAAATAGCAAGAAGTGATATGATTCTGGATATATTTGACTATAGTACCATATGATTTGCTGAGCAGCTTCTCTAGAGTATGAGAGAGAATAGTCAGGTGTGTTGCCTATGATTTTTTAGAATTTAAATTAGAAAATATTTGCTTAATATTTCATATTCTACTTTTAATGTAAGAATATTTATCATTAAAATCTATTTGCACCTATTAAGATTATGCTGCTTGAGTTTGCTTGGGCCTGTGTAACTGTTTTGTTCTTGGTTTTCCTTCTTAAGTCGAGTTCTAATAGGATAATTTAACTTCTGAGTTCCACAGTTGATCATTGCACATTTTCTTACTAGGTTTCTCTGTGGCTGAAAGCATATATGTACTGGTAATGTGGTTTAGGGCATTAATTCACCGTCAAGGGAGAAAGCAAAAGATGTTATCCTGTTAATTTCCACTCCATCCTCCCTGTTGGATTTGCTTGTTTAGAAGCACTTACCAACTTCCTTTACTTATATGGAGACTTGTTTTCTAATTCTGCTGCTAAGGTATACTCACATTGGACTTCTCATGAATTGTAAATCATATCCTCTTTTTTTCTGGATTTCCTTTCCCAAACTCCTGGTTTTGCAAGGATTAAAAAAAAGTAGAGGACCTCCCCTGGTGGCGCAGCGGTTGAGCGCTGGGCTGCGAGACTGCCCGCAGCCTCTGCAGCGCCAGTTCGATGACCGGCCACCGAGGAGGGTCCCACATGGCGCGACAGACCTCCTGCCCTCACCTGCTGCTCCCCTCAACAGTGTATTTCGTCCGTCTGCCTGTTCTGTTCCCCGCTCTGGCTCTGGTGAATTCTCTCACCCTCCCGTGCTTCTGACTGTACCCAGTGCTTGCATAAATAAATAAATCTTTCAAAAAAAAAAAAGTGGAAAAGAAACACGTGTAAAAAGTCTTTGTATATCTGAAGTGTTTTGTCCTCACAGTTAATACAATTGATAGCTAGTTTAATTGTGCATAGAAATCTACATTAAAAAAACATTTCTTTTAGAATTTTAAAGGCATGTGTCATCTATTGTTCATTTATAACTGATGAGAAATCTAATGTCTGAATTTCTTTTGAAGCTAACTTGATAGTTCTCTTTTCTCCATTTTCACTTTTGAGAGCTCTTGTTCATCAGTTGCTGGATATCTTCATTTGGCCATCTGTCTCATATTTCATATTTTCTGTTACTGTTTTGATCTAAATTCTTGGTTATGTATTCAGTTTTAACTTCAAACTTTATCCTGAATTTTGTTACAGATAACAAATTCTTTCTTTCCTCAAGTACCTTATTGTTCTGATTGTTCTTTTTCACCTATCCTTGTTTTATGGATTTATTTTCTTCTTGAATATCTAAAGATACTAAACATTTTTCTTGAAGGTTTCCTTTAAGTAAAATTACAGTTCTGGTTTCCTTTAAGTAAAATTACAGTTATTGTGATCTTTTTTCTTTATGTTGATAGTTTTCTGTGTATATCTGATGGTCCATTCATGTTTATGTTAATTTGTAGTTTAGTTTCAAAAGCTAAGAAACCTCATTATTGGGAACTCTTGTGACTGGAATTTCTTTGTCTGCAAATTATATTTTAAAATAAATGAGAGATAAATCATATGTTTTACTAAAAACATTTTATTTTATTTCAATTTTTTACTATTTCTTCTGGCATTTACACAGAACATGCTCACTCCTACTGGATAACTTATTCTTTGCACGGTTGCTATGGTGGAGGGAGCCATAAATAGGATAAAGATAACAGATTTCCTGAACCAAGATTTGCTTTATTTTTTTAAATATTATCTTGGTCATTCTGTCTTATTTCATTTATTGAAGCTATTTTGCATTATAAATTATGTGTCCAGGTGTGTATCATTAACAGGCATCGTGTGTATATACTACATCAAGTTTACTGCAAAAGTCCAGTTTCATCCCTAAGGATCTTTTATATATGGCTTTCCAGCTTCCAGATTATGTTGCATTATCACATACTTGAATTCCTTTCTTCCATTCATCTTGTTGTTAAAAGGTTTCTCCTCTCTTTATTCCTTTACTATACTATACCTTAGGAAGGATATAAAGTTTTAGAAAGAATAAGAAACAAATATGCCTAGACTATCATCTTGAACCAGGAACCTTTTTTTTTCCCCAATAGATTGTTGTTCATGATTAAGTACTACAAATGTATATTCTTTTAGTTGACAAATAAGTTTGTGTTGATAGCTTCATTTAACTTAATTCTATCCAACAGCTAATTATCTAAGAGTGCTTATATACCTTTCTCTCCAGCATCTGTTTTTGGCTTCATAAGAGAAAAGAGACTAATATATTAGCTAATTGGAAGCTGTTAAAACACTACATTTATTTGTTTTTATTGAGTTTAATTGATATATAACATTTAAGTTTCAGGTATAGAATGTAATAATTCAGTATTTGTATATATTGTGAAATGGTTACCACAATAAGTCTAGTTAACACCTATCACCGTACATGGTTCTAAAAAAATTTCCTTTTTTTTTTTTGTGGTGAGAACTTTTATGATCTACTCTTAGTAACTTATATACAGTACAGTATTAACTTACTCACCATGCTGTACATTATATCCCCTGACATTTCATAATGGAAAGCTTGTACCTTTTCACCTCCTTTACCATTTTGCCTGCCATCACTCCCTAGCACAACTACTAGTATGTTCTCTGTTTCTGTGAGTTTATGTTTAAGACTCTTCATAAGTGATATAGAACAATTTCTCTTTTTCTGACTTTTTTAACTTAGTATAATGTCTCTAGAGTCAGTTTGTTAATTTATCATACAAAGTATAACTATTAAACACTAGAGGTCAAAGTTAGTGAATTCTCATCAGAGAGAAGAAATATGTATAGAAAACCAAATTTATAGTCACACATTTTTTAGGTAGGCATAGAGCTAAAAAGAGGGCTGCATTGATCTTATTGGCTGGTATCATCTGGCTGAGATAACCTGATATATATTATGTCTATCGTCAAGTGAGGTTTCCATGCAGACCAGAAAATTAAGTATTGATTAGGACATTATTTTTCTTGGGTTTAACTTGAGATCCAGAAAGTCTTTCTTGATGTTGAAGTTCTTTTTGTAGGTGACATTTTGATTGTGTTGATAAAAGTTCAAGTAAGATAGTATAGTGAATTAATTAGTTACGAGTTTTCTAAGTTCTCTGGAGTCCCACCAAAGCCAACCTAAATAATTTTGTGAAACTTTTCAGCCACTTGTTGACAGATTCTCAAGTTTGCTAATACTACACTGCACATCAGTCTTCTCTCATTTTTAATCACATCTAGATTTCTTTCTAAATTTAATCCTCAAAACTACCACATCGCTACCATCACAAGCAGATATTATCTTAGCATCACTTTCAAGAAACTGATACTTAGAAGCTAATTGACACATCCCACAGTATATAAGTAGCAAACTCTAAAGCTAAGTTTTGATTTTTAGTCTCTAATATTTTTTTAACATATACCTAAAACAACTTTTGTTGTATGAAAAGATAAAGAAGTACTAAACTCTTGTTTCTTATTTGACTGTCCTTGAACAAATTAAGACTAATGAACAGTAAATATGTTAATTTAGGTTTCTCTGGTATACTTTGATTTTTTTTTCTCCCGCTTATATGCTAATGTCTAATTTTTAAATCCCTTTAATAAGTTTTATTTGGCCAATTAGTAGTACAAGTGAAATTAGGAAAATTCTTTCTGAAAGGAACAATACACATGTTAGCACCTTGGAAATGCCTTAAACGTAATTGTAATCAGAGCTGAATACAAATTATAATGATTATTTTTAAAAGTCTGTAAAATTCATATTTTAGTACAAAGCATCACCTCAGTACTCTCTTTATTGGCCTGGTACAGTTTTTTTATTCATAAAATATAATAAAACTATTTCCTTTAGAAATTCTAAGATTTTTGATGTTCACAGTATTTTTTTCTCTTCAATTCAGCTCATGCTATAAAATTTAACAAAACATTGATTTAGCTGTATTCCATTTGTTAAATTTTATTATAAATACATAGATTTGGTTGTTACTACACATTTTAATGCCCTCCTTTTCTTATTTGAATGTATGTTGCTAATTTCTCAAATCTTTGTGTGTGTGTGTATTATTTTATATGATATAAATCCATTTAACAGTAAAATAGTGGTTAACTGGGATTTTATTTCTAAAACTTATGTCATATCATCCAGACTTCTTTTCCATCATCACAACTTGTTTTCTCTTGGATGGTCTCCTGACTTGGTGAACCTTTCTCCCCTCTGCCAATCTATACTCCACTCATGTTATCCCCTTTCTTAAAACCATTTGATAAATAATTCCTAATAATGTCACAATAAACTTAAAGCTCCTTAGCGTGTATACAGTTAATATTTATATGTCTATTATCATATAGTAGACTCTAATGAGAAACCAAAGTAGTGGGCCTCCCCGGAGGCACAGCGGGTCGAACGCAACACTGTGAAGCTGTCCGCAGCCTCTGCAGCGCAGGTTCCATCCTGGACAGCGAGAATCCCACATGGCTCAGCAGATTTCTCCTATCTTGCCCACTGCTCTCCTCCCCAGTGTATTTGGTCCATCTGCCTGTTCTACTCCCCGCTCTGTCTCTAGTGAATCCTCTCACCCATTTGCGCCTCTGGCCTACAGTCCAGCTATTGTATAAATAAAATAAATCTTTAAAAAAAAGAAACCAAAGTTGCATAATCGGGCAATCATGAGCTATGAAGTGGCATTTTAAATAGTACAATCTTCTGCCAGATTTTTACCCCTAGTCAAACAAAATATTTGCTCTAAAATTTATTCTTTATAGTATGTAAATTTTTTAAAATGGCTCTTTATATATGCCATTTTATAAATACAGAGTATAATTAATTGTAAGTGGATTTCAAGTGTGAAGCTGTAGCATGATGATGGTTAATTGTGATTTAAGCCAACACTAGATTTTTAAAATACATATATAAAGGATAAGGTGCTATTTACTATAGTCAATAAGTAACTAAAGTTATTGTAGTGGTAATAAACATGGATTAAATATAACATACTATGCAGTGTAAAAGAAAACAAAAAATGTATGTAATTTATAAGGTTATATGTTTGTTATTACATGAAGGCAACAATTTATTTATACATTCTGTTATTTTCTTGTTTGATAATAAGTGAGAAGAGATGGAGGAATGGTGGTGGTAGCAAGATTTAAAAGTCTTGATTTTATTCATATATTCCAGATTCCCTTTCTTGGCTTCTTAAATTTTGATTTTTTGGATATAACTAGTATGTCATCAGGAAAATAGAATTATCTGAATAATTTTTACTTTTTGATTGTTAACATGTAATCTTTAATTGAAACTTTTACATGTCCTTTTGAGGAACAACAGAAGTCTCTTGACCCCTTCAGATTTTCAGACACAATTCCTAAGCAAACTATCCAGTAATTTATATTTCTTGAAGACCAAACTAACCTTAAAATACTTATAAATTTTAAGTTAGATAGTTTTAGAAAGATATCTATAGAGCTTCTAAATATCTGTGATTCAAATGAGCAGCTGGAAAACTGCGGATGGTGAGGAGGGAAGCCTCCCTCCCTTTATTCAGTGTGGAATCATCACTTAAGTATGAAATATATCCATAAGGTTTATTAACCAGAATTCTCCTGTGAACTATGCCACTTTATATAACTATAATAATGTATGCATATAAGGAGCTATTACTTATTCAGTGTATGTGTGCATTTGCAGGCTGATGTCATTTTTCAAACAAAGCACCGCATTTTGTTTGATTTTTACTTTTATTTTAGAAGACTTGTGTCAAAGTCTAGAAACTTTGAAAATAGTGATCATGTAAAATAATGTGATAGGAAAAATATTTAAGATATTTTTATATCTTAAACCAATTTAGCCTACCTCTGAATGCATTATTCAACCTCTAGGGGAAATTGTTTGATTTAACTTGCTTTTGTCAATTTATCCTCAGTCTTATGATCTGTTCGGGCCCTGAATTGTCTAATTCAGTCAAGTTCTGACTCTTAAAATATCTTTAGGTATGGGAATAAGTAGTAGAACTTTTTTTTTTTTTAAGTTGAGAACATTAATAATATTGGAGTTTGAGTGATATTTTTCAAACAGCTAAGTACTTGTATATGTTCATGTAATACACTATGGAAGATACTGTTCATGTTTGTGAAATAATTGTAAAGAGGCATTTTTTGCTTAAATCCTGGTGTTTCTGTCTCTGAATTTTTTAAAGATTCAAGTTGGCTTTTTTTAAAAAAATATATATTACTATTTAGCAATATGTGCTGTTATTGAATTATCTGTTTTGACTATAGAAACGGAAGTATAATGAATATGTACTGAGTAGTCATGATACTAATGCTTAAGCTTTTCTTACTACTTTTGGGCTTAAGCTTCTAAAACCTTAGGATTAATTGCTTTTCTTGCCACCATTTAAGAGACCCTTGAAAACTGTTTTGTTTTGTTTTTTGTCACGGATGCAGTTATACTTTGAAGAGGGAAAAAGAAGAAAATTAATGCTAATTTTCATATAATTTGTTTGGTCTTTAGAACAACTCTGTAAAGAAATATAGTGATATATCCCCATTTTACAAACACAGACTCTCCAGGTTCAGATTTGCATGGCAAGGAAGTAGTCAAATGATAATTTGACAATTGTTTATTAGAGTCCAGAGTATGGTCTCTTTCTTCACCATGCTGAAGATTTTAAATACACTGTTATTTTCAAATATTTTGTTTGGCCATCCTTAGAATCTTGTCATGCTTTAGAGGAAAAAAAAAGTTAGAAAATGTGTTATTGAACAATATGATTTTTAAATAAAGTACCTCTTTTAAAAATTTTTAGTTTATTTTAGCAGTCATATTGAATATGAATGCCAAGTAATACGATGGTACTTTGGAATACTCAGATTTACCTAATGGAAAAAGTAACAGATTGAATATTTTTGTTATTGTGAAGCAAGTTCTATAAGGAGAGCAAGAATAAATATGGGAGCACAAAGTAAATGACTTAGAAATTTCCTGACTTGGAGTCTTCCTCTGCAAGACTGAAACTCCCAGTACCTAGTGTAAAGCTGTAATCTTGGGTGCTAGTAACTGCAGGAGGGAAGAGAAACCTTTGTTAGACCTTCCCTGCTTGAACTCTGTTTGGTTTTCTTAGGAAACTTTGAATATTCCTTCTAGATTTTTCTAAAAGCGAGCAAGGGGAGGTCTTTGGGGATCAGTAGATCACCATTAGATTAGTGATCCTTGCTTGTGAAAGGAGGAGGTTGCTTCTCTGTTAAACTGCATGTTTGTAGACTGAAGAGGAGACTGCTTTGTTCAGTTTGATATGAGCAATTGAAAAGTTAATGTTGAAGTGCAATGAAAGGGATTAGAATAGATAAGATTTGGGATATCTGAATACTTTTATCTAAATCTTTATATAATAGGTCTTGGGTTCAGATAAAATATAACTGACAGACAAAAAAAAGTATATTAGATCCCTTATATAATAAACTGGACTATAGAATTCCCTGCTTTATTTTATGTTTTAAGGAAATATAGCACTTGATTTATTAAAGCTAAGAAGAGAGTTCATAAAATTAGAAATCAGAGTGTATATTCCTAATCAACAATAGGAGGTGATATTGGTCACCTAATTGCCTGTAGATTTTTTTCCCATTGTACATTTTTTGGTAAAAATATAGAGATTATTATTTCCTTTGTGATTAATAGACTGAAAAATTGCCTTGTAAGATATTTTTCTTCTGTAACAAGTAAATATATAATGCATTTATTATTAACTAGTCATCATGCTATATCTCCATTTCTTATCTATTTAATAACTAGAAGTTTGTACCTTTTAAATCCCTTCTCCCATTTTACCTACTTTCCAACCCAGCCCCTGGCTGTTGTTTGTATTTGTTCTTTGTATTTGTGAGTTTGTTTTCTTTAGGGCCCTTTTGAATTTCTTTTTAATATTCCACATGTAAGTGACATTATTGATTTTTTTTCTCTGATTTACTTCATTTAGCATGATGCATTCAAGGTCCACCTATGTTATCACAAATCGCAAGATATCATTCTTTTTTTTTCCAGTGGCTGAATAATATTCCATTATATACATATACCACATTTTCTTTATCCATTCATCTATATCAACAATTTAATTTGCTTCCATATCTTTGTTAATGTAAATAATGCTGCAGTGAACATGAGGATGTATTTATCTTTTTCAAGTTTGTGTTTTGTTTCCTTGGATAAATACCCAAAAATAACAATTACTGGATCATATAATTCTATTTTTGATTTTTTAATATTTATTTATGAACTGGGGTTCTTCTACATCATGAGGAGGGGTGAGAGAGTGTTGAGAGGATTCACCAGAGACAGAGTGGAGCAGAACAGGCAGATGTGCTGACATACACTGCTGAGGAGAGCAGTGAGTGAGTCAGGCCCGGGATTGAATTCAAGTCAAGCAGTGACAGTGCTGAGACTTAATCCCCCAAGGCCACCGGGGAGACCTCTATTTTTAATTTCTTGAGTAATCTCCACACTGTTTTCCATAGTGACTGCACCAGTTTACATAGCCAACTATGGTGCAGTGCATTAGAGTTCCCTTTTCTCCACATCTTCACCAACACTTATTATTTCTGAGCTTATTGATAGTAGCCATTCTATCAAATGAGGTGATTTATCATTTATCATTGATTTGCATTTCCCTGATAATTTGTGATGTTGAGTGCCTTTTCGTGTACCTGTTGGCCATCTCTGTGTCTTTGGAAAAATACTATTCATCTGCCCATTATTTAATGGGTATATTTATTTATTTATTTATTTTTAAGAGATTTATTTATTTATGCATACGAGAGCCAGTGTACAGGCCAGAGGTGCAGGGGGTGAGAGGATTCACCAGAGACTGAGTGGGGAACAGAACAGGCAGATCGACCGAAGTACACTGCTTGAGGGGAGCAGTGGGAGAGTTAGGAGGGGTCTACTGCGCCATGGGGGTTGCTCTCTGGCCGGCCGGGGGATCGAACTGGAGCTGCAGTGGCTGCGGACAGCTTCATAGGTAGCGTTTTAACCCCTTGAGCCACCAGGGAGGCCCTAATGGGTTTATTTATCTGTTTGCTATTGAGTTGCATGAATTCCTTGTGGGTTTTTTTTGGTTTATTTTTTAATATTAACCCCATGTCAGAGACATGACTTGCAAAAATTTTCTCTCATTCTGTATGCTTCCTTTTTATTTGTTAATGATTTCTTTGGCAGTAGCTTTTTAGTTTGACGTAGTTTCCTACTTGTCTATTTTTGCTTTTGTTGCAGTTGCTTTTAGTGTCAAATCCCAAAATCATCACCAAGAAGCACTTGACACCTATGTTTTCCTGTGGAAGTTTTATGCTTTCAGAATGAGGTCTTTAGTCCTTTTCAGTTAGGGTTTTTTTTGGGGGAAGGGTAGTAAGGAAATAGTTTAGTTTTATTCTTGTGCATGTGGCTGCCCAGTTTTTCTCAGCACCATTTATTCAAGAGTCTGTCGTTTTTCTGTGATTTAGTTTTAATTCAAACCATAGTGCTATCTGATGTTCAAACAGGAAGTTTGTAAATAATGATTTTTGCATTATTTTCAGTAGCATTCTTAAAATGAAAAATACCTCTCAGGTTGTTGCTATCCTGAAAATTGTATTCTTAGAAAAGTACAGCTTAATTCTCACCACATGTGATGACTTTTTTTTTAAATGTTCATCAGCAAAATTATCCTTGTTTTAGGACATATTTGGCACTATGGATTCAAATTCAACTTTTAATAACTTGAATTAACCTTGTGATTTTTTTTTTATGCTTAAGAGCCAAGATTATGTTGCTGGCATCCATTTTTTAAATGAATATGTCATATTTTGTTGGTTATGAAGGTGATTAAAAGAGTGGGCTTTAGTGATAGAACCAGATTTCAATCTCATCTCCAATACTAGCTCCATGACCTTGGCCACTAGTTTTGGTTCAATTCCTTTTAGATAAAGTATTTGTGGTCCATTTTAAGAGAGAAACTATCTCACCATAATCCTTAATTTGCTTTTATAGATCAATGCACTGTTACCCGGACATACCTGTTTCTTCACAAGTTCTGGTTCTTCAGTGCTGCATACTATTTTGGTAACTGGGCCTTTCTGGGGGTAAGTACAGGTATCCCACCTTTGACTTGACTCTTAGTGGTCCGTTTGTATTATAGCAATACCATTGAAATTTAAATGCATTGCAGATAATTTCAGATTTGAGAAGTAACATATGGCTTATTTAAATTTATAGGTATTCTTAATTGGATTGATTGTGTCCTGTTGTAAAGGGAAGAAATCAGTGATTGAAGGAGTGGATGAAGATGACTCAGACATCAGTGATGATGAGCCCTCTGTCTATGCTGTGTGACAGCCTCCCTGAAGGTTTTTAAAATATGACTGAATATCTGTTAGACATTTTTAAAGTGTTAAATTCGGACGAACCAACTAGCTTTCATCAGAAATGGGAGCATGGCTATTAAAAAAACTATATTTTTTATCTATGTTTTCTGAAGTAACATTATTGTATCATAGATTAACATTTAAAATTGCTAAAATAATACAATGTAAATATAAACTACCGGCTTTGTGAAGAAATGTTGGTGAATTTTTTTTTTCTCTAATGTATAATAGTGTTGAATTGATTAAAAATATTCTAGAATTAATATTCCATTTGTCACTTTTTAAAAACATAAATCACTTGTATCTGTGCCTTTGAGTCTCTAGAGTAATGTGGAATTCTACTGTGTCTGTATCTGATTATCTAAAAATAGCATTCACAATGTAGCTGATAAATAAATGTTATTCCCGTATGCAACTTGTTTTCTATTTTCTACATAAAATCCTTAGTGCCATTCAAATAGATTTTATAAACATATGTCAAATTATTTGATGCCCTGAGACCATGGCATTTCAAGATGCATTATGTTGTTCTGAAATTAATCCATTGAGTAATCTTTAGCACCTCTGCAGTATTAAAGGCATAGGTATTATTATTGTAGGTGGCTAACCTCAAAATTTTTATTACAACATATATGGGGTTATTTTAAGAATAATTAATCCTAAAATATATTAGTTTGATACATGACTTCATATTTAGCTTTAGAGATCTTTTCATTCTAAAGATTTGGAATTTGCAAAATGCATATGCAAAGCTGTATAACATCAATAGGATATTTTGAATACATTCTGAATAGTGAGCAGTCATCATAAATGATACCCTAGTTTACTGACATAAGGAAATTAGAACTCATAAAAAGCATATCCTGTGATCCTTGAAATAAAATACCATTAAGTTTCTGAAAAAGAATTAGGAATTAACAACCATCTCCCACTTAATTCCTCTTTAATTTTTGTGCCACTCTACTCTCTTCTGATTCTCTGGCTCTATAGCTGTGCCTTCACAGCCTTTATGTTTGACTTCTGCATATACCTTTTAATGTTATTCATGAGGATTTCATTCCCTTTTGTTTTTATTTTACATTTTCTTTCTGGTCAATCTCACATACCCTTGACTTCCAGCTACTAAACTCCAAACTTTTACTTACCTACTAACTGGAAATTGCCTTGTCAGTTGCAACATGAAAATTGAATTTCTCATTTTACTGGGCATACCAAAATTTCTTCTGTATTTTTTTTTTTTTCACAGATGGTACCAGCACATAGCTGGTTACCTAAACCAAAAATGTACCGACCTTGATTTTTCTCTGTGTATACTTGACTCAACGACTAATTAAGTCATATTTATTTCTGCTTCCTAACTATGCTTCATCTCTCCTTTCTTAAGGCCATTAACTATGCCCCCTCCAAATTCTTAGGTTGAAGCCCTAACCCCCCCATATCTGAGAATATGACTGCATTTCGATATAGGGTCTTTAAAAAACTGATTAGGTAAAATGAGGCCATTAGGGGTGAGGCACCAATCCAATATAACTGGTATCTTTTTTTTTTTAAAGATGTATTTATTCATACATACAAGAACCGGGATACAGGTCAGACGCGCAGGAGGGTGAGAGAATTCACCAGAGACAGAGCAGGGAACAGAACAGGCAGACTGATGAAATACACTGCTGAGGGGAGCAGCGACGAGATAGGAGAGGTCTGCTGGGCCATGTAGGTTTCTCCCTGGCCAGCTGGGATTGAACCTGTGCTGCAGAGGCTGTGGACAACTTCACAACGCTGCACTCAACCACCTGTGCCACCGGGGGAGGCCCTAAAACTGGTATCTTTACAAAAAGAGGAAAAGACTTGAAGAATATGTGCTCACAGAGAAATAGGGTTTTTTAAGGACGCAATGAGAAGGAAATATCTGTTATCTGAGAAGGGCCTTTAGAAAAATCCAACCCTGCTGGTAGCTTGATTTTGAACTTCTAGCTCCAAAACTGAGAAAATAAATTTCTGTTCTTTAAACTACCCAGTCTATGTTATTTTGTTATGGCATTTTGTTTTATACTAATACACATGAATTTTGAACTTCCTAACTGAACTTTCTGCCAAGTTCCATCTTTCAACCTTTCCTGGGTAATTTAAATACAAGTCAAATTATTTCATTTCTTTGCTGTGAAAAGCTTTCAGTTATTTTAGAATGAGATCCATAAGCTGTCATATAACATTAAAATCTTCCTGGTGTGCTTCTTACCTGATTGTCTAGGTTCCTCTGCCATCTTCATGCCATTTGTATGAGCCAAGTGAACAAATACTCGCCATTATCCAAATGGTTCTGATTTCTCACATCCTCAATCTGTTGAATTCTTGCTTCTATGACACCCACCCCTTTCCTTTTGTCTTCTAAGAAAATCCTTATCTTCCAAATCTCCACTTTAACATTACCTCCTCTGCTTTCCCTCCCTAGGTTTCCCAGGGTAAGTTAAGTGCTGGTTTTTCCCTACTCACATAATATCCTCTACAGTATGTTATGATTTACTGATTTCATGTCTGACTCCTACAGACTGCAAAATCTTGAACATACATCTGGTTTTTCAGTTTTATCCCTATTTCCTAGAATAGTTCCTTGCATATGGAAAGGCACTCAATAGACGGGTAAATTTGCTACTTAGTAAGTCTTTATGTGTGGTTTAAACCTATATAAACTGCGTTTTGATTAAGGGATATGCTTTATATATAAATATGCACATACATAGTCTGTTTCTGAGTTTTGTTACTAAAAGTTTAGAAGCACTGTCCTATTTGTAGTGACTATAACCTGTATTTTATTACTTCTAAGGGTGGTGTATTTTTTTTAGACCAACCTCAGTTTTTTATTTTGCTAGTCATTTTTTAAACAATTTTTTTTCTTCTTAGATTCTAAAACTTTGCTTTTGCCTATTTAGAAATTTACTTTTATTCTAAGTTGTTGGTTTTCCTTCCCTCCAGGTCATGTGGAATGACTTTATATTTCTGAGGCTCTTTTAAGTGTTGTCATTTCCACTAATGAAGAACATGTTTCTTTTAATATTTCCTCAAAAATGCCTAATTCAGAAATCATCCAGAATGATGACTTTGTAAAAGGTGAATGCCCTCATTACATGCAGACTTCGTACAGGTGATTAATTTGTTCAGCATGTAACAAAGTACTAGTAAAACAAGGGCCTGGAACTGACTTCTTTCTCAATGCTGCTATACCAAAGTAAAGGAAAACACATTGTATTTTTTTTAAAAAAAGGCGCTCCAGGAAAATAAATCTTAAAAATATACTACTAAGCTCCTACTAAGTGAATGCTTTGTACAGTAACACAGTTTTAGAATTAGACCATAGAACAAAATAGATTTATTAAAGCACTGAATGTAAATATCAACCATAACAATGTAAAGCAACAATTGATTAAAAATGAAAGTTTGAGGAAGAGTGGTAGAAGAGCGACCTAAGGGAAAAAGGGACTGATATCCTTAATACTTCCTGCTTTATGGAGGATATGTGAGGGAGGATAGGAGAAGGAAAACAAGACTGTCTCTGTAGAGGGAACAAAGAAAAAATGTACGAGTGTATTAAAGTTAGTAAAAGTAACAAGTACATTACACTAGTAATATTGAAAAAAGGAGGGAGCTAGGAGGAAGTCAGTAGATACTTGAAATTTATATATTTTTTAAGTAGCAACATGTTTAAATGTAATAGACATTAATGATAAAAATAGATCAGGTATAATTTAAAGGAGAAATTCTATAAAGTGAAAAGTCATGGCAATTATACATAAATACAACTTCTAATTTCCTGGCAGCTAAGAGAAAAAGGAGACTGATGGATGATGAAGTTTTTATATTTGATGAAAGGAAGCACTCTAATTTTCCCTGATACAATTTTTCTGGCACTAAAATTTAAATGGAAGTACATTGTGAATTTTTATATATAGAATGTTAACAATGAACAAACGTCTTTACTAAAATTTAAATAGAAAGATATATGCAATGAAAAAGAATATGGGATATTCAGGGAAAATCTGGTTGACTACTAAGAAGTCTCAAAGTTAATTAACTTTGCATGTACATCATTTACTCATTCTACCCAGCAAATATCCACCTCCTGCATATTTCAGGCATTGACAACTACTGGTCGAGTTTTGAAGAAGTTAGCTCCCATCCTTTCAGAACTTTTGGTCGAGGAATTTGTAGCCTGTTGGCCCTTCACAATAACTGAATATTAACAACTCCATATTTCCCCCCTTAGTATTTTCTTGGGAAACACTTCTAAAACCACCGTAACGTTCAGCTGCAATTCACAGGGATTGTGACGACTTTATTTTTAGAATAAAGTCAATAATAAGTCACAGTTTAGAGAGAACATTTCGTTGGAGAACTAAACTGTTATGGTCAGGTATATAGCTTTCTGTGTGATTCTACATAGATTCATACCTGTTTCCCATCAACATTGAAGCTGTTGGATGGTATTCAAATCAAGGTTGAGCTCTGACAATGTGTATAAAGCAATGTTTTCTGTTCATAAAAGTACATTTTTGGTTGCAGGTGAGCAGGCAACGAAGTTAATACTGGAAAAAATAAAGAGGCACTTAGAGCTGCTTAATTTCTCCATCAATGAGCTTATATAAAGTATGTCAAGTGATTTTTTTTAACTTAGACAAAGTTCATTCCATGACTACCCAACTGTTGTCTCTACCATGCACCAGAAACTGTTCTTGATCCTATTCTAATACTATCAAATGTCCACATTAATGTCAGTTCCATTTTATATGTTTATTTTGAAGACTCCAAATGTGTGTGTGTGTAAATATATGCACACATCAACAAGATCTCAATTGATGAAAGGGAAGACCATTCTGCCCAGTAAAAGAATAAGGGAAAGGTAAGTTTATGCCTGATGTATTCAATAATTCAAATGGTGGCAAAACTATAATTGTCTGAAAACCTGTAATGAGAGATTTAGATTTAGATTTAATGTCAAATTGAACAAATATCTGTTTAGTATGTATCAAAAACTGCTATGAATTAGAGATGCATAAATGAAAAATGGTGCTTATTCTCAAAAGGTATTTAGAAACCAGGAAGCAAGTAAATTAAAAAATATAACTTTTTTTTTTTTTTGCAACAAATGCAATAAAAGCTGTTAAAGAATGCAGTGAAGTTAAGAGTTACATTTTGTTAAGGTTTAGAAAGGCCTAAGACTCTTGTGATAAGCAAATACTAATCTAATTATGGGCAATAAATTGTCCAAGCAGAAAGAAATGGGTTTCCATTTAGTCTGTAACAACTTTAGTGGCAAGGAGGTAACTGTACGGAGATCCTGCGGTGGCTTTGTGACTGGGGAGCAGCACTGCAGGAGAAGTGAGTGGAGGGCCTCCCCTGGTGGTGCAGGCAGTTGATTGCCACGCTGTGAAGCTGTCCCCAGCCTCTGCAGCGCTGGCTCGATCCCGGCCGTCGAGCTAGCAAGGGTCCCACATGGCATGGCAGACCTCTCCTGTTGCCCCCACTGCTCCCCTCAGCAGTGTATTTCATGAGTCTGCCTGTTCCCCGCTCTGTCTCTGGTGAATCCTCTCACCCTCCCATGCACCTGACCTATACTCCGGTTCTTGTATAAATATATAAATAAATCTTTAAAAAAAAAAAAGAGTGGAACTAGTAACCAGGAGCAGCCTTACCAACATCTAGTTCTCTAACCCTAAATCCCACTCAAAATTAAGTTCAACCCTGGGATAAAGAAGGGAACCTCAAATTGACATCAACTTTCATTTCCCCAAGTAGAATGAGAAATTGTTATAAATTCTATTTCTTACAAACTTTAATTTGTAAAACATTTTCACTTGCCAAAGCTACACTTTGTTGCAACACCAGTAAACATTTTGATTAGACTTGCCACCTAATTGTTCTGTAAATAAGTTACTCCATTAGCAGAATGTGGAAAGCAATCTGATATTTACAAGTGAGACCTTGAAATTGTACCCTACATTTCAGAATGGTAACTATCCCAGAGGGCTGGTGGTAAATATTACAAAGGGCCAGATGGTAAATATTTTATGTTTCACAAGGCTGCATAAGGACTCTGTCATATACATATATTTACTTTTTTACAGTCCTTAAAAATTAATTCACTTGCATTAAAATTAGCTTGGATGTGGCCTCCTAGCTACCAATCCCTGTATGACTCCACAATCATTTTGCTTAAAGTAGTTTACTAAACAAAGAAGTTAACTAATTTTATAGAAAACATAAAATCACAAGAAATTATATAAAAATCAATTTTTTCCAAATGCTTTTAGCATGCTTTGTAGTTTTTAATGATAAAACATAACTTTTATTCTAAGTTTGAAAGTGATATGACTTGTAAAGGAATTTAAACAATATAGACGTAGTAAGTCACCAAGAGAAATAATAGAATGTGCAGTGATCTCTAACTTTATTTGATCCGTTTGCTCCATATCTTCTCATAAGAAGCCCAGTTGGAGAAATGATGGACAACGTGAACTCTAAGCAAACTTCCGCTACTAATATTGTGTCGTATTTCTCTTTTTCGGTCAAAGAGAATTTTAAGTGAATCCGAGCTTGAAAATTGTAAGTACTAGTGATTTTTCTGTGTTACAGTTCCCTCATTGTAAAATTGGGATAATAGTACTGTTCTCTTTATGGAATTATTGGAGGCACTGAATTAGTATAAAGTGCAAAGTATAGTATAAAGTACAAAGTATAGGTGGTAAACTCAGTATTTGTAGCTATTATAGTTGTTTCTAAGATGCTTTCCTTTACTTCATGATGTTCTTTAGCCATCAGGACTCCAAGCACTATATATAAGAAATGTTCCTGTTCCTTAACCTTTGGATTAAATAACAATTGATTCCAAAACAAGCATTTAACTGCATGAAGAGCATAAGACACTTTAGAGAGTAAATATTTTTTTTTAAGATTTATTTATTTATGCACACAAGAACTGGGGTATAGGCCAGAGATGCAGGGGGTGAGAGGACTCACCAGAGACAGAACAGGCAGACTTACTGAAATACACTGCTGAGGGGAGCAGCGGGTGAGTCAGGAGAGGTCTGCTGCGCCATGTGGGTTGCTCCCTGGCCAGCTGGGGATCAAACTCATATTGCAGAGTCTGTGGATTGCTTCACATTGCTGTTCTTAACCACTTGCGCCACCAGGGAGGTCCCGAGAGTAAATATTTTTGAGACTTAAAAAAATACTTTTGTAATGTAAATCATCACTTTTTTTTTTTTTTTGCTTCAAGATCTTATTTTCTTTGAATTGTACTTCATTAAACACTAAATAATGAAATTTAGGGGGAAAAATCCCAATTATTTCAAGTATAGAAGCAGTCGCTTGTATTTAGAACATTTAATTACAAAGCACAAGTCATTGTGTCCTACCTTTTTCATACTGCTTTCTTGCTGGGTCACTTTGAAAAAAAGTTAGTCTTTGTCTTGTAGGTTTTATTTTTCTGTTTACTTTAATGTACAGGGTAAAAGGTTTTTTTCTATGGTTCTTCATGGGAGCATTTGAGTTAAAAACACTTGTAAAGCTTTTCTTTAGGAGTGAATAAAAATTGTACATTACTGTCGTTGCAGAGTACAAAAAGTAAAATTAAAATTAAATTTGCTGTCACTTTAGACTGGAATTTGCAGTTAAATTCATAAGCTTCTTTTTCCTCATACACCTCAAACAAGCTTGCTTCAATTTTTACTTGGTAAAAATAGAGAAGACAGACCTGGATCAAAAAAAAAAGCAACGTAAATTTAGGAAATTTACTTCTATAAATCTATTTTTTCATCTGTAAATTGAAGAAATACATTTATATTAACCCCAATAACATTTGCTAACTCCCAACTTAACACTGAATTAATCTATTAATAGAGTAGCAGGACTTGTTTTCTTTTCATAAGCATAATCAAAATGAATGATCATTGAAAGTTAACAACAAAATAAACTCAATCTAATGATCAACATACTGTGCTATCATCAAAAGGATTTACAGCACCCAGAATGTAGTAATCACTCAGCCAACATCAACAAATAGCTTTCTTCAAATTAGAACCTTAAAAAGACACAGGGTTTTGAATATAAAGTGAATTGGAATCTTTGGTAAAATACATTTTCTCCAGTTAGATACCCTTCCAACCCAGTTGTGTCACACATTAGCAAATACCTGCTTCAAGAATCCTTTTGAGGGCCTCCCGGTGGCGCAGCGGTTGAGCGCTGGGTTGCGAAGCTGCCCGCGGCCTCTGCGGCGCCGGTTCGATCCCGGCTGCTCCCGGCCACCAGAGGAGGGTCCCACATGGCGCGCAGACCTCTCCTGCCGCCCGCTGCTCCCCTCAGCAGTGTACTTCGCTCCTTCTGCCTGCTCTGCTCCCCGCTCTGGCTCTGGTGAATTCTCTCACCCTCCCGCGCTTCTGACTGTACCCAGTGCATGTATAAATAAAATAAAATAAAACATGCCTCTATAAAAAAAAAAAAAAAAAAAAAAAAAGAATCCTTTTGAGTTTGACCTTAGGCCCTTGGTTTGCTCTTTCAAGTTCTAATAGATAAGCTTCCCGAAGGAGTAGTTTAACTCAAAAATAGAGGTTTCTTTCCCCATTCATTTCATATTTCCTATGGACTTTCTGTGAACAGAAGTAGAGAGTTAAAAAGATGTATGAAGATAGCTAGCCCCTGCCTAAGGAAATTTTCCATTCAATGGTATTTTTTTCCCTGAAAGTTTTAATTAAAATTATACAGTATAGTAGGAACAGGACAAGTAAGTGTGGCAAAATTTAAAGACTGGAAAATATTAAAATCAATTGACTCCATTTTCTCTTACTGTTAACTCTTCTCATCCTTACTCCTTTCCTTTCTCCTAAAGCTTTAAAAACTGAAACACTAATTTTTCATCAATGCTGCTGCTGTGTAAAAATACAGTTTCACACTATCAATGATGAAAAACCCTCAGGAGCCTTTTTCAACATGGTAGCTGTCTGTTATCTCAAACTCTCCCCATTTAGTTGTTGAAGTAATTTCCTCAGAGGATTTTGTGATTCTCTCTTTCAAAACTATCTTTCTTTTACCTTTGGTTTGACAGAAAAAGAAGAAATTTCAACAATGGAGGCTCCACACTTCCCAGCATGTCTATTTTTCTACTCAATAAAAGCTATTTCTCACCTTTTCTGAGTCGTAATTGACTCTCTTTTTCTCCTGTATGTCTTTATGACTATATTACAAATTTTTGCCTTTAACTGAGCTGTTCTTAAGTGCAAAGGGCCATGGACTTTCCCTCCAATATATATAAAAACTATATTGAAAAAGTGCATCCGAACAACACATTTTACACCTGGATATGAATTAGTGCCCCTATCCTAAGTTTTTAGGTGAAGAAATCAAAAATTTCACCAAAAAAGTTTCTTTTCATTACATAAAAATCACGGTAACTTCAAATTTACACTTTCTGTTCTGACTGACCGTTGTTTTGAAATAGAGATATAAATATATATAAGCACTTTTAGGATCATTAAAGAAAAGAAAAATAACTGAAATCTCCAGAAATTTCCAGAAGGCTTGTTGGTACCAGATCATAACCCGACTTGTGCCAAAATAGCATATTGCTTATTTTGAGTTAAACAGTCATGAATGAATGATCTCCTAATCTCCCTCTCAACTAAGAGCAGAAATTTTCTTTGACCTTCCTCTTCTCTGTTCCGCCATGAAAGCAGGGGAAATATCTCCACGTGAAAAAAAGAAAAGTACTCTTTTTTCACAGAGATAGAGAGATACCCTTGTCATAGGGACCTGAAGGTCCCTATGCTTAGCTCATTAAATGAGTTGTCCAAACCAAAACTTTAATAATTTGCTTCCAGATTCTTCACAGATTTCCCAGTTGTCTAAAAACTAAACAAACTTGGCTGTTGTAGACATCCACAAGGTTCCATTTTTGTGGGCCTCCATGTGTGCAAAATTAAATTTGTCTTTTCTCTTGCTAATTTCTCTCATGGTCAACTTTTTTGGGGTCCAAAGGAAGTAAGGGGGAGATCCCCTCAAAATTTATTTAAACCACAAAGGAGTGATGGGAGCCCCTGAAAATTTCTTTACACCACAAAGGAGAGACTGGGACCATGGTGCATGCTTTGGCTATAGGGTCAGGCGTTATACTGAGGCTTTTCAGTTCTAAGGTAGCCAGGAGCATGTCTAATTTTTGACAAGAATAAATAACCAAACCTTGTCAGTCTCACATCTCTCCATCTCAATTCCATTTTTCTCATTTCCCACCCATTCTCAGCATCTTACTCCCATCTTCTATTTGCTGCTTCTCTCAACTTTGCTTGATCCTCCTGGGCAGTCTCTGCAGAAACCCACTGACCTGGAAGCATGTGAACAGCATTTTGACAGACCCTGCATTTGTATTTGACTAAGTGGCTTATTAGCTCTGTGATGTGGGCAGATTACTCTGAGATTTGTCAATAGTATTTGTAAAGTACCTGACTTTCAGTAAAAGGTAGCTGCTATTATCTTACACCCTGGTGTTTCAACCATCTGTCTTAGTAGTTGAAATAATGGTCTGCTAATTGATTTCATCCATCCATATTCTCCCAACCCCCCTAAATAAGAATGATGACTGTTGAGAATACTTAAGCATTTAGGCATTGCAGATGTTTTCTGTGAAAAGAAACTTTTGCAGTTATTTCAAGAGTTCTACAATTTTTGAGACTTAGCCAGTCTTTCATTCAACCTTTGATTAACAAATACTGAGAAGGTAATTTAGCTGTGGCTATGTTAACACTTCAAGATAAATCTTTACATTTATAACAGTGTTCCTATGATATTATTTGCCTGAGAGCAGCAATTTTTGTTATAAAGAGTTGTGATCACCTACCAATGCAAAGCTCTTTCAATTGGAAAAATGTTGATCTGAGACTACAAGGACAAATACAACCGACAAGACAGAATCCTTTCACATCTTCGAGGAAGTCACACTTCATAACTGGGCTTACTCATGAGCTCTCAAAAAAGCACAGATTTGATGACTAAATGACAGAGTGTGTGATGCTGATAATATAAACAGAACCTCATCAGCAAGGCTCTTGTCCACTTTTGGCTGAAGTCTATAGACATTGTTTACAAAATCCTGTAGCATTTTTGTCACAAATAATTTGTGACCTATGCTATGAAGAAGTTCTTCATCTGATTGTGAGCCTCTTGATCTGTTATGGCATTTTCCAGCAATCAACAGACATTCTAGAATCTACCTTGTGAAAGAAGTGCATAGCTCTGCTTAAATTCTTAACTGTACCCAAGAAGCTGGCAATCAGTTCTCCTGATCAATTTTTCTGGCCTGAATACCAACTGTGACTGTTTATTCCACCTCACTGGTAATCAAGCATGAAAGACATCAGGATTTTTACAAATAAAGGTGAGGATCCTTTTAAATACAAAAAAGCCTTAGGTAAACATCCTGTCAAAAGTTAAGGATTAGGGAATATTAACACTGGGCTTTGATTTATGATGTTGGAGTTTAAAAAAATACATATTAAATGACAAAAATAGATTTTTTTCACACCAGAGGGAGCATACTGCTCCATTCACATACTATAGAAATTATAAGCAACTATGTGACCTCTGTGTCCCCCTCTCCTGTTTCTCAAACCCTATGGCTTTGTGATTTAAGTTCTACGTAGTTTATACTTTATTATAAACAGTGCTAAAAAATATTAATGGAATCTACTTTCAAACACATACTTTGAAGTATTCAATCTTTTATTCTGTTTTTCTTATGCCTAGGAGTCAACATTTTTTTTCAAAACAAAAATATCCAGTATCAAATCATTTATGATAAATATACTTATTTTATACATGAGATCTTAGACCCCGTAACATGACAACATATTGTAAATCTTCAAGTGACACAGAGCTCTGTATGTGGTTGGTATGCAGCAAATGTGCTGAATGACCGAAGGAACCAAGGCTGTAATGTTTCATGAAATGCAGTGCAGGGATGTGCCTTTTTTATGTCAAGAAAGACATGATTTAAAAAAAAATAATTTAATTTAATTTTTAAATATTAAAAAAATTGCCTACTACTATATGTTTCAGGTGTGCATCATTGAGAATCAACATGTGTATAAACTACATTAAGTTTACCACTAAAAATCCAGTTCTTTCATTCTACCAGATAGTATGTATTTACACTTCATCTATGTGAAGGATTTGTTGAGTGCCATGGTGAATACAAAAATTAATACCTGGGCTAAGTGAAGCACAGTCTTTGGGGAGGAGTGAAATAATGAATCATTGGTTCATGTTCACAGGCATTTGCACAATGGCTTCAGCTTTGGGGATAATGCTACTTTTATTTATTTTTAATTGAGGTATAATTGGCATGTAGCATTATATTAGTTTCAGCTGTACAAGATAATAATTTGATATTTGTATATAGATTATATGCTTTCTATATAATATATGTAGCTGGTATTTATGTTACAAAATCACAAATCTAGGAGGAATCAACATTTTAATTTATTTTTAATAATTGCTTATTGAAATAACATTGCATTATAACATTATATGTTTCAGCTGTGCATCAGTATAAATCAACATATGCATATTCTATCCATTTCTATCCTTAACCACATAATTGATTCTTCTTACTCAATTTAACTACCCTCTTTCTCTTTTTGTCTGATAACCAACTATCACTTTGGTCTTGCAATTTGAAAGTCAATTTGTTTTATTTAATTCAGTTGTTTGTTTGGTTTTTTAATGTATCACACAGGAGAGAAATCATACGGTGTTTCTCTTTTCCTCCTGACCTATTTCACTAAGCCAAATCCCTCTGGGTCCATTCATGTTATTGCATGTATACTATGTATATATAAATACATATTCACACCTAACTAGTGTTTTATTTTATGTTTGTATTGATCATTGTATGTACATTTCATTCATATATATTTTTTCATTATCCATTTGTCAGTTGGTGGGCACTCAGGTTGTTTTTAGTTCTGAACTATTAAAATTAATGCTTCATAGGAGTAATAAACATGGGTGTGCATCAGCTCTTTAAATGACCAATTTTATATTTTTTTGTCTTAAAAACCCAGAAGTGTATTAACAGGATGATGTGTGTTATGGAATTTCTATTTTTAATTTTTTGAGGAATCTCTTTACTGCTTTCCATAATGCCTGCACCAATCTGAATTCCCATCAACTGTGTACAAGTGTTCCCTTCTCTCGACATCCTCTCTGACGCTTGTTTCTTGCCTTTTGGATGATAGCCATTCTCACCGATGTGAGGTGATAACTATTTGTTGTTTTGATCCATATTTCCTTAATAATAAGAGATGATGATCATCTCTCTTGTGCCTGTTGTTAACCCGTATGTCCTCTTGGGAGAATTGTCTGGTGTACACTTCGGCTTCAGGTTTATACTATTGATTTTAAAAGTAATAGAATCTTGCCAGCTTGGATGATAGTATTTCATGTCAAATTTCTTATACTGTGTCCTCACTTTTGGAAAAAATATAAAGATTGGTTGGTAGCGAGAAATCTGCTATTTCTATTTTTCTCACTTTAACTATCTTAAAATTTTTACTTTTGGTATGTGGAGGTTTTTTAATGAAGTTTCCATTAGTGAAAACTAAGTCCTAAAAGTCAATCTTGGTGTTAACTTTTCCAGTACTCTCTCTCCTCTTACTTTGATGTTTTCCAATGCTTGGTTCTTAGACTAGAAGTTTCAGCATAAATGTCAAGAAAACTGATGAGAGAAGGAAACTAAAGGAGAGGGCTTATCCAGATAGCATACTGAAGTGTCCCACATGTCCCAAGTTTCCACAGCAGTTTTCCTCCAGTCCATTCTGCTCCCTTTAGCTCATTGTGTTTTTGCTTTGTTTTGGGGGCTATTTTACAGTTTCAAGATGGTAAACCTGTTCTCAACTGTGACATCTTATTTTTCAGTTTGTCTATTAAAATGTTTATTACATGTTATATAATAGTTTTATGTTTTAATGTAATGATTCTAAAAATTTAATGACCTTATGGTAAATATTTTACATTTAATTAACTTACCAGTAGATATTTTTTCTGAAAGTCTATTTTTGTGCTCTAATGTCATCTCTTTAAAAACTTTTTAAATTCTTTTTTTGCTTACACTTCTTCCTCTAAGAGAATGCCTTGTTCTGTATGATCAGATTGACGTTTTATGGGGTTTACACGGTCCCCTTACGTGTATTTTGATGTTGCTTTGGTGGCTTCCTTGCTCATGTTATGTTCCTTCAATATTCAGATTGTTTTCAACCTTTTATCGCTGCTAGCAATGAGTGTCTATTCTTTTGGGCCAGTGTGATGGAGATGTCACCCATTGCCACCTTGGGAAAAGAGGAATTCTCTGCCAATGGACAGGAAAAGGGACAAATTAGCCCACCGTGCATTTCCTGCCTTCAGTGTCCCCTCAATGAGGCTATTAAGATGTGCAAGTCCCCATAAAACCAAAGAAAGCAAGCAGGAAAGTTTAGCCCACACTGCATCCTGTGTCCTTTCAGAGAAGCACAGGAAAAACAACATGCCTGAATCATAGGAAAAAAATAGGATTTCTGAGTCGCTTCTGGTATACTAGCTGCCCATGACAACAAATCCTTTACCTCCTCCCCTACTGGGGTCATGCCACCTTAGTTGTACCTGCTACACTCTTACCAGTTTGCCCTGCTTGTTCAAACCCACCACAGAGGTAAAGGAAGGGAGATACGGTCAAGGCCCCAGGAAATATATATATATTAGTTGACTTGACTCATTCTAATAGTTCTTTTTAACAGATTGATTCATATTATGTATGCAAAATATAATCTACATGTAATCATGTAACAATATTTTTTCCTTTTTATGAAAAAAGCCTGAGTTATCATGTTATGACTTTTCTAAAATAACTTGTTATTGGTTCTGTATATTTTAAGTTGAACCCAATCTTGGATCCAACTTAACCATTATGAAGAAAATAGAGACACTGCATTGTACTTCTATATAGACACCAAATTTAGACCTAAGGATAAGAAAGGTTTGAGATATGTCCAGTTCAGAGACAAATAAAATCTTAAATACCTCATTGTTAGGTAAGAAATAAGTACTTGCCACTAGGAGTCTCTCCCCACTAAGAATTGATTGGATTGCTTTATTATGGAAATAATAACCCTTATTTTATTTTTTTTCTAGTTGTCTTTAAAGTGTTATTTTTACAAATGCACAATCAGATGAAATACTGCTGTGTTATATAACCATTCGTGTGAAATATTCTTTCTTTGGGCTGTGCATTATAGCAGTCCCACCCAGTATAACATTACATAATCTATACATTTGACCATACACGCATACTGATTACAATTCAGTGAGTTCTCTTTCTCTCTCTCTCTCTCTCTATATATATATATATATAATACACACACATATATATACATTATATATTTATGTATGTCCTTTATATGCTCTATATCTATCTATATAATATATATCCTTAATCCTATTTATTGTCTGCCTGTTATCTATCATCTCAGTTGAGTTTCCCTCCCCCTTTATCTCCTTTTTTTAAAGTTTTCTGTACATCTGTAAACCATAATACATGCTGATCTACCAGTCAAAAACCTGGGGATCCAGGTTTATATTTTTCTATGTCTACTTAGCCCACGTTTATAACATATTTAAATAACTGTATGTAATCTATAGGTTTTTTAGATCTTTTCTTACAGGACATATTATGTATCTATTTCTGGGTCTTGCTTTCCCATTGCCTTACTTCACAAATCTCAAAATTCATCAGGAATATCTTGGATTTATTTACTTTTTTTTTTAAGATTTATTTATTTATTTATACAAACACTGGGTACAGTCAGAAGCACGGGAAGGTGAGAGAATTCACCAGAGCCAGAGCGGGGAGCAGAACAGACAGACGAAGTACACTGCTGAGGGGAGCAGCAGGCGACAGGAGAGGTCTGTCATGCCACGTGGGACCCTCACCAGGCGCGGGAGATCGAACTGGCACTGCAAAGGCCACCGGCAGCTTCGCAGCCCAGCGCTCAACCGCTGCGCCACCCGGGAGGCCCGGACTTACTTACTTTTTTAAAAAACTTATCCTAAGGTTTATGACCATTTTTAAAATAAAACTTTCTCTCTTTTTAAAGATTATTTATGCATATAAGAGCTGGGGTGCCGGCCAGAGGTGTGGGAGGGAGGAGGTGAGAGGATTCACCAGAGACAGAGTGGGGAACAGAAGAGGCAGGTTGACTGAAATACACTGCTGAGGGGAGCAGTGGGCAAGACAGGAGAGGTCTGCTGTGCCATGTGGGTGCTGTAGTGGCTGCTGAATACTTCAAAGTGCTGACACTTAACCCCTTGCACCATCCGTGAGGCCCTAAAATAAAACTTTAATTTATGAAATGCACAGATCTTTAGTGAATGATTTAATAAAGCTTTGATAAATATGTAACCAAGACCCCAACATGCCCATATCTTGGAAAGTTCCTGAATGATGCCTTCAAGTCCAGTTTTTGACTATCACTATGAAGATTCCTAGGAACATTTGTGTACAAGTCTTTGTGTGGGTAAATGCTTCATTTGTCTTCAACAAATATATTCATTTCATTCAACTCCGTCTTGCAGCAGGATGGCAGGGACATGTGTTTACCTTTTATTTAAGAAGCAAATTGTTTGCTGAAGTGGTTGCACCATTTTCATTCCCATCAGTAGCACGTAAGAGTTCTGTGCTAATTCTCACCAATACTTGGTGTGGCCATTCTTTTACTTTTAATTGTCCTAATACTGGTGTGGTGCTTTTCCTAATACTGGTGTGGTTTCTTTCCTTAATAACTAATGGTGATGCAGTATTTCATATATATATATATATATATATATATATATATAAAATACTTATATAATATATAAGTATAATAATACTTATATATATATGTATACTTACTATCTGAGAATATACAGTCCAGATACAAATTATGTAATTGCCAAATATATTCTACTAGTCTGTGACTCAAATTTTCTTATCAAATGTCCTTTTAAATAGCGATACTTAACTTTGATGAATCTCATTTACAGATGCTATTTTATGCTTTAAGTGTCATAGCTAAATTTTTATGTGCAAATATTTTTCAAAGATTCCCTGTGCTTTCTTATAAAATTTTACAAATTTAGATTTTTACATTCAGGTTTATGATCCATTTAAATTCATTTTTATATATAGTACAAAGTGTGAACTGAGGTACATTATATTGCATATCTATATTTTGTTGTTCCAGAACCATTTGTTGAAAATACTATTCTTTGGCCTTTGCACCCTTAGCAGAAAATCAGTTGTCCTTTGCATTTCTGGACTTTATTCTTTTCTATGAGACTATCTTTATGCCAATACTGTACTGTCTAAATTAATTTATAATAATTCCTAAAGAAAGATATGCTAAATTTTCTACTCATCCTCTTTTTCAAGGTGTTATATACTTTGTTGTTTCATAAACATTTTAGAATCAGCCTGTCAATTTCTTTTTTCTTTTTTTTTTTTTTAAGATTTATATTTATTTATTTATTTATTTATTTATTTATTTATACAAGCACTGGGCACAGTCAGAAGCGCGGGAGGGTGAGAGAATTCACCAGAGCCAGAGCGGGGAGCAGAGCAGGCAGAAGGACCGAAGTACACTGCTGAGGGGAGCAGCGGGTGGCAGGAGAGGTCTGCGCACCATGTGGGACCCTCCTCTGGTGGCCGGGGAGCAGCGGGCATCAAACCGGCACTGTAGAGGCTGCAGGCAGCTTCGCAACCCAGCGCTCAACCACTGCTCAACCACTGTGCCACTGGGGAGGCCCCTGGCCTGTCAATTTCTATAGAAATATTTGCTGGGATTTTGATGAGATTACACTGGATCTATAGATTAATTTGGAGACAACTGACATTTTAAAAATTTGAGTCTTGTAACCCATGGAGACAGTACTCTCTCCATTTAAATCTTTAGTTTTTTTTCAGCAATGTTTTGCAGTTTTCAGAATACAAGTATTCTACATCTTTTGACACATTTATCCTGAAGTATTTTGTATTTTTAATGCTATTGTAAGTGATATTTTTTGCTTCATTTCAGTTTTTGACTTCATTACGTATCACTGATATTTTATACTGACCTTGGGTTGTTCAACCTTATTTAACCCAGTTAATTGTTTCAACATATTTTTATGTAGATTCCACCTGCAAAGACAGTTTTATTTCTTCTTTTCCAATCTGATGCCTTTAATTTCTTTTTATTGCCTTTGGAGTCTCTCCTTTAAACTGCAATTTAAAGGTCAACCAATGATTTTAAGGCTTTTTTCCCCTCACAGATTTTGGGGGGTTTCTCAATGAATGACTCCTTACTTTTCAAGATTTTCTTTCTTAGTTTCCAAACACTCTGGCAGCCCTAAATTCTGTCTATTGTCACCTCAAGCCAATGATATGTTTCTGCTTGATTTCTAGAGGCTCTGTTCCAGTGGAATGAAGAGGGCCCATGTACTTCATTCTTTCAAGGCTTGACTCATTCCAATTTTTGCTTGTGGTCACTTTCCATTGCCTTTAAATGGTGCATATTAGTGTTCACATTTTGTACAGAATTTATAATTACTACATATGGCAAGGGGTGGAGGGCAGTCTCCACTGTGTCTCCTCACAACTAAGACAGCATTTGTCATAATCTCTAGAGGGATGTTTGATTAGAAAAATACTTAGAAAATGGAAGTGTGGTGCCATAAGTAAAAGTCCTATGTTTTTAAACTCAGTCTTTTTCTTCTGCCCAAATCTATAAAATTGTTAGCTTGCAAGCAGAGTAAAACCTCAGATTCCCCACAATCCTTGATAGAAGACTAGTCCAGTACCTATGACTCCTCTATGCTCAGAAACTAAACCAGTTTCATATTTATACACTGCATGATATTTCAGGATTTGTAAATATTTTATTCAATCATTCTCATGTTGATGTGAACAATTTTTTCCTCTCTAGCCCTCTGCTACTACAAATAATGTAACAATAAAATATACTCTTGTTAAAAAATCCATTCTGTTCTGGCATGTTTTTTTTTTTTCAATTGAATAGATTGCCAAGAATATGACTTTGTCCTTATTCCACTTTTGTTGTTTGTCTATTGACTATGTTTATAATCTCTTTAGCCACACAAAGCATTTAAAATTTCTGTAGTCAATTAAATCTATCTGTGCCAGTTGTTAAAACAATTTTTTTAGCTCTAAAGTCATTCCAAATGCTAGAGCTGAGACTTTGTAAACGACTTTTCTCCTTCTTGCTGGTTTTATGTTGGATTTGAAACCCAGGCTAATAGGACCCCTAGATTTTGTTAACTTTGATGTCCTTCTGTCTTCCCAAACCTGCAGAGGTAGTGATGGTCTGGGGAGGAGGTTGCATAGAACTGTGTTCTGTAATTATTCACTCTGAGTTACTTCAGTGTCTTCTTGCTCGCTGAGCCCTCCAACACCTACCAAATTGTGTATATCAAAATTCTTTTTTTGCATTTCTTTTTTTCTGAAAAGGACCCACACTAATACAAAATTTTGTAAAAAATCTAGACCTTGATTTTTTTTTCATATATTACCTAAACACTAGTTTGTACATATCTTCTCTTAAAATCTTTTTATAATATAAATATTTTTTACAGAGAAAGTGAGATGTTGGCCAGGTGAAGATGCTCTGCTGCTGGCTTTGATGATAGAGAAGGGGTCCCAACCCACAGAGTGCTGGGGACTCTAAGAGCTGGAAAGTCATGAGCTGCATCCTCCCACCCCTGCAGAGAACCACCAGAAGGAACTTGGCTCTGTAGATCCGTCTCAGACTTCTGACTTCCAGAACTTAAGATAAGAATTTGTGTGGTTTTGAGCCCCAGGTCTATGTCTTTGGTACAGTAGTAGTAGAAAACAAATTCATCATTTTTATGTATTTAAACTGTAGTTTGAGGGTCTCCCCTGGTGGCGCAGGTGGTTGAGTGCAGCGCTGTGAAGCTGTCCCCAGCCTCGACAGCGCCGGTTCAATCCCGGCCAGCCGGCGAGGGTCCCACATGGCACAGCAGATCTCTCCTGTCGTGCCCGCTGTTCCCCTCAGCAGTGTATTTCATCAGTCTGCCTGTTCCGTTCCCCACTGTCTCTGGTGAATCCTCTCACCCTCCCACACATCTGGCCTGTACCCCGGTTCTTGTATAAAAATCTTTAAAAAAAATGATAATTAAAAAAACTGTAGTTTGAGTGTAGTGGGTCTGTTGCCTATAAGTCAAATATCAAAAATATGTGTCTCTCTTCTACTTATCTTACTAAAATGCTTAATTGAAAATCTTTTTTATTTTGTAACTCCAGAAACTCTTTCTGTGCACTCTTGAGTCCCCTTAAGTGTGCTTATGATTGCTTTATTCATGATGTTGTTTGCCTCCTTTAGTGTTGTATTCTCTCCCAATATATTTTTCTTTCAGGTGGCTAGGTCTTATGTGATGTGTTAATTTATTTTCTTTGCCATTCACTGGGAATTTTGCAGGTGCTGGCAAGGATAGCTGTTTTTGCCTCTAGTCCAACACTGCGGACTTAGGAAGCTGTCTCCTAACCAAGACGCTGGAAGAAAATGTCCTGGTTTTTAGTCTCCCTCTGCTTCCTTAGCTTCCAGACCTAGAAGGACCGAGTTCATTATTTTAGCTCTATCTAGGTCTCCTGAGGTCGGGATCAGATCCACATGCTTACTCTGTGTTGCTGGGGCCTTTCCACTTTGGATTCATTTTGTAACCAGGGCCCTGCTGTGTAGACTACAGGGCAAAAACCAGCTCTTTTTTCATTCTTTTTTCTTTTTTTTTTCTTTTTATATTCCCCATATAATTGCAACCCCCTGATTATGACCTCAACCACTCCTTTCCCCGCCACCCCCAAAGTGTGTCTCTGGTTCATAGTTGTTTGTTGATTTTGATTTTTTTCTTTCTTAAGTAACCAGCTTTTTGTTTCTAATTGCAGCTTATGAAAACATGGTAGGTTTATAGCCAGGGCCAAAAGCTGTTGCCTGAGGGCAGCCCCTCCCTTGGGCGCCTGCCAGGTTGAATGGCCCAGTTGTGAGTTATCTAGGGTGGGGGTCCCTGGAAGTGGTTATAAGGCAGCGTTAGAAGGAGTAAGTGCTGATCTCAAGATGCGCATCCTCCACCTATGCTGGTCACACTCTATATCTGACCCTGGAAAGAAAAAGGAAGAAGGCTTAGTAGCTGACCTCTGAAGAGAGAGAAGATGAAGAGTTTTGTGGAGACAGAGGCTGGGCCTGCCTCTGGTCTTGCTACTGCAGTTGTCTAGAGGAGCATCGAGGGCCCGAGGCCTTGTGTCTCAGACAGCTGTCTGTGGATCCTGCGGCATTACCTTTTGGTGCTGCTGCCTTTGCTGTTGTCTGTGCGAGCGTCTGATGCTGTTCACCTGCACCTTCAGACTGTTGATGAGGGCTGCTGTGCCTTCCTCTCAGCAGCCCCGCCTGGGGTGCCTCCAGCTGCCATGCCCTCCAGGTCCTCGTTAGAGAGTCAGCGCCATCTTGGAGGAGCCGCCTTTTGTTTGGGACCTCTGAACACTGTGGACTCTGTCTAGGGTAAGAGAGCCGCCACTTGTGGGCTGAGGAGCGCTTTGCTTTCCTGTTTCTTAAATAAACCCCATTATTGTTCCCTGAACCTGAGTGGTCTTGCAGTTGTGCTCAGGTGAAGAACTCACATGGTGACCTGTTATCTACTGGGCACTGTCCTTGATGTGGACACTATCCTTTTAGCCCTGCTGCAATGTGGTTATGGTCCTTACCTGGTGGTTTTCTGGTGCTGGTCTCCAGGCGCTATCCTAGTGATACCGGAATTGTCAGGCCTAGTCTCCCAGCCAGGAAGGGATCCCAGGCTGCAGGGCAGCGATGAGTCCCAGCCACTAGACCCCCACAGGTTGGTGTCTCACGAAGCCGCAGCAGGAACTTCGCAGACGCTCAGGCAAGCAAGCGAGAAGAGGCAGGTTTGTTTAGAAAAAGAAAAAGTTTATTGAGGAGAAAAAGAGCAGAAATAAAGTGGGACTCCCAGGCCGGGGAACCAGGCCTGGGAGGGGCAAGGAAGCCAAAGTGGAGTTGTGTCTTAGGGAATATATACCTTTTTCCCTCATTATTCTAAAGCTCCACCAGTCCCTTTGTGATTGGTTAGTTCTTGTCTGTCTCACTTAATTTGCTACTGAGTGGGGGATCTTCACATTCCTTATCTAACAGCTTTGTCTTTCCCCATTTGTTGCATCTTTATCTTTATGGCCCAGTCCTCTGGATGGGCATCCCTGCATTGAAGTTAAACAGCTGCCCTTCTAAATTGTCCATAAATTAAACCACTCTCCATTTCTCCAATCTCTGCCTCCCTTTACCACCTAAAGGAAACCAGGACCAGCTTTAACAATGTTGTCCTTGGTCCTGAGATGTTTGTTTTTCCTACTGGAATTGGTTACTTTTCCTTGGTTGTCCTTATCTCTGAAGCCTCCCTAAATTCTTCAGAGATCCCCTCCTGCACTGTCCCTAAAACTGCCTAATTTCTAGCTTGCCTTGTGTCTCACTAGTCCCAGGAGTTAACTTCATGCTGTTCCTTTTACCTACTTTGCTCACTGAACCTAAGGTTTTATTTGGATTTGGTAGCTTGTTAGCAACAGCAATCATTTGAGTCAAGTGGATGAACAATTGATATTGGTGCTGAAAGAGACACATTCAGGTTATTATCCTCCTGGAATCTCAGGGGCCTGAATTTTTTTTGTCCTTTTGCATAATTATTCTTCATATGTCCCCCTTTCTCCATAAATTTAATGTGTATCAATGCTAATTGTAAGTTATTTAATGATGTCACATTCATTCAAAAATTTATCTTTCTATCTAGTATTCTGGAGTATGCCTTCACCTGGCTCCTCAAAAAATGCTGAGGCATGCTCAGATGCTTAGTGTACCTGGGAATGTCAGCTTGGTAGTTTTCCACACATGCCATTCTTTGATTCATCCTATTTGACTACACGTGAGATTTCTTTAGACGTAACTTCTTTGTTCTGGCCTTGATTGAACCAGGGGAGAAAAAAATGTCTCTCTGAATTTTCTATCCCCTTAATTAATTAATTATAAGCTTGCAAGATCATTTTTATTTTAGCCAATGGATTTTAAAAACTGAAACATGATGATAACTATTTCTGAACTTAGTATTTTACCCATGTTTGGAAATTTTTCCTTTTTTTTAAAGATTTATTTATACAAGAACTGGGGTACAGTCAGAGGCATGGGAGGGTGAGAGAATTCACCAGAGACAGAGCAGGGAGCAGAAAAGGCAGATGGACCGATGACACTGCTGAGGGGAGCAGCAGGCGAGGCAGGACAGGTATGCCACACCATGTGGGTTTCTCCCTGCTGGCCAGGAATCGAACCAGCGCTGCAGAGGCTGCGGACAGCTTCACAGCACGGTGCTCAACCTGATGCACCACCAGGAGACCCTGGAAATTTTTCTTTGTTTACACCTTTTTATCAGTGATGCCAAGGTCTATTTAGCTTTTGTTCTTTGGGAAATGTGTTTGTAGGTAAAATTCCTGTGCTTTATTCTCCTTGATTATCATCTTTTAGCAATTTTTTAATATTTATATTTATTCTTTCATTGGCTAGCATATGGTTGCCACTTTTATTTTCTGCTTTGCTGAGGCAGCATTTTATCATGAGAACTACTTTTTTAATGATTTCAGGAGATATTAACATGTTCAAAGTATCCATTATGTGCTAGAAACTGGTAAAATAACATTTTTTTCACAAAAGAATTTTAGCATATTCTGTTATACAGTTCATGGCACCCCATGTAAAACCCCTTTAACCCCAGGGTTTTACAATGGGGTATTTCTGACTGACCTAGAACATACCATTTGTCTCATTTCATATATGAGGAAACTCAAGGAGCCATTTTATCATAGTTACAAATAAATAACCAAATTAGCTTTAATCCCATATCTTCAGACTCCAACTTTTGCATTCTCTGTACTCCATCATTCAACAGTTTCCCTTCTAATAACCAGCTCTTGACTGCTTCCAACAGTGATTTTATTCGGTCTATTGCAGATTTCATTTTGTCCTGGACTGCTCTTGTTTAATAGATGTCCTGTCCCTTTTTATCTCTTTGAAAATAGATTTTATCCCTTTTCTAAAATCTTCTTGCAGCAAATCTATTTTGGGGTTGTGTTTATCTCTGAGTTCTCACAGTTTTGTTCTACTTTTGTATTACAAAAGTTTTACTATATTTATTTATGGTTACAGATTTTTTTTTTTTCTGTTTAGTTTCACTATCTTGAATCTAACCTGTGGAGTTTTGTGTTCCTGCTGAAACTGTTCCTTGTGTGAAATATATGCTTATCAATATATATAAGATTGGAAATGAGACATAGCTATGTATACTTTTTTCTTCCTTGCATGCTTATTTGCTTTTGAGAAATCTATACCAGTGTAACTTGACAAATTTACAAGCTTTTGTTAATATTCCAATATTTTTGATAAGGATGCTTGACCCTTTAAGACACAATGTTCATTTTTTTGCCTATCCCTCAAATTGCCCAACTCCATATAAGGTAGGACCACTTTCCCACATTACATTTATCCTGTGATTTCTAACAAGTCCCTCACATTATTTTTAATTTTACATTCTAAAACTCTGCTTCAAAGAAATGGACGTTGACTTATTTTGGAAACTAAAGTAATCTCAATAGGTATTCTCAAGTTACTCAGAATAAAATACTGCTCAGTACCTGACCTCTCTTCAAAATGGATACTGGTTTATTTTATTGAATTTCATGCTTGTCTGATAAAACCTGAGGTATATTCCATTTGTTCATTTAAACTACTTTGTTTTGAAGTGTTTAGCTTAGAGCAAAAAAGAAACTAATCAGTGTTGTATGTTCCTGTCCAGTGACTTATGTGAAATGAAATTGATGTTCTGGTATTACATTGTACAGATGGTTCTTGCTATAAAAATAAAATTCACATGTAAAATTTCACTTTAACCAAATATATAAGGAAAGGAAAAAACTTGTCTATTGTTCCCAAATATGGTTGGTTTTTATGGTGGCTTTGCCCTACCTCTCCCTTCCGACTTCTGCTATCAAATTTTTCTAACTAAAAATAGTTCAGAATAGTTTGAAATGACATCTTTGCTATTCCCACTTATAATCTGTTAGATTTACTTTTGATGAATAAAGGGATATAATCTAGGAATGGATAGTTTTCAACAAAATATTCAAGGCTATCAACTAACCTTCAATGATTCACTTAAATAAATTTTTTAACCAAGTTCCCATTTTTGTATTTAGAGGATTCCTCTCTCCTTCTTTCCAGGAACATTATCTAAGCAGTGAGATGCAGGCTCACAAAATCTAAAATTAAGCTACCTTACCTGATAAATACATGAAACAGATCATCCAGAAATGTCAACCAGTTGGTCAGGCATGACAGGGACATTAAGTTGATCTATTAAAAGATATCATGGGAAGTAAAGAAAAAAATAGAAAAGATATCATGGGAAGTAAAGAAAAAAATAGAAGAACTGAGAGATAAGAAGCTACAAATCTCAGAATGGGAAGAAAGTAATTGATAATCCACTCATTAGTAACAGTGTCTATAAAGTCTGCTTCTATCTCAGCCTCAGTGATCTTGCCTTGTGAATCACTGTGTTAGACCCCAGCAGATAGGTTCTTTGGAAACTGATGTGCACAGTAGCAAAGACGTCAAGATTTTTAAACATATCATTAAGATTTTTAAACATATCAATAGAACAGTTTAAATGGGATGGGAAGACTATACAACTTTGAGGAATTCTTAAACATGGAATTCATGAGAACAAAGAATTGTTATTGGAAGTTTGGTTTATTAATTTATAAGGTGCTAAAAATTACCTATCTACAGCACTGAGTTTCCCTATATAAAATTCCAGTGTGTGCAGCTTCATTAAATTATGCCTTTGCAGTACTTCTATTCATTGCTGTTTGTCACTCTTTGGGGATGAATTGAAGAAAATGAAAATTTGTTAATAAGCAAATGGCAGAGAGGAAAAAATATTCCTATCACAAACTCTTGGCAAGATGAAGGAAACTGAAGGTTCTGGAACTGAGTCGAGATTTCGCAGCACTGCAGATGTTACCATGCAGACAGCTACATTGTGTCTATGTTGTTTAGAAAGGATCTTTGAGAAATACTTTCTAAAATATTCCAAATGTCTAAAATGTTACCCCAGTCATTCATGTGTCCATTCCCCAGGGATGTCATATATTTGATCATAGGCACAAATCCTTTCTACCCCTGTGCATGTCAGTAAATGAATAAATATCAGTGAAGACAGCAGAACTTCCATAAGGCTTTTTGACCCTTAGCTACTTTTGCTGTTATTTTGCTTTAAAATTGCTTTTACTCACTTCTGTACTCATTAGGATTTGATCAACCATTTTTAGGTTTGGCAATAATCCTCATTCCTTTATACCACAATTTTGGCTGGTATGTGTGGAGTATTATATCCTTACCCTTTCAGGTCAGTATGCAGATTACTCTGCACTTCTGCATCTTGGATGCTAAATTGGGGTGCAGGAAAAGAAACTTCACAACTGACACACCAAATCAGAAAGGCATCACTCATTTAGTGTTGAACCAGACATAGAAAAGATCTTTCAGGATGCAAATTATCTAAACTTTGGATTCCCACCTATCTTGGATTCCTAAAGTGAAAAAATAAAAAATGGAAAACATGAGATATAGAGCTTTCTCTGTCTCCCAGATGGTCAAAATCAAATATAAAATTCTCAGGACCATGGGATGATAGTCTTAGGGGAGACCATTGTTCTTGTACATTATGAGCTTTATAAGAAGTTAGAAACAAAATTTCTTGCTTCCTTTGCCTTTGAAAAAATGTTGGTTCTTTCTGCCTAGAGTCTTAAGCCTTTCCCTTGGATCACTCCTATTAGATGGGCTGTTTTCAGGCAGAGTTATTCCAAATACCTCCCATTTATAAATAAATACCTACCATTTATGGTAGAGGACCTCAAATTTTCCTTAGAACCAGACAATAATTACAGTGAATTAGCCCTAGATAATTTTAATCTTCCCTACTTCTCACTTAATCACTAACCATGTTTGAACCACATTTACCTTCTTTCCTTTCCTTATAAGTCATGCTCTTTGGTCTTTGTAGTTGTTATCCTGTTTACTTGGAATATTCCCCATTTCTAGTTCTTCATGCAACTATGTTCTTCCTACCATGTTGATTTCAAAGGTCACCTTTCAAGGAGGCCTATTCTGACCACCCTATTAAAAGTAGCATCCCCATACCCCAGTATTGTTTTCTTTTTCTTTTTAAAAGATTTATTTTATTTATTCATGCACACAAGAGCTGGGGAGTAGGCCAGAGGTACGGGGTTGGGGGGCAGTGGTGAGAGGATTCACCAGAGACAGAGTGGGGAGAAAAGGTAGATTTACTGGAAATACACCACTGAGGGGATGCAGCAGTCACAGAAGAGGTCTGCTGTGCCATGTGGGTTGTCTTCCTGGCAGGGAATCGAACTCATGCCACAGTGGCTGGCAAGAGCTTGATAGCACTGAGACTTTACCGCTGCACCACTAGGAAGGTACCCCTACCCAGCATTATTTTCTATACAAGTACAACTGATTTATTTTCCTCAAATTTGTATGATTTTTTTTCTCTTACTAAATTCTAAACTTCATTGGAACACAACCCTAATCAATCATGTTTATAATTGTGTCTCCAGCTCATAATACAGTGTCTGGCATAGTAATTGCTCAGTAAATATTTTTGAATGAATAAATGGAAATAGCGTCAACCTTTATGCAACTTATTTTGGGCATTGTCTTACATCTTGGGAGACTCAAACCACTATGACATCCTGGAGATACAGTCAAGAAAGATGCCCTTTGTTGAACACATATTTTAATCTTTAGTGCCATGACTCCTTATTGCTGGTCATAATTACTAAATACAAAGAAAATGAGTAGCTTGTAGTCTATCCAGTGAAAGACATTCTCTCTGTCTGGGTTTCTATAGGAACCTGATGAGGATAGCTTAACAAAGGGACTCTACAAAAAATGATGGTAGAAACAAGGGATGGTAGAGTACCTTGGGGACTGATAGCCACATGAGGTGGCATTTCCTCTCCTATATGTGAAAGGACAAAGAAAGAAGTAGCCATTGGACTTTGACGGCCCCTGGGATCTTCAGTAGAGAGAAGCAGCTTCTAGTGACCTGGCATGGAAGAAATATGTGGGGAGAATGCTTGGTATTCTTCTCCCGATGTCTCCTGGATAATCTGCTGGTGCCTCTCACTGGCGAATTCAGGCTGAAGCAGGACAGAAGGGGAATCTGTTGAGGCATAAAGACAGGTGAAATAGATCTAGTGGAGCTAATGGCATATCTAGTATAGTACCCTTCACTCGTATTCTCATATTATCAGATTATTAGTAAAAACCAGGGACTCTGCTGAGCTGACAGGGTATCTATTATATAGATGATTGATATGATAGATAGATAGATAGATAGATAGATAGATAGATAGATAGATAGATCTGGATATAGACATATAATTTTTTCTGACATCTTTTCAGAGTTGAAGCTCACTTTTTGTTTTAACATTCCAAAGCCCTACATCTTTTGCTTGAGGCCTAATAGAAAGGATATTTGTTACAGGGCAAATCCAAGGAAGTCCACTGTCTTGAGGATAGGATATTCAGGCTCTTTCCAAGGCCCTGATGAGGATGAGGATGTTATTTAAATTAAGTAGTATACACACAAGCTCATGTCCATGGTCTCTTTTTCCATCAGTAATTGG
Organism: Talpa occidentalis; assembly: GCF_014898055.3. Taxonomy (NCBI): domain Eukaryota; kingdom Metazoa; phylum Chordata; class Mammalia; order Eulipotyphla; family Talpidae; genus Talpa; species Talpa occidentalis. The sequence goes on along the minus strand of NW_023602073.1, from coordinate 82,158,795 downwards.
AAGGAGCAGGGCCCTCTAAGATCTTTTGGAGCATTCTTTCGTATTCCCCACAAGGAAATGAAAACTGTCTTTTCTTTTTCTCCTCTGTTTAGGTATTTGCAACTGCCAAATTGCCAATTCTAGTGTCAAATCTATGAATTTTTTCCAGCATTCTAGGGAACATTATGGAAGTTATTCCAGAGATCTATGATGAACACAAACCTAGATTATACAATTTTTTTCTCAATTACAGTAAGAGCCCTTTATACATATTGATTTAAAAACCCAATAGATTCTGACATGTATGAATATATATGTTGATTTTTTTTAAAAGCCATGTGATCTCATCAAGATGCTTGACCACATGAGATAAGAGTGGGAGGAAGGATGAGGAATGAAGATTAAGCAAGTCTTGAAGTTAGAGAATGAAAAGACAGATCCAAATAATTAATGGAAATATTATCAATATTTAAATTCTCTTGAATTTCAAATATTAGAATCAAATATTCATCTAGCCAACATACTAATCATAATCTAAAGTGAATAGTTGGGGAAATCTTAGGAAACCAAAAACTGTGTAATACAAGTGAAACTTTGATATAAACAGTGCTCAGTATTTATTATATCTACAGAGCTGACAATGTGCATGGTATTTTTTAAATGACACACAAATACATTGCCTGGCCTAAATACAAAAGACCATAGCTCAATAAATACAAAAGTACATGTTATTCTACTTGCAATTTGTATATAATACATATTTTAAAATGTCAGCCTACAATTTGACTCAGTTTTCTTTCTAAAATTCACAATTATGCAAACAGTAAGTACATTTAATTCTATATAATTACAGTGCAAAAATACCTCCAGAAAATATAAAATTCATTTTTGTTATATGGGACAAATATATTACTTTGATTTAAAATATGACCATAGTTCCCTAATAAAAAATCAGATTCCAATTTTAAAATTTATTCTGTCTTCTAGAAATTGAAGTTCTCCATACAATGAGCTGCTTGACACCAAATTTTAATATTCTTAAATTGTCAAGGATCTACTTTTTTATAACGTAAAACAAAGTTTTGTTTTGTTATATTCTGAACAAATAAGAGGACAGAGATTAAAAGCTGAATGCCACATTGTTTTTTCTATGCCCAGGTTTTATTGTTTGCTGAGTAGCTCTTCTCAAGTATTGAAAACAATTTTGAGGCAACTACATTTTCTGTATGTCTTTCATCATGAGGATCTTAGATGATTTATTTTGAATTGTTAACATTTTCTTTTTTGATCAGGAGCTTATTTTCTATTGTGCTATTAGCATATGCACTCACATCTACATGTTCCTCTGGAATAATTACAGAGTCATTTGCTAACTGAGAGTTTCATCTGGGCTTTGGAGTGATGACTTCAGATACATTTTATTGTTGTCTAATTACTCAGTTACAAATTAAAGTGTGGATTTGGTGCCTTGCTTGGACTTCCTATACTTGGCCTACATAGGAGGACAATTCTTTAATTGCTTTCCTTGAACACAGGGTCTGGTTGTTACCAGCAGAAGCAATTCCTTTTATATGTGCAGTTTGTTAGAAAAATGCAAGTGTGGGTTCAGTTAATGTAACTTTTATTCTAATTGCTAAACTGGGTTACATCCAAAGTGGTACACCTCTATAAAATTAGTCAGAAGTAGGCGAATTCAAATTGACATTTATATTACCTCTTGAGGGTTAGGGGTTTCAAGTTTTGAGTTGGTAGCAACTGCCTGTCATATGACTTTCCTAATACCCCCCACCACAAACAAATAAACAATCAAACAAACAAACAAAAACAAAGACAAAGTTGGTGTTACCCCCTATTTGGAAGAGGGGAGTCAGTGCAGAGAAGTGGAATGAGTGACTTTGAGAGTAGAAAGCCAGTCCAGAGAGCTAGACAACATTTGCTAGTCTGCTTGCAAGTTCATTAGGGTTCAGAGAAAAAAGAAAAAAAAATTATATCCATTTAATGGCCTAGAGACCTAGGCAATTTGGATGACTTCTCTAAATATTAATTTCCTGCTCTGTAAGATGGGAGATAATCATGTTACCTGTGACAATGGGTTTTCCTGAGGATCAGGTAAGATAACATAGGACTTAGCATGGATCTCACGAAGTTTAAATTTGAAAAATGGGAGTTTTCGGGAGACCATGCATTCCAAAGTGTGCTATGAACTTTCAATAGAGTGTTGTATAGTTTTCAATATCTCTTGACTGCATTTGACAGTAGCACCTTTTATTTTTCATTGGGCATCCATGGGATTATCATTTTGTGGAAATATTTTTAGAAAATATTCTCAAAGGACAGTGTTTTACATACAACATTATAAATATGTATTTAAAGATAATCAAAGATAAAGATTTCATACAAATAAAATGAAAATTAAAAAATGAATAATAAAACATTTGACAGTAATCTCAACTTTCCCCCTTCGGCCAATTCCTAATTGTTTTAAATATTTAAAGCACAACCACTTAAATTTATTAATATTGCTTTGCCAAGTCTTCAGATAACCTTCTTTCCTGCTTTGATTCCTTCTTGCTTCTCATAGCCACAGTCTCTTTCACATACTCCCTTTCATTCTTGGCTACTTTGTAGAAATGCCTTGAGAGTTTCTTCTCCCACTACATGTTTATATTGTTTGACATTATATCCAGGGTCTTACAAATAGTCACTGTGAATTTGTGTCTTTATTAAAGGTATTAATTTGTTGTATATAATATGACAAATATTCTATATATACTCTATTTGGTATTTTTCCATTTTGAAATGTGCTAGAAGGTAGGAAGGAGAGAATGGAAATACTCAGGACTCGCTCCCTGGCAGTGGCTCTGTCCATGCTTCCCAGTGATTACATATGTCCTCAAGTGTGCCACTCCCTGACCTACCTCAGCACCTTCCCTTCTAGGTATAACCATCTTCTTTGTGGCCACTGGGGACTCCATCATCCTCCGAGTACTAGTAGCTGCAATTGTGGTCCTTAGTCCACTCAGATTCACTTCGCCTCTAAGATTAAATCAATTGTGAAAATGTTGCAGAATCTGTCCTCATATCCCCTGAGTTAAACCATTGTTAGAGCATCAGGCAAAGTTAAGATTCATTTTACCCCTTACCTGGAAATAATGTCCTACCTGTTTAACTTGCTTGTACTTTCTCTTCCTAGTCTTCCCTGCTATGGTGCAGCCAGATTAAGTTCTGAAAACAGAACTCTACCCTTGTTCCTTGACCAGCTTAAAAACCATCTATAGTTCCCCAAGCACTACAAGACAAAACATTTTTAAGTCAACACTAGTTCCCATTACTTTATCATAAATAATGTTTCTCCTATGTTTCCACAACTTAAATTCAACCCTCAATACCCCACTAAAAGATGTTTCCTCTATGAAAAGTTTTTGGATTCTTTTCTCCTCTCACCTACCCAACTAGAAAGAATGTTTTCTTCTGCCACAAGAAACTTTACCTTTACCTGATATTTGTGAATCTCAACCATAGGCATCTTTAAGGTGAGTATTTGTTTAAATCATTTTTTATCACTTGCACAGCTTGCACAGTGCATATAGTAGTGTTCACAGTATTTACTTATATAAGGAAGGAGGGAAAATAAACAGGCAAGGGAGAAAGCAATCTACAGTGCTATGTGACTTATCATGTTACATATTAACATATTACTATTATGTTGACATGAAAGCATTTAATGTGATTTCTCCAATGTTGTCAGTTTAGACAGCCACAATGCAGAGAAAGTGCATTTTGCATCTTCCATTGTATGCTTTTTTTCTTTCACAAATCTTTCTTTAATAACTCCTTGTTATCTAGAGGTCCAAAATCTGATTGTGGGTATTGGGGGTAAAGTGTAGATGAAATGCTTCATATGTCAATCCGTGAAACAGTATTTCTGTTATAGGCCAAGATTCTGAAGCTAAAAATCGTGTTGAGTCAGCTCCCTTCACTAAAGAGGATTTTAAACCTAGCAAAACTCATTTTATAGATGAGGAACTGAGGCAGAGAGAGCTAACAAGTAATCCAGGATCACACAGCAATTTAATTATTATTAAATTTATCACTAATATCCCCGACTAATCGTTCATATTTCAGTGATCCTTTTTAATGGGTGAAGACAAAAGAAATATCTGCTTTGTTTTTTCATAATCTTTCTGTGGTCTGCAATATTAATTCTGGGTACAAGTACATCTGCTTTGGTGTATTATTGAACGTTACTGGAATGTTGTGTTACTAGTTTCAGAGGAAATCTCCTCTGTCTCTTGACTGGAAAAAGTTGTATTCCTTCTTATTTCTTTTAAATTGAAAATGATTTATATTCCAAGGGGCCGAAACCTGGTAAGAAACTGTAACAAGGCAGAAGAACATTAGAAATAATAAGTTCCAATCAAAATATCGAAGAATTAGAGAAACTAGACCAGACAGCTTTATTTCAGCTACATGAGGAAAAGAAAATTGTTCAGTGTATATGATAACTGGTCAAATCTGCCTTAATTATGAATTTTAAATCACCTTCTATGCTAGTTCAACCTCTGATTTATGAACTACATAGCACTGAAATAAATTTGCCCATATTGAACATGGCTTAATGAGATTTCTTTATAAGCAGTAGCCATCTCTGATTTTTGTTTATTAAAACATTGCTCTCATTTCTTTTTGATATGCCTTCATTTATAATTTATTGAGCACCTACTATACAGGTGCTTTTTTCTTTCTATAAGCAAGAAATACATCTCTCTTGGATTAGATAACTTAAATTTGTATGTGGCTTTATCCATTATAACAGGTATAATGTTATAAGAGTACACATCATCTTTTTCCTCAAAACTTTCACTGAAAAACTGATATTTGCATCTATGGACAAAGAACTGAAAACTGCCATGTCATTTCAGAAGTGGTTTTTCTTTCTTGTACCTCCACAGAAATAAGTAAGCTTACATTTTCTTTTTTCATCCCAACTCATTTTTTATGGTCCACTATATTTTCTCTGTATCCCTTGCTTCCTTTGTTCTAGGAACTTCTTTTTTTTAATATGCAGTTCCTGATTCACTCCTATCAGCAGGGAGTCAGGCTGCATGCAGAATAGTCAGAAGTAGACTATTAGAATTACATGGCTTTTTAATTTGAAGGTTGACTAGATTACCCTGTAGCAGAGAAGTGTGTTTTTTGTCTGTTTTGTGTATTCCTTTTCATAGGTTCACAAAAGGAGATGGACAAGGTGGTTCTTGGAAAGAAAAGAACAAAGAAATTGTAGCAATCATCAGCCCTGGGCACAGATAATAACCTTACCTTTAGATGTATACCTGACTTGAGCCACAGGAGTTAGGTTTTGCCTTACTTAGATGATTTAGCAAGTCTTTCCTCCAGTCCTCAAGGAACTTATGGGACCTGGGTTACCACGCTTCTCATTTCTGCTCTATTTTCCGCTCCCAGGAGCTCAGGCTAGGCTTAAATTTTTCCCGAGTAAAGACTCAATCAATCCTCTTTCTTCTAGTAGTATCTCAGGGCAATGTAAAAAGAGGAGACCTTTCCACAGGGACTAATGGGGCATTGCCTTCAAGTGTTCTCTAGTCCAGTAGTTAGAGACTGAGTTGTAAAATGTAGGGGAGTAAGAGGAAAAAGAGGGCAAGCATGAACAAAGCAGTGAATGAATAAGGAGTGAGGCTTTGTCTGACAGATATAGAAGATAAAAAACCTATTGCATTAGTTAGCATAATGCTTCCTGTTATAATGGATAAACTCACACACAAATTTAAGTTATCTATTCCAAGAGAGATGTATTTCTTGCTTATAGATAGGTCAAAACAAGTGTTTCTGATTGGAAAGTAGCTGTTTTACTAAACTTTGATTCAGGGACCCAGATTCCTTTTATTCTGTGACTTGACCATCTTTTATGTATGATATCTAAGATCTACATCAAGCCAGAGGAGAAGACAAAAATCTGGGAGATCAAATATGAAGGTTTTTATGGCCTAGGACTAGAAGAGTCATGTGTCTCTGTCTTTCATATTTCATTCCCCAAAACTCAGTCAAGTAGCATGCTCACAGGTAAGGGAGACTGGGAAATGTAGTCTAGATGAATGCCCAGAAAGAAAAACATGAGCTAGGTGAACAGCTGGCCAGTTTAATGTCATCTGTTTAATTTTGTACAAGGACAACCCTGAGTATAACCTTAAAGACTAGGTCTGTAGGTTGGAACTTTCATATTCTTTCAATTAGAGGTCTTCACAAGGCTGGATAAAATGTATAGAACATTTAGTTGTATATGCTGCAATCCCTATCTATTGATTATCTTAATGGCTTATGCCAAAATATTTTGGCTGCAACTTCTAGTCATTAAAATATTGCAATAGCAAGGGTTGGAACTTATTATACTAACTGAACGTGCTTGTGTTCTTGTTAAGAGGGCCAAGCACTCTGTTTAATTATAAGCAACAATGGTTTTAAAATATTTTGCCTTCAAGACAAACCACCCCCATGCATCTCCACAAGATTTTAAATGATACCATTCCACTGTATCAACAGCAAGTCAAATACACGTTACCAATATCCTGATGAATATACGTGTCTTATTAAAATCATTTTAAAGATAAAATGATAAAGTTATTCTGACCTTGGAAAACTAATTCATCAACAGTCTTAAAAATGCTAGGAAATATATTAACAGAAATATGTTTCTTTGGCATTCAGTATGTTTATTTTGTCCAGGGAAGAACTAATAAGTTTCTTTCTTTCTTTTTTTTTGAAAGATGACTTTATTTATACAAGAACTGGGATACAGGCCAGATGCGCGGGAGGGGGAGAGAATTCACCAGAGACAGAGTGGGGAACAGAATAGGCAGACTGAAGAAATACACTGCTGAGGAGAGCAGCGGGTGAGACAGGAGAGGTCTGTTCGCCATGTGGTTTGCTCTGAGGCCGGCAGGGATCAAACCGCCACATGCAGAAGCTGCGGACAGCTTCACAGCGCTGTGCTCAACCACCTGCGCCGCCAGGGAAGCCCCTAATAAGTTTCTTTCTAACTGGTCATTTTCACTGGGTATAAAGTATTGGGTTAAATATTTTTTTGGGATTTGAGTATTTTGTCATTTCCTGTTATTTTTCATAGTTTCTGAAGAGAAATCTTATAATATTCATTTAAGTGCCTTTTCCCCTTCACATATCATTTTTTTACTTTCAAGACTTTTTTTTCCAGGGTTTTTTTTTTTTTGTTTGTTTGCTTAGTTTTGATGTATCTGAGTATGGGTTTCTTTGGGTTTATGCTGGCTTTATGTCTCTTGTCAATTTGAGTTCTTTTTCAGCCCCAGGCTCTCTCTTTACTTCTTCCAGTACTCTGATGATATAACTGTTAGATCTGTCATTATAGTACTGTAGGTGCTTTTGTTTGTTTGCTTGTTTGTCTTCTTTTTGTTTTTAGATTGGATAATTTCTACTGCTCTTGTTTCTAGTTCACTGCTTCTTTCCCTTTCCTTTCTGCTACTAAGTTCATGCTCTGAAATTTTAATTTGGGTTATTGTATTTTTCAGTTAAAAATTTTCCATTTGGTTTTCTTTATGTCTTCTATTTCTTTGCCAAGGCTTCCTATTTTTTCATTTGTTTCAAGTGTATTTATAATCACTTAAGAAATTTTATCAGAGCTATTTAAAATTTTTATTAGATAATCCTAATATCTGTCATCTTGGTATTGGCATCATTGTTTTATTTTCTTTCAGTTTGAGATCTTCCTGATTGCTATGATAAGTGATTTTTTAATTGAAACTGGAAATATTTTACATTAACTTATTAGAATCTCAATTTTATTTTATCTGACTTCCTCAGAAAATGCTCAGAGGGGATACGAGGGTGGTCACCAAGTAGATTTATAAGTCCAGGTATCCTATTCAGCATCTTTGATACGATATGTGAAAATGAGAACTCCTCACAACTTTTAAGTAAGGGTGAGAGTTTCAACTTCATACATGGTTCACACTGACACTATTCTGGGGTTGGCTATTCTATATTGGGCAATGTTGAAAATCCTGACTCTCCATGGGAATGGAATTGTAGGCTGTTATGTGATCCTCACTGACACTGAGAGACCTGGGGTTATCAAATTTTGTGGGTAAAAGTCCTGGTTGCTTGCCCTTCTCTGAAAAGACCAAAGTAGGAATGTTGAGATGCCTTCTTATTGTCTGGACTCCCATTTAGTTCTTGTTTTGGGGGAGGTAGGACTACAGTCATTTTCTGTGGTGTCTGTCTCAAATGAAACAGTTATTGTCTAAAAGTTTTGTCTTTCTAGGTTGAACTTTATCTGGTTCTTTCACTAGAGAAAGTGGGCTTTTATTGGAAGATTTTATTTTTGCACCTGTTGAAATTTCTAAGTTACTAGCTTCTTTAATACCAAGTCTGGGATATATGTAGTAAGAGATACACTAGACAACTTTCTATCATATGATTTTTCATAACAAAGTTCCTAGCCATTCTACTATATTCCCTCCATTTTTCACAGTCTTCTTATGTTTGTTTACATAATATATACTGGGGTTTTGGTTGTATTTAGAAGGTGAACAGGGAAAAATATGTTTATTAAATCTTCCCAGATATAGGAGTCCAATCTTCATTCATTTTTTTAAAAAGCATGATCAGACTTTTGTTAAGAAGGATTATTCTGGGCCTCCCCTGGAGGTGCAGCAGTTGAGTGCTGGGCTGCGAAGCTGCCCTCAGCCTCTGCAGCGCTAGTTAGATCCCTGGCCGCCGGCAAGGGTCCCACATGGTGCGCAGACATCTGCTGCCCGCTGCTCCCCTCAGCAGTGTACTTCGTCTGTCTGTCTGTTCTGTACCCTGCTCTGGCTCTGGTGAATTCTCTCACCCTCCCATGCTTCTGACTGTACCCAGTGTTTGTATAAATAAATAAATAAATCTTTTTTTAAAAAGGATTATTCTGATTTATCTTACGCAGAATTGACCATGTAGTAAGTGAGGATGTGGTAGAGTAGTGGAAGCCAGGACACTTGGAAAGAGGCTATCATAGGATTTTCGTCTAGACACAATAGTGCCTCAGATTAGAGTCATTGTGGAGAAAGTGGAGAGAAGTGGTTAGATTAGAGATTCGTTTTAAATGTATGGAAAAGCAGATGTGCAAGGCCCCATACTTTTTTGAGGCTTGCTTTTTTCATTTTCTTTTGATTAAATGAATGTTCTAAAATATATCCAGTAAATTCCCTTTCCACATAAGTGGTATAATGGGGTTCTTTCCTTTTCCTTCTTCATTTCATTTCTAGAGAATACTTTGGTATGATAGAAAATAGAGACGAAAATTTTGTTTAACAGAATGATGCAACAATGATGCATTAAGGTCAATATTAGTGAAAGTTGATTTGTTGACTTGAGAAGACACAGGATTCCTCTTTGATTAACAGGATGGAAAAGTTCTATTGGCTACTTTTCCAATCTGGGTCTGAAACATGATAAAGATTTGGTGTATCTTTTTCAAAACTTAGTACTACATTGTGAGGAGGGGGGAAAGAATAAAAGGACAAAAAATGAGAGCAAGAGAAAAATTAAGAGGAAGATCCATGGCACCCATTTATTTGAGACAGGGTTTGGAATGTGTCTGAACTTGAGTATCCCCTCAACATTGAGGAGCTACTGGGGGCTATGGAAACATTCCTGAAAATGATGTTATAAAACCAAAACAAACACTAGTCAATGGAAACTAAACAGTTTAAAAATAAACTTGCAAATTAGATATTCCCTGAATTGACTTTTCGTGAATTGATATAGAGCTGTTCCATTATGCCGAACAATGAGATGTCATGGGTATAATGTTTAGGAAAAATCCGGAAACTGATTTCATGGATTTATTCTTATGTCAGTTGTCAGTACAAGCTGATAAATCAGCATTTGAAATTACTCTTGAAAAATAATGCTAAAAACCATACAATAGCATTCAGCAATTGCTCAGAATGTTTAGTTACTGAGGTGTATTGCTTCCCATTGTTGTCTGATAACAATCCATTGACAGATGTGGTTGGGAAATTTTCAAGATCACTGATTCCTTTGAGAATCTGAAAAAAGTTATGGAAATTCTCTGGAGAAAAATATGTAAATGGAACTGATATTCTGCTGGGACACACCATGATTGCATACTGACTGGTATCTGTTTGACTGGTCAAGCAGATATTCCTATTGAATTGTGTCTGCCATACTGTTGTTAAATACTTAAAAATCAGTCCTGTATTATTAGTATTGTTAGCGTTTCATATAAAGTATCAGGAAATTCCTGAGCTCTCTCCAGATTCCTTATGGACTTACTATAAGTGATCGTGGACCTCTAGGCAACACCTCAGATCCAGAGCCTGTGTATGTAAATTACTTATCATTCAATCTATTTTCCATAAACATCAATTCTCTGGCCTAGGTTTCTAAAACTTATTTTTGTTACTTCTCCCAGGCAAAGATTATATACAATTAGAGATGGTTTTAGTATTTTCTCAATCACTATTTAATCAAATTTTGGCTTCATTCCCAGCTTTAACCTAATTCACCTATTTTGATCCTCAGGGACTTTCTGAGATTTGAGTCCTTGACATTCGGCATCTTCTCTTACTACCAAACTTTGCATAGAATCTCTAATGTAGATTGCTTTACTCTTAGTTCCTTGTTTTTCAAATAGTGGGATATGAACCAGCAGCTTTGGAATCACCAGGGATCTTGTTAGAAATGTAAAATTCATTCCTATTGAACTAGAATCTGCATTGTAACAACATACTAGGAGATTTGCATATTCTTAAAGTTTGAGAAGCAATTCTCCAATAAAGTGATTTCTTTAGCAAAATTGTGGGTGCCCCCAAGTCACAGAGGAAAATTTGTTACACATTTTGTATAAGATGCCTAGTTTCCCAACAATGAATTTGACTCTCCAAGTGAATTCACCTGTAAAACCAACTAAACTTCCGTGATGATTTTGCTTCTCATGTGAAAATTTTGTTCCTGTGATTGATTTTGAAAGAATGTATGTAGTGTGATCTCAACACTGATTCCCTTGAGGCACTGGGCCCAAATATTGCAATTCTGCATTTAGCAAGAATAGAACAAATGAAATGATATAAATTGGCTCTTCTTCCTTAGTAGTTTCAGAGGCTTTCATTCTAACTCTGTAGATGGGGAGGGTTAAGGTTGCCAGAAGAAATACAGGACAGTTTGTTGAATTTGAATAGCAGATGAATACCAAAGTTTTTTTTTTTTTTTTTTTTTAAAAGATTTATTTATTTATTTATACAAGCACTGGGTACAGTCAGAAGCGCGGGAGGGTGAGAGGATTCACCAGAGCCAGAGTGGGGAGCAGAACAGGCAGATCTACGAAATACACTGCTGAGGGGAGCAGCGGGCAGCAGGAGATGTCTGCGCACCATGTTGGACCCTCACCTGTGGCCAGGTATTGAACCAGTGCTGCAGAGGCTGTGGGCAGCTTCGCAACCCAGTGCTTAACCGCTGCGCCACCAGGGAGGCCCAGCAAAGGCCTTTCTAATGTAAATGTGTTCCAAATATTGCATGAGACATAAATTTATATTAAATATTCATGGGACATACTCATACTAAAAAGAAATAACTTCTTTACCTAAAGAACACATTTAACTGTGTCTTACATATTTTTAATTCTTTTATTTATACAAGAGCCAGGGTACAGGCCAGATGCGCGGGAGAGTGAGAGGATTCACCAGAGACAGAGAGGGGAACAGAACAGGCAGACTGATGAAACACACTGCTGAGGGGAGTGTAGGGTAAGGAAAAATGTCAGGCTTTTCTGCCCTCCCACCATCAGGACAGATGATGGATCCTTGTGGTCCTGAATGCATGCCTGACGGCAGGCACCTGGAATAGGGTGTGGGCATAGGTAGATGGGATTCACCTGGGCTGAGACTGGGCTTTTAAGGGCGGCGTCACGGGGACGCCAGCAGAAGCCAAAGGAGAAGCTAAAAGAGAAGCCGAGAGAAGGCCAGGGAACCCAGGGTGAAGACCTGCTGGGGGCTGGGAGGACTGCCAGCCTCCCAGCCCCCCAGCACCACTGCCTGCTGTGTACCAGGTAAATCCCAATGAAAGACCTGCAAAAACCACTGAGGAGTCTGACTCCTCCTTTACCCGGTCTGCATGGGATCAGAAAACCTGCACTGGTCCATTCCTGTCTCTATAGGGAGCAAAGGGTGAGACAGGAGAGGTCCGCACGCCATGTGGGCCGCTCCAAGGCCAGCAGGGATTGAACCTGCACTGCAGAGGCCGTGGACAGCCTCACAGTGCTGCGCTCAACTGCCTGTGCCACCAGGGAGGCACTGTCTTATATTTTTATTTGCTAAGTCTGTCAGCCATTGGAAAGGGGAAACTTAAATGAGGCAAAATTAATGAAAAATAAGAAGTACTTGAATATCAGTGTTTATATTTTGATATACAACATAAATGAAACCCTGTGTCTTGTGAGATTACTTCTTGGTGTCAGGATAATCAAATTTGTTTCTTACCAAGTTGGTGAAGAAGCAATTTGAAAAAAACTTTGATTTTGCTGTAATATGGGTCTCGTTTTTAAGAATGTATACTCTTGATGTAAGACATCAAGCACCAGTCCAAATTTCAAATCAATCACTCTGATGTGAAAAAAACAGGTATGCTAGTAGGCAATTAGCTGTTGACATCTGCTAAACTCAGTAGAGATTTCTGCTGCTGTGTCTTTGAGATGTTAAATTCTCACAGCCTTGACTGCACAGCTGCAGAGAGTAGGGCTACTCCAACACATTACACTCAACAGTCCTATAGAATACACACCTGTGGCTCTTTAGGCACAAGAAATAGGCAAATGCTTGTTCATTCTGCCTTACAACTCAAGTTAAATTAAATTTGACAAGTATTCCAAAAATACATAATTTTCCAGGTAACCAGTTTCTTCAGCAGCTTAGATGATATGAAGAAGTAATAAATTGGATGGTAATTAATTCCTTGGGTAACTTATCCCTGTGAATTTAGACAAGCTTGGGCTATGAAGTGCTCCTGGGTAATTGTAAAGTGAATTATGTGAGAGCAGTGTTTCACATCAGCAGGGTTTTTTAATATATAAAATTAAATGCTGCAAGCAAACTGTTAAAGAGTCTAATACATTTCAGTTTACCTACCACGTTTTGTATCATCTAAAGATGGGGAAATTTTGTGGTAGATGGCAGAGTTGAACATTCAGTTGAAAATGCCATACTTCTATTGTATTTCTCAGAAATTCATAATTTTATTGAAAAAGTTTTCTCCTTTTCTAAAGCCTTTTTAGTGTGGGAAATAAAGAACAATCATAAAAGTAGAAAATCATATAATAAACTCCTAGTTACCCACAGCCCATCATCACAATGTTCATTCTGTCTTTATTTTTTCTCCCCATGTTTGGTTTTATTTTTCTGGAATCCCAAGATGTCCCAATATCATTCTAATACATTTCTTGCCTCAGATCTGGAATAAGCCATTTCTTCAAGGAGCCTGCTTCCTTTTAGTAGGAAATGCTATTTAGAGGTAACAATCGGGGTGCTAGAGTTATTCTTTACTCTCAGGGCAGGATATAGTTTCTGGACATTTTAAAGAACTCATAAGGTCTGAGGCTATAATCTCTACTTGCAATCTACTAAACTAACCTTCCATGGTTTCTGGGTATTAGTGTGTAGGGTAAGGTAAAAAGTATCAGGCTTTTCTGCCCTCCCACCATTAGGATAGATGACGCAACCCTGCGGTCCTGAATGCATGCCTGATGGCGGGCACCTGGAGTAGGCTGTGGGCCTATAAGGGGATTCACCTGGGCTAAGACTGGGCTTTTAAGGGTGGCATCATGGGGATGCCAGCAGAAGCAGAACCACGAGGAGAGAGAATGAGAGCGAAAGAAGCAGAGACCACCAGAGAATGCTGGAGAGCCCAGACGGAGTGAAGACTTGCTGGGGGCTGGGAGGCCTGCCAGCCTCCCAGCCCCCCAGAACCCCTGCCTGCCGTGTACCCAGTAAAATCCCAATAAAAGCCTGAAAAGCCATGGAGGGCTTGTAGGGTAAAGAAAATGTCAGGCTTTTCTGCCCTCCCGCCATCAGGATAGATGATGGATTCTTGTCCTGAATGCATGCCTGATGGCGGGCACCTGCAATAGGGTGTGGGCATAGGTAGATGGGATTCAGCTGAGCTAAGACTGCTTTTTAAGGGCGGCATCACAGGGACGCCAGGAGAAGCTAAGAAGCTGAAGAGAAGCATCAGAAGCCGAGGAGAAGCCGAGAGAGAAGACGAGAAGGCCGGAGAGCCCAGATTGAGTGAAGACTTGCTGGGGGCTGGGAGGCCTGCCAGCCTCCCGGCCCCCCAGCACCTCTGCCTGCCATATGCCTGTTGAACCCCAATAAAAGGCCTGCAAAAACCCACTGAGGACTCTGACTCCTCCTTTACCTAGTCTGCATGGGATCAGAAAACCTGCACAGTGTCCATTCCTGCCCCTACAGGGCTCCAGGACTTATTTACCCATCTGCTCGGATCATAGGGATCCTGCCCTGTGCTCATTCCTGCTGCTACATAATGCAAGAGACAACTGGGTCACAGATGAAAAACAGTTTGTTACTTAATTCAGCAGAGGTAGCAAGAGTCTCAGCACTGACACACCCCGTTTCCCAGAAGATGATGTAAAGAGGGCCAAGGGATCACTGATACCAGGTAAATACTTGGGTATTTTCTTATGGAAATAAGTATATCTGACTTTTGCTGTGCACTGTCTTCCAAAGCTGTTCTCTGTACAAACCTTTTTTTTAAGGATTTATTTATGCATACAAGAGCTGGGGTACAGGCCAGCAATATGGGGGGGGGTGAGAGGATTCACCAGAGATAGAGCAGGGAACAGAACAGGCAGATTGACCAAAATACACTGCTGAGGGGAGCAGTGGGCGAGTTAGGAGAGGTCTGCTGCCCCATGTGGGTTGCTCCCTGTCCAGGGATCGAACTTGTGCTGCAGTGGCTGCGGATTGCTTCATAGTGAGGTGCTTAACCCCTTGCGCCAGCAGGGAGGCCCTCTGTACAAACATTCTTGAAATGGTGGTTAGGCACACAGTGACAGTTTGCAGGAGAACGGTGCAACCCCAGTGGATTATCATATCTCAATTGGTGTTTTCAATGCACATTTAAAATTAAACAATGAAAAAGGAAAAAGACTATAATAAAGTAAAAATCAAAATCAACAAGCAACTATAAACCGGAGACACACTACGGGGGCGAAGAGGGGAGATGGGAGTAGGGTCAATATATGCATGGGGAATATAACCAAGATGAAAATTCATACATTGTGCAAAAATGAAAAATGATGTAAAAAATATATAAAAAAAAAAAAGTCAGTATAAGGAACAAAACAGTGGATATGCCAGAGATCAAGAAGACAACATGTTACATAAAAATCCATCAGTGGAGATTTTGAATCATTGAATAACTATGGAAAGACAAGGGTTTTCTTAATTTTGTTGATGTTACATTGCATTTTCTTTTTCTCATGCCTTAAATTCCAGTTCTCTTTGATGAAACAATTATCCATTTTTCCTTATTCAAAGAAATAATGTTCAGAATAGAAATACCAATACTGTTGCTGAAAATATGATTAATAGGATAACTATAATAGTTAATTTTTTTGCATTTTTTTCCTTAACCATATTTAAAGTCATTTGAATTAGTTCCCCTTTGTATGATTATTCCATTAACTGGATACATAGGATATTTTTTGTGTTATGTTGTTTTTAGGTATTGTTCTTTTGAAATTTACTTTTAACTTTTAATACATAAAATAATTACATGGCTTAAAAATAAAATATGCATAAGAGAGTAACTTCAAAAATATCTAGCTTCTATTCCTGTTTACTCCATAACAAATAGTACTGAAATACAAAGCCCCATGGACTAATCTCTTCATATTTTTGCCAGACCAGCTTTGGGAAAGACTAAAATGTGATTGGTGAGTTACAGGGTAAATGCATAAAGAACCTGTCCCAGAAGACTGAATATGTTTTAAACTTTAATAATGACAAAAATGTTAAAAATTTAAAAAACATCATTTGACAGTACAATTATTTATATCTAATTTCACTAATATATTTAATTTTGTGAGTTTTGAAAAATACCTTTGTGAGTTTAATTTTTAAAGCTGTTTACCTTGCTAAATCAGATTAAAAGTAAATAAAAATGATCTAAAATTCACAACACTAAATTGTATATAAGAAATATCAATAAACTTGCAAATCATTTCTTGTAACCTTAAAGCATTTATAGTTCTAATTAATACAGCTTCAACCTACTCTCAGACTTTTGGGACACCTTGCAATTTTGTTAGATAGTGTATTAATTTGTTAGGGCTGACATTACAAAATGCCACAGACTGGGTGGCTTAAAGAACAGAAATGTATTTTCTTATAGTTCAGGAACCTGGAAGTTTCAACATATAAATTTTAGTAGGACACAATTTTGTTGAGCTAATCCATGATATTTTTCCCCTTATTTTGCTAATGTAGCTAAGTACATTCATTGATTTTATATTGAGAAAATTATATTCTTGGACTAAGTCCAACATGATCATGATATTTATATATTAGTAAATTTGATTTACTAAATTTTAGGTGTTTCAGATCATGTTGTAAGATAAATTTTACCACAATCTTCCTTGCTTGAGACAACTTCCTTACTTTGCCAAGTATTAATTTATAAAGGCTTTCCTGGCCTCCTAAAATAATTAGGGAATATCTCTTTTTTTAATCTCTGGATTAAAATTAGCTCAATTTTGTGAATCATGATTGAAAATTGGACTGAGGAGGTAAAATGAGGTCAGATAATAGAAGTCCTCTATTATCAGGTTATGGAGCTGCAGAAGGCTTTTGAGAAAGGGAGGTGAGAAGCCTGATGTGCAAACCTTGATTAGACATGAATCATTGTAGAGAAAAGTGAAAAGTGCTAAAGGGACAGAGTCCTGAGGAAACATGGCATAGCAGAGAGATCCTGGGCAATATATTCAATGCTCATCCTCCTTATTTTATAAACAAAGATAATAATTGGTGCAAATGTGCTGACTAGAGTCTATGGAACAGGGTAAGCATGCAATAACCATGAGCTGTTATTATTGTTTTTGTAGTCATGTCACCTGTCAGTGGTGATTTAGATTTATAAAATACACTGCATTCATTATTAGAAAATTCAGAGCTTGGGCTGGCATGGGCCCAAGAAATGAATTATCTAATTGAGCATGAAGGGCTCTGTCCATCCAGGCCCTTCTCTCACACAGGTCTGGGTGAGACCCTGAGGCAGGAGCCTTTTCTCTAGGCCATGGTGGTGGTTGCCTGTTACATACTGACTAAGAACATCCTCAAATATATTTCTGTGAGAAGAAAATTCAGAAAATGTTCATGATAGTTTAGCTCTCTGAATGTTCTTTCCCCTGAAATACTAAAGAAACTTTACCTAATTTTGGTACCATTTAGATTAACTTCTCAAAAAAGGAGAGTGGACCTCATATGTAATGTGCCTTGCCTACAATAAACTTTTACCTGCTGGCTTATGTTGATGATGATTTTACATGAAATTCAATCATCTCGTACAAATCTGGAGCTTGAAATATGAAAATGGAAAATGAAATTCAAATTTACAGAAGCGTTTCTCGAAACTACCCTCCTGTTGAAATGAAGAGCACCTGTCCTCCTTCTGGCCATTTGCTGTTTCTGTCACTTGTTATTTGTTTCTGTTACTTGAATTTATTTTGAAAACTCAGTGTTAGACACTAAAAATTTGCGGCCCCCCTCCAAATCTATATGTTGAAAACTACACCCCAATATGATAATGTTAAGAAGGCAGGGCTTTTGGGAGGTGACTAGAATCAGAAGAGATCATAAGGATGGAGCCCACTTCTGGGGGAGTCATGAGAAACCTCCATCTTCCTGTTCTGCTCTCTGCCATGTGAGGACACAATGAGAAGCCAGCGGTGTACAATCTGGAAGAGCTTTCTTAGCAGAACCCACCATGCTGGCTCCGTGAACTAAGATTTTCAGCCTCCAGAACAATGAGGAGTAAGTTTCTGTTGTTGATTAGCCTCCCATCATGCTGCCCTGCTGTGCAGTCTGAGCTGACTAAGACATCCAGGCACGGTTCACTAAACAGCTTCCTGTGGGGTTGGTTGTATGCATAAACAGGTGAGAGAGGCAGACCCATTTACCACTTCGGAATATATTTTTGAAAAGTTCATATAGCACACTAAAGGGGGGTACATTTTTAAAATATTGCTGGAGAAATAAATATGAGAATGTATACCAAAAGAATGTCCTTGCTCAGAAAAGGAAAATGGCAGCATCTCATCATGTTTATTAGAAAGTAGTAAGTGCAGGCAGAGGAAGGAGGGATTGGGGTCAAATTAAGGGGGTTGCAATTGTATGGGGAATATAAAAATAAAATAAAAAAAAGTTGTAAGTGCAAAATCAAAATGAAAGCATTTTGAACTGTATGCACTTTTAAAATTTAGAAGGAAGCTACATTGTTCAACAGAGTGAATAAAACAAAACAAAAACCTGGTTCTCTTTGTTATATGAGGAGAAAAGTTTCCTTCCTTAAAACTCAGTTTAGAAAATCACAATGTCACCTCTAATCATGGTGCGTTTTGTGCGGGGCTAACTTGCTCACTTCAAATATTTTACTGAAATTAGTTTGACTATGTTTTGTCATTTATGCCTTTAGTAACTGCATTTCAAATCCTTTCTTGATATAAATTGTAAAAGTGATGGAAAGAAGATAGGAAACCATTTGGAAAAAACTCCCCTTTTTGTAAGAAAGGAAAAAATTTGGAGGCAAATTACTATATTTTGTTTTTCTATAAATAGGGATAATAGTAGTTTCAATATTATAGGGTTGTTATCAAGATGAGTTATTATGAGTTAATATTAATAAAGAATTTAGAACAGTGCCTTGTACACGATGCATGTTATATAAAAGCATGTTAAGAGCATAAATAAAAAAATTCTTAGTATGCAACCATTTAGAGCAGAAATAAATGTTAGAAAAAATGTGCCATGAGAGGTGATCAGAGGTATAATAGGAATGTAACTGTTCTCTGAACACTTATTTGTGTAATTATGTTTATTTCTTATCAAATTAAGCTGACCTAACCCCTTTAAATAGTTCTGCAAAGGTCTTCTAGGCACACAGTGGCACCAGATGGTTTTCTTAAGTGTTGAAAATGCTTTGGTCTTCTTTCCTCTGTCAGCTTAATCTCTAAATGCTTGGTCCTAGGAGAATGTTTTAGGTTTCTCTTTAGGTCTTGATGTTAAATTTCTATCACCAGAATATTCTATCCCTATTATATTGCTCATTGAATCATTATAGCACAATTTTAACATGTTCATCTACCCAAAACACACATGTATGTTTTTTGCATGCATTGAAATAGTACAGGAATTTTCTTTAGCATCATGCTGGATACATTTCTAATAAAGCTTGGAGTTCTCAGAATCCATGTATTCTCTGTAGCAGTTATTCAGTTAAAGGAAAGAGTGGTTTGAGTCTCTGCTTCTTTCTGAATTAGATTTAAACTTTCTATGATAATCTTAACAAGTCACATTTTGAGCTTCAGGCTCTACAGGTTACAAAACATTTTCCAGAAATTATCTCCTTTGATTCTAATAATAACCCTAGAAGAGAACTAACATTATTCACTTTTTATGTGATGTGGAAACAAATCTCCTACCTATCTTAAAATAGTTACCAATTGTAGAATTATAGTTTCCAGACTTGAATTCTTTTCCAAACTTACTTTCAGTCTATCATTCAAAGATTTATTTTTAATAGCAGGATCAGGGCAAAAAATTCAATATGGCTAGCAAATTTTTGCTTTTTTTTAGATGACATGCCTCATTCTCATCATAGTTGCTTAAAATACCAAGTTTGAATATCACTTAGGTACATATTAATGCCTCTAGTCTGAGTTTTTTAAATCTTGTGGTAAGCAGAACTCTAAAGATATCCCCCATGATTCCATACCCATCAATTAAATGCTAATCTAGTCACAGTCACAAAGGAACTTTGCAGATGTAATAAAGTTTCTAATCAGTTGATTTTAAAATGAAGAGATAATCTTGTATTTTCTGAGTAGGCCCAGTGTAATCACCTAAGTCCCTTAAAAGTCAAATAGGAAGTAGAAGACAACGCAAGAGGAATGCAAAGCATGGAGACCCCACATGCTGTAGCTGGCTTAGGGAAGTAGGAGACCATTTTGGAAGCCCAAGAGGACTTTTCCAGCAACGTAAGCTTGATAGGACCCTGGTTGACATCTTGGTTTTAGACAGGTGAGGCTCGGAGAAGATAATCTAATCTTACTGTGCAAGCCTTTGACTTAAAAAACTGTGTAGTAAATATGTGCTGTTTTAAACTGCTCAATATGTGGTAATTTGTTGTTCAGCAATAGAAAACTAAAACATCTGCATATTTAATTAAACCTTTGAAATTCAAAGAATATGTGATATTTACCCTCATTACATTCTTGGCTCCACTGATGTGACCCTTTTCCTGGATACTGAGAAGAGAACATGTCATCAGACTCCATCTCCATTTATCATTGTCAAAAAGCACAGGGGATGCCAAATAGCTTCTTCACATCTTATCAAGGCACTTTTACTACTCTCGAAGAAACAATAACAGATATATCTTGTCAATAAAAGAAATCTGAACAACTTCAAGAGTTCATGCAGCTACATAATTTCAATAGTGATGATGTTATTTGCCAAACGGACTACATGATATTTTATTTCTCACTAAGGAAACTGTGACCTCAGGTAGGTTTTTTAATGTCTGTGTGACTGTAGTTGACTCCAGGGCACAAAGCTTTCTACTTCCTTGTTGGGTTGGGAAAAAACAACCTTCCTCTAAGTCCCAACATTGGACTTTTCTATTCCTAGTTGCTATGAGTTGAACTGTGCCCCTCAAAACTTTGTATGTTGATGTCCTAATACTCAGAACTTTAAAATATGACCTTACTTGGTATAGTGTCAACTCAGATGCAATTAGTTAAAATGAGTTCATACTGAGTAGGGTGTGTCCTTAAGTCCAGGTTAATGGATATTCTTATAAAAATGGAAAATTTAGACACAAATACAAAGGAGAATGTCATGTAAAAATTAAGGCAGTGATTAGGGTGATGCAGCAGAAGCTAAGGAATGCCAAGCATTGGCAGCAAATCACCAAAAGCTAGGAGAGCCCTGGAAAAATTCCTTTCCTCAC
This sequence comes from Talpa occidentalis, assembly GCF_014898055.3. Lineage (NCBI taxonomy): Eukaryota > Metazoa > Chordata > Mammalia > Eulipotyphla > Talpidae > Talpa > Talpa occidentalis. The sequence continues at coordinate 82,137,531 of NW_023602073.1, read as the reverse complement.
TGCCCTGAGAAGGAACCAATCTGCCGACAATGGCCTTGAATTTTAGCTTCTGGAACTCTGAGATTATAAAATTGTTATGTAGCTGCTGGGTATGTGGTATTTTGTTATAGTAAGCCTAACAAATTAAGACATAATGTGACATGGAAATTATTTTCAGACTGGCCCTTATTGTAGCTGAAGAATGGCAGGGTAACCTCTCCTAAATACTTGTCTGAATTTTGTTGTAGTTTTGACCTTGATAGCATTTTTTTTCCTGACATCTATAAGGTGTTCTGTTGTCTGATGTTATCTTTGTACCTTTTCCAGATCAGGTCTGCCTAACCAATCATATTGTCACCAGATACCTGAGTTTTACACTGAGGAGCATCAAGTGACAGAATCTAGGAAAGTGTATGATTCATTAATGTGAGATGGTGCAAATATCTGAATAACATTTTACTATTTCTCATAAAAAAATTGAGATCACAAAAAACATATTTTCAAATTGTTACTGTAGTTTCATGAAAAAGAAGGGAAATGAGTTTTCTGGAGTTAACACATCAATTCACTGGTCCTTTCCTTCAATGTACAAATTTAGAAAAGGGAAAATACTTGGGGCTAATGTTTTACCAAATCTAATAGCTTCTTGTATCAAAAGCAAAAAAAAAAAAAAAAAAAAAGGTATCTGTAACAACATTTGTCTGTTAAATAGAGCATGAATTTAGCAAACAGTGTTTTTCTTATATATGTGTTTGGAAGTTACTGCTTAATCACAGAGGGACCAAAGGAGAAAACTGTGATTTGCAGAATATGGATTCCCCACTAGTTTCTTGACATAGTGCATGATTTTAAATCATTGCTGGAACACTCCTCTGCCTGGTTCTTTGTGAGGTGGAGTGGACAGACTGCCACTACTATCTTCCCTAGGATATTATCATAGCCGTGAGAATTCTTTAAGTTCTTTGAAAAATATATCCAATATACATTTTCTCAACTAGGAAAAAATATTTCATATATGTGTGTACAAAAACTCATGTGTCATTGGTTTCTGAGTCATCAGGTTATTGGAATCACATCCTATCAAGATTTGTTTGAAGAGCGAGGAAGCTAGAAACGTTAGGAATAGAAATGGTGAAGGTTGTATCAAGACTGGAAGGAGACTAGGAGGGACAATTTGACTACCATGGGGTTCTACTAGTAGTAATCGTGTAGTCCTGCTTGATAGTATCAATGTCGTGACATTTTGCAAAAATATTGAAGTTGTAATTTTTATGTTTGTGTGTATTTATGCATGTATATGAAGATATATGAATATGTGGACATACATGCATACAAATGCTTTGAAGTTTCATAAAATGAGGCCAAATATGACACAAACTTTTTATAAACACAGAACCAATATGGGAAAGACATACATAAGAATTCCCAGTGCAAAGATTTATCTAGCGATATTCACCCTTATATTGACTAAATTGTATTCATAGATTCAGAGCTTGAAGAAAGTCCCTAAACTAGAATTGTGATGAGAAATTCAAGTAGGATAACTGGGGCAGATTTATCTAAAAAACTTATTATAAAATCTTACTTATTCTTCAAGGTTCAGTTATTTTTTTCTTTAAAGTGTTTCCGACCGCCCATTTTCCCTTACTGATGCCCCCTGCACAGAATTTATTCATTACACTACAATAAAACTTATGATATGGTATTAGCTCAGAAATTGCTTTCTCCCTTCTTCACAGAAATACTTTGGTGCTGAGGCCACAGCAGGGAGTGATACAAGACATTGGCAGGAATTGGATATTCATTTCTCCTCTACGCTAAGCAGAATGTCTGGAGTTTACAGGCACTTGATAAACATATTTGATTCCATTGAATGCCTTCTGTATGTGTGGAACATTGATTTGTATCTGTCTTCAGATCAAGTTCGCACTTCTGCCTCTCTTACATATCATGCTTGATTTCTCTGCCTTACTCTCTCCCTCCTCCCCAACCCTACTCCCTCTCTCCCTCCCTCCCTCCTATCTTTGTTTCTTTCTTACAGCTAACTTCAGGTGTACAGGCACAGGAATACAGCCCAAGGAAGCACTGGGACTCTTTGCCCAATTAACAGATTGGAGGGGTGAGCAATGAGAGCTTATATAGGCAAACAGTGTAGGACTCGTCACCACTTAGTTCTATTTCATGCAAATGAGGGGTCAGGCAGTATACTTCTTATTGGTAGAAAGTTCATTAAGTGGTGATTAGTCAAATTTCAATCCTGGGCAATCCTAGCTTTGCCAGTATGTGGTGGATGTGTCTGGGGATGCCCCAATAAGCTGGTCTGCCTGGATAAGCCTGGGACTGACCCTCCAACATACTGTGCTTGGTTCCTTCCCAGACTTAGGGTGGATCCAGTTTATTTGTATCATTTTATCATTTTCCCTCTTTTGAATGAAGTATTTCTTTTGGAAAGCATTGTTGATCAACTGGAGAAGTCCCAACTGGTGAAGATCTGGTAGCATGGGTCTGTCCCGGGAAGTCATGTACCCTGTCGGGAGGTGGTTTCTAATACTGATGCAGTGGAGCTGGGTCTTAGGGCTTTTATGCTGTATTTGAGAAACACAGAATTGTTTGGTGTCAATTCCCCAGGTAGGTCTCACTTCCAATTTTTGTAAGTTGAATTAGTGTCCAGATCTCTAGCATAAGACCTGGTTAGATCAGTGTCAATAATTGTTCACTGAATAAATGAATGAACTTCTACACATTTGTTGCAGTGTAGTATGTAGGAGCTCAGGCTCTGTGGTGAGATTTCTATTTAAACCCTGTCCTGGCACTGTATTAACTGTGATTTCAGGCAAGTCCCTTCATCTCCATAAGTTTCAGCTCTAATATGGAATTGACAATATTCACCTTATAGGATTAGTTCAAGACAAAATGAGATAAGGTAGGTGATATATAATTATCCTTGTGGTTTTTTTTATATTTTTATATTTATGACTTAGAATTACAGGGATCATCTTTACTCACACTTACATCTTTAGAACCTAGCTTAAAAATGTTTAAAATATCAGGGAAGGGTAAGAGCTTGACTATGATGAGGGGATCTACAGAGCTGGTTACAGGTTATGAAAAAATAACATGAAAGTCTTAGACTGAAGCTACAAAAGACACAAAGCACAGCATTAGTTCCAATGCCTTTTTGAAGGGAAAAACAAAATGAAGTTTATTTCTGCATCTCAAGGTCTTTGAACATGGAAAATTGTGTATTTAGTGATTTAAGGTAAAAAGATAAATACAGGTGAGAATTAAAAAATGAAACAATTTTGATAACATGGGGCAAATGTTGACGTTACTTATTTGTGGGCAAAATCATACAGGTGTCATATACTTTTCCACCTTCAGCATTAAGCCAGCATAATAGAAGTAACTTGAAATACTCTTTACAAAAGAGAGATTCTCTGACATTAAATAGAGGCCTTTATTAAAAGTTATTAATTATTTAACAATTCTGCCTATTGAATTATTTCATTCAAAAGAATTTGCTAAGTAAAATAGAATTGGTATTTAGTGAAATCAGATTATGATGACAACATCAAAGAATAATAGACAAATCAAAATCAAATAAGAAAGCAATAGGCTTAACATTTTATTTATGAATTTAAAGATGAATCAGAAAACATGTTTAGAATCTATTTGTATCTATTTGTATGTATTACTTTGCTTCTTTTTGAAAACTATACTTTTTTGTATATCTTAGGTTTTCCTTTTGATCCCAAAGTCTGCTTTATAGTGTATTTTGTCTCATACCTTCCCTCCATCCTTCATTTTGGGGTTGAAGTTTATGTGATTGTGGCTGAGGGGAGGTGAGAGGAAAGTCTCCCAGTAATGACACAGCCTCGTCATCCATTATACTCCTTCCAACCCTTTGTTGATGATCCTTGATGCTAGAATTAGAAGTACAGGAATCTGATTGCCACCTGTGAATGCCAAACATGTTTCCACACCGTGTTTCACATTTTTATCTGCAGAGGCAGAGAACCCAGGAAACAGCCAGCTGAAAGAATGTGCAAATTCACACTCCCAAGCTGCTGAGAAAATCTTTAGCTCTAACTTAGTAACTGTCAGAGTGAGCTATATTTGCTCTCTCTGACTGACATGTAGCAGGAGTTCAAGAAGTCACTTATTTTTCATTCCATTATTACAAATGTGACTAAAAATAGAAGTAGAATGCAAGGTTTTCCCTCGGAAGCTGGAGAAATCATAATGAGCAACGCCTGCCACACAGGACATGGTAATTCATTTGGAGACTCCAGCTGGCCTTTGCAAAGAAGAACTGGGGGTGCCCAGCAGCCCACAGGGGCTGGGTTATTCTCCGAGCAGGAATGCCACTGAGGCAATGCTTTCCTTTAGCTAAGAAGACTCACCAGACGTGGGTGTCTGGATAATTTCATTAAGACAGGCCACTGTACAGTTTTAATTCACAGTCTCCAAGATATTTCTTCTGGCAGTGACATTTCCTGGGAGTAATTTGAAAGAGTGGAGGCATAATCAAGGAAATGAAATATTTCTATTTCTCTACCAACTTTAGAACTGCAGAGGGGATAAATGCCAAGGATGAAATTTTGCAGGAAAGCTGAGTGTTTCCAGAAGGGAGTTAGTTGTCACATGATGGGAACAAGGGAGGGAGACTGGGGAAAATGTCATCGAGCCACAGACAGATCGCAAAATTGAGCTAAGGGTTAAGTATATCATGAGCCTCATCATTTAACTTCAACGTTGAGTTTAGGTTTGTTTCACGGCAGACAATGTGTAACAGTTTAGGATCTAGGCATGTGTATATAGAAGAGCTGGAGCCCATAAAATTGTTCTTTTTAATTTTATGGCTCTAAGTGTGTTGATAGCTCACCTCAGACAACCAGACTCCATACTAAGTAATGGTGGGGAAAGAAGTTTCTGAAGCAAAGTTTAAAAGGGCATGAGGGCTTGGTATTCATTCTGAAATAAATAACGAATTTTCAAGGCAGTTATATGAGTTCATGCTGCTGGATTACATGTTAAAGTAGCATTTAAAACATCTCACTACCCCTCCCCTGCTTCCTTGTCAGAAAAGCCATGGTTTGTACTGTGTCAGTACTAAATGTGATGTGTGGGGTTGATCTTTGGTATAGTATTAAATTAGGGTCATGCTGGTTTCTTTCTGCTGAGAAAGCATGTCTGTGCAACTTGATTTTCCATTCTTCCTGCCCGGTTTCCATCCAAATACAGAATGGTCCTCTATTTTATTTACTTTTTACCTTCATGAGTTATTTCACTTTAGTTATCAACAGTGACACTGTTGTCTAAATCAATCTCTCTGAAGCAGCACTTTACAACTGTAGGTTCTGACCTATTAGAGGGTCTTGAAATCAGTATAGTGGTTTACAACTAACATTTAAAAAAGTGAAATAGAAGAGAACATATGATATTAGAAGTGCAATATGCATTAGAATCTGTCTTGTTTTAATGAGTTGGCTTTATCAGATGTGTGTGGATTAATAGAATAATGCAGAAAATATATTTCTAATCTGGGACACATAGATGAAACACTGAAAGCAATGCCAGAGGATCTTGGAGATTTATTGGTGGCTGTTGTGGGAGTCTCCCGGGGCAGTGGTCGCCGCACCCCACAGCCCTGCCATCTCGATTGGCCAAGATGCTATCTCTATGCTCTGCTTCCTGATCCCCTTGGAGTTGCATTGGTTTCTATTTTCCAAGTCTTGTTCTTTGCAGAGATTTATAAGCTCCTAATATCTTCCCAGTAAATTATTTTGCAGCCAAAGTGAACCGTAGTTGAACTGTAGTAGTTTGCAAAGGTTTCTGTTTTTTTGTGCTACCAAAGAAGAATTAAATGTTAACCCACCTGATGTTAATACTGTAAGAGTTTTGAAATGGGAGAGGTCAGTCATAACTGGTGTCACAAATCTAAAATTAATGTTGCTTACACCCTTCCCCTTTTTCTTCCAGGAAATACAAAGAAAGTCAAGTAGAGTTCACTAATTAGGGTTAAAAGCACCCTCCTCCAATGAAGCAATATTCTGATTATTGGTAATGTCATTTCGAATTTAATGAAATTTAATATGCCACATCACTCTTAATTAATGTTCACGGAGAGCCTACTGTTATACTTGGCAATTAGAGTTGGAAAGCATTGTAAAGGGTAAAATCACCAGATGAATTGATTTCAAGTGTGCCTCAGTGCTAATATTTCAACTAATAATTATAGGGTTTTGTATTGAAGCCGAGTGCTGTTCTAGAAGATTATGTATATATTACCCAGGTATGCATTCTCTGTATATAAGTATTACATATTGCTTTATATATAAGTAGCATATATTGCTTTATTTGTTTTTAATGATATAAGATGGAAAGCAATCTAAATACCCATCAGTAGGGAATTCTGACAATTATAATTGGATGGCTATAGAGCGGACAACTAGGCAATTCAAGAAAGAAAGTTTTTCCACATGAACGGATATGAAAAATTAAGTGAACAAAGCAAGGTGTAGAATGATGCATATAGTAAATCATATTTGATTTAAAAAAGAGAAAATAACATATTTGCTTGCTTAGGCATACAAACATCCATGGAAAGAGTCATAAACAACCAATGCCTCTGGCAAAGAAAAGTGGAGGGAAGCTATTTTTCCTATTACCTTGTGGATATTTTGAATTTTGTAGTTAAAAAAAAAACAATAAATTTAAAATGTGATAAATTTAAAATGTGAACCACCTATTCATGAGCTGATCTCTAACCTGGTTATCTGCTTTTTAACTTCTTTTGCCCTTCTTACCTCAGTCCAAAATTATAGACTTCCCAAACTCTCTGTTGGTGAGAAAGAGACATTGAGGTGAGTAATTAGTCTTGATGAATCCTGAAATTCTCTGGACCCTGCAGCTTGTGACTTTCTAGTGTGAAATTTGGCCCTTGTTACTTGGATCAAGTGTGTTCTGGCATATTGTGAGCTAGCAGCAACATCTGTTTTATTATTTTGCATGAGTATGACCACTTGTAAGTGTTTCTACAAATGGGGGCTATTTAAAACATAACACCAAATGTTCACAAAAATCCCCAGTGATGAGGAATCAGCTGCTGTCATAACTCATTGGTGCTTCTGAAATTGACCATTTTGTGACATTCAGGACATCATTTGGTAAGATTAACTCTTCTCTGGTGTCCTCTTTATCAAGGCATTGCTGTGAACATTTATGATGAGCAAATATTGTATTTTATATTTATGAAACATGAAGTTTGATGCAATATACCAATTTTTAAAAATACACTGACTCTTTGCTTTAACTTCTTTTGTGCTTTCCACCTAGACCTTAATGTGATGGAAATTATATCAGTCCTACAGCAAGAAGAACAGCACTCAGACTGTAATATTTTAAGGAACCCATGATGAAAAAACACACTTAGATAATTTTTAACAGCGTGCATATCTGTGCATTAGTTTAATAATTAAAGCACCTATGTTTCCCATAATTTCTATTTTTCCATTTTCTTTGAAGTTTTCTAGGACCCAGAATAAATAAATCCAACATGGTTCTCTGTTTTCTCATTTTTCGAGCTCCAATCCAGATAATATTAGCACATTTGACATAAATATGTGTGTGTGTGTGTGTGTGTGTATATATAGTCACAGTACATTTCAAGAACTTGAACTAAAGTTTTTAAAACATACTGGCTAAATTAATATCCTATATTCTGTAGAGTTTGGGGGTTTAAACATTCAAGTTCACTTCTACCAGATTTCATTCATTGTATGGATTTTAACAGGTGTCATCTTTTTCTCTGTTACAACTTACATACCATCTATTTGGTGAGGGGAGATTTGAAATCATGCCAGTTGGCAGCAATAATTACTATTGAAGCTGAAATTTAGCACTTAATACTTTCCTCTTCCCTACCCCACCTCTTATACATTTATTTACTAATAAATGTACAAGAGCTATAGTGCATAATGTTAGCTTGTTCAACTATGAAGTCTCACATTTTCTCTCTCTCTCACTCTCTCTTTCTCCCTCTACACACACACACACACACACACACACACACACACACACACACACGTAGATTCTGGAATAGAGATGATTACCCCTCACACCACCTATGAATTTTGGAAGAGAAACTGTTAGATTACTATAGAGTGAGCTCTGAAAAGCAGTAAGAATAAAGCAATAAAGCAGTGGTATCAGAAATGATGAGAATTCCAATCTGCAGGAAACTGGTGACTCTGGAAAAGATGAGGGAAGAAGCAGGACAAGAGGCCATTTGCAGAGTAACAGATGTCTTCAAACTGAAATAGATCTTGGATCTGTCAAGAGTTTATAAAAGCTTCAGAGATAACCTCTGCTACCAAAATTGACATTATCTTCCTTGTCTAACAGTTGTTTGACTTCAGCACTTTGGGCCAGCAATTTGGCCAGGAAGCCAATTTAACTCAGAATATATATATATTAACTTTTAAACAGAAACACCCTTAGGTTTTATCTGAATACAAAATTATTTTAAATAATGCAAACAAATGAAAAATTCAAATTAGATATTATGAATGGTATAATTTCATATTTCTTCAAATATTACATCCTTGGTGGTGCTTTTGTGGATTCATAATTCTTTAAGTAGTTATTGTCACATGGCCTCTAGCTTTCTGAAAAATTGCTACATAGAATGGAGTGATACTCAATCAGAAGTGCATTTAGTCTTTCCCCATAGAGACATCTACATTTGTTTATCCACTTGTCTGCCCCAAATATAAACACTCATGGATACCATTGGACTATTTGATTAGGAAAAGTGGTTAGGATATGTCTTTGAACCGATTAGGTATAATGACCTCATCTTTAGACTAGATTTAGAGAAATGCTGTACCAATTTATCAATTAAGTGAATGAAACATTGGTTTCTCCAGTTTTGCTTTCATAGCGACACTCTTCCTGCTATGATAAATACCTACATAGTCACAGAAGTACACAACAGTATCTAGAGAATGGAGCCAAGGATTAACAGCATGAACTTTGAAGTAAATTAAATCTTTATTCAGATCTCAGCTCACTACTTATTGACTGTATGACCTTGGGCAAACTAGTTCGTCTCAGTTTTCATCAGGAAAATAATTATAGTTACATCAAGATAGAATCAGATGGGTTAAGTGTGATATGTATTTTTCTTCTTTGGTCAGTTCATTTCCTTTGCTGGCTTTTCATCTAACTTTTTTTTTTAATTTTTTAATTTTTTACATCATTGTTCATTTTTAAACAATATTTGCTTCTCCCCACCTCCTCAGGTGTAGTCCCCACAGTTTCCTTCCCCAAGGCACCCATGCACTATCACCACAGTCCCCTGTGCTCCTCCCTCCCTCCCTCCCTCTGATCCCTCTCCCGCCTCCTCCCTTGCAGGATGTCTCTGCTTTATAATTGTCTGGTTTTGCTTTGTTGTGTTTTGTATTGTTATTTTTTTACAATGATGTTTTACCAGTTGATTTGCAACTGTATTCTGTATATAATGCTAATAATGCACTATTTTATATGTCGTGGGCAATTATTCCCAATTCATAGTCTGGCATTTTGTTTATGATATTTTAAATGTAAGGTTTCAGAATTTTGATATTGGCAAGCTTGCCTCATCTTCTCCAGATTATTTCCTTCCTATACTGTATATTATGAAAGTTCTTCCTTTCCCAGGTTGCAGATTATCCATCCACCCAGATAAGTGTGTGTGTGTATATGTGTGCACGCGTGCACACACTCACCTATTCATTATCTCTTTACTTTCATGTTTCAGTTTTACATGTATGTTTTAATTTCTAATATATTTAGCATATGACCTCTTAGTGAATGTTCTTCCAAATAATTAGTCAATTTAGCCAAAGGCATTAATAGGCTAATCCTCCCTTTTTCTCTGTATTTTAAAAAATAATATGTTAAGTTCTTACTCTGCTAGATTGGCTTTGGAGCTATTTCTTTTTTTAATTATACTGATCTCTATGTTAATTCTTCTGTCATTCTTCACTGTTTGAAATGTTCTATGTTTGTAGCAGGCATTACCATCTGGTCGGGCCAGTTCTCCTTCATTAGACATTATCAGAATTTTGAGCTATTTCCCTTCTGTTTTTCCAGATATGCTTTAGAATTTGTGTGATATTTTGAATAACTTTTATTTTTATGGTTTCAAAAAGTAGTACATGTGCATGGTGAAAATACAAGCAAAAAAAAAATGAAAACTAAATGTTCCTTTTATCCCTGAGACCCTGGTGAAGAAAACCTGAGGGAAATTACTTAGTGGTTAAACTAGTTTTGGAGACAGACTTTTCAACTGTCAGTTTGCAATTACTAGCTGTGTGACCTTAGACAAGTAACTTGACCTCTCTGTGCCTCAGTTTCTTTACTTGGAAGTGGTTCTAAGTAAGCCACTTAGAACAATGCCTGACTGTTTGTAAATGCTCTATAAATTTAGCTATTGCCTTAGTAAAAAAAGTTTCTTGTAACTCCTTATAGAAATAGTCTGTAGCAGATAAAAACACTGTGCTTTATGCAAACAAATGGAAGCAGAACATATACATTTTTATGCCCCTCTTTAAAAAACATAAAAGAGCATGGGGATTATTCATATCTATATATATCAGTGTATATACAATAAATCTACCTTTTTCTTTTTTAGTGACTTCATAATAGATCATTGTAAGGATATATTATTATTTAAATGGTCCCTTGCTGATGAATGTTTTTCCAGCCTTTTGCTACTACAAATAATGTTGCAGTAAATAATTTTGTTTTTGTGCATGTATGAATATATTTCTTGATTGATTCCAGAGGTAGAATTACTGGATCAAAGCATATATTTATATTAAATAGTGATAAATTAACCTAGATACAGCCATTGTTAATGTGATAGTTCTGTGTCAACACATTATTATTAATACAAAAAATTATCAAATTTGACCTTCACTGGTCTAAAAGGTGAATGACGATATGTTTTAATTTGTATGTGTATATTTGAATTTGACTAATATGTTTTAAAATTATATTTAATTTTAACAGTTAATGAGTATCTTGTCCATATTAAAATGGCATTTTTATCTTTTTCTATATTGATCTATAAGAGATTTTTTTGGCAGTTTTTTACTATATTTTAAAAATTCAGCTCAATGAAAGTTAAACTAATTTAGAAAATGTGAAAATCAGGAAAAGCTCAAAGACAATAACTTTATTGCTAGGATTTCCTTGGCACCATCTTGAAGATTGCCTGTGTCTCTTCATATGATCCCTTATAATTGATTACCAGTCTCTTTATTTGATTATTTATATTTTTGGCATAATATTGTTTTTATAATAAATATTAAGAATAACATGATTGGGGCTTCACTGGTAGCCTAGGGGTTAAGTCTCAGTGCTAGCACAGCCAAGACCTGAGTTCAATCCCCAGCCAGGGAGCTAACCCACATGGTGCAGCAGACCTCTCCTGTCTTGCCCACTGCTCTCCTTAGTACAATTCAGTAGATCCGCCTATTCTGTTCTCTATTCTGTCTCTGGAGAATCGTCTCACCACTGACACCACCAGTACCCCAGTTCTTCAACACAGAAAATAAAATCTTTAAAAACAAAAACAAACAAAAGAATAATATATTTGTGCATGGACTTCCCCACCCCCCACACTTGGTGACTTATTTTCTTTGAGCAAATTACTAAAAGGATTTTGGGTGAATACCCATATCTTTGAAGTCTTTGTCATCAACTGATACAGTACCCTCCAGAATTTATAGAAATTGATGACTACAACGGATGAAAATCCCCTTTCCTAGAACTCATGTTAATTAAATCTTTTCCAGTTTTGTAAAGTTAAATATATAATCCTATTACTGTTATAATTTACATTTATTCAGTTGCTAGTGAGGTTACATGTTTTTGCTTGTTGTATTTATTTTAAATGATGATGTGCTTAAATTGCTTTTTATTTTCTGATGTTTGACTTTCTGTCATTGATTAAACTGATTAATAGTTTTGATATATATATGTATATTTTTCCCCAGACATGTATTAAGGACTGAATAAGTGGTGGGAATTGTCCTAGACCCACAAGACCTGATGTAAGCAGATGCAGTCCCTGACTTCCAGAGGCTCACAGATTAGTGGGTCAGATGCAGGGTGACTGGACGAATAATGCAGACATGAAGTCTAGCCAGTCCCAGGAAGGCATCACCTAACCATACAAGGTAAGGGCTACTACATTGTCTCCCTAGAAATTCTTCACTGACATCTAGTAAAAAAGTAAGGGAAACCTTCCTAAATTATCCTGACCAGCAGTTGGTTCAAGATTTGTGTGTCATATCTACCTTAATCTTAATGCATTGCTATAATATATCAATTAAGTTTATTAATTCTTTAACTGCCATCGAAGTTCTCTTGGATTGTGTTACTATATGTGTGTGTGTGTATACACTTGTTATTGGCTTATTTTGCTTTCTTACATGTAAATGCTTATATAAATATAAGTGCCTATATAAATATAAATATGCCAATATACACATATATTATTTTCCTTTATATTTTATGTAATAATATGACTAAAAATGACATTAATTTACTGTGGCCTCTTACTTGGAAATTTATCTTAAACATAGTATCTTTAAAAGTCTGTTTCTTAAAATTTTAATGTGCAATTTAATAGTTCTGTCCTCCTAACCTTGTATGAAAGGCTAAGGGCACTTTGCCTCTGTAATTTTGCTTGAGATGTTGTCTTTTATTAAGAACTCAAACAAGACTGCCATATTTTGAAGTATGCTTCTTTAGTTATTTACAATGAAGTTTCTGATGACTTGTACTCAATTACTTCAATTACTTGTACTCAATTACTTTAATTTTGAAACTGGAAGATGCTTTGAAGCAGATTCTTCATGTCATTGAACATGTGCAATGCTCTTTAAAAAAAAAGAGCATTATTTTGAAAGTCTATGTAACATTTGGTTATCTATTTCGTAAGATATGTCTAGTTGATCAATTTTAAGTCATTTTTCTGTGGGCTTTTAAAAAATTTTTTTTGATGCATACCTCAGAGTTCCCATGGTCAGCTTGTCGAGTACAACAGCAAGTACTGGTGCCTAATACATATTACATACATGCACTGGCAGGTAGTGTTTCTGGTACTTTCGGTACATTGTCATTTTTTTTTTACTAAGATTTATTTATTTATGCATACAAGAGCTGGGGTACAGGCCAGAAATGTGGGGGGTGAGAGGATTTGCCACAGACAGAGTGGGGAACAGAACAGGCAGACTGACTGAAATATACTGCTGAGGGGAGCAGTGGGCGAGACAGGAGAGGTCTGCTGCGCCATGTGGGTTGCTCCCTGGCCAGCCGGGATTGAACTTGTTCTGCAGAGGCTGCGGATTGCTTCATAGTGCAGTGCTTAGCCCCTTGCGCCACCAGGGAAACCTACACTGTCATTTAATCTTCTCAAAATCTCTATAAAGTAAGTTATATTGTTACTCCCATTTTATAGATGAGTGAATTAAGGCACAGAGATGGTAACTTGACAAGATCATTCAGCCAGAGCAGCCCAGATTAGATCTACAGAGCGCCAAGTGAATAAAAAAATTGGATTTTTATGTAAAATCTTCAGATTTGTTAATGTTATCAACTAACTCAGATTTTAAATATTGTGTGAAGTAAAAAATCAAGTCAAAGACAAAATACACACTGAATGCCATTTTGTGACTTCAGACTTACAGGATTCCTGTTTACATTTTCACTCCTGGTTTGGCTCATTCTTGCTGCCTTTTCTGGACTTTTCTCTGGGCTATTTATCATACTCTGATCTCTGTATTAAGTTGGGTTTGTGCACTGGAGTCTTCAGATGTTCCTGCAAGTAATGGAAAAGGACTAGGGGGCACATCTGAAAGAAAAAAAAAAAAGAGGTACTATGGGCAACTAAAGTACAATGAACAATTAAATAGAAAGAATTTTTTTTAAAGATTTGTTTTATACAATATCTGGGTACAGGCCAGAGGCTCAGGAGGATGAGAGGCTTCACCAGAGACAGAGTGGGGAGCAGGACAGGCAGACAGACCAAAAGCACTGCTAAAGAGAGCAGCAGGCATGACAGGAGACATCTGCCGCACCATGTGGGTGTCTCTCTGGCTGGCCAGGAATTGAACCCACACTGCAGAGGTTGTGGACAGCTTCACAGTGCTGCGCTTAACCCGCTGCACCACCAGGGGGCCAGAAAGAATTTTGAAGATGAGTTCAGGAAAATAAAAATATTGTTCTGAGATGAATCAGACAATCTTATGATGAAACTGTCCTTTCCTCTTATTTTATTTAGAGGCTCGATGGGCCTAAGGATTGCAGTGCTCTGTCACCAGGAGAGTACATTGTGTCTATCACAGGGTTATGCTCTCTCTCCTCTCCATCCTGTTTGTTGTAACCTCCTTTGGGAGTTTGAAAACTCCTCATTTGGAATTCCTTCACCATGTCCTTTCTCGCATGACAGTGGTCGCAATTATGCTGTTCTTTTTCTCCTGGCATATATATTGTTAGTGCTTCTGGTCTGAGCATTTCAACAGCACTTTAATTGGGTATTTCATTTGAATCCTTAAGCTTGTCAGTTTTGTGTCATCCTGCTCACAACACCCAGCAGAGAAATCAGTCTCATCAGCTCTCTCCTCTCTGCGTTGAAGTGCTCTCCAGGCAAGGGATGCTTTTATTCCAGAAATAGAGAGAAACTTTATGAACTGAAGGGCGGGTGTGTGACCTGCAAAACCAAAACTGAGATTGACTAAACTGGGACATCTCTGCCTCTGCCTGCTACACTAAAATAGAATATATTTAGTTGACCCCATTTGTAGTCTGGTGCTTAAGTGCTCCTGTGATAAAGGCTATATCATGACAAGGAATAAAATCTAAATCATCACCAGGATTTTAAAAATATGTTTATAAAATTCCTTTAAAGAGATAACTGTTGCTACTTTTGTAAGAGATATAAAAAAAATGAAGATTTACTTTTTTTGGGTCAGATGGTATAGTGTTTTGTCAGACGGCAAAGTGGAGCATAAAATGGACATCTTTTTTCTTTTTACCTTTTGACCCCCTTCACCCATTTCTTTCACATCCCCTAACCCCACCCCTGGCAACCTCCAGTCTGCTCTTTTTATCTATGAACTTGTTTTGTTTTCATTTCTTAGGCTCCATTATAAAAGAAAGTATATGGTATTTGACTTCTCTGACATATTTCACGTAGCATAATGCCTTTGAGATCCATCCATATTGTCCATCCACATTGTTGCAGATGGTATATAGGATTTACTTTTTATGCAGTTTAAAAACCTTCCCATTAAATTTTTGAAAGATGCTATTTGACTCTCACTTAATGCCAAACAGCAAAATCTATAATTAAAAAATTATATTTTTGCTATGCTTTCTAAACTGTTCATTTATATTTATTTTATATTAAGAAAAAAGACTTAAGCTCAAAGGAAAGGTGTTGGGGGCAAAGCAAAAAGAAAGTTGTTACACACTGATGCAGAAATCCTCAATAAAATTTTAGCTATCAGAATCCAACAATGTATCCATAAGATAATTCACCACGACCAAGTAGAATTCATTCTAGGGATATAAGGATGGTTCAACATCTGAATATCAATCAACGTTATCCAACACATCAACAAAAAGAAATAAAAAAAACCATATGATAATATCAATAGATGCTGAGAAAGCTTTCAACAAAGTGCAACACCCATTCATGATAAAATCACTTGAAATTCTTGGGATACAAGGAACATACCTCAACAGCATAAAGGCCATATACGACAAGCCAACAGCCAGTATCATTCTCAATGGTGAAAAGCTGAAAGCAATTCCATTAAGATCTGGAACAAGACAAGGATGCCCACTCTCACCACTGTTTTTCAATATAATACTGGAAGTCCTAGCCAGAGCAATAAGACAAGAGAAAGACATACAAGGAATTCAAATAGGAAAAGAAGTCAAACTATCACTATTTGCAGATGATATGATGATATACATAGAGAACCCCAAAAACTCCACAGAAAAACTAATTCAACTCATCAATCAGTTCAGTAAAGAGGCAGGATACAAAATCAACACGCAAAAGTCAGTAGCCTCCTATATACAAAAAATAAATCTGAAGAAGAAGAAATCAAAAAACCATCCCTTTTATTATCAAAACAAAAAAAAAATCAAATACTTGGGAATAAATCTAACAAAAGAGGTAAAGGACCTATACAAAGAAAACTATAAAACACTGTTAAAAGAAATAGAAGAAGACACAAAGAAATGGAAAGACATCTCCTGCTCATGGATTGGAAGAATAAACATTATTAAAATGGCCATCCTACCAAAAGCAATATACAGATTCATTGCTATTCCAATCAAAATTTCAATGTCATTCTTCAAAGAAATAGAACAATTATTGATGAAATTCATATGGAATCACCAAAAACCCCAAATAGCCAAAGCTCTCCTGAAAAAAGAGAAGGGAATAGAGGCATCACACTCCCAGACTTCAAACTATACTACAAAGCCATAATCATCAAAACTGCATGGTATTGGAACAAGAACAGACACACAGACCAAAGCAATCAAATAGAAAATCCAGAAATAAACCCACAGATTTATGGCCAACTAATCTTTGACAAAGGAGCAAAGAATATGCATTGGAGCAAGGAAAGTTTGTTCAATAAATGGTGCTGGGAAAACTGGGTCGCTACATGCAAAAGAATGAAGCTTGACTGCTTCCTAACACCATGCACAAAAACCAACTCAAAATGAATTAAAAAACTATACATAAGACCTGAAACCATAAAATACATAGAAGGAAATATAGGCAAAACACTACATGATATGCACATCAAAGACATCTTTACAGACACATCACCCAAAGCAGTGATAGTGAAGGCAAAGATAAACATCTGGGACTACATCAAATTAAAGAGCTTCTGCACAGAAAAAGAGACAATAACAAAAAGAAAGAGAAACCCCACCGACTGGGAGAACATTTTTGCACCCAACACTAATGATAAAGGACTGATCACAAAAATCTACAAAGAGCTGATGAGACTTAACAGAAACAAAGAAAATAATCCAGTCTTTTAGCACAAGAGCTAAAAAGAAACTTCTCCAAAGAGGAAATCAAGTGGCCAATAGGCATATGAAAAAATGTTCAACATCACTTGTAATCAGGGAAATGCAAATCAAAACTACAATGAGATACCATCTCACACCAGTGAGAATGGCACATATTAAAAAAACTAGCAACAACAAATGTTGGCGAGGATGTGGAGAAAAAGGAACTCTCCTGCACTTCTGGTGGGAGTGCAAACTGGTTCAACCACTATGGAGAGCTGTGTGGAGATTTCTTGACCTACTAAACATAGGGCTTCCATATGATCCAGCAATTCCACTCCTAGGTATTTACCCAAAGGACACAGAAACATCAATTCCAAAGAGCACCTGCACCCCTATGTTTATAGCAGCACTATTTACAATAGCTAAGTTTTGGAAACAACCCAAATGCCCAAAAATAGATGACTGGATCAAGAAGATGTGGTACAAATATACCATGGAATATTACTCAGCAATCAAAAAAGATAAACACATGCAATTTGCAGCAACATGGCTGGCGCTGGAAGGGATTATGCTCAGCGAAATAAGCCAGAAAAAAAAAGAAAAATACCAGATGTTCTCACTCATAGCAGGAATCTAGAAAACTTAAATAAGGGACCAGGAAAAAGAATAGCTATAAGAAAGTAAATATCAAAATCAACAAACAACTATGAACCAGAGACACTCTATGGGTGGTGGGGGGCAGGGAAAGGAGAGATTGGGGTCAAAATAAGGGGGTTGTAATTGTATGGGGAATATAAAAATAAAATTTAAATTAAAAAAAAAGTTGTTGCAGTAACTTTACCAACTTTATTGTCATCCACAGCAGGGTCTTCCAAACAGCCAAATAATGACCAGTCTACAAACTGAGAATGTTTTTCCTTTTTTGCATTAAACGGTTAGAAAAAAACAAAAGGAGAAGAATATCTGATGTTATATGAAAATGTATAAAATTTACATTGCAATATCCATATATTTTTATTGAATTTGTGTATAATCAATGACTGTTTTCATGTTGCAATGGCCAAATTAAATAGTTGTGAGAGACCATCTGACCATCAAGTTAAAATACTTACTATTTGACACTTTACAAAAAAAAAAAAAAAAACAACACTAGCAGACCTCTAAATCATGGTAGTAGATTTTTATTATAATATCTTACTCTTAATTTACAAAAATCAAGTTATTTTCTAGATTGTAACTCACTTTTAGTTCAGCTTGAAGTTATTACCTTCAAATCATTAACCTCCATATATTTGTTCGGCACTTTTTTCAGTCTTGTTCTAACTTTCTGTCTATACATGTGCAAAAATACCTTGAGGCTACACCTAGACTTCAGCAATGTGTAAAAGAAAAATGAAAGTGAGATTGGTTTTATAAAATGCCTAATATGTCTCTATACTCTGACTTTTATTGAACCTCACCTCTACCTGATGAGAATCAAATTTCTGTTTAGCCATAATAAATGGCATTTACTATCATGTCTAATGTGAATTGCATACTCGTTATATTAGCAACCACTGCTGCTCACAATCTTATCCTATCTCTAAATACTCATTTCTGTTTGTGTATACTTCACTCCAGTCGTAGCAATCTCTCATTCTCTGTACGACCGATCTAACCTCCAGTCACTTGCTCTACCTTGACCTTCCTGCTCACCATATTCATCTGTTTTTGAATCTGCTCCAAATTTGAGGTGACATCACACTATGGTCCTGATCATATGTCATTTTTATTAATTTCAGTGATATAAAAACTTCATGTTTTCAAGATCAGAAACTGATGAAAGAATTTTAATGCCCATTTTCCCTTCTTTAATAAATGATAGTAAATGACAACCCATTCTTTCTAGGGGTGGAAAGAGCAAACAATCCTAATTCTAGATCTGGTTTGACATATGTTTGGGATGAGGAGTGTGGGTCCTAGAATAGAGTGAAACAGAGAGTTACAGACTCTCAACTCCAGCAACTGAAGTTGATGCCCTCACTTTCCTTTTTTAAGGAAGTTAAAAGTCAGGGATTGTGGCTGCTGACAAATTATTCACATCCTTCTTAATGGTGAATCTTAAATTACCAGAGGAAAATCAGACATCAAGGGCTTGGGAAGTAAAGCTTTAGGTAGGAGATTTGGATGTCCTAGTCTTCCTACTTAAAAGAAAAAAAAAGATGAATGTATTAACCTTTGATGTGCTGTTGTAGAATAAAAACCACATATTTATTAATATTATTATAATAAAAGGTGATTGAGGGTTTAGGAGTTTGTTTAGATTTTCCATAGCAATTCTGCAAGTTCCACTCATATCTTAAGTTCAGCTTTCATTACACTCCCTAACTCTGCCAGACAGAATTAATTACTTATTTTTTCTGCTCCATAGCATTTTGTTCAGTCAGAGTATTTTTGTGTTGTACTTTATATTTCTTTCTTCTTAAAAGAACTGTGAACTCCTAGAAGAATATGTGGTATATGTCTGCAAGGAAAAGGATCCCACTAAAATGTTAACAATTAGCAGCTTTGGATGGTGCGGTTGTTTGGGATGTTTTAAAGTAAATTAATTTTTTTTCTGACTGTTTAAATTTTTTATTTTTTCTAATAATTTGTCCATTTATAAACAAGCATGTGTTGAATTTTTGTCAGTTATTATTCTAGGCATTAGAAAAAATGTAATAATCAAAACAGCAAAATCCTTGTTGTCATGGAGCTTATAGTCTTGTGGGGGACAGAAAGATGGAAAAGAGGGAGGAGGAAGGAAAAGGGACAAGAGCAAGAAGAAAAGGAATAGGAGGGAGAGGAGAGGAGAAGGAAAGAAAAGTAGTAATTGTAGTAATAGAGATAAATAATAACTGGAGGTAAAACGATGGTTCCTAATGGGGGACATCTTATTAAGTAGGAAGATATAGGCGTATTTGTTTGCCAGGAATTTCTTAAAACATCCTTTCTACAGTGACAATTTCCTTTTGGAAAAAAATGATGTACTGGAAACTTCAAATCCAAGATACGTAAGACTGTTAACCTGTGACTAGTGATGGATGGGGGTAGGGGCAACCCCAGGCTCTCAGTCTCCTCCTGACACCTCAACTAACTGCCTTTGTCCCTCCAGGAACTCCGAGAAAATGATTACTTGCAGAATAGCCAGAGGAAGTGATTGAATATATTTAAAAGTGTACGTTTAAAGCATGAAAGAGGGGATAATTCATGGGTCAAATTCTTGATAGAGTGGCTAGGCTATTAAGAACTTTGAAAGGTTAACAACTTTGAAGAGGAGGCAGATCATAGCTCTTCAGCAGAGAGAAGAAAATGTGAAAGAGAAAGAGGTCTACAGAAATGTTAGACCGATTGCAATGGTGGGATGGAGTAATTTTAACTCTGTTCCCTGGTTTTCAGAATTATCACCAAAACCACCACTGAAAACAACAGCCATAATAATATGATATTTTAAGATGATGAACTGATTTTTCTTAAAATTTGTTAAACATGAATAAATGACTTTTACGAAGTTTTTTATTTATTGGTCCAAAACACCATGATATAAAGGAAACCAATGAGTTTGCTTATAAATGCAGTTTCAAGATTTGGTCTTTAAGTCATCCTTTCTAGCCAGATTACTATGCTGTGCCATTACTTTCAGTGGTCAAAGGAAACAAGGAAAGAGAAGACACGTACGATGGCTTCATTTTTCTCAGAAAAGTAGAAGGCTGACTCATAGGTTAAGACCGGAGCTTGAGAAAAGGAAAAAGATATGTGGAGTAGCATTGAAAGGCATCACATAATAAAATGAATTTTAATAATGTGGCTTATAGGCATTCTTCACTCAGTATTATGTACAACTATTAAAAAACAACAACAACTCATTTTCTCCCCTATTAATCATAACAGCTGGTCATCTTGGCTAATCCCCTGAAAATTCACTCATTTAATCTTAAAATATGAATTAAACTTAACTTTGGTCTTGAGTTATTGCTATTAATATGAGTTCTGCTACTTTATTTGCACCTATGTACTATTAAACTACAACACTAGCAAAAGTATACAGGGTTGAACCACCTGGATGAATACTAGAGTTCTGATGAAAGGAAATTTCAAATATAGGGTAGGGTTAATAGGACCCCTTTAATACAATGTAATCAAAAGGTGAATGTGACAAAGAATCTAATGTTCTAGGTAGATTATTGCTGTTAGCATTGATTCTGTACTGGGAGCAGGATGTTAATAAACTATTACCTGTCTATCCAAGGAAAGTAATTGTTAAATCTAATGACTGTTTTGGGAAAGAATGGCATGACAATTCTTAGGTGAAATTGACACTTCTTCTCTTCTACAGGCCTGGGACTAGGAATTTAGTGGGTGTGACAGCTCCTTTTGCTAGAGAACAGTGCTTATTAGTCCTAGAGTCCAGGAGATAGTTGAAGGGACCATGTACATGTTGAGTTCTATTTTTTCACCTCAAGAGAGAGAATTCATCTTCTGTTTGAGGAATGGACTACATGATTTACTTAACTGTGAAAAAAGAAATAATAAAGCAGTCAACTCTATTAAAAATTATGTGTCACTCTAAGCTCAATCCATGTAAAATCCCTTTATATTCCTAGTCAGACATTGGTCTTTCCCCCATCTTGGTTAGTCCCCCATCACTCTTGGTGAAGTATTCTCTCTCCATGGTTTAGGAAACTGGAATCCCTCACAAAGATACTTACTGTTAGATCTGCCTTTTACAGAAAACGTCTAGATATACTCTCTTTCCCCCTTCCTTATCAAGATCATTCGACTTTCTCATTCATTATTCATTTCTCATTCATGTCATATTGGGTGTTAAGGGCTGAGTTCATATGTTGAAGTTCTAACCACAAGTACCTCAGAATGTGACCATGTTTCTCTACATCTTTGCCAACACATTTATTTTTTATAATACTCTTCTTTAGGATATTTCAAGTGTTTGGCAATCTAGTGATAATCAGTTAAGTCTTATCTTTAACTCTTGCAATAAAACATGAAATAAGTTAGTAAAAGCTGTGGTTACCTATCGCAAAGACCTCATGGTTGCATTTAAAAGACAACTTAATTCTGTCATTTAATTTTTATTTTTTAAGAAATGAAATTGAATGCCTAAAAATTGTTAAACAAATAATTGTTTTTTTCTCTTTAAAATTCAGATATATATTGAATGTAATGTGTATCACCATATATTTCAAATATTTCCCATCTCATCATCCTCCAATCTTCCTATATTTTTTTGAAATTTTAAGCCAACTAGTGATAATCTTTTTCTTGCTTTACATTTTTTCCTTCTCTTTTTTCCTCCAGAATAAGCACCTTGATTCTGATAGATTGTGATTGTGATGGGTGTGTGTGAGTGTGTGTGTGTGTGTTAAAATGTTTGTATAGTTTGATTCCTGAATGAACTCTTCTGGGTAAAAGTAACCAGAAATAGCTCTTAAAGGAGCATTGACAAAAAGATATGATATGTTATCTCAGCTCATCATATAAATCAAAAGTTGAATCTTTGAAATTTTTTTTCATTAGAAAGGTCTCAGAAATCAGCTATGATATAAATTCCCAAATGGAAAAACTGAAGATCAGCAAAATTGAAAAACTTCAACAGATAAATGTATTTGTGTTTATTTTACCCATCCTGATTATAATTGTAAAATATCTGCCATAAATAGAATGAAATTTTTGGTAACTTGGCATAATTGCTTATGTTTACTGCTGACAGTGTCTATTTAGATGTTATAAGCTCTTTATAATTCTAAGTGTAGTCTGAAACAACAGTTTCCTTGTAAATGAGTTTATTAGTCCACAGTATAATATTTTTGGAAAGTGTCCTATTAATACACAAACTCTTTCCTGTGATTGGTAAAGGTCAGGCTGAAAAACCTCCTGTTTCTAACCCCACCAACTGGGAGAAAATTTTTGCACCCAACACTAATGATAAAGGACTGATCACAAAAATCTGCAAAGAGCTGATGAGACTCAACAACAACAAAGAAAATAATCCAGTCAAAAAATGGACAGAGGAACTAAAAAGAAACTTCTCTGAAGAAGAAATGCAAATGGCCAACAGGCATATGAAAAAATGTTCAACATCACTTGCAATCAGGGAAATGCAAATCAAAACTACCATGAGATACCATCTTACACCAGTGAGAATGGCACATATTAAAAAAACTAGCAACAACAAATGTTGGCGAGGTTGTGGAGAAAAAGGAACTC
The DNA here is from genome assembly GCF_014898055.3 of Talpa occidentalis. Classification (NCBI taxonomy): domain Eukaryota; kingdom Metazoa; phylum Chordata; class Mammalia; order Eulipotyphla; family Talpidae; genus Talpa; species Talpa occidentalis. Next base: position 82,114,209 of record NW_023602073.1, on the reverse strand, counting down.
TTCTGCACTGTTGGTGGGAGTGCAAACTGGTCCAACCACTATGGAGAGCAGTGTGGAGATTTCTGGACCTACTAAACATAGAGCTTCCACAGGATCCAGCAATTCCACTCCTAGGTATTTACCCAAAGAACACAGAAACATCAATTCCAAAGAACACCTGCACCCCTATGCTTATAGCAGCACTGTTTACAATAGCTAAGCTTTGGAAACAGCCCAAATGCCCAAAAATAGATGACTGGATCAAGAAGATGTGGTACATATATACCATGGAATATTACTCAGCATTCAAAAAAGATAAACACATGCAATTTGCAGCAACATGGATGACGCTGGAAGGGATCATGCTCAGTGAAATAAGCCAAAAAGAAAAAGAAAAATACCGGATGGTCTCACTCATAGCAGGGATCTAGAAAACTTAAATAAGGGACCAGGAAAATGAATAACTATAAGAAAGTGAAAATCAAAATCAACAAAAAACTATGAACCAGAGACACTTTTTGGGGGTGGGGGGCGGGAGGGGAAGGATTAGGGTCAGAATGGGGGGATTGCAATTGTATGGGGAATATAAAAATAAAATTTATTAATTAAAAAAAAAAAACCCTCCTGTTTCTATTGGAGATACTAATTTGGATATGTGTCACTTCAGAGAAAGATAAGGACCACACTGGAATTGAGCCATTTGTATACTTTATGTACATATACACTTTATGCAGAAGGAAAATGTCAGAAACTGAAGATAGTGGAATTTGTGTCCACAACATAGGGGTGACCCTTCAATCCTGAATGGCACTACAAATTGTTCATGAGGACACCTTTGTGTCTAGTTAATGTCAGATCCTCAGCATATTTGTGACATGTTCAATTTATAAAGTTCTCCGTATGTATAAACTCTCCCTTTACATTTAGTGATAGCTGCTTGTGCCTCCTCACTCTGGGGATGCGCTACTTTGTGAGACTTGACCTTCAGAATTATGACAGAAAGAAATTAATCTGTCATAGAAAACTTACTTGTTTTTGTCACCTCAGTTTTAGATTTTTCTCTCATCACTTTATAGAGATTTCTAATAATAAGCATTATTGTCTTCCTATAGTGTTCCATGTGTTATTGAAATACAATTTTATTGTTGTTTTTAACAAAAAAATTTCCCAAATTACAAAGGTGGAATAAAAGAATCCTAATTCTTAAGGGAACCCTACGTGAAAACTGCTTAGATAATTTTCTCTGCTATTTCTCTGATATAGCAACATGAGATAGATTACCATGTATCCTTAAGTTCTCCAACGATAGGGATGATATTAAGTTCTACAGAAACCTGTTTTTGAATATTATAAAATTTGTCAATAAAATTTCCTTATTTCTAGTATAAATCTCTTTTCAATCATAATTTAAACCCATTTTCCCATAATCCTTACAATAGGGAAAAAAACAGCAGCTTGCCTGTCCATAAAAATTTTCTACTTTTTTAGGTAGTCATCTTTTTTTTAGGTACTCTCTGCAGATTAATAACTTGAAATGCCCTATCCTTTATAATGGGCTTTATTATCACCCTACCCATAATTTTGGCTGGTCTTTTCGAGGGTCTTTTTCCAATTCTCTAAATTGCTCTTGAAATATAGAAATTGACATTAAGCCTATTCAAGTATAGAGGAATTATTGCCTGTTTTCATCTGGTCAATTCATCCAAGTATGAATTTTTAAAGAACTTAGCACTGAGTCATAATTTCATCATTTGTTATCAATTCCTGTATTAAAAATATGTGGTCCTGATGTCTAACCAGTGATTTCTGTAATGAAGGTAGTGTTTGGTTTAGGACTCAAAGGATTGGGGCTATATGTTGAAATCATCCTTTTTTTTCAAGTCTGGTATTAATGACATGGTGCTCCCCCTCCTGGGAACTGTCAAATTTCTTTATCCTACTCTGATGAAAATAGCCTCATTAAGAACATGAAATGTTTAAATAAATATGTCAGAACTAGGAAAGCTGTTTGTCAGCCAACTTGACATTACCATGTAGACATACCTTCTCAATCAGTAAAAATAAGCCAGTAGCTATGGTTAAGAAAACCTGCCAATTTGAAACTCTTTTCAAACTTCATATATATATTATATATATCTGTAATTTGTAAATTAGTACATGTATAGCACATAATAATGATTATTTTATATCCTGTATTTGCTATGCAGCGAGTAGAAGGAACTAGTTCTGTTCTCCTATTACTTTGTAACATTGCAGTATGTCACAAATAGTATGGGTCTCTGTATAAATATAATCACATGTATTTACAATATATAAATGCTAGGATTTTATTTTTCCATTTTATAATTTATTTTTAATTTTTTTCTCATGAAGCAAACCTAGCTAGTAATACAGAACACTGAATCTAAAGTCAGACACATGAATCTAAAAGTGAGGCATCTCACGCCTTTCTGGACTCATCCTTTTTCTGAAATAAGCTTCAATTTATGAAAGATTTTTAATGAAAAATAAATGATGGTTGAACAGATGGCAGCTAGGAATTTGTTCTAGGTTTTTTAAATAGCATAAATTGTCCTATAAAGCATCTATAGAAGGAGAGGGACAGAAGGGGAAATGAGTGGTAGTTCTTGAATAGTGTGTTGGGAACAGGTGGGGAAAACGATGGAGGTGATATAGGTAGGCGGGCTGGGTAAAGTGACATGGTCACCCAGACTGACTGGCAATGCAGGATGGAGCACCACTGAATGCCTTTGAGCAGAAGGTAATTTTTGCAGCAGCAAAAGAAGAACTAAGTAGAAGCAGTACAATAAAGATAGAGGAGACTTGAGCATATGATGACTAGCCAGTCTAATTAGAAAGCATTCTAGCAACCCTCTCTAATTTCCTGTTGCTAATTTCCCCATCTAAGAGTAGGCCCCTGGACTAAGTGCTTTGAGAAGCAAGTTTAATTGAAGAGTCTACTTTCATTCAGCACACCTCCATCAGCATCTAGCAATGCATGCTACAATTGCATGGTAATGTGATTATAACGGTCAACTAAATGCTCATGGTCCCAGTTCTTGTGGAGTTTGTGCTTTGTAGTTTGAGGAACGGATACCAAAAAAAGGGGCCTCACTGATGGCGCAAGGGGTTAAGCACACATTATGCTGCCTAGTTTTGTGCCTAGCCCACATTATGCTGCTAACATTGTGCTGCCTAGTTTTCCTACTTCTCTCGTTTTCCCAATAGCTTCTCTTATTGTATATTGCTATTTCCTCCTCACAGCATCTAATGCAATTTGGAAGTTATTTTCTCATTTGCTTTTTAAATTTTTTTGGTATCCTTTTTCTTTCCCCAAAGATATATTTATTTATGCATACAAGAACTGGGGTACAGGCCAGAGGTGTGGAGGGTGAGAGAATTCACCAGAGACAGGGTGGGGAACAGAACAGGCAGAGTGACTGAAATATACTGTTGAGGGGAGCAACGGGAGAGGTCTGCTGTGCCATGTAGGTTGCTCCCTGGCGGGCCTGGGATGGAACTCATGCTGCAGAGGCTGCAGACAACTTCACAGTGCTGTGCTTAATCCCTTGCGCCACTAGGGGACCCCTTAAAGAAATATATTTTACCATGAAATTAACTTTGTCATCTTTGATATCTCAGGTTATGTAAACTCTAGCTTTTACTCTAGAACAGACTTGAGTACCTAGCTTGTTTTCACTTGAACAGTTTTGTGGAAATTCCAGGGCATGTTTGAAGACTGAAGGCTTAATAAGTTTTAAAAATTATGTTCTGTCAGGCAAAAGGGGAGATAATCCAGTTAGGATTCCCAGATGCAAAACTTTAGCCCTCATCAGTCTTGGTTTTGCTACCTTGTTTTTGCTGTTGGGCCCAAAGGATTATGATTTTCTTTACCCCTTCCACAGATGGTAGAACATCGCTATATTAAGTCACCAATTAGTATCTCTGAATTAGTCTTCTTGCCTTTGGCTATTATAATAATAATCACAATTGGCATTTTGGAGTAATCTTTTATATCTTTAAATTGTTTTTTAAAACATGGATTAATTATTCTTCAGTACACTCTAGTGTAAAAGAAAATGATTTTATAGATGCAAGCATGGAAGGAATGGGAAATCGATGCCATATGACAGCTGTTGTTTATTCAAACTATCATTGAAATTATATGCTAGGTGAAATTTCTTAGCAGGTGAGCACATTGCATTTCCTTTTTTTTTTTTTTTAAAGATTTATTTATTTATGCAAGCACTGGGTACAGTCAGAAGCGCGGGAGGGGGAGAGAATTCACCAGAGCCAGAGCGGGGAGCAGAGCAGGCAGAAGGACCGAGGTACATTGCTGAGGGGAGCAGCGGGCGGCAGGAGAGGTCTGCGCGCCATGCGGGACCCTCCTCCAGTGGCCGGGGAGCAGCCGGGATGGAACCGGCACTGCAGAGGCTGCGGGCAGCTCCACAACCCAGCGCTCAACCGCTGCGCCACCGGGGAGGCCCTGCATTTCCTTTTTAAAGAACAGTGAAAAAGTGAGTTACTGGTCATAGTAAAGTTAAATTTCATTTATTCAAAAGATTGAAAAACTAAATCCTAGACAGTTGAACTATAGTCCATATAGCTATCTATTGTAAACAATTTGCATGTGACTTTATACTTTTATAATTATTATATATACTTATAATAATTATTACATACTATATAAGCCTATAACTTTATAACTTTATATATGTAACTATGTATAATTTATATAACTATATCATGGCTTTCTCTTTATCAGACAATTTCACATAAAAATTTTGAAAGAAATCTTTTCATCTTCTTAATCAGAACAAATCTAATATGATTTAATATTTTCTAGATCATTTAGAATCATCATTATAAATATTCATTATTGTACTACTCTACCCTCATGTGAGTTCCACCTCCCAGAAGCTATGGGAGGTTTGTCTTTTTTTCATATTTAAAATTCTTTATGTATTATCAAACATACAGTATTTGCAAAATCAAGAGAAGATATGAAATGCAAATACTACATTATATCTAAAGGTACCCAGGTATTGGCTAGGTTGCAAACTTGTGAACCAATAGCTATTAGCTCTTATAAAATGAAATAGTAATCTGAAATTATTAAATTAGCTTCCATTTATCCTAAATCATCTTTTATTGCAGGCTGTTAATTTTTTAATTATGTCATTTAAACATTTAAATATGAAAAACATTCTTATTTTCAGGTAAATAAACTAAAATATGACAGATAACATATAAAAACATGACAGTGTTCTGTTATTTCTGATACCTCTTTTCCTAAATATTTCATTTATGTATGCTATATGTATGACCTGGGCTGTTCAGAAAAAGATGGTAGCGTTTTAGTAGTTCCAAAGCAACAGAAAATGTTTTCAAGATCCCAAAAAAGTTTATTGTTCTGATAACAGTATGCTGGATTCTGGATCATAATAGTTCGATAATGTAGCTATAAAAATGAGTCAAGATGCAAATATTGGCCTTATACCCAGAAGATAAATCATTTGTAAGACTCAGCAGTATAATAAGCTGAAAATTCAAAGATCTTGTCAGGATACATTTCTGTCTTATGACATGGACAAACCATAAATTCAGGCTAGAAACTATATTTTGCCTTTTGTTTTTGTTTTGGAAATTGTTACTGAGGGCGATTTATGGAGAACATTTAGGCTAGATGACTGTTTTATATTAGTGATGAATTTTATGCCTTGAATGAAGCTGAGTTGCTTCATTTTGTATCCTGAGGATTATTGTGTTGGATAAAGCTGCTTTCCGATCCAGAGAATATAGTTCCATGAGATGTGACACCCCTGCTCTTTTATTTCTTTCTAGGCATTTTGTCTATGATTAGTGTTAACTGTTCAGCAAGGCAGATTGCAGTATTTTCTGAAAGAGGCAACTAAGATTCTCCCAGGGAGAGCCAGGAAGCAAGAATTACTTGGGCTGGGATAACTTCATCCCTGGGTTTGGGAAAATTGGTCCAGTATTAGGAGGACTGAAGGAATAATAGCTTACATTATCATATTCTGACTGTCTCATAGTAAAGAAAAAGAATTTTAATTTTACACATTTTGGATTTCAGACCGAGAGAGGGATATTCAGAAAATCTCTTCTCCTCCCACTCTCCATATCATTCAGTTACCCTGGAGAACACCACTTTGAAATAAAATAAAAATAGTAATAGCAATATTAGCTATTACTAATTGAGCACTGACCAAGAAAACCTTGCCTGAACCTAGCTGATTAAATGAAATTAATGTGGACTTGGTTTGAGTTTATAGCTTTTTGTTTTTGTTTGATTTTTGTTTATTTCTATAAAACATATTTATGTTATATTGCAAATCCATATACATATCATTATAAATACTATACATAGTTTAAAAAATGTACTGTAGTTGTGCTACATTGGTGTAATTTAATTTGTGCTGAAGGCCAGCCTGGCAAAATGTCATGAAACAGAGGCATGAGGGGATTGGGGAGATGAGGTGGATGAGGCAGTGAGGAGACACTGACACTTGATGAGGTGTAACTATGTTCTACTGAGGGACTTAGCAGGTCTTTATTTATTTATTTTTTCTAAGCAGTGAGATTACATCATTATATGCATAGAAGCAAAGCAGAAACAATCAGTGTATTCTTTTCCCATAGACTTCTGGCTCCTATATGCTCTCAGCAAGAAGGCAACCTTCAAGGTTAATAGATAAAAAACTAAACCTTACACTAAAATTCATTATTTCAGTTTAGACAATTACCTAAGACAGCCGATAGCCATCAGTACACCCCTATCAGCTAAAGCCTAAGCATCAAAGGACTCTTCTTATTATATGGCCTTCAGCTGGAGACCAGCTGCTTTCTGGTTATCAGCTAACAGGGTTTTCTACCTAGAAACTTCTTAACACAATTAACTTCATTTAAAAACTTTCCTAAGAAACTTCTAAAAAAAGCAAAAGAAGGACTTACTATAATCGTTGTCTTGGCTTGCTTGTCAGGCATGTTCATGTATAACAATTATTTCCCATTGTGAGGTGGGCCAATTTGTTCAGTGTTTAATTGTTAAGCAGGTAATTTTCCGTGTCATGTGCTTATAATATTCTTATACATATACTTTATTGCCCAGTAAATTTTCTGATTTTTCTCATTTTATGACCAAGAACAAAAAACAAAGGGATGCTTATAGGTTATAGATTAATCTTCAGCCCCAAGGTGTGAGGCTCTTTGGAAATCTTCGGCCCCATGGCGTGAGGCCCTTTAAAAGTCTTTGGCCCCACAGTGTGAGGCCCTTTTCTTAACTGCTTGCCAGTGTCTTATCTGGCTGAGGCAGCAAGTCCCCCTGTAAATTTGGTTCTTTGTGCTACAATGTGAACCCAGGGCAGTGTTAGTATTGAAGTTATGTGTAAAACTGGTGTCACCAACTATTAGTTTTGTAATCTCTTGGGCCCATCACTTTATTTTTTTGAGCCTCAGTTTCTTTACATACAGACTGAAAACTAATTGTGCCTGGTTTATTGGGTTGTTGCAACACATCTAGTACAATGTGTAACAAAGAATAATGCACAATAGGCAGGTGTTAAAATTCTTCCTTTATGAAGTTTAGCAAGCTCTTACTTTCACACAGTAAGTTTCTAGCAGTCAGAGACTGTATTTATAAAGAAATATCTTGGTATAATTCCCAGTATTGCCCAAAGTGCCTGAAAGTTTCTGATAAATGGAGTTCGATTGCAAGATTCTGAATGATTAGGTGAGAAGGATCCAGAATTTAGGACCTTTTTGGTGCCACAGATAAATTAGTCAATAGAATGTAAAGTGGTAATACATTTAAAGGTTCCATGACATAATTAAGTAGCATTTTAATGACCTGTTAACTGTTCTTTGATAATGGTGTTGTTTTCCCTTAACCAAATTTACTACTGACATTAAATGGGGGAAATTAAATTCCTGTGATTATCAACATCTCATTGTTTAGTATCAAAAGAATAATTCTATCTTTGGTAGGAGTGGGTTTCTGGTAACAGACCTGTTAGCATACAACAGGGAGAGGCTGTCACTTTTGTGGGAGCAGCATGAAGACTATTGCTCATGAACTATCTCGGTAACTTCATAGATATTTTTGTTTCTGTGTTTCATTTGCAAAATATGCTCTGTAGGGTAAGTTAAAAGGTATCAGGCTTTTCTGCCCTCCCGCCATCAGGATAGATGAGGGAGCCCTGTGAACCTGGGTGCATGCCTGATGGCGGGCACCTGAAGTGGGTCCACCTGAGCTAAGAGACTGATTTATAAGGGTGGTGCAGCAGAGTGCGGGGTGGTGGTAGTGCGGTGTTAAGGCTGGAGAGGAGTGGAGTGTACGAAGGAGTGCGGCAACTACAAACCACAGCGAAGAGCATGTGGCTGCTAGAACCATTCATAAACCTGCTCGGAATGGGTTGGTTGCTTTACAGCTCTCTGTAAATATATATGCAATCTTGCACTCCTCCAATTAAAAAAAAAAAAAAGATTTGACCCTAATCATTGAAATGTCTTTTAAAAAAAATTTTTTTTTGCAATGTTTGCTTTCTTTTCTCAGGTGTACTCCCCATAGAATTTCCACCACCAATTCACCTGTGCACCATCACCATAGTCCCTTATGTTCTTCCTGCCCTTGCCTTGGTCTTTTTTCCCTCCCCCTCTCCTGCAGAATGTCTCTGATTTGTATTTATTTTTTTACTGTTGTTTAGTTTTGTCTTTTTTTATTGTTATTATTTTTTTTATCCTTGGTCCATTATTTGGTTCCTCTCTATTCCTCCTATAAGTGAAACCATCCAATATTTTTCTTTTTCCTTCTGATTTATTTCACTGAGCATAATCCCTTTTAGCTCCATTCATGTTGTTGTGAAAGGCATTAGTTTATCTTTTTGATTGCTGCATGGTATTCCATTGTGTATATGTGCACATCTTCTTGATCCAGTCATCTATTTTTGGGCATTTGTATTGTTTCCATGTTTTGCTCTTATAAATAATGCTATGATAAACATAGGGGTGCAAGTATCCTTTTTAATTAATGTTTTTGTGTCCTCTGGGTAGATCCCTAGGAGTGGAATTGCTGGGTCATATGGTAGCTCCATTTTTAGTAGTTTGAGGAAACTCCACACTACTTTCCATAGTGGTTGAACCAGTTTGCATTCCCACTACCAGTGTAGGAGAGCTCCTTTTTCACCACATCCTCAACAACATTTGTTGTTGCTAGTTTTTTTAATATGTGCCATACTTACTGGTGTAAGGTGCTATCTCATTGTGGTTTTGATTTACATTTCCATGATTATAAGAGATGTTGAACATTTTCATGGAAGGGAATGGCACAATAACACATTCAACTTCAGCGCTGCAGAGATAAAAGACCTGCATGCTTTAAATTTGAGCATCTTCTAATTGCTCTCTTCAGAGGGCAAATAGAGAACCATTGTGGTTTTGTGTAAACCTAGGCATCAAATTCTCCTCATATTTTTTAAAAAATATTAGTTTTTTACACAAGAACTGGGGTACAAGCCAGATGCATGGGAGGATGAGAGGATTCACCAGAGACAGAGGAGGAAACAGAACAGGCAGACTAGAGAAATATACTGCTGAGGGGAGCAGCGGGTGAGACAGAAGAGGTCTGCGACGCCACGTGGGATTCTCGACTGCCTGCAAATATCGAACCCACACTGCAGAGGCTGCGGACAGCTTCACAGTGCGGTGCTTAATGCCTGCACCACCAGGGAGGCCCTCTCTTCAGATTTTTTGACCATCCTATTTACTCAGTCCAACAATTAGCACACACACGCACACACACATATGTGTGTGTACGTGTGTGTTTAAAGATATATATGTTATATATATAAATATTAAACTATTGTATTTCCTTGTCACCAGCTATATAACCAGATAAACTGGGATAACCCTTTATATTTAGTTTTAAGACTTTCTGTTACTCTTTGTGTTCCAGCTTTTCTAAAATCATGTGCCTTACATAAAATTTAACTTTTAACTTCAAAATAAAATTTTTGCTTTGATAATTTCACAATATGCCCTTGAAATTATCATCTAGAATGACTCATTAGGGCTAGGAATATAAATTTCATATATATAATATCTTTATATATATAATCTCTCTTAAATATATATACTTTTATAAATACTGAGTATAATTTATCATTTATGTATAAGAATAATATTTCTTATTGCATATATATTTAAATTACATATACATTTAAATATTATTCATACTTGCAGAGTAAATTGATGTAAAAGCAAGAAATAAATTTAACAAAAAATAATGTATAGAAATATTAAACCTACACAATAGGAGAACAGATAGTATTGGTCTATTTGGGGTACAAATTATATATTATAGGAATTCTAGTCTTCTCTGCTTTACACAGGAATAAGCCAAAGAACTTGGTTCCAAATGCCAATATCTACTCTTTTCCCGAGATTCACTTTAACCCCTAAGACTCCTAAAAAAGAGATAAGGAAGAGTGAATGGTATGTCAGGATTTGTAATCATTCACATTCTCTTTTTCAGTTCATATTTCCTTTAATTTGTTTATGGAAAGTGGTATAGAGTATATTTGAAAATTTGCCTCATTCATTGCTCATAGTTAAATACATTGCTGAACTTCTCTTTCACTGCTTATGTATTAGAATAATCATTTCTGTGATTCTTAATATTTTATCTGCATCTCCTGTTGTCTCCTCCATCTTTTCTCTTTCATACAGACTCCTGTATGTTCTGTCACCATCACACTTTCAAGAAAAATTATAAAATCAGTTTTATTATTATAAATGTATTAAACAGCTTATTTGCCTACTTAAATGCCATTCTCTTCTATTTCCTTGGAAGGAGATCCAAAATTTACTCCAAGTAGCAACGTATGTATGTCTAGGTAGTCTCCAATTTCCAGGATATAAATACTGGTTGTCATGAGCTGCTGGTAGCATTTCAAGGAAGGCTCCTCAAAGGAGCGTTGGAGGAGGTGTGTTTTATTGCCTCTCCTTTTTCTCCCTTCTTTCTGACAGGAATGCAGTTAGAATGGACAATACGGAGAATAGAGGAAAGAAGCCAACTTCTATTGTTGGGGTACAAAAGTATAACAAGCCTAGATCATTTGGCAATTTCTGACTTACCATAACACCTCCAGACTCCTTTTCTGTAGACCTCTGCTAAGTGAGAGAAATAACTCTGTTGAGGCAATGTATTTGGATAGTCTGTGTTATATAGCCAAATCAAACCCAGTATACTCATATATAGAGTTTGTTTCGGTTGCATGTCATAGGATATCCAAATATTTTCTTAAAGCAAATATAAATTCATATTTAGAAACAAAAAATTAATAAGTAAAAAAATTGTAAGCTAACAAATATCAAAAACATCCCAATAGTCAGAAAAATAGTGATATTTTATTGACCGTTTGCCTGAGTTACATACACTGCTATTTCAAATATGTCTGTGATGAATAGAATGTGTATAAATATAAATGTGTAAATACACATATGTGTATATATAATTCAATGTAGAAACTTTACATATTAAGAAGTATAAAAATTAAGGGAAACTACTTAAAACCCCATTACCTAGAAACATATATTGCTAAAAATGTGTTTTCTTCCATTCTTACTTTTCAAGAATATTATTTAAAAAATTAATAACATTCTTCATACTTTTAAAGCCTGCCTTTTCGCCCCTACTTATAATTATATGAACATTTTTCCATGTTGTTTAATATTCCTTCAGAATTTCATTTTACTATCCACATAGTTGTCCTTTGTTTGGATTCACTGCAATTAATTTACCTAGTCCCTAACTGTTAGTACTTATATTATCTCTAATTATTATAAGACTAATTTTAAAATCAATATTTCCATGTATATAAGGTTATTTCTTTAGAATAAATTCATGGGGATGACATTGTTAGTCATAGTTTAAAGTGACACAAAAATTTCTAGAATTTTTGGAAATTTTTGTCAAATAATCCTTGAAAAAAGAGGTTTTCTTTGTTATTAATATGGAGTGTTCCATTTAAAGTGTTTAGCATGACTGAGAAAGTGATTTCTCTTTCTTTAGAGTTGTGTTTATTTGATTACTAATGAAATCAATTCTTTTTGTTCTATTTGTAGGCGATTATCACTTTTTTTAGTTCATAAAAGTGCATTAGAGATTAGGGGCACTCACATATTAGTTTGAATTTGCATTTCATTGACTGGCATGGTGTATTGCATGAAATGACATGTTTCTTGCTTGTTGACATGTTCCTTTTAATATTTAATGGTAAATGAAAAAATATTTTAAGGACATGTAAATTTATTTTGGTTACTATTTTATTTTTTTAATTAAGTGTCACTCTGTTTAGAGAAGAGAGTTTTTTTTTAAAGATTTATTTATTTATGCATACAAGAGCTGGGGTGTAGGCCAGAGATGCTGGAGGGAGAGTGTGAGGATTCACCAGAGACAGTGGGGAACAGAACAGGCAGATCCACTGAAATACACTGCTGAGGGGAGCAGTGGGTAAGACAGGAGAAGTCTGCTGCCATGTTGGTCAACTACCTGGCCAGGGATTGAACTTGTGCTGCAGTGGTGGCAGATAGCTGCATAGTGCTCTGTCTTGACCCCTTGCACCACCAGGGAGGCCTCAGGGAGAAGAGAGTTATAACCAGAATATTATAAATATGTTTTATAATACTTTTAGTTTGTGGCAGAAATAAGCCAGAAATAGAAGTGTTCTGTTTTGGATAAGTTGTTTTAGGGTGTTGGTAGGGCATCTAGTTAGAATTATCCCCTCAAGTGATCCATTGAGAGGAAGTGGGCACTCCCTATGGTATAGTAAGAAAATATTGGAACATATATATATATATATATATATATATATATATATATATATATTTTACTGTCACCACTGAATGTGCTCTGGGTGCCCTGTGTGATCTCTGAGCTTTATAACAGGATATCTTATGTCTGAAGCTCTGTTCTAGGGATAGATTGGCACATGATGTGCTCATGTCTAATCAGAGATTTGCTACTCAGTAATGTTGCTGGATACATAGATTTATACATGTATGATTGAGTTTAAACTAGATACATCCCAGGAAATAAGATAGAGGCTTAAATAGTATTATGGAGATTGCAGCTTGAAAATGATCAGCAATGTAAGCAACACATGCATCATAAACAAGTTTGGTTGCTGATGCTTCTGGTAGCAGCTCTTGGTCATACACATTCTATGGCTTAAAAGCAATGAGCATCTAAACAGATCCAACAGGAACCATCAAATCACTTCACAATTTTCCAATGTGTTTTTGTATTAGTGAAAAGTGAGAAAATAACTGCCTTTTTTGTGGTATAGAATAGTACATTGAAAATGAACATTTGTCATTTCAGCGACATGTGTGCAGTTTGTATAAACACACATTTAAGTAACTGGGAAACAATGTCTAAACTGTTTACAGGTGTTTTGTATTTCATATTTTATTGGCTATTTGAACCTACTTGTTAAAAATATAAACAAGCTGTACTCTCTAATGAGTTTTCAAGGATACTTGATTGAAATCAGGGAAATGCATATTTACTAGTTGAGTATTTACTTTTGATGTCTGCTGTAGCCAAATGAAAGATGCCTCAGTTAGATATGAAAATAAACTGAATTTAGAAAGTGACCTAGAATCTAATTCGTGTATGACTAAATACTAAGCCAACTATTTTTTTAAGGCAGCACATTCAATTACATTGCACTCAATATATTTGGACAATGTTGATGAATAAAACTTAAAAGCACTGAAAATATCATACTTAAGATATTTATTTAATCTCATTTAAAAAATTCCCTTTGGACTTGTGTGAAATATATACAAAATATGTTAGCTTATTGGCATACAATATGTTAATATAGTAGTAAAAATTATTAAAAAATAAATATACATATATTGGTACTATATGATCAAAAATTTTGTTCTGGTAGGGAGAGGTTATAGAAAAATTTGGGAGTCCACTGATTCAGTAGAGTATGGGAAATAAGAATGAGTTATTTCTATTTGAAGATAATTAGGTAATTAAAGCTATCCAGTGATGACACATGAAATGAGAAAAGGACTAACCAGAAAGCTTCTTTGTCTTCTAACTATTTAGAATTAAATTATAGAGTAGAATCCTATGGGAAAACATAATTCACAGAATCTGTACTATAAGCCAATGTGAGAATTCAAAGGACTTTGTGTCCAGCAACCCCTGTTTCAATTCTGCTTCCACCATTTCTTACTCATAGAATTGTTTATCAGAAATTCAGGTTATATATATATATATATATATATATATATATATATATATATATATATAATGTAAATAATACCTACTTCTCAGGATTATTATGAGCATTTCTGAGGTAAGTTGTGTGGGTTACTTAACCTCCTGACTAACACACAGTAGGTGCTGAATAGATGACCATTTTTGTTATGGTATGCTTCACAAGTAAGTTTTCAGCAGTTCATTTATCAATGTGATGTCATCACTGGAAACCAGACTGAATTTCCTAATAATTATCAGATGGAACTGAATTAATTAAACAGTAAGAGTCCATGCTATATATTTTGTTTTATGTTCATTACTAGAGACAAGTGAGCTGGTATTTTCTCTGATTTTGTTGTTTTAGATGGATATATTTCTTTTGGGTGGATAGGGTTATAAAACATTCACATTGTCAGTAGTGTGCACCTAAAGCATTTATGTGTCCCAAAGTCCATCTTGCATCTTAAATCTTTTTATTAGACATCACATCTCTTTGATTTTTTTCCCCTTTGCTGTTTATTAAATCATATTCCTTTAAAAAAAAAATCCGGTGTGCTTTTTATCTTGCCTTCCCCTCTTTCCACCCTTCCCCATTGTGCTCAAGATACTACTTTTAAACCATCTGCTCTTTAGACAGAACATTGCTGCCAAACAGTGCTGCTCCCCTACCAGGAAATCTTGAAAACATCTTTTGTAGACTTTCCAGTTTATCTGCAGGTGCTCAGAAATTCATATTTTATCAACCCCAAGGGTCCAAATGCTATTCAGAAAACCCAGCCTTCAACCAAGCTTTATGTTTAATTATTGCTGTCAGTCACCTGTCAGCAGAAATACTACATTCACCTTTGCTTTTAATCTACCAACTAAGAGTTTGGAAGAAGAGATCCCTGGATGTCTGTTTCCTATTCCAGCCTTCCTCATCCTGAAAGTGCCCTGTAACTTGCAGATTTCTGAGTTTGCTATCTCTGCTGCCTCTCCTGAAGCCCTGGCCTCTGTCTAATGCTCTGCTCTCAAACCCCATGACAGGTATATGTGGGGGGTTGGAGAAGTAAGAACTGTCTGCAGCTTTTCTTTTTTAAAATATTATTATTTTAAATCGAGATAGAAGTGGCATATAACACTGTGTAATTTTAAGTTGTCCATGTATTGATCTATTTATATTTGCACATATATGATTGCCATAGGTAGCTAATACCTCCATCATGTTTCATAATTATTTCTTTTTTTGTGGTAAGAACATTTAAGGTCTAATATCTTAGCAACATTGAAGAATATAACAGTAGTATTGGATATTAACACAAAGTTGTGCATTAGATCTCCAGAATTTACTCATCTGAAAGTTTGTATCTTCTGACCAACAAATTTCCAATCCCCATCCCAAGCCCTGACATCAAACATTGTACTCTGTTTCTACTAATACTGTATATCAGCATTAGCACATATATGTGGAAACTTAAAAACCTCTCTTTTCTATAGTAGAACACGATTTTATTTATTTATTTATTTATTTATTTATTTATTTATTTATTTATTTATTTATTTATACAAGCACTGGGTACAGTCAGAAGCACGGGAGAGTGAGAGAATTCACCAGAGCCAGAGCGGGGAGCAGAGCAGGCAGAAGGACCGAAGTACACTGCTGAGGGGAGCAGCGGGCGGCAGGAGAGGTCTGCGCGCCATGTGGGACCCTTCTCCAGTGGCCGGGAAGCAGCCGGGGATTGAACCGCGGTACAGAGGCTGCAGGCAGCTTCGCAACCCAGCGCTCAACTGCTGCGCCACCAGGGAGGCCCGAATACGATTTTTTTAAGATTTATTTTATTTATACAAGAGCTGGGGTACAGGCCAGAGGCGCAGGAGGGTGAGAGGATTCACCAGAGACAGAGTAGGAAACAGAACAGGCAGACAACCAAAAGCACTGCTGAGAGGAGCAGCCGGCAAGGCAGGAGAGGTCTGCCGCACCATGTGGGACTCTCCCCAGCCAGACGGGCATCGAACCCGTGAGAGGCTGCAGACAGCTTCACAGTGCTGTGCTCAACCCGCTGCACCACAAGGGAGGCCCCAGAATAAGATTTTTTAATTACACTTATTTTTTTCAGAAGAATAGTCTTTTCCTATTAATAAAATAATAGTATTACCTCTTTTATTCATTGCACTGCAGGACTGACTTAAGAGAAAATGGGAGATGCTCATTTTGTATTTTTATTATTATTGAAGTAACATTGTTTCACAATGTTACATGTTTCAATGTTACATGTTTTACAATGTTATATGCATCATTATAAATCAACATGTGTATCTGCTACTTAAAGTTTCCCACTCAAAGTTCTGTTATGTCCTTCATCATACTTGTTCCCTTTTACTGGAGTTATCTACCTCCTTCCCCCTTCTCTTCTGGTAACCATTAATTTGGTCTTAGTCTAAACATTTGTTTTAATTCTCAACTGTAGAAAATAAAGGGAAGAGACTTCTTTTATCCTTATTTTTAGTGCATTTATCTTAATAAACTTGTAAGTTCATTCTTTTCTCTTTAAAATTTTGTAAATCCTTTTGAAAACTTACATAGGCCTTTTTGAGCTTTGCAATCCAGTAATGTCTTTCTCAAAGATGTGAGAAACATCTCTTTGAAATGTACCTTCCCAATTTCTGTGTCAGAGTAGGAGCTTAACTTTGATGGGTACTCTGCTCCAGGTCATAAAATTGCCTTCTGTCATGAAGCTCTGTGAAGTCTGTTTCCTTTGGAGGAAGCCAGGCATCTAGCACCCATTGTCACCCCAGCTGCCAGGTGACGTCAGGATGAAGTATGTGTGAAAAATGGTGTTATCACTTTCTCTTACTTATGGATGACTTTTTGTTCATCCCAAAAACATACATGGAATGGATTGCATCTGGTAGGTATATAAAAGGGTGAGATTTCTTTCCATCTTGTTAGCTCTTAGGGGATTACCCATGATGCACATCACATTATGGTTTAATGCTTATTCAATAATACTATTCTTTCTCAATTATATTTGGAAAGAACTTTTGGATTGGGAGATCTTGTTTGTAATTACACTTCCCCAACATAGTCAATTAGGGGAGGACACATGAAGGAGGAAACAGTGTTTACAGTGAATAACATAAATTTAACTGATTGGAGAAGCCGCTGAAGATTGGGAGGAGAAATATGGGGGAGTGGACTATAATAGAATATCTAGAACATAAATACAGAGATGACTTAAGATATCTTTTAGATGACCTAAGAGAACTTTTAATAAAAGGTAATGCCTTTTGCTCCTATCTTCATCGTTACCAGGGGGTTGAAATCTAAGAAAAGAGGAATCTGTAGGCTACAGCTTTTCTAGCAACAGACAGGATTGGGTTGAAGGCAGGAAGCAAGGTGAAGGAGTAAGATTTCTTTCTCAACCCAAGGCTGGTGGAAATGATACAAGAAGGCATAATTTAATCATATTCTTTTTGAGAAAGGAACATTTCTGATAAGAATTTTAAAAAATTAACAACTGAAAAATAAAAAATGTTCACAAAATGTTCATTAAAACTGGAAGACTAAGTCTTTGGGAATATGCACAGGAAGAATTTAACTCAAATAAACAAAAGACTTGGGAGCCACTCTGTTCCTATGCCATCTGACAATTTTCTGCTTTTTCCATAATCTTACTCCCCTCAGCAGATAGACAACTCTCTGCCTCCTTGCCAGGGGAGGTGGCCATAGAGCTATCTCAAGTAAGTACAAAGAATTGGAGGCGAGCATCCATCATGTGCTCAAAAAATCATGTTCCTATGGCTCTCACTGGATTTTCCCTTCAGTAGCTCCTGATTTTTATCTGTAGGTAGACTTTTGGCTGGCAGTGGAATCAATTCATTTGTAAAAATGTGCTAAGAATGTTGTTGCTGTAAGCTAATGTGAACAGACAGACTACCTATCACCATTTAAGACCTGCAGGTTGGGTTTACATAAATGGCCCTATACCTTGTAGATAAACAAGATTTAGTGTACCTCCTGCAATGCCAGAGGGAGCAAAATGCCTGGATACTGGTTAAGGAAATGTTTGAGCTTTGACATTCAAGTGCTTGACAAGTCAGTACATTTCTGTTTGTTTCATGAACTGGGACAAGTATAAATAGTATCTGATTAGCTTTTTGTTCCTTAGTTCAAATATATCTGTCTAATGTGCTATTACTTAGGAAGACACAGTATGACTATGTAGCTTCCAGAGCCTCAAAGCATCTCATAAATAATAAAAGAAGAACTTGAATGTGGATTAGACCCACTACTTCAGTGAGAGCATGATACTTCTGTCCAATTTATCATACACAATGATAACGTGCATTGTCTCATGATAACTTTACTTAGACATAACTTAACTCTTTGCCAAAGTCTATCAGCTACAGCTTCAAATGACCTATCCTGATGCAGAGCTTCCTTTGGCTGGTTTCTCCATTATGCTTCAGGTGTTGGAAGACAGTCTGTGTTTAAAGAATAAGAACCTGTGAGCTTATGTGTGACTATGGCTCATTTTTGCCCAAATTTATTTAAACAAATTCATTGGGTATTTTGTAGTTACCTAAAGTATGAGTAGCCTGGAAATAATGCAAAACAAAAGCAATGATCATGATGCTTTAAAATTCTACATTTTCATTGACCATAAAGTACCAAACTTGTGAAACAAAGATTGTAATACAGAATGCAATCTTAGTTCAACTATATTGAACTTAATTTTAAATAGGAAAAGAGGTGAAAGATGTTTCAGGATGTGGATGGAACTTCAGTGAATAATTTATAAAATGTTGTCAAATGAAGGAGAGAATGGGCAGTCTAGCATGAACTAGTAATTTGAGCAAAAGAATGGAGGTCTGGAAATAGACATAGTTCAACAAACTATGAAGATATTGGTTTGTCCATATGTAAAATTTCCTATTGAAAAGTATATCTCTTAGGGAGAATTACAAGTGACAGAGTATCTTGTTTAACATAGAATTCTTTCTCTCCCATGTGTAAAATCCTAGAGGTATGTGGTCTGAGGATGGTAGAAACACTTTGATGTCAAGGGCACAGGATCTTTCTGTCTTGTTGCTTATATTAAATATATATTAACTTCATATCCAAACTTGTCTTATTGTATCTATTGGCTTTCCCTGTTATCTGAATGTCAATCTAACTAGAAAGAAGGTGGCAAAAGGAAGAGAAGGGTGCATTTCTTTCCATCAAGGATCCTTCCTGAAAGTTGCAGATGTAACTACACCAGTTTCTCATGATCCCATGGCCACAATAAGATACAAGGGAAGCTGAGAAATGCAGTCTTCATTTTAGGCTGTTATGTATGGGGTTAATTTAAAAAAAAAAGAATCAGAAGTTTTATTACTGTAGAAGTTAAGAATGGATAAGAAATGACTAGCCAACAGTGCCATAGGACCTGGTGAATAGTAAGATAGAGCACTGGAAGTGAGTCTAGATTAGGGACCTACACAGTTTTTCTATAAAGAACTAGATAGAAAATATTTTAGATTATGTGAGTCATACAGTTTTTCATGTAACTACTCAAGTCTGCCAAAGACACTAGTGCAATAAGGAAACTAATGATCTTGGTTGTGTTCCAATAAAATCTGACAAAAAGCATGATGACAGTAACACTTGATCCACAGACTATAGCTTTCTGATCCCTGGTCTAGATTAAAACTTGACTTGATCCATAGGAATCTTTGAAAACTGCATGAGAAGGGCAATGTGAAGAGAGAACTTGTCATGGTAGAGAATCACTAAACTGTTCGTTGGAGATTTGTTGTCCAGTCTTAGTCTATCACAGATTAAATTTGCAAATTTGAGAAAGTCATTTTGTCTCACAGAGTAAGGGTTTCCTCATTTTGCTAATGAGAAAATTAAATGGAAATTCTGAAGTTATTTTCAATTATAAAAGACACTGGAGATAGAAATTAAAACGTCTAACTGGAAAATGATTGTCGGATTCTGGGTGTAAAATGGGGATGTTAGGGCAGAAAAAATAGGTGAAAATTTGCAAAGAACAATAAACAAAACAAATGATGATCAACCAGTAGAAGGACTAACGAAAGTCACAAGAGGCCTGCTAGATTTTCAGTACGGGCTCCACATCAAGGACAGAAACAGAAGGACATTCCATCTCCAGTAAAATTCCCAGAGAGGATGCTTCTTCCCCAATCTGGACGTCTCCTTCTTTCTCAAGGGCCGGCACACTTGTTTTGTGAAAGACCAAATAGCAAATATTTTAGGCTTTCTGCACCATACAATCTCTGTTATGACAACTGAGCTCTGCCACCACAGTGTGACAGCAGCCGCAGACCTTGTAAACAAATGGCCATGGCTGTGTTCCAACAAAACTCTTTTATAGACACTGAACTTTAAATGCCATTTAATGTTTATGTGTCACAAAATATTATTCTTTTTTAATTTTTTCAACCACTAAGAAACGTAAAAACTTCTTAGTTTGTGGGCTGCACAAAAACACGGGATGGGCCAAATTTGGTTCTATGAGTTATAATTTGCCTATTTCCGTTTTATGTGCAAACAAGTCTCTAGAAGTAAGACTTCCGACTTTTCTCTGCACTCTCACTCTGGGAGTCTGGGGAGAAAAGCGGGCATGTGTAGCTCTAGTCCTTCTGCTCCCTCTGCTCTCAGGAGCTGGGAGCACACTCCATTCTGCTCCTCCAGAGAGAGCTCTGCCAAATTGGGATGTGATACAATATGTATCAAAGAAATGCTTCTGGTCTAACACAGGGTGCATCTGTTGTATCCTGGAATTCAGTTTGGAGAAACACAGTTGTCCATAGATATAAACTGTGTCCTCCAACTCAGATTTATCTAAGTTATATTTTGCCCTGCAACATGTTGATTTTATTAGGTTCAGAATTTGAATAGTAAGAGAAGAGCCATTTGTAAAAGAATTTGGTAATTGATATCTGTTCAAACACATCATTGTTTCAGGCCTTTGCTCACAGACATTAGAGACTGGGGAATACACAAAACATGTCAGTAACTGGGTAAATATACAAATGTGTGAATACTGAAGCATGAGAAGGAAGGTCTAACCTGGATACAAGGAATAGGATTCCAAATGGGGATGAGAAGGAACTCAGGTAGGTTACCAAAACTGGGGCTTGACTTCTTCAGTTTGGAAACTATCAGCTGATGTGTGCCATTGGCAGTGATGTTTAATCAAGCTATTAGGATTAATAAAGAAAACTCAGACAACTGAGAACTTAATTAGTTCCTTCCTGTTACAGAAATACTGAATTTACTTTAGAGATATATACATGTGTTTTTCAAATTTTGAGATGGGTTAAAAAAATAGTTAACTTAGGATATAAAGTGTGCTGTTGTGTATCTCAGAAGCAGAAAGAGAAAAAATCCATGAAAAGGAGATTTATTTGGATTCCTCATTAATTCACATATATACAACAGACAAATTGACAGCAATTACGGGAACTGTCATCCAGATTTAAAACCAGTACTAAAAGCCTTTACATTTTAGCTTTGTAAGCGATCTGTCCACATCTTTTCATTCACTCCTTAAGGTCTCTCCTCTCTTCCAGATAAGTCAGTCCGAAAAAGACTCTGAGCCTTCATCCTAGCATGTGGCATCTGTGCATAGAATTTCCCTTAGGTAATCCACTTTGCCTGTCCATATGCAGTCCTTTCTTCAAGATGTAGCCCAAGTTTTACCTCCTTTAGGACACTCCCCTGGCTTTACCAACTTATTCATCTCCCCCTTCTTTAAACCCTATGCTATGAAAAATCTATTCCCTTTGTTCAATTGAATGGGTGTTGTTAACATTCAAGACCTACTCCCACTGGGTTTACTCAAATCTTCACAAAACTACAGAGAAGTATTTTCTGCATCTGCAAACTCATTTTGCTGCACAGTATTTAGAAAATCATTTTATTTGTATAAATGGCACATTGGTAACAATGACTCTTGTGCAATTCTGTCTAATTAAGACAGATTGCAGGTTATGTTCACTTCCCTGGTTTCTCCTATTTAAGAATGCCTAGCTGAATACAAGTGAAAGTGCTAGTATTATAAAATATTCCAGTTTCTATTGCTGAGCTTCAAACCAGCTAAAACTTAGTGGCTTAAAACAACATTTATTTTACTTACAAATTGTCATTTGGACATGGCTTGATAGCAAAAGTCTACTCAGAGTCAGTAGAGGTGGTTCAGTGGGCTGTTTTGGAGGGTTCACTTCTAAGATGGCTGACTCACATGGCTGTGGCTGGCAAGCTGATGTGGGATATTGCCCAGAAGTTTGGGGACCTTGGTTCCTTTACATGTGGTCCCATCCAGAGGCTGATTATGCTTGCTCACAGATGATGATTGATTTCCAAGAACAAACTTTCCAAGAACACAAGGCAAAAATACATGGCACTTTTATGATCTTGCCTCAGAAGTCACATAATAAGCTAATCTACGTCAATATTCCCTACTCTATTGGTTGAGAGAGTTTCAAAAGCCCACCTCATTTCAATGGGGGTAGGAACACAAATGCTACCTCTTGATAGTAGCAAGATTCTGAAAGAGTGAGTGGATCAAGAAGATGTGGTATGCATACACAATTATGCTCAATAATAAAAAAAGATGAACTCATGCCATTTGAGGCAACCTGGATGGAGTTGCAAGGGATAATGCTAAATGAAGTAAGTCTGAAGAATAAAAACAAATACCAAATGGTGTCACTAATATGTGGAATATAAAGTAACAAAATAGGTGTAATACTTTATAATACTATTATGTCATTAATATGTCACTAATATGTGGAATATAAAGTAACAAAATTAGGAGTCAGATAAAAAGAAGCTTAAAGGGGCCTCCCTGGTGGTGCAAGGGATTAAGACGCAACCTATGGGGCTTCTGCAGCCTCTGCAGCATGAGTTCGATCCCTGGCCAGAGAGCTACCCACATGGCTCAGCAGACCCTTCCTGACTCGCCCTCTGCTCCCTTCAGCAGTATATTTTGGTCAGTCTGCCTGTTCTGCTCCCCACTCTGTCTCTGGTGAATTCTCTCATCCCCCACACCTCAGGCCCATACCCCAGCTCTTGTATGCATAAACAAATAAATAAAATAAATACAAGCTTAAAAACTAACCCTTTATAGCTGACTACAGAACTGACACACCAAACAAGGAAGGGGGTGGGGGAGGGCAAAAACAAAGAGGAAGAGAAGCACAATGGACTATGGTGGTGAAATATGGGTGGGTGGGTGGTGGGTGCACTGTAGTGGTAGTAGTGATAAGGGTATCCCAATATTACCTCAATTAAAAATAAATAAGGGGCCTCCCTGGTGGTGCAAAGGATTAAGTTTCAGTACTGTGAAGCTATCAGCAGTCACTGCAGCACCAGTTTGATCCCCTGGCCAGGGAGCTACCCACATGGTGCAGGAGACCTCTCCTGATTTGCCCACTACTCCCCTCAGCAGTGTATTTCCGTCGATCTGTCTATTCTGTTCCTCACTCTGTCTCTGGTGAATACTGTCACTCCCCTGTCCCCCATACTTCTGGCCTACACCCCAACTCTTGTATGCAAAAATAAATCTTTTATTTTACTTTTTTAAGATCTAATTTTTTTAAATAATAAAAAGTATATAAAATGGGGCCTCCTCTGGTGGTGCAGTGGTTGGGTGCTGGGCTGCGAAGCTGCCCGCAGCCTCTGCAGCGCAGGTTCGTTCCCCGGCCGCCAGCAAGGGTCCCACCAAAAAAAAAAAAAAAAAGTATATAAAATGATTCTGGAAGAGGATGTAGGATAGGAAATATTATTCCTGTTATCCTTGGAAAATACAGTCTGTCACAGCGGATTTACTTTGAATGAAACTAACTACTAATTGCAACACAATAGTATTTTAATGACACTTTGCTAGAAACCAGCAGATTTAAAATTTAGTGCTCTGGATTTAATTTTTAATTGGCCTTAAATTATTTCTCCATTGTCCCATGTGTCCATAACTTATACTACAATTTAGATTAAAAAGCAGAATCATGTCTTACCATTTTTATCCACTGACAATGCTTGGCAAAATGCTGGACACCTGGTTGACATAGTGAATGTTTGTTGCAAAGTTAGCAGAGAGACATTTGTACCATAAATCCTGTCTAAACAAAGAAGCGAAAGTGGCATTTTAAGCAAACCCTGAACTAAACATTCAATTGTGTATTATCCTACAAGGCAGTATCATCTTTGTATTCTACACTTTTTCCAAAGTGAATTTCTCACAGCTAACATTAGAAAATTTCTAATCAGTATTTGCTTCTTCACTTTTAGAAGATGCTTCGAGATGATTGGTTTTTGCTGCTGGGTAGCTCAGTCAAAACTTTGTCTTCAGACTGGCCTGGGTACATTACTGTGGTCATCCAAGTCTCCTCCCTTCCCCATGAATCTGGTCCCTTCTCTGCATTTCTCTGTCATCCTGAATGAAACCTCCACCATCTTCACTGTTCTTTCTGTTTCCACCTTTGTATCCTTTTTATGAAATTATGACATAGCAATAAGAATGGTCTTCTAAAAATGTAAATCAGAACTCTGAATCATGCCGCAACATGGATGAATCTTTAAAATGTTATACTAATTGAAGGATACATATATGACTCCACTCCAGAATATTCTATCACGCCCTACCTTCTTTCCTTCAGATCTCTGCTCAGTTGTTATCTTCACTGAGATTCCTTTCCTCCTCATACTATTTAAGATTATTGAATATCTGTTCAACACTCCTTCCCTCCAGCAATAACAGCAAACAAAATCCTACAATTGTCTTCCCTTGGCCCTTTATTTTTCTTCATAAAATTTAATCACTAATTGATGTATTATAAATGATTTTTGTTTATTGTCATGAATGATTTTTTTTATTGTCATTGGACCTTGTATGTTTTGTTGCTACTGCATCCCCAGTGTCTAGGAGAGTTCTTGAGTGAATGAGTGAATATAATAAAAAATATGCCCTTATATTTAAAAATAATTTAAAAAATACTCTATCTCCTCCAAATGATCTTCATGTCTCAAAGCCAGACCTATGTGTTAGATTAATACTTTGATCAATATAATTAATAACTAGATGATTCCCTGAACCCATTTCTTTTTTCTTCTTTCCTTGCCTATTGATTGACCTTTGAAGGCTGGCCCATAAATCTTAGAACAAAGAAATAAGTTAAAGTCCCTTTTTTTTTAACCCAAAGCAGATACAATAAAGAGAAAACCAAAGCTGTCTATTGCAGTTTTGAATTCCAAAACCAATCCCTTGATTGGGAATATTGAGTTCCATGTTTGTGAAAAAATGTTATAATAAGATTTAGGGGTGGGAATTTTGTGGGGACTATACCTGAGGGGAGAAATCAAACATTATACAAAAATGAACAATGATGTAAAATAAAATTAAAAAAAAAAATTCAACCATCAGCAGTAGACTGGAAAAAGAATCAACAAGGAGCCTTTTCTCCCATCTGGAGAAGAGATAAAAGCCCTCCAGGACTGGGCATAGAAAGACTGTACCCCATATCCTGCCTTTCTCCCCTCTCAGCCATGTGAGGATGGGGTGGTCTCCTTCATACTGGGACATGGAAAGTGCTGCTGAGTTGGAGAAGCAACTATGGGGGAGCAGCCATGGGCACCAGTCCCAGTGCTACAGCTGGTGAACCAGTGATGAATTCTCTTAGTTGGGCAGAGAGAAGCAGTTATAAAAGTCAGCTGACTTCTAGGCATCACTTTAAAGGCAAACATTCCTTTAAGCAATGCCATGCTTTATTGTCCTCTTATCTTGGAACTGTAAATTCAAAGGTAAGAACAATCTTGCCCCTCTTTCTCTCGTTTAACCCCTTAGAATCATTGTATGCTTTTGACAAAAAATACTTAACTATGGAAATAGAAAAAAAAGGGAAATAAGGATTTGGTTTACAATACTTTTCAATCTGAGCATGATTTAATTCATAATTCATAACTGTATGTAGTAGACAGGGTTTTGCATACTATTTATGCTTTTATGGGATTCCCTATTTTGAGTATAGACTGTACCTTGTGATTTGTGTCTGGAAGCTAGAGTACATAAAATGGGATACATGTCAGTCACTTCATGATTAAATTGCCCCAGACTCTGACTGCTCTCTTGGTAGAATGTGTTCTTTTGTTGGAAGACTCTGTTTTCCTGGCATTGTCACTTTGACAAAGCAAGTGACCAGGGAAGAGGCAATAATTATAATAAAGTAAAAATCAAATTCAACAAGCAACTATAAACCAGAGACACACTACCGGGCAGGGAGAGGAGGGTGTAGGATCAAAACAAAGGGGGGTGGGAATTGTATGGGGACTATAACCAAGATGAAAATGCATACATTGTGCAAAAATGAAAAATGATGTAAAAATATATAAAATTAAAAAAAATAATAAAAAAGAAACATATATCAAGACAGAAAAAGAAAGCATGAAAGCAAGGGTGGTCTTTGGCTTAACGCCAGGAAGGTAGAGAAGCCCAACAGGCCCCAGGAATTAATTCCTGCCATCACCCACACTCACGAGCTTGGAAGTAGTTTCTTCCCCAGATGGGCACAGCTGTGATCGCAGCCTCCCCTACATCTGATTGCAGCATGTGGGAGACTGAAGAGGGGGATGCAGATAAGCTACATCTGAACTACAGAAACATAAAAATTTTGTCATCTTAAGACAGTAAATTTGGGAATGATTTGTTACACAGGGACAGATATGGATACACTGTGATAACTACAGCAAACCTTAATCTTTTTTTTTATTTTTTACATCATTGCTCATTTTTAAACAATATTTGCTTCCCCCCCTCAACCAGATGTAGTCCCCATAGAGTTTCCTTCCCCAAGGCACCCGTGCACCATCACCTCAGTCCCCTGTGCTCCTCCCTCCCTCCCTCTGATCCCTCTCCCTCCTCCTCCCCTGCAGGATGTCTCTAATTTATAATTGTCTGGTTTTGCTTTGTTGTGTTTTGTACTGTTATTATTTTTTTACACCGATGTCTTATTTGGTTCTCCTATATTCCTGTTATAAGTGAAACCATCCAATATTTTTTCTTTGTCCTTCTGGCTTATTTCACTGAGCATAATTCCTTCTAGCTCCCATGCATGTTGCTGCGAATGGCATGAGTTTATCTTTTTTGATTGCTGAATAGCAGACCTTAATCTTAACATCTATGAGAAAATGAAAACAACCCCACTTTGGAAAATATAAAAACTACTTCAAACAGGTAATCAAGTAGCAACTGGGTATTTTCCTTTGCATGACATCCATTCCTTTCTTGAAATGAGTTCATTAATGAAAATTAGTTGTGAACTGAAAAAAAAAACAAAAACAGAAACAAAATATAGTGATTTTTAAAGTACTGACACATCACCTTCACCTTTCATCTTGGGCATAGCCTATGGAGGTGACAGCCCTCACCTCCTCCACCACATGGCTACCTCAGCCCCCTCATGAAGTTCAAGATCACTGAAGAGAGGATCAAAAAGTTCATCCAGCATCAAGTCAGACTGATAATCAAAATTAGGCCTCACTGGCAGAAACCCAGAGGCATTGATAACAGAATATGCAGAATTGCAGGGGTCAGCTCTTAACAACCAATATTTGTAAAGGGAACCACAAAACAAAGCACATACTGCCCAGTAGCTTCCAGAAGTTCCTATACCAGTCAAGGAGCTTGCAGTGCTGCTAATGTGCACTAAATCACAGCATGCTGAGATTGCTCGCGATATTTCCTCCAACAATCCCAAAGCCATTGTCGAAACAGCAGCCCCGCTGGCCCTAGGAGCCACCAATCCTGATGCCAGACTGAGCAGTAAAGAAAGCGAATAGACAGCTGTGCACGTTGTTAATAAAACCATAGCACTCTAAAAAAATAATTGGAAAAATAAAGCACTGGTTGCCAGTATACACTATTTCAAACTATACACAGCCCCATGCTCAGTGTTTGTCAAGTGCCAAGTTTTGATAAATGTTCCCAATAGCATTTTCTTTTTTACTCCACACTGAATGATACACATTTGACCTCAGTGATAACTGTGTCTTATTTTATAAGACCAATTCCAGCTGAACAGAAAGCAATTAAATGTAAGAACAAGAATATAGTAACATTCCACCCTGTGAGCACCTATGCATGTGTGTGTGTGTGTGGAGTCCCCATAGCAACAGTCTATTTTTGCTATTATCTGTTTTGCAAATATTTCATTGTAACTCTCTTTGGAAGTTTTCTGGCCAACCCCATGTTGGAGGAAAGGCAACACAATGGATTCCCTTACCTCATTAGGAAATTATAGTCCAGTCATATTAAAATGATGATTCTTTAAAATGCCAATTACTCATTATTTCTCACAAAACTCCAGTCTCACAAATTAAACTTGGGTTTGCCAATTAGGTTTTATTTGGCTTCCTTTGGTGTGATGAATGATAGCTTCTAAAGTGACAAGCTGCATATGAAGGAGTAAAAGTCCTAATAAAAGCAAGAATAAATCATTTTCCACCAACAGTGGGCAGTAGCTTGCGGTGGTCTTTGACTTGGGTAAATTTTTAGTAAGTATGGACCCTTCATGGGTGGACACATTCATCCTGTGCTATTTGTACCAGATTCTTATTGTTTAACAGTCTTACTCTATGAACTAGATGTTTCCTGGGAGATAACTGCTATGAGTGAGTTATTAAGATAACCTCACCGGAAAAATAAAAAAGAATGATTGCTCCTCAATGATGACACTTTGTTTAATGGGGCAATATTTTTCCTTACAGAACCTATTGCTTTCTGGCTAAGGGTAATGAGTAAATGCAGGCAGAGCTGTAGCCTGACATCAGTTATTTTTAGGGTGTGAGGGGTGAGAAATATCCCCTCAGTATCCAAAGTAACTGACAGTGTGAATAAGACTGCTACATTGGAATGACTTAATATTTATTTTTTTTTGTTTTCACAGAAACAATATGCAGAGTAATATATAAATCAATGCAGAGTCTGGGTTAAGTGTCCAGAATTTGGCACAAATAGTATATGCGAAGAGAATTAATAAGGCTTTGCATTACTTATAATTAAATAGATTTTTTTCCCTTCAGCTCTCACAGAAACATTAATATTCATCTTTATAGTTACATAAATTATTGGATTTATTAATAACTTCTCATTTTGGGAAATTTGAAGAATACAAAACTTGCACAAATGTGAAAACAAAAATGACCTGTATTTCCTCTACTTAGAAATACAACTAATATGCTGTTTTCTGGCATAAATTTGTATGTGTGTGTGTCCAGCTTAACCACTTACTGTCTAATATTAAACACATTACTGGACCTTCCTATGCTTTGGCTTCTCCAACTGTAAAATGATGACAATAATGTTTTTTTAGAATATTGTTTATTAAGGATTAAATTTATTACATGCCTGGCATAGAGGTAAAAGTTATCATTTGTATATACGTATTATTAGGTATATGTAGTTGTCTCATATTAAGATTACAATATGCATATGATTTTTAAACTTTACAATGACTTAGGAAAATTATTTCTTGTCAGATCATCTACATGATTTTAAGTGTTTAGGTAATATTTTGTTATATTAATGTATTATAATTTAACAAATATCTTCTCATTCATTAACTTTATTTTTGCCACTATACATAATGCAAAATCAGCCTCCTTTTATTACTGTCCTTACCACAGATCTGATACTTTCTTTAAAATCAAGATAAAATGTGGAAATTTTTAAAGACTTTTTGTAAATATTGCCCAATTACCAACCTGAGAGTTCCCTTTCCCTGAACCCAAGCCATACTAAAATACCCTCTTATCCTTACTTGCTAAAAAATTCAAACCAAAAAACTGTAACAATTTGATATGGATAGAAATAATATTTTAATTTTCTTTTTCTATTATTAGTGAAACTGTAGATGATTTCTATTTCTATTTTTTTTTCTGTATAGTCATCCTAGAAATCTTTAGTTACTTTTATACATGAATTTAGGTAGACTTATGAGTAAGAAAAGAAAAAGGAAATATCCTTTTTCATATCTTTGGTCATGGAAGCACAGTCAATGACACAGCAACCAGCACTCCGTTAATGCACAGGTAAATTAAATTTCAGAGGTTTTCACCTAAAAGCTGACACGAGTGATTAAATCAGTTAATGTCTGAATTGATCTGATTATAAAATGAAATGTAAGGAAGGTTTTACTTGACTTGCTTCCACGTAAGTTCTCTCAATGCTACTACTAAACTTCTTTTCTAGATAAAACTTTTCTTTTCAGAGAAGATGCTAGCAAGAATATTCCCCAGTAGTCAGTAAATTCCATTTCATTTTGCCATATTTGCTTTAGGTATTTTTTAATTGTATTATATTTTTATAATTTATAGTATTGGTTCACAACACTATATGATTTAGGCATACAGGTTCACATCTTCTGATGTATGTTACCATACCACACCTACCACCAAAGCACCCCAACTCTTCCACCATAGTTCATTGGACCCCATCCCCTGTCACCCCTTTGGTTGCCACAATTTTACAATTAGATTTATAAGGTTTGTTTTAGCTTTATTTTTATTGTTTAGTTTTATCTGTTCCTTTATTTTTTTATATTCCACATATGAGTGAAAGCATTTGGTATTTGTCTTCTCCTTCTGACTTATTTTGTGTAACATTATCCTATCCAGTTCCATGCATGTTGTCATAAATGGCAAGATTTCATCATATATATTATGGCAATATTTCATTACATAGATATATACATATTGTATATATATATATATATATATTAGTAATAGACTCCATTTTATGTGTGTGTGAGTGTATCTCACATCTTTTTTTTTTTTTTAATATTTATTTATTTACACAAGCACTGGATACAGCCAGAAGCGTGAGAGGGTGAGAGCATTCACCAGAGTCAGAGCGGAGAACAGAGCAGGCAGACTGATGAAGTACACTGCTGAGGGGAGCAGTGGGCGGCAGGAGAGGTCGTCCTCTCCTCATGTGGGACCCTCATCCAGCGGCTGGGGATCGAACTGATGCTGCAGAGGCTGGGGGCAGCCTCGCAACCCAGTGCTCAATCGCTGCACCACCGGGGAGACCCTATCTCCTATCTTCTTAGTCCACTCATCTATCCTTGGGCACTTAGGTTGTTTCCATAACTTGGCTATTGTCAATAGTGCTTCAATGAACATACAGTGCATATATCCCTTTCTAGTTAGTGTTTTTGTATTCCTGGGATAGATACCTAAGAATGAAAGTGTTAACTCATATGATAGATCTATTTTTAATATTTGGAGAAGTCTCTGTACTGTTTTCCACAGAGACTGGACCAGTCTACATTCCCACCAACAGTGTACAAGTGTTCCTTTTTCTCCACATCTTCACCTATGCTTGTTGTTTCTGGTCTTTTGATATAGGCTCCTCTCATGGGTGTGAGGTGGTAACTTATTGCGGTTTTGATTTGTGTTTCTCTGTCGAAAAGTAATGATGAATATTTTTTTTCACGTGCCTGTTGGCCGTCTACATGTCTTCTTTGAGCAGTGTCTATTTAGGTCTTCTGCTTGTTATTTTTTTTATGCTTAGAATATTTATTTATGTTTTCCTTTTTTAATTTTTCAGACATCCTTGTTTATTTTTACACAATATATGATTTCTCCCTACATGTACAGTCACCATAGTTTTCCCACCACCAAAGTGCCCACAATCCTCCACCACACTTGGCCATGCTCGCCTCCCCCACTGTTCCCTAGTCTCCCCTTCCCTTCCCCCACCTTTCTGAATGTTTTAGGTCTGAGGGCTGCTCTCAAGTGTTACAATTTGTCTTTGTTTGATCCTTTGTTCTATTTCATTGGACCCCATCCCCTATAACCCCTTTGGTTGCCACAATTCTACAATTAGATTTATAAGGTTTGTTTTAGCTTTATTTTTATTGTTTAGTTTTATCTGTTCCTTTATTTATTTTTATATTCCATATATGAGGGAAAGTCCACATATAAGTGAAACTATCCTCTGCTCATTTCTTGACTGAGTTTTTTGTATTTTTTGTTGTTGAGTTTTGAGTTCTTTATAGATCTTGGATATTAACTAGCCTCTTGTCTGATGTAAGATATACAAATATTTTCTCCTATTCTTTAGGGTGTCTTTATGTGTTAGTTTCACTGTGCAGAAGATATTTAGTTTGATATAGTCTCGTTTATTTATTTTTGCTTTTGTTTCTTTTGCTTTTGGATAGACTCCCCAAGACATCACTGAAACCAGTGCCATGGAGGGTTTTACCTATTTTTTAGTCTATGAATTTTATGGCTTTAGGTTTTATATCAAATACTTTAATCCAATTTGACTATCATCTATCCATCCATCTTCCTATCTACTTACCTACCTACCTACCCATCTACCCACTTATTAATCAGAGATGAAAGCTGAATGACCAATAAATATATAAAATATGTTCAACCTCATTTATTGTGCAATCAGGATCCACTCAGGAAGCAATCATGCCAATAATTTCTGTGGAAAAATTTTAATATAAGAAAATATAATGTAAAGAAAAAATAAGTAAAGAGTAGTTAAGTTTTGACATGGCCAGTGTTGACACTTCCAGGTGGGACCAAAGTAGAGTGGCAGGACAGGGGCAGGCAGCTCCCGAGGCAACCATGGCGTACAGTGTCCTCACCATACCTCTCATCGTGATGACCATGTTCTGGGACTTCGTGGGTGTAGGGTAAATGGTTTTCAGGCTTTTCTGCCCTCCCACCAATAGGATTGCCCTGCCTGATTGAGCACCTGCAGTTATTACATTGGTGCAAACTATCTTGTTTGTTACATTGGTGCAAACTGTCTTGTTTACTTCTGTGGGCCGTGGGAGGAGTATTGAGATAGTCACCAAGAGAAGAAGAAGAAGCAGGAGAGAGACAGGAGAGAGAAGGGGTAAGAGAAGCCCAGAGTGAAGACTTGCTGGGGGCTTGGAGGCCTGCCTTCCTCTGGCCCCCTGGGACCCCTGCTTACCGTGTACCTGGTTGCTGCTCTATATGTAACGGCTCAATAAAAGCCTGAGAAACCCACTGAGGGCTCCAAGATTCTCCTTTACCCATCTGCTGGATCCTAGAAAACCTGCACTGTGCCCATCCTGTCCCTACAGGGGGTTGTTGGTGCCCTGGTTCATCCCCAAGGGCCCCAACCAGGGAGTTTTCATCACCATGTTGGTGACCTGTTCAGTTTGCTGCTATCTCTTTTGGCTGATAGCAATTCTGGCCCAACTCAACCCTCTCTTTGGACCACAGTTGAAAAATGAAACCATCTAGTATCTCAAGTATCATTGGCCATGAAGAAGAAGATCCGGACCCGCCCTCCAGTGTCAACCATTGAGGTCACAGAGAGAATTCCTCTAGATGCAAAACCACCTAAAACCAGACTGACTTCTTTGACTCACGCATTTTGGCCCTCAGCTGCCTTAAACATTCACAGCACATTTGAATATCTTATTCTGCAATGCAGTATTTTTTTCCTGTCACCTTTTTTTTTTATTCTCTGATGAATCATTTTTGCCTACTTAATCTAAAACATGCTGGCTCCATAAAATGTCCCTGCACTCTTCAAACACAGAAGGTGCTAGTCTTCTGAGCCATGCCTCTCCTGGGAATCTAAAGATTTGAAGATGGCTCCTGCCTGCTCACAACATGGGAATCAACAACATATTTAAAACTTGTAAGACAGTAAGACTCCGCTGGAGCGGTTGGTAGGAGAGCATGTTCAAAGGGCAGATCTGTCCCAACAGAATTACACCAACGTCTATTTTCAGGATGAATCTTCTCATTTCTTCCATCTTTTAGAATAAATTATTTTTCTGCTTTCTGTGGAAAAAAAAGTGGTTAAGTTTTGAAAGAAACTAACAGGCACTGTAACAGGATAGATGTGGGAGGCACTGAAAGCAACTACTAGCTTCATACTGAGGGAGGGTGAGCAAGAAAGGATTTAAGAACTTAGAATTCTTTGGCTGGCTTCTTTCCTAAAACTGCTGATTGTAAGAAACTTGCCAGAAGCCAGGGCTGGAGGTGGGCCATAGGATGGATGAAGGGTTGGGCATAGGGCGCAGGTAGGCTGGCATCAAGTCACATAGGCCACTGAGGTGAATACATGTAACTGGTCTTGTATTTATCACTTTGCTGCCTGATGGGCTGGACAAGACAAGCACACTGGGTTGAGGAAGGATCATCCCTTCCTTAACTATGGTTTTGCACTCCCTCCAGTGGCATCAACCAGCAAAGCCTGATATTAAAGGACCAGTGTTATAGATCATAGCTCCGGTATCACAGAGCAGGACAGTCCAAGATGGATTTGGGGATGAGAGTAAACTGAACACTGGTAATTAGCAACATGCCTATAAAATAATAAACAATTGACAAATTAAAAAAATAGCATTTTTTGGGGATGATATTCAGATGCAATGTGACCCACAGGAATGATAGTACCAAGTATTGTCAAAGATGTAGGGAAATGAAAACAATTGTACATTGCTGATGAAAATGCAATCAACAAGGCTATTTTGAATAAAACATGAACATTCTTGAGCAACCTTGAAGATGAGTGCACCTTATAGCCTGCAATACTGCCTTTGATACACAGTAGAGGAGACCATGAGCATGTGTACTAGGAGATGTCTATGGCATCTATTTCAGATATATTTTCAGTAGATATATTTGTGTCCAGCACAGCAGAGCACAACATAAATGTCTCTAAGCAAGAGGATTAGACAATAAATTGCCATTTTTCAGTGGTATGTTAGCTCTGCAACAATTTAAAAGGATGAATTATATCTATAGATACCAATAGCAATAATTTGAAAAAAATTGTAGTTAAAAAAAGAGAACTACAGATGGCCTCTTTAATGGTATCATTTATATAAATTTTTAAAACATACATAATATTACTGTATGTCAGAGATTAAGAAACGGCCAAATTGTAAGTATATTAGACTTTGGTACCATTTATAGTATTTGTGGCATATATGCTTCCTCCCAATCCTTTGAAGATCTAAAAACTTTTCTGACTCATGGGCTATCCAGAAAACATTGACTCTGGGCAGTGAGCACATATATATCTCCCTTACTTCTTTACTTTTTGTATATTTATTTCAAATTAAACTTAAAAGTATAATGAAAATCATGACATACATAACTTGCAGGGTAGGACTAGTAATTTGCAGGTACTTGAGATAGGAAACTGCTTTTTTTCTGCTTTTTGTATCACTTACATAAATACTTCGATGTAGAATGAAAACTGTCTCGCTTGTAACATTAGTTTATTGTTTTCCATATCTGTGAAAAGATAACAACTGTTTAAGAACATCAAACATGAAGTAGATAAGCGAGTTCTATAGATAAAAGAGAAAATTATTGAAAACAGATATAGCCTTTGTCATAAAAAAAGATGAGGAAGGCATAATATCAGAGAAAACAGCCTTTTAAAATGATATTTAATTTTTGAGGCATGTGCTTCATAAACAATGCCCATATCATGGCTTAGGGGATGAGACATTTGTTCCCTTTCTTAAATTCTTATGGGAAGCAGTTATATATGAGTTACAGAGTAAAAATGACAGCTTTTATTTAACAGCGTTAGCTATCTGCATTTAAAAATAGATTGAATTTACTTATTCTGTTATTGATTTGGTAATGATAAAATTCATGTCATAGAGACCAGGGCTTTACAGAAATGCCAAGGAGATAGTCATAGCCACTTTTCAAATAGTTGGATTTCTTTGGTTTCTGTTATGCCTTAGTTGAAGATCACAGGGCATCCTTTCCCTTATGCACAACGTACTGTTGTCTAACATTATAAATGAATAGTCCTCTGTTAATTTTAACTTACCTAACATCTTACTGCAGTATCTGCCAGGGAAGTCATTTTAAAGGTAATTTAGAAGAGGTGACCAAACCAAAAATAGAGATCATTATACAAAGGCTAGTACATGTTTAAGGAGGTCAAAAGATCTTTAGAAGTATTAATTAAAATTTGTAGCTCTCTAGAGAAGTAAATAAATATTATTTTTTCCTGAGGAGCAGTAATTTTGACCATGTAGAATATTGTGTTGGCTTGAACTTTAGCTCAAAGTCAAATGGTGAGTCATTATCCAGAATGCACAGAATACTTGGGATTCTCCTTCATATTCCCTTGAGAAGCTATCCCATATCAAGCCCCTGAGTACTAATTAAGGAAACGGACCAACAAAAGTTAAATAAACAGACAAAAACAAATGCAATCTAGAGCTAACTATAATATTATTTCTGAAATAAAATACTTAATCATAAGGGCACTCATCTAGCTTTACCACCATTGTCCTACACTTCTAGCCTTGATTTTCCTGAATGTTGTTTGATGATGATAATTACTGCTATGTAGCCTATAGGCATTCTCAGTTTATGATATGATACACAGAAAACATCTTTAGATTGGGGGGAGAAATTTGCTGTAGATATGCAGTTAATTTTGGATGATGAACAGGCAATACATCCATGGATATAAATGAATTGCTCATTAAGAGGATGTGTACGATTATATTCACAAATTGAAAACTGTTCTTAACAAGGAAGTTTAACAGCTTGCCCAAACACTTGAAAGATATGGTTTGTTTGAGCATTAAAAAATGCAGATAATTATATTTCAGAATGAAAGGGTAACTTTTTTAGGTTCTGTGATACACAGTCAATAATCACTTAGCAATATTGCTACTTAGCCAGATAGGTAATTAATCTGCTGCAAAATTCTAGAATTGGCAACAGAGAGCAAGGGAAATGTTAACAATACATTTTTGTTTGGCAATGAAATATTACACAAGGCTCTGATAGTGATCAGTTGCTAAAATTCGTAAACCAAATGAGCTTATCATTAATACATTAATATTAAATCAGTACTTTTTGTTTAAGGCGTCATTCAAGAATTTGTTTTCTATCAAGGTAGTAATATTGCTCCAACAAATTAAAAAACTCACCAAAAAAATTCAAAGACCAAGTAAAAGAAAAACATCCATTGTTAGAGCACAATTTAGCAAATTTCCCTAGGTAATTAAATTCATGAAATATTGCTCGACTGGCATATTTTTTCTTCTAGAAACCTGGGAATGGTGGAAATGTAAGACAGCTACGCTTAGTGCAGGGTTATAATAATAAGTTTACTTAAGATAAAATGACACAAATTCCATGGTTTGTCTATGAAGTTGGCAACATTTGTTCTTCTGCCAAAATCATATTCTCTTGAGCATGTCCTTCAGTAGGTTTAGAAAAACAGGATCTGGGAGTTTTCCTTTTAGGCTTCCTTGAGGAAAGTGTATGTGCCTATTGTTAAGGCAGTTTACATGCTTACACAAGTAAGTTGCTTCAAAGCTTATTTGGGGATCAGCATAGTCACCATCTCAACCTCATACTTGCAATCTAGACTCACATAAAAATGAAGATTTCATGATTTTTGCCACAGGATGGGGGAACTTCTTACTTTTGATGGGAAGCCTCCATTTTATTTTTCCTTTGTTTTAGAATTACTTCCCAAATATCTGTCACGGTAAACCTTCAGTAGCCAGCAGAAGATATTATTCAATTATGAGAGGGTGCATTGCTCCATAACCAAATGCCAGTCATTTTTCTCTAAGGCACTTTCCAAAATATCAGAAAATAAGACTTTCTGATTTCTATTCATCCAAGAACATTTGGCTAAGTTTGGATTGCCAAGAGACCTTCAAGTATACAAACCATCACCTAAATATGGGAATTGAAGAGAGAAATGTCAAATGAACTTGTTTAAAGACACTTGGAATTAACAAAATTCAGACTCATTTTCTTTTCAGGAATGCCCTCTATGAGGGCTCCTTCACCGATGAATCTAGCATTAATCGACCTATTACCTGCAGTAATGGGTAACCTGCAGTAACAAATAATCCCCAAACATATATTTTACATTTATTTTAACATTGGTGATGGTTACTCTCCTCCACATAACTTTTAATTTTAGAACCCAGGCTGAAGGAGTAACCCAAATTTTAAGCCATGCTGGCTTTCTGGCAAAGAGAGGCACAAAAATCTCATGATGTGTCTTAAAGCTTAGCTGCAGCATACAAACCTCAAAGTTTGGTCTCACGATTAGTGACTTCAGTGTTTTTTGGGAGTTTATTAGTAATACAGTATTTCAGACTTCCATATGAATCTTCATTTTAACAGGGTCGCCTAGAAATGTGTAGACTTTAAAGTTTAAGAAACACTGGCTTACATAGTACCCATTCACAGTGGTTGACCCAAACACTCATGTGGTTAAGCTCAGCTGAAGTTAGGGAAGTCCATATCCATTGGGAGATACTGCAAGTAACATGGCAATGGAAAAATAATCTAGAAACAATACAATCTCCAGTTGTCCAGCTGCATCTTTCCAATAATGTGAAGCAGTTTTGTCACCTGTTGGCTGGTGGGCATCACAGATATGGTCGGGAGATGCCATTGCAATTAGCCTCTCCTTTTATCAACATGAACATCCATCACAATCAAGGAGCTATCAAGATACTATTCCATACGTGAGTCCTTTGAGGTAAGAAGGAATCACTTGCCTTCCCCCAAGACTATGCCCCAACAAGATGACACACTTCATAACTATAATTTAGCTTTTTTTGCCTAGGAGTGGCAATGAGAATCTCCAGTTAGTGCCTCATTAATTAGTGCTTCATTAAATATTACATCTTAATTTTTCAAAAGGTGTATATTATCTTACATGAGTCAAAACTCATACTTGTTTACTACATTTACTGTGATTCTCTTTACTCTCTCAGTTTCACTTTCTACCTAGTTTTTCTTTTAATTGGCAGAAACTCTTGCTTTTGTGGTGTGCATGATAATTGACAATGTCACTATTACTACCAATCATTGTGCTGGATTATGGTAACGTTAATTGTACTTATTTGTCATGATACCATTTACTGGATATTTGCTCTGTTCCAAGAACTATATGAGCACCTAGGATCTATTATCTATTTTATCTTATCTTTTAAAAAGATTTATTTATTTGTACATATAAGAACTGGGGTACAGGCCAGAGGTGTGTGAGGGGGAGTAAGAGGATTCACCAGAGACAGAATGAGGAACAGAACAGGCAGATTGACTGAAATACACTGCTGAGGGGGGCAACGGGTAGAGTTAGGAGAGGTCTGCTACATCATGTGTGTCACCTCCCTGTCCTGGGATCAAACTCATGCTGCAGTGGCTGTGGATAGCTTCATAGTGGTGTGTCTTAACCCCTTGCACCACCAGGGAGGCCCTATTATCAAATTTAAATCCTTACATCAACCATGAAAGTAGGTATTACTATCACCATTGATAAATGACACAACCAAAACAGAAAGACTTAGTGTAAGTGAGTGATTTGAACAACTTAAAATATACATTACACAAAATCTGTATCTTCTTAAGCAATGCTTTTTATGCTGACTAGACAGTGTCATTTGATTTCATTGTAATATCATATTTTTGACATGACTGCATGGGTACATGTCATAAAGGGAACACTCATTACTTTAGCTGACATGTACCCACTCCCAGTGCCATCCATACTCCTCTGTGAAAAGACTTCTGGTCACTGCTCTGGCCCAGATTTCAGACCTATACAGTGACAATATCCTCACAATGAATTCCATGTCAAATATATCTTTGGTTCATCCAAAAATCTCTCTCTTTCAATTGCAGGAAACAGTCTCCATTTGAATAGAAGTTTCAGAGAGTTTGCAATTGCTTTTAAAGGGGTAGAAAATATAGCTGGGCTTAAATGTTTGAACAGTACTGTCCTCTGTGCCTCTGCAGAGTTTAATCTCTAAAGCCACCTGCAGTGAAGGACTGGTCTTTGTTGTGTGGTGGTTCAGTGTGCAGGTTCACGAGCTGGGCTTTATCACTTGAAGTTGGGCAGATCACTGAAGCTCTCTAAGTCTCAGCTCTTTCCTCTGTAAAGTGGGACTCATGACTGAACCTACCTCACTAAATGTGTGGATTAAACAAAATGATATATGTAATGCATCTAGTGCAGTGCCAGCCATGTATAATACACTTAATATCTATTAGAGTTATCATTGTACTGTTCTAGTAGTAAAGACATGCAGACACTCCTCTCTATACATCATGTTAGCTGAGTATGTGCTCCATAGTTAGGTGTGTTTTCTCGCCGTATGACCTGAGGAAAGCTCCTTTATCTGCCTGACGATTAACTTCCTCATCTATATAATGGAGATAATAAGAGTACATATTGCACAAGGTAGTGGGAAATAATTTGAATTAGGTACTATACATAAAGCAGGTGCTTAAAAGTAGAATAACTATTGATATTGCTATTCTTATTATGAAACTTTACTTGGATCCACCTATCTGTGATGATTTTCCCTAGTAAACATATAAATAGCATATCATTTATTTCAGTAACTGATACATAGTGAGCTGCATGGTTTATCTTATTGTATGAATTTGCTTCCTGTCATGTAGATTGTAAGCCCCTGTATGAGAAATACTTCTTGTTAACATCATCATCAACATGGACAGCCCTACACATATCTCCACTTAATATGTACTTGCATCTGATTGTGCCATGTATATCCTACATACATAGAATGCTCAAGGAGATCACCAATCATGTTGAGAGAACAGTAATTCATTTATTCGTTCATTCATTCATTCATTTAACACACATATTGAGAATCCACTGCACCAGGCACTGTTTTAGGCTCTGGGACTTTGACAGTAAATAAGGCAGATATATTTCAGTGAAGGAGGTATTTCACTTTGTGGCATTTCAGGGTTGGGACCAAACTGGTGAAATATGAAAGTAGAAAGATAAGGCTGGAAAATTTTTGGTGTTGAGAAGATGAGATAGATCACATGGGAGGTTGAGGTGTTGATTATGTTATCAGAGACCTGGGATATTATTGTTGCTTTGAGTCATGAACTAATGCACCATGTTCCCTTTAGCAGCCAGGATTTTGCTTCCCTGTCTCATTACTGCAATTCTGCCTCTGGCCCTGCCTGTTTCCTTTGTCCATCACTCATGCTTATGGCACTTATTGGACTTCTCACTGTGACTCAGATGTTTGCTTATATTGTGTCTTTCCTTTAATATTTGTCTGATACTTTCATGTGGCAAAGGGAGAGAGAAAAAGAGAATAGTTTATCCATTCTTAAAGTTGGTATTGACTGATCAGAGATAATTTATAAAAGGGGAGGCTAATATAATCAAATCCACTGTATTTGCTGTTTTTATTTATAGAATGTTATAGTTTTTGAAGATAAATCTGTGCTTAGTTTCAAATAAAATGCCTAGTACTGTATATAGATCATTTCTCTTCTCTTGGTGGTGTTTTGTAGGGAAAGGGGTAGATTACAAGATAATGAGATCTTCGTCTGAAAGCAGATATGTAAGCTTTTGACTTGTCAGGGATTAAAGAAGACTTCTTCCTGTTGCAGTTAAGAAAACCAGAATGAGTGAAAAACCTGCACAGAGATGTCAATTTTACCCACAAGAGTTTTAGGCAAATGTGCTCCACAATTATGACTCTAATTTCCTCTGATTTTATCGTATTTTTTCCCCTCATCTACCAGCATCTGTTTCTTAAGTTATTTTTCATTAACTTCTTTATTCCCTGGGGCGCTAGGATATGATGTTCAAAGATTCATTTAATACTTGTTGGGAAAGTTGATAGTGCTGAATAACGTTCCTATTGGTCATTCTGATAACTTTATGGCAGAAAAAATAAAGATCAGCTGTTAGTTTTAATTCTGTCCTAGTCAGACCCTGTACTTCCTTCTGACTCATCACGAAAGGGATGAACTTTAAAAAGATTTTTCTTTCCCAATCCCATCTATATTCTTTCTGAATAATATCCTTGAAAGGAAAAACCCCCAATGCTGTTTTTGTGCGCATCTTTCTTCCTTCAATTTAAAACTCCCTAGTTGAACATGGCAGAATTTCCAAACGTGGATAATATATATTCTTAAAGTTAAAACTCTGCCTAACCTATAATCTTGAAATTGTTCCATGGAATTTACAGAAATCCCACAGGAAGTAATCAAGCCAAGCAACTTAATTTAACAACAAAAATAAGATAGACAGCGTGAGTGTCTATATATTAAACATATACTATAGCCAAGTCTAGCATGTTTCCTTCCAGTCATGACATATTTTCAGCATGGCCATGTCTACCAGCTCACTGAAAATCTTGTAAAAAATGTATGCAATATACTTAGAGTCTTGGGATGGGAAGGGATAGGGTGGGTGCAATCTTGAAAAGGACTGGAATTCTGCCCTTGTTTATAACTGGCTTGGAGGAGTCAAGATTGGAAATATTCCATCAGATGTATAAAAACCTACTTGGTTCTCAGATTAAGAGTTTGAAGCATCAATTTACTCAGTGTAATGATTTATTTGGGACCTTGGGGCTGACAACACTACCTATCTTATAATTGATTTTTTGAAGTTTGATTTGTGATTAAGATCTATATATTTTATGTTATTTTAGGGCAACATTTTATTACTTCTTTTTTAAGTTTGAGATTTGGAGTTTTAAAAAGCAACATTTTAGGGCCTCTCCTGGTGGCGCAATGGTGAGCGCTGGGCTGCGAAGCTGCCCACAGCCTCTGCAGCGCCGGTTTGATCCCTGGCTGCCAGCGAGGGTCCCACGTGGCGTGCAGACCTCTCTTGCCGCCCACTGCTCCCCTCAGCAGTGTACTTCGTCAGTCTGCCTGTTATGTTCCCCGCTCTGGCTCTGGTGAATTCTCTCACCCTCCCACGCTTCTGACTGTACCCAGTGCTTGTATAAATAAATCTTTTTTTAAAAAAAAGCAAAAGAAAGCAACATTTTAAGTGACTCTTCCAGTTATTAACAAAAGGCTGCTCTGTACCATCTCCACTACTTCCTGTGACATACCCAAGGACACATACAGAGGAACCCAGGAACCCAAGAGGAACTTGTCTATAGACAAGTTTAAAATCCATTGTGCTAGAATTTAAATCTCTAACAGGCTATGTAGCCTGACATCCAAGAGGAAAGGCTCTAAAGACCGGTGAATTTAGGTTCTATATTAGCCCTGGGATTTATTGGTCATGTGGAGTTGGAAAAGCCACTCAACTGTCTGTACTTCATTTTCCTTGGTTGTCAAATGTGGATGATAATATTACCAATATAATTGAGA
Source organism: Talpa occidentalis (assembly GCF_014898055.3). Lineage (NCBI taxonomy): Eukaryota > Metazoa > Chordata > Mammalia > Eulipotyphla > Talpidae > Talpa > Talpa occidentalis. The sequence continues at coordinate 82,070,758 of NW_023602073.1, read as the reverse complement.
TTATTTCAGGGATTCATAACCTTTCTGGTATAATGGAGTGCTCTGTGTCAATTGAAAATGGCATTTTTAAATTCATAAAGCAGAAATATATAGAACTATAAAGAAAACCAATCATTCTGAAGCAGTTGTCAAACTATTAAAATTATGTGGCATAATAATAAACATGATTCTTTGCACATTAAAAAAGAAAGATTTGATAAAAAGTCTAATAACATATTTTCAATGTAGTGATGGACATAAGCAAGTATGTCAAGGTATTTGTTGTAAGCGTAACATGTGAAGAAAATATTTGTGATTTCTATCACAAATTTCTTAATTTCTGTTGAAAGAAAGAACAGATTAATAAAAATAAAGATTTTTTTTTCAATTCAAATTTATGGATCCTTAAATTTTGTTGGACTCTAAATTCAGAACTCCTACATCAGAGTACATTCACCAAGTAGCTTATAGATTAGGTGCTTTAGGCCTGTGTGTTGGTGTTACAATTATTACCATCATCAGTGTTATCACCATTCCAGAAAGCAGGAATATTTATTTGGAATTATTAACTATAAGCAATAATTTTTTAAAGTTCTTAGGAGATACCAAAACATGTAATTAAGAAATTGAATATTTATTAACATCATGCAAAAAGAAAAGGAGATACTAAATAAGCCAAATATTCATTGATAATGGAACTTGAAGTATTTTTCCTAATCTATTCAGTCAAATGAGAAATATGTAATTAATGTCATTCAAAACCTTAGTGAATTAGCTAGTGAAGGTTCCAAGTATTTTAAGAAATTTTTTGTTAAAGGATATACCGTGCCTATAATTCTGATCATTGCCAACAGGTGGCAGTAAAACAGTGACTAACTCAAGCCAATTTGTAATTTGAATTTTTAACGATAAAAATCTGAAAATTTGTCAGATAAAATGATAGTATCAATTTTTAATCAAAACTCTATATAAGGATATTTTCTTTTTTATAATTTTAAAATACATTTTATAACACTCTATATGATTCAGAACTACAGGAAACTACCTCTTCAGATGTATGTTACCACATTACATCCGCTGCCAAGACACCCATAGTCCACTGGGTTTGGTTTTGGTTTGGTTTTGTCTAACTCTGTTTTGTTTCTCTATATTCCACATGTAAGTGACACCATGATATATTTATTCCTCCATTTCCATCCATGGTGTCTCAAATAGCAAGAATTCATCCTTTTTTCAGTTGAGCAAAATTCCATTGTGTGCGTGTGTGCCACATCTTAATTCACTCATCTATCTTTGGGACTTATGTTGCTCCCATTGTATGGCTATTATAAATCATGCTACAATGAACATAGGAGTGCATATATTCCTTTGAATTAGTGTTTTGCATTCTCCTGGTAGATACCAGAAGTGGAATGCTAGATCATCTGGTAGATATTTTTTTAATATTTTGAGAAAACTCCATTCTGTTTTCTATAAAGATTGGGCCAGTCTACATTCTCACCAATAGTGTATGAGGGTTCCTTTTTCTCCTTACCAACATTTATTGTTTCTGGACTTTTTAATACAATACATTCATACAATATAAAAATGCAAAGGATTTGAATAGCAACATTTAGATGATTCTTCTGAATAGATACTACTAAACTTTGCTACTTTAAATATTTTTTAAATTTATATTTAAGTTTTTTTTTCTTTTCAGTTATTATCCTAGTATGCTATTGTTCCCATCATATCACTTACCTCCACATTATGTTCATTGAATAATAAACATATTGGCTTTAAGCTCCATTGATAGTTCTGTTTATCTCTCCAGAAGTTCCTTAAAGCAGCAGCAATGGAGGATTTCTATGGCTTGATATCCAGTAAAGCTTCCTAAAATCTTTTCATAATCATCTGTTAAAGATCCTTTCATGACATATTTTCCACCAACCAATCATTTCTTCTTCACATATAAGTATGCATTGATTAACTTTTAAAATTTTTATAAACTCAATTTACCAGCACCTAGATTAAGATACAGAACATAACCTTGAAGCCCCCTCAAGCTCTTCTTCAGTATTATCTTACCCCCCAACAAGGAGAGCATTACCTAACTTTTATAACAGTTTACATTCATTTTGCCTACTTCATACTTTTAGTATCATAGCGTACTCCTTGAATCTGGCTTAATTCAATCAACATGGTAGTTTTGAAATACATCTACACTAGTTCATGTAGTTGTAGCTTAGTAGTTGCTGAATAGCATTCTGTTGTCTGGATATATCATAATTTGTCCATTCTTTCACTCTTCATGGACATTTGGAAAATTTCCAATTTGGGAGCATTCAGAGCAGTGCTCTGTGTACAGTAGCTAGGACATGGAAGCAATCTAAATGCCCATCAACAGATGATTGGATTGAGAAAATGCAGTATAGCTACACTATGGAGTATTATGTAGTATATGTAGTATATTATGTCATATATGGGGAGAGATGAAATGCGGCCATTTACAGCAAAATGGTGGGAGTTGTGTGTAGAAAAGCAAGTCAAAATGACAAATACCAGACATTTCAATGATGGATAATTTGACAAAATAAGATACAAAAACTAGCAGACTTTGATAAAGGAAGTGAGGTCTCTCTGAGGTTAAGAGAGGCAGGGAGGGAAAAAGGACAAGGGGAAAAGGAATGGTGTAAGAATTAAAAAAAAAAAAAAGAATAGTGCTGCTATGGCTATAATTATTCTGGGTCTTAGTTGAACATGTGACTGATTTTTGTTTGGCTTTTACCTATGATGGGAATCATTGGTTCTTATTATATAAGCTAACACATAGGATTGCATTGTCAAATAAGACTCACATGAATCAGAGATCTTATCCCTTAGCAAACTTTACTAATTTCAACCTGAAAGCAAACATTTCAGAAATAATAGAGAGCAGTTAAGGCATCAGGGGTTTCTCCCAGGTCCTAGTTTTCCTTGTCAGACAAGTCCTACTGGCCCAGAATTATAGATGAAATCTCTATGTTACATTTGCAGGGTCACTTCACACAGCAGAAACAAACTGTGAAGCCAAATAGCTGTTGACATTCTCTAGAGGCCCATTTCTCTTATATCCTGGGTTCTTTTTTTATAGGTAATTCTTAACCAGGACATCCTTCAAGGATATATCACAGATAAAGTCACTTCTTCCTAGCAAATACCATTACTCTATTCACCTGGAGGTCTAGTTATGAAAGAGATTAAACTGCAAGACCCTAAGAGACTTGCAGCCTAGAGCCTCCCCTTGATGAGGACAGTGAATGCATCCAAACACAGTTGCTTTAACTTCTTCCTCTCAGCACCGGTGACCTTTACGGAGGGAGACTGCCACAGCTCTTTTACAAAGTGGTTGTGGTGACTTACACTCCCAACTATAGCATATGTACATTCTGGCTGCTTTACAGCCTCACCAACACTGATTTTCTCATCATTTATTTGTTTTGTTTTTCACTACTATGGTGTAGTGAAATCTCTTTGTTATTTTAACTTGCATTTCAGTATCTTTTTAAAAAAGATTTATTTATTTATGTATACAAGAACTGGGGTGTAAGCCAGAAGTGCGGCGAGAGGTGGTAAGATGATTCTTCAGAGAGAGTGGGGAGCAGAGCAGGCAGATCTACTGAAACACACTGCTGCGGGGAGAAGCCGGCGAGGCAGGAGAGGTCTGCTGTGCCATTTGGGTTGCTCCCTGGCTGGCTGGGGATCGAACTTGTGCTGCAGTGGCTAGCAATAGCTTGATAGCTCTGTCTTTAACCCCTGTGCCACCAGGGAGGCCCCATTTCAGTATCTTTGTTGGCTTTTTAGATATTCCCTTTTGTAATTTGGTCAGGATTTTTTGTTCATTTTCTGCTTGATTTGTGTGCCCTTTTCCTATTTATCTGTGGGTATTCTTTATATATTCAGGATAGATTTTTTTTTTTAAGATTTATTTGTTTGTATAAAGAACCGGGGTATAGGCTAGATGCGCAGGAGGGTGAGAAGATTCACTGGAGACAGAGTGGGAAACAGAACAGGGAGACTGAAGAAATACACTGCTGAGGGGAGCAGCAGGAGACACAGGAGAGGTCTGCTGTGCCATGTGGGATTCTCGCCGGCCAGCTGGGGATCGAACCCGCACTGAAGAGGCTGTGGACAGCTTCACAGTGTGGTGCTCAACCGCCTGAACCACCAGGGAGGCCCTCAGTATAGATTTTTTAAAAATAGATTAGTATAAATATTTTTTTCACACCATGTACTGCCTTTATACTCTCTTATTAGTATTGCTTGAAGATCAGAAATTATCCATTTTTCCATGTCTTTTCAAAATGTACAATTACCTGCTTACAGCCTTCCAATTTCTCTACCCTAATTTGGGAAATAAAGGACCTAGGGAAGCTTGAATAAAGATGATACCTTAGAACGGAACAGAACTGTTTAATTTTATGATATTCTTTCTATTTTGATCAATCACATAATTCACACTTTATTATGTATGAATACATAAGTTTCTTATTCACACAAACTTATGTTTGAATGACTGCTCTTACTGCTTTCTGATAGTTTTGACATTAGAAAGTTTGAAAATGTATGGCTTTTCATGACAGCAATATCTATTTACTACTTTTTTTATTCTATAAATGTGAATTAGATCCATAGATGAAAAGTTCTGTTTAGATCAATTATATCCCTACTAATTTTTTGCCTACTTGATCTATCAAATGCAGTCCTCAACTGCGATAGTGGATTTGCCTATTTCTCCTTGAAGTTCCTGCAGATTTTGCTTATGTATTTTGATGCTGTTTTTGGAGACATGCATATTTAGGATCATCATCTCTTCCTAAAAATTAACCTCCTTATCATTGTAATGTCCCTCTATAGTCCTGCTAATTTTCCTTGTTCTAAAGACAATATGTAATTTGGTCATTTTATAAGGGATTACCTTTTCAATTTCTGTATTTTAATTGGTATATTTAGACTATTCACAACTAGATTACAGTTTGATTGATGGCATAGTTGGATTAATACCATAGTTGTAATTCTTTTCTATTTTTTATGCTTGTTCTTTGTTTCTTTTTCCTCCCTCTGTCCATCTTTCCTTCCCTTTCTCCCTTCCTTCCCCTTTCTTTAATGACTTATCTGATTTGGATTCAGCATTTTACATGATTCCATTTTCTCTACTATATTATCACATCAATTATATTTCTTAAAAAAAAAAAATAGTGGTTGCCCTAGAGTTTGAATACACATATGCCAGCAAAGCTAAGTCAACTTTCCAATAAACTTTAGTACTTCCCAGTTAGCACAGGTACCTTATAATAGTCTCAATTTCTCTTTCCCATTTCTTATCGCATTGTCTGTCTTCATGTTGCTTATTCATAATGTGTAGCGGCAAGAGGGGCAAAAAATCAGTTTTTCTATGATCCGGGCAGATGGGCAAAGGAGAGTCCTGGAGCCCTTGATGGCTTTTTCAGCCTTTTATTGAGATTTTACCAGGTACACAGCAGGTAGGGGTGCTGTGGTGGGGGGCGGGGGGGGGCACCCAGCATATTTTCAGACAAGAAGCCAAAAAAATACATGAGGTCTGCCAGCCTCCTGGCCCCTGGTGAGTCTTCACTCCTTCTGGGCTTTCTGGCGTTCTTGCTTTTGTCTCTTGTTCTGCTACTCATTTTCCTGGTTCTGCTGATGTCCCCCTGATGCCACCCATATAAGCCCAGTCTCTCAGCCCAGCTGTGCCCACTTATGCAGATCCACACTGTACTCCAGGTGCCTGCCATCAGGCGTGCATGTAGAACCGCAGGGATCCATCATTAATGCTAATGGTGGAAGGGTGGAAAAGCCTGATAATTTTTCACTTACCCTAAAGTATGTTATCATCATCCAATAGTATGAATGTGAAGTTATTTATTAGATTGATTAATAATAAGAAAAATAAAAAATCTAAATGATTTTTTTAGCTTCTTGAACTTTTACATTCTTTACATAGTTCCATTTTTCTGAGCTATATAATTTTCTTTCTCTAAGAACTTCTTTTAACATTTCTTGTAGGCAGATTTTGTTGGTTTGAGAAAGCCTTTATTTTTCTTTCTCTTTTGAGGAATAAATTCGCTAGTATAGAATTCTAGATTAGTGGTTGTTTTCTTTCTACACTGTAAATAATTCATTATATTCTTGTCTTGCTTGGTATTATCAGATAAGAAGCCTAATATAATTCATGTTCTTGCTTCACTATAGGTAAGGTGTTCCTCCCTACACCCTTGACTTTTGACTTCTTTCAAAATTTTTTTTGTTTCTGATTTTCTACAGTTTGCAGATGATATGACTAGGCTTGATTATTTTATTTTGCTTGGTATTCTTTGAGCTTCCTGGATCTGTGGTTTGTTTTTGTCATTAATTTTGAAAAATTCTCAGCTATTCATATCTGAAATATTTCTTCTGCTTTTCTTTTCAAGAAAAAAGGATTACAAATTTTTACATTTCAAGTGTTAGGGTACACCTTTTTTTTTATAAGATTTATTTATTTATGCATACAACAACTGGGGTACAGGCCAGAGGTGTGGGGGGTGAGAGGACTCACCAGAGACAGAGTGGGGAACAGAACAGGCACATTGACTGAAATACACTGAGGAGAGCAGTGGTCAAGTCAGGAGAGGTCTGCTGCACTGTGTGGGTTGCTCCCAGGCCAGGTATTGAACTCATGCTGCAGTGGCTGCAGATAGCCTCATAGGTTGTGTCTTAACCCCTTGTGCCAACAGGGAGACCCAGGATACACCTCTTGATATTGTTCACAGTTCTTGGATATTCTGTTCTGTTCTATTTTTTTTTTCCATTTTTTCTTTGCATTTCAGTTTTAGAAGTTTCTATTAACATGTTTTCAAGCTCACCAATTTTTCCCTTATCATGTCCAATCTACTGATAAGTCCATCAAAGATATTCTGCATTTCTGTTATAGTGCTTCTGATTTTTATTGTTTCCTTCTGATTCTTTCTTAGTATTTCCCTTTCTCTGCTGATATTACCTCTGCTTGTTGTCTACTTTTTCAAGTAGAACCCTTAACATATTAAGCATCATTTTAAATTTCTTATCTGATAATTCCAAAATCTATGTCATATCTGAGTCTGATTCTACCTTTGATCTCTTCAGACTGTATTTTCTTGCCTTGAATATGCTTTGAAATATTTTATTGAAAGTGAAACATATGTATCAGACAGTAGAAACTGAGGTATACAGGTTTTTGCTATGAGATTTTATATTATTCTGGTTAGGGTCTGGGTTTTGTTTAATGTTTGTTCTAGCTCTACTTTCCAAAAGCTTCAGTTTCCTTTAGTGTCCTAGTGTTTGCCACTTCCCCTCTTTTGTCTCTATTTTCCTAGGAATTCTCCTTAAGCAGAGTCTACTTCTTGTAGTTCCATCAGCTGTAGTTCACAATAATTATGCCAATGCTGGAACTCTGTTGCTATGGTAGTAGGGATGGGGGAATTGTAAGGTCATATAAATCATGAATAAGTCTCAGTTTTTTAGTGGGCCTGTGTCCCTGGCCTGTGACCTTCACCAGTGTTTCTTAGTCCCTCCCCCATACTGATAGGTGAGATGGGAAAGCAAAAGAGGGGTGGAGATGGATAAATGCCCTTCTCCCAAGTAGACCAAGGATCTTATAAGCCCTTTTCCCTGGAGGAGTAGAACTTTATTATGCAAAAACTAAGAACTTATTTCAAAGTAGTTATTTTTCTCCATCCCCTGCCAGAAACTTGAGGGGATTATTCTTGGCGCTTCACTGTGGGAACCAGGTGGGGTTCCTGGAAGTAAAACTCATGGAAATATGTGCCCCCCCCCACCCCTGGGCCATCAGCTGTTCTCACTCTAAAGTTAATCTACACAGAGCCTCCAGCAATTCATCACAATTACCATTTAAGTGCTTTTATCAGTTTGTGGTTCCAGCAGCTTCTGCTCTAAGTAAGCTGAGCTCCTTTGTAATTCTTTGTATTCACCTCTCTCTCCAGATTTGGAGGTGCCCTGTGATCTTAATTCTCTAAAATGTCCAAGAAAAATAACAGATTTTCTGTTCATTCAACTCTTTTTCTTTTTGTAACAACCAGAGAAACTATTTTAAAGTTCTTCACATGTCAGAGCTGAAACTGGAAGTTGAATATCTTTTTTGTAAGTAAAACTATATGAAGCATTGTATTTTCTTCAACATTTTGACTAATAAAGTATTTTCACAATTTCAGTCAAGGTGATTTTAAAATAAACAAAACTGAATATACTTAAAGCAGTCAAATCTTATTTATCCAAAGATTGATTTTGCTTACAATATTGTAGCTATCTGGTCTCACAATTGCTTCCAGTGTCTCTGATTTGGAGCAATAGTTATATTCAAATAAAACTTCCTAGAGTGGTTGGAGTATGGAAAAGAAAGTTAAAAAAAAAAAAAAAACAACAAACCCCAAGTCTCTTTTTTCTCTGTTAGAAGTATGAGTGTGAGAAATAAGGAATGAGGTTGAATGTAATAGATAAAATGAAGTATTAGGATGGTGGAAATAAATTATATTCTATCTCAAGACTTCATTCTGATCCCTAATTGAGAGAGATACATAGAAAATAGGTGTGGAAAAGTTTGATGAATATTATGAAGGAAAGACCTTGCAAAGTGTGAGATTCATTTTCTTCACCTTGTGAAATTTTTCACTACATTCACAGTGGCTAGCAGAGTTTTCAAAGCTTTAATGTCATATTCATATCAGAGAAGCTTTATCCTCTCCAAAATTTGACAGTCTTCTAAAGACCCACTTCTGTGACAATTTGCTTCCACTAAAGAAGGGCTATACATTAGCATCTGCTATGTTATCTGTCAGTTCCTATGAGTTATATCATGAGAGCTTTAGATTTTTTTCAAGGCAGATTATTAGATGATATCCTTCGAGTTTTTTCTAGAGAGCAGAGTATCAGCTAGTTTGCAAGACAAATAAATACTTCTATGTAGTTCTGACTTTATTGACAAGAAAATATCATTCAGAATTATTTTTTCCTAAAAAAACTGAGTTGTCTATTACTGTTTAGAAAACAAAATAGCTTAATATGACAATTGTCTTCTTATCTTTCATGTTTCTGAAGGCCAGGGACTTGGGAAGGCTCTACCACAGACCTTTTCTTGTGGGGTTCCTCCTGGGTGCTGTCAAATGTTAGCAGGAACTGCTTTCAGCTGAAAGCGCCCTGGGACTGGACGATCTGCTGAAGGGTGACTCACTGGAGAGCTGGCATTTAATGCTCGCTATTGGTTGGAGACCACAGCTCCTCCTACCTGGGTCTCTCCATTGGGTGTCTCAGGGTATATAGGCTAGATTCCCCCCGCAGTGAGCAGTTCAAGAAGCCAAACTCAGAAGTTGAACTCAGCGGAGGCAAGTTCAGAGAGCGTGTCTTGGAGGGTCACTGTTGCTCCAACATCGATTTCTTCCTCTTAGAGGTATGTAATAATATCATTTTTAAATGTGCGTTTTTATAAATTACTTTTTCCCACATATTTCCATAGAAGTAAACCTATCTCACTTTTTTTTAATGCTTTTAAAATTATTTCGTGTTTAATTGTGATAGTCTCATGGTTTAAAATGTATTTTGGTTTTTCTCTCTTCTATAGTAACATTTAAGTGAAAAGTATTTCTTTGTAATGGAAATATGAAAAGCTAATCAGAGTCATCTAAAATGCAGTTGTGTGTTTGTAAGAAGAGTCTATATCTGATTTTTCCAAGAGGTAGTTTGTGTGTAATAAGTTTTAAGGTTCAATATGGTTGTGATATTCTGGGTTTCACAAAGTTAAACATGCTTTGTTTCCTACTTGTATTTTTTCACAGCTTTAGCCTTTAATATCTTACAAAAATTATAAGCTACATTTACTATATATCATTAAGAGGGGGATAGAATATAATCAGCATTTTCCAAAGTTATTGGATGATGGGACACTGCCCTCGGTACATTTTGCATTAGTGTTTTTATGAAACACCTTAGGAAGTGCTAAAAAATACTGTTTCAGCCATATCTTCTCACTGTTTAACCCATATCTTCTCACTGTTTAACGTGTTTGGGATTGAACCTTTCCTGATGCCTTCCTACAATCCATTTCCCTTGCTAAGAGCTAGCCTGTTCTTTTAAAATGCAAATCTGACACTATTCCTCAATTGCATAGAACCACCAAATAATAGCATTGTTTTTCTTAGGCTAAAAACTAGTCTCCTTATTAAGACCTTGCATGGTCTGGCACCTGCACATGTGCCCACTTATCCTCTCTCTGCGCTCAGCCACTCTGACAATCTCAGTGTTTACTACCACCTGTTCTATATGCGCTTCTGACCGCAGGGGTTACTCATTTACTCTTCTGTCTAGATCCCTCTTAGCTTCCCTCTGTATCTGATTAATCCAAAATGATTCTTCAGCTGCAAGCTCAAATGTTACTTGAAATTTCCCTCACTAATCTTACTCAGTCAAAGTCTCTAATTATACCATGTTCCAGCCTTTGAAGTACTTGCTAATATTTATAATTTTGTATTTAGTTGTGTTATAACTTGATTATAGTCTGTCTCCTACAATAAATTTGAGGCTACAAGAGGACAAAGACTTTTGACCCACCCTATTAGATGTCTCATAGCACTCTAAGTAAATAAATTATTGAATGCCTTCAGGAATTCTCTTTTCTCTCTGTCGCTATCAATGAGCTGGTTGCAGTCTTTATCATTTCATCATAAATTACTGTCATCTCCGTGTTTATTTCCTTCATTCCAGTTTACCTACTTTCTCATTCTTATTGAACACCGTGGCCAGAACTCCTTCCTGAAACCATTAAAGTCTATGTGTTACTCCTTTACTAAAAAGTTATAAATAACTCTCCCTATTCAGACCAGGCTTTCAAACCCAAATGTCTTCAGGTAAGAAAATATTTTGCTTCTGCTAAAGTCCGCAGACTAGCAGTTTGATTCTGATTTATGACATATCGAAAAATGATGTTTAAATCCCTGAGTTTTGTACTTAGGTCACTCTTAGATAAAGATTTACCATGACTTCCCAGTTCTAATTTAACTGCTATAATAATCAGTTTGTAATAAATGGCCTGCTTACAAATCTGAATAACCAACTACTTTTATCTTAACTTTCAGACTTCTAAGTCTCTAGTCATGACATTCTCGTGAGTTAAAGTGCACTTTTACTAGATCTACACCTCTCAGATCTTTCAAAAGCAGAAACATGCCCCATAGCCACATAGTATCACTGCCACAACTGGGGATGTTCTGTGCCCTAGCTGCCCTAACTGCTGTACTGCTAATTAGCAGTAAGATATTAAGATGCAATGTTATGTTTTGCATATTCATAGTTGCAACAAAATTATTACTATTTGCATCTCTTATTATCCAAATTTTTCTTCACATTTAGTAAATGCATAATAAATGTTTGTCAGTTGCTTTCATCAGTAATTGTCACCAGGTTAAAAAAAAAAAAAAAAAGTTCCTTGTAGCATTACTTGTTAGGATAAAGTCAGTCTTCAGGTCAAGAATTTATTATTTTTACTTAGGGGCTTTCTTCATGAAACTATCAAAACTGCTTTCAATTTCCTTTTATCAACAACTATATGTATTCAATTAACTATGATTAGGAAACTGAATGTCTTCAATAACATTTAGGAAGAAAGAATAACAAAATGGCTGTCACTTTATACCATGGAAAACAATGGGAAATTATTTGCTTAATCCCAGGAAAAAGAATGTTTGAAATAAATTTGAGGTAAAACATTGTGAATGATGGTTGGAATGTATAGGAAGTATTGGTCAGAGTTGCAAACCTATTTCCAAGAAAAGTGCCAGAAAAGTCCTGCAGTAAAAAACTTTTGAGCTGGATTGGCAGTTGTATCAGTGATTGAATGGTATCTAAAAGGACTGGTGTGGTGGTGTGGAAGAAATGCAGCAATAGCAGAAAGCAATATTGAGTCAGTATTTTGATGTTAACCGTTGGATCCTAGAATTATTGAACTATAAAGCTTGTCATGAGGAAATGATTAATGTACATTGCCCACTTCCATTTAATATGCTCTTCTTGTAACTTACTTCAAACGGCCTCAGTTTCTTAATTTAAAGCAGAATCAAAATAACGTTACTGCTAGATACCAAGTTCTTGAAATTTACCTGTGGGTGTGCATGTGACATTGAACATCATCATGAATCTCATTGCTTCATACCCAGTAGCACGTATGAAAAATTCAATAGAGAAGGTTCTTAAAATTGCGTGAGATTTCAAAATGGAAATTTTCTATATCACCACCTATGTAAACTGACAATGAGACAGTAAGGATAAAGAATATATTGTAAAGTAATATAAATATATTTACAAAGTATAAATTATCAGTAAGTATGTTGGTCTATTTGGATTATCACATGTATAAATATGCTATTTTTTTTTTTTTGGCACTCAACCTCTCTTTTCTTGCATTGGTGTAAGTTATGATTAATTTCCACTATTCTCCACTAAACTTTAGTAATTAGTCTAGTGGCATGTCAACTAGATTGGCCGACTCTGCACCACTTCATCCCTTTTCTATTTGGCCTCCTTATATAACAGAAACTAGCCAGCTACAAATTACACTTTGAGACTCCCCTGTAATTGGGGTTCTGCATGTTTTGAGATTCATCCAAGTATTCATTCCAAGTGATTTTAAAGCATTTGGCTTTATTTGAGTGAGACTGGAAGCCACTGGAAAATTTTGTACCGAAAAACATTGGTTTACATTTTAAAGCATTTATTTTGACCGATGTGAAGAGAGGTTGTAGATTGTATGATAGAAGCAGGAAAGCCAGTTAGGAGCTCATGGTAATAATCCAAGATAGAGGTCAAGGTGGCTCCAGTAGGGTGTTAGCAATGGAGATGATGGTGGGTGTGGTGATAGCCTAGATATATTTTAAAAAGCAACGCCAAGGGATTCCCTAATCCCACATCATGGATGATTCTTCTATTGGAAGAATTGCCAAGTATGTCTAGGAGAATTCCCCATGCTGAACTCTGCTAATAGGCCAAGAAGAACTGAGGATTGAAGAATTGAGGATTGTAAAGTAATCATGTCTTAGGTGAGAATTGTTAAATGCAGATGTCAAAAGTGGTGAGAGCAGTTTTGGTAAAGCTGGGCATAAAACACACATTGGAATAGTTTTAAGAGTGAATGTTCTGCATTTGAAGGCAGTGTAGAACATGCCTTTAAGGAATTTTGTTCCAGAAAGCAGATAGAAAAAGGAAAGTTTGTTTTTTAGTACTTGAGAAATAATCATGCATTTGTATGGTACAGACTAACAGAGAAAATATGTTGATGTAAGAGAGACAGCGGAGAACTCTTACAATGTTGTCCTTTAGGAAAGAAGAATAAAATCCAGTATTCAGGTGGACAGCCTGGTTTTAGATGGATGTAGAGGTAGTTCATTTGTACTATTAGGCAAGAAGGCAGAGCAGGTAAGGGTCTGGAAATTTTCTGTTTAGCTTCCATTTTATCAATAACATAGGACTTAAGGGTAAACAGTTGATAGAGTTTTGGATGATTATTTGATCAATAAATAGTGAGGCCTGTGGTGATACTAGCAAGTTACTTCAGGCTGAATCAGATCTCTAGTCAGTGCCTCAGTATGACCTCATGGAGAATAGAAAGAGGTGAGTAGAGAGAAGTGAGTCTGAATTTTGCTAGAGGATACTGGTAAGAACTAATCAGGCCATAAGGAAAGGAACTCAGGGTAGGTACCAATTGCAGCAGTGGATGGCATCTAGGAGACACTTGGAAAATCAAGGAAAACCATGAGAACATTGAAGAAGACAAACTCGGCTTTGTGTGCCCAGAATGCAGACAACACTAGCGCCCTTCCTTCTACCAATATTTGCTTGTTTGTGTGCTGGGAAGGGTGAATTGGCATGTGGAAGTCCTTTGTTGCTTGGAGCTTCAGATTGGTGGGATAAAAAAAAAAATTGGAGAATTCTGCATATCTTTTGTCTATCTACATGTACCTAAGTGGTGGAAGTCTTCAATTATCATGTTTTGTCCACACAAGCACATACATTTAAACAGATAGCTGAGTAATGGACTTGTTCCAACAGTCTGATAACCCCAAAGTAAGACTAATTGCTAAGTGAAGCAGATAGCCAAATGTTGTATACATTGTAGTATGCTTTTCCATGAGGCAGATATCATTACATTAGATGAGAAAGCTGTGTGATAGGGAAGTAAAATATCCAAGATTAGAAAGTGGTGGGTGACCGTCAGATCCTGATTCTGACTTTGAGTTAGTGAACACATCTTAAGTTGCTGTGTGCCAGTGGCCTGTTGTTTTGTTGTTCTGCTTTGGCCTCCTTATTTCCAGTCCTGCATTCTTTCTAATAAAAGTCCATCCTTAGAAAGTTTCTATCACTAAAGTAATTTTCTTTATGCTAAATAATGTGAAATAATCTTCACACTTCATATTTATCAATTTATTTCCATAATAATTTATTTCACTAATAAGTGATTTCAACATAATCTGAAAACATTTTCACAAGGAGCTGTGCTATTTCTCCTGCAGAATTTGAATGCTCATGTTCCAATTTTTTGTTAAAAATAGTCATCTTCTGAGTCTCTTATAAAGTGAGGATGATTTTCAGTATTTGTCAAAGAAAAGTGTTGGTATTATTGGTAATAAGGTAATTAATACCAGTGAATTATGTCCTGTTATTTCTCCACTGAATACTGTGTTTACCTTCAGACAGGTGTGCATAAGAGAAAAAAGGTAAGAAAATTGTGCCACTTTTACACCTGCATTCATCTTGTAGGCAGGTGTTTATACCTACTTTAAATCAATGTTCAGATAATATGGTGCCTTTTGTCATCACTGCTAGAGTGAGTAATCAGACTCAAGAAAGAGATCTGTGCTTAACGAAATCTGTCGATAAGTTGACAAAGTTGATCTCTATAAAGGGCTAATGGGCTTGACTGTTTAAGTGCTTGCTTGGGAGAACATTATGAAGACAAAACTTCTAACAATGCCAGTGGCGGTTCAGGCTAAAGCTTCAA
Organism: Talpa occidentalis; assembly: GCF_014898055.3. Lineage (NCBI taxonomy): Eukaryota > Metazoa > Chordata > Mammalia > Eulipotyphla > Talpidae > Talpa > Talpa occidentalis. Next base: position 82,055,730 of record NW_023602073.1, on the reverse strand, counting down.
TTATTTACTGTACGAGTATTTTAAGATCAATATTCCTTTAATTTATACAGTTTGGAGCCAAGATAGGACTTTATGTCTCGGTATTTCACTACCATCTGGGGAAGGTATTTTTTTTAAAGAATGTACGTGACTATTTGAAAATTCCATTGTGATGTCTGAAACTTGGCATAGGGGATAATAAAACATATATAATAAAGGTCTCTCTTTAGGAAACATGGGGCCAGCGGTTGTTATGCTCTAAACATATTGATCAAGTTCTTATTTTCCTTTGCCTAACTTTGTTGCTTTTCTGGAACCTGAATGGTTTCTTAATAGAGCAGTACAGGTACCGATGGGCATAGTTACTTTAATGAGCACATTAGAGAAAATCCCAAAGGAATTTTCAGAAACCCTTACTTAAAAGCTGATTTTTTTTTCAGTTTAAAAATCTAAACAAACTAGAATTGAGTGACCATTCAGCCCTATTGTTAAAAGAGATGTTTTTATTGCTTAACAAAATCAGTTATTTACCAGGAGCTGCTCCCACTGCTCCTACTTCATGCCTTTAACTTTTTTTTATAGTATTTTACATACATTTTAGCTCATTTTTAGAATTAATAATACAATCATATTTCAAAAATCAAAATGATACAAAAAGGTATGCATTGAAAGTTTTGCTCCTACCCATTTCTTACTACCTCTGATGAGGGATAGTTGTGAAGAAAGCTTTTTCTATTTTCTTGATAATTGTTGAGTATCTCTAAACTATCTGGCGATGCAACCCTCCAAGGAAGCTCTAGTCCAAGTAAAGCCAAATAAAATGGGACTGTCCTTGCTAGTTGGATCATTGAATAATTATTGTAACTATTATTATTATTGTAACTATTATTCTACAGGCAAAACCTGTAGAAAAATCCAATGCTTCTCTCTCCTTTAAACATGGACATATGCTCTCCGACACTGGAGTAGTCCACTGCTATGTGGACTTATAAGTACAACAAAATCACTGGACATTTGAAATAATTTGCAAGTTCAAGGGGAGGAAACTACCTAATATGTTTACTTAACAAGACTCAAGGTGACTTTGTATTTATATAATAAAACAGAAGAGTTGAAAACTAGGAAGCTTCTGTTTCAGGTGACTCATGTATACTATATTCAGTACCACAGAAAATTGAATTAGTGGATTAGAAGAGCAACTCACAAAATTCTGCTGTGCCTCCTCCCCACAGATGCTAATTCAGTATGTTGGGGAGTGGACACAGGCATATCTAATTTCAAAATAAGAAAATGAAGTGACATTAATAATATTTGGTATCCATACTACCACAAAGAAAAAACCCTAACAAGTCAAAAAGAAAAGTTAAAAATTAACATATATATAGAGATTATTTCTGAGATTTCTAAAAAAGGCTTGATCTTCATAACAAAAGGGTCCATAAAATAACAAGCAAAATTTATAAAAAGAGAGACACATTCAAGTAAATTGAATTTCAAGACTAAAGGGGAGAGAACCTTCAAGTATCCTGTCAGACAAACTTGTAAAAGACAAAAGGATGCAGTTGTTGTAATACTTCTTTTCTATAAAACTAAATCCTGGAACATGAGGAAGAAATGTCAATCAAATAATGTCAAAAAAAAAAAAAAAAAAAAAACAAAAACCCTATTCTCTAAGAAGTCATTCTTCACTGTAAGAGCAAGAAAGATATTTGCAGACAAGCAACAACTCAAAAGTGTTTTATCTCTGCTACCTCTCCTGAAATGGTTACATAAAGATGAGATTAGACTGCATTTTTCCCATTTCTAATTTTTATATTTACAGAGTTTAACTTAAATGAGAAAAATAAACTTTTTGGTTTTGAAGATACATAATATTCAAAAGGAAATAATAGTTCTGGATTTTTCAAAAAAGATAGTTCAGCAAAAACTTGAGGATGGAAAGCAAAGATAAACTTCTCTTTCACTTTGTATGTAGGTATCAATAGATGTATTTTCTTACCTTCATAGAGAATTCATTGAACTATAATTGAAATTTCAAGGTGACTACCAGTTACCTGAGTACATAGCACCTGGAATAAAGGTTACATTTTCCATACTTCTTTGTAGGTAGATATTTCTATGTTAATAGAAACTAAGGGAAGGAAACTCCAGAAAGGAGAGACAGAGAGCTTCAACATGTGTGTACAAACTCTTCTCACATCCTTGGCTGACTTTATTGCTGCCTGTGTGCGGAACAAGACTCCAGGTGACCCAGGGACAGTAGCTGAGTTGTACAGAAGTTTTTAGCAGCTGCCTATTGTACTGAAGATCATAGTCTGGTATTTGATTCCCACCAGTTTAATGAATGGTATCTGAAAAACAAAAACAATAGGCCCTCGTTTTGGAGAAGGAGCATGTCTCAGGGATAGGGGCAAACCCACAAGGACCTCCTTTAATAAGCCTGAAAACACACCTCCACCCTCCAAGGTGATATCTGACTAATTTATTTCCAACATAGTTTTGTTTTGGAAGTGAAATGAGCAATTAGACCAATAGAATGGAGTAACTCAAACAAATCCAAATGTATCTAATCCGTGCTAATATAAGAGATTTATTTGCATAACTGGGGGGGGGAACCCTCAAGATAACAGTGCTTTTAAAAGCTCTGCATTGTATTATCTATAGTGTTTAGAATACAGTAAAAACAATTCTAGACATAAGAAACAGAAAAGTGTAATTCATGGTCAAGAAAAAAAATATGGGCCTCCCTGGTGGCGCAGGCAGTTGAGCTCTGAGCTGTGAAGCTGTCCGCAGCCTCTGCAGCGCAGGTTCCATCCCAGTTGGCCAGCAAGGGTCCCACATGGCACGGCAGACCTCTCCTGACTCGCACGCTGCTCCACTCAGCAGTGTATTTCGTCAGTCGGCCTGTTCTGTTCCCCGCTCTGTCTCTGGTGAATCCTCTCACCCTTCCACACATCTGGCCTGTATCCCAGTTCTTGTATAAAAATAAATAAATCTTAAAAAAAGAAAAGAAAAAATATGGTTCATAAAAACAGCTCACCCAGATGAAAAAATTAGCAAATAACATCAAAATAACTACGAGGGTCATGTTCACACATCTACAGAAAGCAATGGAGGTAATGGGCAGAAATTTAGAAAATTTTAGGAGAGGTAAAGCCTTGAAAAAAAGGAAATGAAAATCCTAATTGTATTAGACATCTACCTGACACCTTGTACCAGGTAATCAGATTTAAATGTAAGCATAATTTTTATGTAAAAACATGAAATATAAAATATTAAAAAATGAAATATTAGACCAAAATATAGGTAATAGTTATCTTTAGTAGCATGTCAAGAATGCACTCTACATAAAAGAACTAGTAAGAGTAAAATTTCATGAAATAATTTTTATTGTAAAACTAATACTGCACCAAAATTAAAACAGAAATGATAAATATGAAAAGCACTGGTAGCATAAAAATATGCCACATATATGCACTGTTACCATTTTTATTATAAAAATAGCAACTAAAAAGTCAAACTTCTCATACAAGTGCAAAAGTGTCAGGGAAAAAAAAATCTTGTAAGTGAAAATATATAAACGGCCAGAAAATTTGTAGAAAATGTGACTAGAGACTGATGTGACTGAAATCAAAGGAGATGCTGTTATTTGCCACCATATTAACAAATTTATAAAGTTTACTAAGTAGGTGGACACCAATGTGGGGAACCACGCAAACGTGCAATGTGGTTGGAGAACAAGAAACCACCTTTCTTAGAAGGCATCTGGTGATGTGACATGTGAAAATCATAAAACACGGCATTCTCTTTCAGCATTTTATTTCTAAAAAATTTAACCACATAAAATATGTAAATTTAATGATATACATATATGAATACTTAATAAAAAAGGAGAAAATAGTTGAGACACTCAGAATAAAGGTTGGTAGTTATGCTTGCCTTACATGAGTAAAACCGTTAACAATTAAAATGCAGGCATGTATTTCTTGCCATATCTGTATGTGAAGAAAAGCTCGTTTCAAAGTGAAATGCATAGCATATACTTCAAAGTTACACATATTCATACACATATGTTTTAGAGAAATAAGTCTCAGTATGTCAGAATATTACAGTGTATTCAGTGATATTCTTTTATCTGGGGGTCCTAATCAAAGCTCAAGATAGTTTCTGCAGACTTAACATCTTTCAGTGTCCTGTCTGTATTCCCTGTTGTGAACTTGTTGAATAAATAATCTTTAGAAATAGGAAGAGTTACTGCTATGTAATGACTAACACTACAGTTGAGCTGCTTTTTGGGTTAGATAGGTTTCTGTGGGCCTGCATGTCCACCACGAAGAATGCTGACAGCAGGAGAAAGTCTATTTGAGATTCCAAATAACATTCTTTAGAATAAAAAGTGTTGAAAGATAGGAACTTCTCGTTCTGTGCTAGTCACTCTGTCCCTTTGGCAATCACTTGCTCTTTGGGGCCATTATGAGTCTCTGAATAAACAAGAGACAATCTGTGTTCATACTTTGAGTGGCAAGTTTAATTTAGAAAATCTGCAAATTTGAGAACAAGATTCCATCAACTTCCTCTGAGTTCTTTTTCCCCTCAAGTCGGCTAAAGCTCTTCCAGTCCTTCCACAGCCGTGGTTGGGTTCAAACCTGTGTACATAGAGCTCTCTTGGAGCAATTCAGCACCGGCATCCAATGGAACTCAGTCAGTTGTAAGCCCTTGAGAGCTCTTTTTAGAACGGCATCTTTGGTTTCCTGGGTGATGTAGACATCTGCACTCATGTGAGAACAATACACAACTTTGTTAGCAGAAGTGTAAGCTACTTGAGTTCTGTACAGGAAGGAAGAAAATCAGAACCTGCATAGCATTTCTATTAAGCTTCTGGGTGTGGGGGAGATGGGGAATTAAACTGGGAGTATGCTGCTGTGCTGTGCTGAAATATTAAAACTGAGTTTCATTGGGACTGTGTAATCAAAACTCAGTGAATGAGTAAATCTTTTCCTCTCTTCTCAGTTTGGAAATAAACCTCTGTCGAAAACCATAGGGCTGTTTTACATATTGGTGTTGATTTTTATTAATTGTTATAGATAGTTCTTGCTTTATACAGTAATGCAGGCATATTAAATGGCTGTGCAATCTGAAGCCATGGCTAAGTGCTCATAGTGATAGAAAAATGTATTATTCTATGAACATTAGATGTTTTATTAAAACATCAAAAGTCTGTTACTGTTGGTTTTAAATACATAGGGAAATGACTGTTTTTTCATCCTTTGTCCATTTCCATCCCCCCCACCCCATCTCAGAGACTTCAGGATGTTTATTGATGTCCACTGGCTTTTGAGTGTTTTACATTAATGAATTGGTTGCTATATAAATATACAGTATTTGATTTGATTTTTTTAAAGATTCATTTATTTATGCATACAAGATCTGGGATACAGGCCAGAAGTGTGGGGGGTGATTCACCAGAGATCGAGTGGGGAACAGAATAGAAAGACACTGCTGAGGGGAGCAGCAGGTGACAGGAGAGGTCTGCTGCACCATGACGGTAGTTCCCTGGCTGGCCACGTATTGAACTCCAGCTGCAGAGGCTGCGGATAGCATCACAGTGCTGTGCTTAACCCCTTGCGCCAACAGGGAGGCCCTCCAGTATTTGTTTTTTATAATTTTTTTTTTAAAGATTTGTTTATTTATACAAGAACCAGGGTACAGGCCAGATGCACGGTAGGGTGAGAGGATTCACCAGAGACAGAGCAGGGAACAGAACAGGCAGACTGACAAAATAGACTGCTGAGGGGAGCAGCAGCACCACACTGATAAATGCAGGGGAGGTCTGCAGCGCCATGTGGGACCCTCACTGGCCGGCGGGGATCTAACCGGTGCTGCAGAGGCTGCGTACAGCTTCACAGCACTGTGCTCAACCAGGGGAGGCCGTTTTTTATAATTCTGAATTACTTTGATATAGACAATTGTCATATTCCCTCTATTTTGGTGAAAATGGCTGCATTTCATCCATTCTTGTGGCTATATAGTGTAAGACTCCATGGTGTGTATACCACATCTTCTTGATGCAGTCATTTGTTGATGGGCATTTAGGTTGCTTCTGTGTCCTAGCTGTTGACAATGATGTTGCTATGAACATAGTGGAACATGAATTTTTGTGTTGATGGTTTAATATTCTGTGGATACATGCCCAAGAGTGAGATTGCCAGATCTTATGGTATTTCCATTTTTATTTTTTTTTTTTAAGGTAAATGAAAGTATTGCCCTGGTAAAGAAAAGGAAAGCCAGACTAGGTTTCTCACAGGCAGGAAATTTGTTGCGCTTCCTGGCTGTGGGGGTTGAAGAAGTTGTACCTGTTGTAGGAGAAGATGTTCTTTTATAGGGTGAGAAAAGTTTAGGCGGGAAACTGGGTATGCAGAACCGAAGCTGTTTTTTATTTGTTGGAGGTTTCTGGCTGATCACTATCAGGTCCTGTTTGTGTGTGTGTGGAGGGGGGGTAAGGAGGGGGGATTGGCCTCTGGTTCCAGGAGCTGAGGCAAAGGTGGAATTCCCTATGAGGTTTCAAGGCCCCTCCTTGTGCCCTCGGCCTGAGTCCCTCACCAGGCCCCCTGTACTGACCTTACAGTAAACTCAGATTGCTTTCCATAATGGTTGTGCCAGTTCACATTTCCAATGAAAGCTTTCTGTGGCATGGGGCAACACCACACTGATAAAGAATCGGAAGTTGTGGAGCAGGCTACATAATGCAGGATGCTGCTGAGAAGCAAGAGCTTGGCCTTTTTATTGATAGAATAATTATATAGCATCAGTTGTGAGAGAAAGGAGGACAAAGAGAAAAGGGAGGGGTGAAACTGGAAAACTTTCTCTGTCATCTGTAGTATCAGCTTGTGAGTCTGCCTTCCAGGCACTTCTCATCTGCCTGATGACTTGGTATTGTAATTGAGATCAAGCTCTAGATCCCCAGCCTTGGTTTCAATCTTATCAACAACCCTTTCCACTGATCAGCTTCTTGGGTCCCTTGTCATATATCTGTCCTTAGCCCCTCGGGTGGTCATGCCTCATGATGCATACCCTTCCCAGGGTGATCAACCCTTCCCTTGGTTGATTTGAAAGGCACCTTGTAAGATTTGGCTCTGACCAATTGACCAGGCAGTTCTGACCTTATATAGGAATGCAGAACTGCCAATAGCAAGATGGTGGCTGAACAGGCTGTTTAGGATTAGCCTGTTCCTTTATCTGCACAACTCTGTTTAATATGTACTGTTCTAATGGTTATGAGGTGGCATTTTGTAGTTTTAATCTATTACTAGAATAATGATGAGCATCTCTTCTTATGTGTTTTGGCCTTTTGAATATCCTTTTTGGTGAATTGTTTGTTCATTATAAGGAACGATTTTTTATTTTATTTAAAGATTTAATTATGCACACAAGAACTGAGGTACAGGTCAGAGGTGCGTGGGGTGAGAGGATTCACCAGAGACAGAGTGGGGAACAGAACAGGCAGACTGAAATACACTGCTGAGGGGAGCAGCGGGTAAGACAGGAGAGCTCTGCTGTACCATGTGGGTAGCTTCAGGGCTTTCCAAGGATCGAACTCTTGCTGCAGTGGCTGCAGATAGCTCCACAGCGCCGTGCTTAACGCCTTGCACCAACAGGGAGGCCCAAAAACATTTTTTAAATAGTAAAATTATTTAGTAGACTACTGCTATGTTTAATAGACTGCTACTGTTATAGGACAGGGAGAGGGGCAGCCCAAACCCTGCAAACCTGCCTATTCTACATGGGTTCTGCCATCCGCCGCATCAACACAAAACATAGGAGACTTTAATGGGAAGGAACTTTAATAAAACTAGGAAACAATACAGGTAAGGCAAAGAGTCTAGTTTCTAGTTTCTAGTCTAGTTTCTAAATGAAGCATCCAGAGTTACCCGTCCCCTCGTGGGTAAAAGTCCATCCAAATGGGATCGGCCCAGAACAAGTCCCCAAAGCCTGCTACAAGTCTAAAGCATCTTCCAGTGGGGACCCACAGAAAAGGGTCACAAACAACTGGACAAGCCCGGAAGGAAAAGAACAAAATCAACATCAAGATAAAAGCTGCCATTGTCACCTCCCCACAGGCCTCACCCACATCAGTGTCACCCAGTCCACGACCAAAAGACAAGCGCAGTTTCTTTACGTGTCTCTAGGCTCCAGGCGCCTCCTCCAGGTCTCCTGGCTCCATCCTGCTTCCTTCCTTCCTCAGTCTCTTCTGCAGCTTCTCCTCTTCCTGCTCAGCTCCACCCTCCCTTGGGTGGGGCAGGGAACCTCCCCCTTTCCTGGGACCACCCTGTTACACTACCTAAAATACTAGACATTAATACTAGGTACATTGTGTTTTATTTATTAAAAAAAAAACTTGTCCAGAGTCGTTTGAATAGTGACTGCCTTATTGCCGTAATACAGCATGCCATGGACAGTTGTCATATTCTGATCAACTGTCATATTGGATTTCTAAGTTTGAATCCACTTTCAACATTTTATCCTTTACTCTTTCAATGTTGTGAAATATTTTCAAGAATTCCTCTAAAAATTTTTTGCCAGTGTTTCTTCTGGGACATGGTCATTTCTTTCCTCAAAACTGCTTTCTTCAAAGGTGAACATAGCTTCACCTTGTTCTTTGCCTCGATTATTAGAATTTCTTCAAGGTGGGCAGTGTCAATACTCCCATAGGCTCAGCTGTGGTTCCACTTGAGTTTCATTCAAATAGTCTCTCCCAGTGTTATCACTTTTGGTTTGTTTTGTTTTGCTGCACTTTTATTAGTCCATTCCCTCTTTGGCTGTCCATCTTTGTAATAAGTCACAGGGATTTAAACTGGTAGACAGGGCCTCCCTGGTGGTGCAAGGGGTTAAGCACCGCCCTATGAAGGAATCTGCAGCCTCTGCAGCATGAGTTCTAGCCCCTGCTGGCCAGGTAGAAACCCACATGGTGAAGGAGACCTCTCCTGTCTCACCCGCTGCTTCCCTCAGCAGTGTGTTTCAGTCAGTCTGCCTGTTCTGCTCCCCACTCTGTCTCTAGTGAATCCTCTCACCCCCTGCTCATCTCTGGCCTGTATCCCAGCTCTTGTATGCATAAATAAATCTTAAAACAACAACAACAGCAACAAAAATAAACTGGTAGACAAGGAAGCAAGACAAACACATGCTTTCTTATGTGTAAACAGAATGGAGACAGGCAGTGACCAAATCACCCACAGACTGAAAGAAGATGTGATTGATCACTGATCATAAACTGCATATGTTTACCTGGTGATGTGTGGACTGAATTGCTAGCAGCAAAATTTGCACTGTATGCAGTTATTATAACCTGGAAACTGAAATTAGAACTGTTCTTGGGGGACTGCTATTATTTAAGAATTTTAATAACTAGAATTCTTGTAGAGTGAGGATGGCCAGTGCTAGATCAGAATCATTTGCTTGAAATTTACATAAGAAAGGACACAAAATATGAGTTGCTTTTACACTTCTGGCGATACAACTCTTCCTAACTCTTTTATTTGTAGTTGTGGGTTGCATAACAAATTATCTTGATGACAGCACAATTCAAAAGATTTGGTTGTATGAACACAGCTGATACCTTGAGAAGTACAGTTGATATGATAGTTTGTAATAAGGCACATGGATTTAAACTAGTAGTTTAAACTGGTAGTACAGTTTACTGACAATAAGTAAATCTGTTAGCAGATTTGGAGGGATAGATAAGAAATGTCACTGGGTAAGCTGAGGGAAGTAGGAAAGCTGGAAAAGATGGTGGCGTGGTTCTGAATATCATCAGAAAAGTAAAGATACTCTGATTTCTATTAGGCAAGAGTTTTCCAAAGGGGGCCCTCATTATTTATGTAAATTAATTGCACTAATATTTTCTACCATCACTTATCTTTGCTTTGTAACTCACTGAATTCTTTTTCCAAAGTCTAAAAATTGTGTCTAAATAGAATATAGTTTTGAAAAGCTAAAAAAAATCACATCTGGATGACTAAAGTAAAATTTGAAAAAAACTTTCAAATAAATAAGGTGAAGATTGTGTAGTGAAGACTTTTTTTAATGTATGTGGGTTGTGCTCATTAAATCATTTATCAAAAACATTTAAAAATTGTTTTAGAGTATGAAAGAATTTGTCAAAATAGCTATTAGGAAAATAACAGAATGCTCAAAAATATTAAAATCAAGTCAAGAGATCAGATCCATGTTTTAACATATTTTCTGAATCAATTTTGGATTCAAGAATTCCATGCAGCATAGAGTGAAAAATAGACAAATATGTGAACTTAATTTAAGGGGAGATGATTCTAGAAAAAAAAATCTGTACATGGGGGAGCTAAAGTGATTTTGTGAACAAGTAAGAAGAAAGAATAGATTTGATCTCCTTTTGATCTTTTCCCCTCAATAATATTACATTAGTAAATGTATAGGATGTGCCTCTGCATATGATATTTGCTGGAATAATTGATAGAGTATCTTGTGTGTCGGATTAATTTCCAAAACTGAGTTTAGCAGACTTGAAGAAGAGCAGTTGGGAATATTGCAATCTGGCTGACAAGCCAAACCCTGATGATAAATGTGAGTAGGTCCGGTTGGAGGTAGGAAGATGCTGGTGAGGTGCCGCAGCAGGAGCTATTAGATATGATCATAATTAGCATTTTTATTAGAGAATCTGAATAAGGAGTAAACATCAAATTAATGAAAGAGCTGAAAAACAAACTAGGAACATTAGTTTATAGCAGTGGGGGGAATGTAATAAAATATAGGTAGATCAAAATTGAACTAGAGCTATAGGGAGAAAAAGGAAAGGAAAGGAAAAAGAATAACAAAATGGAAATCGAGTTCAGTAAGATGATGAATCATTTCCACAAGAATTCTAGTCTGAAACTCAATTAAAAAGTACTCTAAAATTGCATAATAGTAACTAAAGGTGCTTGCATGAACAGTAAACTTGGGCATTATGAGTTGTGAGGCGGTTTTGTCATTACCAATAAATTATTCTGCATGCCTGCGCCCATACTGCATCTGAAACAAGAAAATGCTGGAATGAATACCTTAGAGCATCTATGACCAGATATCATCCATATTATCACAAACACATAAAAAAATGGGCTTTTGTAATGATTTCCATTGATTAAGAAGTAACATGGGACTCCCTTTTTCGAGTTGTTACAGGGCACGGAGAGGGGCACCCCAGAATCCCCAAACTTGCCTGCTCTAAATAGGTTCTGCCGTTTGCTGCATCAAGCCAAAACATACTCTAGTGTATAAGACTTTTAATGAAAAGGAATTTTAATACAGTTAGTGTGCAATAAAGAGAAGGGATAGAATAGATAAAATAGTTTTTACACAAAATACCCAAAGTTACCCATACACTCGTGGGTAAATACTCAGCCAAACAGGGTTGGCCTAAAGTGGGGTCACCGAGGCCCAAAAAGCTTATGACAAATTAAGGCATTTTCTGGTGGGGAGTCACAGGAAAGGGGCCCAACGGACCAGGCAAATCTGGAAGGAAAAGAGCAAAATCAAGATAAAGGCTGCCATTGTCAGCCTCCCATGGGTCTCACCCATATCTCTCTCTTAAGTGTCTCCTTTCATGTCCTCCAAACCCCTGGTACAAGTTCAAGGCCAAGAAGTGAGCACAGATTCTTCACTTATTTTTCTGCTCCCTGTGTCTCATCCAGGTCCCCTTCCTGATCTTCTATTTCCTTCTCCCAGTCTCTCCTCATCTCCTTGCTCATCTCCACCCTTGCTCATCTCCACCCTTCCTTGCTTGAGTGGGGCAGGGAACCCAGAGCCTCCTCACAGTTGTAGTATATACCATAGATTCTTCCTTAGTGTATATGGAGAATGTGATGGCATGAGTAATCTCTCCATTTAAGCACTAAAAGAGATTTTCCTCTTAGGAAAGCAAGCATGCTGCATAGATAAAACAGGAAAATTTCCTTCTTTTTTGAAGATTTATTTATTTATGCATACAAGAGCTGGGGTACAGGCCAGAGAAGTGGGGGACTAAGAGGATTCACCAGAGACAGAGTGGAGAGCAGAACAGGCGGATTGACTGAAGTACACTGCTGAGGGGAGCAGTGGGTGAATCAGGAGAGGTTTGCTGCGCCACATGGGGAGCTCCCTGGCCTGGGATCGAACTCATTCCATTCCTCTGCAGCGGCTGCAGACAGCTTCGTAGGATGCGTGTTGCGTCTTAACCCCTTGCGCTACCAGGGAGGGCCCTAGCTGGTCGTTTTTCATCACTAAACTCTTTTGCATTAAATTACTTAATTCTCTGATTAATTAAAGGAAAATCCTTCAGAGATAAATAGATTTCAGTGTTTATTTTTAGACCATAGAGCTATCTTTCAATTAGAGGCATCTCCTTGGCTTAGGTAGTTAAGCAAGAACAGTTGGTGGTAGCTGCCATTTAATGCTGAATAAGAAATCCAGAAAGTGTTCTAGAATTTAACATTTATATAATTGTTCCTGTGTACATCTGGAAAATCAAATGGACACTTTTTAAAAATTGAACCACAAAGCTAATGTAGCCAATGTAAATCAAATTGGAACCCACAAATTTGTTTTAAAAGATTTTCCTAGGTTACTGCCCCCACCAGGAAAAAAGAACAGCAAATTGAATAAAAATGAAGGGTGAATATTTTTCTGGTCTTTATGGGAAAATTTCTTCAATTTTTATTTTTTTTACCTTTGTACTCTTAAGTCAATAAAAATTTCATTTGTAAGAGCAATTATGTCCATTTTTCCCTAATAGCCAAGCCATTCAAAACCACTCAGTCCATTCTTTTTTAATGTAAGTCTTCTATTTTTTTTAACATCTGAATACAAGTCTCCTCAGTAGTCTGACAGATTCCTTTGTTGTCTCATTATTGCCACTAAAGAATGGGTGCCCTCCATTTTCTTGAATGAAAGTTGACATTTTATGATTGAAGTAGTTTGAAAAGTAAGCCCCTTTTTTCTTTAACCTCTACTGGAATTAAAAAAAAAATTAAAAAAGCAAAGCACAGTCCACAAGTAATTAAATAAACTAACACTACTAACAAAAACAGGAAATTTAAATGAAGGGATACATTTAAATCAAGGGAGAAAATTAAACACAAATCACAAAACAAATTTTGTATCATTTCTTGATATAAAATTGATATAATTTCTTGATACATTTCTTTTGTACACTTCAAAGCCAGCAGTTATTCTGTTAATTAAGTAGTATGGGGATTGTACCAAAAAATAGTGTCTTATTTCTTATAAACACACAAGAGAATAGAATCACTGTTCCTAATTTGCAGACAGGCGCGGAGAAATTCAGAACCTGCTAGAGACATCAGGTCTGTGCTCTTCTCAGCTAACTCTTTTCATTCCCCATTTTTGATAACTATACTCTCCAGAATTTAAAAAATCATATCTCACTCACTTTTTAAATGAGCTTCAGTGGTACAAAAGGCCTGGTGGCAATTCAGAGGACTATTTCCAGCTGGGTGAAGCCAGGAGTTCACTCTGATCTCAGCCTTCTATTGAAATTTAATATCCTCCAGCACTCGATGAGCATTAATACTGTGTCGTCTGGGTGTCATGGAGCAGACAGAAGGATAGGGATCTGCTTAGTGGGCAGATTTATGTGAAACGTGATTGAGGAAAAGATTTCCTGTGTTCCTTCTTGATGGAAGATTTCCCCTGATTATAGCTTTGTATCTGAAAACTCTTTTGCCATAAAAGTAACGTAATCATGGGTACAGCATCCATGACAAATATTCTTGCCTATTCGGCGGGAGGTGATTGTACAAGGGAGAAATCTTGGGGGCCAGCTTGGAATACTTGTCTCAGGGAGAAGCTTCTGTGAGATTTTTGCAGCCTCATGTATAGTAGAAGGGGAAAACCTGATTATTGCATCTTTGCAATGACAGTGTTGAACTTTACCTAGACCCGAGATCCTGGGCAAAAGCTGTGGTTGAAAAATACTCCCCAACTTTGGCATTTTGAGGAAATGGCTTAATGAAAAGAATATTCTTCCTTATATGACTAAGACTCAGGGGTACCTCCAAGTTTACCTGTGACAAAGGCCAACAAAGACTCCCCAAATTTCTACTTTTTATGCTATGATTAAACTGCTTTTTCTCCACTAGTCAGTAGGAGCAGAATGCCCGTTGATTTGATCAAATATTAGTTAAACTTGTCTCCTTCCTCTAGACTCCTGCACTTTGGTAAGAGTGTAAATTAGTACACACCACTCCTTAAAAGCACCTCCTAAGAATAGAACCACCTCAGAGTGGTCATTCTCTGGTCTATCCTGATTGCTACCTCCACCACTTCAGGTTCAGCACATTTCCCCACACCAGATGCTCTTGCCTTGTTTGCTTTTCTATAAAAGAAAATCTTTCTGCCTGACTTTGAGAGACTTGTAGATTTTATAATTAGAATATCCTCCCCCGTCAATAATTCCTTGTCCCTCTCTCACAATAATCTTTTCAAATAATGTCACTCTGTACCTTAAGTCCTAATATGAGAGACAGAGAGAGATCTGTGCCCTTCAAGGCAATATCCTATTCAACTTATGTGAGTAATTTTTTAAACCATTGCTCCAAAAGCAGGACAATTATTCCTGCATCTCTGGCTGCTGTGCACTGAGACAATGACCCAAGTGAGTCATGCAGAAATCTCCACACAGCCATAGTTCCTTTCCTTGGAACAGTTAATTAAAATTATCCCTCTTAGAAACTCCAGTGAATTTAATCTGGTTAGCTTAAATTAGCATTGAACTAAAATTAAAGTAAGATTTTAAAGGAAGAAGACTACAAGGAAAGGTCACCACAGTTTTAAATTTATGAGCTAGCCATAGATGTTTGTAATGTGGTAAAACTATTTTTGAGAAGGTAAGTCAGAATAATAGATATCTTTTTTTTTTTTTTTTTTTTGTGGGACCCTCGCCAGTGGCCGGGGAACGAACCAGCGCTGCAGAGGCTGCGGGCAGACTCACAGCCCAGAGCTCAACCACTGTGCGACCAGGGGAGGCCCTAATAGAGATCTTAATTCTTTCATTTGGTGGGGCCCTGGCATACTTATGAAATAAAACTCACCAAATCTATGATCTTCAAATGAGGTCTTTAAACCTTCTCTAGGAATTATTATTTATACTACATTTTCATTTAAGTCATTTTAGATTTCCGATAAAAACAGATTGAAATTGTAACTAACTTTTAATGTTTTTGCATAAACCAAAGCATTTCTCCTTCCACCATTGTAATCGATCATTGTTACTTTATTTAGCCATCAACTCTGCTATGAGACATTAACAGAAGATGCTACATTAAAATGATGAAAGGACATATTTTTAGATTTTTAAAACTTAATAAAACTTTGGATTATTCAGGAAATTTAGACCTTATCTTTCAAAATCTAAACATTCTATTCAAACTTTAATTGCCTTATTTCTACCCAGGAGGGTCTACTTGCCAAATTTAGAGATTTTGAAAAGCAAAACGGGAATCATGGCTTAGAATTTAAGGTGTCAGGAAGGTTTTAAAATCTCTATTGGGCTGAATTCTCAGTCATAAACATTAGATTTTTGATTTGAACCATGTGAATTACTGTGTCTGTATTCTGGTTTAGAGGCAGGAAAAAAACAAAAACAACTAAATGTATATGTGATCTAAGACCAGATATATTTTTCTATCCACTAAGCAAGTAGAAAATCTGATTTAACATTGTCTCCTGTTGCGTAAGTTTAGTATTTACCTGATATAGGAACTTTTTTATAGGAAGTCTGATTTAATGGACAATGAAATGGAGTCATGTGAAGTCATATTATAATCTTCCATAACTATTCTTTTCTAGCTCAGAGTTTGTGTTTGAGGACACAGAACAACACTTAATCATATAAAATGAAATGATGGGATAATATGAAATTATTTGGAACTTGGTTACTTTTATATTTAAAGATTTCTGCAACTCTCTGAATCACATTAAATAGTAAAAACAGATGGCTTAAAACATGGAAATAGTAGTGCGGAAGGTTTCACACGCTACGGTTAAGAAAAGAATAGCAGAATATGTTCCTACAGCTTGAGAAGAAATGGTAAAACATTGATCTTTTCTAAGCACTTAAAATATTAAAATATCTGTACTTTTCAATTGTAAACATATGGGTAAATGACCACAAGTAAGGTCAGAGTCATCATCTCTTGAAGTCAGGACACAGCCAATTTCATCAATTCATGTGACCCCACAGTGCATTCAGTAAATAAATCCTTTCTTTGCATTGAAGTGATCACTCAACACATTGCTCATGATTTCTCTCGCTTTTCTCTAATCCCACTTCCATTCTTAACCTGTTCACTCTTCATAGATGATTGCATGTTGAGACTGAGATCCATGAAATTAGTTATTTTAAGATTTTCTCTATTCCATCTCAAAATTTCTGATTTATTCATCATATTCTTCACTTTTACCCCAGAATAAGAAAAATATTTCATGTCTCTCCTTTAGGTGCATTGTGCATTAATTAAATCCTTTTCCAGTGGCTTTTATTTGCCTGTAGTTATTTTCACGTCTTTTCTCATTTTTCCCTTGAAGGTCAGTTTTTTCCTTGAGAGTCCAATTTTTTTCTAAATTGGTATATAATCATTACTCACTAGTACTCAAAATTCTGCTGTCTGGCTATTTTCCAACTTTTAGAGACTCTTAACATCTCTACTGGTTCCTTGGTTATCAAAGTCTTGAGGAAGATATGCTTATCATAATGGCTTATTATAGGCCATGTTGTTTAGTTGAAAATGAACCATCTCCGAGAACATCAACATCAGACAAATACAAGATCAGAAGGAGACAAAATAAGGTTACTGTATAACCCACAAAATACCAAAGATCTCTCTTAACTAATGATTGACTACTTCATTACCAACTATAGTCATTAGTGTGTGTGTGTCTCTAGTCTCCTAGTCATTAGTGTGTGTGTGTCTCTTTCTCTCTGCCTGCCTGTCTGTCTGCATGTATGCATAGTCAACCTGGATCCAGTCAGAGTAACCCATTCCCCTGACAACGATATCAGGTTTTCTTTCCATGTGCTGAAAACCCCTAGAATGTGAGAAATAAGCAGAAAAAAAATAGAAATGGATACTGTGTCTATCTTGAGGTCTCTAGTGGGATTCCCTGGTCTCAGGTTTTCCTGAGGTCTCACGCATCTCTGCCCTTGCCTGAATTTAGCTGTCCCTTAGATTCTGAGTATTTATTAGTTGATCTTATTTTTTTAGCTCCAGCTGGGCTTCTGTCACATGGAAACTAAATATTCAAAACTGATGTTTATTATTCTTCCGCTGGTTTCCATCCCAGATTTTTTGGGCCAGATCATTAAAAAGAAGATAAAACATGTTTCTGGCTGGAGAATTATAGAGAAGGGATGCACTTAAAAGGCAGGCACTGCTCACTTCGTCCATGATATGTAGTTTGGGTAAATATCCATTGTTATATATAGCTGAAATCTACATTAGATTTTTCACTGATGATCTGACATTTTTAACTTTGGAAAAATGTGAAAAATGCCTTTTGCTGAGCAGCACTATCCTTAGAGAAATTGCATGGTATGAACACAGTGAGAAAGTTAGCGGCATATAAAATTTTGAAAGGTAAAGAAGGAACCAATATCTAGCTAAATAAATAACATTTTGATATACATTTATATTTTTTCTAAAGAAACATTTACATTTAGTGTTTAAGGTTACAAGTCTGCAATTTACAGAGATAATAAACAAAAATAAATGAACCCCACTAATGTTTTGTTACTATATTTCTCCTCCATCTGGAAAAAAATCCCTAGGGGGTCTTTTAAATCTGCCTATCTGGAAAAAGATCCTAATGAATGACTAAAAGTAGGGGAAGAGACAAGCCATGGTCTTCATATTTAATTCTAGGCAATCTCTCTTTGTGAATAAAAATTGTTGTGGCAGTAAATTAGTTATTTTAAAGTTTCATGGTTTCTAATAAAAGCCCTACCAGAGAAACAGAAAAAGGGGTTCAGAATAAAGAGTGCTTGATTTCATGAAATGAAAAGTTAAAATGACAAGTGACAACTTAGTCAATTAGGTGTTACAGTGAAAGAATAATAACCATGTAAAAAATAGCATTTTTTTGATGATATTCAGATACAATGTGACCCACTGAAGTATCATGAAGGACAGCATTGATTTTTTTTTAATTATTCAAGAGATATTTATTGAGTACCTGCTCTATACCAGAGGTTATTCTACATACTGAAGATGCAGTGATAAAGTTGTGTTTGCCCACAATGGAAATGCAAAAACAGTCTTCATTCAGCAAATTTTATAGTGGAAACAAGATCCTGTGGTTATTATCTTATATCTGAATACCTGTTTTGCAGCTACTTTGAAACCTGGTCAAGTAGAGAAAGGTTAATAGTCTTATTTCTTTAATTTATAAGGGAAATATACCATTTATTTTCCAAACTAGGATACCTTGAAAAGTCAGAAGACACTAGAAATAATTACACTAGGGCAACAAGCATAAAGTCAGCTCTGTGCCTGACTACAGCAATAACTTTCTCTAGGATCCTTTACCCTATCTATTCTTCTAATCAGTAGTCCTTGTGTTTGGGCAGTCTGAGTCTTTAAACAATCATCCTGTGATACTTAGACCCCGGAGCTTCAGAAAATGCAAGTTGATTCTGGGGATACAAAGGAGACTCCAATTTTAACTTTCCCAGTTTGTAGATTTAAAAACTATCAGCAGGGAACCACTGATACTTTGACAGCCTCGTGCCAAATTCCACAGGAAAGATATTTTCTCCAAAAAGAGACCAAACTTGCTTGGTTTATCTGCTTCAAAGAAGGCTAAAGATCTTGTTTGAATTCTTGGTGTTGGAGGCCTATAAGTTAAGAGTGAATCATGTAAGAGCTTTCTACAGTGCCCCTGCTAGGTAATTGAATACATTGCTAAATTCTTTAGGCTGCCACCCTGGATGAGTAAGGCAAGATAAGACTTATAAAGGCCTTTCAATTTCTAATCTTTATAATATAATATGTAATGCTTCATAAAAGTGACACTTTTACTAGCCCAGGTAATAAAACATGTAATTGTTTTGCTTGACAATTGCTGGTGCAGTAGATTAATGGCTCTGAATGTGTTATTATTTAGCCTTGATTACACTCCAGTAGTATTGCTATTGAATAAGACATCCTATGTTTCCTTTCAGGAAACATCTGTTGATAACCTTTCTGTAGAATTCTTATTTATATCCTTTATCCATGGGGAAAGTGGCAATAGAGTGGAGACCAATCATTGTCTCACTATGTGACCTTAATAAAATGTCAATAGACTTTGAGAAAGCAAACAAACTAAACACCAGTGACCATTAACTACCTGTAGTAACCCAATCTACTGGTAACCCAATGAGGAGAGACTGGGCCTCACAACAATGAAGCTGCATTGAATCAAACAAGTGGTTGTAAGACAAAGGACGGGGGCAGTGATGAATTGGGAGTCAAATGGGGTGAGTCTGTAACCCTAAATTATATACAATATAATTAAACCACCATTACCTCTTAAACCACCATTACCTCAATTAACAATAAATAAATAAAATGGAAAAAGAAAAAACAAAATATGGGCTCCCTAGTGGCACAGCAGGTTGAGCGTAGCATTGTGCAGCTGTCCATAGCTTCTGCAGTGTGGGTTTGATTCCTGGCCAGCCAGGGAGATACCCACATGGTGCAGCATACCTCTCCCATCTGGCTTGCTGCTCCCCTCAGCAGTGCTTTTGGTCTGTCTGCCTGTATAAATAAAAAGTAAATCTTTAAAAAAAAAAAAAGAAAAAAGAAAATATACAAACCTCTAGCTAGTCTCACTAAGAAAAAAATGGAGAAAACTAACAAATAGAATCATAAATGAAAGAAGTTATAATAGAGCTTTCAGAAATAGAAGAGTTTACGAGTCTGCTATGAACATCTTTATGTCAATAAATTGGATAATGTAGAATAAATGGGCATGTTTTTAGAAGCATACAACTTCCCAAGAGTGAATTAAGAAATGGAAAACTTGAACGTACCAATTGAAAGCAAGGAATTGAAATAGTAATCTAATATCTCTCAAAAGACAGAAGCCAAGGGCCAGAAAGTTTCTCTGGTGAGTTCTACCAAACCTTCAAAGACAAGTTAATGCCTACCCTCAAACTCTTCTATTAAAAAAAAAAAAGTTGAGGTGGGAGGATGCTTTGAAACATTTTATGAGGTCAACATTACTCTGATCCGAAAAGTAGGAATCACAAAAAACAAAAACCCTAGTCCTATATCCTTAATAAACATAGATACAAAAATTGTAAACAAATTCTTAGCAAACCAAACTCAGTAGTAGATTCAAAAGTCTTAAGTGGAATTTATTCCAGTGATGCAGGGATGACTCAGTGTCTACAAATCAGTCCATGTAATTTACCACATCAGAAGAAGGAAAAATAAAATATATCAATAGATGCAAATAAAGCATTTATCAGATTCAACATCCATTTATTATAAAAACTAAAAAAAAAAATAGGGTCAGAAGGAACATACCTCAACATAATGACCGTATATGCCAATTCCCCAGTTAACATCACTCTTAATGGGGAAAAACTAAGTTTTTCCACTAAAATCAGATATAAGACAAGGATTTCCATTTTCACCACTTCTATTCAACATAATATTGAAGATCCTAGCTAGGGCAGTTAGGGCAAAGAAAGATATTAGAGGAATACAAACTGGGAAAGAAGCAAAACTACCACTCCTTGCAGATGAAATAATATACACCCCCCAAAATACACTACTAAAATACTATTACAAAAAATAAATTAGTATAGAGCAGTGACACTACAAAATTAGTATACAAAAAGAAAAAGCTGTTGAGTTCTTACATGCAAGCAATGATCTAGAAGAGGAGTAAAAAATCAATCTCATTTAAAACCTTATTAAAATAATTACCAGGGAATTATCCTTCACCTTCTTTGTCAAGTTATGTACTACTAAAATTATTAGACACTGCTAAAAGAATTAGAAGACACAAAGCAATGGAAAGATAAGTTCCTGCTTATAAATTGGAAGATTTAACTTTATTAAAATAATCTTCTTGCTCAGAGCAATATACAGATTCACTGTAATCCCTGTAAAAGTTTCAATGGCATTCTTCAAGAACAGCCAACATTACTGAAATTTATATGCAACCACAAAAGACCTTGTATAGCTAGAGCAATCCTGACCAAAAAAGGAAGAAGGGTAGTATCAAATGCCCAGTCTCTAACTAAACAAAACTGTCGTGAACACCATAGTGTGGTATTTTGAATAAAAATAGACACATAGACCAATGAACTATAATTGAGAGCCTAGAAATAAACCCACACCTACATAGATAGTTAATCTATGAAAAAGGAGCTAAAAATTATGCAATGAAGAAAAGGAATTCTCCTTAACAGGATTTGGGAGTACTGGACAACCACATGCAAGGTGAAAGATGGTCGATAATTATACCAAGCACAAATATTAACTCAAAATATATTAAAGACTTGGATGTTAGATCTTAAATCATAAAATAGATGGAAGAAAACATTGGAAAAACACTGGAGACATTGAATTCAAGACATTTCACTTCAGTGGCAAGGGGGGTAAAAACAAAAATAAATGGTATTACATTAAACTAAAAAGCTGCTGTGCGATCAAAGAGACTATCTAAAAATATAAAGACATGCTACTGAGTGGGGAGAAGCTATTTGCAGATCATACATTCAACAAGGGATTAATATTCTGTATCTTAAAAAACCAATACAACTGAATAGAAAACAAACTCAATCAAAAAATGTGGCAAGAGAGTTAAATAGAAACTTCCCAAAAGGATGGCCAATAGGCACAGGAGAAAAACACTTTTCATCCCTTATCAGGAAAATGCAAATCAAAACCACAATGAGCTACCACTCCATACCCATGAGAATGGCCATATCTAAAGATCAGAAATAACACATATTGGTGAGGATGTGGAGAAAAAGGAAACTTTATACAATGTTGGTGGAAAGATGTATACTGGTCCAGTCCCTATGGAAGACAATATGGCGGTTTCTCAAAATACCAGAAATAGCTCTACCATAGGATCCAGCATATCCACACTTACTTGAATATTTGGAGGTGGGAACAGGGTGGAGGAGATTTAGGGATAAACTTGTGCTAGCTTAGGTAACCATTCAAACCATTTTTTAAAAAAGATTTATTTATGCATACAGGAACTGGGGTACAGGCCAGAGGTATGGAGGGTGAAAGGATTCACCAGAGACAGAGTGGGGAACAGAACAGGCAGACTGACTGAAATACACTGCTGAGGGGAGCAGCAGGTGAGTCAGGAGAGGTTTGCTGCGCCATGTGGGTTGCTCCCTGGCCGGGGATTGAACTAGTGCTGCAGAGGCTGCAGAGAGCTTCATAGGTTGCATCTTAATCCCTTGTGCCACCAGGGAGCCCCCATTTAAACCATTTCATCATTACCAACTTCATTTCACTTGAACTAGCCTACATTTCCTTTTGATCCCATTGGATCAAGCTTCTTTCTGGTCACATTTCCCTAGGAAATCAGTGTTGCTTCCCACTAGTCATTCTAGTTCCTAGAATAACCTGGAAGGTCATGTCTTTTTTTTTTTTATTTTTAAAGATTTATTTTTAAAGATTTATTTTATTTATACAAGCACTGGGTACAGTCAGAAGCGCGGGAGGGTGAGAGAATTCACCAGAGCCAGAGCGGGGAGCAGAGCAGGCAGAAGGACCGAAGTACACTGCTGAGGGGAGCAGCGGGCGGCAGGAGAGGTCTGCGCGCCATGTGGGACCCTCCTCCGGTGGCCGGGGAGCAGCCAGGGATCGAACCGGTGTTGCAGAGGCTGCGGGCAGTTTCGCAACCCAGCGCTCAACCGCTGCGCCACCGGGGAGGCCCAGGTCATGTCTTTTTCTATGTTGAAGAATGAGTATCTTGCCTAGCTCCAGGTTTTTTGAGATGTAACAATCATGGATCAAGGAAAAGGAGAGGGTTTAGCTCTTCTTCCAAATTAAGATAATCAACAGTGGTTATCTGTTGAATAAAGTTTTTTTTTTTAGTAATTTATATGGATTGATAATAGGCAGGATGTTAAAAATATTGAAATACAAAAGTTGACAAAATATGACCCATGGTCCTGAGAATTATTTGTACTGTTTTCTTATGGATATTTAATATTTCAATTAACGTAATTTCTTATACCTTTTGAGATGAGGTAAGCATCTCTGATTTAGTTGAAGTATATCCAGTGAAATTTCCTTGCACATCAACCCTAATCTCATTTTAGTTTATTTCTTTTGAATTGAAGGTCTTTCTTCAAGAGTACCATATTAAAATGCAAATAGACTCTTGACTATTAATAATCTCTGTGGCTGTTACAAGATTCCTGGGAGCCTGAGATAGAGGTGTGAAGTGTTACCTGTAGGGTTTGACTCTAGTTTGCCCCACAATTGCCTATAGTACTGTTTGCACATAGGTTCCAAAACACTTGAAAATCTCTAGCTTTGTGGAGAAAGTCTTAATAGTAATCAATATATAACATACTCAAGATTATAGAATTTGAAAAATATCAACCATAGGCATTTATTTTTTATGAATCCATAGCTGTTTTGGGGGATAACAATCATGGATCAAAGGATGGGGGAGGATTTAGCTCTTATTTCAAATTAAGATAATCATGATCAGTTTTTAGAAAAATTTTAAGTGGCAATATCAGTGTTGTACTAGAGTTACGCATTATTAGTTTTTCTTCATATTTAACTTCTTTGAAAGCTATATTTCAGTAGGGCAGCTTTGATTTTGAAAGATGCAATGAGCTGTTTTTTCCTTTGAAAAATGTGCTTACTCCGTGGGCACCCAAATTTTTCATGGTAGCAGCGGTAATTTGGAGAAAGTTGGGATCCCAACTTTGCTACCACAGTGGTAGCAACTGTGAACATCAGATTTTCCTGTCTGCTTATGGAAGCACACTCCCTACTTACATCTATAATTTAATTGCTTTAATCAAGAAAGTGCTGTTGGGGTATTGAGTCTCCTCTAGTCTACACTGAATGCTCTAAAAACCTAACTATTTGAAATATGTCCAATAGATTCAGTGGGAGTATTAAAAGGAAAATGTTCAACCAACGGGTTACAAAGACTTTGCAAAGCGCTAGTAGATGATAGTCTATAAACTTTTTAGGACATATTTGATGATGTGGCATATATAACAAGGCTAAGGAGATATACAAAACTAAAGTAATGAATCACCCTTTCTACATAAATTAATTTAGCTAATTAGCATTGTGAAACCCTGGACTTGTTATAGATTGGAGTGATATAAGACTATTTTCAACTAAAGTGTTGTCATCATTGCCATTTAGATATTCTGGTATTCAGCTTGCCTGGACCACATTTCATAAGCCCACATGTTCATCTTTATCCAAGTGTAATGGATCCAAAATGTGTCACCCAACTAAGAAGCAAAGAATGTCAACCCCTTCTGAGCTCATCCTCTTCTGATGACAAATTTCTTAGCCCTTTTGAAAAAAGATAGTTTTACATTTGAAAATGTGTGGTGGTGTTATGGATAAGTTATCTACTGTAGTAAATCATATCTTACATCTGTTTATTAATATAAGGTGAAAGATAAAGCAACATGGAAAACAATCATGTAAAATAAAACACTTGTTAGGAATCATTCCTTAACATAAAATCTCATTCTCTTGGTGCTAATATAAAGGTTTTAGCTTTTTTTTTTTTTTGCATTTGGAATTTATGCATGCCTCACTACTTTTCAATCTGTCTTCTTCTATTTATATAACCATATCATGGAAAGTGAAGATGCCAAGGATATGCTGAGGCCAAGCCCACCCAATTTGATATTCTAAAATACAGATAAAAATAACTCCCAATGATATGCAGAAGAAAGGAAATCTGGGGTTCAGGGCAGAACAGTCTTGTGTCACTTCTCTACCACTCATTTCTTTTCAAATGGCTTAAAACACACATACACACACATATAGTACAATAGCATAGCAAAAACTCAGAAATAAATGGATACATTGAGTTGGAGAGATTTTATTTATTTTTTTTGAGAGATTTTATATCTACCGCTTTTTCTATATTGTGAACTTTGTTAGAAATTCAGTCTCTCATACTTAGTAAAGTGCTTGGCATCTAAAAAATCAGTACTTAAAAATGTTTGCATGAATAGAAAATATGAAAAGATGAAATTTAATAAGATAGTTGAGGCTAGGTAAAGTGTGGATGACTTGCAAAGGTCAGTAGGTTTATAAATACACTTTGTTAGTGTGAATTATTTCATCCCCTGCTACTCTACTGTTTATTTTCATAGAAAAATAAAGCATATTTGCTCTATTCTTGCTTTTATCAATTGTCCACTGATTGGGTATTGTTTTGTTTGTTTTGTTTTAAGTTTGTTTATTCTTAAGATAGTAATTTAGTGAGGTTTACTAATCTTAAATATAGAGTAAAATGGAACCTTACATTCTATACCCTGTGTATGCACCTAGATCAAAATACACATTTTCCTAATATGCTCACACTTTCATTTTTCCACTCAATTTTTCCTCAGAGTTAACTACTAATTGCTTTTATCACCTTCCATTACTTTTATCAGTTCTTTAACATCATACAAATAGAATAAGAAAGAATATACTTTTTGTAGTCTGCCTTCTTTCATGCAACATAAAGTTTTACGAATCCATCCATAATTGTTGCATGTATGTTTGCTTCAATCTTGTTTTATGTCTGAAGGTTCTGACTCCTCAAAAAAACCCATATTCTCATGTTTTTGTTTTTCTCCAGAAAGGCTGTTCTTCCTGTATTTCACCATGCCCTTGCCCCTGATCTGAATGCAGTAGGTTGTCATATTGATCACCCTTGAACAAAACTGAACCAAACAGATCTAGTTTTATTCAATTGTTGTCAGCATCCGTTTCCAGTTGGTGTCTCCCTCCTGGCTTTTCCCATATATTTTGTACTGTTGTGCAAATAAAGGATCACAATTTTTTTTTTTCTGCTTCACTGGAGAAACTTATTGATGAGAGCATCACCTTGAATTCTTTGAATTTAATAACCCTGTCGGCAACTATTTCCCTAAGGAAAGGCATAGCATTTATTTAAATGTGTTTTTGATCACATTCCATACTTGCTTTTTAAACAACTTTATGGTGGGATAATTGGCACTCAGTAAGCTTCACATTTTGAAAGGGTACAGTGGTTCAATTTTCTCTTAGTATACACAGGTGAGACCATGTATATTCAAGGTAATTAACATCTCTCATGCCGACAAATGGCTTTTTGATCCCCAGTCCTAGTCTCTTAAGGGTTCTGGGCCATTTCTGAAAGAAGCGAGATAAAGGAGTGAACTCAATATTTTCATTTTCTCTTTTCCATTCCATTCCTAAATTATTACTATAGCTTCTAAAAAGGAATTTTATTTTTTCAGTTTAAGAATTTTATTATTCTATATAGTACCAGGGAGAATTGCTTTTGTTCTAGTGGCAGAGATAATTAGGTCCTCCACAATATCCACTTTCTTGCTTTTCTTAGTAACTGTCCTGAGTTTTATCCAGACAGACACATGCCTTCTCCACTAACAACCACATTTCCCAGTTTCCACAGCAGTTAGGTGTGACTGAGTTCCTTCCACGGGGATGTAAGCAGAAGTAATGAGTGAAACTACCAGTTGTTCTTTCAACGTGAGGGACTGTAAATTCACTTTCCTTTTAACCTTGACTGACTAGACATGTCTTAGACCACTTGATAGAAACTGCAAGTTTAATATGGCGATGCCAGAAATAGAAAGAACTCTATCAGCTCTGGATTTTGATACCGATGTGTTATGTGGCAGAAAAATACCTTTCTGTTTTCTTTGAGACACTGTTGCTTGGGGGTTTTTGGGTTACTGCATCCCAAACTATATTCTAATGAATACACCTCATCTCTATTTTATAAATAGGGGAAATTTCAACAGAGTGAAGTAAACAGGATTGCTTTGAGCCATCTTCATTATTCTAAAACTCAAAGTCAAAGAGGGGTCTATTTGACAGCAGTTCCAATGAGTGTCATAGAATCGCAAACATTTATTTAGGGAAAATGTTTTAGCAAGATTGGGTATCTGAAACACTTTGCTAATGATTTTTTTTTTTTTTTCAGTGTATATAACTCTGTCCTCAAGAAGTGTCCTTTGAGCAAATACTTGCTTAAACAGGTCAGCTCATTCATTATATCCACAGCATTAATATCCTTATTTCTCTAGATCATTGATATTTTACCTTCATTATCGTGGCATTAGAAACTTTTCTAAAATGATAACAAGACTTGATTTGCTATCAGCAAATAAATAGGCCAGGCATGAAATTTTTCACCCAGAAAGGATTGGGTGTTAAATATGTCTTCATTTATACTTTTTATATGCAGAAAGTCTAATTTGACATTATCTCCGTGCCACAGCTGCACTGATTTTCCTTGCCACCCTAAAACCCCTCAACATTTGGAGTGCCTTCGTTATAATGGTAGATATTATGTAATGAAGGTAGTTCTGAAAGGCCGTAACATAACAGACGTTTACTGCTGCCGAATTGAAATATCAGGCTCAGCAGATGAACAGGTTGCCTAGCAACTGATACTGCAAGCTCCAGCGACTGCTCATGCCCACTGAGATTGACAAGGGAACCATCACAGGCTGCCTGTACCTTCCTGTTTAGCAATTCTGACAGTGAGACCAAAACCCCCAAGGGGGGGGGGACTGGTGTTTAAATAATAAACATTTAAATAAAGAATATGCACACACATATTCATGTATTTATATGTATATAATATATACTAGGTAAATCTAGTTAGAAACTTTTCTTAAAGCTAAATCCTTATGTAAAGAGAGAGGGAAGGAGGAGGGGGAGGGAGATACAGAGAAAACAAACATAGAGAATGGAGGAAGTTGAAAAATTAGCATTTGAAAAAGAACAAGATAGAAAATGGACTGACTGTGGACTTCAGCTTTCTGTTTAATATTGAAGTATATTTTGGCCGGGATGCTTGCCTGATGCATGCATGACTAGGCATGTCCAAGAAAATTTATCTTAGAATATAGCAAGCATGAGATGATTTTGAATATATGAGCAGGTGGAGTCCCATGTTCTGCACACTGTTTTATATGCAATCGTACTATGTGTTGTGCTCAAATAGTCCAGCAAGACTAGCAGCCTGATTTAGCAGTGCAAGTTTGCATCCTCTGGGAAAGAGATTTTATTTTTTTTTTGTTATGGTCCTAATAATTAACTCCTATGAAGTATTTCTTTTCTATACTGTCTCCCAGACACCATTTATTTTGTGGAGTTTGTGAAATATGAAAATATGAAGCACCATTCAAAATATATCTCCTTAAAATAAATTTAGAGTCCTGTGCACATGGCAATTCTTTTGTGAAATGTTCAAGCAAGGGATTGCAATCTTTTTTTTTTTTTTTTTTTGGGGAAAAAGGAAAGACTTTCTTTTAGGTTCCTCATATTTTTGAGGCAAATCATTAATTACTACCTCTGTCTCACAGCAAATAAAATTCAATTCATAGTTGGCTATAAATTTTACCCAGAAATTAATATTTCTACTCTCAGCGATATAAAACACACATCCCAGGTAGCATATTTAAAAAAATTCATATGCTTTCTGACACAGCAATTCCACTAGTAGGAATTTATCTTAGAATATGCAACCAATATATGGAAACGTGAGTTTGAGGATTCTCTATGCACTACTGTTTATAAGAGCAGAGACCTGGTAACATAAATGTCTGTTAATAGGGTACTAGCGACATAGTTTGTTGCATAGCTACAAAGTGGAAGGCAAGGTATCTGTTATAATATGAATGTATATTTTTGCAGGAAATATTCCCAGGATATATTGTTAAGTAGAAAAAATTTGAAGAAGATAATATAAAGAAAAACTCAGAATACATAATTACTTATATGTGGAGACAAGCTTTTGCAGCAGCTACTTTTTTTGGAGAAAATATTTAAAGTATACTGTGAAGTAGAATAAGGAGGGCTATTTTGTTTTTTACCTTAAAACCTTTTGCCTTTAACAATCACAAACATGCTACTATAATAAAAAATGCTAAAACACATATTAATACCAATACAATGAAATATATTATTTTACTTCTGCTTTGTGCAGTCATGTGCAAACAAATTCTTTTTCATATGATTTTGGCACAACATTATCTTCAATATTAGAATTATCTTCAATAATCCTGTTAGGGAAAAGATGATAGAGAGCATCCTTTGGTCTTCTTTGGGTGTCATGAGTGTTTCTAGAGTCTTACGTAAATTAATTCTTAAACTTTCTGAATTGCAAGCAATTATCTTTCAAAATATCTTGAAGAGTTAGGGGGTTGGGAAGGAACAAATGTAATATTGATCTTGTATTCTTTGGAGCCCCAATGCCAGTAATACAATTATCTACTATTAAGTCTGTTTCATCCTCTGGTAAATTAATGCAGCAAATATTAATCAAGTGAAACTATAGGGCTTGTATCATCTCATGCAAAGAATATTTATGCAAGAATCTATACAAAAAAAATTTTGTTTCAGAGGAAAATGTGTGTCTTCCTTGGATGATGGCTTCCATCTGATCACTCTTAGGGAAATAGAGTTCACATGTTTATTAGAGAAAAGTGATGACTTAATGCTGGGAAGTTGATAACTTAAGAGATTTGACTGGCTTGATGGTTTTCTGAACTTGGTCTAAAATGGGGGAGAATTCAAGTATAAGCAGTTTTATGGCAAGAGGGTCTGGCTTCTGGTTACTAATAGTTTTCTAAAGGAATTTTAAGATACACCCCCCCACCAAAGTAAATATGACAGAGACTGTGTGGAAGGGTTGAGGGAAAACATAATTAAGAACTTGAACTTCAACAATGCCAAGCAAGCATGCTGACTTTGAGAAAGGAACTCAATTCATCTTTCTGTTTTCTTAATAAAATCCCTGTTTTATTTTGATTTGCCTCAACCTTCTCAAATTTGGTATTTCTAGATACCCTCACCCTAAGGCACACACTCCTGCTAGGTGAGCTCTACCAACTAATGGCTAGTGTCAGAAGCCAGGAAGCTGATTGAGCACAGAATTGAACTCAAATGAGTGGTTACTTAGTCTGAGGCTCTTCCTTTTCTCTTTCCTGACCATGTGGCTGAGCAGTGCAGCTCATCTTAATAAGATGGAAGAAGAGACAGAGTCTGCACCAGCTTTGTTTCATTTCTTGGTTTAATATCCACAAATTTTACTGTAATGTAGTGATCTACGTGATAAATTATGTCACTTTGGCCTAGACTTGACTAAAATGTGGAGATTGGGTTCTCCTGTCTCCCCTCTTCTAGTCCTTTACCTCATTCTTTTTTTTTTTTTTTGTAAGATTTATTTATTTATGCATACAAGAGCTGGGTACGGGCCAGAAATGCGTGGGGTGAGAGGATTCACCAGAGGCAGAGTGGGGAACAGAACAGGCAGACCAACAAAAACACATTGCTGAGAGGAGCAGCAGGTGAGACAGGAGAGGTCTGCCGTGCCATGTGGGTTGCTTCCTGGCCGGCTAGGGATCAAACACATGCTGCAGAGGCTGCAGACCACTCCACAGTGCAATTCTCAACCCTATGCCACCAGGGAGGCCCCCTTTACCTCATTCTTCCCTAAAACACAGATTTTGAAGGAACACAGTTATGGGCCAAAACCTTGACCTTTGTGATTGATTGATTAAACTGAGTTTCCTCAAATTCCACATCATTAATGTGGGGATAATGTTCAACTGTTTTGAGAAATAATACATGTTAATGGTTCTTAGCATAATGGTTGGTAGATATTGAGCAACTGTGTATTTTCTTTTCCTTCCTTGAAAAAAAAATTCACATTTATTTTCTTTAATGGTAGAAAAGCAAGCTAAGAGAAGACATTTTGTCATCTCCACTTTGTTTGAAATATTCTTATGGGTTATTTTACAGTGTTTATTATTCACAAGGAGATAGACTCTATACACCCAGTTCCTAAATAGCCAATTTTGGCTCCCACTTATGTGCATTGTTTTTTTCTCCACCCCAGGAAGGTCTCCAGACTCCTAGTCTTCTGTGCATGCACTATCTTTTTCTTTTCTTCTATGCTTTTGTTCACTATCATTCTCTTTTCCAGAATGATGGCTCTTTTTTTATAAGTCCTTCAAACTTATTCCAGGTCAGTTTCCACCTCTTCCATGAAGACAACTGTTTACGTCTGTGTTTTTGACTTGTGTATTCCTATAAAGGTAAAGAGCAAGACTGAACCTTGGCCCCTCATTCAGGTTCATTTCCCCCAGTGCTCCTAAGTGTGTTTTTTGGCCGATTCTCTTTCCAACAGCCATTCAGAAGCTACCAGGTCCCTGTCTTACAATTTCATAACTTTATCCCTTTTATCTCATCTGCCTGAAAAACAAATTTTTCAATGACAGCTTGTGGGTGATTTTCTCACTCTTCCTGAAGAGTCTTCCTCCTGTGTCCTCACTGCTCCACGACACTTTGTTCATAACTCTTCCGGAGCACTTGCCTCATTATTATTCCACTGGACATTTGTCTTAGGTTATAATGTAAGTTTCTCATGAACAGGGATGGTGTCTCATTCTTTTTGTTCTTGGGACTTGGAACATAGAATGTGCTCCATAAGAGTGGAATAAATTTTTTTTTTGATTCTTTGTGTTAAATGTCTCATCTCTGAAAGATCCTTGAGTCCTACCTGTTTATAACCACTGTGGTATCCAGCACATGATGGTATACAGTAGGTGCTCAATAAACCCTGATAGGTGTTCTGTCCATTACAAATGATCTAGCCTGGGGGGGGGGGGTGCTGCTGTGTAGAAGGTAATCAATGATCACTTTTAGTCTCCATTCCAGGAGTCTCCTTAGGAGACTTTAGGGGGAAATTTTCATCTTTGATTACTTTACTCCCATGTTTTGACCCTTAGAGACTAGCAGCATTGAGGAATCTGGCTTTTTCTTTTTTTTTTTTTTTTGCAATCACATTTTTACTTTGTTGATGTAAAGAAAGACATCATGGGGCTTTGGTGCCATATACTTATTTAACAAGGGGATAAAAATAATAAGCCTGAATATAACATGATAGGACCTAATTAGAAATTGCAAGCTATGTAATGTATCTGTTTAGGGATTGTGAACAATGTATAATTTTTCAAAAGTAGTCCAGATTCTATCTAATTGAAAATCTATAAGAAAGTTTAAAAATATCCTGGCACCTGTTCCTGGTTTTAAGGATAGTTTTGGGAAGCTTTTATATAGAATAGGGCTTACCTCACAAACTAACTCATGTTCCTTTACTATATCCAAGTTACTTTGTGTAAAATCACTTTTGTCCATCCGTGTAAAATGAGTGACTAAATAATGTAGTTTAAATACCCCAGTGCAGTCCTGTCATTGGCCCTACCTTAAAGTGGATTGGTTGTTGTATGAAAAGGTCTACAATAAGTCAATGCCATTGTAGAGTGCTTTGCACCTACTGTCTGGAATAGCTATACTTTCTGCCTTCCTTTCATGCACATTTTACTATAGTAGTTGATTCTCCCTACCCTCATTGATCTAGAAACTTCTTTTAAACATAAGATGTTACTTTCTTCTGGTTATTATTGCTGTATAATAAGGAAACTGCCACTTAGAAGTCTGAAACAACCATCTCTTAGATCAGAATCAGATGACTTGATTGCAAATCTTAGATCTATGGTTTTTACCTATGTGACCTTAGACTACCTACGCTGTGCCTCTTTCCACATTGGCAGAATGCAGATGATAATGGTATTGCTGTGAACATAAAAAAGATACTGCATATAAAATATTTAGTACCATACTTGGAACAAAATTTTTAGGCAGTGTTTTTTTCAATTAAATCTAATTCAAACAAATTACTATAAAATTAGTAATTTTATAGTAATACTTCCCCCACTGCTACTCTTATTTTGAATCTAATCCCTGTATATTCTATTGTGTTAACTGGAAAATCAAACCTCAGAATATTTCTATTGCCTTGCTATCTTGGACATCTCTGTTTTGTTTCATCTGCTGATTTGTTTAATGCGTCTTCCTTGTCTCTAGCAATGCCACTGATAATGAATATATAGCGAAAAAAAACAAGTCACTAGAAACACTTTTCTCTGCTCCTACTACCCTCAACACCCTTTCCCACCCTCTGAGTGGTTCTGTCCAGTGACCAGTAATACCCTTGCAAATAAATAGCCTGGCTTCAGATCTGCACCTCTAATACCTTAGGTTCCACACAGCCCTGGTACATAATAGGCACTTGAAAAAGACCCAAGGTAGCATTGTGATCAACTTGTTATGGTAACACCAAAGAGAATAGTACTAATTTTGCATTCAGGAATCAGGGAAGATTTCTAAGAGGTGGTGATATTTGAGTTTGAATTGAGAATCACTAGCATTATTACTGATGGTGGTGGTGTTATAAAGAGAATACAATATTCCCAGAACCAGAGAGAAAGCCATGTGCTGTGGTTCTGAGGGGTAAACATTTGCTGTTTATATTTAGAAAATTTAACTTCGGGCCTCCCTGGTGGCACAGCTGTTGAGCGCTGGGTTGCGAAGCTGCCTGCAGCCTCTGCAGCACCGGTTCGATCCCCGGCTGCCAGGCAAGGGTCCCACATGGCACATAGACCTCTCCTGCCACCCGCTGCTCCCCTCAGTAGTGTACTTTGTCACTGCCTGCTCTGCTCTCCCCTCTGGCTCTGGTGAATTCTCTCACCCTCCCGCACTTCTGACTGTACCCAGTGCTTGTATAAATTAAAAAAGAAAAGAAAAGAAATAAACCAACCTTAAAAAAAAAAAAGAAAATTTAGCCTTTGGTGATTAGAGTGTATGGGTGTGTGTGTGTGTGTGAGTGTGTGTATTTCTGTGAAAGGAGGGTGAGAAGCAAGAAAGAAGGTACAAGACAAAGCTGGAAAAGTAAAACTTCATTCTTAAGAACTTTGAAAGCTTTATTAAAGACTTGGCTTTCATCCAGTAGGCAGAATGGAACTAAAGAAGGTTTTCTAAGGCATGGCTGTGAAATAATTAGATTTTTGTTTTAGAAAGATAACCTCAGACAAGAATGGATAAGGGACTGAACTAGGGCAGCAGCACAGGGAAAGAAGATAATGGAATTGACTAATATAGGAGAATTTTGGAGGTGATATCAATAGGATTTTAGAGGTGGCTGATTGAAATAAGGTAGAAGGCTGGTCAGAGAGGCATGCTAGCTATCTCCTAGGCATTTAGCTTGATTAGACAGAATGGATGAAGATGAGGAAACCTCTGACTAAGTTAGAGAACTGTTGGGAAAGACAGGGTCTTCAATCTTGCTTGCTTGTGAGTTAGTGTCAGCCAAGCACAGTAGGCAGATACAAATATAGTCACGAGTTCAGAATGGGGAAGGGTTGCAGTGTAATATATCAATGGATGAGAAAGTACTGGCATGGACCCAAGTAAGCCTTGTGAAGACAGCTTCTTGAAGGCAGACTGCTAACCCCACTTCCTCATGCTTGGCTGCAGAATCTTAACTGCAGTTATCAGGAGGCATTCACCTTATCTAGATGTTTTTATCTGTAATAGCGATGTCAGAAGCTCTTTCTTCAGAAGTTTAAGAAGGTAATAGAGGAATGAGTAGAAAATAATAGTCCATGCTAGTAAATCAGAGCTAAATACAGTTACGTTGAACCCAATCATAGGGAATCTCTAAATAATAAACAGTGGATACAACTACATCTGAATCTAGATCATTTTCCATCATGAGATTGGTGAAAATCTTTAGCCGGTTGAGTCAAAGATAGTAACTTCTTTTATTCCAAGTTCTACTGGTCTTATTCTATCAATATATGTCATGTTGACTTTGTTCCATACCAGAAAGTGTTGCCCACAAATTTATCTGCAATTATTCAAGTCTCAGTTTTAGAACAGGTCCATTATTATGGTATTAAGGGTACTTCATTTCAAATACTTTATACAAAATATTGTATATTGCTTGGTTATTACATACTGTTGGAATTGCTTCATTTCCCAAATGGCTGGTCTTCTCCCCTATCCTTTCAACTTGAAAACTTTTGCTTTGTTTTGCCTTTCTGTGTTCTATATTCAGTTCTAAGGAGTAGAAAGCAGGAGAGCTAAGGGATATTAAACAGAGAATTAAGACCGTATCCCTTCCCTTTTTTCATAAACAGATTAACTTCCCAATTGTGTCTAAATAGAAAATGCGTACCCCCACTGGCCTAACATTGCACATTACAATACTCCCTGCATCTTTGTATTAAAATTCCAATCCCTTCTAATTCTTGCTACAATCTATTGTTTCTCTGTTTCTTGTACTTGTGTCATTCACCACCCTGAAGCCTTCCTTGAACAGCTGTAGTTAAAACCATAAATGTGTATGAGATCCTGGTGAGGTGAGTGTAGAGCCTGCAGAGAGACTTGATAGGCTTCTGGTAAACAGACACATAAGTAGAAGAACTGGCAGGTGAGATATGAAGGATCACATTCTGTTCTTGTGCCGGGGGATCATCAATTCTGCTCCTTTTTTTTTTTTCTAAAATGCCCATAAGTCATTCATTTAATTATATATTCTAAAATTTTGCTGTAGATGGACTTAAGCTCATTGATGTATAGTTTTTGGAATTCTGGGACACTTGCCCATCTTTGCCCTGGCACATCTCCCAGGTGCTCTGATCCCTCCATGAAAATGCTCAGAGGCTCTGAGTTCACTTCTACATGTTCTTCAGGTTTTTGCACACTACTCACCTATTCCCTGAGGCATATGTCCATTTCAAGGACTGGTTGCTCTTTTACCATCTTCTTGTCATTTTTCTGAAATCCAAATCTGAATTTTCTTATTAATTTATAAGCTATTTCAAGTCTGTGCCATGAAATAGGTAATGGTAAGAGAAATGAGAAGTTCTAAAACCTTATAGAAAGCAAAAAAGAACACATAGCACAAAAGTTATTTGATGTTATGTATATTAAATTAACAGTTCAAAGCTGATTAATTTTACAGAGTTTTTTTTTTTTAGAACATCATATGGTTAAACTACTGCTTTCTATCACCCCAAGCTCACACTGAAAGACTCACTTGGATTTTACTTACACTATAATTCCTTTTCAAGTCAAAGTTAAGTAGTTTAGGGCTAATTTTGGTTGCATATACCAGAAACCTATTTAAACAATGCTTAAACTATCTAGATATTTTCCTTCTTACAAGTGAATGTAGTTCAGTGCCAGGGAAGGACTCTTAATGGTAACTTGAGATTCATGGGGACCCAGGTTCCTTCTCTCTTGATGATCCTTAGTGTGTGATTTCACAGCCCATAATTCCTGGGTGGTGACATCACATTAGCATCACAGTGACAGAATGCCACAAAGAAGGGCAAACTGTCTTTTAATTAGACTTTCCAGAAGTCCCCATGCCAAACTGTACTTCCACTTTATTACACGGCCCACAGCTGCAAGCATGGCCAGGGCATGTGGTCTTTTAACTGAATAACACTGAGAGCAATTAAAAATAAAAGCTTTAAGGAAAAAAAATTGTGGCAGGGAACCAGCTCTCTTTGCCATATCATCTGTCCTGAATTCATAGTATACTTATCAGAGACATCATTTATTTAGTAATAGTTTTAAACACTCTTGCTGTCTTGAACTTGAGTACGATATAAATATAAATATATACTATATATAGTGTATATATATAGTGTGTGTATATATATATGTATATATATTTGCAGTCTTACACTTTTTTCCATAGATACCCAGCTTCAAAATTGCTCGTTAGCTCATCACAGAATGTTTTTGGTTATGCCATTGTCAACTTTTCTCAGCACAATTCATCAGTCTTTCATAGGAGGCAGAGCCACTGCAGGTGGGTGTGGATCATTTCATCTTTAAGTTATTCATGATTTACTATGTCTGACAGGTAAGTAAATGCTAGAGAACAATTCACTAGAGAAGATCAACCTTTGAAGTCTCATTTAAGGAATCTAGTGTTTCTCCCATGATTTGCAGATCCTTTCTACATAGAAAAGTCCTTTTTTTCACCTCTTCAAATAATTACTATATGCAATGGCACTGCCCAGCACCCTATTTTCTCATTTTGGGCTGTTTTATCTCTATTTATGCCTAGACTAGTTATAATTGGGATTCTCCTTCCTCTACCTTCCTTATTTGCTGGAGTTTATAGTTGTTAGGTTTGCTTGTCTCCTGACTCGACTGTCTCACATGGGTTCAGTTACCGCCCATGAGCAGAAAGTGCGCCCTTGTGTTCCCCACTGCAAGTCTTTCCTCTGAGCTGCAAACCGAGTACTCCCACCTCCCTAGTTGGCACCTTCTGTTGAATGTCCCAAGGACATTTCAAAGTTCACATGCTCTCCAGGTGCTCATCCCCCTATCCCTCAGCCTTCCATCCATCTGGCAACAGAACCTGGACATTGGTAGTCACCCTTGACACCTTTCTTTACCTCGTTCCAGATACCCAAACCATCTTTACCACCTCAGTAACACTTGCACAGTCACCTCTCCATCTTATCAATCTTTTCCATCTTTCATATCATCTAGGTGACTGTTGTCCTTTACCTTCTCTACCACGATCTGATTTTCTCTTCCATGTACCTCCACCCAATCCATTTTCTATATTATGTCCAGCACACTGTTTTCAAAAGGCACATCATTATCCTGTTAAGATATTTAAAAATTTCCCCATTTTCTCTTGGAATAAAGCAGGATTCCTTTACATTATTCACAGTGCTCCATTTGGTATAGCCCCAAACTGATCAAACTCTCCTCTATTCTTCAGCACATCTCATTCTTCACTCTACCCTGCCACCATGGGCCTTTGCATTTGCTGCTCTCCCCTCTGCCTTTCACCTACATAACATGTGATTCCTTTTCATTTTCAGACTTTTGCACAGTCATCACTTTTTATGGACATGCTCCTAAAATTTGCAACCAAGTCACATTGCCCTCTTCTGCATTTTCTCATGGAACTGAATTGTAACATTTCTCTTCTTCATGAGACTTATTTATTTTAGAAATTCCTGACTAGTAGAGTTTCTACCACACAACTGCACACTCTCCAACGTTTGGGACCATATTTGTTTGCATCATGTGACCTCAGCTCTCAGAGCATCTCCTGATACATAGGAGACATTCTGTAGCCATTTGTTGAATGGGCAGCTATAGTAAGTCCTTTATAATATAACATGTTCTTTAGAAACGATGCTCCTTTTGGAAGACACCCATGAATTTAAAGCAAATTTCCTCAACCTGGTGAGGCAGTGCTGGCAGTATGTGTGTGAACTGGGCTTCTGTGGACCTGTGAGCAACAATAGCATCTCTTGTTGTGGCCACTCCTGTCCAAAGACAGGTGATGAAAGACAGAGCTGACTCAAGTGAAATTGTGAAAAGCTTTTTGTGCCCTTCCTCTGTCTTTTTGCTGCCTGTGTTTCTGACCACTTTTGCTCCCTATTCTAACACTCTTCTCTTTCTGTTAAAACACAAAAGCCCCTGAATCCGAATATTTACACTTATTTTCATCCCAAGTCATCACTTTCTGTGCTATCTTCTCTCCCTTGGTATTGATCCTTTAACTTTCACTTTAGATTTTCTCATTTTTATTGTCTATTGTCTTCTATTAAAACAGGTATAGCTCATATAGGTCATTTCACATTGCCTTGCCTTCCATTTTTCTAAGCTTATTCTAAGAGGGAGTGAGCTGGGATCTTATTAGGTTAGAGCTGCTGGAACTCATTCTCCAGGCACATGGAGGGTGATGGTGGGTCTGGTTATTATTCACTTCCCCTGGGACTCAAGGTATCTGAATGGCTGAGAATGGTTTGTGCAGTAGGTGGGTGGTGACTGAATTCTAGTGCATGACTTGCTTGCCAAGGCCTGTGAACTATGTGAGAATGGTTCCACCCAGGGAAAGGAATGTCTTCATCTAATTTGGACAAATTCATCAAAGAGCCAGAGGCAGAACTGAGTCTTGGTCCCCTGTGGGGCTTCCTCCCAACATCACCTTTCAGCTACTCCTGCCTGAGTCCTCTCCTTGCTTTTCTCAAACTCCCTCTGACACTTCCCCTCAGTTCCTGTTCTGTCCTCCTTTCTCTTACTACTTTCAAATCCATATTTTATATTTTCTACCAATTCGGACATTCTCGTATTGCTTT
Source organism: Talpa occidentalis (assembly GCF_014898055.3). Classification (NCBI taxonomy): domain Eukaryota; kingdom Metazoa; phylum Chordata; class Mammalia; order Eulipotyphla; family Talpidae; genus Talpa; species Talpa occidentalis. The sequence goes on along the minus strand of NW_023602073.1, from coordinate 82,016,468 downwards.
TTTTTTTTTTTTTTTTATAGAGGCATGCTTTATTTATTTTGTTTTGCTGGTTTCTTTTGTTTTGTTTTTGTTTATACATGCACTGGGTACAGTCAGAAGCGCGGGAGGGCGAGAGAATTCACCAGAGCCAGAGCGGGGAGCAGAGCAGGCAGAAGGACCGAAGTACACTGCTGAGGGGAGCAGCGGGCGGCAGGAGAGGTCTGCGCGCCATGTGGGACCCTCCTCCGGTGGCTGGGGAGCAGCCGGGGATCGAACCGGCGCCGCAGAGGCCGCGCGCAGCTTCGCAACCCAGCGCTCAACCGCTGCGCCACCGGGGAGGCCCTCGTATTGCTTTTTATAAATTTTTCTTTTATTTTTATTAAAGTTATATAGGTTGAAAGTCAAATGATTCTATAAGGCTTTTTATGAGAAATAGCAGATGCTTTATTACTCCTCATTCAAACAGCTATTCAAAATATATGTACTGAGCATCTCTGTGTGCAGCCCTTCTAGAGGCCTGGGATACAGTGGTGCATGAAATAGACAACAGCTCCTTGCCTCATGGGACTCAATCCATGTGGAGGCAAAGGCAAAATCCAATACAGGGGATAGATAAGTAAATGATAAAGTCTGAACTATTGTGTTAGGACCTGGTGCAGGTGAAAACAGCATGGGGAGAAGGATGAGAAAGAGATGCAAAACTTGGTAAAGAGATACAGAGAGATTAATGAGTTTCACTGAGAAAGGCCTGTGAGAGTGAAGATGAGGTGTGCACGTGTTTCAGTGGTTCAGACAATCAGCACAGAACGCAGCAAGTTGCAAAGCCTGGTGTTTGCAGGGAAACCTTGGAATCTAATGTGGCTGGAGTAGTCAAAACCAGTAGAATAAGAAAAGAGTAGAGTAAGAAGACGGATATGGGAGGAGTAAATCACGCAGTGCATTGCAAGTCAGGACAACTTTAGCATTTATTTGCCATCTATTGTAAAACAATAATATCGGCAACTTTAATTTTTAGGATTTAAGTGATGAATTCTCTACATCCTATTTTAAATGACAAAGTTTAACTCTTTATACCCATTGTCAACACACATTTCACCCCCTTTCCTTTCTATAGCTATATTGTAATTCTGTTTATATCTGTGCAGTCATGTAAATGCTGTTCACAGTTGATCTGCATAGTGTACTTGATCTTTAATTGAGGTGATAGTGCTTTATATTCCATGATATGATTTAGAATTATAGGTTTACAGCACTTCAGATGTGTTACCACACCACACCCTCCGCTAAAGCACCCATAATCTTACACCACAATCCACTTGGCCACCTCCCGACTTTGCTCCTCACTGCTCCCCACCCCCTTCACCTTCTGGTAGTCTCAATTCTACAGTCACACATCTGGTTTTTTTGGTTAATTTTTGTCTGTTTTGTTTCTTTATCTTCCATGAGTGAAATTATCTAGTGTTTGTCTTTATTCTGCTCACTTCTTCACTCTGTATCACTGATTGCTTTGCTATCCCAATGATTCTCATGTGTGGTTCCTGGACCCTTGGGGGGTACCCAGGCTCCTTTCAGAGGATCCTTTCCCCATATAGTCAAAACTGCCTTCACAATATTACCAGGATCCTTTCCCCATAAAGTCAAAACTGCCTTCACAATATTACTAAAATATGACTTGCCCTTTTTACTGTGTTAGTATTTGTATATTAATAGTATAAAAACAACAGCTTAAAACATCTGGTGATATTTTTTAGTGCAAATGAGAGCAATAGCACCAGCCTTTACTGAAAGTCATTATGTAGCTCTTCACTGCAAGGTATTCTCAGTGGAAAAAGAAAGAAAAGAAAGTAAGCAAAATAAGTGCAAACAAGTTTTACATAACAACAGGCAGTAATGAAACAGTAAAAAAATTTAATTGTGTTGAATCTTGACCCTTGGGTACATATCCTTTTAGTACTATCTATGATGAAGCAAGAAGTGCACATTAAGTACTTCTTATGCCTACTAAAGTACTATGATAGTCTCAAGAAGAACCACTTTGTAATTGTGTTACAGACTGAATGAACTATTTGTATCATGGAACAACATATTTACTTGAAAGAACAAATTACAAATAAACACTCTTTGGGTACTTGGAAGACATTTTCTTGGAACTGAACAGAGTGAGCCTAACACTTCAAGGAAACCAACTGACAGTATTTGTTGCCAATGATGAAATTTGAGTATTCAAATGAAAGTTAGAGTTTTGGAAAATTTAAGTCTACTACCACAGGCTTTCTAATCCTTAAAGACTTTTCTGATGAGACTGAATGAATGTGAATTTTTGACATGTTACGAATGAGATGTTTTAATATTTAGAACTTCTGCATAACCCAAGCAATATTTTCCAAATGATACTACAAAATTGGGTGGAGCATAAGATCTTTTCAAAATATAAGATAGATCATTGGGGTTTAATATAAGAAAATATGAAAGATTTATTGATGTGGTGTCAGATTTAACATTGCAAGTAACATTTTAGAAACTTCTGTTGAGTTTTAGTGTAGTATCAAAGAAGAATATCCAAAATTATTTAAAATTATTAAATCTTCCCTTTTCATGACACATCGCTGTGTGGAACCTAATTTTCTTTGTATACTTCAAACAAATCACAGCACTTTGAATGCAGAAAAAGATATGAAAATGTAGCTTTCTCCTACTTAGCCAAACATTTAAGAGATCTGAATAAAACAGTGCTATTATCACTGAATTTTTTTTTTAATCTTTGTGTAGAAATGGGGTGTAGGCCAGAGGTGTGAGAGGTGAGAGGATTCACCAGAGGAACAGTAGAGAGCACAATAGGTGGATTTACTAAAATATACTGCTAAGGGGTGCAGTGGAAGAGACAGGAGAGGTCTGCTGTGGCATGTGGGTTAGCTCCCTGGCCAGGGGTTGAACTCAGGCCTTTGCAGTAATAGTGCTGATACTTAACCCCCAGGCCACCAGGGAGGTTGTATTCTCATTGAATTTTATTTGGTTTTGGAAAATAGATTATTTGTTCCTAAAATTTTTTTATGCCATCAGGCTATGGATTTATTATTATTTTAAAATTAATAAAATCTTAAAGTAGCACTTTACGTTGTTAATAAGCTAATCTCAAATATTTTAGTATGAAAAAGATTTTTGATGTAGTCAGTACTAAGAGTTTATAGTAGTTTTATGTTCATTGCAGCACTATTTACAATAGCCAAGATAGGGAAACAACCTAAGTGCCCAAGGACAGATGAATGGCTTTGAAAAAATGTAGTATATATATGTAATGGAATACTACTAAGCTATAAAAAAGATGAAAATTTGCCATTTCTGAAAATATGGATAAAAAGTAAAATAAATCAGTTGGAGAAAGGCAAATATTGTACTAGATGGTTTCACTTCTATATGGAATACAGAGAAACAAAGGGTCAGATAATGCCAAACCAATAACAAACCCTAGAAATTGAGGCTACTAGATATAGTAGGGAGGTGACACAGATATGGAGACTTTGGGTGCCTTGATAGTTGGTGTAGTGTGGAGATCTACATCTGGGGAGGTGTGATCCTCTCTCTGAATTACATACATTCTTGTAAACCAATGTTACTTCGATAATCATTTTTATTTTATTTTTATTTTATTTATGCATATAAGATCTGAGGTGTAGGCAAAGGTGTGGGGTATGGGGGGGTGAGAGGATTCACCAGAAACTGAGTAGGGAGCAGAACAGGCAGATGTATTGAAATACACTGCTGAGTGGAGCAGTGGGTGAGACAGGAGAGGTCTCCCGTGCCATGTGGGTCAGCTCCCTGGCCAGGGATTGAACTCATGCTGCAGTGGTTGCTGATAGCTTGATAGTGCTGAGACTTCACTCCTTGCACCACTGGGGAGGCCCTCAATAAGCATTTTTAAAAAGTATGTAGAAAGGAGTTCTGGGGACAAGAGTAATGCGGGAACCATGTGCTACAGGACCCCTGGGTATGGCTGGCCCCTCACAATCAGCAACTTCCCTGAGCCTGCAGCGTGGAAAGTCAGCTCTCAGTAATGCCAAAAGGGGACACTATTTTAAACTCTTCTAGGTTTTGAAGGTCTTTAAGGCATAAGAGCAACTTTTTCTTTGTTAAAAACCTGAAAATGATTTGTTTGTTGGGCAGAATCGTGACACAAGCCCCCATCTCTGTGCAGCCTTGGTGCCAAATGTCCACACAAACCTGTGTTGCACCATGCCTGAAACAAAGTAGAAATTTGAATCAATTTACTAGAGGTTTTTTCCACTTTTAATTATACTTTAATTGTTTTCTTAAATATCTTTCCTCCTGTAGTACATGATAATTCAGAAGCAATTTTCTTGTCAGCATGTTTTCCTGATTTTATTTTTTCAAATACTTAAGTGATGATAAGGGCGGTGGGGAATGTGCTATGGAAAGTTTTTGTTCTACAATAAGTTGTGTAGCTAGCATTTTGAGTTTTTAATTAAAATATTTATTTTCTCTTGGAAATTGGAGAATTAAATTTGGGCCTATACTGATCATAAAATTGTGATGGAACAATCTTTATGAATCTCTAACTTCAACCATTTGATGAAAAGAAATTTGCCAAATGAAGATGGAGTTTTGGAATGGGCTCTCTTATTGTTTTGCTGTAGAAACTTCATGACAATTGCTTGGTGACAATAGCAGTCCTCATCTATTCTCATATACTTAGTGCTATGATAGTGACATTATCGGCAGAGTATCTAATACAGACCCTGCTCTCTAACAATCTTAATAATTTACATAATTAAAATACCTATCTTCCATATAATTTTAAAACATAATTTATCATAAAAAATTTTTATTATCTGAAAATCTATCACAGTGTTCCACAAAGGCCTAGACAGTAGGTAAAGAGGTATGTTTTTTACATGGAAGGAATGAGGTGGAAGCTATTTCAATAATTTTTATTATGTGGTTAGATAACATTTTTAAAGGTCATTACTAGCTTTTATTGTGGAGCAGTAAGTAACTGGAGAAAATTTTCTGCATACCTTTAGCAGTTCAAGGTCCAATTAGCATATCTACAGATGTATTTTCAAATAAATATTGGCATTTTTTTCCCTTGTGTACATGTTATTTTTCTAAGAAATAAGAGGTTCTTATTTTTTTTAGAAATAATAGATCAAACGTAGAGGTCAGCAAAAAAGGGATGACTGCTGCATAGTCTGCAAATGCTCCACTGTGTGAGGAGGGACCTGGGGTTAGTCACTGTGCTGGAAATGCTTTTTGAGAATATTCTCAGGCCTTGGTATGATAGACAAAGTGAGGCCCAGTCAAATAAACTTTGAAGATTACTGTTATGACCCTAATGAGCTTTAGACTCTGCTCAGGAGGAGGTAGTCAGGGTAGGCCGCACTCAACTTACCAGAACTGACTTAAATCAGTCACTATCATTTTACATTAAGAAAATTTATTTGAGAAACCAGATTGAGCTTGGAATCAGAAGGAGAAAAGAACTTTTGTACAAAAGGCATAATGAATAAATACTATACACTCACAGGAGTTTGAGTACCCTCTTATCAAATGATATTAGCAAGCAGTATCACTGGCTTCCTTTTTATTCTTATTGACATCCCAACTAACCCTTTTCATTTTACTGATTACACCAGGAAATAAGTCTGCTAGCTGATAGTCTACTTTTAATATTTAGTTCTTTTGTTTTTTTAAACTTAGTGACAGTATTTTTTTAAAAAAGATTTTATTTATTTTTGTGTAGAAGAACTGGGGTATAGACCAGAAGTGCAGGAGGGTGAGAGGATTTACCAGAGACAGTGTGGGGAGCAGAACAGATGGATCTACTGAAATACACTGCTGAAGGGAGCAGTGGGCGAGACTGGAGAGGTCTGCTGTGCCCTGTGGATCCCTGGTCCCTGACCAGGGATTGAACTCAGGCCTTTATGGTGGTAGCACTGAGACTTAACCCCTAGGCCACCAGGGAGGCCCAATATTTAGTTCTTAATTATTTTTCTTACTCTGGTCAGAAAAGGAAAAAAAAAATATTCTCAGAAAAAGGAGAAAATTATTGTGGCTAGTGAATATTTATAATGGGGCCAGGTTAATCATGATCCTTTCAGTATCTTCTTACTTTCCCTGGAGACAGAAACCATTTTCATATGACCAGTTCTATCAGATTATATAAACAAGTTAGGTTACCAAAACAGCAATGGGCTCCATTCGGCTCCTCTAATGCTATGGTGTGCAGTGATGGGCACACATGCTAACTTCTTTTTAAAACAAGATTTTGATCTACCCGAAGGACACAAAAACATTAATTCAAAAGGATACCTGCACCCCTATGTTTATTGCAGCACTATTTATAATAGGTGAACTTGGAAACAACCCAAATGCCCCAAAATGGATGACTTGATCAAACAGATGTGGTACATATACACAATGGAATACTATTCAGCAAAATAAAAAAAAAAAAAGAAAAAGAAAATCTAATGCCATTATCCCTTTGGGTCACTGGGGAATAGTTAAGTGTGCTTGTTTTTATAACGAGTTAGCAGTTGAGAGTGAATGAACTCCTGAAGGTTAAAAAAAAAAATCTTGATTGCTACTTTGGCAAAATATAAAAGTGAACATCAAGCATATTTTAAAAAAAGCTTTTCTCTAGATTCTCAAAATATTTCTATGGTGCCATAAATTTCTTCTTCCAGTGACTGAACACTACCTACTAGAGAACCACTTCCTCTAGACACATGGGTGTGTATCTACAGAAAAAAAATCTGTATTGGAAAAGAAATTAAGAAACTTTGCTCATTGTTCATGGCAACAATTGGCGTGCTGTTGGAAACCCCTGGAAACCAGTCTTTACAAAGCACCCTGTAGCTGATCATCTTTTAGTATCTTGATGTCTCCTCTGCATCTCCATTACCTGTTTACTTTACTTTCTCTTTAATGTCTGCCATCCCTTGCAATTCACTCCCTTTACAAAGTTTATTTGCCTTTTTTTTTTAATAGTATTTTCTTCAAAGACTAGATGTTTTGTAATCCTGTGAGTCCTATATGCTTTTTGGCTACAGAGAAACACACATTTGTTTTCTTGTCCCCAAATTGCTTTCTCCATATGCCTTTTATAGTTCTCTCAGTTTAGCTGTCAATTCTTTCTCATTCACATAAGTTCCCTCCCTTAACCTCTCCCCTGTCTCTCATTTTTGTCCCTTCTTCCAGCCCCCGACAAAAATCATCCATGTGTTTTTGAAAGGAAAAACACTGATCGCCATGTAGAGTGGTAAACTGACAATGAGTCTCAGGTTTATATTTTTGAACTTCTTTTCCATTTGATATTTTATAAAAAATTTTAATGTAGGAAAACTTCTGATATTAAAACTTGGAAATACCTAGGCTTCTGTAAATGCAATCTAAAACTTAGGAGATAGGGGGTCATTTCTAAATGACCTTTATTTTTGTATAGGAGGCCATGAAAAAGAGGCAGAATGGAGTACTCCTGCATACTCAACATAGCAAGTGTCTCTGGGTAGCACTTGCTTGACCAGAGTATAAACATATATAATTTTGCAAAAATAGGATGTATAACTGGGCAGATGGCTGTGAATGCCTACTAGCTGTTGTTGGATGCATAGTTAAAAAAAAAAGCAAGATGATTTCCTAATGATGACATCATTTCCAGAGATTTTTCTCTTTGAATATTAAATGATAAAATCTGAATAAATACCATGCTAGAGTTTTAACTTTGGAAGTTAATTATACTAATTAAAACAGGGTCAGAAAGGCCTTTGCACAGCTGTGGTGAAGTGAAGCATTTGAATTGTGGACAAGGGCTAGCATCCTGCTATAGAAACACATGATTGTCTTAATGTCGATGTCAACACAAAGATGTGCAGCCGTGGTTCTAAGATGCGCCAAAAATATTTTGGGTGCAAACTCAGGTGGTGGGTCTCTGCTTGGGTCCCTGATGAATCTGTATGCAGGGTGGTTATTAATTTTTTGGCAACTCCACGAACAGAATTAACAGAATTACCTTTTAAAAATTTATAAATCAGTACCTAAGATATGATGCTTTCTGATACCTTCATAAAAAAGATAAAAAAACGAAAGATCATAATGTGAGTTATAATTTAAATATTTTATAGAGTCAAAGTTTTTGTCATCAGATAAATGATCACTGCACAAGCAAAAAAAAAAAAAAACAAAACTGCTGATGACAAATACCTGGTCCTTCATGGATTTCCATGAAGCTCTCTCTAATTACTGCCAAACTTGGCATGGAGAAGAGGCTGTTTTGGCCTCTTTGTTAGTGTTCTGTTTCTGTGGCAAGAGAAAAGCACTTGACCTGGACTGAGGCCAGAGCTCTGTCCCTAGCATCGCTCCATTGAAGTAAACCAGCCCCAGTTGAGTTCCATAGGCAACCCTGTGTTTCTTCTCTTTAACACAGCCTAGCAAACAAGCTCCCCAGAAGATGAGGATACAGAGCTGTAAAACTGGAGACTGTGATCATGCATTGAAGTGTTCAGTTCAAAGCAGAATAAGTGGTTGCTTTATACTTGCACCTGTCTGAGGAAAAGTGGGTCCATTTTTTACCTGTTTGATGAATGACCAAGTGAAATTGTCACAATAAAATGTTTATCTGGTCATCACTGAATCTGCCATTTGACATGGCTTAATCTGTCTGGAGTCTGAATCCAAGGAACAAGAGATTTAGCCTAAAACTGGCTAAATCCCAATATCCTGAAAAAAAAAAAAAAGGCAAAGAAAAGATCTAGTAGAATGGCTTCATCATGGAGGCTATTTGTTCAGAGTAATCTGAGAATGTTTCTCTTTATGAAATCATGGCAACTGAATCTGAGCTGAGATGATGAAGTGAGTGGACTCTGGGAGGAGTTCCTGCCATGAAGTCATTCATTAGCTTTTCTGATCTCTGGTCACTGGGAAGGTAGGCAGCTAGAGAAGGGTTTTATCAGTTGCTTATGGTGCTTCATTTCCCTCTTCTCCTGAGGAGATCGGCAGGGAGCTGCCATGTAGAGTCCCGGATCCTCCCCACACCCAACCTTCCCTGTCTGTCATGAGAATCACTGGGCATGTACTTAGCCACTCTTATTTAAGTATTTATTTTTTGTGGGACCCACACCAGTGGCTGGGGATTGAACTGGCACTGCAGAGGCTGCGGGCAGCCTCGCAACCCAGCGCTCAACCGCTGCACCATCAGGGGAGGCCCTTTAGCCACTCTTATTGAAGTAACATTGCATTACAACATGAATTTGAGGTGTGTATCATTAGAAATCAGCATCTGGGTACACTAAATGAAGTTTACCACTAAAAGTCCACTTCTGTCCTTCACTGTAGAATTGTCAAGTTTACCCAACCCTCAGCATAATACCATCTAGGTTCATCTATGATACTGAAATGGTAGGGCTTAATATTTTTGTAACTTGAATAGTATTACATTGTCTATATATATAATTTATCCAGTATCTTTTGCTGGACATTTGGATATTGTCCAACTTTGGCTATTATAAATAATGCTGCAGTGAAAATGGTATGTAGAGCTTTTCCAATTAGTGTTTCTGAATTTTAAGGTAATGGGAACACCCATAGGTAATGTTATTCCAGAAGAGGGATAACAAGGTCACATAGAATTTCTATTTTAAATTTTTTGAGGAGTCTCCATAAAGATTTCCATCTTGGCTGTACCAACTTATATTCTCACCTAAAGTATGTACATGTTCCCATCTCTCCACATCCTCTCCTACCTGTTCTTTCTTGTCTTTGGTTAATAGCCATTCTCATAGTTGTGAGGTCATAGCTTATTGTTTTGATTTGTATTTCCCTAATACAAGATCCATGAGCATGGAATATCTTTACATTTCTTTGTGTCTTCTTTGATTTCTTTCAATATCTTATAGTCTTCTTGTACAGGGCTCTGATTAAATTTATTTTAGTGTATTTCATTCTTTTTGATGCAATTGTAAGTGAGTTTTCCTGATTTCTTTTTGCTAGTTCATTATTTTGAACAGACAAATGTAATAGATTTTTGAATATTATTTTCGTAGCCTCTCACTTTACATTTATTCTAATAGTTTTTACTAGAGTATTTGGGGTTTTCTTCATGTGTTATCATGTTGTTTAATCTGGGTAACTCATCCATTTCTTATATTAGTGCTCTACTAGGAGATCCATTATCTGAAATAATAGTGGTGAAAGTGGACAACCTTCTCTTACTCCTGATCTTAGATGAAAAACTTTCAGGTTTTCTTCACATTAGGTGTGAGGTTGGTTATGGGTTTGTCATGCGTGATTTTATTATGTCATAATGATACCTCATAGTCCATGAGGTATGTTCCTTCTATACTCATTTTGTTAGGGTTTTTTTTTTTTTATCGTAAACAGATGATGTGTTTTCTCATTTTTTCTGCCTCTATTGTGTTGATCATAATGATTTTTATAATTTGCTGTTGTTGGTATAGTAGCCCACATTTTTTGATTAGTATATATTCAGTCAGCACTGGAATGAATCCCACTTAATCATGTAGTGTTGAATTCTGTTTGCTAGTATATTGTTGAGGATATTTGCCTCTATCATCAGAGATACTGGTTTGGGAGATGCCCTTGTCTGGTTTCACTATTTTGATAGTGTTTTCATAAAATGTGTTTGGAAGTCTTCCCTACTCTTCAAATATTTAGAAGAATTTGAGGAGGATAGGAATTAATTCCTTGGAAGTTTGGTAGAATTCTCCAGTGAAGAAGCCATCTCTAGTGAGTGGGTTTTTGTTTTGGTGGAGGCTTTTGATTTATGTTTGTTTACTTACTCATGATTGTTCTGTTCTTATTATTTACTTCTTCCTGGAAATAGTGTGTGTTTTTCAGATTTGATCTGTTTCTTGTAGGTTTTTCAATATGTTGTCATATAGGTGTTTAAAATATTCTCTTATGATTCTCTATAATTCTGTGCTATCTATTGTAACTTTATTTCATTTCTGATTTTGAGTTTTGTCTTTTTGTGAGTTCGAAAACCACATCTTGGTTTCATTCATTAGGTTCTATTTTAAATTTCTATTTCATTTGTTTCTGCTTTAATTTTTATCACTTTCTTCCCTTTACTTGGCAGCTCTTACTGGAGTCATCAGATGGTCAGTTTGTAGCTAAAGCTAAGACCAGATAAATTACTTTTGTTACATAAATTACAACCTTGCATTATTAATTTCTGTAATGTACAACCCTGTACCTGAAAATATACCTAGAAAATTGACATTTATATCCTCAGTTATTTTTTCCCATTTTACTGAGAAATGACATATATCACTGTGTAAGTTAAGTGTATGGATTATTGTACTTATGGTTTTTACTGTGTTTTTAAACGTTATTTTATTGTAGACTTGTGAGTTATGCACTGTTACCATTTTATAGAACTGTGACCATATATTTACCATACCAGTGAGATTAATTCTACATTTTTATGTTTTTATGGTGTTAATTGGTGCTTTTACTTACTGAAGTCCTTTTAGAATCTCTGTATGAGGAAGGTCTAGTGGTATGAATTCCCTCAGCTTTTGTTTGTTCAGGAAAGTCTTTATCACTCCTTTTTTTCTGAAAGAGTTTCATGAGATATAGAATTCTTGGTTGAATATTATTTCATTTAATATTTTGAAAATGTTATCCCATTCTCTCCAAAAGAGTTTCTGTTAATAAATAAAATTGTTATCTGTAATTTTTGACAATTTAATTGTAACGTGTCTCAGTATGGCCTTATTTGGATTCAACATATGTCTTTATCTCGTCAAAAGTTTGGCAAGTTTTAGCCAGTATAGTTTTAAATATATTTTCAGTTGCTTTCTCTTTTTCTTCTTCTAAAATCCCCATATTGTGAATACTGTTTTTTCCCCCATTGCGTCCCTTAATAGCTTAGACTTTATTCACTTTTTATATTTTCTTTTTGCTTTTATAACTGGGCAATTTCAAATACCTTATTCCTTAGCTTGCTGATTCTTTCTTCTGCATGGTAGAGTCTCCTTACGGTATTCTGCATTGAGGTTTTCATTGCAGTTATTGTATTTTTCACTTCTAGGATTTCTGGATTTTTTTTTTTTTTTGAGGTTTGCATTTCCTGATGAACTTATTTTAGTCTGCATTGTTTTTTTTTTTTTTTTTTTTTTTTTAAGATTTTGTGCATACAAGAACTGGGGTGTAGGCCAGAGGTGGGGAGGGTGAGTGGATTCACCAGAGACAGAGTAGGGAGTAGAACAGGCAGATTAACTGAGATACATTGCTGAGGGGAGCAGTGGCTGAGACAGGAGAGGTCTGCTGCACCACGTGGGTATCTCTCTGGCCTGCTGAAGATTGAACCCACACTGCAGAGGCTGCAGACAGCTTCACAGTGCTGCGCTCAACCCCCTGCGCCACCAGGGAGGCCCAAGCATTGTTTTCTTAATTTTATTTACTTGTTCGTATTTTCTTATAGTTTACCAAATTTCCTTAAGATTATTCTGAATTCTTTGACAATCTATGAATCTCTGCTTCTTTGGGATCAATTATTGGAACTTTATTAGTTTCATTTGGAAGTGTCATATTTACCTGATTTTTCATGAGCCTTAATTCTTTTTTTTTTTTTTTTTGAGCCTTAATTCTTCATGTTGGCATTTGCACATTTGAGTAATGAGATGCCTCCTTCTGACTTTATAGGATTTCTTTGGCATAGATAGTTCTTCACCAGTCAGTTTAGTTTGGCTTTTTGGATGTATGTGCTGAAAATGTTCTTGGGCATGTGGGGCCTGTTATTAAGGTCTATTTCTAGGCGAGGCAACTGTTTGAGTTCTAAGGATGGGGATGGATTTGTGCCACTGATAGCAGTTGGATAGGCCTCCTGGCTAGCTTCCCTTTCCAATTGAGGTTGTAGGGTGGCCTCTGGTTGCCTGAATTTTCTGATCAGGCTTACTGGGTGATTGGGATAGGGTGCTATATTCAGTAGTAAGTGGGGCTACGAATTATCTTCCTTCCCCAGGGCCTATACAACTCAGAACTGATGGATGATACACTGAATTCCTTGGTCAGATGAGGCCACTGGCTTTATTATGCAAATTGGAAAGTCACAGCTTGTTCTCAGTGTTCACAAGTGATTGTGTGAAGGGATATTGATGTGCTATGCAGCTTCCATACACTTTGGTTAGGTTCGGTAGGCAGGCTGATGGTCATATTCATGACAAGTGAGGTTAGGAATTAATTTCCTGCCTAAGTTCAGCAGGAGAATCATCTCTAAAACCAGTAAAACTCACTGTTCTCTTAACTAAAGCATACCCATACCCCATATCCCCTGGCAAACGGGGTCAGAGGCTTTGCTCTGCAAACTACTTTGTGACCTTCTCTCAGGTCATGTACAGCTGGGCTGCACAGTTTTCAGGTGTTCTTGTCAGCCCCTTAGATCAGAAGGGAACAGAAGGAACTCTCCACAGATGATGGGTCTATGTCCCCAGCCCCTAACCTGAACAGGAAGATGAGGGTTGCTACAGTCCATTCTTAAATTTCTGAATAAGCCTGAGATTCAGAGGAACCTGGGGTAACTTCCGCCTAACAGAAAGAGCCCCTGGCCTGGTATTGGCATTGCTCTGTGGGTAGTTAGCTGTTATCTCTTGACTGGAGTGCTGCCAGGCCCACTGAGCTTCCAGGAGTTGTCACCTGCCCCTAATGTGACTGGAAGGTACTCTTTCAGCAAGTGGGGCTGTGACTTAGCACCTTGTCTGGAATTGGGCAAACTGGGCTCTAGAATTGGCAAAACTCATCCTTTGAGGATCCAAATCGGGAAGATTTGCATTCCAGCAAGATCCATTGTCAGTGTACACTCCTAACTTGGCTCTGCAGAGAAACAAAGCCACTAGTTGGGATGACTGCTTGGAAAGTGAATGTATGAACTTGATTCACCAAGATCCATAAGGGTTGTTGCAAGACCCTCTCTCCCTTTCACCATCAGATTTCCAAATATTAGCCCACAAATGCCAACGCCACAATCCTATGGTGCAAGATCAGGGTAGGTGTGCCCAAAAAGCAGCTACCAGTGCTTGTTGGGGGTTATCGTTCCTCCTGAGTTCTCTTTTCTCATTGGAGGAGCTGGAGGATAAGGGGAGATGTCTCTGTGTAATACTGTGCTGGCCTGGGGGAGGGGCAACACCCTCAACAGGGAATCACTTCTCTCCCCCTTCTAATGCATTCTATCTTGGCCTCTGATGCGGGGAGCTGCTTCAGCCTTACCCTTCTGTTCTAGGATTTTCTCAGCTCTTATTCTTGAATAGCTATTACCTGTTCTTCTTGTGAAGAGTAGTGAAGTTAGGAATAACCTATGATGTTATCCATATGTCAGTCACTATTGTGCAATAATGACTAGTCCTGCTCTGGATTATAACTACGGAAAGTCATTGGTAAAACTTTTTTTTTTTTAAAAAGCTACACACAGCTCCTTCCAAATAAGAGCTATTGTTTGCTAGACATTTTGTCCAAAATATGTGGCAGTTTGCTACAGGGAAAAAAATGTCACAAGTCTGGTCTTATCTGGTTCACTTTGACAGGAATGCTGTGAGGGGGACGAACACAAAATCTGAGGCTTTTTTATTTATCTTTCTGACTTCCTGGTTAATGATTCTCACACATAACCTAAGTCTTAATTTTACCGTCAGAGTCAAAGTTTATAGTAATTGTCCCTCCAGGAGTCAGGGAACTCACAGTGGGAGAAAACCTAGATGTGTTGAACTCTTCTTCACATTAATCACTTGGCACTACTTCTTGAGGAACTAGGCAGGTTACTCTTTCGTCCCCGCCAACTCATTGAACAGAAAGGTATAAACAGTCTTCCATAGCACTGCCCCATAGTAAGACTTCATGATCAAGAAAGAATAGGACAATAAGAGAGATCTTGACATCTGATGTAATCATTATCAGCAGGTATGACTTTAAATGCACAATTTCCAAGCTCTAATTACAATTTCTGTAAATATCTTGACTTTTTACCTTGGATTATATTTTCCAGCCAACTGATCCTATAAAGTTCACTGTAAAATAAAATCGCTTAAAATTCAGATATGTGGATATTGAACTTCAAAAAAGGACACTTTAATGAACATCACCTGCTTTAGTAAATAGATGATAAAATTCTCTCAGCGAAGTTATCATTGGATGATCTATGAGGTATAACTCTGGAATCTTACTCACATGTTTTTGGCGTTTTAACCAAGCCCAAATTTTTGTTGTCAGATATTCATAGCGGGTCTACCATGGCACCACTTTCTGTGAATGGGAAACAGCCCTTGTTTTTTTTTTTTTTTTAAGCCTCATCTCTGATTCTGCTGATTTGCCCTTAATTCATTCTGGTGACTTGCCAGTGTATTTAACCTTGAACTTTCTGCTAAGATTTATGTAGTGTTTAGCAGAATAATTGGGAGTTTAGGCTATCTGGCTTAACTCTGAGGAACAATGCTGGCTCTAATTTACTACCTTGTGAGACAATGGAGATTTTATGGATGTCAGTTTATTTATAAAATAGAAATAATGATAGAACTTTCTTTATAGACTTACTTTGAGAGATAAATGACTATACATAAAGTATTCATAAACTTCTCAGAATGAACTTAAAATTACTAATCACAGCTTGGTTTTGAGAAATCATATAAATGGATGATTTTTATTGTTTATTTTTTTTAAATTTATTTATTTTTATACAACAACTGGGGTATAGACCAGAGGTGCGGGAGAGTGAGAGGATTCACTAGAGACAGAGTGGGGAGCAGAACAGGCAGACAACCAAAATACACTGCTGAGGGGAGCAACGGGCACGACAGGAGAGGTCTGCGTTGCCATGTGGCAATCTCCCTGGCCTGTAGAGATTGAGCCTGCCCTGCAGAGGCTGCGGACAGTTTCACAGTGCTGCGCTCAACCCACTGCACCACCGCGGAGGTCCCTGGATGATTTTTATTTTATTTTTTGTGGGACCCTCACCAGTGGCCGGGGATCGAACTGGCACTGCAGAGGCTGCAGGCAGCCTCACAACCCAGAGCTCAACCGCCGCGCCACCAGGGGAGGCACTGGATGATTTTTTAAAAGGAGTGTTTTTATCTGTGTCCAGTCAGATCACGAGAGAGCTTTGTACTTTGAGCATAGCATTTTGACTCTGAAAAATTGGTTTTAGTGATTGTGCTTGGCTGTTAAGTATTTGTATTAGTCAGGATTCTCCTAGAAAACAAAAGTAGAAGGATGAGTATATGTGTGCATGTTGTTTGTGAATACACACACACACACACATGCACCTATATATGTTTGAGAGATTTATTTTAAGGAGTATATTTGCATGATTGTGGGGGATGGCAAGTTGAATTGTGTGAAATTGGCAGAGAAGGTAGGAGCTAGAGACCATGGAAGAGTCAGTGTTGCAGCTCTAGTCTGGAGGTAGAATTTCCTCTTCTTAAGGGGCCCTCTGTCTTCCTCTCTTAAAGTCTTAAATGGATTTTAAGAGGCCTACTTACATTATAGAGGGTAATCTACTTAGTCTAATGTATAAAAACACCATCACAATGGCATCTAGACTGATGTTTGACCAAATATTTAGAACCTGTGTTCTAGTCAAATAGAGACATAAAATAACAATCATTTTCTCCTTCATTAAGAAGTCTTTGTGAAGTTCAGGAGAATTTATAAGGCAACTGTTTACAAATAATCCACCATATAATGAAACATGAGGTTTCACTAGAGGCACTTTTTAGTCTTCTGCTTCTACAGAGGAAATGTGGCATTTGTCTTAGTTATGCAGATCACATTATCCCTAATTGTGGGTTCTGTATTTGAATTGGCTGCTGGAAAGTTCAGGGCCATCATTTGGTACAACTCCAGAGAAGAGTCTGTGACCTTGAGGCATTTTAGATATTAAATTAGTGTCTGTGTTCCTCAATTATCCTTCCTCATATTTTTAATTTTTATATATACATACACCCCAAAGCCACTAAACCCCAGGAAGAGGGGGCAGTGTATTTTTAACAAAAAGGTCACAAAGCTTGGAATTGAAGGTCAGCAGTTCAATTCCTATTCTGTTGTTTAGCTCAAACTGTCATTTATATGTATATATGTGTTATATATATGTTCCATGTTATATATATATAGCATATATGATAATAATTTGATATATAGGATATATATTAGTGACTTTTCCAAGTGTTCCCATAACCTGCTCTTCTTTTCCTTGCAAATCTATCAAGCTGTTTTAATTCTTTCTGTTGGCCTACGTGTCCCTAAAGACTTCACGTTCCTATTGTATTCACTGTTGAATCACTGTTAATACCTTTTTACACAGTATCTACACTGCATCTGGTTCTAAATAAATATCCGTTGAATAATGTAGTATTTTTATAAATCACCAGAAGTTCACTTCAAAATAAAATAAAACATACTAATTACATAAAAATATCTCCCAGTTTTTATAAAAACCTGAATTTCAGAAATACAATTCTAGATTTGAGGCCGATATTCAAGAATGCTTGACGTTCATCTGTAAGTTGACAGAGACTTCAAACTAGTTAGAAAAGGAATTCAGATGCTGGCATTCAATTTCCATCTTTGTGACTCTTTAGTGGAAAATTATTTATTAAAACTGAACTGGCCCCTCTTCTGGGCATTTAGTGGCTCTGATGTGGAGGGAGGCGTACTTGGATAATCCTCAAAAGGGCTTTAGGTCTGTATTTTACATAGGTGATTGCTACCAGAAGAATAATTTTTGCAATGAATTGTTTATATTTAGGGAATATGCTAGTTGTTTCTTATTACATATTTTGAGGTCACTGTACTTTAGTGGATTAAGTTCATAAATGTTTATTATCAAATTAGTTGGTTCTCTTGTGCTAATCTGTTAGTTTACCTGTGACCAAGAAATGCCTCAACATTTCCCTCACCTTTACAAAGGCTACTGCTTGACTAGGTTCCTACCTTTTCTTAGAAAATTTACTTTAGAAAAAATTTAATTGCGAATTGATGATCTGCCTCCTTAAGATGTAAATCTTTGTAAAGCCTGTATTCCAGTTTCACAGTCTAGGAATGTTTTTGTCAAGGACCTAAGCCATGTCTTGAAAATGTAATCATCAAGGAAGGTTGTGTCCCTGCCTCCTAGACTTTGTGGGAGGGTAGGAACCTAACTTCACCAGCCTTTCGCTCTTGTCACAAAGTTATGAGAAAGTTCACATTTCTTGGGTAAGGCCAGTTAGGGAACAGACAGCCAACCATCTTCCCCCAAGCCCAGCACTTAAAAATGTTCCATTCATTGGTTTGAGTGTAGGCTGAGTTCTGGCCTCTCTCTCCTTTTCAATAGCCTTGATTAAAGGCTGCCCGTGTACCTTTGCCCAGTGTAATTTTTGCTTTGACACCTGGATACTGACTCATGTTAATGTCATTTTAGTACTGATTTAAAAGTCCAAGTACTTTTTATAAATGTTGGAAAGATGAATATTTCTGAATCAGTGCCACTGTACAAGCAAGTTATATGGTATAAAGAAAGGTACAAACAAGAGTTCAAACCAAAAGATGAGGGTAAACTCAGAATTATTTTTGCTCAGAGTTAAGGCTATTTATCAAACATGAGAAAAATCTTTCCCTCAAATATTGCTGGTTCAATATTACATTTTTTGGAAGTTTCTACTCATCCAGTGGACTTAATTTCTTCCTCTGTAATAATGTTGAATTTTACTGGAGCTCTATGCCATTGTGAAATAGCAAAGGTCAAGAACCACCCTCCTATCCTTTGTGTTTAGAAAAGGACTTACTGCAAAGATCTACCCTTCCAACATCGCTTAGATAAAACTTTTAGATGAACCATTTATATAACTATGACAAGGACAGACACACATAGTCCAAATTCCTATATGTTTTCTGAAATTACCAACTAAACTATTTGCCCCACTGATCAATCCAAATAAAATACATGCTAGCTTAACTTTACCAAGATTGCTGTATTTTGGCCAGTTCTTGAGTTTGAACAAGTATTGGGAGATTAACTAAGAATATGAAGGTGGAACAAAGTCCCCTAAACATCTCTCCCAGAATTGACTGGTCACAAAATACATTTCCTGTTTTGATTACCTGATCACACCATTTGCTCACTGCCCCCTCTTCCACTTCTAATTTTTTCTAGTCTTGTTTACTGTTCCCTGTAAAGAAAATTCCTTTCTGCCTGATATATGAAATGTTTATAGACCTTATAGTTGGAAGTATTCTCCCTGTTACCCCAGTTCTTCTGCTTCAGTTGCAATAATCTTTTCAAATTAGGTCTCTCCTGACCTAAGTCTATATGTTCATTACCAGAAACTGTTTCCATTTTCTTTTATCTTTACAGTCTATGTTTCTCAGTTCTTAAATCTTTTCTGCTGCCCCACTGCAGTTAGAAATTTAACTGCAGAAGGCTCAAGGGGCAGCTGACCTTGTCCACATGGAAAACTTTGTGTAGCTTGATATTCTAGAGACAATTTGTTTCATATTCTTCAATAAAGTACTATAAATTTGTGGAATTTGTTTTGACATAGGTAACTCTGGAAAACTAAAACTAAAAGCTGAAGCTAAGAATGAGTCAAAATTTATGAATTAAATTTTCTAAAGCAGCAGTTTGTGGACTGCAACCTTTTTTTTGTGGTTGTATATTTTTTTACATGATAATTGAAGGCAATCTGTCTGTTGTGGCATATGTGCAGGTAATTCCTAAGTTACTGAAATACTGACTACATTTAAAGAGGATTTGAAAAAGTCAAGTAGTTGCACACAGTGGATTATTTACACAAATCTGGTTAAGATCACCTGTTACTTTGGATCATCCATGCTTTTCAGCTGTCAGCTACTGACCTCACCTGTCCATGGACAGTTGCATTTTTTTAGTTGTATGCCTCTATTTGCCTGAAAAATATCTCCCTGGAACTTCTTGCCATTGTATTTGGAGACTTAATAACCTAGAAGGGATAAGTAGATACACCATGGTATCATGAGGATGGTTTCACAGTAGAAGTCAGAGGACCTGGATTCTTAGGATTGGTCTGTCGATTATGATCTTCAATAGGTCCAGAACTTCTTCTGATCTCTATTTCTTTAAGATAATTAATTTCTGCCACATTTGCTCATCTTAAGGACAAAAAATAATATAGGGTAATAAGAACTTCATGTTTAAAATAGTTTCATTTTACATATGTATGCTATATCGTTAAAAGATGTGAGCTTCCTAAAACAGAAACCCTGTAGTCATTGGTCTAACATAGAAGTAAATACATAATTGCTCATTAAACCCTTTGGATGTGTGAGTTGACATGTATGACTATAAATAATGCTAGAATTGATTCCATAAATAATTCGACAAACATATATTGTGTGAACATTATTGTTCTGGCTCCCTTAAGAGATACAAAAATGGATGAGACGTGAATCTTGCCCTCCAGGCACTTACAGTCCCCAGAGAGGAATAGCAGAAATGTGTATAAATAACAAGATAGGAGATTTTAAAAGTCCTGTAAGAAGTATAGAAGCAGGGTTATAGTACTTCACAGGAAAAATTATTTTCTAACTTGGAAAATCAGGGAAAATTTTGTGAAGATGAAATAATGAGACATAATTTGAGATAGATGTAAAAATTGGATGTGGGGAAATGGAAGAACTTCTAGTCTATGGGCACATGTATCTGGCAGGTTATGAGTGCAGTGAGCTCAGAGCAAGTTCCCAGGGCTGTCTAAGGAGAGAGCTGCCACTCAGCTGAGACAGACAGAGGCAGGCAGGGACAGAGACAACAAAAGAGACTAGAAAAGGGCTTAAATTCCTCAACACTTATCAACGTGCATTGTTTCCCTTACAGATTTTTTTAAAGAAAGCATCACCACAACTTGGCATCCTTCTTAGGAGTAATCCAAAAATTTGTTAATATTTTAAGTTTGCAACTTCTGGTTAGTTCTAATATAATAATCTAACAATGACTTACTAGAACTAGAGAAAAACAGAAGTGAAAATTATACCATTTTGTTTTATGGCAGTGAATGACAGGTTTACAAGAATTATTAGCCTAATATATTCACTCTGTTTCTTATACTTGGAATTTATGCTTTCAAACTTTACATGTGGAATGAGAAACTATACAAATGGTTTTTATTAACTTTAAGTTACTGAAATGGAGCTGAGCATTATGAATTTACGTGTATATGTACATATATAAAATACATATGTATATGCATGTATATACACATATACACATGTGTATTAGAGAATGAAAATTCCTGATTATTCCTATCATGCAAGAGTCATAAATTTAATAGGCATTTAATATTACAATTAGCATAAAATATATTTCATGGAAAAATCAGTCCTTAGTTATATTAACTTTTTTGCATTATGGTGTCATTTTATTTTAAAATCTGATTAAAAATATATTTTTAACATCTTTACATTAAGAACAAAAGTATCCAACAAGAGTTCAGCCCGAGCTGGGCAGTTTTTAAGGCTTGAGCTTAGTGGCACACGTGTGTTGAAGCATCTTTGTCTCCACTCATGGCCTGCAGGGCTGGGCTCGAGGTTCTGGGTGGCAGGAGCCAGCTCATTTGAGTTTCTGATAGACCACCGAGCTTAGGTTTAATAGCACACTAAATACAGGTTATGGGAATTTTGAGGACCCCAATCTCCTTTGCACATTCTACCAAATCCCTCCTCTCCTCTTTTTCTTCTGCTAGAAAATATACAGAGAAGATTTTCTTTAAATCCTGAATTTTTTTTTTTTTTGTATGCTGTGAACTATAGCACAGGTAGTTTCTTGTAAAACATGCAGCGAGCTTCATTACTTATACTTTTCCCCCATATTATTTTTGAGTATGGTAACTGTTTTCTATTAGTTGTCTCTTTGCACAAGATAGAAAAAACATAATATTTATATAAGAGTATGATGGCAGTAGATTTCTGACAAGCCCCATTTACATGGTACATTGTTCCGAAGGGTGTTTGAGTAGAAAATATAGAAGCACTGTACAAACCTACTATTATATCTGAGAAATAATTAGCCTCAAAGAGTAATAATGGCATGCTATTAAAACTGAATACATTTTCAGTATCTGTATTGGGAAAAAAAAAAACTTTATGTAAATTTCTGTTCAACAAATCCAAAATAAAATGCACTAAAAACTGATATGTAGACAAAAGTTTATTTACACCATACAACATTTTAAATATTTTATACACAGCTGCAGCAGAGAAAGCTACTCAGAGCTTTCTAGAGAAAACTGCAATAATAAAGATGTGAAATATATTATTCATATAAAAGTGAGATTATTACTTTATTGCATTTAAAGCAATGAAGAATGTAGCTCAACAAACATTCATTTAATGACAAAAACTTTGCTTTTATATTATAAAGTAAAAAGTGTAGTAATGGCCAAACAGACTGTTATAAACTTTAAAAACTGCATAAATATATACATTGTGCTTCATGGTGAAGTTTTTTGAAAACTAAACCATATGAAGCGGTTACAACATGAATCGTTGCTTGAGGTTTATCTATAAAGATTACCTTACAAATCCATTCCACGGGTACTTACAACACAGGATGGTCAGAACTGTACAACCTGGTCCTCTCTCCACTAGCCTGACCAGTGAGAAGTTACCATATGCAAACACCACTGACATTTGGCACATGAAGGTCCTGACGGGAGGGTCACTCTGTCCAGATAGAAATGCCAGGCTTCCCAAGTCTTAAGTGTCAGTGCAATAAATTGTTTTGTCTCTACCTCAGTCCATTTTGATTTTGTTAAACTTCTGTTTGAAAGTCACCCTCTTGCACGTCCAGTGGCAAATTCAGACACTTCTCCCACTCTGCTGGCCTCAGTTCCAAGGCGTCCTTGGCTTCTGTATCTAAGACATTGATTGTGGTGTAATGTTGGTATTCACCGGGATTTTTGAAAGTGTCCCATGGGTTCTTGTTTGGTGCTGGGTTTTCCTGTTGGGAAGAGAGAGAAAGAGAATCATTTGTTAGATAAGTAGGACTGCTGCTTGTTGAAGCTTCCAGGAAGTGTGTGTGTGTAACCTTGATCCCATTTATATGATTCAGAAATGATTTGAAATTGTGGCCAGCTGCAGGAAATAGTTTGGTTTGTTTTCTTTCATTGAACAAGTTGATGAACACCTTCTTTAAATTATCCTATAATTTCCCAGCAATCAAAGGGAATGAATAGCATTATAGAAGGCAAAGTAGATGATTTGTTTGGGCTGTTTTGTGAAATGTCAGTGTGGCTATATATTCAGGTAGAAAGGAGTGTTAAGTCAGTGTTAAGTTTAAATATTGCAAATTTGAATATTTGGGCAAAATTTTTGATGGGATAACCAAAATTTGAGGATTTGTAATGGGACACATTATGTAATAATAAAGTCTCCCCCAAAGGCTGTATTTCATAAAGCAACTTTCAATCACTATCTTTGCTTAATTTTCAAGCAATTTTCCTTTGTAGACTATTAATATGCTGTTATCCTTTTCTTTCACAATCTATCAACATCTCCAGGAAAATGCTGCAGGAGTTCAGGGGAGCGTAGAGAGATGGCTTCCTTTTGTGGGAAGCACATAAAACTTTCTGAGAAAAGTGACAATAGGGCTGGCCTAGTAAGATGGGCTGGTTATGGGCTAGTAAGACACGTGTGGATGGTGGCTGAATGTGTTCATACTAAGAACAGAGAATACGGTGATGAGACAACTCTGAGAACAGTGACTTATTTTAGTTGGAGTGAAAAAGAATAGCAAAATAAAACAAGCACTAGGTGAATTGTCAGACTGGTAAGGGGCTTTGTTTTTTTCTTATTTTATATAATTCTTACATCATTTTTCATTTTGGTTATATTTCCCATACAATTCCCACCCCTCTTATTCTGACCCTAATCCAGACAGGTAAGGGGCATTGGATAGCAGGTTACTCAGTTTGAAATTTACTTTGTAGGCAATGGGGGGGGGGGTGAACATGCACAGACACAATAGTGGCCTGACTGCTTCATCATCAAAGGTTCACAGGTATGAATTCTGAATCAAGGTATAGAGTGGATTTACCCATCTGAGACAAGGCCTAAAGGAGCTTTCTATGAATTGTTTCATAGGAAGGTCAATTAGTTCAATTCTGAAAGGATTCAAGGTATGTAAAATTAGTTCATTTGCTTGGAATATAGGGGCTCAATTGTATTTAGAACAGGTATGAGTTATTACCAGTTCATGACCTGAGAGGTTCTATTAGTGCATAACAAGCAATAAGGTTGGCTTTCTTTTCATTTCCTCTGGCGTCCTGTTGCATGCCCAGCTGAAATGTGCCTTTTACCATTGTTCACAAATGTGTGGACATGCTTTCCGTGAGAGGTTCCTGCTTCTTTAGTAGTGAGGGACTACTCAACTCAGCAATCAGAATGGGAAATAGCCTCTAGGGGAGTGAGGCTGGTAGTCGAGGCATAGAGGCCGTAGGCTACTGATCATCCTATATGGTTGAGTGTGAAAAGAGGAGAGGTTACAGACACTGATGGAAAACTAAATTTCTATGGTCCAAATGAAGGACAAACCATAGAACAATTCAAGGATAATTGGGTCAACAGTGAGAGCTACAGTGGCCAGTGAGCTTCAGTGGAAACCTAACTGCTGTGACATTAAAATTCAGTTTAAGTTCCTGAATATATGCAGGATTTTTTTGTTTGTTTTGAACTCAAATACAGAATGGAAGAAATGTAAACTGAAGAGTTTTGATAAAGGCCTAATAAGTTATAAATTGAATATAAATAAACATGTGTGAGGCTTATAGAAATGTTAATTTGGTCTTAAGCTGCCTAAATAGAACTTTGAAAGATGAGACTGCAGAGCCGCCCAGAATATGGCAGCTGCCTGGGCACTCCCATAGTTAATGGGCCTCAGACAGGCTGGCACTTGAGATCATCCTTTCCTCCCTTCACCCACTCTTTTTTTCTTTTCCTTCTTCCAACCAACCAATATTGGTGACAGTGAAAGAGAATATGTATATTATAAAAGAGCAGTGATTTGAGAAGGTACTAGGAAGGAAAGAGATCTCAAAGGTGAATAGTTTGTGAGACACACTCATAGTGAAATAATTTCTTTTGTAATGTGATTTTAAAGGTTGTTCTGCCTGGAAGCAGGGGAATGGACTAAATGATCTTCTGGTTTCTCTTTGATTCCCCAAATTCCACATAATTACCATCATTTGCAATGCTAGGCAGGTGTTGTGAGTTAGTGGCCAGGAAAAAAAGAGTTGAGAGATTTTTTTTTTATAAAAAATGTCTTTCTCCAGCCAATTATGAAATTTTTCATTAGCAATGTGCCACTACAAATTATGTGACTGAATTAAGGATAATGAACTCACTCACATGTTCATTATTAATCAAAACTGAATAGGAAATTTTTTTCTGTTCTGTTCTCAGATATTTAGGAGAATAGTCAAGCAGCAATGACAACTCTATCCTCCCCATTCGAAACCTCTCAAACAGTAAATATTTATAAATCTCTTCTAGAAAAGGCAGGCTGCTGAAGAGATGTGGCATTTAGTAGACTTTCATTTGTCAAAAAACAGATACAGATATCAGCGCCATTAATGATTTAATACCCAGAATGTACAAGAGGAAATTACAATCGTATTACAGCGGTCAACCAGCTGTATCTTTTGCATGGGATTTTCAGATTTGTAAATATTATCCTCTCCTTTTAAAAAAAGGAAGATTTCTTTTCATTTTATTTCAATTTTAGCTTTCAATATTCCAAAATGAGTAGCTAATGTGTTAGGTATGCTCTCGAGGGTACAATTCTCATTTGCTTGCTAACTGAAAATTTGCAGCTTAATATTAGGAAGAATAATAAGAACTACACATAGTCTTCTACATGCCTGGCATTGTGTTGGTGTTAAAAAATAATGCATGATTCCTGATTAAAGGAAAAAAAACAGATTGATAAATACATGAACTATTTAGAGATCAAAATTAAAGCATAGAATAACCTTCATAATCTGTAACATGATAGACATGCAATAATCAACAGCATTTATTTACCGATGACTTACCATGGCCAGCATTACTAGTACAGAAAGGAACAAAAGGAAAACAAAGATACATAAATCAGGAAGCCAGAACTAAGATTCTTAGCACAGATGGGACATCACTAGCTAGAAGGTGATCAAACACCATGTAAATTAGAGGAAGAGAAATATAAACTTGAGCCTTGAACAACACAGATTTGAAATGTACCGGTCCTGTATTCACAGATTCAAGCAACTTTAGACAGTGGTTGTTGAATCTAAGCAAGCAGAACTGATTACTATGGAGACTGGAAGGTACTTACTTGGGCATCCACAGATTTTGGTGTGTGTGTGTGTCCTGAAACCACTCCCTGAACAAATAACGAGGGATTAATTTGGGGTAATCAAAAGGTATATGTGGATGTTTCACTATGATGCAGCAAGTCAGTACCCTAACCCTTGATATTGTTGAAGGTCCAACAATTGTATATGTATGTGTGTATGTGTGTGTATACACACATACATACATACATACATATGTGTATATGTCTGGAGCTGTGTGGCAAAGAAAGACTTCCCTATTTGGAGTAAAGACAAGTGGTGTCAGATAGGCAGTCCCAGAACTCATATTTGAGTCTCACCTTATTGAACTCTTAAGTGTCCTCATGGCTTTTAAAAGTTTTCTAAACATCTAAGGAAATACATGTAATACTGTTTTTTTATAGTCAATTTTAAAGAGAAAATTAAGGCTGAGAAACCTCAATTGGGTGACTTGCTCACGATCAGATAGCATTGGTTGAGTTTTTGATTAGTACTCCTATTTCTGTACTCCCAGTCAAGTGTCCTCACAGATAATTATGTGACCTTTTCTGGATGGTGGTGCCAGCCACACAGTAATGGCAAACTAGCTTGTCATTCGATGATGTCCTTGTTAGGGTTGTAGTAATGTGAGTAAATGAGACGGGAATGGCCACAATCAACAATAAAATTTGGAGACAAAAACTTACCATTCTGGTTTCAGGTAACACACACACACACACGAACTAAATTTCTACTCTGATGATAAAGGGACCAGATGAAGCCAACACATTTTAGATGTATAACTAATTCCAAATATAGCTTATACATGAGAGTATCTGAAATATGAACAAAAATGCTTAAAGATTGTGTTATTCCTGTTTGCTTCTTTGTAGTTATTCCAAAGTACCTTTTGGCAGGGGAGGGAAGGTATTGTTTTTTCCTATGTATGCTATACTTGTGTTCCCAAGACATTTAGGGACTCCTGGAGGGCAAGAATAATAAACTGATGTCACACATCAACTAGCATGGAATCAGGCACAAGTGAATCATGAAGCGGCATACTCACCATACTGCTTGTATTTGGTATATCCCGAAATCTGTCCAAAGTTTGAAATTTCTGATTTAGTTCCTGAAATAATTCCATATGCCTCTTCCTTGTATGCATGACCTTCTGCAAAAGAATAGGATGGCACTCATTTCTAATTTCATTTATGCAGGAAAAAGATGTAATAATCTGTTAGTAAAAAGAATTACTAATAAAGGAAATCAAGTTTGGCAGGAACCTGGAAGTTCCAAAGGATGCTGTAAATGCAAAATGAGTTGCACCAAATGCTTGTCTCATAGTCAGCACTTCTTGAACATGAAGAAATGGCTTTTTACTTCCACTTACAAGATTACCAAAAAGCAGTTTTCCTCTGTGGGTGCATTAAAAATGTAGCAGTCATTTCTGTGTAAGACTTTCATCATTCAAAAGTTAAAGCTGTTTTACAAAAATTGTTAGAATATAAAAAAATGTTAAAAAATTTGGACTTGTAAAGCACTGAGTCCTTCAGTGATTGTCATGGGAAATATTACTTTTTTATGTTTTATTGCTATAAACACTAAAATCCTAGCTGGCTATACTAAAGGGGGAGCAAAATCCCAGGCTCTGCCATTTAAGGCTGACTCAAAGCACTAAAGTGTCTGAAATATATGTGGGATCTAAAATCTTCCACTCTTCATGTGAATAATGATTGCGGTTTGCAGAAGGAAAATTTGACCCATAGGTTTCAGATGTTTGCTTACAAGATGGTCTAGAATCTTAATAATTAGAGTTCAGTGTATAAATTGTGTGGTCAATGAGCTTCAAAAATCAGACACAAATATATTAATGTGTCATCCTTTCTCCCAACTTATTTAGTCATAAATAAAAATGACCTTGGGATCTTTACTATTAAGGAGCATTTAAAAGAGCACTGACAAGGAAGAGTTGGATAATCAATCTGTTGTTTTACTTTTTTTTCCCCAAGTGTTTAGGAGAAAAATCATTCCTCAATTTCAGTTTTTAAAAGTTAAAAATCAAACTATTTAGATGTTTAGGATTTTGCCTTCATGTATGTGGAACATTTTAATAGTATTTTTAGGTATGTACTTCATAATTTACCATTTGCTTACATCAATTGTATAGGTATATTCATGCCTGAGTTACGATCATTTGGTCAACTTTTAATTGCCAAATATTTTCCAAAGTAAGGATTTATTTTGAAAAGGAAATATATATTTTGGAGAAGAGCTATAATGCCTAATTTTCTTCTAAAAAAGTACTTGCATAGAATATTTAATTGAAAATTAAAAAGCAAATGAGAAATGGAAATGCAATCTTTAACATTTTAGAAAGCCTTATTCCTACATTTAATGACACTAAGTGATACCTCTATTTTCATTAACCTACTTTTATATGAGAGAAATCTGCCATTTTCAGTCTTGCCATAATCAAATTATTTTCATCTTTGTTCCTCTTTGTTCTAGGAATTGGCTGTTAAGGAATCAGGTGGTTGAGGATGAGAACATGGCACTATAGCTCATGATGGGGACATGACACATAGCAGGCAATTATAGAGCGATTAACTCCCCATCAGTTTTGGGGAGAGTACAGGAGAGCAGATTTGCAGAATTTACTGAGAAACACTAGGCAAACATAATTTGACTAGCGATGGCTGATGGAGATTTATGAGAGGGAGGATTTGCATAAGCAACTCACTGGAGGGATTTTGAAGATCACATAGCTGGCAAATATAATGCAGTATATTTTCTTTGGTAAAATATTGCCATGCAGTACCAGGTTCTTAGACACTGATTAAAATAGGGATTTGAGTTACAAGGAATACCTTTCTAAGATTACTATAGTTGCCAGAATACAGATTCTGGCTCCATCTTACAAATAGTGTATTTCATAATAATGACTCTTACTATATAGAATTATTTTCTGTTAGAGTACAGTAGGAGCAATATCACACTACTGACATTTCTCTAAGTATATTTCATTCTGTCAGCTAATACATACTTAGGAGCACCATACATTGTACTAAATAATAGTGATAGTGTGCAAACTCTGGTAGAATCTGATAAGGAAAACAAATAGTAGTGTTATGATAGGAAGTGATAGGGGAATCTTAAATATTTTTAAGTTGAAAACAAATCATTCATTCCTACATTTTGTTTTTTCTTTACATCAGAAAATTTCTAGTACATTTTCATTCTTATGCTCAAATTCCCATTGGTCAATGGGATTGCATTTCCCAAAGACAAAGAACTCATTCTCTAATAATTGACACCATTGGTGAAGCTCTAGTTATGTTTTTTTGGGGGGATAGGGCAAATGTGATAATTTTTCTCTGTGCAGTTTCCATTTATCTTTCAACTCATGAGGACTTTGATTTTTTTTTTTTTTTTTTGGTGGCCTATACCTCCATACGTTGTTGATGTCACTGAGGCCCCTATTATACCCTCCCTGAGAGGTTTATCCCATATCCTGTCATCAGAATTTTATAATCATATTCTGACTGAATTGCCAACACCTCCTTCTGACTTTACTGGATTTTATTTTGAGCAGTTGGATTGCTAGGTCATACTCAGAAATATACATATGGTAGATACCTATGTTTCATAATCAAAAAGCATTTTGCAATATTCTACAGTTTCATGAAAGCGATCCCAAATAATAAAGCTCAAGGAACCTGAAATAAATTTGGAAACACATGAAAAATTTGGGGCCTTTCCTACCCGCACATCTTCATGCCAGATAATCACTCTAATTGAAATTACCATCTTGGCATAGCCAGAAATCACCATAGCAATGATGGCCTGTTAGTTCTGATAAAGTACTACTTTAGAGCAGTCAGCACTGCAAATATCGTGATGGGCTCAGTATGATTTTGCATTTATGACTCCTCCTTATTCATAGGCTCAAGTGCATTTTTTATCTTTTATAGTAGGGAAGGCTCCATTGACAAAAAAAGTCAGTACTACAGTGTTTATTGGAGAGTTTATAATCTAGAAATGCAATCGGATAAAACTTAGCTGTGGTTTTACTTTTCATAAGTAATATGTAGTAAGTAACAGTATGGATTTTCTCTGGTTTACTTATCTGAATGCTTTAGTCCTCATGCTTCTGATGAATCTTATTGATCCATTTTAATGACACTTTTTTGGCTCTTTAGTGACCTTAGAGTTTAAATCTTTGTTTTTCTGTGTGTGTGTATGTCTTAAACACTGTTGCCTAAAGAAATTGACTTCTGTGAAAAAATTTAGAACAAAATTTTGAACAAAATATATTCTGATCGGCAATAGCTAGAAAATGCAGTTTTAGTTATAATGTCCATCAAATATTATAGGCATCTTTTGCAATAAATAGAAATACTTCTTGCTTTCTTCCACTCAGGTAATTATCACTCCACATGTTTTGAAGCTGTAGAAGAACACCCAGCTGCACAAAATGAGTTTTTCTGAATAGCTAACTTTATAGGACACCTAGCCTTCATTTTATAGTTTTGTAATTCAAAGGCAGCTATATTTGAAGCCCTTTCATGTCACTTCAGATATTTGAATAAAATTAGGATGTAAACGACTTTATATTGTGAATACTTGCTATATCCCACATGCTATCCTAGGGGAAATGCTTGGGATGTGTCAAATCCAAGAGCTCTGGATCTGGACATACTCATATTCATCACTTTGAAGTTGTGTGGTCTGAGGCACAAAATCCAATACTCTGAGCCTGGGTTTCAGCAGTGGAGTAACTTTTCAGGCTTGTTTTGAAGATTTAAAAACGGATACAAATCACTTATGGGGGAGCACACAGATTAAGAGCCACTTAAGAAATGGTAGTCATTATTATCTTTCTTAATCCTCACAATAACCCCAGGAAGTAGGAGCCATTATCTCACTTTACTGATTAGGAGGCTGAAGCTCAAGAAGCTAAATAAAGCTCCCAAACTCACACAGGTGGTAAGAGAGCGGGGATTCATTCTGAATCCACAGTCAGCTCTCTCTGCACGCTGCTATATTAGATGTTCCCCATAGTTTCAGCAACATCCTCCTTTAGAAAATTCAGATTTGTGATGGTGCCCTGTTGTGATGGAAAAGGAGAAGAAACAATCTAGGTGGGTTAGGTGTTTTCTGTGGTGAGCCTGTGAACTGTGGGTATTGATCACTTTGCAACTAACCCGTAAAACTGCAATCATCTTTTGAAGGATTGTCTCCACTCTTGTCTCTGAACACCTCATGGGCAGTGGCTTATTCATCTTTCTTTCCCTGACACCTCCACATGTTTTGAAGATAGCCATAAGACAGTGTTTGACCTTTAGAAGGTGCTCCTTAAATGTGTATGGTATAAACTGTATGAAGGAGACAGCATATGTATATAGGCCAGGAAAGGTGCCTGCTTAAATGGAAGGTCATTATAAATCCTTTCTTCACTCCTATGCAAGAGTCCTCTCCACACACCGCCTGTCCCTTTTGATCCTATTATGCTCCCTTATTTTTCATATAAGTGGGTTTGTATGAAAACGTGCATGTAGATTGGATCCAAAATGTTTTAAATTTTTCTCTGCTAACTCCAGAAGTGTTCATCAGAGTTGGGATTTAAATCTGAATTACTTTTAGAAATGGAGAGAATTATTACAGAAAGAAAAATCTCCCAATTATGAACATTAGTGTACAGAGTCTACAAATAATGTGCTGATAGGAATTAGAAACCACTTTCCCTGAATTACGTTTTCCATTTTAAGGACTTGACACAGCTATGCTGCCATTGTCCGTTTTTGTTAGTATAAACTTAGTTATTTTTCTTTGCTGCTTTGTGAATACTCTGTGCAGAGTGGGCTGTTGCATACTAGTGTGAAGTGAATGTCAAAACTCATGTTAAGGCGGCAACTGCAGGGGTTAAGGTTGGTTCTTAAAGCCTTATTATGGAAGGGGAATGAAGTCTGTACCTTTCCTGGGCCAGAGTCCCAAGATAGCCATAAGACAGAACCAGCTGACATGACAGTGTCAATGTTCCAAGTCTGTTTCTATTTGAAGAAATATATACCCAGGGCTTAAAAGAAACTGGACAAAAAAATCTTAAACTGAGAGCTATCTATATTTTGTCATCATCACAAAATATATTTTGTCTATATTTTGTCATGAGCCTGACTGCAAACAAATAATTTTGCAATAGTTTAGTAATACAGAAAGGTGGGTATAGACTAGGGCTGCATTATTCAAATGTACTCAAAGGGTGCTAATTGCCTAACAGAGGGCACTTACCCTAGGGGTGACAGACAAAGCAGGTAAGAACTTCTTATGCCCAAGAAATGTCATTGAAATCATGTGCCTTTTAGAAACTGATATAATTTTTAGTTTCTCCTTTACAGGTTTGCTATGCTCAATACTAGGAAAATTTAAACTACCTGCCTAATATTTCTAATTTAATGTCATGATTTTTAAAGTGTTAACACATAGCCATCCTAACTAGGTATCTTCATTTCTCTGGGTTTGGTTGGAACAATTAGAAACCCAGCCTGGACTTGTAGGGTCTTTTTTTCCTGCTCCTCTCCTCTTTAACCACCTGTTCAGTAAGGGCCAAATTCCATAGACCTCAACTCTGCAGTATCCCTTTATTCCTTGTCCTATTGCCTCCAGAAATGGAAACATTACTTCTTCCCTGAACCAGTCACTTCCTAATTTGCATTTCAACTACTGCCTTCAACTTTCTACACTCTTTTCTTCCTACTACTACTATCGTTCATCATTCTTTCTGAAGCTCACATCACAGGAAACGATTCTGCTCTAATAAACAAAAAAATACAGCAGAAGAGGTTTAGCAGCTTTTAGTAACAAATTTAGATAAACATGTATCTGCTGGTGTGTAAGTCCTTCACCATGTTTCCGAATTATCTGCTTTGTCTTGTTTTCTCCCATGTTTTAGTGGATTTCAACTTCTTCAGCATGCCACACTTCAGTCAACCTCTGCACTTTTTCCTTGCTTGGAATTTCTACCTGCCATTTACCTCCTTGAGTTATATATGACATAAATAATTTTAAATTCCCATGTGACTACCTTTGAGGTAATACCTCTGAGTGATGTGTTTTGTATACTGGTCTCTGCCCTGACACAGACTGTTTGAAAACTTCCTATTAAAACAAACTGGATTGAAAAATTCTATTTTTCGAGAAACACACATCACATGTGTGTTAAAAAACAGTTCTCTACATGCACCTGGGAATGCAAATCCAATAAGGAGTTTGGTGGCAGAACTAGGACTATCACTATAGTGTTAGCTGTATACTTGTCAGAAAGTAAGAATCAGTATTTGTCGTGTATACTTTGTCTAGTAATTTAAATTGGTGTTTTAGGACTAGTCAACCCTTTGCTCAATTTATTCCAGGAATGCAATGCTGTATTGCATTTGGTTACATAAAAGGGCTTTTTGCCAGCTATAACACTAGCCACAGAGATTAATGGATCTGAGTTTTGTCATCATGTATGGACACTGTGAAGTGTGTGAGGACTGAAGGGAAGATGGTTTTAGGATCTAGGAGGCAATGTTTGTTAGTGATAAATTGCCTAAACTGACCATCATTAGTGGCTGGGGGTGGAGGGTACTATCAAACATTTGTTATGAGCAAATTTAACATCCAACCTGAAGTAACAGAGGGAGGGGACAATTTTGACTTGTCCTCAAGGACCCACCCACAAAGTACCAATAGATTGGATTAAAATTCATCAGCACTTAACTCTGGCAACAATCTTTCAGAAAAACCTATGAAATAACTGTAGTTGTCCATAGATTGAAGGGAATAGTACTAATTGTGAAGAAAAAGCCTAACTTCAAATTTTTTCCATCAAAAATTTTGATAGCTGTCACAATCATGCAATAATTGCAGTACTTAGAGTGAAAGAATATGTCCAGAGTTGCTGTGTTGTAAATTTCTTTCCATTTATGAGCATGGCTATATGTTAGAACTTTAAGCACAGGAAGAAATATCAGTTTAAATAATCTGCCAGTTGCCATAAAGAATATACAAAAAGATTAGGTATCTTTACAATGCTTGTGATGACCTAACTTTGCTGGATTATACTATTGGTTTTTTGTTTGTTTGTTTTACTGATATGATTTGTGACTGATGCCTAGGGGGTTGATTTATACTTTGTTTCCTTTGTACTAACATAACTTACTGTTTCCAGGGCTACACATACACACCTGTGTACTCATACACTCATAGTGTGAGCCTCTATTTTTGGCTACCTAAAAAATTAATAGAAAAAACCCTAAAATATCTTCCCTCAAAAGGTACTAAAGAAAGTAAAGAATGCTGAATATTTTCCCTTTGAATCTTGGCAATTTTACCTTAAAATTTGAGGACATAATGGACATGCCAGGTTGTTAGAATTGAGCTACATCAGTACTATAATTTGCCATATGATCACTAAAGCCAGATTTTTATCATGACTTTGTATCTTGTATGACTACTAAAAAAAGATCGATTCTCCTAATGAAGGTCAAACTACACCTTGTTCACCATTGCAGTAGATAAAACCAATACTCTCACTTTTGATACCTGATATACATGCTGAGGTACAACATCCATCTATATAAGTAAGATGACTGAATTCTGTTACTATGTCCTGGAAGGATTCCAAAATTTTAGGAATATCAGCTAAGAGTATTGAATTCTATGTAAGTATCACAACAGTATAAATATGCTAGAAAAATTGATAATGTGTTCCATCCAATTATGTCAGCAGACTATGAATCATATCCAATTATCAAGATGTATAAGTGCATTTTATGTGATGCTCAAACATCATTAATTTTGTGCTTAGCATAAGTTTCTCAAATGGTATGATTTCAGTAATTTCTTAGCATCAATATTACAACATCAATATAAATTCAATGTAAATTGGAAAATGAACATTTTCATCTTGTTTATATCTGCAAAAAGACATTTACTAAACACAAGAACATATTGAGCCAACACTTGCTATTGGAAAAAAGGATTCTGGATTGTCCCACAGAGAACCTAAATAACAGGATTACAAGGCAAGTCCCCGAGAAAGTCTAGTTAACCAGCCAAAGCATCCTCACAGTCTCATTAATTATTTTAATATATCTTAATATGGAAAATCAAGAAAGCAACTTTTCCATCTCTCCTAAAAAGTAAATTGACAATGTTCAGCCCTATCAATTGCCCAGTTAGCATTTATAGAGTTAATTCCTTTTTTGTCTGGAAAATTTCAGTTTAACATACATTAATTAGACCACAAACCTTTTCTTCCCTATAACTAATTATTTATATAGTATGGATTTAAATGTTTAACAGCTCATTTAATTAAAGGAATATCCCTACTTGGCTGCACAGAGTAATATGTTTATGTAATTATGTATCAATTTAGAAATCAAACAATTAAAATTTAAAAATATCGAAACTTACCTCAAAGTCTAAGTCTGAATATCGTGATTTTCTTCTCTGTTAGATATTTTTTTAAAAAGAAAAACAAATAGTCATATTTAGTCATTCAGATAAAATGAAAATAATTATATTCAATAATTTTGCTTCTTTGCATTATAAATATGTGAAAACTTTTATGTTTTCAAACTATTTCATCCACATTCCATTTTCACTTTGAACTTCCTTTAAAGTTTAAGAATAGAAAAATTATAGCATATTTCTCATCTTGACCTCTTAACTAAGGACAAATTTTCCCTATGAAAATACACATAAAAATGTCAGTCTTAGAGGACACTTCAGGTCTACTGGAGCAATACTTTATAGGTACAAAGGATTAAAAGCTGTGTAGGAAAAATCATCTAGCCACCTCAAGACTTCCCACCAACCAATTCTCTGTATCAAACCCTCTAAGTCTCATCTGCAATTTTCTCAGTATTGGAAATTCCTCCATGACGGGGAAGTCCTTCTAATTGCTAGTTCTTAAGAACAGATGTATTCTAATTTAGTGAGACAATGAACAAACCGTCCACACCCCAGCAAACATAGATACAGATATAAATATCTCAGTGTTGCTCTATGGCTATGACTCTATTAAACAGTTACTGAGTCTAGTTACAGATAAATATGCATTAATAAGTAATTAGGTAGTAGTTCTGAAAAAACTAGGAAATTATCAGAAATAAAAAATTAGGAAATATGATTAAATGGAAATTAGTGTAATGATGTACTAATGTAGGACCAACATCAGCTCCAAAAGTTATCAATTTCTTGGAACAATTATGATTGCAGGAGATACCTGTTATCTGTGGAAAGAGTCCTTTCAAATTTTAGAGAACAAAGCATGTTTACAATATAGATTTTTTTTCCACTAGGAGGGAAAAGGAATGAAACACTGGGAACAATGTAAAATTTAGGCAGTTGGAAATCTACGTAATCCTTTGGCTAACCTTCTCTTTTATCTTTTCCCTTTGCTCCTATCTCAATACCTAAAATCTCAAATTCAGTAACCGACCAGGGGGTCATACCCAAGATAGATGGTGGATTCTTCTAACTGCTGAACATTAGCAGATATAGTATGTAGTAGCTTATTGAAAAATAAGACAATTTGTGTAGTTAGAATTAAAATTGTTACTAGAGAAAGAGAAACTTTTAGTGAACACATCTAAAGTATGCTTCATTCGACAGAGGTAGATAGATGAAAAGAAAGCTTATTAGTCCTGAAATAGTTTGATTTTTGTAATGCTGCTTAAGACTGAGTATCCAGTCCTGAAGTATGCTGCAGGTGAGTGTAGAGAAGGAATGATTGTATTAAATGGTAGCTCGCCATGTCCATCTCACTTTGCTCCTCTGCCAGCCTTCTACTAGCCCTGGTGACATCCAGGAAGGGGAAAAGCAGGTGGGAAGGAATTTAACACAGCCTTCCTTTGCCATCTCCCCGTGCTGTATGACAATCAGGCTCCAACATACTGCATCAGGCTTTGCTGCAATATGCTAGACTAAATGTCAGAGTTTCCATTCTGCTCTTGAACGCTTTGCCTTCTTGGCACTGTGACTCAGCAGGACATTTTTGTAAGTATACATTAAGCAAAATTCTTTCCTAATACAGCAAAATGCAAGCATGGAAACACTTAGTTTTAAGCAATTATTATAGAACATTAGTCATAGCTTTGTGTTCCATTTGAAAATTAGATGGTGAAATCTTCTAAAAAAAGGTTCAGTGAGCTAGCAGAGTAAGAGGCCCAACTGCTGCTCATGGTGTTGTCAAAGGTCCTATCAGTCTTGTGTTAGTGTGTGGATGCAAAACTGTGTTGCCTCAGAACTGGAAATGGACACATGTTGCTAACTGCTCCCTACTTTAGGAGCAGGAAACTAGAACACCACCAGAGATGGATTCTGCCTCAAAGAACAGGTGTCACCAATGTTGACATAGATAGAGATTTCTCCCTCTATTTAATTCTAACAAAAAAGTATAGCGGATTAGAAGTTTTAAGGGATTAGACAAAGTAGTGAGAAACTGAAGCAAACAGATTTCAATCAAAACAACCTAATGATGGGGACGGGGGTGGTCAGAGGGAATTAACGAAGTGAAGACATAAAAATTACAGAGTGGGGGAAAAACATGGCACAAGGAAGTGAAAATAGTGTAGTATTACTCATATCCCCACAATACTGACCAAGCATTCCCACATTTTATATAAAGTGCTTTCACATTTGAACATGCTAGGTGTATAGTTAGTCTATGAGACTGTCAGAAAAGCATTACTTAGTATCCCTACTTATGAGTAACGAAGAACGGGGAGTTAGAATAACTTATCTACTTCACCTGGGTGGTAAGTAAATAAGCTGGAAATCACACTAAGGTCCTCTGATTCCAAACCTGCTTTTTCTCTACTCTCATGCTAACTGCTCAGTGGTAATATTTTATAACCAAGAAGCCTGAGATATTTTGCTTACTGTTACTAGAACTCAGCAAGAATAACATGCATATAGCAAGGGTAAGTAGGTTAACATTTACTTGTCAATTATATTTTAAAGGAGTAAAACCATCAGTGCATTATTCATTTCAGAGCTAAATCTGATGGCAATATACAATACTTTGTTTTGAGTAAAACAACTTAAAACAGAATAGTTGGTGCGCACTGATACAATAACATAGCAGATTTCTCCATCTCTATAGTGTGAGGTCCCCATTGCAATATCTAGTTTATCTTGAAGAAGTTTCTGGCATTGAGACATTTGTGGTATAATGGAGGAACCAAAATGTTGAATTCTGTTAGCACTTCCTCATGAAAACACTCATCCCTGTCTCCCCCCTTAGTAAACATGCAGTTGATCGGGAAGTCTTTTAAAACATTAGAAGTTTATGGAAACCATAACTGACTTACATGTTTATTCAACATGTCTCCGGGATCTCAGTGTAAAGATTGTAAATGGTTAGAAAATAATGGTTATATGTTTAAAAAAAAATGATACAACCAAGAAAACTGATCAAATCATATGTCTGTTATGTGGCCTCAATTTCCCAAATAACTTACTATAAATCATCCTTTTGTCACAATAAGTGATATTTTTTTCCATATTGTTTTTCTCCTCTAATTTCCCAACTTGGACTCTGACCTCAGCATTCCATTAAAACTCCTGTCTAGCTCTCTGATGAGCTCCGTCTGTTCAATTGCGAAGGTCAATTTTCTGTCCTCCTCTTACAATATCTCAGAAGCTTTTGAAAGTTAATAATTTCCTCATTAAAAACACTTATCTCTAGGTTGTTCCTTCCCCCTCCCTCTTATTTGCGGTAGTTCACTCTCATTTATCTTCCTTCTAATGTTGAGTTTTTGAGTTTCCTTTTTTTCCTATTCTCTCCTAGGGGGACATAATTAATTCTCATAGTTTTAAATATCACCTTTTCAAATTCCAAACACTCCTTCCTCATCAAAGAAAATGTTGGACACAGAGTTGGTCAAGACACCCTTCATTCCTTCCTGGCCCTCATCTTGCTCAACAAATCCACCAGTAAGTGCTGTCTGTTCTTCTGAAATACATCTTGATATTCTCTATCTCCACTTTCACTTCTGCAGTCACGGCATTCCCGTCCCTCCTCTGGAATACATCAACCTACTTCTAACTGTCCTCCAGCTTCACCTCCTCTTGTCCTACGTCTGTGTCCTAATCTTTTTTAACTTGAAACATCAAGAGGGAGGGATGGGAAAATGTTCATGACAAACTTTTGCTTAACCTTGCTTACATTTCATCATTTTACAAAAGTGAGTAATCTGGTCTCTTCTACCTGTTCCAACTTCATGTTAAGGAGCTTGCCCTTTGCTACTTAGGTCTTCTAATCCTATCAGAATATTGGAAACTCTTTCCTACCTTAGGACTTGGCAG
The DNA here is from genome assembly GCF_014898055.3 of Talpa occidentalis. Classification (NCBI taxonomy): domain Eukaryota; kingdom Metazoa; phylum Chordata; class Mammalia; order Eulipotyphla; family Talpidae; genus Talpa; species Talpa occidentalis. The sequence continues at coordinate 81,976,821 of NW_023602073.1, read as the reverse complement.
TTGTAGATTCTTTTGCTTGAAACGTCTTCTCACCCTCCAGCTCCTCTTTTTAACTTACTTTAGAAGGCTTCTCAGACAGATCACCTTATGTACAGAAGTCTCTCTCTCATGTTTCAAGAGTATTTCTGAGCATGACACACCATTTCAGTCATTTGTTAGAGGCTAATTTTCTGTCTGTAGGATTTATTTACTATGGTGCAGGGTTCAAATTTGTCTTAATTCTGTTTCTCCAGTATTTAGCACAGGGCCTAGCACAATATTATTACAAATGAATGGAGGTGCTGCACTATGGCAGCTAAACAAATCTAAAATAATGTGACTTGGTTTTTCTGTTGTTTTTCTCAGGAATAATTTGGGAGAATTTGCATAAGCAAGTGGACAAAACACCCAAAGGAAACCAGTGTGAATGGCTCAATTGACAATCAAGAGGATCAAGAGAATTTACAGCGAAGCAGGCTTATCGTAATAGAGGGAAGAATTCTTTAGGATGATGTAAGGGTAAGAACATGCACTGTGGTGTGAATGTCTTAGAGGAACACTTAGCCAGTACATGCACAGAGATGTCTCTCCATATCTGTGTCTTGGAGCACGATGAATCATTTCTCAAAGGAAATACTTCATTGTTTATGTCACTGCAAATTAAACCGGACAAGGCACTAGAAGATTCACAGAGAAATAAATTCCACAGACTAGTAAATGGCAGTATGACTGCCATTAAAAGTTTCTATTGCAGAGTGAGCAATGAACCACTCAAGGATAAAGCTTTCATACCAAATTGGTTCAAAATATATGTGGAAATGAAACCTTTGAATAATTAATTTTGAAAAATAACTTCTATTTGAGCTAATTTCATTTGTATGCCTACACAAAAGACAAAATTCCCTAATCTAGGAGAAGACACAAAAAGCCAAGCAGGGCAAGGCTTCCTTTCAACACAGCTCCGTGAGAAAAAAAAAATGTAAAGGAAAAAGATGCTTCTGCACTATGGTCAGTTCTATAATGGGTTCTATTAGTGACAGAGTCTCCCAGTTCTCAAGTGAGGCCATAAAATTTTGTCTAATATCCTGAATATTGATTTAGTACAACATTAAAGCTTCTTCAGACATTCAAGATAGAATGGTAATGAAATAACACAACCTTACCTCTGAAGTGCTCCTTGCAATTTCAAAGGGTTTTCACATACATTATCTAATTTGAACCTCACAGTAGTTATAAGAGAGGCACCCATGATGTGACATTGTAGCTAAAATGTTTTACCTTTTGAAACCATTATGCAGAGAGCTCAATAATTCATGTTCAGAAGAAAACTGGTATGTAGCCTAGAGTGGTGTCTCCTACCCATTCATAAATTGAAGGAGACATATTTGGTTTTGAAAAAGTAATTTTGTAATCTATGATATCATTGTAGATAAGTTATTAAAGATCTTCATTCATTATAAGAAGAAAATTAAGGTTGTATTTGAGCAATGTGTTTCACAACAATTCAAGTGACAGAGGGCCCGAGAAGCCACAAAAGGGACCATGAAGTAACCCAAAGATTGGCAAGAGAAGACACAACTTTCCCCCTAAGTGGAATGGACAGGGAGATGGCAGAGACCTACACATGGAGGCAAAGGCACCTGGAAGGATCTGGAAGCACAGCTAAAGATGCAAGGGGGAAATTTTTCACCTAGGCGGAAGCCAATGACACAGAAACCTGTATCAACTCTGAGTGACACAGGGGCCCATGTGCCAAATAAGCTCAGGACATCCACACAAGTTGGGGAGATGGTTGAGTGAGGAAACACTATTTAGAACTATTAGCTACAAGCTATTGAATACCAATATCCAAAACAAATACTGCCCCTTCATATAATATAAATAGCACCACAATCCAGTAAACAGTATTTCATAGTCCTCAGTGGCTTGAGAACAACTGGCTCCAAAGCACCCAGGGGTTTTTTGCTCCACATATGTACCATGCACTCTATGTTTTGCTCATTAATTGAAGGTGAATGCCTAAAATGCTGATGACCATTTCATTCTTTTTACTTAGCCTTAAGCATAGTTATTAGAGGATATTTAGGATTTGTGAAAAAGTGTAACATATTAATATTGCAATCATTCCATAATTGTGGAAATTGAATCTAAAATTTTCAGAATTGCTTCACAAGTTCATTCTGGGAATGGATATAAACATTGAAAGTTGGAAGATAACACATTATAAGATAGAAGGTAATATTAGGGAGAAAGTCTGGATAGGCTTGTATGCCAAGAAACTTCATGCATTTATTAAAGTGTTTTATACTCAGTAATTGGGGGTTAGCTGAACAGACTCCCCTGGAGGTTGGAGCCTTTTCTGCTGGCACTGCTACTGGGGTTTAGGGAGCCTCCCTCTTTCTTTGTTGCCTCCTGCTTATTTGAATAAATACTTCCACCCACTCACCCACTCTTTGTCTTTCTTTTTTGCTCCCTCAACTTTTCTTCGCCTGCACTTTTCCTCATGAATACTGTGTTCTGTGCTACAACTGGTAGCTTTTACCTTCTTGTCTTTCTTCCACCCACCACATCCCACCTTGGCAATTTGTGAACACCCGCTCCTGCTGGAAGAATCTTCCTGAATTAATATGAACATCTTTTTCATTACAGCCTTGAAAGGATCACGGGGCACCAGGCCACCCTCTGCTGCCCTGACTTCACAGATGGATGTTCCTGTGACCATCGTCTCCCTTCTTATTCAGAAGGGAAGAAGACTCAGACTGTACCAAGGGTAAGGACTCACACATTCACTTCCTGTCCTCTTCACATTGTCTTGTAGGATTCAAGACTTGTCTACCGGTGATCCCTACTCTCCATGGAGATCTCCACCATCTTTCCTCTTTTACCCTATTGTCCGAGCATCTTCTTTCCCACTGGTTGAACCTGCAGACATAGGCTAACAGAGCTGACAACTTAATGCTTCACAATGTGTCACTCTGCTCATAAAGTCACACCACCGACCTTATATGGGCCACAGACCTATTCCCCAAATTTTAGTTAAATGCCCCTATACTTTATCCCTTCCATATCTTATTTGCCATAAGGCCAAGTGTCTGTCTTGGGTTAAAATGAACTTTAGAGTTACTGTCATGCATATGTTCAGACACATCACTGCCTTGTCTTGTCAGCATAACGTTGATCAGGACACAAAGATTCTGTTCCTAGATTTGCTATGCATTGCTCTACAACCTTGAGAAGATAAATGACTTTACTTTGAGGATTATAACAACTTATCCATTGCACAGAGGCGTTGTGAAGATTAATTAATTCACGTTTTTAAGGTGATTTGAGGATCTGCTAATGAAAGATGCTATATAAATGCTAATTTTTATTATTCATTCCCACAGCTATATATTCTCTTTCAGCTATCTCATAAAAATGGTTACTCTAAGCAATTATTAACTATTAAACTCTTTTAAAGAATGAAAAGGAGAAAGTGAATTTTCATTCTGAATACTGAATTTTCTTCCTTTTCAAGATCTAAGCCTTGTGATCTCTAAGTCATTTAAATGCAGATCTTCTGGCTGACTCACCATTATATATGATGCCTATACTTAATAAGGATATGAAGATTTGCAAAAATTACAAATTGAACAAAGTAGCACTTAGAAATACAGTCTATTGTTCAAGCAACATCTATAACAACAACCCAGCAGGTTTTTAGGCTTTTAGATGTAAAGCAGCTTTATAACAAGCAAAATATTTTAATGTAATTCTATTGTAAGCCCTTTAGCACATTTTAGTCATTTTATAACAAGACTCCATTTGGTCATTATGATTGCTTATGATGTTATGCTATTCATACTCACTGAAAATAATTTTAAAAACTTTATGCTAAATCACAAAACATGTAGTTTGTGCTTATGCATTATTATTATAGTAGAACTGCTAGTTTTGGGGACATGCAAGTTAGAAATATAGAAACAGTAGCTACTCTTTTGTGTAAAGGGATTGTCTAGAGGAAGCTTTAGGCATTATGGAATGACCTTGGCCTCACTGTTCCTCTAGCTTTGCTCCTGACGATTATTCTCCTTAGAAACCCTATTTTGTTTAACATTGATTAAGAATTTATCTATATTTTCATTTTGGTCTAAAATATCCTTTTATCCAATTGAGAAAAATCTCAAAATTATACCATTCATCAAGTTACGCTACCCTTGAAGGATCTTTCTTCATTTTGGCCCAGTGGAAGGCATGATTTTGAGGGGAGAAGAGAGGGACAATTGCCTCTGCACATTTTTGGACAACAGAACAATTAGCTTACTTCTGATGGCAAAAGCAGGCAACCAATTCTCTTTTGAAATCTATTAAACAAGAGATATGTGTGTACTGCATTACAGTACACTGTGTTTACAACAAAATTTTAAGGTAGAAGATGCAAAAGTCACATATAAGAGGATATATGAAGACATTACTTAAGTAAGATCTAAGGAGTATAGAGTAAAATATTAATGATATTGACAGCTATAGCCTACTTCAACTCATGGGTAGAAAAGAAGCTGAGTGGAGGAGTTTGCTTTTTCACCAAAGTCGGGGGGTTGGACCTCAGGGACCTGACTGTTAGCTGCTTAATTTACAATTTAGTCTAAAAATTTTAGCAGTCATCATTGTGTAAACTCTAAAAGTAAAATAACGCTGAACGATAGTGATCTAACATGATGTTAGCATTTATAACTTTCAAATTTTTTATTTTTAGTAACTGACCCTTAAAAAAATCTTGATGTGTGTGTAATCCCATCCAAAAGTTATTTTACCCATCAGAAGGCAAGAAATAACAGAAGGATCTTCTTTTTTAAAAAATGAGTGACTTTAGAAAGGGCATTCTGATGTATTACTGGAAAAAAACATATCCAGAGTCTTAGTTCAACATACTTAAAGTTCTTGAAACTAATGTGACTCTTCTACCCCAACTGAATGTCATATGAATCTATCTCTTCCTCTCTCTATATATATGTATCTTCAAACATCAAGGAAAGGATTGTTCAATTGCTTACCTCTAAAGAACTCATTGATATCGTTGATCCAGTTTCACTTCTTGATAGTCCTGCATTATCATCCAACTCAGAGGCCATGAAATTTTTCACAGCTGTACGAGGCTCAAAGGGCAAACTCTGCATGTGTTCCTGGGGTGTGAGATGTTGATCTAAGTTCATATTGAACTGGTCCATTACAGGGGGATTCATGTTGAATTCAGGATTCACTTTGTAGTGCAATAGCCTTTCATGTGGCAAGGTATCCATGCCAATATTCATTTTGCTTTCTTCTTTCATTGATGGTTGGGTATTTACAGAGCTTCTGGGCATCACAATATAGTCACTTTCCATCATTCTTTCTTGAGGATGGACTATGTCCATATCGGCCCCTCTCAAATTGTCATCCGTACATAAGTACACAGTTCTCCGTAATTCACTGTTCTCTTTTTTCAAACATTGATTGCCCAGCTCATTCATACTCATGGGCATGTGCAGACCAGTGGGTTGCTGGATAATGACTTTGGAAATGACGTTTCCAGGCAATGTTGAGTAGCTTAATCCTTCAGGGTTTGTACCTTTCTCCTCTTCATCATCATTTAGAGAAATCCTAGAGAGTGTTCCTGTTATCGTTGCTGCTCGGCAAGGACCAATATCCTTATGAAGAACTGTGAATTAGAATTGAAAGTTAATGTGTGTGTATTTTTATAATTGTAATGTCTCCTTAATAAAACATTTTTTTAAATTATAAATCTACTTTTATGTACATGGTCCAGATAATCTACTGATTCTGAGCTACTCTCATAGATCTGAGGTAACCCACAGCTAAAAAATATCTGCAGATGGACTAATAGACTCTGAAAAAAATCTCAGTGTCCTCTCCTTATTTTGCATAACTTTTCTGGGAAAAAAGCAGAATACCAAAAATGTTTTATCCCAAAAATCTATGGCAAAGGTTTTATAAATTGAGATATTCATACTATTTTAACTGTTTCTTAAAGGTTTTTCCCCTAAGGTATTCTAAGTTCTGTTCATTAAAATGCTTTCTGGAAAAGGTAATCAATGAAAATTTCATCCTACTGCATCAGAAATCCTTTCAAAAATTATGCATGTTGAAAATTAATGAGCATTTATCTATGAAGTCCATATGGTCAAGGTAGATATGGGGTCAAATTATTTATCATCTTCAGTTCTTCACAGGAGAAGAAAGAACATTTTTTAAAAAGATCAATGCATTTGCTGGAATGCCCTTGAGGAGATATTAAAATTGCCAATGGACTATAAGCAAAAAAAAAAAAAAAGTTTCTGAAACCTTCATTTCATTTTAGGCCTGGAAAATGACTTGGAACAAATTGAGGAAGCAAAATGAAAACATAAACCAAAACAATTAGCATGAGTTCAGATTCCTTTTAACTTTTTTTTTTTTTGGGGGGGGGACTCTAAATAAATGAAGTAATGTTCTATGAGAATTTGAAGCATGCTTAGTTGTGAACAACTGTCAGTTTTGCTATAAAAAAATGAAATTCTAAAAAAATATTCTTGGTAATTTTGATATTGAAACCACAGTGAAGAGCACCACATCCAACCTGGCTAGCCCTGTGCACTGAATGCTGCCCAACCTAGAAAGCAGAGCAAGTGGCATTTAAAATTTCACTGGACATAGATAATTGTAAAATGTATGGTTTACTGTCTCCTCAGCTTAAAAATGTTATTCCCTCTGAAAATATATCAGTAATGAATTGCGTTTGCCAGGAACAATTTATGTGAAAACATAAAAGGACAGGTATGGTAAATTAATAAATTTCATGATATTCTAAATAAAATGCTTTAAAAATACCTTTCAGTGAAGAATACCTTTAAACCTTAACTATACATTTTTCTAAAATTTATAGCAGTTAAAGGAGAGTTATGGGAACTTACAATATTGCTTTAAGGACATATAATTTAACATTTATCAATATATTGTAAACTGTAACGCAATTCTTGGTACGGAATACTGTTTCTTAGTCCACATTTGTGCAAGATAAATTCAGTTTTACACAAATATAGTGTGGTTTGCAGTTATAGCCAGCACATTTTTATCAAATGGTACACTATACTAAAAATTTGTATATCTTAAATATTTGAGGGAAGAATGCTACTTAATTGTGTTTACTTTATAGTGGAGACATACCTGCCTTTGGACTTGCTTAATAGGCTATCTAAATTTTGAATGCACAATATGAACAAATCTATACCACCTACACACACAAAGATGTTGTTGAAATGATGGGACTTTTGAGAGAAATTAATCAAGTTGTGAAAGCAAAATTTGCAAACAAACAAAACTAAAGCACCTGAATATTTTGCATAATGAGATATATACTTAACCCTTTGGGGAAGTGAATTTCAACAAAACTTAGAGAAAAGATTTTTCAGATAATGAATTGAGGCCTTAAAATTATACCTCAAAATGGAAAGAAATCTCTAGAAAAACTCAAGCTCCCTTGAGTTCAGCTAAAAAGGGCACACAAACAAAATATTTGAAAAGAATTTTTTTCTAATAAAAAATAGAACTGGACTGTTAGGAATACTAATGAAATTTAGGGACAATGGGTAATTTAACACAAGAGACAAGATTAATACTGAAAGACCACAGCTTGTGGAGGAGGATGGTCTAATACAGTGGTCTTCCAAATTTAGCATGCATCAGAATGTCATAGATGGCTTCTAGAAACTGATTACTTAGGCAACCCCAGTTTCTGACCCAGTTGGTCTCAAGTAGGGTCTGCCAGTGGTCATTTCTAACAAGTTCTCAGGTGGTGCTTACACTTCTGGTTTAGGGATTGCACATTGATAACTGAGTTTAATGTTAACAGCGGTTAAAGAGAAAACACTCTGCTCCTATTTTGCTTTCTATCAAGGAGAAGAGTGAAGATACACTAAAGTAGGCTGAAAAGAAATTAAATTGAAGGTAGGAAAATAGGAATGAAATGAACAATTAGTTATTTTAAATAAATCCTGATTTTTCAGATCCATACAAATCACATCACACTGTAGAGCACAGACGTGGATTCCTCACACTCTACACAGGCCCACTGTGGGTTGCCAGGTCATGAACATCTACTATTCTGTTATGACCATATACTCCATAGAGTATGTTTACTAAATTCAGGGGTATGAAATTAATCTCTCATTTTCTTGTGACTCTGATAAGAACTGTGATCTCAGACTCTGAAATGGTTAAATGATTAATGGTTAGGAGTTGAATGTGACAATTACACTTAAAGGAAGTCTGCATGGGGTGGATGATGGGTGTCTTACTGAGCACAGTGGAGTTTAATCCTCAGTCTTCTCATTCCCCATTCAACTACTTTATTGATGGTTTGAATGAAGATTTAGAAGGTATTCTTATCAAATTTCCAATGGCCAAACAATTTCTGTGCATAGAATGCTAACCAGTAAGATAATAGTAAACAGAGTCCAAGGAGAGAAAAGTGCAAAAGTCCTGAAAGTTTTATATAATCTTAGACTGGAAAAGCCCCGAAAGCTGCTACAAAAAGTCTTGGGAATTTCAAATGACAAAAGTATTGCAGCAGTTGCTATGATGCAAAAGTAGATAGCATTAATATAAGGAAGGCACCAACTGTGATAAATGCTGGATAAGTATATATACATTTGGATCCATAATTTAAAATTATGCACACATTAGAGGCTACCTAAGGCACACGCTGGCCTGGAAATATTCTGTGAGGAATGAATGAGAAACATAATTTGTTTCATCTGGAGAAAAAAAAGACTTGGATTGGGCTAATACTTGCTTCAAATATCTGGCTATTTTGATGAAGGAAAGATCTGTTCTAGAAGGCAACACTATTATCAATGAGTAAAAGGCAAAATAAGGTATATTTTTGTCGCAGAATTACCCACAAAATAAAATGTGCGATTTCCTTTAAAACACTGGATTTATCTGTCCTAGTGATACTGAGCCACAGGCTGGAGAACAACCCGGAGGAGCACTGTCAGGGTGTGCTGCATGGGTTTCCCTGATCCCCTTCAACAGCAGCAAAAATACACATACTGGTACTTCATGCTTACAACAACCCATATTCCATATATGATGAAGCTAAGGCACAGAGACTAAAGTGACTGGCCTTCCACCCTGCTGCAACCTGCAATTGGTGAGGTGGGAGTCATGTCTTTAGGTCAATGCCTGTCTGCTATCAGGGTGCTCCTGATTGACCTTTCTTTTTCATTCTTCATCCTCCCAGCCCCTTCCCTCCCCCACATTCTGCTATTATATTTGAAGATTATATTAATTTCCCATTTGAAGATTATATTAATTTCTCCACATTAATAGTAGTGTGTAAACCACAGCATTTTTCTTGAAATAAAAATGCATAAAAATGATTTACCCTCCCTGATAATATTTTCAAATCCAAATATTCTTACCTGATCGACAAGCAATGTCTACATCCTTTTCAAAGTCTGTCTGTAACAGGAAATAATAAATCATAGGACCATCATTTCATGAAATCTCAAATGACCTACTAACCAGATTATCTAAAGTTTATAGATTTCTGAGTAGGCAGTACCAGATTATTGGTTTGTGCAAAGTCAGTTTCTCAAGAAATAAATTGTTTTCAAAGATATTTTCTAGAGAACACATGTTGGGTGAAGTCAATGGAAACATGGCATACAATTTTAATAAGGCAACACATTACCCACTGTCAGTCAGGATACACACATAAAAGGATGGAATGTTAAAGCAATTCCTTAAGCAATAATATAAAGCTTAGAAATAATTACTATGTATGTGGAAATAAATGTCCTGGTTAATTTCAATTTTTTAAGCATTCACTTTGTATATGTTTATAATGTAACAGTTTTGTCAAACCCTGAACAGCCAAATTAGACACTTCTAATGTCACATTTTCACTCAAATGTGATCAAATTTTTAAGTTTAAGAGTAAGAGTAAAGTGAATGATTAAACAATAATAATCTTGTATAGAATCTGCTAGTTTTGTTCCAACCTCATTTTCCTCAAATTTCTTTTGCACATTTACTTTCTTAGCAACTTTCAAATAAATAACACAGTTATAGTCACAATGCTGCACATTACACCATCACAACTTATTTTTATAACTAGAAGCCTGTACTTTTCACTATATTGTGCCCATGCTTTTATTTTAAAGACATTAATTTTTTTAAATTTTTTTTAAAGTTTTTTTTTTTTTTTAAGATTGATTTATTTATACAAGCACTGGGTACAGTCAGAAGCGCGGGTGGGTGAGAGAATTCACCAGAGCCAGAGCAGGGAGCAGAGCAGGCAGAGGGACCGAAGTACACTGCTGAGGGGAGCAGCGGGTGGCAGGAGAGGTCTGCGCGCCATGTGGGACCCTCCTCTGGTGGCCGGGGAGCAGCCGGGAATTGAACCAGCGCTGCAGAGGCTGTGGGCAGCTTTGCAACCCAGCACTCAACCGCTGCGCCACCGGGGAGGCCCAAAACATTATTTTTAATGGTAAAATTAAATTAGCCTATCTAAGCTTTATTTTTTTAATGAGTAATTATTTTTCTCATCTTACTAATAGTATATCACTTAGACTTTTAATGTTCATAATACAAAAACATTTATAAATCAAATATATTGTTTTTAAAAACCTCATACCACTGCTCGGTATTTACCCCCCGAATAAAAACTTTATGCACTCCTACGTTCATAGCAGTATTTTTCACAATAGCCAAGACATGGAGCCAAACTAAATGTCCATTAACAGGTGATTGGGTAAAAAAACTGTGGAGAACAGACTCGATGGAATGCTACTTTGCTATATATAAAAAGATAAAACAGTGCTCTTTGGTACAAAATGGATGGATTTTGTTGTGATTAATTATGCTAAGTGAAATAAATCAGAAAGTGAAAGACAATTTCTAGTAGCCTTACTCATTTGTGGAATATGATTAACCAAAGAAAACAAACTATAGCAAAAGATCAGTCAAAGCCAAACCGATAGTAAACTCTTAACATCTGACTGCAAAACTGCGGCAGTCAGGGGGAAGGGAAGTGGGAGAGGGAAGAAACCCAGTGGAATATGGTGTGGGATTGTTGGGGCACTGATGCTAGGACATTAAACCTATAATCTGGAGCAGATACAAAGGTGTAAGCCATCTTTGCCTCAATAAACATAATCTGTAACAAAAAATAAAATGAGAAGGCAAAGGGTAAAATAAAAAAAAAAAACAATAAGCAAAACAACAAGAATAACTCTTAGACTCTAAGAACATACTGGTTACCAGAGGGCATAGAAGGAGAGGAAAAGGGACAGTGTAGGGAAGGAGTCTGGGATGGAAGGTGAGTGAAGCACATTCACATAAGCAGGTGTAAGTTGTAGTCCAAAAATTTTACAGTTATAAAAAGGAGTGGTAAATTTAAAACTTAAATAAATTTTAAAAAATCTCCTTTTAAGTTTGTAGTGAAAGTTTAAATCTGAACTCATTTCTAAAATATACTAACGTGGATCAGCTGAAACCCCTCAATACCCTGAGTTCAGAGCTCATGTTCAACAGCCGACCTTTAACTAATAGAATGTCAATCCCTATGCTTTAGGGGTTGATTGTCATCTTGGGCTTCATGTTGCAACCACTTGTGCCACATGAGAGATCTAATTTCAGTTTTGGCTCTTCTGATGTGCAACCGAGGACAAGAACTATTGCTTTAAGATTAAAAGTGCAGTTCTATAGTGTTGGATCATAAACATGCACGCTCTTATGAGACAAATTGTTATCCCTAATTGTGTGCAAGGTTAAAATAATGCATGGTGTCACACAAAACCCCACAGCCAACACACCAGTGGGTCAGTGAGATTCTGGACTCCCAAGAAAACCAGATAGACTAGCTATTGGTGCCAGAGTTCTATATCCATTAATGAACTAAAGTCAGTTATTCAAACTGGAACTTGGATACCATTTTACTAGCGGTAACATTTATTTATCCCTTTGTGACATAGCAATCAGAGAGAAAAGCTCACCATGATTTGAGCATGCCCATTAGGAAAAGAACTTGAAGAGTCAGCATTAATTGGATCCTGACAGTTTCTCAGTCGGCATCGAAATGCATCCTGAACCTGTGAAAAAAAATGACATGTTAATTTTCTCTTCATAACCGGTATTGTCTGTGTTGACAAACAACTGAGAAAATGGTTATCACTGTTTTTATGATCTAGTACCTATTTTGTCTTCTTAATACATGTTGGTATATCTCGACTTGGGGCTGAGGAAATTTATCACTTGCCGTAATCTATAGAGAGAAGGCTGAAACTCCTCAGCTATCAAAATGGCTATATCTGGTTCAACCATAATAATTCTTGCCAGAGGGCAGATTTATTTCCACTGTTAAAAACAATATGTGTGTCTTTCAAGAGGGATTTACTATTTGGTAAAGCATAATCTTCATAACAGTCTTAAATATTGTGAAAAATGAGATTACTCAATGATCTTTCGACTGGAATTGATTTGGGACTTTTTTATGATTCATGTAAGGGATTACATTTGAAAATTTCCATATGCCTGATATAAAACAAAGACAATAAAACAAAGAACAAAAATGATTGTCTTTGGCTAACTGTATTAAAAATGTCACTTTGCAAAGCCAAACTTTCTTAATATCCATTCCAATCCAATTGGATTCTAACTAAAGAACAAACATATCACAAAGAAATTCAAATGTCAAATCATTTATTAAATAATAGGTGAATGAACATGATTAGATGAATAAAAAATGCACAAATCAATTGACAGTTATTCTGATCACATGACAACTCTCCACCTGCATGTTCTTTCTGCTTTCTGCAGCTCATTAGGCTCTAACAAGCTAGTGGTAAAACTGTCACAAGTAGCTTCCTTATCCCAGTCAATGGCAAGGTCATTTTACTAATATTGTGTCTTTTTAAGACCTCATTATTAATAGACTTCTCTATTATTATAATCTGTTGTGATGTATTAAGAAACAAAGCCTAGATGATGACAGATTTCCCTCATTTTTGGAAGCACCATTACAGAAATTACCAAGGCAAACATAATGTTCTTTACTTTAGAAAGGCTCTGATATAAAATATTCCAACACAATTTTGCTGTGAAATGTGCATATTATATGTGTTGGTCAGAAAAGCATTAATCGATTATGGTTGAGCCTGTTATTCTGAGCTTCTCCTTTGTCCTCTCATGCATTTCATAGTTATTTAACAGTTTCTTTCCCAAAGTGCAAGATTTATAAAGTAACATGGAACTTACTCATCACCACTGTCCTGACCAAGCAATTCAATATTGATACTTCAATCCACTTCTATTTTTCCATCTCAAATTCTAATCCTAAGGATTTAGCCACTATAGCTGTGAATTAGGGGGTAAGGATTGGACTTAGTGTTCTCTAACCTCTCTTTCATTCTATCATTCTAGTATTTCTAAATCTGGCACTTTTCAGGGAAAAATGAATAAGTTGCTTGACATACTAGCAAAATAATTTTCTTTTTCAAGCACAGTAGTAAAAATACAAGGTTAGTAAAATCGATGCTGATCATCTTTTCTTAAAGAACTGGATATTTAGAACTAAATCATCTAGATCCTATCCTGAAGGAGACACACTGGATGTTAGATTCTTTAAATGCAAATGTTTTCAGGCTCTTCCTTTTTAGAGCAAGAAGTCATAGCTGTAGGTTTTACAGCGACACCTTTACAATCAAAAATTGGTAATATGAATTGCCATGTGAATTCCTCTGCTATTTAAAAGTTTGCACTCGGGAAAACCACTAGGAAAGTACATTTGTTTTTAGGGAAAAAGTCCTAAGAACCAATGTCAGAAAATAGGTACACACCAATTTTCTGTTTGTGCCCTAGGCAACTGATCAAGAAGTACAATTTATAAAGATAAAGAATGTTAGAAATGTTGCCTTCCAGGAGCTTGTCACATGGAGATTTTTTCCAAATTTATTTCTAATTAGTAACACACACACACACACACAAGCACACACATATAAAATGAACAGTAGCATTTGGTAATATCAAACATGAATTTAACTGGTACTTGATAACAGAGCTTTCAGAATGTAGCTGTCAAAGATATTTTTGTCTGAGAGTGAAATATGGAAGGGCAAATCCTGTAAATTTCTCTTCAAAATCCACCATCTTATTGCTCGAAGGAGATACAGAAGAATTTTTTTTTTAATAAAATACACATACACAAGCAATACCTGAAACTATTAGACTCCCTACAATATGATACAAGATTAAGGGCATTATACAGAGAATGATGTCAGCTTGTGGAACTAGCCAATGCTATTCAGAAGATATATAAAAAAAAATCATAAAAATCTCCAGGAAATTCAAGGTCATTTTAATGGTCATATAAATGCTATAATTTAAGGGTCAGCTTCTCTGACACTTTTAGTGCCTCTGTTACTTCTAATTATGAAAGATTTGTAGGAGAAATTCCATTTCATCTCAAATGTTCTGTTTGAGGTTTTGAAAATCTGAGAAATGCATTCAGGCAATCTGGATGAATTAGCCTTAAATATTTGTCCAACACTGTCAGGGAAGACTGATTAGACTAGATTTCACACTGCAGATCCCTTATCACAGAAAATAGTGTTTCAAGCAAGACAGTACCTGGAAAATGCCTCTGTAGCTATTTGGAAATATTTTGATAAAAAAGTGAATTTTCTGTCAGATAAACAAATAGAATTTTATCTCTGGTGAATCACTGTGATGCAGAACAACTGGAATTTTTTCAAAGCTAGCCTAAAAGGATCTTAATTCCAGACAAGGAGAAGACATAAAAGACAGACTCCAGACATATCCTATTCTGAAATTAAAATCTGTGCCAATAGTCATATTTACAATACTGAATAACAACAATCTTGATATCGCTTGTCTATGATTAAGATTCAAACACTTATTATTTAAGCAGACTTACAATTTGTGCAGAACAAGTCACTTATTTTAGATAACAATTAATTTAAAATTTATTTTTAGATATTCATTTTGAGTTCCAGCAAGATCATCATTTTAAACTTACATAAGACCAATAAACACAATTTTAAAACAAACCTGTCTGGAATAATTAACTATGTAACACAAATTATGGCATAAAGTCTGGACTTTAAAATGTTCTCTTTTCAAAGTACTGTGATAAGCTTTTTCCCCTTTATAAACAGCCAGAGGATTAAAAAGTATTGAGGGAGTAGCAAAGAATGGATAGGAATTTATGTAACTTTGGAATACTGAGGGCACTTTAAGGAAATCTGATGTCATGTGAAATCAAAAAGAGACTGGCAAGAAATCCCTTCACAAATAAGGTGAGGGGAGGGGAAAGCAATAAGCTACCAACATTGTCTTCTGAAAGCATCCCAACAAAGCACTACCTAAGTGAACACAACTAGTTCCTGCTGGGGGCTGCTCTAAAAACTGTCAAAAAAAAAAAAAAAAAAAAAAGCTGCAAAGCTTTTTATTGTGTTTAGATTCCTGGATGAGACATGAGTTCAAAGAGGTGTGCAGGGGAATGTCTCACTCCTGTCTCTCCCCAACAGGGAAAGAAATTTGGTTCATCTCAGCAGCAGCCAGCCCAGAGAGCTCCTCGGTGGGTCCTGGCTCAGAAGGCAGTTGGCAGAGCGTGGCTGTGAAAGTCGTTGCCAGATTTAGAGATTGCTGGGGAAGAGCACAGAGAAATGCTTGGCAGCACTGCGGCTTAGAGAAACCTCCCGGGAATAAGCCACACAATTTGAAATGGGGTCTGTATTTTGCTACTGAGCAACTCAGACCCCAAATCTTTACCTTCTAAGAAGATAGTTTTATATAAAGCTATTCTTCCTGACTTCCTATTCCAGAGGATTATTTTAATCTAAGAACAGAAGTAAAATTACATTCTTGTAAATATTTGAGATTGTTAGTTCAGGAGGAGGGGCATTTATTAAGTGCCCTGTTTTTTTCCTGAATCGAATGTCAGCTATTTTTGTATTGTTTTATGTTTGAAGAAACGGCTTAACTCTTGAATCATATTAAATTTCATAAAATTATGAAATGAATAAGATTGTTCTCAATTCCATGTGTATTATGCAATTGACATAAGCAACATGAATGACTTTGCACTATTAAAATATTGCCCGACTTCTCTGATAAGTAAAAATGTTTGCTATTCACTATACATCAAAGGAAAAATATGGACTTCAGTTCCAAACTTCAGTCCCAATGAATTTTCATTGGAATATTCTAATACCTAAATATCTATCACTTAACACTAACCAAGTTGTAGCTTTTTACCTTTTTTAGTATCAGTTTTGGGGCTCATATAAGCTTCCCTAGAGGGTATTTCACATGCAGGGTATGAAAAAAAATGTTGCAGCATTTCTTTAGCATGCAAGTGAGAAAAGAAGGGAAGTTACATGCCAGATACCACAGCCCCTGCCTTCGCAGTAGATATTTCATTTCGCCTACTGCCATCTACTTCAAGGCAGAAAATAAAAATGTAATTCACGGCCTCTTAATTGTTTATATATTTACTTGAGTCCTTTCTTCCAGACATATTCTATTTCCTGTCATCAGTTTAAGCATCTTACAAGGTGGGACTCTGGGTGTCCAGGAGAGGGGATAGGATTTGCCTGCTCAGGTACTAACAAGTATTCTAGGCAACAGCCTCTCAGACACTACCACAGACCTACCAAAGATTGCCAAGCTCTGTCTGCCACAAACTTTCTGTGTCTCAATCTGTTCAATGATGCCATCTTATTCATCTGATCTCATGTTCCTGTCAAGCTTCTAAGCTTCTGTGTGGACTTGAAGAACCACATGTGTAGGCTAAAATTGATGCAAATATTCATGAAATAATTGCAATTATGCTCAAGTCAGGAATGTTGCTCTGTTCTGGAATGAGAGGTAGGTAGGTTTTATATTCTCATGCCTAAGAAATAGGATATCTATTGAGTGAAAGAAGGTTGGTGATTTCTGAGAAAAAGTACATAGAAATGTAAGCAAACATCCTTGCTTGTGTCCTGTTTCTATTTAAAGGTGGCCCCTGTGCTCTCCACTCTGTATTCTTACAAAATCGAGCTTTATTGCAGTACCTTTAGCCAGTCTCAGATTTCCAGATATACACATCCTATTTTGTTTGAAAAAAGCAAATCCATTCCCATTTGAACCTTTAATTCAGCTTGACAAAGATAAAGCTCTTAGCAATAGCCTTCCCTCTGCCTTAAATCCTTCTTCATACAAACTTCCTTCTTAGCAAGTTAAAAACAGCATCAGTACCCAGGCCCTCCCACCCTGGTTCACTTACTAACTCTACAATCTATTGAAATTTTTTTCATGATATCACTCACGGTGGCCTCTTTCTGTGGCCACTAATCACCCTAATGGGAAAGCTCTAACCATCACTGCTATGCCCTAAAATGTTGACAGATTTGTCTTTCTCTTCGTGCTATATTCGTAATTATTTTTTTTTAAAAATCAATTGTACTGTACAGCATCACATCACCTGTTTCATGCCTGCACCTTTCCAGAAGATCCCAGACAAGAACAACTCCCTACCATTCACCACAGGCTCTATTTCATGAAAACCACATGCCCAGTAACCTCTCTCCATCATCTTCTACTCGTAACCTTCACTTCCATCGTCCTGCAAAGCCATTTTCCCTCAGGACCCTGTTAAGTTCTGGAGTCTCCTATCACCTACTGCCTCATCTTCAAAGATCAACCAAAAGCCCTTCCTACCTCTCATTAAGGGAGTACACAGATACACTCCTGCATAATAATGAGCAAGACCTAATTTTCCTATAAACAGTCGAGCTTGGAGATATGTGCAGTTTTCCATATGAACTATATTATATGTATTTGACCTCTTTTCAAATTGCTGTCTAGTTTATTTCAGTACTACTGGCTTCATTATTTTTTAAAAAATACTTTATTTGAGAATATTGGTTTTAGATTAGATAGGAAAGGAAATTTGTCTGTTTTACATATTCATTGTCATGTGCTTATAAATCATTTTGCTCATCTGTACTTCTTATGGAAATAAGACAAAATGGAAAATTGGCATTAAAAAAGGTGGAGGGGAGTGGGAGAAAGAAAAAAAAGAAAAAACTGTTCATGTTTATTTTAAGCCTTTTGCTACAAAATCGCTTCACGGGTTTGGATGAAGATTCTGGGACCTCATCTGGTGCAGACTAGACCGCCTGCCAGTGCTAGGAAGAGAGAAAAGAGGGGCTTGGTCCTGCAACTGACTCTACAAAACAGCCACGGGATCACGTACTGACACAATACAGCTATCCATTTAAGCACTTGCCTTTTATCTTTCCATTTAGCAAAAGGGTTTTATTATAGCTTATTTCGTCTCACAATCTTGTTATTTCCCCCCTCTGACATCGAGCTGCAAGATTGTCTTAGAGCCAGGCACAGCCAGAGACAGGAGAGATGAGAAGAATGTGCAGGCACCAAGAAAGTGGTTTCCTAGCAACCGTAACTATTTCAAAGCTTTCATAACTCTTGTGTAGTTTGAATTTCCATAGCAATGTGGAGAATAGTAAATAGTATATGTCGTTATGTGTTTAATGAAAATGAATTCTAATCAAGGGATGGATAATGAGGAAGCATTTGTATTTGTTCTATTAGATTCTGTCTTATTAGGTGTTTACACAGTAGTTTCTAAGATCTAGATTTTGTTGCTGAAAGTACTGTGGTGTGATAAATAAGATGGTTCGATTTTTTTTTTTAAAATTCTCATTCTCTCTTTTGTCAGAGGCATCTATTAAAGCAACTCAAAAGAGAAATGTGCTCCAGAAGAAGAAACTGTATTTTCAAGAATAGAAATTTTATGCTTTTTAAAGATTAAGATGTCAAGTCTGGAGGTCAGAACAAACTGTTATATAAATAATCGATTTGCTTTTTATTTAAGTGGAATATAATTGAATTGACAGAACCAGAGCAATCATTTCTCTCTACCCATCTAACTAGAAATGATTTTGGTTTTGAAACTGAACATACTGAAAGCAAAGACACTTTAAAACAAATTAAACCCCATATACATCACATTTAAAATGCCACTGTTAGATTATTTCTATTTCCTTTCTTATTCTGAAAGGCTATATACTTTCTCTGGGTAACCCATCTCCTTTCCAGCAAGACCAGCTACTCAAAGTAAATATGGGTAAACTCTTTTAAGTTCATATTGGAACAATCATTAAAGACTAAAAATGACCAAATTATGTCAGTATATATTGAAAATACAGAGACCTGTGTATATGAAGCAATTTTGTAGCAAAACTGTAAGAACTCTTCCTACAGTAGACATTTCTTTCTTTGCTTATATATTTTTAAGAAAGAAAATTCATATGAATTATCTTGAATTACTGTGATGAAAGTATTTTAAAGTAAAAAAGAAAAAAAAAAGTAGAGAGAAAACTGAACTCCTAAATCTAGTATGGTATTATCAAGTAGATTAACAGATATGAGCTACTGTCCAATATTTCACAGGTAGATATCTAGTGCTTTTGCTCTAGTGTTTTTTTAGGAACATTTGCCCACAAGAACATAGCAGGTATGGAAGATGCTTCTGTTCTCCTGAGCTGTGGTAATGCTAGGAGAGTATGATCTCAAGTACCATAAGCAAGACAATCACTAGTATCAGGCAATATATAGTTAGTAGGTTAAACAGAATCTCTGTGAACTTACTAAAGCCCCTTTATGATGTGGTCCTTGAAGTCTGCAAAACCCTTTTAAATCAGGGTCACTAGGTTGTTCAATATCAATTTTGACATCTGTCCTATTACTGAATTCTGTTCTGTGAATACATGGCAGTATTACACCTATTTTAAGAGCCAATGCAAATATATTAAATATGCAATTTTTCATCATTTTTGGAATTAAAAAGTTAGGATACTCTGCAATTAATTTATCAGCTACAAAATTATTCAATTTGAACTAATTGAAAATGCAACAACAATAAGGCCAATATCTATATTTTTATTTCCCACTAATTCGTAAAACATTTAGATACCTATTTTAGCAAAAGCATTCATTATATGATTTAATTTCATCACCCTTAAATCATGTGTTTGACAGTTACTAGTCTAATTAACAAGTAATGTTCTGATGGAAATTATTTTTTGTGCCAAATATTTTTCTTCATGTAAAGCTGCAAAAATTTGATAATAAGTCATTAAAATTATCTGTCAGTTTGAAAACTGAATATTTTGATCATAGCCTAAAGGTTTTTAGAAAGCTCATTTATGAAGAAAAAACATATTTAGAGATGGGGAACTTTTCTCCTCTTAAACACCTAAAATATTAATATTTTGGAAGATTTCACACAGATATATAATGTATCTGCCTCAAAACCTGCAACTGTTGGGGCCTCCCCGGTGGCGCAGTGGTTGAGTGCTGGGTTGCGAAGCTGCCTGCAGCCTCTGCAGCGCCGGTTCGATCCCCGGCTGCTCCCTGGCCACCAGAGGAGGGTCCCACATGGCGCGCAGACCTCTCCTGCCGCCCGCTGCTCCCCTCAGCAGTGTATCTCATCACTCTGCCTGTTCTGTTCCCAGCTCTGGCTCTGGTGAATTCTCTCACCCTCCTGCGCTTCTGACTGTACCCAGTGCTTGTATAAATAAATAAATAAATCTTAAAAAAAAAACCAAAAAACAAATTGACTTAAAAAAAAAACACAAACCTGCAACTGTTCATCGTTAATCATCAATCAAAATGCATCATGTCTACTTATGTAGAACAATTTTGTTACATAAACATATTAGAGGAAATATTAATACAGAATACCCTTAAGAGATAGTTGGAAAAGAACACAGCCCTAGGTTACCAATTTCTTTAAAATTTCACTTATGTTGGTGCATATAGAGATCAATACTTAGAAGATTTTTAAATTTGTTATCTAAGTAGAAATTTGTGATGAGGCTTGACAATGGTAAGATAGAGTAAATTTTTTAAATGATGAAATACTCTCCCCCCTGCAGTGTGAGGTCAATTTTCTGTTTTGTTTTTCATCATAAAATGCTCTTAGAATACACGTCATTTTATTGATGAAATCCATATCATACTGAAGGAGCTCGGAAATATTGTTCTCTTCATCTGGTAAAAGAGGTAAAATCCTTTTGGTTCCTTCCACATCACTGTAAAAAACTATGGTGTGTACTCATATGCCCATGTCTTTCTTGAATATGCACATCGTAATCAAATTTTTGAACAAGCTAGATAATGCAAAATGGCAGTGTAGATCATTTTCCTAAAATTACTAGCATAGTTCTGTGTCATAGTAGTGTGTTTTCAGATGCCACCATCCTCAGAGTAGATGCTAAAATGACTCATAAACCTTGTAAATACTGTGTCAGTGCTTGCAAACACACAGAATAATTTTTGCACTGGTTGGAAAACAGTATTTTCTCCCTAAACAACTCAAGTCTGAAATCTTTCACTGTTCTGGATGGATTTGGTGCAGTTTAGTGTCTTGACTCTTGAAGGATGACTACTTCTTTCCCTGATTGCTGACAATAAACCTCAACCATGACCTGAAGAAATATTATGATTATCATTCTACAGTTCTTGGCAACAATAACAGCCAATCAGGCTCTACTACACACATTTTATATTTTCTGAGCATAAACTTCCACACTGAAATCATTCCTCTTTAGTAATCGCTACTACAATTTGGTATTGCGACAAAAGGACTGTTCATTCATATTCAACATTTCTATTTAAAACGAAGTAAGTTCTGCATGAGTACTGGGGATATGCTGTGTCTAGAAGCACGGATTAGGGAATGAGTTTGCGAACTCTCTATGTATTCTTAATAAAAATAATATGCCATCCTACCTTACTACCTGTTGATACTAGTTTCTCTAACAGACTTAACAACACCCATGACTCTACTGGAGCCCCTCTGGAATCACTCTCCCTGGTTTTGGACCCTCCAGGCTGTGTTTTTCCCCTGACAGAGTCACATTTACTGTAATCCATCACTTTCAGAGTCCAATAATCCCCTTGAGCTTTGCCTGAAAGTTTCCCTTTAGATTTGACTCCCAAACAATCCTTGTCGTTAGAGGAGACCAGCTTTAACCCAAAAATCAAGGTGTTAAGATAAAAGATGTTAAATGCTGAGAAGGAAAACACTCTGCTAAGCATCCCTCTTGCTCACAAGAACTGCTCACCTCTCTCCGAAGAATGCAGTGGACCATGACTATCACAAAGCCTTGCAATGAATCAAACACAGCAAAAAGTATTTGAAACAATATGGAGCGTTTGTCTGTCATGGCCAGAACTGCAGACATCCACGTCAGGGCCAGGAGGGGCAACACCACACAGGAGCTCCACAGAGACGCCCTATTAAGAGACGAGAAAGCAACATTTTGTAGCGGCATACTACGCCCCAGGAATAACCAAACCCCCGCTCAAGAAAAGCATTCTTCTATGTGGCACCAAGATCATTAACTTGGAAGCCACAAAACAGATAACATGTCATAGTTTAATTTATTTTTTTACAGACAATCCCACATAGTTATAAAGACAGTTGCCAATTATAAATATTAATATATGCTCTTAGTTCCAGTATTAGCAAACATGTTTGTTTTTTTTGTTTTTTTTTTTTTTTCATTATAGCATTTTCTCACATGCACTGTAAAAGAATTGTAACAAGAAGATGTAAATGATTGGGACTAACATGGCGTTACTGGCGGTGGTGGCTGACAAAGCTGTTGTTGAAACTACTCCACACTTGGCACATTTGAGCGTCAAACCGCTATGAGGCTCACTCATCTGACTGCAAACAAACAGAACACCCACAAAAAGAACAAAATTTGAATTGTCACCAAAAAAAAAAGTTGCTGCTGCAAGTTAGCTTTCAAATACGATTTCATGCAGAAAGTATATTTATCAAAAATGAATGTGCTAGGTCATTTTAAAGAAGCATTTATACATTATTTTTGAAACATTTATCTTTTAACAGTATGGGCCTTTGTTGCATGCAAAGCATATTTCCATCATTGACATCAAATGACCCTTGTGTCTACAAAGTTGCCCCAAACACTGAGTTAACATAAGCATGTGCTAGTGTAGACATACAGTGAAAAAACCCTTTATTCAGACCCCTGATAATCAAACATGTGAGGACACCTATCTTCAAAGATTTTCATTGTCATTTGCAGAAGGCACATAATAGTGATTGAAATCTTCTTAAACATAAACATGTACCTCAGAAGTTCAGTTTTTATATATATATATATTTATATATATATATTTGTCTTTAATGGTTTATGGAAGATGCAACCTTTATCTCAACAGATTCATAGTTTGAAATTTTTACATATCAATATATTGTCTATATTTTAAGATGATCTGAATATAGGGGCTGATGAAATTTGATGAAATATTAGTTGATATAAAAAGAGTGATAGCTTTCTGCTTTAATAAAACACATTTAACATAGACATCAAGTTCAAAATATTCTCGAACATTTTGTCATAGACTTCAATTTAATAGCATTTAAATGGTCTATTCTAGCCTAGATGATTTTGCAGGTAAATTCAGATTCAAATAATTCAGATTTAATCTAATCTATCATAGAATTAAAGTCAAAGAACATACACAGAAAAACTTCACACACATTCTGCTTTAGAAAAAAATTCCCTTGAGAATGACAAGTGTATTATTAGGGCTTAATCCTCTTGTAAAAAAAAAAAAGGAACTACTTGAATCAAAACAAAGTATTTTATTTATTTTTATCATTGCTCCTGATTTTTTTTTAAAGATTTATTTATTTATACAAGAACGAGTACAGTCAGAGGCGAGGGAGGGTGAGAGAATTCACCAGAGACAGAGTGGGGAACAGAACAGGCAGATGGACCGAAGACACTGCTGAGGGGAGCAGCGGGCAAGACAGGCGTGGTCTGCCTCACCTTGTGGGTTTCTCCCTGGCTGGCCTGGAATCAAACCTGCGCTGCAGAGGCTGCACACAGCTTCACAGCGCTGCGCTCAACCCGCTGTGCCACCAGGGAGGCCCCAAAACAAACTATTTCAAAATAATTTTCTGTGGTGTATTTCTCTCTAAAACTTAAGTTTGCCCAGTAGTTTTTTTTCTAAATAATATTATAGTGGATTTGTATTACCATGTTTATAATAAAAGTGACAGAACAGATAAAGTCATAAGAAGCTCCTAATTCAGAATGTTTTCTTTTAAATAAGTGCACTCATTTGTGAATAGCATTTGAATGAGATCATAAATCTGAAAGCTATTAAGTAAATGGATTCATCAGTATAGTTCATGAGAAAAATCAAAACTTTCAGAGTTAACTATAGGGTGGGGAATATGCTACTAAAATATTCACTTCACTTATTCAGTGACGCCCTATATACAAACCACATGAATCTAAACTTTCCGAAATAATAAGTCATCAATAGTCTATGCAGTTTGGTTCATGAATGCCTCAATGGGCATCCTTGTATTTTCGGAACTACTCCCCAAAGAGTCCGTAGACCAGGGACGGAAGCATCTATATGTTTTTGAAGCACCATAGATTACTCTGATGAACAAACAGGAATGAGCACCACTGCCCTAAGTATACATTTGAGTGTCTTTAATCTTCTTCCATACTGTAAGATTAATATTAAAAAGGCATGACTATCTATTGTTTCCTTTATCAAAAAGGATAGACCATTTGGTATTTCTGTTTCAAGCATAGATGTGGCTGTCTTTCTTGATTTAAGGACACTGCCTTTAGGCTCCAAAACAAGATTGAAAAGCCAAAGATTACGATATCATAATTTTACTACCCAGTGTAAACAAATCGTTTTGCCCTGAAAAACTGTAATTTGATCTATGTGTGGGCTTTTTGGAAAACACGTTTTAAATAAGTATATGAAATGCTCATTTCTCTCTATATGAGATTTATTTGTGAATGGCTAAATGGTTTAGACACACTTTCCTTAGCCTGAGCTAACTATCGAAAAGTATGCTTGATGTTAACTGGTGGGATACTTCTAATGCTATTATTAGGTATGAATGGAACAGAGGAAAGATAGGTTACTCAGAGAGACATGTTATTTCCTAGTGTGCCTGACAACTACAGAAATTAATATGCAGAACACATAGTCTAGAGTCTCAATTGAGTTGCTGCAATAAAAAATAAATCCTATCTTTGTTATAGTAGAAATTATGTATTTATAAAGCAAAAAGTGCTAACAGCTTGGAAAATTAAATTTCCTGTTAAGTTCAGATGTAACCAACATCACCAGAGTATTACACTATGAACATGGGTCATTCCCTTATTCTCTCCAGGTCATTCTGTCTATTCCCATGGAAGCTTGGAAGTCTACATATTGTATTTCCAGCCCCAATTTTCTTTATACCCTTAGAATGTTTTTGTCTGATTGGTTTATGAATACTACTGAAAATTCCCCAGGAAAAGATATATTTCATCCCTTTAGAAAGGGATCTAATGGGACTTTCAAAGAATCTTCATAATTGAAGATTATTAATTCATAATAATAGTCACAATTCTCTTTGATATGAAGTAGAGAAGATGAAGCATTTTGAATTGATAAGAAATTTCCATTGATGAAAAAGAGTAAAAAAGAAATATTCTACTTGACATGTTCTAAAAAGACACATGCCATTTTGTTTTCATTCTTTCCAATTATCTTTTTATGTAAGATGTATTGATGTTTCTAATAAATCCTGACTCAATAAATAGATTTTGTGTATTCATAAAATTTACTATAATTTGGGTGTTATAAAACTTGCCAAGCTATTGCATTATTTATTAAATATTCATTCATTCACTTATTCCTTGATAAATATTTGAGCATAAACTATATGCTTGGCATGCTTTAACAATTATTTATAAAAAGATGAAAAGAAGAACAAAAATAGAAAAAATAGTAGATGAACATCCTGGTACCCTATTTGTTTTTAAATCTTTCAAAAGAAATGCCTGATATATGTGAATATTCAAGCATCCTGAAATGCTCAATTTTTATATATAGGGAGATCAATTATTAGGTTAATCAATTAGCCTCCTACTCAATATTTCTTCAATTCTAATTATTTGTTCTTCACTCAAGTCTATTACTTTTCTCATTGCACCTTCTGTAAACTAAAATTACTCTCAAGTACTATCTTCTAAGGAATTTCCTCTAATGATACTTTTGAAGATGCTTTTGCAAAATTCAATTTATGCATATACTTAAGTTAAAATAGCATTTTATGTTATAAATTTTTTGTAACACATAATATTAACTTGTTAATAATTCCTGTCTTAGACAGTAACCAGCAATCTGTTTTTATGATATGTATTAATAAGATTTTTATTCTTTAGCAGTGACCACTGAACCCGAAAACACTGACTCAATTTTTGCTGGTAAAACTAATGCAACTTCTAATGATAATTTTAGAAATAGAGGTTTTGAAAATAGTATGTAAATTGAAGTGGATAATTTCTAAATTCATAATGTGATAATGTCATGTCTCCTTTATCTGTTATCTCTTACAAAGAGCTATGTGAATCAAACTGACTTTTACAAATAAAATAATTAAATGAGAAAAATACTGAGTGTGAATTTAATGAGTTCTTAGCATTATTCTCATTCTGATGATTGCAATGTCATGAATAGTGGAATCACGGGCTCCTGATTGCTAGAAATCAGGGACATTTGAAAACCACCTGTCTAGCTTGGCATCCTCACTTCACTCATCCTAAGAAGAGCATAGCCACTATTTGTTGAATGCTTGCTATTTGTTTGATATGCTCTTGCATGCTTTATACATAACATTATATTTCATCTACACTATTTGGAGCAAAATTATCATTCTCATCTTCAAGTAAGAAGACTGAGCTGAAAATAAAGTAACATGATCCAAAACACACATAGAATAGTGAATTATAGAGCTAGATATTAAGCATGGCTTTTTTGTTTTACTTCAAAATTATATCCTAACTACTAATTTAAAAACATCATAAGCATTTACCTCACTGGTAAGGAATGAGATTCTATAGCCAGTCCTCAGTATTATCAATTTATTCTTATACGATTAATCAGAACAGAAATAATTGAAGTTATTGCTCCAATTCCAATCATACCTGACAGATTAAGAAAATAATAGTGTGAAAATTTCCAGTTCAAAAGTACAGAAAGCTTAGAGTCTGTACTAAGTTCAAGACTACCATTTAAAGATGCTCTGGAGAGTTATCTTAAGTGAAAGAATGTCTGTAAATGGGAATTGATACCACCACAAGAAGGAATCTCCAATGATGTTATTATAACATCACATTTCTAATGTTTGATATGAATAACAATTTTTTTATAATTTTAATATTCAAAGTGTTAAACCAACTCTTTCACTAAGGATGAAAATACTGGAGTATCTTTCAATCATTTACAACATTACATAGATGATAAAAACATAGTATTTAAAATCTCACCAGTTGGTAATCAAATTTTATGACTATTAGGTAACACTAAATTATGAAAGAAATGAGAAGATTGGGTAAGCTTTGAGTGAAGATACAGTTTAACAGAAAGGAGAGCCTATAAACTTTTTATAAGATACAAAGGGAAATTCAAAGGCATTATTTTATTCAAATTTCTATAAACTTGTATGATGAGTTAAAGATTACCTTAAAAGATGACTTATCAATCTGCTTATGAAATATTATTGTCATTAGATATGGTGATAAATGTAATAGTAAAATTAAAGGAGATGCTCTTTTAAGTTTTATAAGTGGTTAAAATGTACATGTGATAATTATGAATAACCCTTTCTAGCAAGTTATAGTCAAAATGTCATAATGAAAATATAAGAATATATCTGATAAGAGATAATTTTAGGGGAAACATTATCCCGATACATACAATTAATCAAAGAAAATACAGTATTTTCACCCTACTAAAGTTTACTTGTCCTGATTTAGTTGTATTCTATGCTAACGTTATATTCAATCTATTCATTATATTCAATCCTCCTACTTTAGGGGGCTTTTGAAAATCCTCACCCAAAGATGAGTATTTTTAGTTTACCCTTGACATTTAATCTCCTTTCTTAAACATTACAATATGCATAAATAAATTTAGATTTTCTTAATGGTCTATTTTATTATTTTGTAATTTTGGTCACATTACTTACGAATAGCACTTTGGAAATTTTTGAATGGCAGACTCTACCAGATTCACTGGTATGTCAAGAACAAAATTCAAAGTACAGTCAAATGCAGTCAGTGATGATCTAGAATTGGAATATGGGGTTTATCAGTAAAGAACCTTCAAAATCCACCAATTGCAGCTTACCCGGCTCTGTGTTTGAGCTTTTTATCTAGGATCCCATCTCTGGAAACAAGTTTATTAAATACCAAAATGCCAATCACCATGTTGACCTGTCAAACAGAAACAAAGGTTCACCTTTCAATGATACTGAAGGGAATCAAGTCCCTGTTTCTTCTGAAAGCCTCTTTAATTAATTTATAACCACCAAAATTATATACTCAAAATAGTAGTGATATGAAGCACTTCTCAAATATACTAAAAGTGCATAAAAAATACAGAACAATTTAAGGTGTGTTAATTTAACACCTTAAAGTACATTAAGTACAGTTAATTTCCATGCTGTGGACATTAACATTCAATTACCTATTGTTTTAAATGATGCCATATTATATTAATCTCACATTCTTCTGAGTCACCCTCACATAAAATCAATTGATTAAATGTGCTGCACCCTATTTCCTGAAAGTCAACGATTCTGAAACTCAGTGTGAAGCTGGGGTGAGCCCCAGCGGCCCAGCGTGCTGGGCAATTGTCTGCCCCCGGCAAAGAGGACAGAATGTCTAAATTCTTTATATTGTGTGGCTATTTCTCTGTGAGTGGGAAGCATTCTGATGAACCATATTTTTCTAGGCAACAGGAAAGACTTCAGCTCTCCAGAAGCCTTTAAGAGACGGACACTAACACTGACTCTTATAATTTGCTCTATTGAAAAATCTCTCAGCATTATCTTTCAAGAGAAGCCCACATTCTCATTGAAAAGGCTTTTGCATAATACAGCTGAAATGAAATCACACATGTTTTTCTTTCTCAAGTAAGATTGTAAAAAGCTGTAGAGATAGCTGTGGGCTATTTGTAGCAGCTTTTCAAGGATGAACACTTCTGGCTCTCTAACCTAACAGTACTTCCTGACACAGGGGTACAATCCAACCCCAAAACAAAGATCATCAAGGAAAACTACATTCTTTCTGCCTTCCTTGTCCGTTACCTGCCATGATCAACAGAGTATGGGTGTCTCTTCTCCCCACAGGCAAATAGTGAAGCCTCTACACTGAAACTACTAGTTCACAGAAATCTGTTTTAAATTGAGCTGGATGACAGTTAAATACAAAGAAAAAATCTAGTTTCCCCAACATACTCTGGTCAGATGAAATAAAAAGCTAAAATTTGTCAACAGCTGGTGTAAGATAGATCTAAAGCACCTATTAGGGACTGAAGAGGTGTCCCTCTTGCTTCCTGATAAGATACCATTTAATCAAGAGGAAAGCTACTCATCTCTGGACTTCTCATTATTTGAACTAAGGAAAAGTATATTCCACAGATTCTATTAATCTCTAATTTAATTATGAGGGAATTCATCACCACTCCAAAGACCATAATTTAATGTTTCAATTATACACTTACTCTTTGTTTCCTCATTTTAGGGTTCTGTGTGTATTAACCTTTTAGTATAGGGAAATAATTTGACTAAGTAAAAATTCAATGTGATCAACAAAAAAATTGTCTAATAGTTTTAATTTCTCTATGCTTTTCTCTAAGATTTATGCCTAGATTTTATTTTTCTTGTGAATCACTGACAGTTTCTACTCTCTGTTCTAGCTTATAGGTTGGAGAGCAAACATTAAGGAGGAAAAAGTCACATTGAGTTATGAAGAAAGATGCTGCTAGCTTCTAATTTACTGAATGAATTGTTCAAAAAAAATCTAAGGGTGATTTTCCAATTAGAAATCTAATTGCACAGAGATATGGACTTTCATATTTAATACTATTACCTTTTTGCAAAGATTTATTGGGCAATAAATATTTGCAAATCAGTAAGTCAGAGAGAAAGGTAAGCTGGTAGGAAATTTTCATGTTCCCATTATTAAATATGTGACGGATTTATTTTGTGATTCCAAAAAGAAAACTTTTAAATCCTTAAGCATAATACATATTAGGGTTCTCAGGGAACATTGGGTGATGTCTGGAGACATTTTTGATTGTTTTAATTGAGAACTATCACTGGCATCTAGTAGTTAGAGACCATGGATGCTGTTGAGCATTCTCAAATACACAGGACAGCCCCACATCAAAGAAATACCTGGTCCAAAATGTCTGTAGTATTGAGGGTGAGAGCCTCTGATATATGGACCTTAACAATAAAGATCTTATAGTAGAGTATCCAAATGAAATGATAATAAACAGTTCTATTTCTTAAAAAGGAAAAAAATATTGAAACTCAAATTTCTTCACAATTGTGAAAATTACTGTAAAAGAAAGCCCACACTTCCCCATTTAATATTCTTCAGCCTTCAAAATAAGAATATTTTAAAGTACTATAGGACATATCCATAGATACATAGAAGTTGGTACTTATTTAAGTAATGAATTTCAAAGTTTTACAAAAAATACAAAATTACTCTAATTGAAACAAAGGAGTCTTTCTTTGCTAAAAATTCAAAATAAGTTGATGTCAGTGTTTACCAGGACAACGGCAGCTGCAGGTCCCACAAAAGCGTAGAGTAGACCTCCTTCAAGAGAGAGCCAGCAGCTGGAAATAACATCAGATAAAAACTAACACAAATTAGTGATCAGTGTGAAACCACTAACATGTGATTCAAATAACTTAGGTTATGCATTTACTTTTCAAATTTTGGCACATTTCAAAGGTTTGTAATTAAAAACTAATACAAAATAATAATACAAGAAGATAGGGGAAAAGCCAGAATTAGAGCATTTCATAATGGAAAAAGATGACATACCACTCATAGAAAACTTTTATTGTAAGGTCTTACTTTTAGGCAGATGATACATTTTAGACAAATTACTCTTACAGTGAGATTTTTATATTGACTGTCAGTGCAAAGGTGACTATTACTTGAGTTTTTAAAAAATGTCTTATAGTGTCCATTATGGAATGTTTCAAACACTTTCAAGCATGAAAAATGTGATTTTACAATTTTACATGTACCCTTTACCCATTCTTCCTTGCGGCCATTGAGATTTTGGGAGAAACTGTTGTAAAAGCCATTGATGCAGATCGAAAATACACATTTTGCACTCTTTTTTTGTCTTCTAATTTTACTTCCCCCCAGACTACGAAGCAAATTCACTAAAAATAAGCTTTTGAATAAAAATAAGTGCAGCTGTGTTTATTTCAATTACTAAATTCCCCCAAGATGTGCAGGATTGCATTGATAAGACATAGCAGCCCATTCAGGTAAAAACATTCATTCTCTTACAGCAGAGGGACATGGTGCTTGGCACTGGAGGCTTTGCAGGTTTTCTATCTGCATGTATATAATCCAGAGAAGGCTACTGGAAAATACTTGAAGTGTTGTTTTGTCATTGGTGGTGCAAAGAGTCAAGTTCATGCACCTGTTTTTGACATTTGACCCTTTCCGTATCACTCCACAGAATCAACATGTTGCCTTCAAAATTAATAATGTACCTGTTCTAACAATAAACTGTTCTATGTTGGTTGTGGTGGTGGTTATTTGACTTAAGTATTTGTTAAAATTCACAGAACTGTATACTAGTAAGGTGAATATAACTCTATATAAACTCTTCTTTTTTTAAAAGATTTATTTATTTATTTATTTATTTATTTATTTATTTATTTATTTATTTATTTATTTATTTATGCAAGCACCAGGTACAGTCAGAAGAGCGGGAGGTTGAGAGAATTCACTGAGCCAGAGCGGGGAGCAGAACAGGCAGAAGGACCAAAGTACACTGCTGAGGGGAGCAGCGGGTGGCAGGAGAGGTCTTCATGCCATGTGGGACCCTCCTCCGGTGGCCAGGGAGCAGCCGGGGATTGAACCCATGCCGCAGAGGCTGCAGGCAGCCCCACAACCCAGCGCTCAACCGTTGCGCCACCGGGGAGGCCCTAAACTCTTCTTTAATTAAAATTTAAATGTAGCAAGTATATTACTACAAATGTCTCCCTCCCTCTCTTTCTTTCTCTATCTGCATATACATAGCAGAAATTGTGTGTTTATATTCAAAGTCTGCATTTAGCTATTGCTCTCTGCCATAACAACAGAAAGATAAAATTCTACTTTTCCACTTTGGGGTTGACAATTTAATATCTATTTTTATGAAACACCTGGGGAAAAAGCTCTTGATCTATTAGAGCACTTTGGTTTGGTGTCTTTGAGACTGTCACTAAATTTCTTCTATATTTTTGTGGAAGGTAATCTTTAAACTGATATATTACTCATGGTATCATTTGTATTTCATAATACTCTTTGAAAGTAGGAATCATATCATACAGAAACCTACTTCTCTTCATATTCCCAGTACAGTGTTTCTCAAATGCTGGACTCATACCAAGAGAGTCAGACTAATGTAAAAAGCAATAGCTTAAAGGTGCTGTAGTTAGCACTATCTGATATGTGCTGTCAGAGAGGATCTTCCTTCATAGTATATAATCGAATAAGAAAATTAAGTGCTCTGCTGACAAGTTTTTTAGATACTCTGAAAGTTTCTTTTGCATGGACAGGTGAAGTGATGTCTCCAGGCACACTCCCAATTTAGAGGAACCCAGTAGAGTGCCTAATTCATAGTGATTCCTATCTCAAAGAATACCCCCCTTTAAAATATGCTTCTGATAAGACCTTTTCCATTTCTCAATTGCTTTCTCAACTTGAACAAGCAGATGAAATAAAATATCAAAGAGCATTTTTTACATTTGAAATACTAATATAAACTTTACCTATAAGTTATCTTAAAGAATGTATGTGGTTATGGTATTGTTAGGATGAAATGACACCATACTTTTTTCCCTTCTAATTTCTTCATAGTCCAGGAATTTTTTAATGCATGATCTATTGAGTCCCCTGATCTTTAAATTTTAGTGGATGTGACCCTACTAGAAGAACTAAAGTTAAATGAACATGAAAAACTTGGCTGATACCAATATGTATTAGCATCAAAGAAACTAGAAACTCAGCTCAGAAACTGAAACTCAGCTCCCACATCCTAAGAGGGAAAACATTTCAAGATGCATCTAGTTCCAAAAAGGTATTTGAGATTGAACCCACCAATGGACAGTCTTAGAAATAAATGGGAAAACTAAAACTAGGGTTCTGGACAGTGCCATGGCATTTATTTCCTAACCTTTGCACATGCAAAATAAACTTCCAGAGACTCTAAAACTACCTTACATCATTCCTCACTAAGTCACTTTTTATCATTGTTAATGACTCGGTGACAAAACGCAGCACGTCAGCAGTGCCAACCAAGACAGATATAGCATAATTGATGATTTACTTAATTACAAGCATGATTATCCCTGTGGATGGACTTACTAGTGGTCAGTGCCATAGCCTTTCGTCCTGGTGAAGCCTACTGATGTGGCAACCACCAACGCTGGTAAACCTGCAAGAAAAGCAGAGTCCCATTTCATATTCAAGTATAACCGCTATGCAGACTGGCTCACAAAAAGTCAGGACAAACTGGAGATGCTGTAATCAGAGGAACTACCTTTGGATGAATAACTTCATAAAGTATGTTCCACTTCAAAATGTCTTTCAAGTACAAAAATATGAGCGCGACAGTTGGGTTTTTAACTCAGTGCAGTTATCTGATGTTGCTATGATACCACCACGTTTGACATAGATTTAAAGGAAACTAATAACAGAGATTTAGTATACTTTTTAAGTTATTTTTTCCCTAGAGGTTTACACTGTTACAAAGGAAATTTATAATTATAAAACCAAAATGGCAAAAATGGCTTTTCTGGTGTGCTGGAATATCATAGACGCTTGATCCTTATCAAGTTGCACTTATAATAAGGTAGAAATAAGAAGTCTTAGCACTTAACTCATCCTTTATGACTTAATTATAGCAAAAAAAAAAGTAGTAACTGGGTTAAGGGCCCTATGAAAATAATTTTTAGACTTCCTGGTATCTTCCTTTAATAACTCTAAAATATAAGAAACTCAGAAAATATAAGCCGACTTCTCTTCATGGACCTCATCAGGGGTCACTGCATGCAGTGCTCAGTCCTCCTCAGAATTCAGTTACCTGCACATCTGCATCAATTCTGAGTTGACATCTTTAAGTTTAGGTTTATATAAAACACATTTACCTCACTCAAGTTCAAAGGAACAGTCTTGTGTTTTGTTTTGCTTTGTTTTGTGAATAGAAATGTCTAATTTATATTATTTAAAAGTTTTGTAAAGTTTGGTCATGCCTTCTTTCCAGGAAAGTTTGCCTTTTCAGGTTGAAAAATCCATCATCTACTCACTCTCTTACAAACCCTCCACCTATCCACTTCATTCCCATCTTAGCCTCTCTTTCTACAATCCTCTTCTGTGAATCTTGTCAAATGATACCACATTCCTTCATGAGGTTTGATGAGAAGCACTATCAAGAGCCTCTCAGAGCGACACAACGTGCTTTCAAACAATTACTGGCCTTTCTCTCCTCTCTCCGTATGTGTCTGTATTTATAATTAATTATTCTATGCATGATTATATACAACAGAATAAACATTACATTTATCATTACATATTTATATATAAATATATAAAATGTACCTTCTTGCTTCTTCTCCTTCTTTCCCTCCTACCCCTCTCCCTTCTCCTCCTGCATGCATAGCATTTGTTGATCTTTTTGATTGACTATACCAAGTTGGTTAGAAAATACTATTCTCTCTTGGGTCATAACTGAAGGGCTACTAGTCTAGTCCACATTTAGATTTTAAAAGATTTTTCTAAATTTCTTATTTTGAAATATTATTTCTGTGCTGAAACTCATATGCCACTACTCTGCCCACCTACAGGCTTCCTGATAGTCAGGCACTGTTGAGCTTTTCCACAGAGTAATTTATTATCAACTCTAAACTTGGAGAATAGTTGTGAATCC
Organism: Talpa occidentalis; assembly: GCF_014898055.3. Taxonomy (NCBI): domain Eukaryota; kingdom Metazoa; phylum Chordata; class Mammalia; order Eulipotyphla; family Talpidae; genus Talpa; species Talpa occidentalis. Next base: position 81,941,709 of record NW_023602073.1, on the reverse strand, counting down.
TCAACATCTTCACTAAAAGATTTTAGTAAGGTAGTTAACAGTCCTGAAAATCCTGTATTTTAAGAAAAAATCAAGCATTCTTTTATTTCTAGGACCTATGGTTTGAATTTATGACAAACTGTCCCCTGATTCAATATCAGATTAACTGTAGAAAATCTTTGGCATGGAATCCAGACAAAAGTTTATCAAAGTATATGTAGAATACAAACGCCAATGTCTTCTTAGTGACTTTCCCCATTGCCTTGGCAAAGAGTCCAAATACATTAATTAGACATGATAGATCTTTGCTGAAACTTGAGGGATAATCTTTAAATGTACTTGATCCTTTTTTTCTAGCATGAATTATTCTGTTATTCTAATAAGCCCACTTATTAGTAATTTTTTAGGTCTCCTCTAGCATCCTATTCTCCAGTCTCCTGGTACCATAGGTACCTGTTGTATATTGGGTCCAAATGCCCCAGTCCTTTAAAATGCAAAGGAAAACATGAAAAAAAAATCTGTTTTTTTTTATTCCCCTAAAACTAGCTTCTTAAACTATGGAGTATTTTCCTTATAAAATGTATAGATTTTTTTTAAGATGTCCATTTTATGAGGCAATATAACAGGAAATTTTCCTAATAAAAATAGGTGAAAGAATTAATTCTCAACCTGTCAGTCATTCAGTTTTTCTGGTTGAGGGCACCACTGACTAACCATGAGTCTTCATTCATTCTCAAATTGGCTTTCTCCCTGTGATATGAATAGCTATTATCTTCCATTGTTTTGATCCCTAAAACTTTCTTGAGGGGGGTAAGGAATATATGACTAGTGAAGTATCATGTTTTGAGTCCTCAATATTTTAAGACAGTTTGTATATTTAGAATTGTATTAGCAGACAGCGGTCTGCTTTTAGCTCCATAAAATTCTCAGGTCTCATCTCATACCATCTAGGCATTTTTGACTATAAATATAAATGGAGTAACTACATGGTTATTTAACATTTTCCTCTTTTTAATGTTCCAAGTGACAAAAGAATGTTCAAAAATGACCAGTCTCCTATCTTTCCACTCCCTGACATAAAATTACATATGAAGAAAAGTAGATAGAGATAGAGGAGATTAGAGATAATCACTCTCTGTTGCTTCATTATATAAACATCCCAAGTCATTTTAACAAGAGTGCAAAAGGGTATATTAATATGCTTACCCCATCCAAGGCACAAAAAGCGTTTTCTTATTAGCCGTGTTCTAATTTTTCCAGTCACAGCCATATATGATTGCCACGCCTCAGTCAAAACCCAACAGAATGAAGCCAGGAAGAAAAAGTGCAAAAATGCAGTGGTAGTTGTACAGATGCTCTGTGGAAACAAAAGAGACTCATACTGAATATGAGGGGGAATTGTGTCCTTCAGAAGAATCTTAAACTCCAACTCATTATCATTATTTCCAATACCTTCTTTTTGTGACAGAGTAATTTACAGAAATTAGAAACCTGTCAGTTTTCATAATAACTAAGACAGAAAAAGGCCCTAATTCCATTTGTGTGCTTAATTTTTTATGAAAAGCTGGAATGTAAACTTAAGAGAGATTAAAATTACTTGTTTACTTGTTTTTTTTTTTTTTCTTGAAATGTAATTATGGGGCTGCTTCTTCCTTTGGTTTAAGTTACAGACATCTTGTGTAATTATTCTGGCTACATTCTTTAGTTTTTCTTTTCAATGAAGAATTTTTGTTGTTTCATCTGTGTTAATATTAAGATTGCATCACAACAGCCTTTCAAAGGGAGAAATTACTTTTATACAGTGTGATACTCAAGGTAGAAGAACAACGTATAAAATGACATTTGGCTAACGACCTATGTATTTTAAGGTAATTAATATAATACATCTGTGTTATTACAGTACAATGTGTCCTAATCAAATCATTCTGAAAAGCTAATCGAGTCACTGGCAGCACTCAACCATGCTTTCATAGATATTTTCTCTCATGCAACTTAATCACTCTGAATTGCCAACTACCAGTTGTGATTCCTCTACAAAGATGAGAAGCTTCATTCTGGTAAAAGCTGCTACTTAATTCACAATTGATATAATTTTTTTCGTGTGAATCTTGTTAAAATTCAAGTGTTATAAATCAGAACTAGTAATAGAACTAACTTCTTCCTTTTTCAGTTCCAGTTTTGTTTCCAAAAATTGCAAAGAACAAAACATAGAACTAAAAAAAAAAATCATAAAAAAGAAACAAAATCAAAACTCCTCCTACCTTTGCTTCAGTCTACTACTAAAGTAGGATCTTTTTTAAAATCATGGCTCAAATTATTCATATTGTTTATTTGTTCTGATGAAATTCAACAGATGTTAATTTACTTTTCAGTTTTTTTAATTCTATTAAAAAGACCTTAATGATGCTTATCTCACCAGATTATCTTAATGATGAGAGATAATGTACATAAGTTGAGTGGCACTGTGCTGGGCATATAGAAAGTGCTGAACCAATTTTGAGTATTATCATTATTTTAAGAAGTACTAAAAAGGAGTTATCTCATCCCTAAATAGAATATAGGGGAAATTAGCAAGTGGATGAATTAAATTAAAATAGACATATGGTCTGGAAGACCAATTAGTGGTTACGTGAAGGGGAAGAAGGGGGGTAAATTGAGTAAAAGGGGGTCAATTGTATGGTAAAGGGTTGAACTGGACTTTCACTGATGAATGCAATGTAGTATATACTGATCCTGGTTTATAAAAATGCACTTCTGACATTTAAATAATGTAACACAATGTTATTTCAAAAATAAACTAATACAGGTTTTTTGACACATGATTTCTTATTTCATGTAGTACTGATATCTACATATTACTTCAGTTTATTAAATTCTTACAAAGATGATTTTCGGTAAGATGAAATCGTGGATTTGTTGAACCCTTTTCTTCATATCTTTACTCTTATTTCAGGCATAATGTGGTGGCTTTAACTAATCATGATTTCTTCCAGAGTTGAGATATGGAGACTTCTTTCCCAAGTTAAGATTTAAATATATATAGGCTGAACTACTCTGCTCATTCCGCACCTGAAATTCATGACCACAACTTTAATTTCAAAGATAATTTTTCCATTTAATACCTGAAGGAGAGTTACACTTTCAAATTTATATTCCATTTCTTCCACCAATTTGCAACCTCTGAAATGTATGTGCCAGCAGATAACTTTATTCTCTTTTTAAAAAATTATCAATATAGGATTGATATAACAATATAAAAATGTTGAAATCTGGGCTTTCTTGGTGGCGCAGCGGGTTGAGCGCAGTGCCGTGGAGCTATCCATAGCCTCTGTAGCACAGCTTTGATTCCTGGCCAGCCAGGGAGATACCCACATGGCGCAGCAGACCTCTCCTGTCTCGCCTGCTGCTTCCCTCAGCAGTGTCTTCAGTCTGTCTGCCTGTTTGCTCCCCGCTCTGTCTCTGGTGAATTCTCTCACCCTCCGTGCCTCTGACTATACCCCAATTCTTGTACAAATAAATAAATCTTTTAAAACAAAATGTTGAAATCTTAAATGCTAAGTCTGGACACATTGAAATTTATAAGAACTTTCTAAGATCCTCAAAGTCTCAATATAGAGGCTTAATTTCCACTCTATACACATTATTTGCTACTCTGAATTTCCTGACATTTAATTCTGACACAAATTGAAATACATGTAACTTTGGGCTGCTGAGACTTATTCCAGTAATTCCTTTATCACTGGAAAATAAACTGGTAACAATGTGTGGGTATATGTATTGTAACTGGAGAAGCAAGACCTATTTCTATAGGCAATAGCATTCTACTATGAGCAGATAAATACCTGTATGTCTAGAAAATATGGAGTAAAGTTGCCTTAACCTAAGGTGTGGGTATATGTTTATGAAAGAGTTTTACAGTCAAAAAACTGACCTGTATGAAGACCACAGAAAAATCCATGATCTTGAGGAAGAAAAAGTGAGCTTTATTTTGTTTCATCATCAAGTGAACCATTAGTATAAAATCAGACACTACACACAATGAATCCCATACTATTTTCTACTGACATATCTGTTAGGCTGTCTTTAAAAATTACAACTTATGTAAATGGCAATTTTCAAATGAATTCTGATTTTCTATATTTCTCATGTTATTTTCTACAAGGGTAGATATTCTAATATTTGGGGTTCAGAATTCCTTAGATCCCTTCTCTATAACCTAAACCCCATATTAACAATCCAAAGAGATCAACTATCCTTTGGATCCTCTACTTATAAATATCAAACTCAGAATCTCCTTCTCCATAGCCAGGTTCAGATCTTGGCCCCTTTTCAGTTTTTGCTACTACTAGACCCCCTGCCAAGAGCTTCGGTTTTATTGCTTCTCTTTATTCAGCACGAGTCTGCTCTTGACTCCCTTAGTGGAATCAGACAAACCTTCCAAAAATTAGATTCGTTATCACTTCATTTTCATCCAGTTATTCAGCTCCCCTGCCCACCACCTCCAATCTGCCCTTGATTTACAGCTGAATGTTGACAAATACAAAAAAAAATATGAAAACACATTTTAATTGGAAGTTTAAGTACTGTTTATATCTATCTCCCTCTCATGCATCCTTTTCTCCAATGTTTAGGGCAGCCAATCTATTATTTAAGAGAGATGCAGACATATTTTTAGAACTGAAAGGAACTTTGAAGTTTACTACCTCAAGATTCTCTCTGACATAACTCCTAAGCAATATTAACCAGCTCAGGAAGAAAATTTGAGATGAGAAATGGATAGCAAAAAAAGTAATAAAATTTATTATACATACATGTTTATTTAAAAATTACATACTACATTTTTAAGAATTTAAGCTATAGCCATTTGAATATGAAATTCAAAAAATGAATGAACGTTAAAAGGTGAGAGAAATAGGAGTTGCTGGGTAGCCAGGGGAAATAAAAGCAAATTGAGTCTGCTTTTACTATGGATGTAAGAAAAAAACATTTGAACATTTAGGATAACAATGTTAAGGTAATCAGAAAAGGGAATAACTAATATATTTCTAACATAGTAGAGGATAAAAACTAAGAAAAAAAATCTATCTTTCCAATTAAAGCTGGGCCAAGAGAAAACAATATAGAAAATAAGATAGTTAGAATATAACGAATATGACAACAAGAATAATTCCAAACATATCAGAAATCACAGTACATGGGAATGCTTTAAATTCACTAGTTAAAAGCTAATACCTTTTATACTGTATTAAAAAGATAAAAATGCAATAATGTATTTATAAGAAATATGCCTCAAACTTGATATTATAGTAACAATATATCTCTTCTAAAAGTCCAAGATCAAGTTTTAAACTACTACAAAATATAAGAAGAACCAAGGTGGCTGGATAGAAGATCAACATACAAAAATTGTATTTGCTGTCCTCTGATATCAATATACAAAACCAGTTTTTCTGTATACTAATATTACTCATTGGAAAATGCATTATATTTTCATATTAATCATGATAGAGTTTTCTCTCTCCTTCCTCAAAAGCAATGCTAAAATGGCCATATTATTAATCCACAGGTAAAAGAATAGGCGGTAGACAATGAACTCAAAGTGTTGACAAATTCAGAAGGTTTAACTGACTTAGAGTGGCAGCGAAAATTACAGCCTAAGTGCTTATAGGGGGCGTTGGTTAATGGAAATTCTGATTGTAAGAGTCATGACTCTGGGGCCTCCTGAAAACTTTAATACTTGGAAATAGAGGGAGTAAGAAACAGGAAGAGGCACATGTTTGATTTATATTGTTGAGAAAAACTGGTTAGTTGAAAAATCTCTACACAGAATAGTTGAAACTCTTATGTTTCTTCCTGAACTCAGTGTAGTTACAGGGAGGTCTAGCCTCTGGAAGACGGAACAGGTTGTTTTCTGAATTTAGATAACAATCTCAATAGTGAGTAGACATATAAGGCAGATGTAGGTTAGGGGCCTCCTCTCCTCCCTTCACTTCTACTCTACAGTGCCAGGTCAGACATCAAAATTTTCTCCCAGAGGCAGAAAAAATTCTTTAGACACCTACTCATCCTTGATTAACATGTTGTGAAACCCATCTTTCAATAAGTCCACCTACCCACATAGAGCTCCAAGACACTTTTTAGGGTCTTGTTTTTACATATAAATATAGTAAAGGATAATCAGATAACTGACAAAAAGATTCTAATGTGGAAAACAGGGAAAAAACAAAACGAAAGATAAAGTAAAAAGTAGAGAGATACAGTAGAGGTAACAAAAATAAACTTCAAACAAATAAACAAAAAAGACTGAGTTTTTCAGAAATGGAGAAGATTAATTGCATTTATTTGAAAAAAAAATCACCAGGGAAAGAGGATCAGGAGATAACAGAGAAAGAAAAGATCCTATTGATAACAATTCATAATCATAAAAACTAAAAAATACCTCAAATATATTTAATAAAAACATACAGGGGTTTATATAGAAAATATTTTATTGAAAGACAAAAAATGACTAAATGAAAAATATGTATGTACATGAATTGGGAGACTCAATATCATATGTCAATATTTCCCCAAATTAAAAAAATATAGTCAATGCATTTCTCTCTAAATTTGTTTTTATATTGAAGTCAATTGTAAGTCATAGAGAATGCAAATTAAAAAGATGCCAAGAAGAATAGAGCAAGATAGAGGGTTATCCGAAGTCATCAAAAACAGATTAATATGTGGAGAGATGACTTCCATCCCAATTTTGCACATGAAGATTGAGAGAGACTAAGCAACTTGGTTAATGCCTCATGGTTCATGTGTGAGCAGCAGGGTTGGTTAAAACACTGTTTAAGTCTTAAGAGCTTGTGTACTTCATGCCTTCCTTTCACATTGCCTTTTTGACAATATATTTTTGCTCATTCATCATCTAATCCATACAATCTTTTTCATCCTTTTCAAGCTCCAAATTCCCTTTTTACTCTCTATCATATGACCTTGCCCTTTATATTACTCATAAGGTGCAAACCATTCCTATTATTTTATGTTCATATTCCCTGTGCTTTAGAACTTTCTTCCTAACTTCATCTACCTCTCCCTACCTAAAGCAGGTCTTCCCTTTCCAGGAAATGATGTAATAGATCTAAGAGTCATGTCCTTGGGGCTACATTGTGGCTCCACACACTGGCGTCATCAACCTCCTTTTTATTGTTTTCTTTTTATTGGTTCTCCTTGGGTAGTTCTCTTTTTCCAATTGTGATCAAATTTCTTTCAATCTCTTTACCACTGCTCTCATATTTTCTTCTTGCCATCTAATATCTTTCTTCCCTCCCACAGAAATCATTCATGATTTCCTAATTTTTAAGGCTAAAGAGTAAATTTTTTTTAACTTAACATACAAACTTTGAACCTCTCACAAATCATGCCCATTTTTATGATACAGTCTTTAAAGGCTTCCCTAAATCTAAAATTCTACCCAGACATGAATACTCTAATTAAATACCTAATCTGGCTATTCACTCTCTTAAATTAATTTTGGCAATGTTTTCCCAGGAAATTATACATTTTATTTATATATTTTTTTTTTTTTTAAAGATTTTATTTATTTATTTATTTGTTTGTTTGTTTATTTATTTATACAAGCACTGGGTACAGTCAGAAGCATGGGAGGGTGAGAGAATTCACCAGAGCCAGAGCGGGGAGCAGAGCAGGCAGAAGGACCGAAGTACACTGCTGAGGGGAGCAGCGGGCGGCAGGAGAGGTCTGCGTGCCATGTGGGACCCTCCTCCGGTGACCAGGGAGCAGCTGGGGATTGAACCGGCACTGCAGAGGCTGCGGGCAGCTTCACAGCCCAGCGCTCAACCCCTGCACCACCAGGGGAGGCCCTTATTTATATTTTCTAATGTGTTTCCTAACCCAACCAGATACTCTGTAACTTTTAAGTCTTACAAGTTTTAATAGTACATTTTTTTTTAATTTCTAAGGTTGCTTCCTACATCTTATTAGATTTTTAAGATGCTTACTTTACTATTTCAAACTTTAATGACTGTTTAGTTCCAGCTTAAAAACATTACCTTATTACAGTAATGAATTTCCTAAAGTGTGAAATATAATCATTTACTCTCTTCATTTGGCAGATTGTTTTTGGCAATTCTAAGAGCAAAATACTATGTTCAGTTAATTTTCAACACTGAAATAAGAGACAGGGTGTTAGTATTTAAAAATAAGTGATCTCAGACACCTATTTTTTTAATATTTCAAAAAGCAAACTAGAAAGTGCTTTTGATGAGTGATTCATGACATTAAAAAAACCCTCCATGGGATAGAAAATGTAGAAAAGCTTGCTGTTACTGGAAATATGAAAAACAATATTGCAACTGTACTGAAGTACTTCAGTAGAGAATATTTAGAAACTCAAGTAGTATCAATATCTGCATACTTTAATTGCAGTATTTATGAAGAAATCAGAAATTATACTTAGCACAATATTTTAGTAATCTGCGACAAACTGAAATAATTCCTTCATAAGATAATTTTATTTAAATGACTTCATTTCTTCCATTCACATGCTGATTTGTCTACAATAAATTAGAAATAGATATATCTTGCTATTTGCATGAAATAAAACATGTATAACAGACACACTAAGTCTGGGACTCATCTGTAACTCCTTACATACAAATGATGTTATCAGAAGAAATTCTGCTCACATTGTGATTGCAAAGACAGTTCCATACAGGCTACACTAATAATTGCATTTACATTCTTACAGACTACATATGTATTATTGTGAAGGTAAAATAAAATGGATAAAGAGGGCATTGTATATAACTTCTCATGCAGTAGGTGTTCAATAGTTGTTCATAATATCATAATTAAAAAGCTTAATTCAATATATGACCTAATTTTTACTGAGCAAAACAAATGTATTTGAAAATGTTTGATTATATTTTAGAAGATGACAACAAATTTATCAAGCAAGTACTCATCAGTTTAACAACAATGTCCCAAGGTAAATAGTTTATGAATGAGGACATGAAACTCAGTGGTTAAATAAAATTTCTGAAGTAACAGAAGTAGCAAACGTGGATATTTGTGGTCTTCTCACTACAATATGATGTCTTGTGCTGTAAAGGACTCTGGTTTTGTTAATATTTAAGTTTGTATGTTTATACTATATCATTTTAAGCCACCTCTAATTCTTTTTCAAATAGTGTATAGATGATAAATAGATATCATGATAAAAATATTAAATGAGTTCTTATTATCTGAAAGCCACCAACTTAAAACAGAAAAACATACCATTTAAGAGTATAGTTTTGGTTATGCAGATTCCACCAACACATGTACATACATACTTTGAGGATATCTGGACACAGTAGCTCATTTACCAGGCGATGAATCGTTAAAACTAGTGGGCACTGTGATGATAAACTTCATCATTTCATAAGATTAGAAATTTCTGGTATTAAGGAATCAATCAGAAATTTTTTGTTAATATCATTTTTTTCACCCTCCTTTATTCCACAGTTGCTATGATATGTTACATCAACAGCAATGTAACCTGTAGACAACTGAAAAATGTCTCTCATAGACCCAAATACGTGGCCCCTTTTGGCTTTTCTTTGGATATAACTGAAACCATCAATAGAAAAGTTAAAATGGGCCTCAGTTCTCTGTTGAAAACTCTTGGTTCACAAGCTGGGGAAGGGGATGGGGGAAGGGTAAGAACAAAGAGGGAAGAAGCACAATGGTCTATGGTGGTGGAATGTGGGTGAGTGGGTGGAGGGTGCACTATGGTGGTAGTAACTGATGTGGGTACCCCAATATTAAGTCAGTTAAAGTAAATTAATTAAAAAAAATTCTTGGTTCACCATTAAACAAAGGTTGGAAAATTTCCTTAAAAACTATGGTACAAAGCTATAATAAGAAAATATCTCTCCGGGGCCTCCCCAGTGGCGCAGGGTTGAGCGCTGGGTTGCGAAGCTGCCCGAAGCCTCTGCAGCGCTGGTTTGAACCCCTCCTGCTTCCCCCCTCCCCCCCCACCAGAGGAGGGTCCCACCTGGCGCGCAGACCTCTCCTGCTACCCGCTGCTCCCCTCAGCAATGTATCTCATCACTCTGCCTGTTCTGTTCCCCGCTCTGGCTCTGGTGAATTCTCTCACCCTCCCGCGCTTCTGACTGTACCTAGTGAGCCTGTATAAATAAATAAATCTTAAAAAATAAAATAAAATAAAATAAATCTTTAAAAAAAATCTCTCTGAACCACCTGTTTGGAAAAAAAATCCAAAATTTGAAGAAATTGCTAAGTCATGTATGATAGAATATAGTTAACGAGAAAAGGAACAATACAAGCAGTTGCTAAATATGAGTACCTTGATTTTCACAACTTAATATTAAAATAAAACAGCCCTATTAAAAAGAAAATAAATTTTTGATAGATGTAAATAGCGATAAAAATCTGTTCCACAGATGTCAAAAATATGTGTCTTGCAGAAAACATGTTCATAATTTGAAGACCTTGGAAAGTTTGTCACACATAGCAGGAAAATCTGATTCTTTGAAATATGTCCTTTGGGAATCCAAACATTTGTGCCTCATACACAGCAGATGCTTCATTATATACTGTTATCTTCAGGCTTGGAAAATAACAATTTTATTCAAAATAAAATATAATTAAGTTACTTGCTAAATAAGGCCAAGAGTTCAACTAAAGCTTTACTAATAATTTAGAAACTTCAAAACGTGTCATAAACTCTTAGACACCTCTAGCAACTGGTTTATACTGTGCTCCTATCTACAGGTGAAATCATTTGTCAGTGTGAGAACTGGTAGTTATCCTCTGGTGTAAGCCAGTACACCAGACTTATGGTCACTCAAAAACAGGGATAATAGTAATGCAAATATGAAGTCATTTTTAACATGGCAAAGGAAAGCAAATGAATCTCTGTAGCCATGTTGCTGGGATTTCTAGGCTTTAAAAATACTTATTTGATGACTTGGAAGGCAGAGGAAGATAATGTTTTTCTATCAATAAGGCATTTATACCACTTATAAAGTTTACTCAATAGTCCACTTGGTGTCACAGTCTGTTTGAAAGTAGAATGAAAACAATTTTTGATTCAGAGGTGGATTGGCATGAAAAGATCCTAGATTTTAGATGCAGGATATTTTTCAACCTTAGCCAGACAGTGGTATCACGCTGGGGGTGGGGGGGGGTTCTAAAAAATATAGCTCTATTAGAGATATCACCTGATTTTTATCAGTGTGGGGTATAAGCATATTTTGTGGTTGCAAGAGAAATCATCACTGTCTGTAATGGCTACCAAATTCTTTTTGGTGTAGGGGTTTAGTCATTGCTAAAGTTGTGGGAAGGAAATCAGAGGCTTGTTGAGAACTGGAGAGCCAGAAAACATGGAGCTGTCAGCAAGCACTGAAATCCCTGTTGAGCTGCATGAATATGCAGTTATCAGATTATTACCACTGAAAATCCAAGACCTGCTACAGATACCCCATCCAACTCTGAAGTCAGAACTTCCAGACCCCTATAAAAGGAGAAAAACACAGTTTTTCACTGGGTTCCTCTTTTAATGGGCTATCCTGGTGCATAGCTCCCAGCCTTTGACTTTTTCTGACACACTCCTTGCCACTGTGCCAAATTAAAACATAAACCAGGTTTATGGAAACAGTTCACATTATGGTGAAAAACAAGTCAAGATTTCAGCCCATTGGTTAGGAAATCACATTGTCTTGTAGAAAGTCACTTATTCTGAAGCAAGATTGAAGATCTGTCTCAAGCTGCTTCTTATCTTTTTAATAAACAATTACCTTTGAAAGTTTGGAACCCTACAGGCTAGGTTCTCACTTTCTCAGCATGTGGGTTAAACAACTATGCCAGAGTACTGTAGTCCAGATTGGACAAAAATAACAGGCAGCAAAACAAACTATTTCTAGTACCATTACTTTTATAAATAATGACTAAAAATACCCTTTGGAAGACATTCATTTATTGGGAAAGAATAGTTCAGCTCAGACAAACCCTAGGTTATCTTTTTCTTTGTAATGTCTTAGTGGGTTTTTTGATAGGAATTTAGGGTCAAAATATTTATGGAATGAACAATATTTGGAAAATCCTCTATTTGGAAAATTGCAAACATTTTATACAACATAGAAAAGAAAATTTATGTAAGTAAACACAATTATATTCATGCCATTCAGAACTGATAATTGGAATGCATAATTAGGAAGACAAGGGCATTTCAAATTCTGAATTTACATATTTTTTTACAAAACAAATTGCTAAATTCACTTGATTTCCTTTATCAATACAGAAAAAAATCTATGTATTTTATTAGAACAACTCACTTTTATATCTGGACCCTAAATAAGACTAGCAAGACACTGATTTAAAAGAGGACAGGGGCCTCCCTGGTGGTGCAAGGGGTTAAGACGCAACCTGTGAAGCTATCCACAGCCTCTGCAGCACGAGTTCCATCCCTGGCCTCTCCTGACTCGCCCACAGCTCCCCTCAGCAGTGTATTTCAGTCAGTCTGCCTGTTCTGCTCCCCACTCTGTCTGTGGTGAATCCTCTCACCCCCACACCTCTGGCCTGTACCCCAGTTCTTGTATCTATAAATCTTTTTTTTGTGTGTTGTATTGTATATCTTTAAGGCACATTTTTGTTGAATTTGCAAATTCATTTTATACTTGAACCAGAAAATTCCTGACCAACTCCAAATTGCTTGATTGTGTTGTTGCTTTCACAGATTAGTATATATGTCAAAGCCTCCAAATTGTACCCTTTAAATATGTCATGATATTTTAGTTCTACATTTAGTCAATCTTAGGAGCTTTATATACTCCAGAAAAATTGTCAAAATGCTTGGTCCATTTGTGGCATTATTCTTATCTTCCATTTTTATTTTTTTTTAATTTTATATATTTTTTACATCATTTTTCGTTTTTGCACAGTGTATGCACTTTCATCTTGGTTATAGTCCCCATACAATTCCCACCCACCTTGTTTTGATCCTACTCCCTTCTCCACTCCCCCCCCTGTAGTGTGTCTCTGTTTTATAGTTGCTTGTTGATTTTGATTTTTACTTTATTATAATTAGTCTTTTTCCTGGTCCCTTAATTAGGTTTTCTAAATTCTTGCTATGAGTGAGACCATCTGGTATTTTTCTTTTTCTTTCTGGCTTATTTCTATGAGCATGATCCCTTCCAGCTCCATCCATGTTGCTGCAAATTACATGACTTTATCTTTTTTGATTACTGAGTAATATTCCATTGTGTATATGTACCACATTTTCTTGAAAAAGTGTTCAACATCACTTGTAATCAGGGAAATGCAAATCAAAACTACAATGAGATACCATCTTACACCAGTGAGAATGTCACATATTAAAAAAAACAAGCAACAACAAATGTTGGGGAGGATGTGGTGAAAAAGGAACTCTTCTACATTGCTGGTGGGAGCGCAAACTGGTCCAACCACCATGAAAAGCTGTCTGGAGGTTCCTCAGTCTACTAAAAATGGAGCTACTGTACGATCCGGCCATTCCATTACTAGGATCTACCCAAAGGACACAAAAACACTGATTCAAAAGAATACCTGCACCCCTATATTTATAGCAGCACTATTTGCAATAGGTAAGCTATGGAAACAACCCAAATGCCCAACAATAGATGACTGGATCAAGAAGATGTGGTGTATAAATAAATCTTAAAAAAAAATAAAATGAAAGAGATAGAAATAAAATTTTATTTTCAGAGCATTAAAACATAAGTAGTACACATCATAATTTTACCTTTGTTTAGTAATGGTAATGGCTGGAACAGAATGTTTTTGGGTTGAATTGAAATTTTATTATTAAGCTCCTTTGGTTTCAATATGGCATATCATTTTATAACATTTCTCCCTTCACATTTTAAATTTGTACTTAGAACCAAAACAACAAAAAGTGTCTACATGAAAATAAAATGAAATCTAAGAGACTACTAAGTCAAAAATAGATCGTAGCAAATATTTTAAGTACAGTCTTTTATATCATGACTTTAAATTACATAGTTTAAAGTAATGTGGATGAGCTGAGAAACTCCCTCCATTTCTAACCATAAGACTAAGAGTAGTGGGGAGAGAGAGAGAGATCTGGGTCCAAGGCTGAGGGGGGAGGGTGAAGAGGGGTGGAGAGGGAGTTGAAATGTGTTCCCGGTTTTCTCTACAGAGCTATAATTTCATTCTCTTCATTTTAAGAGGGCAAAAACTGCTCCTCTCTCCCCACCTCCAAGCTTGCTTCCTCTATTCTTCTCCATACATTTTTGCCTTCTGAGGAGAGGCGTGGCAGTAGTCAAAGTCAGTATTGGAGCAGGAAAGGAAGGAAAGAGAGGACCCAATTACATGCTGCAACCTGTCCTCCTACTTTGACCACAATGTCTTAATGCCAGGATTCCACAAGAAAGAACTTTGCTGCAGAATCGACTTGATTCAAATGAACCAAATACTATAAAAATAATTGGATCATGTCAAATCCAGATAATATGTAAATATCTACCTTTTCTAAGTATTTATCTTCTTCAATTCAATATACATATGCCAAGTATATATTTCTAAGAGAAATCAGATTATGATTCATATTCAGTTCTCAATCAGTTTTTCAGTACGGGAAATATTCCCCCGTAGTAAGCGAAGTACATTGAGAAGAAACACATTCTTTCAGGTTTCTAAGATGCCATTTAAGGCATAATTATAGCAAATAATGTGATGATACATGTGAAATTGCTCTCAAATTATGCAATGCCTTTTTTTCTTCCATTATTCAAAACACTTTTCACATGTATCATCACATTATCTGTTGGAAACTCCTAGTTTTATATTTATTTCATAGATTATAGCTTCTAAGGGTGAGGATTTACACACACACACACACACACACACACACATTTTCAGTGGAATACCTGGCACATCGATTTTATTCAGAAACCAAATATTCTATGAGAAAGAAATAACTCTGTTATCAATAATTTCAAGGGAGACTTTGGTGTGAATACACATGTTACCGTTTAGTGGTGGGTGAGTGTGAGGAGTTTTCCTCATTGTTGTAGCTTCTCACAATTATTTTCCACCTCTTGCCTTAATAACAGAATCTTCAAAAAATATTACTTGGCACATAGGACTTCAGAATAAAAAACTAGACTTTCCCATTCTTTCTGATTAGATTCTTATCAATGGGCGATAAGTAATAATAGTATGGAAAACTTAGGGAAGTTTTCTCTTTTCCTTTTCCCCCTTGTTATCAGATGGAATGTTCACATGATGACTGGAGTTGAGGCAGCCATCTTGGACAGTGAGGAGGAAATTACAAGTTTATTATGGCAGAAAAAAATTCAATTAGAAGAAAACCGGGTACCTAATGACCATCTGCCTATGTGTTTCTGAGAATTAAAACAAACAAATATCTCTTTCACATTCCTCCTGTTTCAGATTTCCCTATAACTCAGAGCCAAAGTTTAACCTAAATGTTACATTTGTTATCAATATATAAACTCAGAGTTATGCTTAATTCATAAAATGTCATGTACTGTACTTGAATAAATGCAATTTATGAACCAACTGGAATAAAAGATACTAATTTTCCAAGTTCTGAAATCAGTCCAAATAATTACACTTAATTGTATAGACTCTGAACTATAACTTCCTCAATTTCACTAATCCTCCTTCACTTAGCAAGAAATGATATATGTAAAGTGTGGTCGGTTTTACATAGTACTTTGATACCCACTCATTTGAACCTATGATTAATAGGAAAGGTAGGTATAATTACTACAATTTTTATTTTATGGATGAATGAAACATGCCCAGTGAAATAGTTAATTTCCCAAAGTCACACAAGGACCCAAGTCATGTTTTTTTTTTTGTTTTTTTTTTTTTAAATTATTCCAGGTCTTATATGTTCTCTTTGACACCAAATGATCTTAGTGGAACTGTTTGAATTGGAAATGTCCTCTGTCATTTAACATTAATATACTGGAGCAGATCCCAGATATCTAGAGTGTCTTGCTAAACAGAATTCTCACCTTGTTCTTCCCTGTGTTTCTAGTAATTCTTGTCAGAATTCCTGGGCTTCACCTTATCCTAGGTTGCTCAAGAATTTACACTGCAATTTTATTTTATTTTATTATTTTTTTAAGATTTTATTTATTTATGCATACAAGAGCTGGGGTACAGGCCACAGGTGTGGGAGGTGAGAGGATTCACCAGACAGAGCGGGGAACAGAACAGGCAGATTGACCAAAGTACACTGCTGAGAGGAGCAGCGGGGGAGTCAGGAGAGGTCTGCTGTGCCATGTGGGTAGCTCCCTGGCTGGCTGGGGGATCGAACTTGTGCTGCAGAGGCTGCGGACAGCTTCACAGGTTGCATCTTAACCCCTTGCACCACCAGGGAGGCCCCTACACTAATTTTTAATTTATAACTCAAACTGAACCATCTCTCCCACTTGAGATTTGAAACTCTGTAGACAAAGAGTAGTAATTATGCCTGTCATTTATTCCAATTGTTCTACAATTAAGTGGACCTTTTTCCCTAGTTCTTCCACTGGATATCCAGTGAACTGGCCTAACTAGTGAAACTAATCAATTAAAATAACTAGATAGGGGATGCTTCTCTTTTCTTCATTGCAGCTCTTGAACCCAGAACTTAGGAGGACTCAGGAGAAAGAAATTCCTACCCTTTGTCATAACATGAAAAGATAGGAAGAACCCAAAGAACAGGAAACATTTGACAGGAATGTGGAGAAATGGGTAAATCAAGTAGAAGTCTGTCAAATAGAGAATTTCCTTAAGTGTCGGGAAAATGTGAAGAGCAATCCATAAGAAACGGTTATAGAGTAACCTCCATTTGACTGTTCAAATATATTTCAGGAACTCAAATATGCTGGTATTCAATTATTCAAATCAGATATTCATAATCAGAGATTATGGTACTTAACTTTTTTTTAACCTTATTTTTAATGTGACTCACTTAAGCATGGAACATCTCTTAGCTTTGTTTAAAATGTAGAGCTTGGCATAAGTGTGATTCTGAAATGCATAATTTTAAATACATTTTTTAATCAGTTGCAATATGATTGGTTCTTTATTAATGTAACTTTATAGAAGATATTAAGATAAATTTTTAGAATTAAATAAGTCAACAAAAAGTAGTTACTGAGAGTGCAATGAAACTGTACTTAACACTCTAAATTGAAACTCATTCATGCTCTACTATGAGCTAATTAGAAAAGCAAAAATTTTGGTGGTACAAGTGTTATTTTTACAAAATTGACTACTACTATGTCTTGAGAACAAAATGGAATGAGGAGAAGGAGGGGGGAACAGTCACTCACAACTATGATGCAATATAGAGAGATAGACAGATAGATGTAGATCTAGACATAGATATAAAAGAAGAAGCGATGCTCTCAAGGTAAACAGGAACAGAAAGGATGGAATACTCTGGGTAAACCTGTTGATCTCCAAAGTGGGGGTATGCGTTCTTATACTCCCCTGGGTCTTGTCCTCTCTGAGAAGGAACATTATTAGTATGTTTCACATTGCTTTCTTACAGCTTGGTTAATTATTTATCCACACTCCTCCATCACTACCACATAGACAACAGATGAAAGTGCCAAACAGGTTGTTTCCATTTGCTATTGTTTTGTTGCTGTTCATCATTATAACCCCAGAATTGAGCACTGAGCCTGATTTGTGTCAAGACATAAAAATACTCAGTTTCTGAATGATTGTGAAAATGTGTGAGTGAGTTACTGAATGAATGAGCAGTTTCTATCTTTGCATTGCTATATTTATAGTTATTGGTGTGCCTGGCTTGTCTCCATTAACGTAAGCTTTCTGAAGAAACTCTATTTCCAGTTCATTTTTCTGTATGTTACTGTGCCTAGCACAGGTTTTCAATGAATGAGAAAGTATTGCATGAATAAGAAGGTATTCTGATTTTTTTCCATTAATAAGAAGAGGGGACATGTTTTCTATATATAATAGAGGCTACAGACTGGATAAAGACAAAACAAGTGTTAATGGTCTTCTAAAAATAAATTATATTTGGGCTTGTGCAGATAATAGTATGATGTTTCTGAATTATTTATTAACACACTCTATAGTATAGAAGTAAATTCATAGTAACTTGCTAATTCTAACCTCAACACCAACATATTTTTGTAATCAATATACAAGACAGTACAATACAGACAATACAAGGGTTGGAAGAGAAGACAAAGCCTTTTAGTCAGAGAAATCATCTGATGCTGATTATTAACCTGAGCTTGTGGCCATGTGACCCATTTATACCGAGCTCTACAAATTGACTGAGTCTGTAGGTCTGCCTCCTATGTGGGCTAGTTGATTTCACTCTTTTTTTCTCCCCATCCCAACTTGCCATTGCAAACTCTGAAACATTAATGTTAATTGGCCCCATATTAACTATGCAGGAATTTATGTGTAGGAAGGTATAAATATAACTTTAGTTCTAAAAAAGTTGATCAAAGTGAGTCAGGAACATTTCCTTCATAACAAAAAGGCAGAAACTTAATGTAAACAAAAGGTGATATCACAAGTCTAACCAAGAAGTAACTCATATTAAGCCAGCAATCTCTACTAGGCAGAAAAATAAATTTTGTACAAAAAATATTAATCACTTTGGGCCTCCCCAGTGGTGCAGCGGGTTGAGCGCTGCACTGTGAAGCTGTCCGCATCTTCTGCAGCACGGGTTAGATTCCTGGCCAGCCAGGGAGAAACCCACATGGCGTGGCAGACCTCTCCTGCCTCGCCCGCTGCTCCCCTCAGCAGTATCTTCAGTCGGTCTGCCTGTTCTGCTCCCCGCTCTGTCTCTGGTGAATCCTCTCACCCTCCCATGCCTCTGACCTGTACCCCAGTTCTCATATAAATAAAATCTTAAAAAAATATTAATCACTCAATAATAATGGCTTTAGGACTATTGAATCTTGTGGTTAACTATCATAAGGAAGGATTAATTGATATTTCTCAAGGTTACATAAGATGTAATGATCCATGCTAGTATTCAAATCCAAACTCAGAATTCCTCACCCATGCTCTTACATGATACTTTACTTCTTAAAGATTTGAAATTATAGATTCTTGCAAAGTTCACAACATATTTGGAGAACTGAATATGCTATTACCTAGAAACCTTCATTTGTAAATAATTTTAGAAAACAGGAAGACCAGTACATGTCTTCAGAACTGAAAATGTTGATAGAAATAACTACCTTTTCTCAGAAGAAAAAAGAAAATAAAGAAATCTTACACTTCCTAGACATGGCCAGTCGATGCAGGAGTTAAGGATATAATTCATTACCATCTTATACATAATTAACTGCTGCAATCAACGTGGTACAAAGGAAATGAAACAATTGGACATCTACCTCTGATATACAAAGAATAACAAAATAGAACTACCAATGAAGCAAAAATAACTTTTACTGAGTTACCATAACTGAAATTCCAAATTAATGCAATTAAAACAGAAAGGAAATAGCAAGTTGCTCTAAGATATCTAGTTTTATTTTACTGAGATCCAATAGCTGTATTTTTACCATACTTCCCCTACCAGTAAGAAAAGAGTCTAAAAACTAACAATATATTTTTTTCGTAGTCTTTGAAGTCCTAGAATCAGTGACTTGAACTTACTGAATATGTTCAGTTCATGTGGATAACATATTTGTTTTGATTCAAAGTCTGAAAAGTGTCTTCTGTGATGATTTATTGACTGCATATAATTTTTTTCAAGATTTATTTATTTATGCATACAAGAACCAGGGTACAGGCCAGATGTGTGGGAGGGTGAGAGACACCAGAGACAGAGCAGGGAACAGAACAGGGAGACTGACCGAAACACACTGCTGAGGGGAGCAGTGGGTGAGACAGGAGAGGTCTGCCTCGCCATGTGGGTATCTCCCCGGAGGCTAGGATTGAACCCGCACCGCAGAGGCTACAGACAGACAGCTTCACAGTGCTGTATTCAACCGCCTGCTCCACCAGGGGAGGCCCTGACTCAATATAATTTTGAGGAGAAATCCCATTGCATTGATAATTCAAGGATTAAAATGCTTTCTTAAGGTGTCATGCTGTTCAGTTATAAACCAAGAATAGCAAAAATTTGTTTCAATTTGTGAATTAGAAAATAAGTGTAAAAACTCCTTTTCTTTAAATTCATGATTTGAATTTTTGATTAGTCATACTACCGAAAGAAAAAAAAAACAAAGAAATATCAGCAGTAGCAAAAATCTAAGGTGGGCCAATTATAGAGTCCCAGCTCTGAGAATGGTTATATATAGAATGAAGGAAGCGCGATGAGGTCAAGGAAAATATCTTTCAAGGAAGAATTTGAATTTATAGATAATTATTATTAATGATAGGATCCTATCTTGTGACTAAACCAAATCCCTAACTCTTGAAAAATAAAAACTATTGTCCCCAAATCTACCATTAAACAAATATTCCACTAGAGATTGGTCAGTTTTATAAAGAATTTAAAAAAACATTGTCTGTTAGTTGGGTAAGAGAGGAGACAAAACCTAGAAAGAAAATAAGCAAAAACAATAAACCAAAACATAAAAAACAAAGCTAAGGATCAGATTATATGAGAGGAACTGAATAGCAGCCCAAACTTTGTGAAAAGGAAGTTATGTCGAATATCAGGGATCACAGGACTTGAGGAGGACAGTGAAGAAGCAGCTCCTATTTCCCTGAGTGTGAGGAACTTTAGACTTCTTCCTGACTGAAAGTCCCACTTCCCTTTCCTTAGAATGTTTTTTTAAGAAAACTTGGAATTATAAACTTTTTATGCCTGCCTTTGAGGTATAAATCTTTTACTCTCCAGGAATGTCTCAAGGAACTGAATCTTAGCTTTGAAATGTAATCATCAAAAAGACAGGTTCCCTCCCTGCCAGTCTGCAAGGAGGTGGGAGCTTAACTTTGATGAACAGCAATGAGCAAACACTCATAGCCTGATCACATTTAACAGCCTCCCCCGTGCAGTCCTCCAGTTCTTTTCTCTAGCAGATCCCAATGGTTTTAATAGTCCCTTGCCCTTCATTTCAGCAGAGTGGGGTTCACGGTCTGCCGTATTGCAATCATATTTTCCCCCTATTATACTAAGTCCTCCTTGACATTTTTAACAAGCATCCAGTGCCATTTGCCTTTCACCACGGGGATCAACTTGTGCCCCCGCCGCCTATATGTTTGGTTTCATTGGGTTCACAATAACTCCTGAATGTTGTGAGAACACCAGTGAAGTAACAAAAGTAAATACATTTAGTAAGTGGAGAAACTGGAGTTCAAATCATGTACTTTCTATAGGTTACGATCAAGTTCTTTATACTCTTTCCATGCAAGGAAAAAAAAAAAAAACTAATGGCAGGAATTTATGTAATTTTCTTGTTAAAAATGTACATCATAAAAAAACTAAAAGTATAAAGAACTTGATCTACTTTGGTACAACTCAAAAGCGTTCCTCTTTAGTGTTCATTTGCTAAATTATGTTAAGGCACTCCTAATTAATGACTGATACTCCTCATTCTGAAGTTCATCTTATATGACTTATGATCCACCTTTTAAATATTTTGGTCGTCTTTCATTTAAGGCCTGGGGTGGGGGGAGTTTCCCCTCCTTCCACATCAGCTGGAGCGCCTAATTGCTGGGGGAGAAAAGTTCAGAGGTCTCCTTTGTCTTCCTCATATCTTAATGACAGGAAGTGAAGGTATCTCAGGTAGCTTAATGTCAAAATGCATCCTCAAAGGGCTTCCTTAAAGTAGAAATTTCCTTAAGCTTTTCTAAATGGCTGTAGTGTGAATTAATGGTTAGCAGGAAGTAATTTCCAGGGTGGAATTTCCTTAGTGTTTATGGGGCTGGTTTATATCCATTCTGCGGACATGATACATTGACAAATTAAATCTATTGGAGAGAGCCAGCGTTTTCACTCTCACCAACACCACAAACCCTAAGTGTTAAGGATTGCTGCCCCAACCCTTGTAGTTTCCACTGATGATTCCATTTTTGCAGCTGCATGTCAATAAGACTGTGTTTATTCCTGAGTGAACATCTGAGGAGGATGGGAGTCAGGCTGACTTCAATGTGAGAAGTCTAGAATATATACTGATGATACAATCAAACTCTGATTTTACCACTGACATGCACTTGACACTCTCAGAACACCTTTTTAAAAGACAGCAACCAATTTTCACACAGAAAACAATGTCTGTAAGCATATCAGTTATAATCCTAGCACGGAGTCTAAAGAGACATGAGATGCCCTTGAAGGTGATGACAATTTCAGAGATTAAGTTCAGACTTTTCTGCCGAGGGCTCCAGAGGATACCCTGTATTGATTTCCATCTTCCTCCTAGGAACGGTACCAGGATGCCGTGACATAATTCAAGTGAATATATTTTGAAATAGATGCTTGGTAAGTAAGGAGAATTATTTTTATTACTAGAGAATGACCATCTGTTTCTGAAGAACTCAAGCGAGAACATGACTATTTGCTTTATATGGAATAACTTTTTGATAATATGTTTTCATGGTCTCCTGTGCTAAAACATTACTTGAGTTGAAAGATACTCTACTTCATAATCCTGACAGGTGAGGACTCTATTCTAAGAAGACATCAACTCCTATTAGTACTTGCAGTATATTGCCATGCCACAAAATGTACATATGGGAGATGGTAGAAGTGGGATAAGCAGCAAAGATAAAATGAATAAATAATGATGAGGTAGAAAGATTGCTGAATCTTGTTAGTAACTTATATGAAACAATCATCCATAATGATTAGCCTCATTGAGTCTACTTAAATCCTTGAAATTTATAGTGCAATTCTGTAGATTGTACTTATCAGAGCTATTACCAATAATAAACTTATCTCCCTTTGGACATTGTTCAACTTTGCTAAAATAGATATTATGACAGAATGTCCCATGTCTGGTGGTAGTCACCAACAATGTGCAATTTGTTATGTATAAATCTCAACAGAAGCTATGAGGATAATGCAACTTCTCAACTTAGATGACAGATACTATAAACCATCCTACAGGTACAAGTTTGATGCTACTAGTCCACTAAGTAGGAAATATATTCACACATCCTCCTTCCAGATGCTAGCAGGATTTCTGATTCATAGATATATTCTATTTTGGTCCCCAAAACAAAGGGCTATGTCAGCATTTGGAAGAGAACGATCAACACAAACAATCAATGTTTCATAACTTTATGGTTGAGTATATGGTTTTCAGGTTATTTTATTTTCTTTTTTGATTCCACTGGGAATGGCATCACTCCTGTCAAAAGTAAAGGTAGACTGTTTCACATCTTTAATATTTCTAGTGTGAGTGTTAGGGGGATGTTTCCTGCTCTGGTGCTTGCATGAAGGAGCATCTTCTCCAAGGATGAAGGAATATTATAGTAACACCTGCGGTTGCCTCTCATGCCCTCCGCCCTGTTTTGTGTAGGTTTAAGATGTTAAAAAACGATCATTCTTATGTGTATAACCTTTTTTTTAATGCCTTTGGGGTAGACTGCTTACTCTGTTCTCGATATACTAGATTGTTTGGCAATGTGGTAAGAAGCCTCAGGTTCTCCAGCTGCTCTTCCTGCTTTATCTGGGGAGAAAGCTCAATCTGGATGTGATTTGTGTGTGTGTGTGTGGGGGGGGTTTGGGTGGAAGGGAAAGAGAGCAGGATGCCCTTTTACCTAATAACGAAAGTCATATTTCTCATTCCAGCTCCACTAGCCATCATCCCAACCCAAGTATGTTTCTCCTGTTTCTCAACCAAAAGGCAGTCTGATGACTGCCCTAGAAATCCTAACTAAAAAATTTGGAAAAGACTTCAACAATTGATCAAATGAAACTCCGTTGTTTTGCTTCTGTCGTTGCTTTGTTATTTATAGATTAGATCTTGACATCAAAGATACCTGCATCTACTAACATGGGTAATTGAAAATTGGCTGCAGTTTTTAGTAACATCAGGCAGTAAAGTTGATTACTTTCCTTTTCTCCTCTATTGCCAAATCTTGGCAGCCTCTGCAGGGTCAGTCACAGCAGACTTGCTGCAGTGGGAGAGAGTTACAAGCAAAGGCATAGAAGCAGGGGTGATAGAACATCACAGATATAGCCTTCATTTTGCTCAGTCATTATGTTTTCAGTGATGATGTGACAAGGTGATATACAAGGTTTAGCACTGAAATTAAAAAAAAATATTAAATCACAAAATCTTTTTTGTTGGTTGGAAAGGACAAAAATCGGAAATCAGATGTATGTCAAATTCTTGTGCCTTCCAGGAAAAACAACAACTAACCTAGGAACTGAACTGTTATATAACCCAGGCAGTATCTCCTTCAAGTGTTATCAAGAGACCAAATGTGAATTTTTCAAGTCATACTGCATGGGTTTTATCTTCATTATATAAGTGCCATATGTGTAAGTCTTATTTTAAGAGCTAGCAGTGCACTGCCCTAGTAGACTGACACGTGAAAAAGATCCAATGTGGGAAGTGTTGGAGCGGGTTGTAGAGAACCCAGAGGCTGCAGCTTGCCATCAAAGGCTCTATATTAGGTAAGAGACAACATTTAGTTGAATCACTCCCACTTTCTTGCCCCTCTGCCTGGCAAGTTGAAATATTCCACTTCTATTTTTCTCCATCTGTCCTATTTACCTTGTAATTCCACATGCAAATTTAGGTACAGCTAAATATATATCATCTTTGAAAGATGACTTATGAAATGTACATGTGTTAGAAAAAGATTTAGATTTTCTGCAAACATTTTATACAAATCTATCTTTGTAATGGAAATTATTCTTTTAGTTCATACAAATGCATAGAATCCCTAACTGTGTACAGAAAATATCACTACAATTTAATGCTTTTAAAGTTTTTAAACAAATTAAGTCAATGTGCATTCAGAAAACAGAAATCTTCCTTGGTGCTTTAAGCAGACAGAATCTAATAGAGGAAACTGGTTAAACAGAGAACAGAACCAAGAAGACAAGCAGCAAATCATTATTTAACTTAGAGATTAGTAATGGGATAAGTATGCCAACACCATCATCAGGGGATCCTCAAAATTATTAGTCCCCTTAGACCTGGGGAAGGTGAAATCCTGCTTTGGAGTCCATACTTTACAGGGATCCACTCTGTTCTTTCCCTGCCAAGTTCTGTTCTATAGAAAAAAGAAACCTCTGAATCAAAAGAAATGCATACTCAGATCCCATGCCCTATCCCTTCCAGACAACGCTCCTGGGAAACAGGTTCTTGGTTTTCCTACCCAAATGGACAAACCTGTCTCCAGAGCCTGAATGGGCCTTTTCTCTGGGTCTCTCCTCCCTTGGGTAGCACAGATTCCTAGAGGCAAGAGACAGCCACCAGGAGGTGGCTATTTGCAAAAGAGAGGATGGTAGTGGTGGACTGGGTTTAGGTAAGGTCTAGAGTGTCCAAGTGAGTGCATTCAAAGCTCTTTACAGGGTGGAAAGAAACCAAGAGGAAAAGACAACATGGGTGGGCTGCAAATTTGAGGCCTAAAACTCAGAGAGTTCTAAATTAAACCTGGCCTTCCAGCAGGTTTCTTTTAAGAGCTTAAAGGGTTAGTACCAACTAGGTTGGGGTTTCAAGTAACTAGGTGGCAGTGAATTCTTGGTTTGGACTGGCTGGAGTAAGATGAAATATCTTCATGTCTCCAACCATAGCATTCTCCCAGATCCTAGACAGCAACAAAGAGGAAGGACTAATAGTTGGATGAGTAGCCAAACCTTGGGTGTGGAAAGTAAAAACCCACCCTAATTAATAAGAGGAAGTGGGTATTGGCTACATCTGTACAGTTCTCATCTGATCTGGGACACAAACAGGTTAGTACTTGGATGGGAGAAAGTGGATATTTATGCTGTGGATTTCTAAGCAAGTGATTAAAAAAAGTCATGAAGATGCATTTGTGAAAATAGAAACAAATTGGAAATATTTAAAAGTTAGTATTTGACTACTTCTTAAATATAGATGAGTGGGCCTCTTTTTGAACCCTTGCCTTGGGTTCTGCAAATCTTGGGACACACCTGTGATGGTCAAGCTGCTGGAGACATCCAGCAGGAGCTAGATTCCTGGTGGGCTTGCAAGGTAGGAAGTAGATTAGGAGAGGAAGGGCAACTCCAAAAGGAAGCAGGATCACAGAGGAGATCCAGACACCGTAGAAACATAGAAATATCCCAATTTCTCACTACCTCTGCCCTCCAGTTCTCTTGCAGAGAATTCCACTTGCAAAGCCTGCTTCAAAGTAAGATGGCAATAGAGTGACAAATAAGAGTTCCCTAGGGTCTGAGGCAGACCAAAGCAGCAAAATGAGTGAGGAATGGAAATAAGAGCAGACATGCAAAGCAAATAAATCGATCAAAGCATTCTGTTGTAGACTGTTTGATCTTCAGAAAGTCTCCAAAAGCAATGAATACATACTATACCTTTTTCTTTGTTCTTACTTGTAATTTGTTTTCTAAGTAACAAAAGGAGGATTGGTGAGGTGGAGGTGGAGGTCAATATGAAGTCTGCCACTATACTTGTTAATAATAATATTTCATCCACTATCTCTATACGACGTGTGCCATAGGTTAGGAACTGCTGCATGCTTACTTCTTTGAAGAAGTCACAGTACATATAAGGTTGGGCAGCATCTATAAACTGGGCTTCAGATTAAGGAAATAGGAAATATTAATAATAAATTCAGCCAATGCTAATAGTGTTGAGAGTTGCTATTCACAACTAAGAAAAATCTAAATAAGAAGCATCAGGGTCCTTTGGGAAAACTATAGATTTGTACATTTGAATCTTAATTCTGCTATTTATTAATGGTGATTGTGTATTTTTCAGCAAAATACATAAGTTCCTGCACTTTAGTTCTCTCCTCTTTTAAATAGGGATAATAATACCAACCTATACAAAAATTATAACTCATGTATGTAAATACTCTAGCATATGTCTGTCATCTAGTAGATGCTCAAATAATACTTAATAGCTATGATAAAAATAATCACACCAATCATAATGAAATAGGCATGAATAGAATTCTGAAGATTACGTGAAGGAAATCACATGCCCACGGGGCTAAAATAGCACTCATTTCTATTTTCCAGCAAAGCAAATGAAGACATTCTCATAAAAATTAATCCAAGAAACATGAGAGAGAGGATGACAACGCTTCCTTTAGAATTCCATTTCCATTTTTAAATATTTTATGCCTCACTGCTAATCTTAATGCTTGAGTCAAAATTCTTCTGTCTGTACAACAGATATGACTAAAAGTGAAAGTGGAACATAAATGGAATATCAGGTATCACTCTGATAAAGTTAATAAACTTTGGCCTAGAACTATCATTAGATAAAAAATATTGGCTGTTTAGAAAATTTACTTCTGTAAAGGTCAACCTTATTATTACTGATTTTATATATTTTCATGTGTAATTTAAATTTTAAATGATCATATTATTGCTTTAAGCAGTTTCACAAGATATTGTCTGGAGCACTATTATAAATAATACACCCACATGGCTTTAAAATTCATTAACTAGGGTTTGTTTGGACTTTTACTCTGAAATTTGTTTACTTACTTGAAATGAAATCTCTACTTTTATTCTAGCATTTAATGCTCATCAAAGAATAACAATAAGACAGAATTGCATAAGTTTGAACATCATATATTTTGAATTGAGGAAACATTTGTCATATACTGACAAGTACAATTAAATATTGAGAATATGACTCAGGTTAGTCAGTGGTTACCTTTCATCATGGCAGTACAAGAAGAACTTGAATTGAAACACAAGTGACCAATGCTTGGGGTGCTGTAGGTATGTGCCTGGTCTTCTCTCATCCTCTTCCACCTCCAGCCCTCAAGGGTTAATGTTTTGACAAGTCTACCATCAGCCCTTGTTACTAATTATTTTAGAACTACGCTGCAGCAACTTCTGTTTGCTACGATTGCTGCTTTCCTGTTTCTGTCACTCCCTTCTGTAATTAACCTTGCTATTCTTAGCTACAAAGCACAGATCTTGTGCCAGGCTTCTTCAGGATTCTATTTTATATTTCAATGGCCGGTTACTGTCTGATTTTCTCCAGGGAAAAGGTCTATAATCACTCAGTTATATTAATGATGAGGATGACTCAATTCTTCCCCACCACTCCCCTTTCATTCTGATAATATTCAGCACAATCAATCCTGAGTTTAGCAACTGGAACTGAAATAGTTTACTAGCGGTCAGACCTGCCAGAATTCTGATACTAAGGAGCATCTTACTGGTGAAAATAAAGAAAATCCACTAAGAAAATCCAATGTTAACTGGTCTATTTCTTCACAACTTAGGGGCCACACGCACTCCCCAAAACTCTCCATGCCTGTGCCATGCACACTCACACATCTCAGGTGCCGAAAGTGAGACATGTTAGCAAGTGAGATGCTACTAGATGCAATGCAATTAGTCAGTGATGGACAGGATGGCAAAAGCAGGACTGAAAGTCAGAACCTGCTTTCCTGTCGCGGGTGGTGAGGCCCCTCTGTACAGAGCATATAGCTGCGTGGCTGAGGGTGTTTATGGAGAAGGAAAGCACTCCTTCCTTTGCTGCAGATCAAATGCCCTGGGCCTTCCATGTCATCTCTGCACACCCTAACTAAATCTCTCTTTGGTGCTACAATCTGTAAGGGTCAATGAGGCATAAAACAGGTATAATTGAGTGGGCTGCAAATGAAAGAGATGTGACTGCAAAGGAAAGTCTGGGCAGAACTAAGAGGTCTGAAATAAAATCTATTCTTATTAAATCATGAAGGGTGAGAGGCAATGACAAAAAACCTTTCCTCCTTTATTTAAGTCAGAATTCCATTAAACGCTAAAAAGGGATTTTAGTTATTTTGAAAAACTGGGACTTTATAGATTTTCACATCTTTTCCAGTTGTGTTAAGGGCTATGAGATAGAGAAAATAAAGATCTAATTATAAAACCAAACACTTTCCCAGTATATCATATGTATCTATACATACATGTGTACAGATACATGCATTATATATATACACACACACATATATGCCATGTGACTGCCTCTGGTTCCTGGCATAAAACTCCTAAAATGCTTATAATTTCCTAGTAATGAGAATACTATGGACATCTTTTGTCTGGATAGAGTGGTTCCTGCATGGAGGCTGGTCACCAGAAAGAACAAGGAATCATTAGAAGCTTGGAATTCTAAACCCATTGACTTCTCCAGACAGGAAATGGGTTAGCACAAGACTTCAAAATGGTTTATGTGATGAAATCTCCTTAAAAATTCTGATAGTGTAGGGTTCATTCCTATACTATGTGTAGTTAGCACATTCACACACAGTAGCATCCTACTGAACCCCAAATCCAACAGGACAGTTCTTTCACTCAGGACCCTCCTAGGCCTGTCCTAGGTATCTCTTCATCTGGCTGTTCATCTGTATCCTTTATCATATCCTTTAATAAACTGGTAAACATAAGTGTTTTTCTGACTTCTGTAAGTCACTCTAGCAAATTAATCCAACTTAAGGAGAGGGTGCTGGGAACTTCTTATTTATAGCCCATCTGTTAGAAGAAGAGGTGGCAACTTGGACTTGGGATTGGTATCTGGAGTGGCAGCAGTCTTGTGGGACACAGCACTAGACTGTGAGAGTTCATGCTAACACAGCACTAGACTGTGAGAGTTCATTATCTACTCTAGGTAGATGTCAGAATTGAGTTATATGGTAAGATATACAGATGGTATTTCAAGAATTGCTTGTTGGTAGGGGAACCCCTTCCCCCATGAACTGGAATTGGGATCTGCACATACTTACCGGGTCTCTACTATATGGAGGAATTACTCACTTGGCTTTCTCAGAGGTGTGATATTTGAGGGAGATCAAGGTTCCAACACTCTAAAATTATCTCTTTATTCCATGCTGTGTTGTCTACCTCCTTTGTGACTGGTTTAAAATTCAGTCCATTTGTGCTATTCTCTTTGGTAGAAGACTAGAATCTGTCTCTGGAGGTTCCATCTGAAATATTCTTGTGTTACTCGTGAAAGCCTTAGGAAATGGACCCCCCTCACAAATTATTTTAGTATTTCATTAGCTAATTGCCTTTTTTGTTTGTTTTTTGAATGAAAAAAGACCACAAAGAGAATAGAAGAGGATACATTTCAGTTTTGAGGGACAGGGGGCACACATACAAATGGGACATCATGGAGAAATAAGGATGGATTACATGGGGGCTGTGTTCCTTGAATAAGAGTTGGCTCTGCTTGTGCCAATAATGCAACCTTGACATGTAAAGTGATCTTACTTGATAGAATTTTTTTTAATGATTCCATGTATGAAGATACCATTATAATCAATAGAAATTCAGCAGCAGACCTAAAGGTAAGGTCTTTAATTAAAACATAAATAAACAACTACACTGGGAAAACTAAAACCAAATACTTGCTTAGAAAGTACATCAGCGTTTAAGCTAATGACTCCCTTGGGGAGACATATCTGCAAGAATTTCCATTGGATTGTTGAACCTTAAACCAATCTATCAGGATCTAACTATGTTAAAAGATCTGAGTGAAATTTTATTTCTGTTGCTAGAGGATGATAAGAATGAACTAGAAGGCAAGAAAACTATTTCGACTGCAATATAAAAGATACTCTCAGAAACCAAGTTTTATTGTTACTGCCAGTGTCAGCCACCCAAACAGCAAGACACACTAAGAATTCAAAATGTCACCTTTTTTTAAAAGGCAGTTTTCTCAAAGCACCTATATATTTTCAAGTAACCTTCCCTGAACAAGAATTACTGCTATTAAGGTTCTTACAGATAGTGTATATTAACTGGATTTTCTCAATAGAAAAGATTTAAATAGAAATTTAGACAATAACACAAATTACTTTGATCCAAAAAACCAATAGGGTTTATTTGAGGAGAAATTCAGGTAAGTTCATGTGTATTTTTTTTTTAAAGAGGCATGTACAATGAAAGAGAGTATAGGATTGGGAGTTCAGGGCAGGTATGTTTAAATCTTGACTATCATTTATTATATCTGTGACCTTGACTTTATTGAGCCTCAGTTTCTCAAGAGCAGAAAAAAACAAGGACAGTTACACCATCACTGGGTTATTGTGAAGTTTCAATAAGTCAACACTTGTGAAGGCACCTGCCTTGATGCCTGCTACACAACAGACTCCATTTTTCTTTCCTGAGCCCACAGTTACTTCCCTGAGAAATGACATTGAACACTGATGTAAATTATGTTGCTTTAATATAGAATGTATGTTAAAAGTTTTCCGATTGTCCCCTCAACTCAGAGGAAACCTCAGTTCAGATGGGGACTGGAGGGATCTTGCTACCCCTTTCTCAACTTCGAAGACACTGCATAGAAGTGTGAAAGCAAATGCAGAGTAAGCTCAGAAACCAAACAAAGCCAAAACAAGCAGCGTGACATTGAAGCAGAGGGGTAAAACACACACTCTTTCTCACTGTCTGTCTCCTAGTCTCTCTCAAAAAGAACCTTGAGCCTTCTATCGGCTGTCCATTTTTCTTTAGAACTTAAAATATTCATATATTATGAACACACCAATGTCCCCTCATAAAAAAATGACACATAGCAAAAATACAAACATATGAGCATAGGATACCCAGAGCTGCAAATTTGAAAGGGATATTCATTTGAAATTGTTTAACAGACTCTACAGAACCTCATGCACTATAGGAGTTTGCACAAATATAAGGTCAGAGAAAATCAACAAGAAACTATAAACCAGAGACACACTATGGGGTGGGGGGGGAGGGGAGGAGGGTCAAAATAATGGGGGTGGGAATTGTATGGGGAATATAACCAAGATGAAAATGCATACATTGTGCAAAAATGAAAAATGATGCAAAAATAAAGTAAAATAAAATTTAAAAAAATTTACCAAGTTAAAAAAAAAATCACCAATGTGTCAGTCATATTAACATTTCACCACATCAGAAAGACTAACATAGTTGGTTACCACCATATTCTATATTTAACAATATAAGTATGATATAGTAATTCCCAAACACAATGTAAAGATTTTACAGGAACTACCTCTTTAAAAGGAAAAAAAAAATAGAACAGACTGTTCTCAAATCAAGGCTTAGATGCGTTCCATGGTGTATTTAAGTATAAAGGCCTTCTATACACACTATTTTTGAAAGTTTCCAGTTTTGAGTCTATTTCCCCATGGTTTCTCCCTGGTCTAAACTTGTGGTGGCAGCAGCTCAGCTGCATTTCCTGTTTGAATCCAGAGCTGGTTTGGCAGCCTCCCCTGGTTCCGTGGTGGTGCCCCTCCTCCTAGCTTCACCTGACAGTCTGGTCTCGCTGCACCTGGGATGTCTGGCACACATGGCTTTTGGTGACATGACAATTAAAAAAAAGGACAGGTAAATAGCATCTTCTTTGTAAATTGGGGCTCCCACACGGCTGTCAAGAATGAGCATTTAAGAGTAGGAAGCAAGATGCTCTGAAATTAATTGGGGGAAAAAAGTAGGATGGAAAAGTAGAAGGGGAGACTATTAAAGCAAAGGATCAGAGGAGGAAAGAGACAAATCAGATGAGAGTTTAAGTGAATATTAAAAAGATGTGGGAAATACAAGGTTTAGAAATGAAGGATAGGGTTCTGAAAGGTGTCAAGAATCACAAAAAAATAAAAAGAATGATTAAGAATGAGACTTGTCAGAAAAGTTTCTAATGACATTCTTTCCCTAGGCAAATCATCCTTACTTATCTATGCTTGATTTTTCTACATATTATCTTATTTTCCCCCAATTTTGTGGATTTATCAGTTGTTGACACAATTGTATACTTTTTGGGAGTACAATTTCACTCCTCCATATGTGCACACTTCACTTATCCTCCACCAAAACTCCACTGCCAAAATCCATCACCTTCCCTCCTCTAACTGCTCTTCCCTCCTCCCCAAGTCCCTCTAGTAACCAGTGTATTCTTCACAGAGTCCAATAATTATTTTTTGTTGTATTTTGTCAGTTTGTTTTCTGTGGTTTTTTATATTCCACAGATGAATGTAACCATCTGGGAGCTGTCTTTCTGACTTACTATGGTTAGAATAACCTCAAGATCTACCTATTCTGGCTTTTTTTTTTTTCCACTTGGGCTTTTTTGTAGAAGCAGGAGTAGAACAAAGGTGCGCTAATGTAGCAGGGATGCCCAAGATTCAGAAGTGAGAAATTAAGTAGTAGAGAAGCCATAGAGGGGAAGAGAGGCCCAGCTCCTTTGCCTTCTTTAATCAGGGAAGCATTTAAGTACAGAGGAAAGTTCTTGTTTTTTTCTCAGTCTGGACAGACCTATGCTGCTGGTGGAACTAGGTCAGCATCTCCCTGAAGGGAACGGGTAAGAAGAAAGACCAGACTC
Source organism: Talpa occidentalis (assembly GCF_014898055.3). Taxonomy (NCBI): domain Eukaryota; kingdom Metazoa; phylum Chordata; class Mammalia; order Eulipotyphla; family Talpidae; genus Talpa; species Talpa occidentalis. Next base: position 81,908,278 of record NW_023602073.1, on the reverse strand, counting down.
AAATAGAATATATGTGTAGGAAAGAATCTAAGAGAAGGGGTAGGATGTGGAAAAGCCATGCAGAGCCCTAAAGCATAGGCAGAGACTTGGGGCAAACAGTTCTTGAATAGGAGACTATCAAAAAGTGCTATTTTAAGATTAGTGGGTGAATGGGGTGGTATGGTTTGGAAGTAGAGGCAACTTGGAGGCCATTGCAACAAGTCAGGTTCATGGCAATACAGATAATAGGGCTGGAATACAAATGAACTTATCAAGAAGCAGCGTTCACAGGCTAGTTTATGCTCTCTTTCCTAACTACTCAGTACATAGGAGCAAAGTCACTTTTGTTCCTTTGGGTAGAATTTCTCTCTTTACACTTCTTAATATTGGGAACAAGAACAACTATCTCAGTCCCTATGGATTATTTAAACATTTATGACTCTTGGGCAAACAAACCCAAATTAAGAACCCATAACTTCCAATTTTTTTGAGTATTTTATTTCTCCCCAAAGGTGTTTTTTTTATTGTCAACCTTAATCACTTTTTTTCCATTTTTTTGATGAATAACTATATACCTAATGCCCTTTCAATGCAATTTCTTGCAAATTTCATTTGTTAATCTGACAAATTGGTTTTTTTATAATAGTTTCTGCACTATCATAAAGCCATTATAATCAATTTTTTTCTTCTATGTTTTTAATGAATAAAGTAATTGAAGCACATACAAAAAATTGGTTACATACCAATGACTGGCTATTTCAGGAAAGCCTTTAAGTTAATTGTCAGGTTAAGTGGCAAGTTTATGCCAATGGAAATAAAAATGATTGAGAATAAGATATACAAAGTCATAAGAAAGTCCTACTTCAATTTGCATTTCTATGCCTTTTAGAAAGATTCAAAGAAAAGTCCAGATGTTGAAAAGCAGTGACTAGGCTCTTTGCCCAATTTTAGATGAGGCCTAGTGGATCTCTGTTGAGGGCCTGCCCTAGCCTCCAGTCTGATTTCTGACAGTTGGCAGTCCTCTCAAGTTGCCAGTGTAGGAATCAAGATGCTGGTAGCCAAGTAGATCCAGTTGACGGATATGTGTCTGTCCTCTGACCTTTACCGAGAACACAATGGGGATCAATTATTTTCATTGCCTGATAGACTCCAGGAGAAAGCGAGACTACAAATGTAGTGTAAAAAATATGATGACTATGTGCAAAGTATACACATTCAGCACAGAGGCAGCATGCCAGAAAGAAGAGACGAAAGGCAGGCAGGAGGAAAAGGGCAGTGAAGGAAATCTCAGGACTCTGCTTCAGGCCACCACTGCCAGGTAAGGTGGATAGGACAGATGTTCAATCTACTCTGCTTCTGACAAGTTTTAAGTATCAATCTGAAGAACAACAGGATTAGAGCTTCTTTTATCACCTCTACATAACAGTGCAAAAGTCGTTTTGGATAAAAGGTGTTGTTCCCAAGCCCTTTTGTTGGAACAAGTCCATGAGTCATTGTTGTTGTTTTCTGAATTTTCAGGAACAGCTTAGAGATCATAGTATCTCATGCTGCACCATCTCAAAAGGGGGAGAGGTGCAAAACTCAGTCTTTTAGTAGACACCACCCTGCCTAAACATGCTTTATTGGTCTAGTGATATCACAGTTCGAAATGTGAATGCCTTACCCACTTTTGTTGAGCTGCTTCTAGATTATCTGCAAATCTCTATGATTTTACATCAAAGGAAAGTATCCATCTGGTTCACTGAAAAGACTACTCATGGACCCAAAGTGAACTTACTATTTATAATTCCTATTCGTGAGCATAGTTTCTAGCTATTGACTTTTGATCCTATGACAACCAAAATGTTAAGCTTTCTTCATAAAAGAAGAAAACTGAGGTATGAAGAGGTCAGGCAATTTGCCCAGGCTCACACAGCCATGATGTGAACACAGGTTCCATCACAAGAAACTGAAACAATATCCATCTTTTTCTGGGAGGCCTTCTCTCATGGTCTGAAGACACTATTTCAACAAGAAAGGGAAGACAACTCCAAAAAGCATGGAAATTGTTAGTTATACAATCAGCTGGGAGGCAGAGTGCTCCCTTCTGCAGTCCCTGAGAGAAAGGATGAAGTGTGAAATTGTCTGTAGGCCCCTGGGTTTGGCTGCTCTCTGGAGTATCATTGGTATATCAGTCTTACTTGATTTTCATTACAATCTAATCTCTTGCTCAAAGCATTTTCTAATTGTGTCACTACCCTGTTACAAAACAAAAGCAAAAAAAAAAATATATCTTTTAATATATCTCCCAGGACCTCTGGAGATTTCCTCAAGTATAAAGTTCCAATTATTTTCCCAGGCTCATCTCCCTTTCTTCCACTTCCCACAGCCTGTATTTGGAACAACCACCGGACTACTAACAATTGCTCTATTCTTGTCTGGATTTTTCTGCTTTGTATCCTTGTCTCCTCATTAGCCCATCTCTATTTATTTTCATTCCATTCGCTCTTTGCTAGATCCAATGCCCTTGATCTATTCTACACTTACCTCTCTCCCTGTTCTCTCATAGAATTTTACCTGAATCTTAGCTTTCATACATCTTGTCATGCTTTGAATGGTAAGATGACTTTATTTTTATTTTAAGCTACTTAAGGGTAGGAACTGTGCTATGCTCATTTTTTTCTCTCATACATGGTACCTGACCTAATGATTGAGAAACAGTAATATAATGATCTTACTTGCTAAGCTCCTATCCCAGAGTCAGATTTAGTTCTATGAGCCTTATGGTCGTCCAATAAATAACAGGGCAGTTTAAACCTCAATAATCCCATTGTTAATCTTATTACAAATTTCCACCTTCCCATTTGTTCTCCACGAGAAGAGAAGAACAGAATGACAAACTATTATAATTCTGACTTAAGCCCTTTTAAGCACTTTTTGAAATTGAGACTTGAACAAAAAAAAAATTAAATCTGAATCCTATTGCTTAGATGGACTAGTGTGAACGCATTTCAATTCACTTTCTAGAGGAATAATTTAGACTCTTCACTGCCTTCATTAAATGCGCCTTTTTTTTTTTTAATTTAGTTTCTTGAACTTGTGGGTCTATATTGTTTGGGATGTTTTTCTATTGCTCTTTTTATTTTGATTTCTTTTATCCTTTTAGCCTCACAAAGCCCATCTCATTTTGTAGTTCTGGGAAGAAATATCAAACATCTTATGGCTTCCTCAAGCAGAGGGTGGGTTTCGATGTAAGCAGTTTGTTTAAATCAGATGTTCCCATGCCGATATTCATCCTCTATGTCAGATTGATTCTCACTTGACACCCTTTCTCATGAGAAAACTGAGTGGGAGGCAGAAGCAAGACCCCCTGGGGGACTGAAAGAAACAGATGTGCATCCTAAGCTCCAGGTACATATAAAGGTCTTTTTGTGGGAACACAGTGTGAGTCATGCTTTTTTCTTTACAAGCCTCACCAGCTAATCAGTGGACAAGGAAAGACCCAGCAACTGACACTGTGTGCTTCCCCTTCCCATGACATGTCTGAATGAGGGTGCCAAGAAATTCTTAAGGAAGCTGCAATAGCTTGGGAATTTACTTTTTCCTCCAGGGAAATGCTAGGCCACACTAAATTTAATTAATTTTATTCTTTGTTATATACCCATTATGTAATTACAACTGGCACTCCACACAGAGTAAGGCTTTTGTATTTGCCTTGAATATTGGATTCTCCCCAACCAAACCCTTCTCAATCGCCTCACTTATCTAATCCTCTGGGCCTGGCAGGATGGGCTGAGCTCTAATCTGGAGTGGGTCTGGCAGGACCATTGGGGATCTGTACTAAGGGAACACAGGGCAATGCCAGGTGAGGTGCGGCAGGCCCAGGTGGGCTGAAAGCATTCTGCAGGGACTAAGACCTTTTCCACCAGCTTGAGACATGCCCCCAGGGTTTGCAACAACAGGGGCAATTCCTCTCTCCTAGGGTGCACTCTTCTCTGCTAGGGATGCATGACAGCCAAACACTCATGTCAGGTGCTTACATGTTTAAGATTCTTTCACACCAGCAGAGGTTTCCTACCTCTAATTTCCCTCTTATTCTATTGAATGTTTTCTGAAAAGTGAACAAAAGTGCTAATCAATATGTGTCTGAAGATAGGCTCAATTTTCCTAATGAATATGTGCAGAAGCCTGGTAGCATGTCCCTGTTGGGCCCACTCTGTGGGCAGAGCATGGTGTTTCCTCTATTTCAGAGCACACTTGACCTGCAGTAAAGCAGCCATAGAGTAGAACTGAATCAGAAAACACTCCAGTGGAAATGTATGCTCTAAATTACCAAACAAAGTTGTTCCTTGGTCTGTGGCTTAATTAAATGTGCGAGGGAGGCTGACTGAATTGCTTAGTTCTCCAGGTAGTATTGTCCTTTTGACTAAGCTTTCATACTAATTAATTGGCCTGCTGCTGTATTTCAGGAGGGGATTCTGAAAGACTGGTTACTAGGACATTTTATTTTGATAGAAAGGAGACCCCACTGAGATTCTGGTTCCTGTTACAGAGAACTTGAGTTTTTTCTCTTTTTCCCTATTATGTTTCTTACACTTTTTTTTTGTAGTGACAGAAACATACAATTCTCTTTTGCCATTGTAGACTGCTGGTGGTATTTGCCATTTAGAGCCACTGGATAGCTTTGTCTTTGAGAACTAGGTTAGGAACTCATATTATGTGATCATCATTATGCTGAGTTCTAGGGATTAAAGAGATGGATGAAAACCTGTTCTCTATCCCCAAGAAAGTCAAGCAGATCTTGTTTGGTACAATGTGCCAGACACTCTTCTAAGTGTGATATGAACATGAACTCATTTAATCTTCACATGTTAACCTGAGGTAGATCTTACTATTATTATTCCCACTGTATAGTTAATGTAACTGGGGCACAGAGAGATTAAAATACTGGTCTGAGGTCACATAATGATGGGTCTGGAATTCAAAACCTGGCAGTCAGTCTGAGGCCAGAGTCTCATTGGAACTATAATATAATACTACCCTCAGGAAGACAGAAGCTAGAAATAAATATATGTACACCAGTTCCACAGAAAGTGTGGGATTCCAAATGGGAGGGTCAATTCTACCTGGTAAGATGAAGGGAGGCTTTAAAATCTGTCAGCCTCAAGAGCTGAGTGTTTTGTGGCTTTGTTCATGGAGATACACAGGTCTGGCCTTAGTCTTCCATAATAATGATGAGTATTCTTCTGCATATAGCAGAACAGAGAGAAAAGTGAAAATCAGGAAGGTAACTTTTTCAGTGTTCCACTGTTCTGTCTTCCCTGTCTGTCAGCCTTGTCTGCCGTTGCTCTGGCTGTCAGCTCTCCTCTCAGGAATGCCTCTCCTATGAATCACTGGGGAGTCCAGCTAGGAACCAGGAGCACACACACCTTATGACTATGGGAAGCCAATGTCTATGGCACAGTTTAAAAGAGTAGGCGGTTTTTCTTTAATATGTTTTTCCTTCTTGGAGGTTTCATTGAAGAGGTAAGATACACAGAGGGAGGACTGGCTGCCAAGTGTGAAAAGATAAAATGCAAAGGTAGCTTCAGTTTATTCTTTACTTACTTTTTAAAGATTTATTTATTTATGCATATAAGAGCTGGGGTACAGGCCAGAGATGCGGGGGGTAAGAGGACCACCAGAGACAGAGTGGGGAACAGAACAGGCAGACTGACTGAAATACACTGCTGAGGGGAGCAGTGGGAGAGACAGGAGAGGTCTGCCTCGCCATGTGGGTTGCTCCCTGGCCAGCTGGGGATTGAACTCATGTTGCAGAGGCTGTGGATTGCTTCATAGTGGGGTGTTTAACCCCTTGTGCCACTAGGGAGGCCTGGTAGCTTCAATTTAGAGCAAAAGCAAGTAAGCAGGTCCTTCCCATCCTCCTATTTGTCCCCCCACCTAATTTCTTGGCAAAGGAAGGATTTAGGAGGGCTGGAGTCCAGAGACAATAAGATTTCACTATTTGACAAAAAGTGGTCCACATTTTCACTGAACTGGGTGGTCCAACAGGTATTAACGTGGAAACTGGTAATGTCAGGATGAAGCATTTTTCTCAACAATTTCAAAATTAGTCCCTCTAAGGTGTATAAAAATATATGTAATTAACATCTGACAGATCAAAATCATCTAGAGTCAATTTTTAAATGCACTCAGGAAAGCTTTAAGAAACAACTAAACAAATGAGTGTGTTTAAATGTCATGTTTAGTAGTGAGGGAAAAAAGGGAGTGAGTAGTGAATTCTTGGAGTAGAATTCATGTGATAGGGTGGTAAAGATCAAAACACTAAAGAAACCCTTTCTTGGGCCTCCCTGGTGGTACAGGCGGTTGAATGCAGCACTGTGAAGCTGTTCGCAGCCTCTGTAGCGCTGGTTCGATCCTGGCTGGCTGGCGAGAATCCCACATGGCACAGCAGACCTCTCCTGTCTCACCCGCTGCTCCCCTCAGCAGTGTATTTCATCAGTCTGCCTGTTCTGTTCCCTGCTCTGTCTCTGGTGAATCCTCTCACCCTCCCGCGCAGCTGGTCTGTTCCCTGGTTGTGTAAAAATAAATCTTAAAAAAAAAAAAAAGAAACCCTTTCTTTTTCAATAATTCTGTCAGTTTGCATAATTTTGGATTATATTAATGACGAATATAGTGAGAACTGTTTTCTATGCCAAGGATTGCTAAGCACTTTACATATTGTTAATACTCAAACAACCCTTTAATACAGACATTATTATTCCAATTTTATAGAAGAAATTGAGGTCCAATCAGATTAGGCAAACAAGAATGTGGGAAGTTGAACCTGGATCCCAGACCCCAATTATCACAGGATATTGATTTTATTCCTGTAGCAGAAAATAAAGACATGTTTGAATTTTTTTTTTTTTTAGTAAACCTGGTTGTCATTTCTGAAGTCCAAGAATCAGAAATGCAGGAGGTAATATAGAAATTTTCAAATCTATACTCATTATTAGTTATTAATGTATTCATTAAAAAGCAGATTGAGAAATGTAAGGAGAGGTAGAAGGTATAAACATGGGTAGAGAATAATTCATGAAATAATAAGGGAATTCTAATGCCTCAATTATTATACTAAATTCATTCATCACTAACATACTACTGCTGTGTATCATAAGGAATTTATCAGAATATGCTTAATTAAAATGTGATGATCAATATTTTCATGAAAGAAGAAATTACAGCAAGGTAGTTCCTGCTTTTTCATAAAGGTTAGTGATCAGAAAGTATTAATAGATTATAAATAGATTTTACTGTGTAAACAGATTACAACTTTCGCCAGGATGTTACATTGTATAGAAAAATGCTAAAGGCCAGCCATTTTTTCACTGCGTATCTGGTGATGACCATTGGAATTCTATAAAAAGGGCTATGAATTTCATATTTCAAAACAGTATTCTTTGTAGAAATATTTTCCCTCAAAAATGTGTTCATAAAGAATAAGTAAAAAAAAATCTCTGTGTGTGTAGTGTATCAGCATAACGGAGTACAGATGTGTTCATATAACATACCTTGTTAGATGATGCAACAATGAAATAGCAATAAAGATAACAGTTAAGATCAATCAAATTCTTGCCATATGCCAGATACTCCTAAGCACTTCACTAATATTATTTAATGCTTACAACACCAGTAGGTGGGTGCTATTATTTGCCTTCATTTTATGGATTCTGAAACTAAAGCAAGAGTGGCTAAATAGCTTTTCCAATGTGTCAGAGAAGGTGGTGCAGCCAGGGAGCCACAGTCCGGGGCTAGTATTCTTAACCACTATTTCTGTTTGATGATCATGATGATGATGATTGGAGATGAGAGGAGCATTACCTCTAGAAATCATTAGTAGCAGATCACAAGTTTAAAATGAAGTTAATGATTCTACCTGAAAGCTGACACTGTGGCAATTTATGTGATGACAGCTGCAAAACCCTTTGAAGTTCTTTGGAAACGCTTACTCTACAAATCCACGGTTCCTCCATGAGCTGTGCCAGCTCCAGGAGTACTTTATGCAATCTGGTGTCCTGTGCTTACCGAGGCAATCAAATGTCTTCATACTGGAAACACATAAACAGGACAACAGACCACTCTGCCTGGGAGAGAAATGGTGGTGACTGGTGAAGAATAGCACTGCAAAAAGCCATTTTTAAGTGAATGGATAGAGCAGGGATTTAAGACTGCAGTGATGACTTTGTGTTCTTAAAGCACCCTACAAACAAGTAGGCTCCATAAGGCTGATGGGTATTTATTTGAGCATCTTTCTCTTACAGGACCTTCCTTCCTCCCTGCTTACCCAGAGCTACTTTTTATTTTAGATTGATTCAGATTTGGAGTGACTTATTCTTGAGAGGTTATTTGCTTTCTTTTCAAAACTCGTTTGAATGTCCCCTGACCATAGCCTGAATTCATTTTAATTCTCCATTTGGCCCAATGTTAAATATTTAGGCATTTAGTGTCATTTGTGAATGGAATTAAAATCGTTCCAATTTTTCTCTTCCTGATGGTATCCACCCCACCCTTGCTAAGCATAATGAGATATTTTAAAGAAATAGGGTAAAGACCAGATGTTATAGTATTCAGGAAATACCCTCTCTGTTACTCAAAGTAATTCATCATTTTTCCCCCTACAGTCTTGTTTTCATCTTCTACATTAAGGGAAAACTCAGTGTTTATGTCAAATTTGAATAAAGTGAAAATTTTATTATTTGTATCATTAAAAACCATGCAAAGAACCACAGTAATGCCTAGTTGCCACAAGGTTACTGCAATTAAAACATTATAGCAAAGGGTAAAAAAGTATAGGCCCTACTTGGATTTAGTGTAATGACACTGAGGAAACCCATACAACATGTATGTTAAAGTATGCTATATATTATATTGTAATAGTGTCTCCTTTTGTTTTTAGAAAAACTAATATTTGAAAATAAGGATCAATCATTCCATTAACCTCAAATACTCGGACATCACCATAAATTTTTTTTTCTGCATCTCTATATTTATTGCAGCACTATTTACAGTAGGTAAGATACAGAAATAATCCAAATGCCCAAAAACAGATGACTGGATCTAGAAGATGTGGTATATATACACAATGGAATACTATTCAGCAATCTGGAAAGATAAACTCATGCCATTTGCAGCAACATGGACAGAGCTAGAAGGGATCATGCTCAGTGAAATAAGCCAGAAGGAAAAAAGAAAAACGTCATAAAAAATTTTTTATAGAATCGTGTATCCTAAGGAAATCTGTTTGGTTTTTACTGTATTTTTTGGAATTACAGGTAGTCCTGGGCATTAATTGACATGGATTATCATTTCAGCCCTACTGGTCTTCCATGAAACATATGAAAAGGTAATACAGAAATGGTTATTTTCATGGCTTTTATAGGAAAAGATATTTCACAGTGGTATCTGGGTCATTCTTGGCATAATTTCAGGTACTGCTCTCCTCCCCATCAAAACAGTGCCTGACATAGTTGAAAAAAGTGCCTTACACTGATGATAGAGTTGGAATTTCTATGCCAATGAGTAATTAGAATTACTTATACAGTAATATTTCTTCCTCTCTGTCCCCTTTCCTTCCTATTTTGTAAGTCAACTTTTATTGATTTCCATTGATTTATAATACTATATAATTTTGTGAGTTCAGCTTTACCCCTCAATATAGGATATATTTCACTTATGCACCACCCAAGTTCTAGTATCTTTCTTCTTTTTTCCTTTCTCCTTTTTCTAATAAACCTGTCTTTTTAAAATGTAAACAAAAAAATAAAACTTACACTTATGAGTAATTTTAATTGGAGGAAAGATGGAAGAGGACACCGTAAGAAATGACGACTCTTGCTCTGAAGCACTTTGGAAGCACAAAAAATTCAACCTATTGATGCAGTTGTCTGTGAGGTTCTAGAAACAACCAACTGCAGTCATATCTCAAAGTACTTGGCATCCCGGGCCTCTATTACAGAAGCAGAAGGGATGCCTGGAGCATGGGCTTCTCAGTCTCAGTAAATCCACGATACCCAAAATGTTCACTTTAAATATATTTCCTTTACTGTTACCTCTATATAAAAACAATTCTCTCCCAAATCAATGAGGACTAGGTCAAAGTGTATAGCAAAGACAGCAGATAAAGATGCCAACCAGGGCTGAGGTGCAATGGGAGAGCATAAGCAGCACATCAGTGCATGTCTAACCTTGACTACATTCCTTGGCCAAGGACCCCAATGATATCTTATGGCTGCTCTGTCCAGACCCTCCCCCAATAAGAAGCATGGAGAAAAGGAGGACCTAAGAAAGATTTTTAAGCACTTTCTATTGCCTGATTGACTCCTTTCAAAGTACAACCTCATCTGTCCAACTGAATGTAGCTTTCCATTTGACTGGGATAAAATAAAACCACCAACATGAAGGCACTGCCTCTCCCAGCACATATTATCCCCCACACTACTGGACACTGCATCTGGAATGAACTGACATATTTGCTTCTTGGCATGAGCTCTGCAAGTCAGGTGAAAATGTTAGCTGTGTGGGACCTGGGGATTGAAGGGTGAAACTCACAAAATTGGTTTGGCTTAGAACCCACAGAGTTTTCCCTGAGGTGAAAGGTTTGTGGACCAGCATAGGAAACATTGACTTTTGTTTTTTGTTTGTTTCCTTCTCAGACATTTTAAAGTGCAACTTGGAACTGTGAACACTTCAGTATATAGATTATCTTTTCATCTTCTTGACCTTGTTTTGCTCAAAATGCCCAATTCAGCTTTTTTGAGGTTTAAATAGAGATTTGTTGACCTGGATGTCTCGCTTCCCATTTTTAACCCACATCCTGAAGACATCTACCATCACCACGTCCTCCACCAGTTCCCACACAGCTAGTAGCTGCCAGAGTACCCTTTTTATTCCAGTTTAATGCAGCAGCTATATTCTAGATTGATGACTGAGGGTATTTACCCCAGTGACACCTTTCTTTCCACAATCATAGTCCATGAGGGAGACATTTTTTCAAATGCAGCAGAACCACATGCACCTGAGGTCTCTGCAAACCTACAACTACTCAAGGTTGTATTGTTTTTCTCTAACATTATTGGCTTTATGGAGCCCCACTAATGAAACATGAAAGCTGTCACATTATTTTTAAGTGCATAGCATATAAAATATTTCCAAAATGATCCTACAAAGAAAAGGATAAAAACCAAGAGAAGAAAATGCTTTTAATTCTTACATTTTATAAGCCTAGCTCACTGCTTGATTGTTTGTTTTACACACAATCATAACTGCTGACAAAGAGTTTTCAAATTCTTGAGTACTACAAACAACACAGTGGATGTCCAGATTTACAATATAATCCACATGGAACTAAATTTTCCACTTTTCTAGAAGGTATCAATTTACCTTTTTTTTTTTAAAACCATGTTGTAGGTAGTGAATAAAATTGTTATTCTAAGTGGCCTAATTTTCTTCTCAAGAGAACTGAAGTGATGAACTGAAAATACATACTTTCCCATAAGGAAACCTTAAGCATGGATTATCAGAACCCTACTATCCCGAACATAGAAGTGGATTTTTATGGAGGAAAAGTTCATTTTAAAGTGGTAATAAAGAAAACAATGATCAGGAATATAAAATATGGGGGAAATCTGAGACTATGAAATGATTCAAAAATTATTGTGAGCCCAGGTTATATAAGATGTAGTGGAACAGGTGAGAGGGCTGATCTGAAGTCAAATATTTTCATTTCCTCTGCCCCCAAACCCCTCTCTGTCTGCTCTGCCTGCAGGCTCTCCTTTTAACTACGTGACACAATATGCACTTTGCTCCCCCAATTCTAGTCTCTCCACATTCTAACTTCTCCCTCACACTGTTTTTCTAAAGTAAGTTCTTATCCATCATCATCATCAGGCCATTTGGGTGCCATCTCAATTCAGCTCCTGCCTCTTGCTTCCTTTCCTGTATGCTCTATTGTAACTGCACTGCAGTGCTTGCTGTTGTCTACCCCATTCTGTCTTTCTTATTTGGGCAAATTCTTATTTGTTAACTCCTTTTATATTATAATTTCATATCCTCTATGGAGCCCTCTCTAAATTCTTTCTTTTTTATTTTTGTTGGGCAGATTATTTCCTTTTTTTCCTCTAGAATTATCTCACTGTGTACTAATTATCTGCTGATCTGTCTGCCTTCTCCCCCAGGGCAAGGACTGAATCTCATCTGCGTTGGCACCCCCTAGTAACCAAAAGAAAGGAGAGCAACAAGCATAAATCAGGACATATTCCAAATTCAGGTGGGAATTCCTACAACTAATTGGGGCAAATTCTCCTGTACCTACTATTGGGAATCGTGTGTGTCTGTGTGTACTTGTATGCATGCATGTTTTTCTTACTTTATATCATTTTTTCTTCTATACTTTTCTTAATTGCTTTTGCTCTTAATTTGTTTGGAATTTTTCTGTGAGCAACTTTTTACCTTTCAGAAGATAGAAGATGTGTAGTACACAATAAGAAGAAATGATGCCTTTGTGCACTGGAAATTTGGTAATGAGAAAAGACCCAGATGCTCTTAAGATGTACTTTCTAAGTCAGGAATGAATTCTTATGTTTGGGAAAGCAAAAAAAACAAAAAGTCTTCCTGATCAATGCAAAATATTTTGTCCTGCTATAGGAAAGGTGTGTTTGTGTATGCATGTGTTTGCATGAGTTTTCAAGTACAGGTTAGAGAAAAAGCAAGGGTCAGATGGCAAAAATATTTAGAAAATCAGCTTAAATTTATAACATTATTGAATTAATCTGTGTACTGTATCAAATGAACATTAGGTAAATTGCCATTCTTTTTTTTTAATTGGTGGAACATTTTTATTGAGGTTTATAGAATCAATTCAACTCACGAATAAAGTACAGAATTTTTGTCCCAGATATATTTCTAGACTTAAACATTCCTTCATTTTAAGTTTGAGAGAGAAAAAAATCACCAAATTCATGAAGCAACCCAAATACCCCAAAATAGATGACTGGATCAAGAAGATGTGGTACATATACGGCATGGAATATTACTCAGCAATCAAAAAAGATAAATTGCCATTCTTAACCAAACAGTGAGGCAATGAGTGGAATTTGAGATCTTAGCCCCTTTCCTTCTTGTGATTTGCAATATGATTATTGCTTATGGTTCAGATTGTTACTAGAGTTTAATTGATTCAATTAAACCAACTAATGGCTTTGGATTTTTCTTCAGTTTCTACATGCCTTAATTTCCTTCTCAGTAAAATATAAATAAGCATCTCTTTTTTTTTTCCTTAAAAGAACAATTTGATGACATTAAATATTCAAAATAAAGTGCAAACTTTTCTCAATATTGAAGCTTTATAGATTGGCACCTCCTATTGTTAAACACATTTATAATTTCATTTAAATCATGTACATATGTCTACCCTTGAAACTAAGTTCTCTAAAATCCATTTGAGAGACAGCAGGCAATTAGAGGTGATGTTTACAAAGAGCAAAGGAAATGCTCCAAATCCCAAGGATTCTCTCTGTGATGGTCTCCCTTCTTGTAGCTGTGTACCAACAGTGTGCTCATTTACAATTAATTCATTTAACTGATGAATGTACTTGACATTATGCACCAAAAGTTCTAATCATGGAAAGCCTGGTGATCTAAAGCTCACCTTTGACAAGAATTCACTGCTGGAAGTCTAATATCAAAATGTCAACTCCTTTTGACACAGTGGAAGAAACATGCTTATTAAGTGTAGCAAACCCATCACAAACTCGGAAAAACTGCTATAACCACATGTGGAACTCTGATGAGTGAAAGTGTGAAGATGAAAAACATTGTACTATATACCTTTGTATTAGAGAAAATTGGCCTTTGATTAACAAAAATGCTCTCAAGTATTTGGCTTTATAGTTTTTTATTGTGTAAATACTACAAAGATTGTTTCTATTTCATAAAGGATTCAATAGTGAGGTTTAATGTAGCTGCTACGACAATTTGTTTTTAAACTTCAAAAGAAAGTTATATGTGGATCTCTATTTGAGAAACCTAAAGTATAAAGAATTTGACACACTAAATAAATCAGCCATTATAGTAATAACTTTTACTTCATGGACCATTTCTTGGCCCTTACCTATAAAAACATATGATACTACACAAAGATTATTTCTGTGGGTATATTCCTTGATTTGAGTGTTAGTATTGACTCTGGGAAATATTAAGGCTGATACTAAGTAAAGAAATACAAATAATATAAGGTAGAAACACATTTATGATTCAAATCCTTAATAAAGAGAATCACTTGAAATAATATTTTGAATGCACCATTATAGGAAAGAATTACTTTGTCAAAATGTACATTTAGAATGTAAATTTTTTACAATTAATTTTTTGAAAGATCTGGATTTTTAAATATTTTCATATTTTTCAAAAGAAATGTTAAGGAGTACCTGTATTTAATGAAGACAATTTCAAACACATATTTTTTTATTTTTTAAGAGCAAAAACAAAATACAGTTATATACAGGCGGTGGGATCTTAAAGATATGGTGAGTTCCCTCATTTTTCTTTACATTCTCATAAACACTTCAGTATTCTGTTATAGGAAAGATATTGTTTCTGGTATTAGACAAACTTATGTTCAGTATTTGGTTTTGCCTTGTACTAGCTATGTGACCTTGGACAAGACAGTTAGCATTTGTAGATTTTGTCCTGCTAATTTCTAAGGTGGGGGAAATAAAAGAACCTATTTTAGTGGATTGTTTGAGTAAACGTGATGATTTATATAAAAAATTTAGTATTATGTGTCACAGAATGTAAATGGTAGATAAATGTTGGGTATGATAATAATATTTATGATAACAGTTTTAAGTAGTTGTAGTAGCAGGAATAGTAGACCAACTGCACATGTAAAATTTTTGAATCGAACAGAAACTCCATGATCGTCTGCTCACCTCACATTTGAGAGGAAAGCATCAAAGCCAAGACCTTCTGTTACACTCCATCAAGACAGTCCTTTCACAATTTGTAAAGTGCTCTATCGCCCAACCTGTCCTTAGTCCCTGCCAGCCCATTTTAGGAGTGAGCAATATAGAGAAAGCAGCTCAAAAGTTAAAGTGAAAAGAGGCTTTTCTCTAATCAACAGAGAGAAGTCACGCATGACAGAAGTGCAGAGTTAAATTACTGTATTGATTTCTCAGAAAATCAATATGAAGTTTCTACCACTAGAATTGCTTCCAACCAGGGAACAAGGGGTCTTAAAGCTAGGAATAAAGGGCATGGACCCCAGGACAGGCTATGTCAATACTGGTGTGTCAAAGCCCACCATGCCCTGGGAACCTGAAAGCAAATCAGCCCTTCAGTTATCTCAAAATGTTAGCAGGGTCATCTTGTCAAGATGGTGATTGCTTAGCAAGAAGTCTAATAGGAACAGCAATACATTCAACTGGATATAATGTCATAACTGTTTAATGAAATACACTGGGCCTGACTTTCTTATCTATCCATAAAGAAGTGAGCTCTTCAAGAGCACTTGGTTCAGTAATAATGCTCAAGAAAATAAGATAAAATAATTACTTAGCTTTCAAACAATTCTATTACAAACATGGATTTTAAAATTAGAATTCACATTATAAAAAGCATATTGGAAAATTATATGACAAATCTTCATAGTCATATACCACCAAATTATCACTATATTATTCAAATCCTCAGTGTCTGATTATTTTTAATAAGAGTCATGAAGATGGAAAAAATGCTGCCATCACACAACTCTAAAAAACTTTCTAAATGCTTTCCAAGTCAGACAAAGAAAGAGGAATCTTCAAATCTATCTACATTATGAATTATGAATAAAAATATTTTTGTGTTGGGTATGTATGCTTTCTGGTGTACAGATAAATCCCAAATTCATGAGTATTTATAAACCAGAAACAAAAACCTATAGTGAATCAGATTTGTTGATGGCTTAAAATTTGTTGAATTACATGAAAGTAATAACTATTACCCAATGCTGTAATTTTAAGGACTGCACTTAAGATTTTTACAATTGTCAAAGTGACTGATGACAACACTGCCCTAGATTTACTGCTCAGTAGCCAGATGGTAAAACATGAGATGCTTATGGCAGGATGACATGAGTCTGAATCTAGTTAAAAATTGCTTTATATGGCCAGAGGCCTCACAAACTTCTGCAAGACTCCACCAGTGCCCGCCCAAACTGGCAGAGGTCTCACCTAACCCAACCTGCAGAGATCTCGTGACATTCTCTGAGAACCCACCACCTCCAATCCACACCAGCAGAGACCTTGTAACTCTGTGAGACCTCACCGTCTGACCAGTAAGACCTTGGGCTGTGTCAGGAAAAGTACCAGAGTGGCTGGAGGCCTTGGCACCTTCTGTAATCTTGCCAGCACCCACCCAGACTGGCAGAGAGCTCATGGGCATCCCTCAAGAATCTGCACGTACCTGCCTGGAACTGAAGAGGCCTTGTGATCTCCTACAAGATCCCCCACTCACCCCCAGCACCCACACTGACTGGTGAGACCCCAGACCCATGTCAGGTAGAAAGCCAGAGTGACCGGTGGTCTCATGACTTCTCTGAGATCTTGCCAGCTGCTGGCCTAGATACAGTGCTGCATGCCTACATGTACTGTGAGGAAGGCCAAGCTACTACCCACCACCTGGTAAATGCCCAGAATAGGAGGAGAGAAAGACCCACATCCAATAGAAGCCCCATCTACAGTAGAGCCAACCCAAAAGCAAATGATGGGGAGAAAGAAAAATGCAAATGGTTAAGCAACCCTGAGGGGAACAATACACCACAGAAAAAAACCCAATCGCTAGAACCTAACAACACAGACATATTAACAGGTTTTCTTCCTATCAGATAAAGAATTCAAAACTGCCATAATCAAGAAATTCAATGAATTATAGCAAGAATTAGAACAATACAAATACAACTCAGAAAAAATATCAGAGACATATGAAAAAACTCAGAAAAGGAAAAGGAAGCTATGAGAAACACAATCAAAGAACAGAAGTTCGAGATTGAATTTCTAAATAAGAAAATAGCAGAACTGCAGGATATAAAAAGATCAATGGAGGAGGTAAAACTTGTGGTAAAAGTCATGAAAGTAGAACAGACCAAATGAAACAATGAATCAGTAATCTCAAAGATGCAGATATGAAAAGAACCAAGATAGAAAAAGAGCGATAAAGAGAAAAGAGTAAAACACTGCAAGAATTATCTGATACCACAAAGAAAGGAAATATAAAAGTCATAGGATTTCTAGAAGAAGAGAGAATGAAGCTGAAAAACTATTTATGGAAATTATCAAAGAAAACTTTTCAAACTTGAAAATGGAAATGAACATAGAAATGCAAAAAGCTAAGAGGACACCAAACGACCTAAATAAAATGAAATCTACAGTAAGACACATAGTAGCAAAGCTAACAAGAGTCCAAGACAGAAAAATAATGAAGCTAAAAAGGGGGATGAGACAACCTGCAGAGGAACACTGATTAGGCTAACGTTAGACTTCTCTGAAGAATCATTACAGGCAAGAAGAGACTGAAGTGGCATAGTCAAAGAACTTTGAGAAAAAAAAAAAAAAGCCAGCCATGGGGCTTCCCTGGTGGTGCAGAGGTTAAAGACTGTGCTATCAAGCTATTGTCAGCCATTGCAGCATGAGTTTGATCCCCGGCCAGCCAGGGAGCTACCCACATGGTGCAGCAGACCTCTCCCAACTCACACACTGCCCCCCTCATGTACTTCAGTCAGTCTGCCTGTTCTGCTCCCCACTCTGTCTCTGGTGAATCATCTCACCCTTCACACCTCTGGCCTAAACCTTAGTTCTTATATGCTTAAATAAATAAATCTTTAAAAAAAAAAAAAACTAGCTACTAAAAGAAGGAAAGGAAATCCTCCAATATATGGAGACTGAACAACACACTGGGACTGTATCAAACTGAAAATCTTCTGTAGAGCAAAACAGTAACCAAAACAAAAAGACACCCCACTGAATGGAAGAAAATATTTGTACACCATATAGCTGATAAGAGGCTGGTATAGAAGATCTACAAAGATCTCACAACAAAAATAAATCAAACAACCCAATCAAATACCAACAGAGCTAAATAGACACATCTTCAAAGAAGAAATACAAATGACCAACAGGCATATAAAAAAAAAGTTCACCAACACTTGTTATCGTGGAAATGCAACACAAAAAAGCACAATTAGATTACTATCTCAAACAGGTGAGAACGGTCCATATTACAAAAACAAGAAACAAATGGCAACAAGGATGAGGTGAAAAGGAACCCCTTATCCCCTTATACACTGCTGATGGGAATGGAAGCCTGCCCAGGCACTATGGGAGGGGTGGGAAGGGGTGATAACAGGGGAGTATGGTAATGGGTTATGGGTAATTTGGTGGTGGGTGAACTATGGTGACCACATCTGAGGGCAAAAATCATATATATATATATATATATATATATATAATATATATAGTCCAAAATAAAAATACATAAAAAATAAATAAAAAGGTCATATAGTATATATTTTAGTGACCATATGGCAAATGGTCACTAAATGGTCAACTCTACCATGGTAAGGCAGAATCAGCCAGAGAAAAGATATAAACAAAACCGGCATGGTTGTGTTCCACTAACACTTAAGAAAAAAACGAAAATTGCTTCATTTAAAACTCATTGAAAATTAAATGAAACTAAAATCAATTGTCAACTTAGTTTTGAATGTTTGTCTTATTAGAGCAATATTTTTAAGCCTGAAGTGACTTCTACATAAAATAAATATTTTGATATGTCAAATTAATTATATGTATGTTATTTATAGAATGTGTATGTGGTTTTTTAAGAGTCTAATAGGAAAAGATTATTGCTAAAATATAACCTTGAAACTGGTGAACAGATTAAAACATGCACAAATGTAATTACTCGTATGTTCTGTCATAACAAATGTTTTGTAGACTGAGATTAGCCTTTTGTGTCATAATGGTTAGAGGATGAATGGAGCATGAGGTTGAGTATGCTTTCTGCTATGCCCCACGGAGGAATTTTCTATCTATAGCTAACTAATGATTCCACAGAGATTGGGCTGTTTCCCTCCACTTCTGCAAAGTGTACACAAATACTGAAAAGCTAAAATAAGTACCCTTGAGTTAAAAAAATCAAATAATTCAGCAAACACATTTAAATTGTTTTGTACCCATTATTGTCAACAAGAGACAACAACTTTACACGACCCTTTGAAAATGCATGTACAAATATCTAAGTATTATGTTTAATTATTCAGTAAGCATTTCATGTCAATAACAATGAAGCATATTTTCCCTCTTTTTGAAAATTATCAAGTATAGAAAATATAAAAACTTCTTGACATAAAAATATATCCCTTTAATAAAAAACAATAAGCAAGCCTCTGGAAAGTCCTCTTTATCTTAATATTTTTCCTGAAAGGATTCAAATATTTAAAATATTTTTTGCCAGTTATTAAGCACATAAATAATGAGCCAAGGAATGAAGCAGGAACTGAGGTAAACAAAGGGCATTTGCCTTGAAGGGGTCATTTGTCTTCTGTAGATGAACATGTTAATTCCAAAAGGGAGGGCTGTTTGCTTAGCTCAGTCCAGCACAGATTTGGGTTTCTGTTAATTGAAAATTTGCTTCAGGATATACAGGCAGTGACAGCAATCAGGGCAAATATATATATAAAAAAATATAAAAAAGTGACCAGGAGTAATACCCATTTTTTAAGTTAGCCAAATAAGCTCTAGCTTTTACAATATTTGAATAGAGAAATAGTATTTTCTAGAGGTTGGTTAAAATTATTTGTTCATTATTAGAACATGTAATTTGGAAGCTTTCACCTAAATCTGATTAAATTTAGAGATGCCTTAATAATTAAATCAAATTTTAATTAAGTTTAGAATTTTCTTTATCTAAAAAAAAAAAAAACATAATAGGAGGTTTCTCCATCCAGAAAATGGGGTATAACAACAGGACACACAAGGTTATCATAATATTCAAATATGAGAGAAATATTAATCTTATGAAGAGTTTTTTTGCAGAGGTGGATGTGGGTGGTGAGTAGAACTGTGGTATCTACATTTTGCTCTATGGGCAACTGACTATTTCACCTGAGTCATCTCCCTTGTTCCCTTATAAAGTCTATTACAAGGCTATGTGACTCAATACTATGGCATATCAGCATCACTTCAACTCTAGTGCCCCGAGCTCAGTGCTCAAAGGTTCTAATTCAGTCAATTTCACGGTTGAGTCCCAGGACTCCCAGTTTTAAAAACTTTCTGGGTAGGGCCTCCCTGGTGGCGCAGCGGTTGAGCGCTGGGTTGCGAAGCTGCCCGCGGCCTCTGCGGCGCCGGTTCAATCCCCAGCTGCTCCCCGGCCACCGGATGAGGATCCCACATGGCGCGCAGACCTCTCCTGCCGCCCGCTGCTCCCCTCAGCAGTGTACTTCGGTCCTTCTGCCTGCTCTGCTCCCCGCTCTGGCTCTGGTGAATTCTCTCACCCTCCCGCGCTTCTGACTGTACCCAGTGCATGTATAAACAAAACAAACAAACAAATAAATAAATAAAACATGCCTCTATTAAAAAAAATATATAAAAAAATAAAAAATAAAAACTTTCTGGGTAATTCTGATGAACAGGGTTGCGATCCACTGTTAAAGGCAATGTTCCACTTTATTTGCTCCTGCTGAAAGACTATTATGTGAGAGAAAGAATGGAGAGAGAGAGAGAGAACACTAATTATATTTTTGATAGTCATCATGTTAAGTAAGAAACCAATAGGATCTTGTTTCTTGAACAAGATGCAGACTTTCCAGAAATTTAATGCATGAATAAAATATGAAAATAAACAAGACACTGAGTACTGTACACCAGCTAGAAACATTTTTTTCTGACAACTATTAAAAGTTATTTCTTTTAATGTTGAAAGGAACTCATTATAATTCAGTGCTGTTATTTTGTATCCAGTAGGATAGTTGGTGAGTGACTGGAGTGCTTTGGAGGAGTGCCATTAATAGACACATTTGTGAGACAGACCTCAAGAAAATGCAAGTAAGATTTTAAGCAAGATAACAAGATAGTACATGCTGCACTAAAATGGGTTTTCTAGTATAAATTACTCAAGTTATTGCACAAATCCAAAAGAAAAGGGAGAGGGGAAGACTTGCTTGTCAAGGGAGAAAGATGATCTTGGAACAAAGAGGAATAGAAAACAAAAAGGATGAAAGATATAGTTAAGAAGATACAGAAGTAAAACCAAAAGAGTGGTGAAAAAGAATAAATTTTAAGACTGACAGTTCAAGTTAAAACTAATACGCTGAGTTTTTAGCACATGAAAGCAAAGCCCTGCTGGGCTGGAAATAACCATGGAGGTTTCTAGGTATAAATCTCCTTCGTCTATGGATCACAGACATCCTACTTGTATTTAACTTCTGTGCTTGAAGTGAAGTAAGTTTCCCTAGAGAGATTTCTCCTCACTTTGTCAATGGGTTTTCCAAGAAATTTTAATTGGATATAGTTCTTTAAGTGTTTAAGTTTGATTTGATTAAAAAAAAAAAGCAGTGAATAAACACAGCAATATATTCCCCCATTCCCCGATGGGTCAATTTCTATGGCCAAGGACACTACCCTTATAGCCTTGAAACTTTCATATAGGGTAGATTAAAAAACGAGAAATTTCTAATATAAGATAGATTTTGTTTTGGAAAAATAATTAGAAGCATCAAAAATATCAGAGCACTCTTAAGGCCCTAACCATTCACTTAGAAAACCCTTTGTGTGGGCCTCCCCGGTGGCACAGTGGTTGAGTGCTGGGTTGCGAAGCTGCCCGCAGCCTCTGCAGCGGCGGTTCCATCCCTGGCCTCCGGGGAGGGCAGACCTCTCCTGCCGCCTGCTGCTCCCCTCAGCAGTGTATTTCGTCACTCTGCCTGTTCTGTTCCCCGCTCTGGCTCTGGTGAATCCTCTCACCCTCCCATGCTTCTGACTGTACCCAGTGCTTGTATAAGTAAATAAATCTTTAAAAAAAAAAAAAAAGAAAACCCTTTGTGTAAGTAGAGAACTAATACTAATAAGACCAAATGGGACATGGATAAAGAAAAAAAAAATCCTCCTCAAAGGTGTCTGCCTTTTACAACCTCTCAAGTCTGCTCATTTTTTTTTTAACTGAAAGATTTTCAGTTTCTAAGGTGCCAAAAATTTACATGTCTAGGAAAATAATGAAATAAAATGAAGAGCTAAGAATATGTAGGCAAGTAAAATTATGCTTATTTCTTTAAGGCAGGATCTATGCTTATATCTTTAAGGCTTCTATCTATGAAGCATGTTACTCTATTTTTTTTTTTTTAATAGCACAAGCACGAAAGTAACGTAAGACAAGTGTATCTTGGACTCCATCCAAAGAGTGTTAACTTAAAAACTAGAGGGGTTGGTTATTTTTGGTCCTTTGCTTTACATTAAGTTACCTTTTCCCTAAAAACATATCTACTATGTATTCACAGAATATAAAGAATATATGAAAGGCAAGGAATACTGGTTGATTGAAAATAACTATAATATAGACTCTCTTATGTAACCTAAATTATTTCATAATGATCAGATAATAACATTCCAGCATTAATAAATACATACAGAAATTCTCAAATAACCTGTAGTTCTTTCAATGCTGGTCATTTGAGTATATATCATTGAATTTTTCCTTAATTCAAAGTGTAAAAATGCTTTGGTCTTTATAATTTTCATATTGGTCATTTAAAATAAACACTACACAACCCACACCAAAGGTTTGCCATGATGGCCCAAGTGTGAACAAATATGGACAAATTGTTCATATCAACTTAGACAATTCCATGCCATGAATCATAGAATTATGTATTTGCAGATGCTATAACATATACATAAGACTTTATTTTATAAGACATTAATAAATGTATTAAAAGTGATCTTGAATAAAATACTTAACTAATTCAACTGAGAAAGGCTCTACAATTTCCTGCTAGAGAAAATAAACACAGAAATTAACCAATTTATATAAAAATTTCGACTATATTCTCAGCCACCAAATCTGTATTTTGGGGTCAGACATATTTTTAGTTTCCTACAACTAGAAGTTCTTTATTCTAGATGAACTTTGATTCCAAAGGAATATCTTAAAGAAGTATTTTTACTCTGTTCATAAAACCTATAAATCTGCTTCAAGCTGAACTTATGACATTTCTGAAATTCTATCAGTTCTAACAGCTTGAGACTTTTTTCCTACAAAGATATATAATTCTCTGCAGGATTCTGAAAAGTTTTTCAGCAACCCTCATTAAGAAAGGCCACACTATAGATTAGCCTTGTTGCTACCATTTTCCTTATAAAATATTTTTTTGTGACAATTTTCTATTCAGTATTGCAACTGCATATAATTAGTTGAATATAAAAGCCTGTTGCAAGAGATTGAAGAGATTGATGCCAAAAAATACCAAAGACAAATGAACTACTATGACTTTAGCCACAATTTTGCCCTTTGATGTATTTACTAACAATTATCTTCAGGAAAGATTTTTATGTAAAAGATGGAGGGCAGATTGGTTACAGGGAAACAATATTTTTAAATAGAATTTAGAATGGTTTAGCTGTATAATAAATGAAATAATTTGCATCTTTGGTATACAGCTACATCATCACTAAACTGTCAGGAGAAATAGCAACTACTGATGTTTACATATTAATAAGACATAGGGAATTAAAATATATGAATAAAACAGATGCTGGTCTAGAATGTAGTTAATGAAAATTGCAAAAAAATACTAAAAAAGAATTTTTTTTTTCTTGTTAAGAAATCTGGGGGCTCTTAGAGCTGTAAGGAAATTATATGGTTTCTATCTAATCTCTCCAGGCAGAGTCCAAGCTTCCCCCTGTTCCACCTCAGTCATCCAACCTCCACCAAAAGCAAGCATACATATTTCCATTTTGATGTTGGGACAGGCTACAAAGTTTGCTTAAAGTCATCTGATTAAATACAGGGTTAGGGTTTGAGAAAAGGATCCATTTTTGCTATGCCAAGTTAACTCTGAAATGGTGTCTAGAAGGAAGTCCTAGTTCTATGGCAAAGTTAATAGGTTTATTTCTGTTCCCAGTGAGGAATTCCATTTTCCTCCCCTGTTCACCTTAAAATAAGAGAGAAAAGGTAAATGCATTTGTAGCATGACATCTATTACTAAAATGATTTCTGGAAGATAGACCACTAAAGTCTAGTGAGCATATGGCAGTATATAGCTCATTATATAAAAACACATGTAAAATAATTTCCCCCAACTGCTCATCCAGTCTGAACCAGTGTGCATTAAAAGGTCAGGATACATCAAAACAATTTTGAAGTTTGATTTTTCAATCAATATGTTCTTCTGTCACATCCTCTCCCCCACCACAGAATAGAGAATTATGAAAACAAAAATGTCTTTAACATTCATATCACAAATACAACACACACATATGCATTTGATTTTGTGTATTGAAACAGACTATACAAGACATCCCTATGGAAAAGACATTTTAAAGTCATGTCTAAGTTTATCTTAAAATTTCTAGTTAAATTTTCTCCTGTTGGGCCTCCCCTGGTGGTGCAGCGGTTGAGCGCTGGGTTGCGAGGCTGCCCGCAGCCAGCCTCTGCAGCGCCAGTTCGATCCCCGGCCAACGGCGAGGGTCCCACAAAAAAAAAAAAAAATTTCTCCTGTTTCTAACTGCAAATTTTTAGTTAGGAAAACATGGCTTGTTATAATTTAAAAGGAAAATGCATCCAACTTTATGAATTCCATTGTTTTCCTTTATTCTTGAATATATTAAATTCCTATCTGATTCCATTAGTATTACATGTATATTATAACATCTGCTGGGTGACACTGTATGATGTTATTGAAAATAGAGAAATGGAGAAAATTATAAACATGCTTCTATTTAAACTTCTCAAGGTTAAAATTAACCATATGTTCTTGAACACAGACACTGGAGAAAACATAAAAGAATGTGGTTGGAAAATTGACAAAATCAACCGCAAGATATTTAGTCACCGAAAACTTGTATGATTTTTATTACTCAAGATTATTCCCAACATAGACCTGGCTTTTGTTGACTCTCATCTACTTGCGAACTTGCATTAATTTACACTGTACTGACTCATTTTCTTATTAAATGACTTTGAAATGAAATATTTTTGGCTTTGCCAGATTTCCTTCTTTAATATCTGTACTTTTCTCCAGGAAGGTCAAAGAGTTTAACGTTAATCTTCATAACACTGCTGTGGTATATTCTTATCCTTATTTGACATATAGTAATGCTGAAGTTAAGTAGAAGATTACATGGAATAGACCAACACAGAAATACTGACAAGCAAGCTTTAGCTTTCTATTGCTTACCTATTTTTCCATTTTCTGTTGCAAGCTCCAATGCAGTGATTCTGAACAGGCATGCTTATCAGAATCACTCTTGAAGCATTTTCACACTATTCATAGAATTCTGAGGGCAGACTAGCATTTGGAGGGGGAGAGGGGAAGGATGGTTAAAAACTCCATGTGATTCTAAGTGCCCTGCCTCCTTTATCCTAGTTAAGAATTATTATTGTCTTAATTTCTCAATATATAAAGTTTGGCTCTTAAATATAGTTTCCTTAATCGGCCATCCTCTTTGAGATGTTTGCCCCATTGTAACAAAGGAATAATTCCTACTTTGGGGCTCTGAACTATATTCTATTTAGTCTTTAGAAAAATGGTGGTTAGAACTAAATTTTTTGAGACATAGAGGTAATCTTCCTTTAATGACATTGTAGCTTATACATTGTTGAATGCACTAGCTTTATCAAGTTTTTTCTTTTATTCAGCATAATTGCCAGTTGTTCTCTACTTTCATGTATAGGTGGATTCAATATACAGACATTTCTTATGTTGACAAGTTTCCCCCTTGCCAGTATTCTGTGAAAAAGACATCAGTTTTATATATTACTCAGGTCCCCCTCAAGTTCTAAGGGAAAGAGATAATCGTTACAGTTTGGGATTTTTAAGATATAAAAATCAGCTCCTTACCATTGACATTATTTTCCACTCTGCAACTTGCTAGTTTTCTTCTAATACCCAAGAATTGCTTTGCTGTTCTTAAAATCCTAGCCACCAGCAGAAACCACTGTCTTTTTTCAAACCTTTCTCTGTGATACAATTGCATTTCTGAAATGGAGCTTTTTTCTTCTTTATATTGGTAGCTGCAGAGATTTCATTCAAATTCCCTTCTTCCCCAACAAACAGGCTCTGGAAACTTAAGAAGGATCCTCTTCATAGCTGGATGTGAAACTGGGAAGCTGAATAAATACACCCCAGCAATCTTCACTATAGAATAACAACCACATTTCTACAAATAGATAGGTCTGCCAACAAGCATTAAGGATACTGTGATGAGCTTCCCTGCATGATACCCTGAAGAATCTAGTTTTCCCTTGATGTGCATAGCTAAGCTCCATTATCACCAAAAGAAATTACAAGTGGGTATCCAGGGGAGAATGTACACTGAAAATGCACTTCTCTCACAAAATGCACATGAACTCCCTTTGAGACACTAACGCAAACCAGTCAACTAAATCTTGAATATGATCAGCAGACAAAGGGGAAAATAATTAACTTCCCCCATCTATGTAGTCCATTTTTTACCATTTTAAAAATTGAATTTATCACCACTTGCTAACAGTGGAATGGGTAAACAGTATTTTGTTTACTTCCAGTGGCATTTCTTTTTATTTGCAAACAAGAGCTGATGAAGCCAAATGAGAGGACTACAGATGCAGGAGTTGCCGAAGTACAAATGGGTGCAGGCTACAAAGAAACCATGTCTGGGAGAAAAAAATCAGTACTTATTGAATAAGGAAAGAGGCTCAACAAGGTGAATCTGGGAAATGATAAAGATTGATTGCTTCAGGATTCAATGATCCTGTATAGAAAGTAAAAGATAATAGAGAAATATTTTAGTGAAATACATGTTTCCACATCACTGAAACAGTTTCACAGGGAAAAACAAAAAACTATCAAAGAGTAAAGCACAACTCACAGGACCCTTTGGGGAAAAATACACATATTTTCAATATTACTTTTTTAGTAAAAGGACTGAGATATATTAGTTATATTAGCGACATATGAGTATCTTATTTTACCTTTTGAATAACAACATTCATTATGTTTGCATTAAAAGAAAGAACAGTTATTTTCAGATATTTGGATGCTGAGCAATTTAAAGGAAGCTAGATACAGAATACTGTCTGGACATTTTTTTTGAAAAACCTGGTCAGTGAAATTTAAATCATAAATGGTTTCTAAATAGAATATTCACTAATAGGTTTTAAAACGTGTTCTCATTCATTAGAAATGAGGTGTGGTTTGCTTGGCATAAATCCTGGTCCTTGTGCTCTTTTTTTCCATTAATTTCAGGAACATTTTGCTCCACATGTTAAGAAGTATGCCACCATTTATGACTTCCTGGAAAGGAGTACAGCTGGTCATTTTCTAATTCACTACAAAGACATTTCTGTGCCTTGTCATAAAGGGTATAGCCTCCTATGTGCCTAAAGAGAAAGAGGTCCCCGGGCCTTTGATCCTAGACACTATTTTCCCCTTATCTAGTAGTTAACAAGCTCAATAAATTAAAGAAAATAAATTCAGTTTGGTTGAATTTGTGTGTGTTTGGCTGGAAAGATACAGCATTTTGGAAGATAACTTCTACACTTTTGAGAAAATCTATTTAGGAAGATGTCAAGGGAAAAGTCGAAGAGAAAGAAAATATTGAATGGAGCAGAGTATTTTCCCTACAGTAGGACATAGTTCCCATGTAAGGTTCTGATGACCTTCAATTATTTCTTTTTTTTAAGATTTATTTATTTATTTATTGATTTATCTATCTATCTATTTATTTATTTATACATACATACATACATACATACATACATACATACAAACACTGGGTACAGTCAGAAGTGCAGGAGGGTGAGAAAATTCACCAGAGCCAGATCAAAGAGCAGAACAGGCAGAATGACGAAGTACACTGCTGAGGGAAGCAGTGGGCGGCAGAAGAGATCTGCGTGCCATGTGGGACCCTCGCTGGCTCGAACCGGTGGGCAGCTTCGCAACCCAGCGCTCAACCGCTGTGCCACCAGGGAGGGCCCTTCAAGTATTTCTTTAGCTTTAACGAGAGCATTATTTCATAACCCAAAAGAACACTGCAATTTGTGATGCCCTTTCTTTCCCAGCATCCTCATACATTTGGTCATAAATACTTCATGATTATATTTCACAAAGCCAATCCATACTACTGCCAATAACAATAGTTGCTGAAAGCAGATATCAGTTCTTCCTAAATTAATCTGAAGTCAATGCAATTCCAACAAAAATACAAGTTTTTAATAGAAACTGACAAATTTATTTTAGACTGTAAGACAAATTAGTGGTGACCAGAGGGTAAGGGAAAAAGGGTGGATAAATGGAATAAAAATTGGCAGTTGTATGGTGAAGGGCAGCTAGGATTTTTCAGTGATAAATTAAAGCAGTATATACAGATGTTGATATATAATGATTCACACCTGAAACTTACGTTACAACACACTGTGAACTTCAATAAAAAAATAATAAAAAGAACTGACAAGTTGATTCTAAGATTTGTTTGGATACCTGAAGGATCTAGATAAGACAAATCTAGACAAAAAATCTATATTAAAGAACATATTTTGAAAAAGAAGATACAGAACTCAAACTTCTTGGTTTCCAGATTTTCTATATGTCTATATTAATAAAGATTGTGGCATTGGCTTAAGAATAGATCACCAAACCAGAGATTCTAGAGCTAAACCTACATATTTACAGTAATTTGACATTTTGCAAAGATACCAGAGCAATTCAATGTGGAAAAGGAATCCTTTTCAACAAATTGTGCCAGAATAATTCCATATATATAAGGATATGGAATAAAATTAACCTCAATCTCTACATCCTATCATACACAAAAATTAATTTGATATCTCATAGATTCATTAAAGCTAAAACTGTAAGGTTTATAAAATGTAGAAGAATATTTTCATGACCTGGAGGGTTAAATAATGATCATTAATAGAGGACTCATAAAACACAAACAGTAATAAAATAAAATAAACTAGATTCCACAAAACTACATCCACATAACTATTTTCTTTTATATAGATATATTCTTTGTGTACATATGATATATATTCGACTCCCTCAAATATATGTGTAAATCCCAAATATGTATTTTTAAAGCAAAGCAATAATAAAATGATGAACAATCCATTTTTAAAGGGGGGGAAGACCTGAACAGAAACTTCAAAGAAGTGGATATAAAAGGTCTATAAGTAGATTATTAGTCACTAGGAAGATGTAAATTAAAATATTGGCAAGACTATGGAACATCAGAACTGTCAGAGATTGCTGATAAGAGTAGAAAATGATACAACAATTTTGGAAACTTTTAGAAGTTCCACTTTGTTTTTATTAGGTTGAAAATATTCTAACTTGCCTTTCACACTGCATTTCTACCAGTAAAATGAAAATACATGTCATACAAAATTTTAAAATGAAATTTAAAGCAGCTTTATTAATAACAAAAAATACCTGAAAACAATCCAAGTGCCTACTAGCTGGAAAATGGATAAGCAAATTGTGGTAAAATCATACAATGGACTAGTACTCAGCAATATAAAAGAATTACTAACCCACCGAACAAGTAGCTGCCTCTCAAAAATAGTAAGTTGAGAAAAAAAGGTCAGAATGAAAAGATAATCATTTTGTTTCCATTTGTATGAAATTATGAAATAGACAACACTGATGTACAACAGAAATCAGAATGGTTGCCTCTGGAAAAGGGGGTTGACTGGAAAAAGATAGGAAGGACTGTCTAGGGTGATAATAATGTTCCATATATTGATTGTGATTTTGGTTAGAAAAGTATATGTTACTTAAAACTCATCATGTTATTCACTGTGCATTTTATTGCATGCAAATTCTACCTAAATTAAAAAGCTTATTGCATGCCAGATACTTTCCTAGCTATAATCTTATTTGATCCACTTAATATTCCCGCCCCACCACTAGATTGAAAAACAGCAACAGAGGCTAGATATTTTCCTTCATTCATTTAAAAAATACTTAACGAGTGCCTGCTCCTAGGTGTTAAGAACTGTGCTGGGCACAGGGTATATCAAACAGATAATGTCTCTTCCCTCTTAACTTAAATAAAAATAAGATGACAAATTAAAATTATGCTTTTGAAGGAAAACAATGGGTTCCAAGAGAAAATTATTACAGTGTTTCTTTTCTTTTCTTTTTTTTCTAAAGATTTATTTATGCATACAAGAGCTGGGGTACAGGCCAGAGATGCGGGGGGTAAGAGGACCCACCAGAGACAGAGTGGGGAACAGAACAGGCAGACTGACTGAAATACACTGCTGAGGGGAGCAGCGGGCGAGACAGGAGAGGACTACCTTGCCATGTGGGTTGCTCCCTGGCCGGCCTCTAGAACTCGTGTTGTAGAGGCTGCAGATTACTTCATAGTGCGGTGCTTAACCCCTGTGCCACCAGGGAGGCCCCTACAGTGTTTCTTTTAAGAGAATAGGATTTTAGGGAATGTCTCTGGGAAGATTACATCTGGACAGGCATATGCTAAGGTTAACCTAAGAAGGAAAGAAGATTAACTGTAGAAGGAGGAACATGTAAGAAAGCCCTGAGTTGAGGGAAAGAGTTGTATACTAGGAGAAGCCTATAATTGATGGGATACTTTGTAAATGGCCTGTTCACAACTGTACCAGGACAGTAGGCACAGACCAAGCATCTGATCACCTGACTCATCACTTAAGCTACTTTCACAGTGTCTCTAGTGGGAGGCCAGCATGAATGAATATAGTGAAAGAATGGAGAATGTAATGAGTATGAGATGTGAGAATGGGAAAATAGTTTGGGACCAGGCCAAGTAGGAGACTGTGGGTCATGTTACGGGTCCTGGATTTCACTCCAGGTGTAATAAAAACCTCATTTAGTTTAAGTAGGGGTTTTAGCACATATGTGTCATGAACTCATTTATAGTATAAAGAGCATGAGGATGGTGTGTGGGGAATGGTTAAATAATTTGACAAATGGCATGTGGTCAGTAAGTGGCCAAGTTTTAAAACCCTTCATTAAGAATAACTGAAGCTTCAATATATCTCAATTGTTGAGTCATCCGACAACAAATGCTCCAGCCCCATTCAAGCCTTCAGATGAGTGTGCTTCTCACATATTTGGACTGCAGCTTCATGAGAGGTGCTGAGCCAGAACTGCCCAGCTAGATTGCTCCCAAAGCCCTGACTCAAAGAAACTCTGAAAATCATATTTATTTTTTAAACCTCTAACATTGAGGTGATTTATATGTAACAACAAATGATTAATACAGATTATCTTTCTCAATTCTGTAAGGGTCCTCAATATATAGGATGCACTTCGTAACATTATTTTGGAAGTTAGGAAAAAATGATCATAAAAAAGAGTTTAGGGCCTCTCTGGTGGCACAAGGGTTAAGTACCGCACTATGAAGCAATCTGCAGCCTCTGCAGCATGAGTTTGAATCCTCTATCCTGCAGGCCAGGCAGGTAACCATATGGCACAGCAGACCTCTCCTGTCGTGCCCGCTGCTCCCCTCAGGAGTGTATTTCAGTCAGTCTGCCTTTTCTGTTCCCCACTCTGTCTCTGGTGAATCCTCTCACCCCCAGCATCTCTGGCCTGTACCCCAGCTCTTGTTGGCATAAACAAATAAATCTTTTTTTTTAAAAAAGAGTCTAAACAGAAGTAGAGGTTCTTACTTCTAAAAAGAAACAAAAATAAGTATATGAGGGAGAACACTAGAAAATCAGAACTCATTTATATTTTGTGAAAATAACACACATCATCTGTATCCAGCAAGAAAACCACTTTAAAATACAAATAGAATTTCATTAGCACTAAGATTGCAAAACAGATAAGATTCATTCAAAATCATTTTTATTTCTAATTACATATATTTGTGCTGATGTGTCATCTACCAAAGATTCATCTATAAAGACATAAAAAGTTTGCATCGTATTTTATGTAGTTTAACACAGAACACATTTACAGTCCTTTGTCATGAATCTGATGAATATTCATTAATATATGAATTGAAATATATTGTTAAAACTAATCATTTCTTATTTATTACTACTGAATTGTTGATTCAGTCTACTAGCAACCTAGGATAACTATAAATATTTTAATTTACTTACTTTGAATTTCATACACGTTAAATTTTATAGTTAAGACCTAGATTCCACTCAGCCATATGCCTTCGTCATTTCTCTAAACTCAAGAGTTAAAATTAACTGACTAGCATTACAAAAGAAGAGAAAAGTGGACTTCAATCTTCAAGCATGTTCTTTTTCCTAGGCATTAAGTATTTATTCTTTAGTTCTAAGGTTTGTTACAGCAATACTTATAATGGAATGTACATAATAATAATACAGCTTTTAGGATATAGAATCAGAGGCTGAGATATCAAAAGGACTCTGTCTCTGGGTAAATTTAGTGGGGAATTAGCTGCCAACCCTGCTTTTTCTGTCAGATGTTTCCTTTTCTGCCTAAAAGATGAATACTTTTTCCACTAGGGGCTTTAACATTTATTGTTGTACCTTAAGAACTTTTCTTCTACAAAGAAGGAGCTAAAAGCAGCTAATGAATGCCCCATACATCAGACAACAATGCTGGTCTCTTTGTAGAAGAAAAGTTCTTAAATTTTAATATGTCCTACTTACATGAGAGTAATTTGATTCCTGCTTTAATTTTACCAATAGTCACCATATGTGAAGAAATTCTGTTTATTTCTTGCTACAAAGAACAAATTCAAAGTGCTTTTCATTCCATTTTGTCCCTGTGGAAACTTTTTCAGAAACTGTGGAGGGTCTCATTCTAGTTCTGAAGGCTATACAGACATAGATTTGGGTAGACACTACAGAATGAAAAGTCATTTTTACAGAAAGGATCAGCATACAAATCGGCTTGCCTCACATTCTTCTATTCATATGAACAGTAGACGTTTCTAGAAAAGTCAAAAGTGCCCAGAGTTGACAAACAAGAGCCTCATGCCAAATCCAAACCACATCGATTTCTTTATGTCTGTGGCTGCTTTTGAGCTACAGTAGAAGAGGTCACTAGTTGTGCCAGAGATTATATGGTACAGAAAAGAGATTATATGGTAGAGATTATATGGTAGAGATTATATGGTACAGTCTAAAGCATTTACTATATGGCCCTTTACCAAAACAAGCTTGCCATCCCCTGAATTAGATCTGTAGCATTTGTGAAAGGAGCTCTGTCCCATATTCTACCCCATTTTAATCTCACTCTGAGATAAAATTTGCATTGTTAAATGATCTTCAGTACTAACCTAAATTATACTCTTCTTATCCCATATTTGCCCCCAGAGAAGTATAGGCTCAAAGCTAGCATAATGGGCCATTGAAAACTCTATTATAATCTTATGTAAAGGGTCTTTCATTTGTGTGAGAATATCGGTCATTTAACATTATTCACTTTATGTGGTGTTTATTCAGCATTTCAGTGCTTTATTCAGAATTCTGAATTCAGTATTCAGAAGTCTTAGAAAAATTATCAGCTATAATTATATAATATGGTTCTCCTGATGACATTAGCCAAATTTCTGACCAGTTAATGTTACATGCTGAGAAGGGGGAAGGTGAAAATAATCTTAAAGAGGGAGATTTATAATTTCTCTAGTGTCTTAATTCTAGGGGAGAAAAACAGATCATTTTCAACCTTTCTGTAAGACTCTTGGTGAATCATTCAACTTGTGGAATTTTCTTTCATTACCCATGGATCAAGATAAAACATGATTTAACCCAACTATCTCTCACCAAAGGAAGGTCTCTAGCATTCTGTAAGCCTTTGGGTTTTCTGGTATCTCACCATAAAACAACAAAAACAACCAAAAAATTTATCTGAATTGCAATTATTCTAAATTGGGATCCTCAGTGGAGAAGTAGTTATACTTCTGTTATATTATCCTTTAATTAATTAACTAGTTAATTAGTAAAAAATTATTGATTTCATACTATGTATAAGACAAGTGCTAATATTAGGTTTTGAAATCTAGAAAGAAAAGCAAATCACCACCCTTGGAAATCACAGTCTACAATGGGTAAGGTTAATCAATAAATGAATAGAGGATAATGTGAGTAGGGTTAACAAGAGAGTCATGTACCATTAAGTAGAAAAGAGTGTTAAAGGGCTTTGCTATGATGATTTACATAAGCCAACTACTAAAGGGTTGTAGGAGTTTACCAGCCAAAGTAAATGGCAAGTATAAAGGTATGTATAGAGGCAAGGGTGGTTCCAGTGGATGTGGGATACCTAGAAAGCACAGAAATAGGGGTCCCAACATGCAGCAAAAAAAGGGAGGTCAAATGTTAGATCAGTTTGGAGAGAATTTACAAAAACATTAGATCAGTTTGAAGAGAATTATCTGCACAGGGGAGGAATATTTTTAATCGTATCTTCTCAGAAGAAGAGCTCTTCTTATTTCCTACAAAGTCAACTTACAGTCTTGAGGCAGCCATGAATGTGGGTGATGTTCAGAAAATGGAGTTAATCTCATGAGCTCTACATACCCATGGTAGAGTTTGAATCAGAAAATAACAAAAGCAGGTTTTTTTTTTTTCTTTTTCCTTTGCATTTAAGAGCTTTTTCACAATAATAATGGACAGGCCAATACAAGCTAAGGTTAAATGAGTAGACCAATTATAGTGTCATGTAAGTCCAATTGAGCACTGATGAAGACCAGGTCTCAAGTGGGGGTGGTGGGGATGGATACTATGGATTGATCAAATAAAGACTTGCTTTACATTGCATAAAAGTTGACTTTTACATAACTACCTGAGAATAAATGAGCATAAGGTAATCAGATTAGTCTTGACTCTCTCCAAAGCAAATACTACCATCATGCAAGTGTGAAACTTGTATTCTACTTTTGCCTCTGTTGAATGAATGCTCTCTCTTAAGTTTTGCTTAGATTTAGAGTTTCACCTAAGAACACACACTGACTGTGTAAACTGGCTTCTTTATCCATCAAGGTTGTTTGGCTTTGGATATTTCAGCCATTTTAGTAACTCCTTATCAAATCATTCCACTTTTATCTTCTTTGCTTGTTTCAAACCCATCCTTCATATTAACATTTTGTCTTATTTTAAAGTTGATTTTGATAATGTGATATTTGGCTCCTATCACACAAACCTAGACATGTACAATCAGGGGACAAGGAGGTTAAAGTGGACTAAGAGAGTCTCCCTGATTCCATGCCTCTCATTTTGAAAGAGAGGGAAAAAATAGGAAAAAAATACCAACAGGAAGAAAATAATTATTCAATGCTGGGAGCCTAAAAAAATTAGGAAACTAACCAAATATTCTTTTCCTTGGTTTGATAATGGTTTCCATGAATGCAGAAGAACCCTGGCAAAGTTTGCAAGATACTTCAAAATGGACTCAAATGAACCACATATAAGCTTACTACATTTAAATCCTTTCACAAATATCATAGCAAGTCAATAAATTAGATTTTAATAAATCTAAATAGGGAGCTTTAGCTTCTTCAGCCATTAGGATCACACACATATTTGAGAATAATAAATACACATTTGGGACATTATTGGCAGGAAATCACTATGAGAATTCTATGAAAATCATGATCAAGCACATTTCTTCTGAAGGGTATGAACGATATTTTACATGAGTTATCAAGTGGGAAAATTCACATTTGTTAGGTTTCAGAGCCTCTTTAGCTAAAATCCAGGCACAAAATCACCTTTAAAACAATCGTAACACAGTCCAGTAAAACAGATTTTATCATCATTTTGGCTTAGATTTTGTCTAAAGAGGGGCCCCTATCATTGTAAAACTAACTGTAGGTATTAGCCTCCATGGGTATAAACCCAAATGATGGGTTAAAATAATTACCCAGACATTCAATAAATACTTATTTTTTTTTTTTGGCGTTCAGGTTACATGTTGGTAGTGAGTTTAAAAATGAATATAATGTAGTTTGCGCTGAGAAACTAGAGTCCAGTTTGAAGCAGGTGACACAATACAGGATAGTAGGTATACTCTGGATAAATCATGGAGTCCCAGATATGAGTAGAGGTTGGAGGAAGACTTCCTACAGGGGGAAAGGACTGAGCAGTTTGGGAAATGAAGTGGAGAAGAGTAACGTTGCTCAAGGCCAAGGGTGGTATGGAACAGGAAAGCACAGAATGATTCTGCTGAAATATAACCAGTTTGTTGTTGCAGGTGTGTAAAATAATAGCCAGTAAAGTAGAATGAGAATAGGGAGTTCAATATAGGTCCTGTTTAAGGTTTTTCAAGTTTCATTAGCTACGAAACTCTTCCCAGTAATTTATTCCTGAACCCTGACATATTAGTGCAAAAAAAAATCAGTGGATAGAAATCTGCATACATAAATAAAACATGTTTGGCTGCTTAAGTCTGAGCACAATTTGAATATCACTTGAATAAGATGAGACCAAAAAAGCTGTTTACACAGGGAAGTGGAATGGTGAGATTTGAATCTTGCTCCATCACTAGGGATATAAGGTATAGTGAGTTTGATGATGCTAGAAGTGGTAGACTAGCACCTAGCAGAAGCAAAAAAAACTGGATTTGACAAATATTTGAGGGTATAACTAGCACAGAGGATGATGTACTATATGAGGAAGTAGAAGAAATCATGGATTCCACTCAGGGTTCCAACTTATTTGTGTTTGAGACCACAGCAAATGCATGAAATTTAAATATAAAGTGTTAGAGTGTGAGAAAGGAAGACACATAGTGAATTTAGGGGTGAGTAGAAAATTTCACACAAGAAATTTGGAAGCTCAGGAAAGAAAAGTAGAATCAGATGTACATCTGGCAACGATCATTATCATCATTATCATAATCACAGCTACGTACTAGGCTCAAGTTTGGTGTTTCATATGTACTATCTCATGTAACCTTGACAACAACAC
This sequence comes from Talpa occidentalis, assembly GCF_014898055.3. Lineage (NCBI taxonomy): Eukaryota > Metazoa > Chordata > Mammalia > Eulipotyphla > Talpidae > Talpa > Talpa occidentalis. The sequence continues at coordinate 81,871,180 of NW_023602073.1, read as the reverse complement.
TTTGAGGGAGAGTCTAAGTAAAAGACAAGGTCTAGAGAGACTATTATGCTTAAGATTCTGTTGGTCAAGGACGCGCCAGCATGTCCCCGGGGACATGCCGAGAGATGAGTCGTGGATCAGGCTTGCAAGGCAAGACACTGCTATCCACTGAACAGCAGCCTTCTTGCTATTTATTAATAGCGAACAAGCATGACTGATTAAATGACAATGGCTGGAGAAGCAGGGTCCAGGGGAAACAAAGGGTATTCATCTTATGGGGAACAGGGAAGGACATGTCGGCCACATGTACAGAGAGGACTTCCCATGCAGGTGCATAGCATAATTTCCAAGCTACTCCCAGACTGTCTTGGAACCTGATTGACCACACAGTCAGTCAACAGTTACCTATGCGACCATGGCCACCTTGTGATGTGGATCATTGTCTCACGGCAGTCATGTAGGAGTGCCTTATCCAACTCTTTCACACACACAGAGGTGCACAGAGAAGCTACGTGCACACAGGTGCAGAGGCCTTAGGTGGAAAAGAGGCGACACGAGATCATACAGAGAAGAAGTGGCAGTTTTAATGTGCTTAAGTCTATCTAGTTAAAAAGCTCGCTCTTAACTATCACAACCCAAGAAATGAATATGTCCAGGAAAGCACATAAAGCATTGAATCTCAAGAGAAGAGGCAGATTGTTCCAGCAGGTATCAGATAAGATGGGTAGCTGGAAACACATTTAGTGGAATATATGAGAATGTGTTTACACATTCTCAGAAGTGAACACATATACATTCAGAAACCAGGCAAGTAAGCAAATAGTGAAGAACCTGGGTCTATGGCAAAAGAAAATAGGAGAAATAAGTGAAATCTTGCTTTGCTTATTTAAAGCTATCCAATAAAAACAATTCTGACAACACAAAATATATTAAAATGATGACAGCCTTCTAGTTTGACCCAACTCTACAAATCATCATTATATAAACTACAGAATAAAAACATAACATTTTACAAATGGCAAAGAAGAACAAGATGAAGGAAACTTTGTAGAGTATGTGACTTCTAAAACATGCTCTGACAAGAAGTTTTATGCTTTTTACAAGACCAAATTGAATGGAACAGCTCATTATATATAATACAATGGTCTACACATAAAGAACCATGATATAAATTCTTTCTAAATAGTGCTAAGGAAATGTTTGCCATTCCTAAATGATCTGGGAACCTTCCTTTGATTTTTCAATGAGCATTTTTGCTAGGGTCTCTTAGGCCTAAATTTAGTGTCTATGTTTCTTCTCTCAGATTTGACTATTATCTCAAAATGATTAACTTTTCAGATGTCTCATTAGGATGTCTGTAAATTACTTTATAACACTCCTGTATTCTCAGTAGGCTACTATGTGCCAGTTAGTTTAACCTCTAATTCTAGGAGCTGTCTAGAAATGTAGAGAATGGGTGGTAAACTGGAATTATATTCAAAAATTATATTCAAATTATATTCATACTCCAGAGGGGTAGATTTACCCACAGTCAATACTTACTTTTTATCAAGCTGAATATAAACGATCACTCTTTATTGAGAAGCTAGTCTGTGCTAAATCATAATGGTGAATGTATTAACATGTTTGCTTTAATAAACACATTGAAGATATGGGGATTGGCTGATATAAACACTTCTTAATCTTGAATGAACTGTAAAAAAAGGTTTCATTGAAATATATCCTATAGTTGACAGGAGAGTTTTATGCCCAATAATTCTGTGTCCAGATTGAATGATGCTGTCAAAGGAGCACAGAAATCTGCCTCTAGAGTGTTTTTGTCCACCTCAAGTGAATGCTACATACAAGGTATGATCAAAGGATCTAAAATGACAATGGCCTACTATTTGAGTTTTTATTATAACAAAATAGTGAGGTTGCAGGAGAAAAGCTATCTCTAAGCATTTCAAGTTTCTTTGGTGCCTACCATTATCCAAAAGAAAAACAAACAAACAAAAAGCCAAGAGTTTTGTCAAATTTGACTTCCACCAGCTAAAAAGAATGCTATGAAATCTTCATAAACCATACCCGTCTTTTAGACAGAAGTAGGTATACATTTTTATGATTAAGGAAACTACTCTCTAAATGTTTCCAAAATAATCTTAGCTTACTGCAAAATAGTAGGACCAAAATAGTAAACAGACTCAATAACAAAACATTTGCATACACTAAGAAACAAAAGAAACTCTTCATAAATAACATTTGAGTAATACATGAATATCCTGGTTGAAAGTATAAATGCATCAACATCTTAAAGGGCACTAGCACCTCATAAGAAAGCTCAAAATATAATGAAGTGGGTTCTAGTTAAATTTTATAACTGAATTTTAAGAAGAGATATAATAAATTGCATTTGATTCCTACTTTGCTGCCAGCAATTGTATCTTTAGCTTAAAGATTCAAATATATCACACTTTAAACTATGAATTCTTTGAGCTTGTTTCTATCCTGACTCAAAAGAAGGCAGAGACATTCAGTAGTGAGATATTCGAGTCAATTAGATTTCAACAAGCAATTCAGACAAAGATCCCAGTATGACACTTCAAAACTATTCAGGACATCAACATCAAATAACAGTTTTCACACAAACTAGCCATGATGACTCTTATAGGCTGTACCAAATAACCTGTTCATCAAGAAACCCTCTTAGTTGTTTCCATTTTTCTAAGCGGGGAATACTAAAGCATCAATCAAAACTTCCCAGGGAAGTCAATGATAGGAATCCAATCAAATACAAAATGCCTACAGCAACAAAGGGATCCTTCACATTTCTAAACAAAATTCTGCAGCCACTGATCAATAATTTACCTTTTAAAAAACACTTTCCTAGAGTATATACAGATTATGAGTTTATACATGATACATCTTTCGAGAATTCATTAAACCCAAGTTCAGTAAAACAGATATAGTTTTCAAATACTATTTCACACATAAAATAAAGTAGGTTAACTTAATTCAATTCAGCACATAAACCATAATAAAACATATGAATATTTGTTCTGGAAACTTGATATTGTTGAGAGTGCCTAAAAATAAAATCCCAATATTTTATATTTTTCACTACGAGTCATTCTATAGTAGATTCTCCTAGGCTTACAAGATCATGTACTCAGAACTAGAACAGTACAACATAGCACAGAAGAAAACCAAAAATTTCTCATTTTCTTCATCATCACAACTAACTACTACCCACAAGCATCAATAACTGTAGCAGCAAATATTAGCATAGCCTATTTGGAACAGAACAATATATGGCTCCCAAACCACTTAGAATGTATCTCATAAATACCTGGGGAGAAACAAGACCACATTACACCATTTCTTCCTCTTTAACTGAGCCCATACCAGTTGTACTTCATAATTAAAAATGAAAATTAGAACTAGATCTCTTATTTTGCCTTTGATATTTATAATACTTGCAGATATGCTTGATGAAGCAAGGATGTTGAAAAACTGGGGTAGCTGAAATGGGTGACAGAATGCAATTTTTTGAGACTATTTTAGTTAGTAAATACTATCATCATAGTGGTCTACACACTGTAGTAGTCACTGACTGCATAGGGCCACTGCATACTTGAAATACAGCTCATCTGCAGTGACAATTATTGTAAGTATTAAATGCACACCAGATTCCAAAGACTTAATAAAAAAGATTGTGAAATATTCTTTTTTTTCAAATATTCTATGAACATTTAAAAATATTAATTTTACATTAAACTGTCCACTTGGAGATACTAAATTAAATATATTATTAAATTTAATTTTTCTTCTTTTTATTGTTCTAAAGTGGATTAAATATTATAATTGCATATACCACTTGCATGTGTGGATTACACTGTATTTCTTCCGGACAGCAATGACTTAGACAATCACCACCATAATATGTAGTAAACGTTGTGGGAGATTCTACTGGTCTACCAATTTGCTCAAAAGTTTTAAAGACATGGTTATATGGCATGAAACAGTTCGAAGGTCATATTTCATATTGAAGATCATTTAGATTTCTATATTGTGACTAGAGATACAACTCAACAGTGTACAGATGGTAAAAAAATGAAAGGGAGGGATTCCTTGATAGAAAAAATTTGAGCTCTGAGCACAAGCTAACTCTTGCTCAATCTTTCCAATTCTCAGACCCATTAAATAATTCCTACTTCAGAGGGAAGCTCTCCTTGTCTTTCTAGAGCTTCTATACCTATCCACTATTCTTTAACAAGTAAACGAGTATTCCTAAGGCATTTGAAGCCCTGCATAAGTTAAAAAGGGTGAGTTGAGAAATTATAAAAATTCTGTAGGATTTACAGTTCTATCTTCTCTCCATCTCTACTTCTCTATAATTTCCTTTTCAGTTTGAAGCAGGTATATCTTATGTCCTCTATTGCTGGTTACTTCATGCATTTCTTTTTCCTCTCCCAGTTTCAAGTGACATCGTTCTCAACTTTGGTCTTTTTCTTTCTTTGTTTTATTTTTTCCCATGTATATCTTTCTAAAATTTTTGTTATATAGCAATATTGTGGACATGAATATGTTTGAGTATACTTCATATTCTCTCATCTTCATTAAGGAAAAAAGACACAGAAATGAAATGGGGAACCAATACATGAAAGTGCATTTTATTTCTACAGGGACTTTTACTGTTGGTGTTGTTTTTTCTCACTAACACTCCCTAGGCCTAGCCTAGAGCATTATGTTTCAAGGAGAAAAATAATCAGGATCACCTAAACTATTTCTTAGGCCCTACCAGAACCAAAATCAGATTCTTTGGATGGAAATCAACAGTCTTAGAGTATAGGTTAGCAACAATAAACAGATTGTCCATAATCCCTGATATTGATACATGTCCTACAAAATATAAAATATCAAAAGAAACTATTAAAAGTGCAGTTGATTTTATAAAAATGACAACTTGGAGGAAAAGTTTTAATTATTGGTTTTAGCACCTGAAAATAAAGTTGAGAAAAGAAAAAGTCCAAAGTGATCAACAAATGCTATTAAAACTATTTAATAGAAATCCTTTGGAGTTGGAGTAAGTTAATTGAAGTTTGCTATTAAGGGTTTCTTAAAACACATTTCAGAGTAGTTTGGTAAAGAGCTCATAGTCATTTCCAGACTAAACATGGTCATTTCAACTCAAGTTAGTTCATATAATAGGACCTATAATCTTATATTCTGCTGAAAGTGCCTATGCAGTTAAAGAACTCCGGTGATGGTTAAGTATCAAAATACTTTCTTGGTTAAGTAAAACTTTTGAAGGCATAAAACCTAGAGTTAGATTCAACTAATATTCTTTTAGATGGTTGCCTATAAACAGTTTTTGGGTGCATTTTCAAGAGCTACGTTGTATTTGTAAGCAATTTATGCTGGGCTTCTAGGAATCACTATGTTAATAAATTAGATCAAAACAGGCAATCCTATTACAATTAGGACAATGAATCAATTTGTGCTCTTGATGTCCCAAGAGTTTGAGCTCATAGAGCTTTGATATTGTATATAACAAACACATATTTTCACTATTCTAAACAATTTCTTAATCCCCAGAAAATTAAGCTAAGGAATATATTTTTGGTCTGCAATAGATTATACTTTTATTCAGAAACCAATAAAATGATTTTGTTTCTAAAATGATTTTGTCAGGAGTCCCCATTTTGAACAAAGGTTTAGATCACCAATAACCAACTTCATAAAAACAAACATACAAACAGAATGAAAATAATTACATCATACCTTATTATGTGTTTGAGTCTGTCCAACCAATATGAGGATGTTGGATGAGATAATAGACAGGCAGAAGTTAATTAAAATTATGGATCTCTCAGAGCGTATGTACCTAAACAGAGAGAGAAAGAGTGTCCAATTTTAAACTCAACAGAAAGATGAAGAATTCTGTATTATACAAATTGGTGATACTCAGCCAGAAAAGACTAAAATACAGCCTTTAGAGGAGAAAAATATCAAAGAGTTGTTAAATATAAATATTAGAGGAACATGCATGTCCAAAATTCCTTTAGAATTTTTTTTTCTTTAGACATTAGTGTGGACAACATGTCTTTTCCAACAAACCTAAATTGCCCATCTGTTTTCAGTTTAAATTTTGTCTATTAGACAAATAAAATTTTTTGAAAATATGTCAGTTAGTATAACAACCTTTACAAATGTATGTGTGTGTGTGTATGTTTACTATTGTGACATAAGTCAATGAATAGAATCTCAGAATACAAATGAGAACCCCCGTGCATATTCTATTGCATTGCCTGGTTTTCTAAGTAGATGCCATTACTTTCATGAAACAGTGAGCACTTTCATGGGTGAACATATTTCACCCACTTTTGTGTAACAGATTGTTACTCTATTTTCTTTTCCTGATTAATTGTTCTGAAAAAATAAAACAATTTTTCTCTAAAAAATAATCCAATGCATAGATAATTCACCATTGCACTGGACAATTACTTGGCATCTGCCATATTTTACCCTTATGAAGTGTTTATATATAGTCTGTTATATAATTTTAAGTGTACCAAGAATCTGTGCCATGGAGAAAACTTTTCAGTATCAAATGATCTACCAGCTGTTTGTTTATCCTAATTTATTATACCCTGTGGTAAATCACTGAGTGACAGTAACAAAAGATACATAGTACTTGTTGTGTGTTTGAGGCTGTTCAATTTATATTAAAACATGCAATCCCTTTCTATAGCAGGCATGGATTTTTCTGTTCAGGATCAAGATAGGAGTGCCAGTGGAAGGTAAAATCTGTCAAAGTTCTTTCACTTTCTGTGTCTTTGAGGAATATGTAGGCAGAATCTCCATGTTGCATTATATATTCCAGAAGAGAAAGCAAAGCAAAAACACATGTAATAATAACATATATAGAGTAATTTTTAATATGAAAGAAATGTCCTTCATAAAATAAACCTACACAGGACTAAACTAAGTCAACTCTCAATTTAAAATGACCTGAAGAGTTGCATAACCTTGTCCTTCCATTATCAGTATCTAAAAATATAACAAACTACACTTGGGGATGCTAAAGACATCATCAAACATTAAGTTGTTTCTTCTTTTGTAGGTTGAGGATATGACAAAAACTTTTAAAGATTGATTCTATATAGGATAATGGCTTCTATAACAGCATAAACACAAAGATGACAATTTTAAATGAGGGTCAATAATATTATTTGCTCTGTAAAGAGAAAAATCATAACAAGAATGATTCAGACTGACCACTCTGAAGAATATTTAGTTTTCCCATTTTCATTAACACTGAATCACAACACTGCATTAAAATTATGTCTCAATTTTTAAAACTTTTTCTAAATACATTTCATGTTTTAAACAAAATATGTGACTATTTCATTTTAATGCATGAGTTGAAAGAACATATTCAAATTCTCTTTGATATAGCTATATAACCCCACAGAACATATCTGCACAGGACATAACAGTGCATTAATATTTGATGAATATTTCTAATTAACTGTATGGGACACCTTCACATTTCAAAACAGTATTATATATAAAGTAATTCTAATTCTTGTACAGATTAAAAATCATTTCAAATTAAATTCATGGCCTCCTTGGTGGTGCAAGGGGTTAAGACAAAAACCTATGAAGCTGTCCGCAGCCACTGCAACACGAGTTTGATCCCTGGTGGGAGCAACCCACATGGCTCAGCAGACCTATCCTGACTCACCCTCCCGCTGCTCCCCTCAGCAGTGTACTTCAGGCAATCTGCTTGTCTGTTCTCCACTCTGTCTCAGGTGAATCCTCTCACTCCCCACACCTCTAGTCTGTACCCCAGTTCTTGTATGCCTAAATAAATAAATCTTTAAAAAAAGAAACTAAATTTAAACCTTCCAATTAGGAAAAAAAGACAGTTGGACCCTAACATGATTATTTCCATATAGTAATGCTACAAGGTCAAAGTAATGTTTACAAAATGCCTTGAATTCATTATGCTTCAAAGCTTCATTTAACAATTTATGACTTTTAGAACTTTTATCAGATTATTAATATTACTTTAATTCTTCTATTTGTAGACAATAAGTTGATGGCCACTAACTCTTAGGAAAACACACACATGTTATCTCTTACTACTTCCTTCTTCATGTCTCAGTTTCATATGATAATTTAATAGATTTGTTTAGCTAATTCCAAGAAAACTATTGCAGTGGATGGTTACTTTATTACAGATGGAAACTTTATTATGAATTAATTAATACTGTACTTCTTTCATTCCTACTGACAGTGTTTGTGTTAGTCACATGTATTGAGGAGTGACGAGAAAATGGAATTGGTATATGAACCATAAGTGTTGAAACATGAAACAAATATTTCAATGAGATGAATTGTGATTCTATTGCAAGTACATACTGCTTTGGCTCATAAACACAGTCTCATTTTCTGGGAAGTGTCATTCAGGCAATTGTAGGAAATAAAGCTTTAATTAATTAATTAATTAATTAATTATCTTCTTAGCCTCTGTCCATCTAGCTCTCATATTACCGGGTGAATACCTGCCCAATTGAGTCCTAAATTCTGGATTCTTTTGTCTACAATGCAATGCCAATACTAACCATCTCTTTCATCATTTTATGGGACTGGCCATATTTTTTCAGACTGTGTCACTTTGTCAGTGTTTCACACTACAAGGTAACTCCTATAGAGATGACAGAATCTCTACTTTGTGCCTGGACCAATACACAAAGAATGTATAAATATTTTATTTTTTATAAAGCGTGAAACTTTAATATCTGACAATTTTCATATCCTGGCAATTATTTCTAGCTATCAAAAGAGTAAGAAACTATAGTGGAGAACAATGCTTTTTGAAAGAATGTTAAATCAAATGAACTTTTCTTTTTATAAGTTTTAAGTGAATTGTTTATCTTCAGTAAAAGATAATTAAAATGCTAGTATAAATTTTGAAATTTTAATATTGCAAACATTCAGAAAAATACATATCTATTTACTAGTTAGCAATTGTTTTTAGAGTATTTCTTAATAGTCAAAATGTTGAACATGTAAAATTTTTTAAATCCACTAGGAAGTTTGGCCATATGGTTAAGCACTTTTTATCAGCATGTGAGTAGACCCAATAAGTCTCACAGATCTGACTAATTAATAGAAAGGAACAAATCTAGCAAAATACTAAATATTCATGTAATATCAGATACAATTTCAAATATTTTAGAACAATTTCTTTCAATCTCTTAGTCCTGTTTATGTATTTTTCTGACTTATTTTCATCGATTTTTTAAAATCAATAACATTTTGTCAACATGCTACTGGAAACATTTAGCAAAGAGAACTTTTCTTGAGCATGTGGTATTTTGTTAGTGTGTGGAATTCTAGGAGATTTTACTCATTATCTGGGACATACTGAAAACGTATTTAAGACAACAATTTAGAAACCATATTTCTATAACAGAAAGCAATTTGATTATATTTATTAAATCTCAAACTTAGTAGTAATTGGGATAAACTAAAATCATTGGTAGACTGAAGTGGTGATAAAAGAGTACTATGCTTGTGGGTAAGCAACTTGTTGAAGGCTATCATCATTTGAACTGGGGAGAAAAGTGTGACTGCATTTTCTTTTCTCACCATAGGGAAATGCAGACAAGAAAATTAGGTGAACAGAAAACAATTATTTACTATAGTTAAATCACAGCAATTATAACTGTTATAAAAATACTGCTTCCAATAAATTAAGAAGACAGGAGACATACAATAGATACTATATTCCCTGATGTGACTCTGAATAATAGATTATCCCACTTCAAGTGTATCAATTTATTACTTACCTCCATAATGCTGCATAGACAACTGCTAGGGTGATCAAGGCCAAGCAAGAAAGGCCACTGCCTACAATTAGGGTAACTGAAGGTGTACCAGAGGATTCCATGATCTGTAAATTAAGAAAGAAAAAAGGGAGAGATTTTTTTAAATTAAAAATAACTTCTAAACTCAGCAAAACTATCTTAACACCCCAAACAGCCAATATAGTTGTTATAGTTACCAGATAATTACCCAGTAACCACTCTGTTCACATATTCTCAACCTCTAAAATGACTAATTCTACCTCCCCACTCTCTCCCACTGTGAAGTAATAAAGACCTTCACATTTTAAATGCTTGACTATGGCATAATTATGACATTGTAGAAACTTAGGACTTTCTAAAATAAATAACTAAAACTATAACTTGGTCAATATTCACAAATGAAATTTTTTCCACCTGAATATTATGACATAATTCATTTTTCTTCAACTAAGTGCAGTTATTTAACAGTATCCTTTTTGGTAAAATTTACTTTGATTCCCCCTTAAACAAGTGATTGTTTTACTTAACTCTGGTACCCAGACATTGAAATTTTTTCAAACTTTCTGACTTTTGACAACTTTGTTCTAAGTCAACTATTCTCTCATTTAATTTCACTTGCTTGGCCTCTAAAAGTATACAAGAAAATCAAATTTCAAATGCAAGACCTTAGAATATACTTTGTGATTTTTTCCCCCTATGAAGTAAGTGGAGATAATTTTCACAATGCCAGGATCAGTTCCTAAATACATGACCTTGACAAATAAGCCTTATATCTTTTAAAACATCAAGATTACAAGCAGTCACTGATTTGAGAGATCTCATCCCTTAGAAACTAACACGATACTAACAAAATTTGTTATTTTTCTTATTTTTAACATAGGAAGTTTGAAGAAATATACTTTAAGATCGAGAGTGTTCCAAAATCTTAAATATGCACATTAAACTACATTAGGTATTTTTGTTATCAAAATAAGTAAAACAAGTGATGCATATTTAGGCCAAATTCAGAGAAAAAGTCACATTTATCTAGATTATTTTTCAGTATTTCACTTTATGAAACAATTTTTCAAAATATATTTGATGGAATGTATTTTTCTTTTAGTCAGTTTATACAGTTCTCTTTCATAAACTAGTTTTACAAACGAATATACTTTTAAGGGATGATTTTACTGTTTTTGACAGCCCAAGCTTTCCATGAAAACTTCATGTGATTTTTTTAAAAGATAAATACCCAAGGACACCCCCAGAAAACCTGTACTGAAAATATCCAATGCAGATATGCAATGTGTTTGCCTATAGTGTCTGGGGTCTTCATTCTATTACCAACAGTATCTTCATAAATTCCTTAGAACAGCTTTCCAGTTATAAAATAAACGTTAAGTTGGCAATTATTTTCATTTGAAAGTTTGCAGCATATTTGCAATATGATTGGAGTAATTCCTCAAAACTATACTGCAGAAATTTCAAGTTAAAAGACATGAAATTGAGTAGAATTTAGTTATAGCACACCAACTAGCATTCATTTCACCAAACTACTGTAGCTAACGAGGAGACGAACCCAATTTTGCCACCCTGCAACATTTTCCATTTCCCCATTTAAAATGCAGTTCCCTGGAGAAACACTTGCCACATTGTCCCTGCCTTTGCATTAAAGCCTTGTTTTCCCTTTGTTACTTACTATTTCTCTAGGTTGCTGAGCCAAAATGGCGAAGGTAGAGAGACGATCACATAAGCATTTCGTATGGGATGCATCGGTAAGCACAGTTTTACATCCCTGGGTGGACCACGTTCCCAAAGACTCGTTCCTGCAAAGGGAGGGGAGGGGGGAAATCGCGATAAATACGCCTGATGGCCAAATCCGTAAAGAAGAAAATGCAGTTTAATTGAGAGAATCATCTACTGTAATTCCCTTACAAAAAAAAAAAAAAAAAAGCTACTTGTTGTTGAACAGGACGCAATTTAGATGCATCTCCAGTAATGCAAAGCGAGTGTTTGGAAAAAGCAAGCAGGCGGTGGTGCGGCGTGCAGAGAGCTGTCCAGCGCCGGAGGTGCTGAAACCCGGACTAGCTCTGTCCAGCCCTCTGCGAGGAACAGCAGCGGTGGTGGCAGCAGCACGAGCAGCCGCCAGAGCTTTGGCAGCCACTTCCTATGCTCATCGGATCATTTCAAACACTCAGGGTGTAAAGAGGCTTTATATATTTTCACATAAGCTCTTATTCCCATCCCGTATTTTTGGATAGTGAATTCTGGCTTTTAAAATGCGGATTTCTCTGAGAAGCCTGCCTATAAGGTTACATAGCTGGGGTTGGGTGATAGGATCTTCTCCGCTGCTGGTTAGGGATTTTTCCTCCCTTTAGAATTAGCTGCTGTGAAAATTTCACCCTGGAAACGGGAAGCAGCAGCAGCAGCGGCATCAGCTGGTTCTGATTCTCACTGCCTTTGCCTGGTATCTAGGGGAGGGGTGGGTTTCAGACACAAGCTTCCCACTGCACACTTCACTCAGCCCAATGCGCCTCTGAAGCCCTTGCCATTTCTTCCCCTCACCCACCTCTTTGCTCTGAGGTAGAAGCATTAAGCTACCCCCAAGTCTGTTAAAACATTTAGAGGAGTAACTCCACCCCAAAGTCCAGTAGGGAGGGAGGAAGAGGGTTAGTTTCAATTTTCTCTTTGGTGTAGCCATTCAAAATTCTAAAGCATATGCTTTATTTCCTACCCCAGAAGAACAATAAAAATGGTATCAACCTACGCCTTTTTAGTGGGGGGGAGGGATGGAGAGAGGAGAACCCTTCCATCCCCCAACTGAACTACTATACAGGAAGAGGGAGAAAAGGGAAAAAAAGCAAGTGTTCAACCAATCAACTTTTATTATCATTACACGTGTTATATACTGAATGCACCAATTGTCATCTCCCCTCCCCCAGGCATGGAAACTCTCCAACTAGCAAACCTATATGTATAGTGTGTTCAAATTTCAAACCAAGTTACTCTGTGTTAGAAATGACTAAAATTGGAAGAAGATAACACATGGTTTGATGTTAATTTTGATATGGTACTTTTGATTTCAACTCCTCCATATTTGAATGCCTAAAGCTATTGGGTTAAATATGTAGACAGTCTATTTCTAAAAGATTTCATTGAAAGAGGATTCTCTGTGACAGTTGGACTTCCAAGTTGAGCTACAGAATGTAATTCACACTATCTCTTTTGGTATCTTGAAGCAATATATTTTTACTCTTAATGATTTTATGTCATTAATATTCATGACATAATACTGTTAATTACAACTTCTTTTAAAACAGAGTACACTGTTGAGATTGAGCTACATAAAAATTGTACTTAATTTTTCTCAAATACCTTGAAATTTAGTAAATACAAAACTTGGAGGGTCTCTTTTTCTCATGATATTATAAAATCATGCTAAATTAAAAAAATGTATCCCTTTAACTGCAACAGTACTGAATTTTAATTTAACCTAACCATAACACAGCAGCACTTCAATTTATTTCATTAGCTGATTGTCTCCTATCTTATTGTGACAAACAATTGAGGCAAAATGAAAAACATGTATCTCATCTGATTAAAGTTAAAAAAGATTTACTTAAAAGAATCTGACATGTTTTAAAACAAAAGATCTGAATTATTCATCCTAGATCACCTATTTACTTTATTGCAATTATGTATGCACTCAAGATGGAGTCCATGGATGATAACCAATTCAAAGTCTTAAAGAAAAAACTTTTGCTGTAAATAAGACTTCATATATTTATACTTTATTTACTCAAGAAAATGTTAGCATTACTAAACTTTGGTTGTCAGGTATAAAAACAATATTTCTAGACTCTGAAAATAATGTAAACTTTGTCACATTTTTAGAAAAGGTCAATTAACCTTACATTGTATAATGACTGCACTGCTGACCTGGGTCATCCCCAGGCAAAATTGGTAAAACTGGTCTCCATGGTTTAGTCCTTTATTCCACCCCAAGCATGAGGTGTTTCTAATGCTTCTAATCCTGATGGAACCCTTTTCATGGTTTTCTTCCTAAGTTAATATAAGCCTTTCTGCTTACCTTTCTTTGTTATTATTATCCCTTTGTTGACTTTATCTGATTATAATAGATAATAATATAAGAATGACTGACAACAGCTTTATGTGTTATTATTTTAAGACAAGATATAAAACACAAAGTGATGTATCTAATAGGAGAACACCAGAATTTGGAACATATGAATAAAAGAGAATATCTGGAAAGGTGGGATGGGGGAGGTTGCCAAGCTCTGCATTTGATTATTCCCAAGAAATGAAAGGTGTTAAGCCATTCTGTTGCTAAATCTTAAATCGTTTCATTATCTTAATATTTTAAAATCATATAAAACTCTTACAAATTATTTTTTAATTACAAGCATACATATTATAAAACCTATAGTACACACCACCTGCATTTTCAAACATTTCATAGCTTATTCCTACTGTACGAAATTCTTTGAAAGCATGGTACATGTGTCTGACTGATTTCAGGGAGACCTTGTAAAGCAAACTGATATGTAGTAGAGCTAAGGTGAATCAAAGCAGCTTCCTCAGTCTGCACAGAACAAGATTTTTAAATGTGGACTATTCGAACAATCACATTATTCTTCCAACATCAAAGTTTTTTGCATGCTATGATTAATGGTGTATTTGTGAATTATTCTTAGTTATTAAATCTAGGTTGTCATCAATAGGGTAAACAAATAGCAAAATATGTATGAACATTGGGCAATAAGAATAACAGACTGACAATGTCAGAAGCAAACACAGAATGATATACACATATACTTTATACTGAAAACCACATTATTTCTTTTTTATAGTGTCTATTATGAGAAGTAATTTTTTTCAGATAGTTTTAAAAAATAACCAGGTCTGCAGAAATTCCATACAACCAGCACATTCTTTGTTGGTTACACCTACATTCACCCATGTTAGCTGTTAGCTGTCATCTGTACCTCTTATACTTCTTCCTATTATTAGACTGGCTAAAAGAAGGAAAGTGTCTTCCTGTCCCAAGTATTCAAATATATACCCACACACATGAAATTCTGTGGAAATATAAGATGCAGAATCTATTTTTCCCAACTTAATATCTGAGGCCTTTTCCCAGCTTCCTCAGAATCTACAATTTCTTTTTTGATCTGAATATATCAGTGGGTTCCATAGGTTCTGTTTTCCTTCTGAAAATGATATTCTCTGCATGTTGATTCAAAGGAGTTTATGGTCCAAAGATATCATTATACTAATATTATAATGTCTGCATATATTATTTTATACTAGTATATATTTTTTACTATAAAAATAGAAATACTAGTATAAAATATGTATACTTCGTTGCATGTGATGAGATTTAGAAATGGGTACTTTTGCCACCCTCGGAACACTTATCATCCTCTATGCTGGGTATGGAATCAATAGTGCCTCCTTCACACCATAATACCAGATTTTCAATTTGTTATCTAGATATGAACTGGTTCCAGGCATACACCACACTTAGATCTTCCCTACACTGCTTGGCATCTGTTAGTGCTTTTCATCCACACTAGAATATTACTTGATAAATTCACTTTGTTTATAAATTAAATTTTCTATTCCACACAAGAATGTTAGTAGTTTTGAGAATTGTATCTTGTTTGACTTTGAATACCTGGCATGCTGCTTCTCATTTAGTAGAAATTTGATAATTGTTTTTTCAGTTACTTTTATAATTCTTTATATTTCAAGTATGACTTTTAATACTTCCAGGTCCAAACATAGTAT
The DNA here is from genome assembly GCF_014898055.3 of Talpa occidentalis. Classification (NCBI taxonomy): domain Eukaryota; kingdom Metazoa; phylum Chordata; class Mammalia; order Eulipotyphla; family Talpidae; genus Talpa; species Talpa occidentalis. Next base: position 81,855,551 of record NW_023602073.1, on the reverse strand, counting down.
TAGCTCTAATTCATTTGCTCTCCGTCACCATATAGTAAAAGATGCAATCTGAAGAGAGTCAATGGATTGCAATAGGCTCATTTATTTGCTTTAGGTCTTTAAACATCATTTCACGATGAATTCTGAAAGACTCAACATCCTGTACTATTTGTATACAATCCAGCAGGGAAGTCTGAGTTTTCACTAGCCAGTGAGTCAATAGGTTTTTAGTAAATGCATTTCAAATGACAGATAAAATAGCAGACACACAAAAACATGAACAGTTTCTTTTTTAGAGAAAACGACAATCTGGTTGGAAAGGCTATATGTTTTCTACCATGTTAGTTCAACAAATTATTCCAGAAAATGATGTGAATTCTACTCTGCTAATCCAAGCCACCATCATTCTCAAATACAGAAATCTCATTATTGTGTTTCTTGTTTCCATGCATGCCACTTTCTCTCAAGTTCAATTTCAACACATCAGCCAGAAAGATCCGGTTGATATATTTATCAAATCAAGTCACTCTATTAAAAACTATCAATTTTTTTTTTCAGTTTTACTTGGAGTAAAGACTAAACCTTTACAGTGGCCTATACGGGCTTATACAATCTGGTCTGTCATTGTGTCTCTGCCTTCACATCTCTAACACACTTGCTTTCGCCCATCATTTTCAACTAGACTGCACTCCTTATTGTCTCACCTTAACCTAGAATGCACTCCTCATATATAGTCACCTTGATCATTCCGTCACATCATGTCAATTTCCATTCTTACATCATCCTACCAGGGATGTTACTGACTTTGCAACATAAGTCAGTAACTCCCCACTTCAGGATAAAAGTGGGTACATATTCTATATAAATTTTCTCATTCAGAGGTAGAATTTATTTCTTCTTTTGAATCTTGGTAAGCCTTGTGACCTGATTAGAAGAATGAAGTTGAAGTGATTTGTGACTTCTGAGTCCAGAACTGAAGTGGTCTTACAGTTCCACTCTCATCATCTTAAAAATTATTCTCTCATGTAAAGTAGCCCAGCCTGGCCTTGTTGAGGATGAGTGCTCTGCAACAATGACCTGATATTAGGTCATATTAGATTATCCCAGCCCAGGCTGAACTGCAAGATGACTGCAGCTTCATGAATGACACCAGATGAACCCAACAAAAAAACCAACAAGCTGAACTCAAGCAAATAGCTGTACTATAGTACTACAAATAAATGAAATTATTAATATTTTTATTCACTAAGAGCCAAAGTGATTTTTCCATAATAGCTGAATCTCTACACAAAAATTACATACATGCCCTTTTTTCTTACCCTTATGTATTATGGGCCAAATCACTTATCAGTTATATAGGTATTTTTAATTTTTTTTCACCTGTCTTTGCTTCCTAGAACGTAAGCATCATAAGGTCAGGGGTATTTCAATGTCCACTTCAGTATTCCTGGATCTCAAAATATTCTTGTCACATATTTGGGATCCAGTAAGTATTTGTTCAATGAATACCTGTTATAGATTTTGAACTGATATTCTTGGACTTCCCTGCGCCAACAATTTGTTCATTTAACAAACATTTTAAGTCAGAATCGAATATGGTACAGACACTGTGCTGCTAGGTTATTTTGGAAATGTTAGGTTTCTACTTTGCCTTTTGGAGCTGAGATCTTTGATAAAGTTAGTTACCTTGTATTGTAGCATCACTGTCTCTACATATTAAAGGTGAAGTATCACTGTCTTCATATATTGAAACTAAGAATGTGTTACTCTTTGGGTCACTGAACATTATTTATAGGACTGGTGCTACCAGTTTTATTGCTAATGGTTTAATTTTTAACTGTGCAAGAACATTTAATAAATATTTAAATGTATAACACAGTGTGTTGACTATTGGCATAATGTCATATAGCAATTTCTTTTTTTTTAAGATTTATTTACTTATACAAGAACTGGGGTACAGGCCAGAGGCATGGGAGGATGAGAGAATTCACCAGATAGAGTGGGGCGCAGAACAGGCAGACGGACCGAAAACACTGCTGAGGGGAGCAGCGGGCGAGACAGGAGAGGTCTGACTCGCCATATGGGTATCTCCCCAGCCAGCCAGGATCGAACTGGCACTGCAGAGGCTGCGGACAGCTTCACAGCACTGTGCTCAACCGACTGTGACACCAGGGAGGCCCTCATATAGCAATTTCTAGGACTTACTCATCTTGCAAAAATGACTCTTTATACCTGTTAAATAGAAACCCCCATCTTCCCATACCATCAAACCCTGATAACCACCATTCCAAAAGGTCAGAAAAGGAAAAGCAAACACAGATAAGTGAGCTCCAGCAAACTTAAGGGCTGACACACACAATGGGAACAAATATGAGAGTAAAATAGTAACCTAAGAAATGGGAGAAAATAATTTCAAACCAAATAGCTGATAAGGACTTAAAATACTGTATCTATCTATCTATTTATATATCTATTGATATATTAATATATGGAACTCTTAAGATGCCATGACAAAAAAAAACTGATTAAAAATAGGCTAAATTTTTTATGCTGTTGCTTTCTAATTAAAAATAGTAAGAATATAAAAAAGTATGGGAAGGAATAACATTATGGAAGCCAATCTTCTGGGTTATAAATATGTATAAATATCCTCACCATGATTTATTAATAATTAAAGGTTAAAATATGCTAGCTGCCATCATTAATTAGTCAATAGGCAAATAATAATAATCACCCTAATGAAAGTAACAGCTAACTTTTATTGAGTAGCTAACAAATGTTAGGTGCTATGATAGATACTTTACATACATTTAAGAATTATCCTAAAATGATATATCATGGTAGCTATTACTGTTGTTTTCCCAGATAGGAAAATGGAGACAAATTGGTATTAATATCTCTATCCAGATCATAAGAACCCTAGAACTCCAGGAGCTTGGAGTTGGAAGTTGCTTAAATATGCAAGCACTAGACTACCTATCTTTGGAGTCATTATTAGAGCTTTAAAAGAAATAAATGGAGTCAAGAGGGGCCTCTCTGGTGGCACAGCAGGTTGAGCACTGCACTATTAAGCTGTCTGCAGCCTCTGCAGCATGGGTTCAATTCCTGGATGGCCAGGGAGATTCCCACATGTTGCAGCAGACCTCTCCTGTCTTGCCCACTGCTCCCCTCAGCAGTGTACTTCTGTCGTCTGCCTGTTCTGCTTCCCCCTCTGGTGAATTCTCTCACCCTCCAGTGCCTCTGGCCTGTACCCTAGCTCTTGTATAAAAATAAATAAATCTTTAAAAATATATATTATAAAAAATGGAGTCAAGAGAGTATAACTTTCCTACGTCATCTAGCTATGCCAGGAATTGAGCCTAAGTCTGGATGACTTCAAAGTAGAATCCCCTTACTCTGTTCACTTAGTGAGGGGTAGATGCAATGAGAGGCCACTTGAGAGTTAGGGACATACTGGGGGAGCACTCGTACAGGATGTCAGTTTGGGGAACTCAAATCTCACAGAAAAGTTGGAAGGATTTCCTGAAAAAGTGATTGGTCAAAGGTCAAATGTTTAAGGTAATAAGAAAGGCTAACTTGGAAATGGTTCTGTGGACACAAAGGAGGACATTGAGAACTTTTGATAGAATAATTTTAGTAAAAGGCTCAAATGAAAACTATTTCTAAAAGTTAAAAATGAAACTTGTGATAAAGAATTTAGCAACAGAAGGAGAAAGATTGCGAGTGAGTCAGATACCAGAGAAAAATAAATTCTTGTCATTTATGTTTTCACTTTGAGATGGAAATCAATCTCCTAACACCTCCCAATGCAGACCCTAACAGTCCACACAGAGAGATTATGACAGGGTGGAGCAACAATGAGACAAATGTTATACAGCTTGGTTCAGGGTATTAATGGCACTAATATTATAAAGGAGAGGGAAAAAAATCTACTAAAACTCCAAGGGGAAAAGTATTGTTCCTTTCAAGAAAATCAATGAATACAGTTTCACTCAGATAATTGTAAGTCATTTTTCCCTCAGAAATTTTCAAAAAATTTATTTAAACCACTAAAAAGGAACAGAATCTGAAATGGGCAGGAAAAAAAGACAGTTTGAAGATATGGAAATAGAATTCTGAATGGAACCGAATAGGATTGCTATAATATCCTTTACTTAACTGCTGATGACTTTTAGATGACATATTTAATAATATAGCAAAATACACTTTAATTTTATAAATGCCTAGATTCAGAAAGATAGCCAAAGTGACACTTGGGTGTAAGTAGGGACATGTCTAAACTCTTTTTTCCCTTCATTTCATGAGACTTTTAAATGGCTAGACAACTGTTAGTCTCAATTCACAAAATAATTCAATCTTTTTGGGTTTTCTCTTTCAATAAAACTTTATCTGTGTTGTAACCAATATTAATCTAATGTAATTTGCAACAGATGAGATGTACAAACCAGAAAAAAATGGAGATTGAAATAAAGTAGAGCAAATTTAAATATATTTACTTTCTACACTAGCACTGTGATAATTTGGACAGAAAACTAGACCATTGTAAAATTTATAAAACTATGTGCATCCAAGCATTCCCCAATTTAAAATTAACACACCAATTTTCAAATTTTAATGGCTTTTGTCTCTATCCCTTTTGTACAGGATTAATCCCACATAAACACACACACAAAAAGGCTGGAAATATATTGACAGTGTAATTAACAGAAGCTGTTTCAAACTATTGAATTATGGGTATTATTTTTTGCTTCTTTATATCTTCTGTACCTTTCTATTTTCTTGATGGGATTGTATAACTTCTATAAGCAGAAAAAATTCTTTTTGAGATTCACAAAGAAAGTTATAACAAAAGTGTAAGATTACTTCTTTTATACTCCATTTGTAGGAAATTAATATTCCTTCTTAAGTACTTTTATAATTTGAACCAAAATAGTCCCCATGCCAGAAAATTAAAGATGAAGATAGCTTTCAAAATATATATGTATTTATATGTGATTTAAGAACATAGGAAAGTTCCATATTCAAATGAATTCTCCAAGTCTTTTATGGATATCAAAAGTCACATTGTAGCATACGAATATTTTCTGAAAAATTATATTTCAGTGCATTGTGGTATACTGAATTAATAATTGTTGGAGTCATAGATAATGTTTATTTTTATTTTCCACTATTTATAAAAGGTTATACAAGCTTATGTAAATTTTACCAAAGTTATAAAAATAGTATTTACCCAGATTTATAATAAAGCATACTTTGCAAATTGATATTTAACCACTGTCTTACAATGGTCAGATTTAAGATTTAATCATTATGTCTTAGAAATCCAGTAAAAAGACAACATATAAGACAGTGTTTAGTCCTAGCCCTATAAACGATAAGCTGTTTTGAAAATATATACTACACAACTTGAGAAGACATGAGGACAGCTGTGTATTACTACATAGCTTCTAAATCAAATCACTAAACATTATCTACCAAAAATATTTTATGATTCACAACAGTTTTCTATAGGCTAAAAACCCTGATACAAAAATTTTAACAGCAAACTCACCAAGGAAGTATTTTATACCTCAATTTGTACTACAAATTTTTTTTTTTCCTATTCCACTTGAGATTACAAACATGTGATGATGTCCCTATAAGCTTATCTTGTCATGCTTTTGGTATGGGGTCACAAGTTAGTTGCTTTCTAAGTTAAAAATTTGAATACACACCTGCAATGTTTATCTGCTTTGGAAGAATAGTTCTCAACAATATAGTGTTGAGACATGGAACTGAGTTAAAGCTCAGTTTACTCAAAATTTAGATGTGTTATTCCTATAGCTAGGAATATGTGATTTTTTATGCCAGAATTATCAATTTTGAGAAATAGAAATTTTAAATCTTGAGCAAATCATATATTTTTTTTAAAGATTTATTTATTTATTTATATAAGCACTGGGTACAGTCAGAAGCGCGGGAGGGTGAGAGAATTCACCAGAGCCAGAGCGGGGAGCAGAGCAGGCAGAAGGACCGAAGTACACTGCTGAGGGGAGCAGCGGGTGGCAGGAGAGGTCTGCGCGCCATGTGGGACCCTCCTCTGGTGACAGGGGAGCAGCCAGGGATCGAACCAGTGCTGCAGAGGCTGCGGGCAGCTTCGCAACCCAGTGCTCAACCGCTGTGCCACCAGGGAGGCCCCACTGAGCTAATCATATTTTTAAAACTAGGATTCATTATTGCTTAGAATAATGGAAAATGCAAAAATGAGGGTTCACTGGGCACTTATGTGGTTTTAATGACTGAGTGACATGCGATTCTTAGAACTCTGAAAAAGGCAGCCCTGAGTATTAGGGAATGCTTATCTGTTCACTTCTTCACTGTATTACGTGCAATTTGGGAACCTGGATATTAGTAGAGAGGAAATGGAAATGATTAGAGTAGCAGAACAAGGTACTCCTCTATACAAATACTTAAAATGAAATAGAGTAGTCTGTATTTAAAAAGCTGGATCCAATTAAAATATAAGCTAAGAAAATAATCTGTTCATACCAATCAAGGGGTTCATTGTCATATTTATTCAACTAACATACTTATTTTCACCACCCCCAATACTACCCACTTGCAACTACTGAATTCTTTAAAAACTAATCTATATCCCAGCACTGCAGTGTTTGTTTAAAGTGAAAAAATGCATTCCAAAAAGCCATAATGCAAATGTACCTACTTGATGATAAAGACAAGCACATGCAACAAATCAAACTTTATAATGACTTCAGTAAATACTGAAAATTTTCTTTTCATCTGCTTTTTTTCCTTCAAATTAAAATTACACTTTGAATTTCCTTGTGATTAGTTTCAAGTGCTTGTCAGTTTTCCTCCTTTTTATATCATCTAGAGAAGCTATGGGATAAACAAGTATCTTTATTCTTATCTTGCATGTAGTTTTATTCCTTTAAGTCACAAATGTGACAATGGGAAACTTGGCTTCTGGTTTCAGCCTTAATGAATGTCCCAGGTTCCAAAAGGCAGGTTACATTTTCCTGGTCCACTCAGTCATTCTTCAGACTTCACAGCCATGTAAATTTTCCACACATTTTCTTTTCCTTTGCTAACCTGTCTGATACGGTTTTGATTATTCGTCCAATAAGGGATGATTCCTTTTGCACCCTGACACTACAATCTTGTAACTTTGAGAAAACTTGAAGCAAGGTCTCTTTTGTCGAAGAGAATAAATTATCCACCCCCACAAAATGAGTTATTAGGTAAGTGAAGGCAGAGAAACTGCTACTCCTGACAAGAGTTCATAAGAGAAAGCATTTCTAAGATGCCAGAAAATCTTGTTCTACCCACCTGACCAAACTACATATTTTTGACTAAAACAACTTAACCAGAGAGCAGCAAATGAAAAGCAATGGAAGACTGCATATAAAATACCTCAATGACAGCACATGCAGAAAAAAATAAAGTGGCAGAGGTGTCTTTAAATGAATTATGTAACAAGGCTTTTTGAATTCAATGCTTTATGATATTTAATGCTTAAGTTGATTTTTAAATTCTGATATAAAATTTGAAAGGACTGTAGCTAGGAAATTTTTTGGTAGATATTAAGGTTTTGTGGGTACTTAGATTCTTAAGTTACTTTCATAGTTTATAAACTATGAGAATATAAACTGTTCCCTGACTGCAACCATTTGTAAATTTATTTAAAATGTCATAGCGTAAAAACATCAGTGTAATAAAAATGAAAATACAAAACACAACAAAACAAAAACAAACAATTACAAATCAGAGACATCCTGCAGGGGAGGAAGAGGGAGAGGGATCAGAGGGAGGGAGGGAGGAGCACAGGGGACTGCGGTGATGGTGCATTGGGGAAGGACATTCTATGGGGACCACAACTGGGGAGGGAAAAGCAAATATTGTTTAAAAATGAAAAATGTTAAAAATATAAAAAAATAAAATGTCTTAGTGCCTTTTTTGTGCTTGACAGTACTAGGAATTTCAAAGATTAGGAAAAGCAGCATCCCTGGCCTCAAGCAGAGTGGTCATAAATATACAGTTTGTCCATTGCTACAACGGACTCAGAAAATGACAAAACCTATAATCAAGTAGAAACTGTTGGGGTGTGGGTCTGGTGACAAGGGAAGTGCTTGGGTTCATTTCTGAATAGCTTGGCATTGAAAGAAATAAGTGCTGCTGTGTGTTTAAATAACGGTGTGATCTTTCTACCTAGCATGCTCTGGTACTATGACTTCTTAATACATTAATAAGGCAACTGGTGAAAATTCATGGTTGAAGGATAGCACTGAAAGCCTCCATGGCATAATTAACATTTTAATGAGCATCAAGGCTCTTCCTGTTTCAGATCTCAACAGTGTCTCCTGAGTGGATTTCAATCTGTTGAGCTCAGAGAATGAGGTGATTGTATCTTAGATTTTAAACAAAAGTAGATCACACAGGCCACTATTTCAGCTGACTGCTGTTGTCTTCCCTGTTAGTAGAGCTCACCTATTCCAATGCACCTCGTCAGAATCCAACAGCTGATTTTTAGCTCTGGTTTCTTTTTAAGCAAGTACAAAAACTGTACCCACAACACTCACAATCCAGGAGTGACTAATTTTCAGTAACTGACCGACTAATTGCAAGTTCCCTTCATTTGCAAGGTGCAATGGGCTAACTGCTATTTGGGGACACAATCATTTGCAGAAGAAGCATTGGATAATGCTTATAATTTAATTATTTGCAAATCAAACTTTGCCTAGTACACCAGAGGCACTAAACCTCTCCATTGGAGACAAGTTGGAAGGTCATTAAAAAGCTATTTGTTTTGAGATTTCAGAAAATAAAAATATTTTAAAATATTCTAATGGATAGAAAAACACTTTGTATTCCCAGATAAAAATCTTTTAAAAACATTTAAAACCTATCTCCTTATTTTCATTACTAGGCAAAAAATATACAAAATACAAAATACAAAAACAAAAAAAAAAAAATCAGAAAAATTCCTGGGGGAAAGCTTCCAAGTACCTTAAAAATTAAGTTTATAATAGGAAAGCTTTCTCTGTCATAATTAATATAGCATCATTAATAGAAAACCTGGGATACTTTTCTCATCTTCGTATCATTTCTGATTACTGCAGACCTATTACCATAAAGAACCACACACATATAGCACAATAGATATTATATTATTCTTATTAGGCAAAGACTGCATGATCTCAGAGAATTTTGACATTTATTTCTTAGTGACAAGAAAGCATAGCTCAAGTTATCCCTAAAGATGTAAGCATTAATAATCCACATAGATATTGAAGTAGTTCAACCACTACTTTAAATTTTGCTTATCAACTCACTCATAAAACAAGGACACCACACACATTTACCTATCGGTTACATAATGTTTTAGCAAAGTTGCAGACTCCAGTTGTGTTCATTGTGTCGGTCAGTTTTCCTGTTTTTCTCTTAACCATGGTCAAGGATACGTAATAAAAAAAAAAGTTACAACTTAGAAAAGTCTGCCATATTTACTTATTCCATTTTATGAAGAATAGTTGTTATACAGTATCTGCCACTGAAATAAATTTTTTCTGGAGAACTGTACTCTGAGTACTTCAAAGAGCATCAGACATTGACATGATGTTCCATAATATTAGCAGTCAATTTTTGTAGTTAAGTATCTTGGATACATAGAAACCTCAGTTAATCAACAATTTTAGTACTGTGGATAGATCTGGGGAGACTGATATAAAGATCATTTATTCCCAGAGTGGCACAAAATATTTAATTTGCAAAATTTCCAAATCCACAATTTTTTTAAGATAAATATTATTACCTTTGTTCAAATATCTCTAATTCAGGACATTGTATGTCCCTGAGTTTGTGACCATTCCCAGTGACAGATGCAAGTTCAAAAAAAGTCCTGGAAAGTGGCATTTTCAAAACTGTCATATCCCAGAGTGGCAATTTCCTATTACTAAGATGGCTTCTGGATCTTTAACATGTGAGGCAAATGCTGGTAGAAATCCATGGGATGCCATTCCATGTAAGTAAAGCTTTGGAAAAATATTTAAGAACTCAGTAGATGTACAGAAAATCCATTGGAGTTGACCTCACAAATCCTCATTGGCTCCAATTTCCTTCCCTTTCTGAGTTGTCTTCACCTAATTAGGCTCCTTTCGCTACCAGGTTCACTGAACAAAGTCTCCTATAAAAGCCTAGAGAGTGCGTCTCTATGGAAAGTAAAGTACAAAAAATTTGGGAGAGGAAGAAGAACTGCTTTTGGAATCCCCTGTCTGTATTCCAGGAGTTCAGTATTTCTTTGAGGTTCTGAATATGGATATCCTTAAGGTAATTTATTTATTCATATCCTTGCAAATTAGATTTTGACAAGATAGGAAAGACCATTGTTTCCCTGTTTCCCAGCTTCTTTTCCTCCCCATTCCGAGAGCCAAAGTACAGACTGAAGGGATTCCTGTTTATCATCTACCCCAGAAAATAAACTGCCAGGACTGCAGTTTATATAGATTCCTAATGTCAATGGGATTTTATAGCTGGAAAAATATTAGTAATGAATTCCAAGTTTGAACAGTTACTTAAAATACAAGTAGTTCCTTTTGGTACTATATCCAGTGCTGACATTAATGAGTTCAAATATTTAAGTTCAAGTTCTTTATGGAACACTTTGGACAAAAGTTTTCATATTAAAAAATAATGACTACTTTCTTTTGCAATGAAAGGCTTTAAATGGCTTTTTTTTTTAGATAGAAATAAGGATTTTATATGTCCCTCTAAAATATTACTGTTAAGTGCAAAAAGAAGTATCTGAAGACCATCTCCTATATAAAAAAGGGTCTTCATGCCTACGTAAGTCATATCCACCAAATTCCCTTTTCATTTTTATAAACTAATTACTATCTAGCTCCAAAGGGTAAGGAAAAGACTTTGTCACATTATTCTTAATTCTGCCAGATTTAAATGTTGCTCTCAGATATACTCAGGAAGGACACAAGAATGAGAACTCTTCTACTTGACAGCCAAGGGGGCTGTGAAGAGAAGCCAATCAGGGTTTTTAATCATCTCAGCAGCACATAGGAGAGAACATGCTAACACCAAATCATCCATCTTCTGCTGCATCTTTCAGCCAAATTGAAGGCCTTATGGGACCAGACTTGAAATTGCTGCAGTGCACAGGACAGAGGCTGACACCCACTTCCTTTCCCATGCAGCTAGGCCACCTGCAACAGAGCACTGCATTCCTGCTGTATCACAAAGCCTTCTCTACCAGCCATGTTATTGGACTAAAGATAATTTATAACTGCAACACTCAGGAATAAGGGACAGGAAAAGCAGATGCTCCAGACTGGGTTTTGCCAGTTTTATACTATGTGCTATTACTTCAAAAAATCTTTTCTTCTCCATAAAGTGTTAATTGCAGTCATTGTGCAGATGTGTCTTAGGGGCTTGAGGTAAAGAAACCAGCCACTACATCAGAGCCCACCTCTGTACAAGTGCTGATAAGCCCCTTTGCTTCTTAGGGACTGCGGCCGGGCCAACTTCCAAGGGCCTTGTCTGTGCTAGGTAGGACCGCCCTGCTGCCATCTCCACAGGCATCTTCAGTGAGCCCCCTGCAGAACATGACAGCTGAATCCCCCATTCAGGACTCAGAAACTGAGGGTTCCTACTTCTTGCAGTCATTCAGATGGACTGGATTCAGAGCTGCAGAAGGGTTTGATGATTTGCATGTTATTGTTTTAGGAATAAGGATCAAGCCCTTGAAAGTGTTTTTTTCCATTTCCTCAATAAACCCCTTCTCAGTTTCAGGACAAGACAGATTGCTGATGGAAGTGAGGGAGGGAACTCTGTTCTCTCTGCATCTCCAAACCTAATGCATGCACTTTGTGTTTAGACAGCTAATTTCATCAACCCATGGAAGACCACCATATAACATCAATGCTACTAGGATCTCCTGGCCCTCAATGAGGTTTACTACCACTCAGCAAAACATCAATTGATTTTTTTCCAGTTATTCTGTCCAAGTAAATGCTGCCTTGGGACTCTGAGTACCATCTAGAGATCTCTAGACTATTTTTCTGTTTCTGCAGAACTGACACTCACAGGGCTTTATTTTATGTGTTCTTGAAATGGCCTTACTGAGGAGATTCTATATCTCATCATTTTCTTTGCTCTGGTCTCCCATGGTGTAGTCTATAGTTCTGGACTTTCACATACATCTAGCTTTACCCACAGGAATTGCATGCAGTGTCTAGCTCAGCCCTACATGTGGGCTCTCTTTTCTCTGGGCACCAGGCATCAAGAACACTCACTGATAATTCAGCCAGGCTCTGTGGGTGGCTCCTTCAACAGGTGTCAAAGCCCTTCAAACTACTTAGTTTCTCCATAGGAACCTTGGTCTCAAATCAATCTTAGCAAAATTTCTCTTTAATTTGGGGTATTCTATAGTAAATAACCCCAGGCAGTGGTCTTAGGAGATGGAAAGAGGTTCTGTTTAGAACCATTAGGGCCTCTTACTCAAGAAAACCCCTCACTATAGGGCCTTTTACTTATCTACTTAATGAAGTACCTACCATTGTCAGGCATTTACTAGAAATTTGGAAAAATGAAAAAGGTAATGTTGCAGAAACATTAAATATTTAAAAGATCAGTATTTAATAGCAACCTAAAATATTTGTGCAGAATACATATTTATTGCAGATAACTCAGGTCACTGAATCAAAATGAATCTGTTTGAATTCATTTTAACAAGCTAGGTCAACTGTGAAAAAAGAATTAAAGGGTTAACACTTGCTTCAGGATTATCAGGACCTAAGATTTCTTTCACTATGTGAAAGAGAGCCACCCACATTTCGTTCCTTTTAACAAGGAATGAAATTTTGTTTTAACAGTGGGAGGAGGCCTTTAAGTCAATCATAAGAAGATTATGAGAGAATGGACAAGGCCACCACTAAAAAAGTATGGAATTTTTTTTATCCTCCTGAAATTTTTGAAATGTCTCTAGTGAAAACTGGAGACAGGTTGCATTAGGTGTTTCTGTTGTTGTTGCTTTTTAAAGATTATTTTTTATTTATACAATAGCTGGGGTACAGGCCAGAGGCGGGGGAGGGTGAGAGGATTTGTTAGGGGGAAAAGGATGTCCTAAAGCTAATTCCATACAGGCTTTGTGGACTCCACCCCCACCCCAGGCCAAAACCAAAAGACACTGGGAGAGACAAATCCCATCACCACCAAAGGGAAGGTTGCTGGAACCTGAGGGTGGGGTTAAGCAGCCAGGTTTGGTATAAAACCAGACACGTGGGCTTTGGGGAATCCCCTTTTTGGCTCTCAGTCAGCTCTCAGCGCTTGGCCAGCTCTTGGAGTGCCTTTGGGTTTCCAGGTCGGTGGATCAGGTAGGACGCATTAAAGACTTTATTTCCCTATTTTTCTCCCTGAGTTATACATTTCCTCATTTCCCTTTCCCTTGTAAATAAACCTTTTATTAACCTTTTGTGTGTGCCTGTAGTGGAGTATTAATAAGCCCCTTTTAAGCGCGTGGGTGAGGACCCACAGCCAAGCAACCCTTTTTTATATCGGGGCTGCTCCATAACACTTTCACCAGAGACAGAGCGGGGAGCAGAAGAGGCAGACAGACCGAAATACACTGCTGAGGGGATCAGTGTGGGACAGGAGAGGTCTGATGCACCATGTGGGAATCTCCCTGGCTGGGCCGGGAATGGAACCCACACTACAGAGGCTGTGTACACTTCACAGCACTGTGCTCGACCCGCTGCGCCATCAGGGAGGTCCTGCATTAAGTGTTTTATAGGACTTACAATTCTATAGTCACGCAAAAAGCTTGAGTTTAGTTTATATTCTTGCATATATGATACTTAATTTTTGAAAATAAACACTTCAAAAATGAAAAGGTTGAACAAAATAAAAATGCTTATATTCATTTTGACACTATTTTGATGCTAAAACAGATAAAAGGGAAATAGAAATCAAGATTTATATCTTTTCCTTTTTTAGTACTTATTTTGAAATAACTTTAGATATAAAAAGTTGTAAATCTAATATACCTAATTCCTGTATGTCCTTCACCCAGTGTTCCCTAAGATGTTAATCTGGACAAAAGCATAGTATAATTCATCTAAGTCATGAAATGAACAATAGTGTATACTATTAATTAACAAACCAACTAAAATTCATCAGTTGTACCTCTAACATACCTTTGTGATCCAGCATCCACTTCAGGATCCTGCACCTCATGTCGCAGCTACAGCACTTTAGTTTCTAATCTGAGATAGTACCTTTTCTTTGTCTTTTCATGATCTTGACAGTCTAAGAGTACTGATGATATATTTTGTTCCATATACCTCAATTTATGTGTGTATGTATATATTTTCTTAAGAGTGGATTGAGGTTACACATTTTTGATAGTCACATAAGTGATGTTTTGCCTTTCTTGCTACATCACATTCAGGAAATACATGATATGGGCAGGTGTTATTCCTGATGACGTAACTTTAATCACTTGGTTCAGGCCTTATCTGTCAGATTTCCCCACTTTTTCCATTTGTAGTAGTTACGCGGTATCATTCAGGGAGATATATTTTCTTTTGAGACATGTGCTCTTTTAGAGATTAAGATATGGGAGATTCTGGGGGACATCTTATAAAGATAAGCAGCTTATTTCCTTCTGGACAGCCAGAATGGTTTAAAATCTTCCCATGACTCTACTGAAGAGTGTCCATCTTAATTTTAAACCTTTGCAGATTTTTGGTGTCACATTTGTACAGCTAATGTCACCAGACTGGTTGTTGCTTTAGTCACTCTTTGGGTTGATAGTTGCCAGAATTTCCACAAAGTAGTTCAGCTCTTAATAAAATGCCAACAGTATAAAGGCAATCTCATGTGCCTGACAGTGAAATAAAATGGATCTGAACCAGTAAGTACAGAGGATGCTTTAACTCATTACCTAGTCAAGAAACACTGCTGCTGAGAACCCCTATCAGGTGCCACATGTGGTCATTTATTACTAAGATGATATCCCAATATAATACCACCCCTGACAATTGAATCAAAAAGTTTTTAAATGTTCTCAACTCCATCATACATATTCATGTCTCTGTGCCTTTACTAATGCTGTTCTCCCCTCTCCCCCACATGTTGGCGATATCCTTCCTTCCCTACTCTAGGAAAACACCATCTCATCTGTTAAACACTCTTCATACCTCAGGGTTTCCAGGGTGCTTTGTATTTTGATAGCAGTCTGTAGACTTTGTTTATGACAGATAACTTATTTTACAGTGGTCAGTCAAGGAGGGTTCTTTCACCCCTACTCAATTTTCAGGTCCTCACCATTAGAAACTGTATCCTACTTGGAACTACAACATATAGCTTTGAACATACCAGATGGTAAATACCAGATGGTAAATGTATCACAAACTACAAAAACAGTAAAATAGTAAATACTGTATCATATTCTTTCTATTAATCCATTCATCTTGTCATCTATCTAATCTAGCTTTACCCTCCTGGTTGTAGGAAGAATCAAGGTGACATTTCAATATACACAATGGAAGATAAAAATATTAAACAAAAAGATATGAAAAAGCAGTAGTGGGAGGATAGAACCAACAGTGTATCATGCAACTTGCCTATTATCATGTCCTGTTTTTTTTCCTTGAAGATTGGGTATAAATTAAGTCTTACAATAAATATGAAAACAAAGTTCAAAAAAAGTCATGAAACCAATGATATCATGCTGTGTAGTCACAGGACATTATGGTGATTTCTTTACCTGAAACTCAATATGGTAAATGTTAGCTTCTAAAAACAAAACACAGCAATAATTCTGAATTATATAAAAGTATTTAGTGATTGACAGTCAAGGTTTGTTCATGAACTGTGATAGCTGTCTCCCATTCACATGGTGAATTTGGAACTGAACTAAAGGCACAGGTATGGGACCTATGAGGTCAATGCAGTGAGAATTAAATGCAAATAAACTGTACTATTTTTTGGATTTTTCTCTTTCTTAGCAATAATATGTAAAAGAAGATTATGTCCATTGGAAAGTTTATTTATTTTTTTAGGGGCGATATGAGAGTGATAGATGATAAATAGCTGAGATTGTTCATACATACATTTTAGTTCTGTGCTAAGTATTTACACTCATCATCAAATAAAGTGGCTTCTCTGTAAAATAAATTCCTTATCTATAATTGTACCCACCAGGGTATCTTATTACATTAGTGGGTTAAATGGGAACATTATTTTATCATACTACAGGAACACTTTTGTCAAGCAATACATCAGTTTTGTTACACAAGATAATATTTTTTTCTCTAACTCATTTATAAATTGAAAACTAAAATAATGTCTGCTACCTCCCACCACCTATCTACTGCTGTAAAAAGTCATCTTAGGCCCACAGATCAGCAAGAACATTCTAAAATCAGCATGATGAAAGAGTGGTTCAGACTTTCTGATAAAGGTTACAAGCAAAGACCTTTAATCAAACACTATCCATTCTTTTCTAACACATTAAGTTTTCTTATCAAACCAGTAGTTTCATTGTCTGCAATGGGATTTAAAATAGGAATAACTAGCCAATTAAATACTTCAAATATTCTGCCTACCAAATCAAGAAAGGAACAGTATAGTCAAGGAGTGCAATTTTATGTTCGGTCAATCTGGAAGAATAAAAGAAAAGGGCCTATTTCAATTTCCACTGGGGAGTCCTTTTTTTCCTTTCAAAAGGAAACTTTAATGGAAAAAATACAACAGATAATCACCTTTGGCCTGAAATTCATTTTGAAAATTTTGTAAATTTGCTCTCTTGTTAGATCATCTTTTTGAAAAATTTAGTGCTCCACGTAAAATGGGGACTCAAAATAATGTGAAATACTCTTAAATAAAAATCCTGTGCTTCTACCTTTTCAGCATGAATGAACTTGTGCACCCAGCTTCATTTTTAACTGTCGCTGCATGTGATTTATGTTTTCACCAATTCAGCAAAGCTAATTAGGGGGAGATATTGGAAAATGCCATCATAACCAAAATTCCCAAACATATAAGCAACAATTTTTAATGAGTTTTAATGTTTTCTTCAGAGATCTTATTGTTGTAAGTTTGGTTAGTGCAACCTTATTTCATTTCCTACAAAGTCACTATATCTATACTGGAAATTAATTGTACTCTGACATCTGAATTCATGGTTAAAAAAATTAAATTTCTTTGATATTTAAGAATAAATGTAATTCCACTAAATAGAATAATACAGTCTATTCTTGAGTTTTTCTCCTTCTGTTGATATGTGGCACCAGATAATGCAATTTCTAAAGGAAGGTGGCTAAATCAAACCATCCCAAGAATCTCAGAACTAGTTTCTTCAAAACAGCCTACTCTAGAAAGCAGAGTACCTTGAGCTAAGAACAATGAATTCCCTTGAGGCTGAGGAGATACTTCTGCCCTTGCCTAAGTCCTTCGTTTTTCCTAACTGATGAAGAGATGGTCACACCCTAAGCTTCTGCCCTTTTCCTAACCTGAGAAGCAATCACTGTTCCCATTTTATGACCTAGAAAAATGTAATTTTGGGCATGGAAGTCTCATCCAGTTGTGAATCAGTTATCACGTCCTCTCTAAGAATCTCTGAGTGTAAAGATGAGCTCACCTCTTTTTCTTGATGCCCAGGTCCTTAAATGCAGGATATATATCCCCGGTCTGCTCCATTACTTAGAATTTAGAACCATGTAAATTGCCCAGACATGTTATTAAATTCTGGCATTTTTTCCTACTCATTTGTCTGAAAAGACCAGATAATATTCTCTGGAAAAAGTGGCCTGGGACTGGTACACTGGTCTGCCGTGTCAGGGACCATGCTGCCTTGTCTGCTGCGAAAGCTCCATCAGGCACGGCCGTAAGCTCACACATCATGATGACTGATCTGGCTCCCGGCAGATGATTTCCAGTCCAGCTGGTATGACACACTAAAAGGAAAGGGAACGCTCTCCATTTCCTTTCAGTTTACTTCCTGAAAGTCGCATAGACCACCTCTGCTTGTGTCTCATTTACTAGAACTTGGCCAGATTTAGGTGGCAGGAAGGCTGAGCTACGTAGGGTCATTTGTTGATGTTTCTGTGGTTTTATACTCTGAGGCCATGTTCCAGCTAAAAATGAGAGAAGTTATTTTATTTTAGAAAAAGGGGAGATTATTGGTGGCAGTCTCAGCTCAGACATGTGGGGCCAGCATTACTGCTAAGATTTAGTTTATGTAAGAACCCAGTCAAAAAGTCTTCTCTCCCTATAGAGCTGTACTGAAACTCTCCTAACATCTTAGAGGTTAGGGAAATGCTGCAACAAGGAGGACCTGAGGTGACTGAGCTAAATATAACCTTTTTGTATTGAATGGATATTAGCTAACTATTTAAGTCAATTATTTTGATGGTAAGAGTGCTGAACAATATTCTATTACTTCACCTACACAGTACCATTTCAATGTGGCTTATTTTTGGCTGCGTTTGCCATGTGTTATAATTTTTACAATTTGGGTCTACTTAGGTGATATTTTAAATCAAGAAAATGTATATGTGTAAAATATGAAAGTTTTTTAGGAAGATATTATTAAGCACATAAAATTTAATTTTTAGAAACTGAAAATTCTTAAACATACACAAACCTTATTTACTTTTAGGTATAATTAACTTTGTCCATTATTAGTACTGGTATTATAAAAGAAATTGGTGATAATACAATAATCCCATAATTTTACTATCTTGCAAAGTGGGGGTGAGAAAGGGTGAAAAACTTGCTGAAGGAAAAATAGTGGTACCAATGAGAAGCTGAGTCTTCTGATTACTAGATACATTGTAAAAAACAAAAGTATAACAAACTAGGGGGGAAAAAACCAGCCAAGCAGAAGCGCGTACATTTTATGAAACAGCCCTTATCACCACCATTAGAAAACTTATTAAAGAGCACATAATTCTATTTACCATATTGGTCCATCTTTGCCTCAATTTTGTGTGAGTGGTTTGTTCATGCTTTTAAGTACTTCGGGCTTTTTTATAATTAAGAATTTAACATTTTTATTATTACAGGAAAAGAAAAAAAAGGTATGTTTCAATTAAAAACTATGATGTCCAATGAAAACACTTTTGCTTCATGGAAAAGGGAAAATTATTTTGAGGGTTCTGGGCTTTTATATTTTACCCAATATATTTAAGCGTGAAATCATGCCAAGTCTCAGAGAGCCTTTGAAAGTTTAAGTGAATATGCCGGAATAAAGGTTAATGATTATTCTTAGAGCAGCACTGGTCAGCCAGCCACTGGTCAATACCATTTATTGAAATCTGAATGTGCTCAGGGAACAGCTTTAGGGAGATTAAACAATAAATGGTAGCTCTGTTTCTCTTATCAGAACAGTTAATTATCTTAAGAACAAATGAGAAAGTTCTCATATGAAAACTTAAGAATATATACTAAGCTAGTGGTAACCCTCTTAGCCTTTATAAATAAGAACAGAGGGATTATTGGAATTTCATGGACAAAATTTGGTAGTGAATTATTGAAAATAAAAGTAGGAGATAACAAAGTGATGCAATTTATAAGATGGCATTTTCAAGTCTTCAGAATACCAAACGATGCTCAGTTTGTGCGAGTTGTGCAGGGCGATACTTAGGTGTGTGTGAAGTTAGAAGAAAGATGTAGTCAGATGAGCGCAGGCAGGTGCTGTAGAAAATAGTGTGCAAATCAGGAATTAGAAAACTGTGGTTGGAGAAATGGACAGGGCCAGTTACTGAAGGAATTGAAGGGCCACATTTCTAAAATCTAAACCTTAATCTTATGGACGATGTGACAACATTGAGAGATTTTAAAGGATCATGTAATTAATTATGGGTTAAAAAAGGGATGGCTGAAGGGAGAAATTTAGAAAAAAGGAATAAAGAAGGGTGAGAAAGGCTCTACCTATTTTCATCCCTAAAGCTAAGGTGTCCACTATATTCTAACAATGCTCTTTTGCTGACGAATGAATTATAACAGGGGTATTTGCTCACAGTCTACTCAATGATAATCACAGTAAAACTATGGCACTGACATTCCAGTGTACCAGACAATGACCTTGTACTTTCCAGGATTAAGGTGTGACTTCAAATTGCTTTCACAACCTTGTTGCATAATGCTGTGCTAATTTCACAAGTAGTTTTCATTAAATAACTGTATTCTTAACTGAGCTCTTCATAGACACAGTCCTCTATCCTTTAGTGGTTGCGATCAATATGTTATGTTACCATGATTACTATCTGTCATGATGTTAATTTCCACGTAATATTTGCTGTTATGATTATGCACTAGCAGCTGGGAAGACTAATTTATTACTTGGTTATTATCACTGAAGGTCATGCAACTCCAACATCCTGTTAAAATATTTGATCACACTCTGCACACTCTGCCAAAGAAAGGCTTTCTTTTGGCAACTCCTCAGGCTTCTGTGGAATTTATCACTTTTTCAACCAGCAGAGTTGAAACAAGTAGGTACTTATTTCTGGTGGATGCCAATAAAGTATCTGATTTCTCAAATGCCCTCTGTTCTCATACCCAGCTTTTCTTAATTCAGTCATTGTAAGAAATGGTGTTTACAAAAATTTAGCTATGTATACACATAACTTTCAGTAGGAGACTAACTTAGTTCTACATTTTACTTGGAATCTCTACTAGGAAATTATTTCAGGTATCTAGAAGAATATTTTCAATTTTACCTATGAAAAGGTCTATTAATATTGTGGGTTTAAATTTTGGTTTATAGGATGATTTTGAGAAAAAGAGAGGACGAGTCTAATCTATCTTATTATTGGGTAAATAAATGGGGTGGAAAGTATGGATTGGACTGTTATGGAAGTTGAGATAAATGAGATAATGCAACTGGCTAGGAGTCAAATGCCCTAGTCATAAAAGAATAGCCAGTCAGGATACACTTCAACATAGTTTCCTCTGCTCTTCAAAAGTAAAATGTTCCTATTTGTTTTTTTTTTTTTTAAGATTTATTTATTTATGCATACAAGAGCTGGGGTACAGGCCAGAGATGTGGGGGTGAGAGGATTCACCAGAGACAGAATGGGGAACAGAACAGGCAGACTGGCTGAAATACTGCTGAGGGGAGCAGCGGGCGAGACAGGAGAGGTCTGCTGCGCCATGTGGGCTGCTCCCTGGCCGGCCGAGGATTGAACTCATGCTTCAGAGACTGAGGACAGGTTCATAGGTTGTGTCTTAACCCCGTGTGCCAGCAGGGAGGCCCTAAAATGTTCCTATTTAGAATGGTTTGGCAGGTTATTTTTTTGTCTGGGTACACTATCCCCACTAATTTATATGGAAAGAATTTTGAATGTTCCCAGATTCCAAATATAACCTACCAAGTAGGAACATCCTGCTTTCAGATAGCAGGAGAAAACCTATAGAAAAAGTATAGCGATTCTTGCAATCTGTCACAGATACACAAAAAACTTCTCAATTAGACTTTAGTTTATCCTCAGAATTCTTCTTAAAATTAAAGAACAGAATGGAACCTAAAACATCAACTTCATGAGAGGATGTGCCAATCAATATTAGAATATTTATGTCTTAAACACAGTCTCACTCTAATGCCTTGGTGCCTAAGTAATTAAACCAAAATCTAAGTCTGTAAATGCTTATGGTTAGGAAAGAAAAACCTACAGAGAATCAATCACAACAGCCGGCCAGGTTTTAAACTACAGCAATCAATCATTTCTGTACTTATGCCTCTTCTATATTAAGGTTTTTCCCTCAGCTCCCCTCTATGGAATGCTTCTAACTACTTGCAGTTTTGTGCTGTCCAAATTTGAAAGTATTTTCATTCAAATAAATTGCTAAAATTTTAATATGCCTCAGTTGATCTTCACAGTGGATTAAACATTCGTGAATTAGTAGAAACAATATATCCACAAAATAAGCCCTAGTTCAACTTCTGGTGCTGCAGAACATTCAAGAAGGAAAACAAATCACCCTGCTGACATGAAGGAACAATGTTCCATTGGTATATTGTGAACAGAGTTCAAAATACAAAGATCTGTAAAGCAGAGCTCAGCTTTTCACCTGGAAGAAATGTCTGAGTAATGATGGTGATGTCATACTTCTTGACATCTTTCTTATGTAATTTTAAATGACCTGGGTAGACCACAGACAATATATTGGTGTTTGATGAAATGACAGTTTGGATTGGAGTGTGATAGGAATATTCTGAAAGTGGTGGAGTTAGTCCATTCATGGAAAGGGTAGCATGCAAGCAGAAACTCTGGTATGCACAAAATCTCAAGGAAGAAGAGACACTGTGTAGGTGAACAATGTCATTGATACCTACACAGTCACAATTCTGAAATGGACAAAGGTGTGGTGATGCAAATAATGATTATGAAGTTAAGAACATAAGCATGTAAGGAAGATACGAGTGTCAATTTACTTTCAGAGCTTAGGACTCAAAAAATTAGAGAAAATGAGAAGGATAGAGGGGGTCAGAGAAAAAAATAACAATAATGAAGCCAGTTACCCTAAAAAAAGGGAGGTTGGGAAAAAAATTAATAGAGAATTTCCTGGCTGAATAGGAAGAAGCTACTGCCAAATGTCAGAGAGAACCAGGAAGAAAGAGCAGAGACAAAGCTGGGGAATTGAAAACTGTCAGAAGCCACAGGAGAAGTCTATCCGGTCATGGGGGCTGGAGGGTTCGCAGCAAGTGCAGGCCAATCTGAGAAGATTTTTCAGTGAAGTATTTCAAGAAATTGGGTGTTAGAGTTCAAGAGGAACCAAGGACATATTTGAAGGTTAAGGAGAAATAATACTGGGGTTTTGTTGTTGCTGTTTCTTAAGTGGGGAATAATCTGGATGGAAGTGTCTGAAGAACTAGGGAAAGAAGTAGACTGATTTATGGGGCAAAGTCCCACACAGAAAGACAGGATGGAACAAGAGTCATGATTTCCACATTAAGGGTATGAAGTCATCATGTCTCAGCAGCATTTTTGTCACCTTTCGCATTTCTCTAAGAAATCAATAATGATAGAAAAACATGCTGTCTGTCCTTTTGAAACTGAATGGATAATGGGTTTTAGATCTGGCTTAGAAAAATGTCTTTGCCATCTCTCTCTTTTTTATTTCTGTTTTTAAAATTCTACTTTGGAGATCTAGGAGTTGGCTTTTTCTAGTTTTCCAAAAGCCACCTGCTTGCAGATTTGTTTTAGTCTGTAGCACAGTCATAGTGTGTCACTTGCTAAAGCCATGTGGGTGTCCAAGAAAACGCAGCAAAGGAAGCTTGCAGGGGCAGTCAGAGACCTCACAGCAGCTTCCCTCAGGTCATAATGGCCACTTGCTTTCCTAGAGATGTGTAGATTCCCATTTTGAACAGCAACATTGCATTTTTTGGTTAGACTCCGCAGTTAAATAAAAATAGCATGTATATAACACCCTGTTGGTGGCTCCGATTCTGACACAACATTTTGTCTCAGGTGTCATCAGGGTTTATATTTCCAGGTCTTCCTAATGCCCACATGTCTCTCTTTAGTAATTTGATCTGTCAATGTGGGTTTAATTTCATTTGTATACTGATGACAACAGATTGATGTTATAAAATTAGCCTTAATGTTCCCTCTGCCACATCTGTGCTATATGCTTGCCAAACTAATGTCAAGGATAGGGCATCTAGAGATTTTCTTCAAGTTACCACTGCCAAAATAGTTGTTTTTATGAGATGCAGTCATCATTTTAAAGCTTGCATGTTTCCCTCTCAATTTCTTTAATCTTCACACCAACACCTTGAACATAAGAATATCAGACCAGAAGGAATTTTCCTTATTTTTCTAAGTGAAAAATCATTTCTGGTAAAGCAAAAAAGGAAGGTGCATAAGTTAGAAAACCAAACCAATGACACCACGTTCCAGCTATCTAAATAGAGCAGCACTTTACTTCTACTTTAGAAAACATGTGCCAAAACTATGTGCCTTTAAATGCAAATTTCTTAAAAATGTCAAAAAATTACATTTCCATAAGGAAATAAATATTTCAAAGGATATTTGTGTACATAATCACTTTTAATTAACATAAAAACCTTGCAAGAGAGATATTATTTCCCTTTGCACCCAAGGCCAGGCCATGAGATATATAAAACTCACGTAACTACTACCAGGTTACCTACAGAGCGGTTAGTGAAGTCAAATACTAAGTCCAGGTTTTTGGGTTCAGATCTCAGGATATGTTCATAGTTCCACAAAACCTCCAAGCCATGTGTACTATTTGCAAGAATGTTTATGGCTTCTGTCACAGTAATGCTTTTTCCTGAACCACTAACAGTGAGAAATAGGATGTGCCTTTCTTCTCTTGGAAAGAGGCTAATCAAAATCTTACTTTTAGAAACTTGTGGAAATAGTCTTGGTTAAACCTCTTTTTCTTGGTTATAAATATAAAAGTTAATGTTTCTTGAATAATTATCATATGCCAGGAACTCATTACTTTAAGTAAATTATTTCATTTAGTCCTCACAACAATATTGGAAGGTTATTATTTCTATCTTGCCAATGTGCAAACTGTGACAATAACAATTTAACTTGCCCAGATCACCAAGGTGTGCTTTCTTATATGCAGCCAAAATAAATAACTTTGAAACCTCAAAAAAAATCGTCTGAGTCCAGAGCCTGTGTGGTTAGCCTCTGTCCATATTCCCTTTCAGCTAACGTATCTGGAATGCAATCATCTGTTGACAAAGTTTTTCTTCTGGCATAGTAATGTAGCACCTAGGAGGTGTTGACAGATGTGCTGAGCAATGAAAAAGAAAAGTGTGGGGAACAGTTTTCAGAGTGAGTAAAGACGTATTTACTCCTCTACCCATAGCTGTTGGAAGTTCATCCTCTGTTGGGTATTTCTGCTTCACCTCCACTAGCAGCCTTGACTCCCTTGGTCAGACCAAGTGATGAATCAGCATTTAGTCACATACTCAGTTACTTTGCAGTTCTCATCAATTGCTCCAATGAACCCAGCCCTTGAGTTTGATTCCTATTAAATGATCAGTTTTTTTTTATTTTGATCGATGGTGTGATTAGTATTATAAAATGATATTATGGCAATTAATCATTTACTTGCTCTTAAGTAAATGTACTTGGATCAGACCACATCTGGACCCCCCTGATTCACTTGTTCATTTATTCATCCACTTAGTGGATTAATTCACAACATACTCACGATAAAACCCAAACTTCTCCTAGATGAGTACAAAGTCCTATTTGATTTGGCCCGTTAATCACTCCAGACTTGTCACTTAGAACTATGCCTCGTGTGCCCTTATTTGCGTTCTGTCTGCTAAGTAGGCCGGATTTATTCTTACTTTGAAGTCTTTGTGGCTGCTGCCAAATCTGTCACAATGACCTGACCTCCCCAGTCTTCAGATGCTCAGTTCATTCAAGTCGCTGCTCAACAGTCACTTCTTCCTCAACTCCAGAATCCTTCCTCATCACCTTATCTAAAACACCATCTCACCATCCCACTCTTCCCTTCACATTGCTTTTCCTTTATACTACTCCTCCAAACTGACGACATAAGGCATGTATACGAGTGTGCTTGTATTCTTATTTTTTCCATACTAGAATATAAACTCAAGAGAGTAGGGACTTTATCAGACACTTTCATCTCTACTGCCTGATCCCTGAACAGCACTTGGTTTGTTGCAGCTGCTTATCTTGAATTAATCTTTGATTAAGAATAACAAAATCCTGCTCTCACAGAGCTTATATTCTGATAGGGAAGACCGATTTAAAAAAAAAAATAAGGAATTGTTTTGTTAGATGGAGATGGTAATGAATTGATAATCTGATTATCTACAGCACTATTAAGAGGTTCAGAAACACACAAGTAGAAAATATTATATTACCCAATGAACTTACAGTTATTCATAGAAATACAAAAGAACCAAATGGCATGAAAAGACAAAGCAGTGATTAGAGAAGAGTATAGGTATTAGGGAGTCAAAAGAGGCCAAGTGTTGAATGAAGAAAAGATAGGGTGGGTGGATGGGTACAAAGAGAGGAAAAGCGTCTTTCATGTGAGAGGAAAAGCTTCTTTCGTGTGAGATCAAATCTTTTGCAAAGTGCTTTATGAATCCTTCTTTATTTCAGATTGTCGATTTCCTCTCAGTCTTTAAACTGCTTAGCCCCTTACCTTTGGTTGACACTGCACCCACATCAATAAAACACCTACACTTAATACTATTTGCAATATGAAAGCTAAATTTACACCCTACTCCCAAACATTTTCTGTACCTCAGTTGTGGCACATGAATTAGAGAGGACCAGGAGTCCCACATTTAGAGCAGGTGAGTAGAAGTTTTAAATTGTAAATATCAGTGGAAATTTACATTGAGCACCTAATATATTCAAACCTTTTCCATGAATTAGCATGCTCAAGGCTGTATGTATGTATTTTCTTATTCTTATGTCTTGAAGTGAGTTAATATTTTATTAGTTTTTCATTTCAGTGTATATGTGGATAGCTGAAATAGCCAACACTGTAAAAAAAATTCCTAGAATGACCATAAGAAGATTGATATTATAGGCCTAAGTTATGATTCCCAAACTTATCAAATTGCATACATTAATCATTCATAGCTTTTTGTTTGACAGTCGTATCTAACAAAGTGGTTTAAAAAATAAAATGATTTGAAAATTTAGTCTGAACATAAATCTAGCTTCTCAATAAGCTTATACATGCATAATTACCATATGTAAAATACATGTATTTTATTTTATTTTATTTATTTATTTTTTTATAGAGGCATGCTTTATTTATTTGTTTGCTGGTTTGTTTGTTTGTTTTGTTTATACATGCACTGGGTACAGTCAGAAGCTCGGGAGGGTGAGAGAATTCACCAGAGCCAGAGCGGGGAGCAGAGCAGGCAGAAGGACCGAAGTACACTGCTGAGGGGAGCAGCGGGCAGCAGGAGAGGTCTGCGCGCCATGTGGGACCCTCCTCCGGTGGCCAGGGAGCAGCCAGGGATCGAACCGGCGCCGCAGAGGCCGCGGGCAGCTTCGCAACCCAGCGCTCAACCGCTGCGCCACCAGGGAGGCCCCAAATACATGTATTTTAAAAATTAAAATGTTAGAATAGTTTTGAGAAAATCACAAACTAGCTGAATATTTGAACACTAACATGAAAACAGAATATTAAGTTGAAAATTAACATCACAAGTTAGAATAAAATCGACTAGCAGAATTTCTATCTTTCATCTTCTGTCTTGCACTCAAGGGATGCTAGTTTACATAGTATTAACAATATAATAAGAATTATTTGACACACATATAAAAATGTAGAGGCACAGTTGATAATTTTTCTCTAATTCTCACAACCCAACAGGGTAGTAGTATTATCTCCCACAAGGGATTAAAGTTCAGATCTGTCTTTGTCTCTTCTGTAGATCTCACTGCCTTTCATTAGATGAAGACAATCCTTTGTTATAAACCAATAAATTCCCTCATAAAACAACAAAACAAATTGACAACAGATGCTATTTACAATTTCACTATGCAAATGTTAGGGATTGAATCTTGTTCCCCCCAAATTTGTACTTTGTGATTCCAATCCCTAGAATCTTAGAATGTAACCCTATTTGGAGATAAGTCCTTTACTAATTTAAAGTGAGTTCCTTAGGGCCTCCCTGGTGGGGCAAGGAGTTAAGTCACAGCACTACAAAGCAATCTGCAGCCACTGCAGCACAGGTTCGATCCCCGGCCAGGGAGCTGACCCACAAGGCACAGCTGACCTCTCCTGTCTTGCCTGCTGCTCCCCTCAGCAGTGTATTTCAGTAGATCTGTCTGCTCTGCTCCCCACTCTGTCTCTGGTGAATCTTCTCCCTCCTGGCACCTCTGGCCTGCACCCCAGTTCTTATAAAAATAGAGTGATTTCCTTAGAGGGGGCACTTAAAAGAAGTGTCCTTATAAGATGTGCATGTGTGCACAGAGGAAAGTTCATGGGCCATCCACTAGCCAGGAAGAAAAGTCACTGGAGAAGCCAAGCCTCTTCACACCTAGATGTTAATCTTTCAGCCTTTATAAATGTGAGAAAACAAATGTCTATTGCTTATGCCACCCAGTGTGTGACCTCCTATTATGATAGTCTCAACACACTAATGCAGTAGTGTTGATGTGTTTGGCATTTTATGAAGATTGCCACGATGGGTCTAACATTACATGGAACTCTAGTTAGGGCTGCAGTTCACCTGAACTTGGCAAGGAACAAGATTTTTGTATGCCAAAGTTTGAGTTTATGCATCTGTGCTTTACATATAATACATCTCAAAGGATGAATGGAAACTTTTGTTTAGAAGCAATTTGAGATTCTCTGGGCAGTGTACAACTTATATTAGTAGAATGCTCATTTTGCCATTAAAATCAAGAGTTGCTTTCTACACTCCAAATTTCAAAAGAGAAATAAGGCCTTGCTGACAGCTATGCTTTGCTGAAGCATAAAAAAAAAAAAAATGTACTTAAGGTGATGTTTAGAAAGGTAGCGAAGACCAGGGAGAAAGGCACTGACCATAAGTACTGACAAGGCACTGCTCATCTAGCCTTTTCTGTTCTTGTGTTTATAAACTTCTTTGTATACTGGTTTATCTACATGTAAAAGCAACAAATAAAACCCTGACCTTCCTGACAGGAAGCAAGAAGGTGTGGGAAGAAGAGCAGGAGAATAATGGATGAAATGAAGCTTTCAATTGTTTTGAGCTCTATAAAGATCTACCCAGTCTCTTAAACTTTGGAGAGCAATTTGTAGTTTTGAAATATTCCCATTAATTAAAGTTCATGTATGATGTTTGTAACAAAGATCCACTGTAAAGTAGGTTTAAGTGGGCAGGCTTGCCCCTTAATTTCTAGGTCAATTGTGGTATCTTTCCAATACCTTTATTACTCAAATACATGCTAACTAATTTCTCTATAAACACACATCCATCACTGGCAATAATATTCAGCCTTTTTTTTTTACATAAGTGAGAACAGTAGCAGTTAATATTTATTGTCGTACATGCTACATGCCAAGCACTTTATGTGTAATAGTCCTTCAGAGTCTTATAAGCTTCTACTATTACTATACTCTGTTGAACCAAGGTGAGAGATATAAATTGCCCAAGGCCACACTAGCCATGAAGCACACAATTGGTCTCAAATCCAAGGGATGTAGCTCCAGAGGCTCCATTCTTACACATTAGTTCTATTGACCATAATAATAATAATAGTTTTATTTTTTTAGCACCAAAATCCTTCTGATAAGGTTAAGAGATTAACCTAAAATCAGAGGTTAAGTGATTTGATCACTGTCACATGACTTAATGTAAGTAGTGGAATCAGATATAGAAGCTGATATACTTCACTTTCAGATTCATTCTCACCCTGTCACAAACTGTCTTTGGCAAAAGAGAATGGACTCAGCACTAATTCACCTCTTTGCCTTAAGCTGCCAAACTATACTGTTATCAAGAAGGAACCAAAGAGCTATTTAAAAATTCTGCTGATCTTCGGGAAAACCTGAAGTGGGCCTGGTTAGAGCATCCAGTTCTGTACATAAAGACCTCCTCAGCAGTGGCACAGCGGCCAGCACACCATTGCCACCCCCGGCCCACCCCCCACCCCGTGCACGAGTGCCCTGCAGGGGCCACTGCATTTGGCAAACTGCTGCATAAGGCACAGTTATGGAAAACACTCTCAGCTCGGGTCTAGGGAAATGTTCTGTCCCCGGATTCTGCTTTTGACTACATTTCATTCCCAACTTCTTGACTATCTGTCACATGACTTACAATTAAAAACTTAAAATAAATCCAAATTAATTATTTTTGAAGTTTATGGCAACTCCTGGTGCTAAATAAGAAAGAAATTCCAAGATGGACCTCAGTAGTTTGAAGATTTATACAGAAAGGGAAGAAGGATGAGAAAGACAGGGAGAATAAAAATGTTATGAAAACGAATATTGTGGATGAAGACAGAAAAAGGATAAAATGGTAGCTGCAAAAAGGAGCAAGTCTCCCTTTTCCTGGGTCTATTTTTTTCCTATCACATGTGACATGGATTTCCCATGGTTCAAGTCCTGAAATAATGTCGGTTTAAACTAGACTATAATTTAGTTTATATAGTGCTTACCGAATCTTAACTCATAGAAGGTTATTTTCTAGGTGAGAAAATTCAGATTCAAGGGGTTAAAATCAGAGAAATAATTTTTATTTCAGGTAATTTTTTCTTATTGGCAAGTACCTGCAAGCTAGCAATCAATTGTCTTCTAGCCTTCCTGACTAATCTGAGCATAGGGAGCCAGTAGAGAGGGAATGCTGAGTCAAAGGAAGACAGGACACTGGATAAAATTGGCTGAGGATGGGTGGGAGAAATACAGAAGAAAGAAGCAGGAAGTCTTGATAAGAAAACAAACAAACAAAAAAAACCTGGTGCAGAATACCTCACACAAGAATCTCAGAGTAAAAACAATAAGAAATCTAGTGTAAAGAAGAAATTTACTTTAAGGTAACAACTGATACTTTTCAAAGATCATGAATACAAAGCAAAATAAAAAAAAAATAACCATCAATGAGTTTTCCCCATACATGTTTTATGCTTAGCCAGGCGTATTTCTTCCCCAAACTGAATGAATTTGTAGCAAAACAATGAACTAGAAGCGAAAATCTGTTAAATATACTTAGAGAAAAGCTTTAAGTGGGACAGGGGTATGCTTTGTTTTGGTTACTACTATATTCTTCCACCTACTTTATTATAGCACTGCACAGTCTTTAAAAATTTGTTTAGAGAATAAAAGGCTATTTCAGATAAGCTAAATTTTCAGGCTAAAATTCAGATAAGCTTTATAATTCTCAAAATAGAAGCAAGTTTTCACAGGAAGAGATGAGAATTATGCACACAAAGAAATTGATAACCTGGCTTGCTCCACTTTGAAATAAGAAAAACAAACCACTGTAAGACTCAAAGTTAGAACCACTTTACTTTTTATACTGTAGATGAGCAAGAATTTATAGACCAAAATTCACAAGGCTAAGATTAAGGCTAAAGATTATGAAGTCATCAGCATCTTGCCTGCAAGTTGTCCTTTACTCTCTCCTCCCAAATCAGTGTTCTATTCCCTTCTCCAGACATAGGTAAAGAAACCTTCATTCACAGCCATCCCACAAGTACATGTAGCCTGCTTTTCAAGCAGCAAGGGGGAGTAGGAAAACACTGAACTAGGAGGGTTAAGCCACGGGTTCTAGTCTTTGATTCACCACTACTATGTAATCTGCAGTGTTTCATAATATTTGGAAACTTGTATTTCACTTCTAAGGGCAGTGATACTTGTTGAGAGAGTCAGATGTTATTAAGTATATGAAAAGATTTTGTAAACTATTGATAAGTGACACCATACAAATATAAAATACTGAGTTATAGTCTGCCAAGGACCTCTCTAACCTAAAATATTAGTAAATAAGATTCAATATGCTATATGTATCTTACAAAGCAAAGACTAGAATTTTATTGATGAGCAATCTAAGGTCAACTGCTGACTCACTGTAGCAGAAATTGACATAAATTATAATAGATGTGTCTATTTATAGGCTGAGAGTTTCCCTGAGGAGAATCATATTGAACTAAATGGTACTTTTACCAGACAGAATTCTTTTCTACAGAAATGAATATGAATGTTAATATGTGCTAACCCTGATTATAGACACATTAATAACTCCAAAACATTCCTGACAAAGCAATAATAAAATATGTCTGTGCTTTTTCTTGTGTTGAGTCAATAATGAATCTAAAATTTTGACTGCAGATATAAAATCTTTAATTTGAGACAGCACCATTGTGGGCAACAGTGGTAAGAATTCTAAGCATGGAAAGCTACATCCATGCTACTGTAATGCAAACACCAAAATATAGTTGAGCTGATACTAATTATTAAGTAAATAGTTCCCAAAGGAATTCACCCAAATGAACTGAATTGAATATTCATGAAGGAACCATTCCAGTCTCCATTCTAACTCCACTAGAAAAAAGACGTTAATAAATTTAATTTGACAGTTTGACATTCATGTGTTATCAACACGTAGCT
The DNA here is from genome assembly GCF_014898055.3 of Talpa occidentalis. Taxonomy (NCBI): domain Eukaryota; kingdom Metazoa; phylum Chordata; class Mammalia; order Eulipotyphla; family Talpidae; genus Talpa; species Talpa occidentalis. The sequence continues at coordinate 81,823,475 of NW_023602073.1, read as the reverse complement.
GATCATTGCTTCCATTTCTCAGTGTTTCTACAGTATACACAGTGTTCCAAAAGAAATGTTAATTTCAATAGATATCATTTTATAGAGTGACTAAGTGGAAAAACGGAAAAACATAGAAATACTTCCTGTTCCAGCAAGTTTAAAAATTTACCTTTACACTAAATGCCAGAATATTTGTGATATCTTTATCAAATGTATCTTTAATTTTACTTATACGTGAAGAGGTACATATAATTGAAATTCATTATTTGCATGGCACAGTAGAGATAAATGAAGAGATGGGCACATTCCAAGCAAATTTGACTGTGTAAATAAAAGAAATTTAAAATGATTAAACCCAATAGACTATGGCAGAGGACTTGGTGTCTTGGTGTGGGGTGTGCTGGGTGACATATGTCTGAAAAGGAGGGGTTGTGTACTTCTCAATCATACAGAGTGTTGTAAAATAATGTTACCGCAATAAAAAAATGATTAATCCCAGAATTATGCTAAACAGATTTTTTATTTTTGTTTTTAAAATGTCATACGGAATGGGCCTCCCCGGTGGCGCAGCGGTTGAGTGCTCGGTTGCGAAGCTGCCCGCAGCCTCTGCAGAGCCGGTTCGATCCCTGGCTGCTCCCCGGCCACCGGAGGAGGGTCCCACATGGCGCGCAGACCTCCCCTGCCGCCCGCTGCTCCCCTCAGCAGTGTAATTCGGTCCTTCTGCCTGCTCTGCTCCCTGCTCTGGCTCTGGTGAATTCTCTCACCCTCCCGCACTTCTGACTGTACACAGTGCTTGTATAAATAAATAAATAAATAAAATCTTAAAAAAAAAATGTCATACGGAAGTAATTCTGTTGTGAAAAGTCATGAACCATAAACCTAGTAAAAGGAGAGTCTAGGAGAGGGACATAAGTGAAAATGGTTTTAGTATATTCGTTAGATAATAATTTCATGAAGAATACTCCTTTCTCTAACAGGGCAAAATGAAAAAAAAAAAAAAAAGAATATTTTAATTTTACTCAAATTATTCCCTGAATCAGGACCTTACTCCCTTCACATCTAGAACAAGGCAACATTGATTGCTTAACAGCTATCTGAGACTAGAAGTCTGAGAAAATGTCTCTTTATAAAGGAAATTACATTGCAACATGATTTCTGCAAAGAACGATTACCTTTACCAACAGTTTAGTCATCACTTGGACAAGCCATACAGTAATTTTTTTTTTTGAATGACCTCAAATTAAAGGAACTTGACAGTCTCTAAGTCCCTTTCACATTTGCTGATTTTAGGATTCTCTGGGTAGGCAGAACTTGGTAAGCAGCCAGGGCTGGCTCCTACAGTCCCTCTAGCTGTTTTTACTTTCATAGCCACTGTGCCTCCAATCTCTTTTCAAGAGCCAGCTTTGTTAAAAGCTGGGGAGACTTCATAGAAAGGTGGCTTTTGAAAGCTGCTATATGTAGGACATCTACCGAGACAAAGTCCTTCTTTGATTTGTGTTGAAATTGAAGGAAATGAGTCCCATTCTGCATTTAAATTGGCTAAACTCTAAAGAGCAGAACTCACCAGGGCAGCAACTTCAAAGGGGATAAGTCATATTATAAATAAGCTACATGAAATTATTGTTCATGGTATATTACTTCCTAAATTTGAACATTACATGAGTCACATAATTTCATTTTAAAGATAAAAACATCATTTAATAAAGATCTGACCTAATACAGGTTATTGTCTATTAGTGTTGTCAGAAACCACCATTATACAGATGTCAATTTAACAGATCACCAGAAGCAGCAAATAAATGATAGCAACTGTTACTGTTCTCAGACTTATTACAGATCAAAATCTTATCTCTTGCCCTTAAAGACTAGATCTAATATTATGGGTAAATATCCTGGTTGTTTTTTTTTTTTTTTCAGTTTTAAAATTGCTATCTAATTTTTGAGAATATTTTTAAAAACAAAAATGACTTTTTACTCTCTGTTTTGTTCCTTGTTGTTCCTCATAGATGCACACACATTGCAAGATACCAAGTGATACAAATACTAGAAGTTTTTCTTAGCTTTGATTCTTCCCTTAAAAATTCAGAAAATGAGGAAAATTAAGAAATACAAATGTTCACATTTCAAATGTTAGATTTGCCATCCCAATTATTGTTATGTCATAGCAGAATCCAGACATTGAAGACTCCTTTCAGCTAAATACCTACTTGCTGAGACACGGGATTCAAAGTCCAAATGATGGGTTACAACACAGTTGAGCTTAAAAAATAATAAATACACATGCACACACATACACACACACACACACACACACCCATTATCACTTTCTCTGATTTTCCATACTTTCACAGACTGAAAATGTCTGAACCTGGTATAGGTCTGATGGTTCAAAACAGAAACTTGGAGAAGCTAGTTTATTCTGTTACTTATTCATATATTCAAATCTGTATTGAAAAGTAGTGACTGAGCTTTTACTATAACCCAGGAAATTTTTTCTTTAAGTGCTAGGGATATAATGATCAGAAGAAGGGCCTATTTGCTGCTTCCTTGGTTCTTATTTTATTCTAACTAGGGGATGAATGGGATTGGTGATGATGGGGGAAATGGAGCTTCTATTTTTTTTTTAAAGATTTATTTATTTATACAAGAACTGGGGTACAGGTCAGAGGTGCAGGAGGGTGAGAGAATTCACCAGAGACAGAGTAGGAAGCAGAACAGGCAGATGGACCAAAGACACTGCTGAGGGGAGCAGTGAGCAAGGCAGGAGAGGTCTGCCACACCATGTGGGTTTCTCCCTGACAGGCCAGGAATCGAACTGGCGCTGCAGAGGCTGCAGACAGCTTCTTAGCACTGTGCTCAACCTGCTGTGCCACGGGGGAGGCCCTAGAGCTCCTATTGAAGGAAGCTTGTCCTATTGGCACAATGGATTTCAAATTTCTGAGTGGAAATAAAGTGTATGTTGCTTCTTTGAAAGAGAACATAATGTTTTTAGATCTATTACTTACTCTTAGCATAGAACCTATTTGTAAAGTTGACTCCAAGGAGAAAGATAACATATGAAATACCATTCAATCAATAAAAGGTTGAAGGCTAGTTGGCCATTACTTTGTCGCTAGTTTATTTAATGGCATATTTGAAGAATTACTTGAATACTCCACAAAGGATTCCCAGCTTCTTTTATACCTCTTAGCAGCCTTTACCCAACTCTCAACCTCAGAAAGAATCTCCAAGAAGATTAATTGATTACCCACAGCCACTCTCTATCAACACACATATACAGATACTCATGGCAGGTATTTTTAAATCTAGAGTACTGATTTCCTTTCTTTTAGTGCTCACTTTGATCCCTTTGTCCCTTCTGACCTGTGCTTGCTACAATAAAGGAGGTTTCTTAATAAATAGTTGTTTTATTGGAAAAATAAATTCAATATGCATCAAATGCCAGGATTCTTATATAAGGCTATCACTTCACACGTGGAAACTCACAATATGCTAATTGCTTCTCAGACCACACAGAAGTGGTATTTTATTCTTTGCAACTTAGAAGTCAATGATAAGTAGTTTCTGCCTTTGAGAGATAAGGCACATGCACATATTTTATTTCCTTCAATTACATGAATAGAGTCCTACATAGGACCTTCTTAAAAAGGATCAATGAATGCTCCTTGTAAAAGAAATGATAAGAATGAGTGAAGTCCTTTAAGAGTTCAGAAAGCATTTTACTATTCAGAGGACAAGCAGTATGAATAGTGGTAGATAAAATAAAAGCAGAAAATCTAAGAAAGAGTACCCCAGTACTTGCAACAATATTCTATGTTCTGTTCTGTCCTGAAAGTGTTCCTGGATCTGGTCTAATCTAGTCCTTTGATTATTCTTTAGTTTTCCTTTTTTTTTTTTTTTTTAAAGATTTATTTATTTATTTATTTATACAAGCACTGGGTACAGTCAGAAGCGTGGGAGGGTAAGAGGATTCACCAGAGACAGAGCGGAGAGCAGAACAGGCAGACTGAGGAAATACACTGCTGAGGGGAGCAGCAGGCGGCAGGAGAGGTCTGCGCGCCATGTGGGATCCTCACTGGCGGCCGGGAATCAAACCGGCACTGCAGAGGCTGTGGGCAGCTTCGCAGCCCAGTGCTCAACCGCTGAGCCACCGGGGAGGCCCTCTTCAGTTTTCCTTTTATGAAAAATGTGGGAGGACTTACAGATTTCTGTGACCAAGAGGAGTCAAAACTTTTAAGCAATATATCAGTGAATAAAAGTCTATCAAGCTGCAAGAAGTAGTTTGATGCTATGCTCCTTTTTGTTTTCGTTAGATTTTTGCATTTTATTAATACTTGAGTTAGATGAGATAGGTTATGTGTACAGTACAATTATAGGTTGTACTGTAAACTTAACTTCTGAAATGGTTATACAAGTGATGACTCCCTTATTGCCCTTGTTCTTCCAAGTGAGAAAATAATAAAATAATTTATATAATATTAAGGAATAAAAAATGAATAAAGAATGTGAACTCTGACAAATCTAATTCAAAGTGTGTATAATGCATTGATAGCTTCTTGTGGTTAATTTGAAAAAAAAAATCACTGTCATACAGAAAACATAAGATAAAATATATTTTAAAAGGTCAATTTTTCCAGTAAGGCATTAATGGTAAGGCAGTAAACAAATGCTACCTTTAGATTGTATACATGTTCATAAAATGGCAAATCCTATGTGACAGAAAATTGCACAATTCCATCAATTACTAATATACCCACATTAGTGATTCTCTCTAGTTTTTTCTTTTCTAAATTATTTTTAACTTGTAAATTTTGTTGCTGGTGGTGGTAACTATTATGGTGATAGCTGATTTTTATTTGGGTTTGAGGAAAGGAAAATTACATTTACACTTTTTTCCCCAAGTCATATGAGAAAAGGCAAACTGATTAATTTCTCTGTTTCGTATAGCACTTAGGACACATGTTTACTGAGAGATGGAAGAGGCATTAGGAACCAACAGATAGGGGCACATTTCTTTGTAGTGGATGAACCTACAAAGAGCCACGGATTTCAATAACAACTTGCTAGAGCTATAAGAAGTCAGAAGTATCTTTAAATTGTTCAATCTACTTCTTTATGGACAAATAGAAACTGTTATGGTTACCAGTCTCAGGCATTATTGGATTAACAGAGATTTAAAAAGCTGTATTTTGTACAGTGAGAGAAACTATCATTGAAACACAGAGATATCCAACTGATTGGGATATTTGTAGATCATACATCTGAGAAGTGATTATTATCCAAACTGTATCAAGAACTTATAAAATTTGACAACCATAAAACCACCCTATTAAAAAACGGACAGACAGCCTCCCTGGTAGCACAGGAGATTTAGTGCAGTGCTGAGAAGCTGTCCGTAGCCTCTGCAGTGCGGGTTCCATCCCTGCCAGCCAGGGAGCTACCCACATGGCGGAGCAGACCTCTCTGGTCTCGCCAGCTGCTCCCTGCAGCAGTGTATTTCGGTAAGTCTGCCTGTTCTGTTCCCCACTCTGTCTCTGGTGAATCCTCTTACCCTCCCACACATCTGGCCTGTACCCCAGTTCTTATACAGATAAAAAAAAATGGACAGAAAACCTGAATAGACACTTCTCCAAAGACGACATATGGATGATCAACAGACACAGGGGAAGATTTTATCTTTTATCATCAGGTAAATGCAAATCAAAATAGCAATAAGGTATCTCCTTGCATATGAAAATAGCTACTAACCATAAAACAAAGCAAGAGAAAGCCAAAACTGGGGAAGATGTGTCAAGAAGGGAACCCCTCTATACCACTGGTGTGAATGTAGTGTGGTACAGCCATTATGGAAAGAAGTATGTAGAGACCTCAGAAAACTTACAAACAGAAATTCCATATGATCCAGTTATCCCACTTTTGGGTATTTATACACAAAAAACTAATTCAAAGACATATATATGCATCTTCATGTTTATAATAGCACCATTCACAATAATCAAGGGCTGGAGACAGTCTAAGTGTCCACTGACAGAGGATTGAATAAACAAGATGTGTCTCTCTCTCTCTCTCTCTCTCTCACTCACACTCACACACACAGAGTAATACTAGTTAGCTATAAAAAGTGACGAAATCCTGTCATTTGCAACAACATGGGTAGACCTAAAGGATATTATGCTTATTGAAATAAATCAGATGGGTAAAGAAACACTTTATGTTTTCCCTGTATGCCATATGATTGAAATCAAATGAATGAACTAAACAAATATATACTTTTGAGTTTTAAGACCAAATTAGTTGGTACAGAAAGCAAGAAAGAGGGGGCTAGTAAATTTGGAAGAAGGGGTTAATTATATTGTGAAGGATGGAATTGGACTTTTAGTGGTGAACATAGTATATACACTGATGACCATTCATAAAGATGCACATCTGAAATATATGATGATATAATGCAAAGTTATGTTAATAAACATTTTTAAAAGATTTATTTATGCATACAAGAGCTGGGGTGCAGGCCAGAGGTATGGCAAGGGGGTGAGAGGATTCATAAGAGACAAAGTGGGGAACAGAACAGGCAGATCAACTGACATAGACTGCTGAGGGGAGCAGTGGGTGAGTCAGGAGAGGTCTGCTGTGCCATGTGAGTAACTCCCCGGCTGGGGATCAAACTCATGCTGCAGTGGCTGTGAACAGCCTCATAGGTTGTGTCTTAACCCCTTGTGCCACCAGGGAGGCCCCAATAAATCTTTTTTAATAAGCTTTACTTGATTCTGCTCATATACCCTAACATTTTCTAGTTATTATAGTTGGATTTCTGTGTATTTTACTTTCATTTGGAATAAAGCTATTATGCTACTTTTTCATAATTTATCACAATACATGGAAGATTAGGGTACACTTACATTGTCTGTTTATATAGGCACAATAATACTAGGGTGTTCCATAAAAATGAGCTTTTTCGCACTTACAAAATTTATTTTTATTCACATATTTTTAAAGTACTGTTTCAAAATGTTTAATATATCTTAGAGGAATCAAAAACTATGAATGAATGTTTAAAATTAAAATATAAATCTACTTTTATTCTTCAGATATATCATTTACATTCTTAATTGCAGATTGAGGAAAGAAATAAATTAATAAGCTTGTCATGTCCTCTGAGAATTTGCTGAAGGATTTTTAATGTATAATAAGTACTCTAGTAAGGAGCTCTGTACCAGAATCTTGAGTCTACAGCATTGAGCAATTTAAAGTTACTGGAGCACTTCACAAATTGGAATTCCAATTTGAAAGAATGAAGGTCTCCTAAAAACCTGAAGCACTCCAATAATTTTAAATTATTTTCTACTTTGTAAATTCAGAGTCCCCACTACTTATAAAGATAGGCACTTACAAGAAAAAGGAAAGTGCCACATAATTTCAAATCACTGTGTAGGGTGTAGGACAATTTTAAGGCTCTGAAGTACTTATAGGTTTTCTGATTCATTGAAGGCTTTCAATTTGTAAGTAAGTCAAGCAGCTTTTATAATGTAAATTTCAACATGCACTAAGTGATTTTAAATTTAACCAAAACTATGGGAAGCATAGAGTGCATATGATTGTAGAAAAACAGAAACATAAAATAATGTATCTTCCCAAATATAAAAGGAAGTTAAACCCTTATAAATTAATTGGCATAATATAATGGGGTAGGGAAGTAACATCCTTGTCACTGTAATGTCAGATTCTTAAAGTACCTCAGAAAGCAGCCACTGAATTTTCTATGAAGGACTTTAAAAAGGACTAAATCTATATGCTAAGATGTAATGTTTCATCCAGTGCTGTGCTGGAGTCAGTTTATAGAGGCCATGGGAGTCAATTGTGCACATTTCTTTTCAATTCGGTATTGTTCTGTAACATGATGTGGGTAGCTCAAACTGGTCATGGTGGCAGTATTTACACTGTGGAAACTGACAAATGCTATAAATTAGGGCCTTGTTCCTCAGGAGAGTCAGCTGTTTACTAGGCTCTTTGAATTGTAAAGGACAGTGACAACTCACACTAGCTGCCTCGAATAATAGGGAAGAAAATGCCAGATACATGAAGAGTAAGAGAAAAATGACTCTTAGCCAAGAGAAGAGTCTCAAGAGGGAAGTGGGAAGAGGCGAAGTGAGAACAGAATCAAACAGTCAAGAATATCACTGAAGTGACAACTCAAAGGTCAGTGGTTTAGAATCTAGGGCTGCTCTGAGTTACTAAGCAGTGGGATCAGAGCTTAGGATTCCTATTTCTATAAGCAATTCTATACTTATCTTCCCACTACCAGTCTCTTTATACTGCAGTTTTTTTTCCCAAGTCATCATTTATGTTTTCCGAGGGTTTTGAACTGCTTCATACATGTCTCTAAGATCCCTCATCTCTGTGCAGGCATCTTTTCATTTTCAGTCCTTTATTGCTACCAAATACAAGCTTCTTTCCATATTTCAAAGACAAAATTACTGAGGTTGGGAATCTGGTGGACCAACAACTGCAATGAATATCTACCATGAAAGTCCTCTTAGCAGAATCACTGTGTCTTACAGAACATAATAATTTACTGTGTGTCTTCCCAATTCTTTTGTGAATAAAACTAAAGGGAACAATCTTGAAGACAGCATTATATACAAAGATGGCTAACATTTAGTAGGGTGAATGTTTGAAAATAATTTAAAGCATTCAAGATTTATAGATTTATAATAAAACTATGGAATAACATGTAATTAAAATATTAAATATCCAAATTTAAAATATTAATACATTTTATTAAAATATTTTAATGAAAATATTAAATAAGACTGCATACATTTCATGTATTTTTGATGCTGTATATGAAATAAAGGAAAAAACATAAAAATGGTCCATATCAATTATATAAAAATCCCTTAAAAATTTAAAGGAAGGTAATGGAATTATGAATATTTTGAATGCTATACAATTTACATTTTAGATTTTTATTTACTATGTATAATAGTATCTTTATAAATTTTAAAACACAAAATTTACTTTAAAATGAGTATATGAGTATATGAGCTGAATCTGTACAACTAGAAATGTAGTAATGTTTTAAAACAGGAATATTTTAAAGAATAAATATGAATGATACATATCATGAATAAAATATCAGTAAAACTAAATGAGTCACTTCATTTAAAATAATGAAAGTTTTATCTGAGTAATACAAAACCCCATTCTCCAGTTTTCTGAAAACTTTAAGTATTTTCAGCAATAAGGGCTTTAGATTAAAGTGAGCAAACTACCCTTTTTCCATGTCCCTCCTTACTTTCTGTTTTGGCCTCATTTTCTACCCAGTCATAAGACCCTTTGGGTCTTCTATCATTGCTTCATTTATTCTGCATCCTCAGGTGTTCTCCTAACTGCATGGACTTACACATTACTCCAGCACCTGATTTTTTTTTAATCTACCTGTAGTTATTTATCCAGCATGTCTCCCATTCCTTCCAGGTCTTGCTCTCTCCTAGTAAAGATGAAGAGTAGTAATGCCTTACAACCAAATGGGGGGGGGGGAAGCAAAGCTACAATGTTAACTAACTACTGGGTTATATCTTTTATTTTCTCAATGCTTTAATTATATAAAAATGCAATCTTTATCTCCACTGCTATCATCCTATGCAAGTTGTTTGATTATTCTGGTCCATCCAGTAAGTATCCACAAAAATATAATTAAAAAAAATTAAAGCTGGACCATTGAAAAGAATCCAAAAAACAGTCCTGACATAAAGGACCCTATTTGAATGAATTCTGCCTGTAACTCCTATTTCTTTTTTTTTAAGATTTATTTATTTATGCATACAAGAGCTGGGGTGTAGGCCAGAGGTGTGGGAGGCTGAGAGGATTCACCAGAGACAGAATGGGGAGCAGAACAGGCAGATCTACTGAAATACACTGCTGAAGGGAGCAGCCGGCAAGACAGAAGAGGTCTGCTGCACCATGTGGGTCACTTCGCTGGCCAGGGATCAAACTCATGCTGCAATAGCTGCAGATTGCTTCATAGTGCTGATCTTACTAGAAAAACAGGCTGTAATCTCTCTCCTCCATTATTCTTAGCACACTTTCAACTTTAAGGTCAAAATGGTTGCTATAGTTGAACTCAAAAAGAGTAAGACTTCCAGGAAACCATACATAATACTGTTTACGTATCATTGGCCAGGATTAATCACATGGTCACAGAGCGCTTCGAAAGGGTGAGAAATGAAATGTTTATTCTGTGTGTAAATGAACCAGAAACAAACATCAAGGCCTATTACTAAGGACAAAGAATACTGAAAGAATATACCAGATGCTTTCCTTGATTATAAGTAACCAAAAAAAGCAAACTGACAATAACAAAACCAAAGTAATTCAGCATGTGAAAAATATGGAGGTTACCAGGCTGGGGGCAGAGAAAGGGAGGGAACAGAGGCTCTCGCAGGTAAAGGTGATAGGATAGTAGCACTGGAACTTGGGTGAAGCAGTGTACACATGTTGAGATATGAAGCTGCAACTGCATTGTATGTGTATTTATTCTTTGTCCTTTATCTTTGTTTCATTTTCTCATTGACTAAATCACAAATATACAATGTGGCAGTCTCTAATAATATATGACTATTCAGCCTTTGAAAAGTAATTAGTCTGCATGGGTATGTGTTACCCTGTAAATACTGGATTTCAAAGAGTTGTATGAAGAAGAGAATGTAAATATCGCCTTAATAAATTTTACATTGATTCCATGTTAAATGATAATATTTTGACATTTAAGTGAAAGATATTGGAATTAAGTATAATTTTCTATAGAATTTTGAATGTGTCTACTAGAAACTTACAAATTACATATGTGGATCATATTATATTTCATTGAGCAGCACTGAGAAAAGGCTTTTGATAGTCCTCTAAGGCATTATCTTACATTAATCCTCCACCTTGACTTCCTCTAACCTTTAAGCAGTCCTGAACTACGTGCAGCTGACATGCTCTAATTCCATAAGGAAATCACCTCTCCCTACTCATTTATCAAGCTCTTGCTCCAGTTCCACTTCTTCCATAAAGATTGATCATGAGTCCTTCCCAAACAAAAGTCACATTTTCCCTTTCTTTATCATAAAACTTCACGTGCGGAATATTACAGCAGAGAACACCCTTTGCTTTATTACAACAAATTGTTTATTTGTTCATTTTATTGTTTCAAGTACATCTAAAGACTTTAAGAAACTGTGCTTCTGAATCTTTGAATCTTCACTTAATTCCTTGATAATGCTAGAAATTCAACAAAATTTTATCTGTGATGACAGAATAAATAGTGCTGCTGTGAGACATGAGAGAGATAGGTTAGAATTAATGTTGAGAAATTAGAGTGCGAGTGCTGGAGAAAGAGCCAGAGCTCAGAAGGTTGTTCAAAGTGATGAAATAGTAGTTGTGTGGCATGAAGAAGTAGAACATTTCCTATGAAAGCTATAAGTATGCAGTTCAGAATGCCCGTCATTCGCAAAGTCTACATCCAGGGGCTTTTTAGCAAAATGCTTTATTTTCCACATATAGTTGAGCTGAAAATAGTTCAAAGGGAAAATGTCTCTGACTTAGCTTATTATAAAAATTTGGAAAATTACTTCTGAGTGTCTCAAAGCAATTCAGTCTAAAAGACCAGTAAAATGTTCATGACATTTTGGCATTCTGGGGTCCCTTGAAAGCAGAGGTAAAGAAAACCCATTCAAAGCTTTTCCTAAGGGTCAACTTTCCCTCTTTAATAGTACTTAGAAACTGCAGTGTTTCCTAAAGTCTGAATGTTCTTGAGCTGACTTCCTGGTAAAATTATTAGGTTTCAAGAGTACACCAGAGAGCCTTGTAGTCAATTCTAAGTTTGTTTTTTTTTTATTTAACTAGCCACCTACCCAAATCTCCTAAGAGAGAACAAAAACTATGTATGATAATGTAAGTCAAGGTTAAGCTGCAAAGATCATCTAACCAAGTAACAGTTGCCAGGAATAAGTTCATGAACTGCTGCATCACAGAAGATGGAATCTTCCTGAGCACTTAAATTAAAAACCAATAATTACTAAAATAATTCTTCAGTTATTTCCTAGAAATCTTATTTACACTAAGGTAAAGACTATATCTAGAAAATCCAACATATAGACTTTATGCATTTCAATACTTATTTTTATGTAATTTATACACTTCACAACTAGAGTGTTTTGAGATAGCTTACTGCATTGTACAACAGAAGTTTAAAAATAAGAGAAACAGGTAAAGAAAATAAGCAGATTCTAGTGTGACATTACATGAATAATAGCAAGCAAGCCATAAAGATCTATACACTTGCTAGATGTGACTACATACTGTAACATAAGCTGCATTTCCAGTAGTCAAACATTAAAGTTCCTAGTATGATTTTACAAGTGGGACTTTATTTTCTAATCAATATATCAAGCGAATCAATTTTGATCCTACCCCTATTCCCTCCCCCATACCCCCCACCTCAGATATATTTGTCCTGCAGACAAAATGACTACAGAGGGACTATCTTTTTGTCTACATAAACTTCCATTTGATTTAGTTAGCATCACATTATTGGAAAAGGTCAGTGAAAGTTACTCACTTTAAAACATATCAATTTTCATGGTAAATAATATAAACAATAAGTTAAATTATGATGTGGTAATGTAAGTAAATTCATTTTTTATTAATAAGGTTAGTTTATAATTTAGCTATGCAGCAATTCTTGTAGCAACTACAGATTAAATTAAATGTTGATGGTTTTATAACAAAAAATTAAGATAGGACAAAATAATTTTCTATCCCAAGTTCTAGATATGACCAATTCTACAACATTACTTACAGAAACCTCATGAAATCAGATCTTACAAAATTTGAAATTTCAGTTTGCAATTAATTTGCATTAAATTGAATTTTAAGGTGGATATTTAAAATAAGGCATAATCAGTGAGAGACTAATAAAAATCTTTGAATTGGTGGGATTAATGCAATTATGAAGTGGGCAGAGAACTTGAAAAAAATATTATGAGGGCTTTGATGTTGGGTGTGGTATAGCAACATACATCTAAGGAGGTGTGAAAGTATTTTCCTAAATCAGACAGTGTTGTTAAACGTTACCTCAATTAAAAAAAAAGTTAATTTCATATGCTGACAAATATAAAAGAATTGGAAAATATTGTCCTTTAAAGAAACCTTAGGTTCTCCATCAACATCTAAATACTGAGATAGTGACTATTTGGGTAGTTAGCATGTCCCAACATTAATTAGTCAACTTCCTTTGTTGCTTCTCTATAAAGTTTGTTTTAATTGCTAGAATTCTGTTTTAATTCCACATTTAATTATCCAAATAATTACAATTATATTAGACAGAAGCTGCTTTTTAACTGTAGAAATTGAACTCACCTATTTGGTGGCATACTGTAATTTTTTATTGATAAACAACTTTCCTTGATAGTCACTTACTTATAATTTATTGGATTCTAATCTATGTAGTAGGTCAAAATTTCATGCAATGTAACTAGGTACAGATGATGTGTGAATTACTAAAACTTAACTTCTAATATGACCCTCAATTCTGCATCCAAGTTTTAGAGACTTAGTATAAGCAGAGCCCCTCATGATGTCACTATAAACCCTCAGATATGTCTCTTCCTGGACACACAGGAAAGATTCCATTGTTGTGGAAACTCACTGAGGGAGCCCAAGACCATCAGCCATCTCAATACCAGGAACCCCTATCCTTTGCACTGGCAACTAAGAGCACTGAGACTAGTGTGGGCCCTCTGTCCAGCTGCCACACAGGCTGGCCAGCATTTCCATGGGGCAGCTTTTGTGCTTTGATGGAGAACAGAATTATGCAGTCTAGTTATTGACTGGGCTCTCTTCAAGAATGTGAGCACATATACATCTTTTCTTATATTTTCAAACATGCATGGGAATAAGGATCTTCCTAGCCAGGAAGACATTTTTTATAATTGGTGTGAGAAAAAACACAAATCACTGAATTTGGGTATCTCATAAGGGAATTCAGGAAGAAGCAGTAAAAGATACAAAACCAATTGGGATTAATTATATAAACTAAAGAAATACAAATAAAATAAAAAAATGCAAAGTAGAATCAGCTTTGATGGGGGTGGGGGGGAGGATATCTCCTGTATATCTGAAAGTTTGTCCTGAAATTTATATATTCTGAAAATACTTAACTGATTATGTAAGTTCCTGTTATAAAATCTTTGATGGCTTTCTACCAAATATAAACAGGGTAGCTAGTACTCATGCCAATCCTCAAAGTTCACTTGATTTGGTTTCAAGTTACCTTTTCCATCCCTTCTCTTTCAGTATTATGAGCTACAAATAAAGTGAAATTTGTAATGACCCAACATGTACAGAAGCATATGCCTACTCAAGGTGCTCTCTATAATTGCTGCACACGACCAACAAGAGAGGTGCCCAAGAACCTTGGAAGAGAGAATGCCTGCTCTATGGGAGTAAAACTCTAAAGAATGAATGAAACAGAACAGAAAAGATAGCAAAAGTATTTTTAAGGGGATAAAATGTCATTACATCAAAGCTTATATGCAATCTAATTGTTTATTCTAACATCACTTAAAATTTCTTAAGTCTAAAGTGGATTTATTGTGAATGACAGCTTTGTAGGGAAGGAAAAGTCAGAGAGAAGCATTGAGAGAGAGAGTTGATTATTCTTCTCAAAAGAGAATTCTCTGCAATCACTATTTACCCATAACAGGGTTGTCTTTATAATGCAAGTGGACACATAGGTACAGATATCCCAATTTGGGGGGATTTTTTTTTAACTCCTCTTCACTTTTACGAAAGATCTACATTAACACCTGGTTTCAATAACTGAAAGAAACCCAGAGTATTTTTGCCTTTATCACAAAAGGCAAGAAATAAAAGTAGTGTTCACTGTATGTTTTCGTTTTTTTTTTTTAAGATTTATTTTATACAAGAACTGGGGTACAGGCTAGGAGTTGCAGGACAGTGAGAGAATTCACCATAGACAGAGATGGGAGCAGAACAGGCAGACCTACTGAAATACACTGCAGGGGGCGAGACAGGAGAGGTCTGCTGCGCCATGTGGGTATCTCCCTGGCCGGCCAGGAATCGAACCTGCACTGCAGAGGCTTTGGACAGCTTCACAGCACTGCGCTCAACATATTGCGCCACCAGGGAGGCCCTGCTGTACGTTTTCCTATGAGCCATTACAAAGGCAGAGTGTACACTGGACAGGGACTGATGAGTGTGGCAGCAGTAAGAGCCTTCCTTGGAAACTACAGTGATCATCTCAGATTCAAGTCACCAAGTCTTTCAACTGTGTAGGTGAGTATTTTTGCTTTACCTATATTTTGCCCACCCATTACCAAGATGTGTCCCTAAGGTATCACAAATGCTTGAGAGCTTTAAGGGTGTTACACCGTATGAAACTGGATGTAATCAAAACTAAACAAAACAGTGAACCACACAAAAGTGGCCCAGGAACTGAACATGAAGCTCTTGCATGAGACTGCTGCTATGAATGACAGTGCTGTAAATGACTGCAGAAAAGTTTGACTTTAATTTTGAAAGGGCGTGTTTACAGTATGTTTGGAGTGCCTGCAAAGAAGTGTATGACAGAAAAATGTATGAGGCTATGCAGTCAAGCACAAGGTCCCATCCAAACCTTCCATGTTGGTCAGAGTAGACAGATCTTAACCTTTGACATCGTGGCAGCCCAACTAAGTAGGTGTAGATGTTAGTGACCTTCCTCCCCTGACAAAGTCAGACAACAATGAATTATTAGATGACCCTCTTCCTCTTCCTCTGACACTCTAGTCTCGTGGATCTCTCACCCCACCCCATCCCTGCAACCTCTGACAACTCTGCAACCTCTGACAACAACCACCACCATCATTTCTGGCAAGTGAAACTACATTGGACATTTTCTCTACTTTACACAGATTGTGTAGTTAGCATATAATTTATGTTTTTACTACATGTTTTAGTATTATTTTAGGTTTTATGTGATATTTAGCATGATTTGATAGGCTATTTTTTGGATCTGGAGAACATTCAAAAATTTTTCTAAATTAATGGTACTTTCTTCTTCACTAATGCCACCTCAGCTTATGAAGGATTTCACAGGCATGCTCTACTTTTAAAATAGCAGGGGACACCAGCATGTAGGACCTAATGATGCAAGCTGTGAATGTAAGATCTCTTTTTTGTGTTTCTTTACTGTTGTATTCCTCAGCGGCAGATAGATGCACTTGATACAGGTTGGAAAATTAAATCGCACAAACTCCCACAACTGATCTACATACTCCTGGCAATCTTTTTAATTATGACATAACTTTTCTTACAGATATGACAACTTTTCTTACTTATCAGTGAATGGATTATGAATTAATCTTTTCAATTTTTATAGACTGATTCAATTTAAATAAATTCACAGAAGAGGTATCCTTAAAATGGATGACTTCAAGAAGCACTCATTTCAAGTTTGTAAATCTGTGAAGCTGAGGGGGTGACTATGTGACCACACCATGGTTTGTCTCATTGCAGAAATATTTCTGGGAGGTCCAGTAGTCTCCCCTATTTGACACATCTCTATCATCTGCTCACTTTCTCACAGCTACAACACCTGCCCTAACTCTTGTTTGTATCATATTCAGCCATGTAATAGCCCCTCTGACAAGACTTCCAAAGGCTCTCCTCTTCTGTATTTACATTGCATAGAAGAAAATAATCTGCCAAGGGATAAAAATAGGGTCTTCCCTCACTTTTCAGGGTAGAAACTAATACCTGCCTTGCTGAAGTGCAGTGAACATTAGTGCTAACAGAAGATATAAATCCAAGGGTCCAACGTGAGAAGTCAATTCTAGTAAATGGCAGCTACTTTCAACTATTGTTTCAGCAACTTGCTGATATTTTTAATACTGTATTTTATTACATCTATTTTAATAAGCATGTTTTCAGGTTTTTTTTTTTAATTTAAGGAATTAAAATTTAAACTCTGTGCTTCAGTTTTTCCATCTCTACATATAGGTGAAAATAACTCCTACTCCATATAGTCTGAGATTAAAATTATTTCCTAGACATAAAATGATGGAAGTGTGCTTCTATATTTGTAAGATCAACATGAATACTAATCATTAAGAGTAGAAGTAATATTGCTAGAGTTTATAGGAGAGACATGTGTATGAAGGTAATTTTAATAAAGTTAAGTAACCCAGAGATATAAGAAAGGACCAGAGACAACCCAAGGAAGTAAGGGGTGGATTTTATTGGTCCACTGTATGTAGAAAGTGAACTTGATTTTGAGGGGTGATTACCACTCATCACGAAGACATGCTGGGGTTCCAAATGAGAACATCAACTCCTGCAATTCACATGGAGTCAGAAGAACCTAGTATATTTGGGGAAGTAGACCAACCAATTGGTATGGCTGGTGCATGAAAGTGAGATTGGGTGGGTGGCTGCCAGGCTACAGAGTAGTGCCAGAGATGACAAAAGTGACATATTATTTTATCTTGGAATTCTTAGATTTCCAGGACCTCTATTAGTCTTAAGAAATGAGCTTTAAAAAGACTATAAACAGATTTAGTGGGTCAACATGGCGGTGAGGAAACGCTGTAAGATCTCCCATTAAAAAAAAAAAGTTAATAGGGAGGAAAAGCAGCGGGTCCCAGTGAGAACTGGGACAAGGAAGATAAACGGGCGACTCCAGCAAACTACCCAAAGAAGAAAGTTGCCATAAAAGAGGACTAGAAGGGAGGAAAGCTCAGAACCCTGCTATCCTCCCCCACCCACAAAGTCGGCACTCTCCAACCAACAGGAAGGAGGGAAAAACAAAAAAACTAAAACAACCAACAAGAACAAACTACGCATCAAGCAGGACTGAGAGTGGAAAGGAACTATTTCAGCCATCACACCCCGTGAACTGGAGCTGTGGAGAACCCTGCAGCATTCACTGAGGAGGTGAGCAAATGGCTCCGGGCACCACTGGAGAAAAATAAAGACTCCTGGAGACCTACACACAGCCTAGGCCAGCTGGTAAGCTTGTGCGGGAAAGCAGCATGCTTGAAAAGGATACGCAGATCAGTGGCTGCTCAGGTCCCCACAGAGCCCAGAGGGGAGCGGGAACCCACTGGCAGGGCAGACCAGGCGTGCAGGGAGTGTGTCCCGCATCGCCATTTTAGAATAGGGACTTTTCTTCAGTAAAGACTGCCTGAAACCAGCAGAAGGCTCCCTCAGGAGCCCGAGGTGAGCCGGGAAGTTCGCCCATGCCAGGCCCCTTCTGGCCTACAGTCCCAGCCCAGAGAGGGAGCAGGAACCCACTGTCAGGGCAGACCAGGAGCACAGGGAAGCATGTCCCCACATCGGCATTTTAGAATAGGGACCTTTCTTCAGTAAAGACTGCTTGAAACTGACAGATATCTCCTGGAGGAGCCAGAGGGGAGCGGAGAAGTTCACGCAAGATGCCTGCCAGTCCCAGCAACACAGTATCCCAAAGCATACGGCAAATTAGAAAACAGATGGTAGGGAGTAGAAGAACCACACGCAACCTAGCAACTCCTCAGGAAAAAAGCACACCACAAAAAGAAAATCACTCCCCAGATTGCAACGACAGTAACTTGGAAGAACTTCTGAGCCTTCCAGAAAGAGAATTTAAAATTGCCATGATTAAAAAAATGACAGAAGTCATAAAGGAAAACAATGATAAGGGAAAAATAATCAACGATCAGAAGAATGAAATTGAGTCCCTAAAGAGGGAAGTAAAAGAAATGCAGGAGATCAAAGAATTAATGGAGGCACTAAAGAACTCTGGGAAAAGCAATGAAAGCAGAATAGATGAAATGGAAGAACGAATAAGTACTCTTGAAGACACAGAAATAAAAAGAACCAAAACAGAAAAAGAAAGAGAAGTACGAAGGAAAAAGACCGAAGAAAGACTTCGGGAACTATCTGACTCCATCAGGAAAGGAAATATAAGAGTTATAGGAATACCAGAAGGAGAGGAGAGAGATGTAGGAACAGAGAAAATATTCAAGGAGATAATTGAAGAGAACTTCCCAAACGTGAAGGAGGAGCTGAAAATTGATATACAAGAAGCAAGAAGAACACCAAACTTCCACGACGAAAGGAAAAATACAGCAAGACACATAATAGTAAAGCTCCCAAGAATCCAGGACAAGGAAAAAATAATGAAGCTGACAAGAGGAAAAAAACAGGTAACATTCAAAGGAAAACCAATCAGGCTGACATCAGACTTCTCCAAAGAAACACTACAGGCAAGGAGAGAGTGGAGGGACATAGTCAACAGACTCCAAGAAAACAGATGCCAACCAAGAATACTCTATCCCACAAAGCTCTCCTTCCTCTATGAAGAAAGAATAAGGACCTTCCCAGACAAACAGAAACTATGGAATTTCATTACGACTAAACCCCCACTCCAAAAAATACTACAAGGAGTCCTAAAGCCAGAACCTCAGAGGGACGAATAACAATGAAAGAAAGCCAAAAAAAAAAAAAAAAAAAGTTATTAAAAGAATAAAATCAAAGGAAAGACAAACACAATGGCAAATACAGATGCTAACATATCAATATTAACTCTAAATGTAAATGGACTAAACTCTTCAATAAAAAGACACAGAGTTGAAGGCTGGATTAAGAAACCAAACCCAACCTTTCGCTGTCTCCAGGAAACACATTTAGCTACAAAAGATAAAAATAGACTCAAAGTTAAAGGATGGAAAACAATCCTACAAGCAAATGGACCAAAAAAGAAAGCAGGAACAGCTATACTTATATCCGATAAAACAGATTTCAAACTCAAAAAGATAAAAAGAGACCCCAGCACTCACTACATTATGATCAAGGGGACAATACTTCAAGAAGAAATAACACTCATTAACATATACTCACCAAACGAAGGAGCACCAAAATATATCAGACAACTGTTGTCCTCTCTGAAAACAGACATCAGAGAAAACACATATGTAGTGGGAGACTTCAACACACCACTATCAACAATGGATAGATCAACAAGACAAAAAATAAGTAAAGACACGAAAGCTCTAAATAAGGACCTAGAGAGCTTAGGCTTAACAGACATCTATAGAACACTAAACCCCCCAAAAATGGAGTACACATTTTTCTCAAACGCACATGGATCATTCTCCAGGATCGATCACATACTGGAGCACAAGACAAACATCAACATATACACCAAGATTGAAATCATAGCAACCATCTTTTCTGACCATAAAGGCATCAAACTAGAAATAAACCATAAAAAGAAGGCAAGGAACTCTCCTACCTCATGGAGAATGAAAACCACACTGCTGGAAGACCACTGGACTAATGAGGAGATCAAAGAAGAAATTAAAAAATTCTTTGAATTGAATGACAAAGAGGACACCAATTTCCTAAATGTATGGGATGCAGCAAAAGCAGTAATAAGAGGAAAATATATAGCAATAGAGGCTCACATCAAGAAACAAGAAAGAACTCAAAGAAACAACCTAATCTCAAAACTCAAAGATGTAGAAAAAGAACAACAACAACAAAAAAAACCCAAAACCAGTAGAAGAAAAGAAATAATAAAAACCAAAGCAGAAATAAATGAAATTGAAACTAAAAAAACAATCCAAAAGATCAATGAAACCAAGAGCTGGTTCTTCGAAAAAATTAATAAAATAGACATACCCCTAGCCAGGCTCACAAAGGAAAAAAGGGAGAAAGCACAAACAAACAGGATCATAAATGAAAGAGGAGAAATCACAACGGACACAGCAGAAATCAAAAGAATAATCAGAAACTACTATGAACAGTTATATGGAAACAAATTCAACAATCTAGAGGAGATGGACAAATTCCTACAAATCTACAATCACCCAAAGCTAGATAAAGAAGAAATAGAACACCTAAACAGACCAATTACAAGCAGTGAAATTGAAATGGTAATCAAAAACCTCCCCCAAAACAAAAGCCCAGGACCTGATGGATTTACAAATGAATTCTACCAAACATTCAGAGAGGAATTAGTGCCTATCCTTCACAAACTCTTCCAAAAAATTGAGAAGGAAGGGACAATACCAAACACGTTCTATGAAGCCAACATTACACTAATACCAAAACCGAACAAGGACAACTCAAAAAAGGAAAACTACAGGACAATCTTCCTAATGAACACTGATGCAAAAATCCTCAATAAAATTTTAGCTATCAGAATCCAACAATGCATCCATAAGATAATTCACCAAGACCAAGTAGGATTCATGCCAGGGACATAAGGATGGTTCAACATCCGAAAATCAATCAACATTATCCAACACATCAACAAAAAGAAATAAAAAAAACATATGAAAATATCAATAGATGCTGAGAAAGCTTTCGACAAAGTGCAAGACCCATTCATGATAAAAGCCCTTGAAATTCTTGGGATACAAGGAACATACCTCAACATCATAAAGGCCATATATGACAAGCCAACAGCCAGTATCATTCTCAATGGTGAAAAGCTGAAAGCATTCCCATTAAGATCTGGAACAAGACAAGGAAGTCCACTCTCGCCACTGCTTTTCAATATAATACTGGTAGTCCTAGCCAGAGCATTAAGACAAGAGACAGACATACAAGGAATCCAAATAGGAAAAGAAGAAGTCAAACTATCACTATTTGCGAATGATATGATAATATACATTGAACCCCAAAAACTCCACAGAAAAACTAATTCAACTCATCAATCAGTAAAGTGGCAGGATACAAAATCAACACACAAAAGTCAGTAGCCTTCCTATACACAAACAATAAATCTGAAGAAGAAGAAATAAAAAAAAATCCCTTTTATTATTGAAACAAAAAAAAAATCAAATACTTGGGAATAATCTAACAAAAGAGGTAAAGGACCTATAGAAAGAAAACTATAAAACACTGTTAAAAGAAATAGAAGAAGACACAAAGAAATGGAAAGACATTCCCTGCTCATGGATTGGAAGAATAAACATTATTAAAATGGCCATCCTACCAAAAGCAATATACAGATTCAATGCTATTCCAATAAAAATTTCAATGTCATTCTTCAAAGAAATAGAACAATTATTGATGAATTCATATGGAATCACCAAAAACCCCGAATAGCCAAAGCTCTCCTTAAAAAAAAAAAAAGGGAATGGAGGCATCACACTCCCAGAGTTCAAACTATACTACAAAGCCATAATCATCAAAACTGCATGGTATTGGAACAAGAACAGACACACAGACCAATGGAATCAAATAGAAAATCCAGAAATAAACCCACAGATTTATGGTCAACTAACCTTTGACAAAGGAGCAAAGAATATGCATTGGAGTAAAGAAAGTTTGTTCAATAAATGGTGCTGGGAAAACTGGGTCGCTACATGCAAAAGAATGAAGCTTGACCACTACCTCACACTGAACACAAAAATCAACTCAAAATGGATTAAAGAACTAGACAGACCTGAAACCATAAAATACATAGAAGGAAATATAGGAGAAACACTACGTGATATGCACATCAAAGACATCTTTACAGACACATCACCCAAAGCAGTGATAGTGAAGGCAAAGATAAACAGCTGGGACTACATCAAATTAAAGAGCTTCTGCACAGCAAAAGAGACAGTAACAAAAACAAAGAGAACTCCACTGACTGGGAGAACATTTTTGCACACAACTCTAAAGATAAAGAACTGATCACAAAAATTCTGCAAAGAGCTGATGAGACTCAACAACAACAAAGAAAATAAATCCTGTCAAAAAATGGGCAGAAGAGCTAAAAAGAAACTTCTCTGAAGAGGAAATGCAAATGGCCAACAGGCATATGAAAAAATGTTCAACATCACTTGTAATCAGGGAAATGCAAATCAAAACTACCATGAGATACCATCTTACACCAGTGAGAATGGCACATATTAAAAAAACTAGCAACAACAAATGTTGGTGAGGATGTGGAGACAAAAGAACTCTCCTGCACTGTTAGTGGGAGTGCAAACTGGTCCAACCACTGTGGAGAGCTGTGTGGAGATTTCTGGACCTACTAAACATAGAGCTTCCATATGATCCAGCAATTCCACTCCTAGGTATTTACCCAAAGGACACAGAAACATCAATTCCAAAGAACACCTGCACCCCTATGTTTATAGCAACACTATTTACAATAACTAAGCTTTGGAAACAGCCCAGATGCCCAAAAATAGATGACTGGATCAAGAAGTTGTGATACATATACACCATGGAATATTACTCAGCATTCAAAAAAGATAAACACATGCAATTTGCAGCAACATGGATGGCGCTGGAAGGGATTATGCTCAGCGAAATAAGCCAGAAAGAAAAAGAAAAATACCGGATGGTCTCACTCATAGCAGGAATCTAGAAAACTTAAATAAAGGGCCAGGAAAAAGAATAAGTATAAGAAAGAAAAAAATCAGGGGGTTGTAATTGTATGGGGAATATAAAAATAAAATTTATTAAAAAAGACTACAAACATAAGATGATTATGCTTGAAATTAGATATAAAATCTGATATGTATGTCTTAAATGGGTAACTATAACAAGACTATCAGATTTTCAAAAGATCTGTCTCCTCAAAATTAAGGACCACTGTTATTTGTTGGAGTAAAGATTTCAAGCAGATTTAGGTTTGGTTTTAGAGATGACCCTGCAGGGCCTCCCCAGTGGCGCAGCGGTTGAGTGCTGGGTTGCGAGGCTGCCCGCGGCCTCTGCGGCGCCAGTTCAATCCCCGGCTTCTCCCCGGCCATTGGAGGAGGGTCCCACATGGCGCTGTACTTTGGTCCTTCTGCCTGCTCTGCCTCCCGCTCTGGCTCTGGTGAATTCTCTTGCCCTCCCGCGCTTCTGACTGTACCCAGTGCATGTATAAACAAACAAACAAACAAAAAAAACCAAATAAATAAATAAATAAAAACATGCCTCTATTAAAAAAAAAAAAAAAATTAGAGATGACCCTGCAGAGGAGGTCTGGAAGGAGGCTCACTGGTAGAGATTTAGAATGAGAAATGAGAAGCCTTTTAATATTCCAGGCAGAGACCTGGGGGAGGAGAGACAGCAGCCATGATGAGAAGAGGATAGCCACTCTCCACTTGATATTTGAGTGACTCGATCATTTTGCATGGATTTATGGAATGTCTCAAATGCCAGGCACTATGAGGGCTGCTAGGAATAGAAGGCTCTAGCCTTTACAGTGCTTTGAAGCTAAAAGATAATTTTCCATTTTCTTTTTTTTTTTTTTAAAGATTTATTTATTTATTTATACAAGCACTGGGTACAGTCAGAAGCACGGGAGGGTGACAGAATTCACCAGAGCCAGAGTGGGGAGCAGAGCAGGCAGAAGGACCGAAGTACACTGCTGAGGGGAGCAGTGGGCGGTAGAAGAGGTCTGAGCGCCATGTGGGACCCTCCTCTGGTGGCCGGGGATTGAACCGGCACTGCAGAGGCTGCGGGCAGCTTTGCAACCCAGCACTCAACCGCTGCACCACCGGGGAGGCCGATAATTTTCCATTTTCTGTTTCCTCTAATGATAACAGTTTTAAGTGCTATGCCACCCCCTACAATTGAAATTTCCAGAGTTCAGTGAGTATATCTTATTCATCTCTCTGTCTCCTAACAGTGAGATGCTCATAAGAAGTGCTTGATTAATTACTATCTAATGGAATAAATACCTTAATTATACTTGCCTGGTGTCCTGTTCTGAGTGATTATCTGTCCTAAACATATCTGTATATGCAAGCTTCTGGGCTGGTGCTAATATTTGTCTTCTTCTCTGTTAGCAATAAAATCTGCCTTGAGAGATGAATCAAACTCCTGCAAAGTTTTCAAGTTACAGAGTAATAAATTTACTTTATCAGATTCTTTGTGAAATTATTTCAATGGCTGGATATGTGATTATATCTGCTTGTCTCCTAACTACTTTGGGAAAATATACTGGGGCTATGAAGCTGAATTAGACATGACCCTCTTCAAAGGTTTCACAAGATGGATGATCTTGCCTTTAAGAGAGGCAGGGAATATTGGAGGAAGGACAGGCTCGTACCTGAAAGTTGTCTTATTTTTTACACTTTTTTAAAATTTTTTTTTAAGATTTATTTATTTATACAAGCACTGTGTACAGTCAGAAGTGCGGGAAGGTGAGAGAATTCACCAGAGCCAGAGCGGGGAGCAGAGCAGGCAGAAGGACCAAAGTACACTGCTGAGGGGAGCAGCGGGCGGCAGGGGAGGTCTGCGCGCCATGTGGGACCCTCCTCCGGTGGCCTGGGAGCAGCCGGGGATCGAACCGGTGCTGCAGAGGCTGCGAGCAGCTTCGCAACCCAGTGCTCAACCGCTGCGCCACTGGGCAGGCCCTGAAAGTTGTCTTATTATAAAAATACTGAAGTAGTAGTTAAAACTAGAAATGGTTCAAATAATGCCATATTTACTCCTCTTCTTATTTCTTCAGATAATGCAATACTTTCTTTCTCTGACTTCTGTAAGGGCTATGCAACATTTACAACTCAACCAGCACTTTAATCTACCCTCAGGTATTCTAGGTAACTGGCATCTACCTGCCCATTCTATTTTACCTGGGTTTTGGGTCACTTCAAAGCAGTTTGATGCTTTTAAGATTCCCTAGCTGAACTGATTAGCATTTGTAAAGCCAAACCAAAAATGCAGGTTGTCTCTTCTTGTTAAATTTTTTCATATGTTTTACATGATTTCAGTTGCTGCTTTTTCTGAGTAATATTTAACCTTTTCAAAATCAGGGTGATTTGTACTTTACGACGCATTAATTATTTATCCCATGGTAATACGGTGGTGGGTGGGTGGGTGGCTGGTTGCAGTGAAAGTTGAGAAAATTCCTTGATTAAAGTAAAGAATGAGGTTTTTGATAGATGTCTGGATGCATGAGCTAATCTCTCCATTGCTGTTGCTATGTCTGAGGTCGTGCTACGGAAAGCACGTCTCTAGTCTGGGGCTGCTGGCTCTAGAACTGATGACCTGAAGCTGTTTTTGGCTGATGTGATGGGTAATGGTTCGGACATCTCTGCCCCGTCTCTCATTTTGAGATGATTAAGAGAATTGATAACATGTTGAACTAAATGTCAGCCAAAATCAATAACCAGGAGGTAAGAGCAGGCTGAGGCAAGTGAATTGACTTTACACAAATAAGCAGCCCAGGGAACAGAATCCCCAGCCAGAGGCTTAGCTGCCCCCTGCTGCTGTGGTGAAAGAGAATGAAAGCTGCTGCTGAAGCTGAATGTCAGGGACTCTGAGTCAGGTGGGAACTGCTGATGGGGTCAAACAAGCTGCCTGCCCCTACTGCAGGATAGTTTACTGGTGCAGAGTCTCAATCAGACTATCAAGCAGTAGGAAAAATATAATTAGAGCATCATGTATTCCTATGGGAAAATAATTCTATTAGAATATCATCCAAGTCTTATTTTGTACATGTTACACTTTAAAGCCATTTACTTCTACCTTTAAATTCACTTTCCCTTTATTTTATGAAATTTACTCCATTTTTATGTTGATTTTCCTTGCAGCTTTAACAGTAATTGTGTCATTGACTTTATTATTAATGTGTGCTCTGGTCTAACTTTTCAAAGAGAAAAAGAGGTGTGTCTGAATGCTTGTACCTATAAATGTAGAACCATGAATTGACTTCAACTTGGAAAGTGATAGCCAACTCCAAAGTATCTTCTCTGATAATCCAGGCTAAAGTATGCCTTGAATTAAATGAATACTTACTGGTAGATTAAGTAAAATGATTATGCTGAAACCCCAGTGGAACTGAACTCACCTATCTTTATATATGTATATAATCCTGAGTTATTTTCAAATATTTCACAGTTTATACCAAAATTTAGAGAGAACTCTCAGAGTATTAAGAGTATTAATTTTCAAAACATAAAAGAATTCATTATTAAATGTAAAAGTCATCCCATAGATTCATAAAACAGCTTCCTAACTAGCCTTACCTCCATTTTTAGTATCTTTCCAAGCTGGATTCAGCCCTGTTGATCATTTGCTTAAAATTCATCACAGCAATGGTTTTCAACTATGGTATGCAAACCATCACCATCACCATCACCACCTTTGTCATCCATGACTTCTGCCTCCTGGAATTCACACCCTTATATAATGCCCCTTCGCTCACACCCACCATTGTGTATGGGCTGGATGTATGGACTCACTTCTACCAAGTAACATGTGGCACATATAACAAGATATGTCCAGGATAAGATTATGGCTTTTATATTGGTAGATTTCTCTTGCTCTTTTGCTTGCTATTTCCTAGGAAAGCCAGCTGCTGCGTAGTGAACCACCCTGTGGAGTGTCTACATGGTGTACTGCTGAGGGAGGTTTCAATAAGAGTCAGCAAGAACTGGGGGCCCCACAGCCAACAGCATGAGTCACTAAATCATGCCAACAACCTCCTGGGTTGTCCTAGAAGCAGATCATCTTTCAGCCATGCTTTCAAAGGAGACCACAGCCATGGCTGACACCCTGACTTGATTCAATCTTCACCTAGATTCTTGACTCATGAAAAACCGAATGTCATGTCAGCCAAATCAGTTTGGGGATGATTTATTATATAGCCATAGATAACAAATATACGGGGGATCTTGTTCAACACGCAAAATCTGATGATTTACTCCAGAGCTATTAATCGGAACTTGAGGAATGGGCCCAGGAACCAGTGTTTGCACTGGTCCTTCAGGTGGTTCTGTAGTATGTTCGAATTTGAGGACAACTATTTTCCAGGAAAAATCAAAAATTCTTTTGAAAGCCTACAGGGATTTTTAAAATTTCATTACATTAAGATCTATGACTTTTTCTTAAACCTTTGTTCCCTCATCTCCTGTCATTTTTCCCTAGTAATTTCCAGTCTCAATTTCAGCAGCAATGGTAGCTGTAAAGAAGTTTTAGCAGCCACTATCTTATTAGCTACCAAACACTATGTTAAATAAATTGTATGTATTATTTCATATAACATAATTTATATTAATATGAGAATAGACACCATGAGCATAGACAATATATCAGAGTTTATTATAACCATTCTTTATGTAATATCTCAATAGAATTTCCTAACTAAACACTATAATGGTATTGTTGTGCTATTTTACAACTGAGCAAAATAAATTTCAGAGTAATAAAGTAAATTAGCTGAGTTCACATGGCTATTAGAGTCAAAATTTGGCTTGAGTTTGATTGTAGAATTTACATATTTAGCCAAATATGTGATACTGCCTCCAAGAACACACAGTATATACTTCCCTGAGCTTCCTATGCTGTCTCAAGTCTCAAGACCTTACATCAAACTAAGTTCAGAGCTAACTGCCTTTATGAATTTTTCCTGACTCTCTTTGGTAGAGGTACATACATTCAACAAATGTTTATTGAAAGCTTATTAGCTGCCTGGAAACAAACCTTAATCATTCTAGGAAACATTCCAGGTATAAGTTTAACACTGGAAGAAAAGCAAACCAGGGCCTCCCTGGTGGTGCATGGGTTAAGGACAGCATTATTAAGTTATCCACAGCGACTGCAGCGTGAGTTCGATCCCCGGGCAGCCAGGGAGCTACCCACATGGTGCAGTTGACCTCTCCTGTCTCACCCGCTGCTCCCCTCAGCAGTGTATTTCAGTCAATCTGCCTGTTCTGTTCCCCACTCTCTGGGTAGGAGAATGTCATGAGCAAGTGCATAGATCCTGAGGTAGGAGAGATGTTATGTTGGAAGAATATAAAGTATCAAGGAGACCTGTACATCTGAGGTGGACTGAGTTTAGGGACAGATACAAGGATTATGTCTGAGAAAGAGGAAAAAGATAGCAAGGATGTTGTAACCATACTAAGGAATTTGATGTTTTCATTTCATGATACAGAAAGTCTTGAAATGGTATTGAGCAGATAGAATAACATGGTTTAACAATATTACAACATATTAATCTGACTCCTGTATCAAGAGCAGACTATACAGACAAATGTGAAAGTAAGAAAACCTGTAATAATAGTTCGAGACCCATTTAAATAGACTAAGAAAGGCTTGGAGATCATAGAACCCCAGATTATAATGAGAGACAATTTACTAAAGAATATGATGTAAGGGGAGTGAAGGAATAAGTTATCAATTTCTTTGGTCTGAGCAACAGGAGAAGACAGTTTTTGTTTTTTAAAGAATGTGTAAATTGCAGATTTGGGGAAAGTTAAGGAATTTCATTTTGGATTGGTAAATTTGTCAAGTAAGTAGAGCTGTCCATTTGGAAATAAGTTTTAAAAATATTTTCAGAGGATTGTTGATAGAGATGTAAATGTGGGAGTCATCTGCATTAAAACACTACTTAAAATTACATATATCCTAGATGAGATTAAGAGAAAGGATATAGATAAAACCTTTGGGACTCCTTGAACAAATGTATTTATTCAAATATAGCCCTTTCTTACTCTTTTCTTCCTTAAACATTCATTAAATCTTTACAATATGCCTGGAAACCAACTAAATAATTTAGTTTTCTGGCTCCTTTCTCAACTAGTGCAAGGGCCCATTGAGCCAGGACCCATTTATATTCACCTTTGTGTTCTAGAAAACTGGCATGTATTAAGTTTTATACAATTATAGTCTATACATAACATGATGACCATCGTTAAAATTCAGGTGGAATATAAGGGAAGGCAATTCATTTTAGTTTGGAACCTCTGAATTCTCCTTAATCACAAAACACTTTTATTAGGATATAAAACATAAAAGTAAATTAGGGAGTTAGGCCAGTATATGTAAAGAATTTCAGGAACAATGAAAAGATACGCATTAGAGGGAGTTGAGGTCTAGTTACTTTTGAGTGTCTACAATTCAGTTTCTGTGTAAGATTACAAAGGACATCTTGAATTTCAGACATTACATTAAAGTCATACTTCCTCAGTGTTCTGCACCTGAAGAAACCTGCGAATAATATAAAAAGTCATGGTAGAGAAGCAAGGGTTTAGAACCTGACAGAAATAACAGAAGATGAATAATAATATAGGAAAACTATGGAATTAGGAGCTCAATTTTGCCTTACACCGATCTTCAAAAAGATTGAAAAATTGTGATAATCAAATCATATTATAGACTACATTACTGCATTTTTCACTTTGGAGTTGGGAGAAAACTAGTTCACTCTAGAAAGTGCTCTTATGTTCACTTTGAAGTAAAGAAGAAAAGGCTGAGAGGAAGCAAATGAAAAAAAAAAGTCTTTAACCAGTTTTCAGAGAAAACTGTCACTGAAAGACTGTGAGACCAGGACATTTCTTCCCCCACAATATTCTCCATTGAATAGTATCAATAAAGTAAGTATGTCAGTAATATAAATTTAAAATAAACTTTATTCTTTTCTTACATTAATGTAAGTGAAATATAATTTTTAGAATGTTTTTCAATTAGGACAATACTCACCTATTCATGTTGACCCTGGGACCCTTCAGTCTTATTTTATATTGCTTTCTGGACTGAACTTTAGCTTAGGATAAGAAAATTAAACTTCAGTATATGTTTTCAATCTAGTTTAATTACCTTGGGTAACTATTGAGATGCAGGAAGGAAAATTTGATTATCCAGAGCTATTAAAAACAATTCAATGAACATTAATGAAGTACATTTGGTACCCAAGGAACTTTATCAGTGGTTGTGGAGCGGTGAAGAAACAAACAATTACTGATTTCAAATTATTTACAATATAGGAGAGAGGAAAGAGTGGTGAGAAAGAAAAGCATCATAAATGCTATTAGGGTTCATATATTTTTTACTTGCATAATAAGATTAAGCAAAAGAGGGCATTAAAGAGATCTAATTAATGTTTGTTGAAAAAAACTGAATCATTTGGGAGAGTATATCAGACACAATGCATCTTCTCCAAGGAACAAAACCCCAGTCCAAAGAAGATTAGACAACAGGAATTTATTAGTAAATCACATTTAAAAAGAATTTGAGAGCCAGAAGTAACCCACACATATATGGCAAATTAATTTATGACAAAGGAGCCAAGAACATACAGCGGGAAAATGACATTCTTTTTAGTAAGTGGTGTCAGGAAAACTGGGTAGACACATGCAAACTAATGAAACTGGACTACTATCCACCAAACACAAAAATTCAAAATCTTGAATGTAATAAAGGAAGCCATAAAACTCCTAGAAGAAAATTTAGGCTGTAAAATCCTTAACACTGGTCTTAGTGATGATTTTTTGGATCTGACTAAAAGGCAACAAAAACAAAAAATAAGACTGCAACAAATTAAATTTCTGCACAGCAAAAGAAAGTATTAGTAAAATTAAGACACCTTACCAAGTGGGAGGAAACATTTGCACATCACACATCAGATAGGACACTACAAAGTACTCATACAACTAAAAAAAAGCAACCCAGGTTAAGCGCCACACCATGAAGCAGTCCACAGCCTCTGTAGCACAAGTTCTCGATCCCCGGCTGGCCAGGGAGAAACCCACATGGAGAGGCAGACCTCTCCTGTCTTGCCCGCTGCTTCCCGCCCCCCCAGCAGTGTGTTTCAGTCTGTCTGCCTGTTCTGCTCCCCACTCTGTCTCCGGTGAATCCTCTCACCTTCCCCCCACCATCTCTGGCCTGTACCCCAGCTCTTGTATGCATAAATCAATCAATGAATCAATAAATCTTAAAAAAAAAAACAACCCAATCAAACAATGGGTAAACATAACAGTAAAATACACTTCTCCAAAGAAGATATACAGATGGTTAACAAACAAGAAAAAAATACTCACCATCACTTATCAGGGAAATGCAAATCAAAATCACAATGCCATACCACCTAATATCCACGATAACGGCCCATATCAAATAGACTAGAAACCATAAGCATAAGGGAGACTGTGGAGAAAAAGGAATCCTTATATACTGTTGGTGGGAATATAGACTTGTCTATGGAAAATATGGAGGTTTCTCAAATGATTAAAAACAAATCCACCATATTATTCAGCCATTCTACTAGATATCTACCCAAATCATGAAAAAATAATAATTTGAAGGGCTATCTATACTCCTATGTTTGTTGCAGCCATATTTACAACAGCCAAGTTATGCAAACAACCTAAGTGCCCAAGGACAGATGAGTGAATAAGACAGATGTGGCATATATTTCTTTACAATAAAATACTACTCAGCCAGAAGAGAGATGAACACTTGCTATTTGCAACAACAATTTTGGGAGTACAGGGGATTATGCTGCTCAACAAAAGCAGGAAGGAGAAAGACAAAAACCTGATGGTTATGCTTATATGTCAAATATAGAGAAAGCAGAGTCAACAACATCAAACCAAAACCAAACCTTAGAAATTTGATGGCAAAATTGAGGATACCAGAAGGCAAAAGGGAGGGAATGGAGGAAAGGTGGGAGGTGGCACAATAGAGAATGGCAGAAGACTATGGGTTCCCAGGCCTCCCTGGTGGTGCAAAGGGTTAGGATACAGCCTATGAAGCTCGCCACAGCCACTGCAGCACGACTTCGATCCCCGGCCAGGGATCTACCCACATGGTGCAACAGACCTCTTCTGACTCACCTGCTGCTCCCCTCAGTAGTGTATTTCAGTTGATCTGCCTGTTTTGTTTCCCACTGTCTCTGGTGAATCCTCTCAACCCCCCACAACTCTAGCCTGTACCCCAGTTCTTGTATGTATAAATAAATAATTTTTTTTTTTTTAAAAAGACCATGGGTTAACTAGGTGGTGGTTATGGTAACATGCAACTGAAAAGATGGGACCCTATATTTCTCAATCATATACAGTGTTGTATACCAATGTTATTTTTAAAAAGTTATTAAAAACTCAATTTTAAGTTAGTTAAATCTAATAATAAATTGATTCTGTTTTGTATAAAAAATTTCTATCTGAATTACCAATGAAAAAGTAAACCTTTGGCACAGGGAAAGTCAAAATAGGGCCTCCCTGGTGGCGCAAGGGGTTAAGACGCAACCGATGAAGCTAGCCACAGCCACTGCAGCATGAGTTCGATCCCCAGCCAGGGAGCTACCAACATGGTGCAGCAGATCTCTCCTGACTCACCCTGCTCTCCTCAGCAGTGTGCTTTAGTCAATCTTCCTGTTCTGTTCCCCACTCTGCCTCTGGTGAATCCTCTTACCCCCCATACCTTTAGCCTGTACCCCAGTTCTTGTATGCATAAATAAATAAATCTTTTAAAAAAAGGAAATCAAAATAAATGAAAATGCAACCTAATGAAAGGGAGAAGATATTTGTAAATCTCACATTTAATAAGAGATTAATATCCAAAATTATTAAAATTCTTTATATACTAATTAAAAATTCATAAAGAATTCATACAACTCAACAGCAAAAATAAGAAAATATCTGATTTAAAAATGGGCAGAAGATTTGAATAGAGAATTTTTCAAAGAAGACAGTTTGTTAATAGGTATATGAAAAGATATTTAGTTAACATCATAATCCTCAGAACTGTATATCAAAACCACGAGATATCAGATCACTCATTGGTAGAATGAATATTATCAAAGAGATAATGGAAACTGGCAAAGATGTAGAAAAACGGAACCCTTGTCACTCTTGGTGGAATTGTAAATTGGTGCAGCCACTATGGAAAATAATTTGGAGATTTTTCAAAAATTTAAAAATTGTACTATAAGATGAAGCAGTTCCACTTCTTGCTATCAATATGAAGAAAACAGACACACTAATGCAAAAAGAAATATGCATCCCCAAGTTCATTGCTGCACTATTTATAATAGCCAAGATATAGAAATAACCAAGTGTCCACTGATGGATAAATGGGTAAAGAAAATAAGATATATGTATACAATGGAATATTATTCAGTCATAAAAAGAATGAAAATTTGCCATTTTTGAGAAAATGAATGGAATTTGAGAGCATATTTCGCTTTAAATGAAGTCAGACAGAGAAAGACAAATATCGTGTGTTTTCACATATATGGATTCTAAAAACGACCAAAATAACATGCCAAGTTCTTGGATTTACAGAACAGATTGGTGGTTGCCAGAGGCCAGGTGGGGAGTGGGCAAAATGGTGAAGGGTGTCAAAAAGTACTTCCAGTTATAAATTAAGTCATGGAAATGTAATCTATAGCCTATTTGAAGTTAACAGAGTAGATCTTAAAATTCTCATCACAGGAAAAAATGTTGTAATACGTATGATGAATATTAACTACATATGTGGTGATCATTTCACATGGTATATAAATATAAACACTGTGTACAAATGTGTTGGCTATCACCATTCCAAACACCAATTCTTCATACAGAAATACTCAAAGTCATGGAGTTGGAGAGAAAAAGGGAATCTTCTCATGAGTTTTTCTTTGATTATTAAAAAGACAATGTTATCAGAAGCATGCCCTTCCTCTCTCCATCTCACACATACACACGCACAAGTTCTTGAAGGTCCTTCGCTAGAGTCAGATGGTCAAACCAAGAAATATAATCTGGGAATGAATGTGCACAGCATAAGAGCTTTTGTTGTGAAACCTAAGCACTAAAAAAGAAAAAAAAAGGAAAGGAAATGACTGTTGGGTAGAAAGTCAATACTGGGTGCTCTCAGGAATGTCATTAAGCATTTTCTTTGAGCAATGTATAATATCCATCATTCCCTTACTGCATATGCCTTCCCCAAGGTCATAAAAGTTTTCCACACATCTATGTCCCCTAGATACTTGGTTCCTAGCACTTGCAATATTTGACACCTGTTTGCCTCAGTGGCCTTCTCTTTTATATTTTGGTAATCATTTTATAGTCCTCACCAGGTTCTATTTTCAGCACTTTATGAACAGCACTCATGAAATTCTCCCAACAACCCTATGAGGTAGAACTGTTATTATTTCTGCTTATAGATGATGAAACTAAGACCTAATGAAGTCAAGTAACTTGCCCACAGTTATAGTAGCTAGCTAATAAGTTCCTTTACCACTTTAATGTGCTACTTCCTCAATAGCTTAAGAAAAACTAGTATTTTCTTTGGCTTGCAAGTTCTGGTCTCCTGTCAAGAGTGCTGATTTTCTTGAAATAGTAATGGACAGTGCTATGACACAGCTTGATCAAGTAGAAAGCTGAGTTATCTAACATCATGGACTTTATTTCCTCATGGGGAAAGTCAGGAAAACTTCATCTGAAACATTTGATAATAGAATTGATAACTAATTGGAGTAGCTTTGACAAAAGCTGGGAGTCAGCTTCTTACATGCATTCTTAGCAACACCAGTTTTTGTGGTTCCATTTTTCTGCAATCCATTATCTGTACAGCAAACTGATGAATCTTTAAAAAAAAAAAAAAATCGTCCTGTTCCCTTAACTAAAGAGCTCTATCTGACTTCTCATTGCTTTTAACAAGCTTTCCAGACTCCACCTAAGGTCCTAAAAGTCCCACATGATCTTACCTCAGGCTAACTCTGCTTTCTTACCTAACATGTCCCAGTTACTTGGACCTATTCTTTGCCACATCCAGCTGCTTCCCACATCAGGGCCATTGTCTTGCTATGTTCTCAGCTGCAGGCATCCTTGACCTAGTTCTTCACAGAGCTCATCATTCAGATCTCAACTCAAATATCACCTCTTTACAGTGGCTTTCCCAGACCCACTGTCTAACCTAGAGGGCATCTCGGAGCTCTCTGCTAAAGTTTCCTCATCACAGTCCTGCTTTTTTCAGTTTTCTGAAATCCTCTTGTTCATTTAAAAGTAGGGAAGATGCTATTTTTTTCTTAAACAGTAACCTAAAATGATACCTATTTAAAAGGAGTTTATGTTTTCTGTGAAAGAAAAAAAAATTACAATATTTCGGAGGCTTATTTGAGAATACAGTATCAAATATGTTTATATTAAATGATCAGGATATATAAAGCTAGGTTTTCTCATAACATCTATGTTTTTTAAATTTTATTAAAGACATGGAAGAAAATATATGTATAGAGACTGTTAGATAGCCAAATCAGTGAAAATGATTAATTTTCCTCAAGATTTTTTCAAATATCAGTACTCAAATAGTCATTTTTCTCATTTGCAGCTTCCAAATGTAGACAAATAGTCTTTATTTAACTACAGGCTTCCCCCACTATCCAAATGAAGAACATCCCTATCATGATTTCATAGGTTATTTTATGGTCTGGAATGTTCAATTTTTTTCATCTAAAAATTGAATGCTAGTACACTTCTCAGACCCCCAAAATAATCCATCAGATCATAGCAAGTATTCTACTTTGAGATAGAAGAGGAAACCTGTAAATCTTGCGGCTGGAATTTACAGATTTGTTGAAACAGGTTGATCTCTTAGAATTTTTTTCAAATGGTAGATATTTGTACTTAGCATCTGCTTTTGAAACAACTCCTAGAGTAGATGACAGCAATAGACTGATGAGGCTTGCTGGTGGTAGCTGGCTGCTCTTAATTCTCTACACTGTGATGGTTCAATATAGTCCCACATCTAAAATTCTTCAAAAATACTATTAGCTTAAATTTTTCAATAAGCTAGAATTTATAATGAATTTTGATAAGAGCAGAAGGAATTCACTGTTATGTGAGGCTATAATATCCAATTTTCTATTTTCTTGAAAGCAAACAAAACACTGTAAGGTGTTATTTCTGTGTTGGCAGAGGGAAATAATAACACAAAACCTGCTTGGTGGCATATTTCAAACATAGATGTTTTTGTCTTAATGTTCATGGAGATAGCATTTTGGGAGATGTGGCTGGAAAAAGCAACATTGCCAAGATGTAAAACATTCAATTTATTCCTTTCTCTCTTCTTATTAGATATATTGAAAATATCCTTCCACCTGAGACAATTTGTCGCACTAGATTATTAGCTATATGAGAATTAACTTTCAAATCCAACTTAATAAATCATATCTTAGATTCTAGAATACTTATAAAGACCATTAGGAGTTTCAGTGCTACTTAAATAACCAGATGCAAGCAAAATGCATTTTCAATGTTCTCTGTTCAATTTATCACTTCTAAACTGTCAAAGGTACTACAATTTTAAAACTTTTAATCTGATCATTCCTTACGTATAAGAATATGCTAGCACAGCAAGTAGCAACAGCCTTGACAAATGCAATGAAATCCAATACCTGTTGTTTGAATGAATGGATGAATGGATAGACGAATACGTTGTGGCAGAATCAATTACATTATTCAGTTCAGCTCAACAGACAATGCACATTCAATGTTAGCTAGACTCTGTGCTAGGCACTGGGGAAATCATGTTTTGAATGGTCAAGTCTTTCACCTTTAGACCTGCGCCATAGGGCAGAGATTGCCTCTATCACAGAAGCTCATTACCATGTGCTACGTTAGTGATAGATAAAGGGTGTTTTGGGAAAACAGAAGGAAGGGGCTGAAGTTGTGACCTAAATTTGCCAGGCAGACATGAAATGTACGAAGATATCTATTTTAGGCAGAAGAAATAGCATCTGAAGAATCAGATGTGAATCAGTGTGGTATATTGGGCAAACTACAAATGACTAACTGCTGGAATGATAAGAGAGCAGTGTAAGAAGGAAAAGAGAAAGATAGGAGATGGGGTTGGATCATGAGGGCCCAAAATCATGCCTAAGAGCCTCAACAGTATTTAATGACAGTAGGAAACCACCGATAGACAAAATATTCTGGTATAAAAAGGGAAGATAGATTTGATCACCAAAGCCAGGGCTCAAATCATGTCTCTTATTGCAATTATTGATTAAAAATGCAGGTTTCTCTTCCTTACACAAAAAGTAGGAGTTGTACTTAAACTCTGACTGACATTGATCTATTATGGAGACAATGAATAAGCAAAGATCTATGGGCCAAGGAAATGCATATATAAAAGGTGACTGTAAAGCTATCAGAGATTATTTTGATGTGTGATTTCAGGATCCATATTTACTATTACAGTATTTTTGTTTTATTCTAATATTGAACTTTTTGGGGGAGATGGGGGTCTGAGAAAAGTCAACAATTCTTTATGTAATATATAGCATTTGAAATTTCCTGTATTTTTATATAGCCAATAACATTAAACTTGCCTAACCCTTCCTCATAACAAATTATGATGCTGTACTTCATTGAAAAATACCTTCCCATTTTTGAGAAAAAAAAAAAAAAAAACATTTTGGAAGTCAGTGTCAACTGCTGTTATTTACTCTATTTTCAGCTTATTCTACAATGCTTCTCTGGTTCCCGACCACCACCACCAATCTCCCTTGTATTACTTCTCTGTATGTCTATAAGTCTTTAGGGTTTTCAAGCTTGAGAAACG
The DNA here is from genome assembly GCF_014898055.3 of Talpa occidentalis. Taxonomy (NCBI): domain Eukaryota; kingdom Metazoa; phylum Chordata; class Mammalia; order Eulipotyphla; family Talpidae; genus Talpa; species Talpa occidentalis. The sequence goes on along the minus strand of NW_023602073.1, from coordinate 81,785,192 downwards.
ACTGACACCACTGACTGGATTTTAAAGGTGTGTGTTTAGAAGCAGGAAAAGAGTTAGTCTTTAAAGATCACTTTTGTGTTCTCTGTCTCTTGCTGTGGGTCAGTCTCTGTCTCCACACCATCATCTCTCTACTTTTTGTAAATAGTTTATGCCTTTGAACAAAAAGTTTAGCATTAAAAATTCGACTCCTTTTGCTGGCTTCTTATATTTAGATGTAGTCCTTTTAGTAACTAGAAGGATCTCATACAGAATTCACTTCACTGGTTATATGTTGCTGGTTAGGACCCCAAATTCAGTACCTGCATATGTTTTATAATTATTTCCCTAACACAATAACTTAAATACTTACTAGAAAATAAGTGAGATCATGAATTGAATGCCTCAGTGCAGCTCCACAATCTTCAATTTAGCCAGAGAGATAAAAAATAATTACCCCATTTACAATTTAGACTTTTCACATGCTATTACAGCACAGTTAAAAAAATGTAGAGAAAACACCATTTTTTTACATGTTTCACCAGCTTTTTGAATATTCAACCAAATACAGTTGTAAAATACATAAAATCAGTATAAATGTGTCACTAAAATTTTTCATACTTGTATATCAGTTATTCAGGGTCAACTGGGATATTTAAAAAACAAAAATACATACCTAGATACACTTATGGATTTAAGAACTTACCACACTTCTAGATTTAAAACTGTGTAGCCAACACTACTGCCCCTATGGGTGACTTGGGACACATAGAGTTAGCTATTTGTGTTTTCTTGTGATTAGGGGCAAGTCACTAACAGCACCTGTAATTAACCACCTGCTCACCTAATTACAGAATCATAGATTAGATATTCTGGAAAGCAATTCACTTTCCACATTTCAGATTAAAGATACAGATTTACATAATAGGAGAACATTTATTCCACTAATGGTTTCTAATAAATTCACACTCAATTTGCATTAAGGAGAGTCACATTTGGAACCTGAATTTAAACACTATCTTTTCAAGACTTGCTCTCTGGATGTTGTGGAAGCTATAAGAAGCAATGACTCTGCAAGATAAATCCATTTTGAAGGAATAATTTTGGAGCAAGGCATGCATTTTGGAAAAATAAAAATCAGATTAAGAAATTGAAAAGAATAGAGATTATTCTTTTCTTACCCCAGAAGACCAGCTTTAGAAACAAAAATAAAATACATTAGTGAGCTTTGGCTGGGCCCATCAAACAATATAGTTAACTAGCAAAATCATATATGGTATCAGAAATATATGGACAGACATCCCTAAACAGGATTGTTAGAAAGGCACCAGTTTTACTCATTCATTATTCATATAACAAACATGAATGAGCATCTACCCTATGACCAAACTGTTTGGAATGTAACAGTGATTAAAATCCCTTTCCTGATGGAGGTTGCCTGGGGGCAAGTATGTTATAAGCAGGATAAAAAGTAGGGGAGAGGAGGTAACGGTCAATGTTAGGACAAGTGTGGACTTTTTTCAGAAGAGTGGCCACAGAATGCCTTAATGATAAGGTGATACTTGAGTAAACAGCTAACAGAAATGAAAAAGTCTCACAGATATCCAGACAGAAGGCATTTCCATCACTGCAAAGGCTGTTCCAGAGGATGCCTGATGTGTGGGAAGAAAGACAAGGAGGCCAGAATGAGATGAAGAACAAAGAGAAGAGAGAAGAAAACCAAGCAGGAGAGAGAATCAGGAAAGGGAATGGTCAGATGGACTCCTGAGGATGACACAAAAGACTTAGGCTTTTACTTTGGGCGAATGTTGATGAGGAACTTTGTTAACTGAGAGCATGGGAAGGGAAAAATTGAGAAATTGGGCTACCTGAGTTGTGATCAACCCTAAGTACTTTGTGTTAAGATGAGGAACTCAAACCACAGAGCAGTTGGGATTTGTTAATGTGTAGCTACAAAGAAGCAGGGTTGGGATTTGAGACAAATCCTAACTCAACACATAAAATGTCTCAAAGTTTCACAGAAAGGTTTAGGAAGTAGTGAATCTTATCTTCAAGGAGTATAAAGACATTGGTATTGACCAATTTAGAATCAATGACCTAAGCAGAACAATAACATTAACAAAGTGTTGGGGGAAAATAGACTTATCTATCATTACGGTTTGATCTTGCTTTTGGCAAGTATTTCACTTATTGACTGTCTTGAATGACAGCATGTTCCGTGAGGAATATCTCATGTAGTTAAATTGATTTGTCCCTACATTTTCTTTTCAGGGGTTAACTTAGAGTGGTCAGTCTCAAAAACTATTTAGAGGAGGTACAATGGTCCTCTATGATTTGCATGTGTGAAGAGCAGCTATCTGTCTTTGTCTAGAACTACATGAGAGTCTATGTGCACAGATAGGCAAAGCATGGGAAAGTGCTCCATGAACATTCAGCTCCCTCAGCTGATTAAGGGTTCAAAGCCAATTATATGGAGAATATGAGTTCTTCCTTATATAGGCTGGTACCTTGGCCCTGTCACAGCTGCAGAATGCATTCCAAACCCTGACTAGCTGTCCTGAAAATATATGCCCTTGGTCAGAAAAAGGAGAGAGCCACCTAATTCAGTTGCTTTGGCTGGAAAAATGGTTACTTGGGACACATGTCATACGAGGAGTGGGTCAGCAGTGTACTCCTAATACAGGCAACCCACTGATCAGTTGGAATAAAGCTGGTTACTTCTCTGATTCTGACAACAAAGGCAGATGAGCAGCAATTTGTCACATGGTATGAATGTCTCCTCATGTCTGCAGGGGCCTCTGGTGAGTTTCTCTCTCAGTGGATGTCTCTGTGCAGGAGTATGTACATGTTCTAATCTGGGAGGTGATTAAGATTGCATTTGTTTGTTTTTCCTCTCTGTTTTTCTTGAAAGGCTGAGACCAGCCAGAATTTTCATGAATTGTCCTTTTTACTCTAATCTTGTACACAGGTATTAAGGGCTCTTAAATTCAGAGCATAAACTTAATATTTTATTGTCAATTACTACATTGCTATTAACCAGTCTTCTCACATCTCCAAGATGCTAAACTTGCACCTAAGATGATAAAAGGACTAGTTTTGAGGGCCTCCCCTGGTGGCGCAGAGGTTGAGCGCTGGGTTGCGAAGCTGCCCGCAGCCTCTGCAACACCGGTTCGATCCCCGGCTGCTCCCCGGCCACTGGAGGAGGGTCCCACATAGCGCGCAGACCTCTCCTGCCGCCCGCTGCTCCCCTCAGCAGTGTACTTCGGTCCTTCTGCCTGCTCTGCTCCCCGCTCTGGCTCTGGTGAATCCTCTCACCCTCCTGCGCTTCTGACTGTACCCAGTGCTTGTATAAATTAATAAATAAATAAAATAAAAATAATTTTTTTTTTTAAAAGGACTAGCTTTGGATTATTATGAAGAGGGGCGGAGCAACATGGCGGCGAGGAGACGCTGCGAGTAAGATCTCCCATTAAAAAAAGTTAATAGGGAGGAAAAGCGGCAGGTCCCAGTGAGAACTGAGACACGGAAGATAAACGGGTGACGCCAGCAAACTACCCGAAGAAGAAAGTGGCCATAAAAGAGGACTAGAAGGGAGGGAAGCGCAGAACCCTGCTCCCCTCCCCCGCCCACAAAGTCAGCACTCTCCGACCGGCAGAGAGGAGGAAACAACAAACCAAAACGGCCAACAAGAAAAACGGACACAGCAAGCGGGACTGTGAGTGGAAAGGAACTATTGCAGCCACCACACCCCGTGAACGGGAGCTGAGGCGAACCCTGCAGGATCCGCCGCGGAGGTGAGCTCCAGGCGCCATTAAAGAGAGCCCCGCCCCCCAGGAGGAGACCAGCACCAGCACACAGCCCCGGCCGCCCGGTAAGCTTGCGCGGAAAGTGGCGGGGATCCAGACCGGATCGCAGCTGCCCAGGTCCCGCGCCTGCGACCTAGGCTTGCAGGGAGACGGCGGAGGCCCTCCCTGAGTGAGCAGGAACAAGGCGCCCAGGCAGGGGAGCGGGATTCAAAAGGCACCATTCCCGCGCCACTGATCTGGGCTACAGCCCGTGTCCTGGAACTGAGGGCTTTGGAACTGAGACCTGGGGCACGAAATTAGGGGCGTGGGTTCCCCACGACGGTGGGGCACAAGGCAGACACAGCACCCCAAAGCCGTTGAGGTGTACCCTACCATCCCCGCTCTGCTCCCTGTCCCACGGGGTGGAAAATCAGCTCCCCAAGGGCTCTAGGAGAGATCTCTGGCGCCACCTAGCGACTTGACCCCAGCACAGGCTACTGAAGGAGCTAGTGGCCAGCTGGGGAGTTAGCCCACACCTGGCTCCTTCCGAACAAGTAGTCTGAGCCCACAGGGAGAGCGAGCACCCACAGCCGGGGCAGACCAGGCGCGCAGAAGAGTGTGCCTGAGACCAGACGCGCAGGGAGTGTGTCCCACATCATCATTTTAGAACAGGGACATTTCTTCAGTAAAGACTACCTGCAGAAGGCTTCCTCAGGAGCCAGAGGTGAGCGGGGGAAGTTCGCCCACGCCAGACCCCCTCTGGCCTGCAGTCCAAGCCCAGAGTGGAGCAGGAACCCACCGCCGGGGCAGACCAGGCGCACAGGGGAGTGTGTCCCCACATCGGCATTTTAGAACAGGGACCTTTCTCCATTAAAGGCTGCTTGAAACTGACAGATGACTCCTGGAAGAACCAGAGGGGAACAGAGAAGCCCACCCAAGATGCCGGCCAGTCCCAACAACACAGTGTCCCAACGCATACGGCAAATTAGAAAACAGACAGTAGGGAGGAGAAGAACCACACGCAACCTAGCAACTCTCCAGAGAAAAAGCACACCACAAAAAGAAAGCCAGCCCCCAGATTGCAAAGACAATAACTTGGAAGAATTTCTGAGCCTTCCAGAAAGAGAATTTAAAATTGCCGTGATTAAAAAACTGACAGAAGTCATAAAGGAAAACAATGATAAGGGAAAAATAATCAACGATCAGAAGAATGCAATTGAGTCCCTAGAGAGGGAAAACAATGGTCAGAAGAAAGAAATTGAGTCCCTAAAGAGGGAAGTAAAAGAAATGCAGGAGATCAAAGAATTAATGGAAGAACTAAAGAATTCTGGGAAAAGCAATGAAAGCAGAATAGATGAAATGGAAGAACGAATAAGTAATCTTGAAGACACAGAAATAAAAAGAACCAAAACAGAAAAGGAAAGAGAAGTACGAAGGAAAAAGAACGAAGAAAGACTTCGGGAACTATCTGACTCCATGAGGAAAGGAAATATAAGAGTTATAGGAATACCAGAAGGAGAGGAGAGAGATGTAGGAACAGAGAAAATATTCAAAGAGATAATTGAAGAGAACTTCCCAAATGTGAAGAAGGAGCTGAAAATTGATATACAAGAAGCAAGAAGAACACCAAACTTCCACGACGAAAGGAAAAATACAGCAAGACACATAATAGTAAAGCTCCCAAGAATCCAGGACAAGGAAAAAATAATGAAGCTGGCAAGAGGGAAGAAACAGATAACATTCAAAGGAAAACCAATCAGGCTGACATCAGACTTCTCCGAAGAAACACTACGGGCAAGGAGAGAGTGGAGGGACATAGTCAACAGACTCCAAGAAAACAGATGCCAACCAAGAATACTCTATCCCGCAAAGCTCTCCTTCCTCTTTGAAGAAAGAATATGGACCTTCCCAGACAAACAGAAACTCCGGAATTTCATTGCAACTAAACCCCCACTCCAAAAAATACTACAAGGAGTCCTAAAGCCAGAACCTCAGAGGGACGAATAACAATGAAAGAAGCCCAAAAAAAAAAAAAAAGTTATTAAAAGAATAAATAAATAAAATCAAAGGAAAAACACAAACACAATGGCAAATACAGATGTTAACATATCAATATTACTACTCTAAATGTAAATGGACTAAACTCTTCAATAAAAAGACACAGAGTGGCAGCCTGGATTAAGAAACAAAACCCAACCTTTTGCTGTCTCCAGGAAACACATTTAGCTACAAAAGATAAAAATAGGCTCAAAGTCAAAGGATGGAAAACAATCCTACAAGCAAATTGGCCAAAAAAGAAAGCAGGAACAGCTATACTTATATCAGATAAAACAGATTTCAAACTCAAAAAGATAAAAAGAGACCCAATGGTCACTACATTATGATCAAGGGGACAATACTTCAAGAAGAAATAACACTCATTAACATATACTCACCAAACGAAGGAGCACCAAAATATATCAGACAACTGTTGTCCTCTCTGAAAACAGACATCAGAGAAAACACATACGTAGTGGGAGACTTCAACACACCACTATCAACAATGGATAGATCAACAAGACAAAAATAAGTAAAGAAACCAAAAGCTCTAAATAAGGACCTAGAGCAATTAGGCTTAACAGACATCTATAGAACACTAAACCCCAAAAAACGGAACGTACACATTTTTCTCAAGCGCACACGGATCATTCTCCAGGATCGATCACATACTGGGGCACAAGACAAACATCAACAGATACACCAAGATTGAAATCATATCAACCATCTTTTCTGACCATGAAGGCATCAAACTAGAAATAAACCATAAAAAGAAGGCAAGGAACTTTCCTACCTCATGGAGATTAAAAACACACTACTACTGGAAGACCATTGGACTAATGAGAGATCAAAGAAGAAATTAAAAAATTTTTTGAATTGAACGACAAGGAGGACACTAATATCCTAAATGTATGGGATGCAGCAAAAGCAGTAATAAGAGGAAAATATATAGCAATAGAAGCTCACATCAAGAAACAAGAAAGAACGCAAAGAAACAACCTCATCTCGAAGCTCAAAGATCTAGAAAAAGAACAACAAAAAAAACCCCAAAACCAGTAGAAGAAAAGAAATATAAAAACCAAAGCAGAAATAAATGAAATTGAAACTAAAAAAACAATCCAAAAGATCAATGAAACCAAGAGCTGGTTTTTTGAAAAAATCAATAAAATAGACAAACCCCTAGCCAGGCTCACAAAGGAAAAAAGGGAGAAAGCACAAATAAACAGGATCGTCAATGAAAGAGGAGAAATCACAACTGACACAGCAGAAATCAAAAGAATAATCAGTAACTACTATGAACAGTTATATGGAAACAAGTTTAACAATCTAGAGGAGATGGACAAATTCTTACAACTCTACAATCACCCAAAGCTAGATAAAGAAGAAATAGAACACCTAAACAGACCAATTACAATTAGCGAAATTGAAATGGTAATAAAAAACCTCCCCAAAAACAAAAGCCCAGGACCTGATGGATTTACAAATGAATTCTACCAAACATTCAGAGACGAATTAGTGCCTATCCTTCACAAACTCTTCCAAAAAATTGAGAAGGAAGGGACAATACCAAACACGTTTTATGAAGCCAACATTACACTAATACCAAAACCGAACAAGGACAACACAAAAAAGGAAAACTACAGGCCAATCTCCCTAATGAACACTGATGCAAAAATCCTCAATAAAATTTTAGCTATCAGAATCCAACAATGTATCCATAAGATAATTCACCACGACCAAGTTGGATTCATTCCAGGGGCACAAGGATGGTTTAACATCCGAAAATCAATCAACGTTATCCAACACATCAACAAAAAGAAATATAAAAACCATATGATAATATCAATAGATGCTGAGAAAGCTTTCGACAAAGTGCAACACCCATTCATGATAAAAGCCCTTGAAATTCTGGGGATACAAGGAACATACCTCAACATCATAAAGGCCATCTATGACAAGCCAACAGCCAGTATCATTCTCAATGGTGAAAAGCTGAAAGCAATTCCATTAAGATCTGGAACAAGACAAGGATGTCCACTCTCACCATTGCTTTTCAATATAATACTGGAAGTCCTAGCCAGGGCAATAAGACAAGAGAAAGACATCCAAGGAATCCAAATAGGAAAAGAAGAAGTCAAACTATCACTATTTGCAGACGATATGATATTATACATAGAGAACCCCAAAAACTCCACAGAAAAGCTAATTCAACTCATCAATCAGTTCAGTAAAGTGGCAGGATACAAAATCAACACGCAAAAGTCAGTAGCCTTCCTATACACAAACAATAAATCTGAAGAAGAAGAAATCAAAAAGACCATCCCTTTTGTTATTGAAACAAAAAAATCAATATTTTGGGAATAAATCTAACAAAAGAGGTAAAGGACCTATACAAAGAAAACTATAAAACACTGTTAAAAGAAATAGAAGAAGACACAAAGAAATGGAGAGACATCCCCTGCTCATGGATTGGAAGAATAAACATTATTAAAATGGCCATCCTACCAAAAGCAATATACAGATTCAATGCTATTCCAATCAAAATTTCAATGTCATTCTTCAAAGAAATAGAACAATTATTGATGAAATTCATATGGAATCACCAAAAACCCCGAATAGCCAAAGCTCTCCTGAAAAAAAAAGAAGGGAATGGAGGCATCAGACTCCCAGACTTCAAACTATACTACAAAGCCATAATCATCAAAACTGCATGGTATTGGAACAAGAACAGACATACAGACCAATGGAATCGAATAGAAAATCCAGAAATAAACCCACAGATTTATGGTCAACTAATCTTTGACAAAGGAGCAAAGAATATGCATTGGAGCAAAGGAAGTTTGTTCAATAAATGGTGCTGGGAAAACTGGGTCGCTACATGCAAAAGAATGAAGCTTGACCACCACCTCACACCATACACAAAAATCAACTCAAAATGGATTAAAGAACTAGACATAAGACCTGAAACCATAAAATATATAGAAGGAAATATAGGCGAAACACTACGTGATATGCACATCAAAGACATCTTTACAGACACATCACCCAAAGCAGTGATAGTGAAGGCAAAGATAAACAGCTGGGACTACATCAAATTAAAGAGCTTTTGCACAGCAAAAGAGACAATAACAAAAACAAAGAGAAACCCCACCAACTGGGAGAACATTTTTGCACCCAACACTAATGATAAAGGACTGATCACAAAAATCTGCAAAGAGCTGATGAGACTCAACAACAACAAAGAAAATAATCCAGTCAAAAAATGGGCAGAAGAGCTAAAAGAAACATCTCTGAAGAGGAAATGCAAATGGCCAACAGGCATATGAAAAAATGTTCAACATCACTTGTCATCAGGGAAATGCAAATCAAAACTACCATGAGATACCATCTTACACCAGTGAGAATGGCACATATTAAAAAACTAGCAACAACAAATGTTGGCGAGGGTGTGGAGAAAAAGGAACTCTTCTGCACTGTTGGTGGGAGTGCAAACTGGTCCAACCACTGTGGAAAGCTGTATGGAGATTTCTGGACCTACTAAACATAGAGCTTCCATATGATCCAGCAATTCCACTCCTAGGTATTTACCCAAAGGACACAGAAACATCAATTCCAAAGAACACCTGCACCCCTATGTTTATAGCAGCACTGTTTACAATAGCTAAGCTTTGGAAACAACCCAAATGCCCAAAAATAGATGACTGGATCAAGAAGATGTGGTACATATATACCATGGAATATTACTCAGCATTCAAAAAAGATAAACACATGCAATTTGCAGCAACATGGATGGCGCTGGAAGGGATCATGCTCAGCGAAATAAGCCAAAAAGAAAAAGAAAAATACCGGATGGTCTCACTCATAGCAGGAATCTAGAAAACTTAAATAAGGGACCAGGAAAATGAATAACTATAAGAAAGTGAAAATCAAAATCAACAAAAAACTATGAACCAGAGACACTTTTAGGGGGCGGGGTGGGAGGGGAGGGATTGGGGTCAGAATGGGGGGGCTGCAATTGTATGGGGAATATAACAATAAAATTTATTAAAAAAAAAAAAAAATAAAAGGACTAGCTTTGAAAGAAACGGTTTCTAAAATGGCCCATTCAATCAATGATCTAGGTTGCAGCACAGGTTGCAGCACAGCAAGTTATAGAAACAAGGATGTGGACAGCACTTCTAGTCTGAGCTGCACTGCAAATAAGGTAAGTTACCCTGAAATAGGGACATTTCATTGCTATGGGTCTAAGAATAAAAGCTGATTTAGAAAAAGTGATCCCCAAATTTCCTTCAAAATTTTAAAATGCTTCCAATCCATTTAACACATATTGAGAGTCAAAGTAAATGCATGTATCTTAAGTCAGGATCACCTAGTCGTGATTAAAATAATGGGTGTTGGTCCTGGACAGACCTGTGTTCTAAGCTTATCCCCTACTTACTCATTGGGTGAGCTGATGCAATTCACATACCTTTTGAAACTTATCTCCTCATTGGAGATAAAACTCCATGAGCAATTTTGGGAAGGATAAATTTAGGTAACATACAATGTACGTGGATAAGTGAATGGCACATAATAATAAAAATGGCAGCCATTGTCTTTCTCTATACCTTTCTACATACAGTTCATGAATATATATAGTTACATAACCTTAATAATGTAAAAATAATCAGTTTTTCACATACAGTACAACCTTACTTAACAGATATGTCATCATTTGAAGGACAATGAAAATAAACCCAGAATAAAATCTCACGCTGAGTGCAGAATGCATTAATTTCTTGAATTTGCGGTTACTTTTTATACTAACAGGGCCTTGAAGAAACAGTCCTAATATGCATGAGTCACAAAGGTATTCGATGGCATTTTGTTGCCTGTAAAACAAGTGCCAGGGATACTGCAACTAGGTGAGGTGAGGGCTGAAAGCAAGGTGGTCGGGTGTGACTAGGTGAGTACAGGTGAGCTCTACGGGCTAGGACAGAAGGAGAAGTCATAGCAAAGACATGGGAAGAGTACTGCAAAGCTCCCCAAGTACCAGGTCACTGTGTGCTGAGTGACAGAACTTGTTCAGGCACCTTCTTTCATAATCATGCATAGACTTAAATTGTAGTTCTCTCATATTGAGCTATTTTTCTCAGTTTTGGTCAGTTTTCAAATAGAAATTCTTTGGCTAAGAGTAAACTCACAAATCAAAATCTGCTTATTCTAAATAGAGCCATGCACTAGCTAATTTTAAAGTAAAATAATATTTCCTCTAGAGTCTTTTGATGGGCATAACACGATTTTTCCTCACATTAACATTTTTCTTCTTATAACCTTTGCTTTCTTTAGTCAACTTGAATTATGATGTGAATTTCATCATATAGCTTTTCCTTTTAGTCTTAATGGCAGCTTTACAATGGAATATTCCTATTCCTCATTATAATTCATTAACTTAGCATTTTATAAACTTAATATTATAAATCTCATTAATTTGGAATTCAAGGCGAAAGAGAATAGCCACCTCCAATAGAAAAGAATTCATTGTATCTGAAAACTCATTATAACCACTGAAAAACTGACACCGAGCCCGCCTCACACTAAAAAAAAAACAAACCACACTCATGAAAGCATCAAATAATTTGTCAGTGGGTATGTGGAGGTTGGGGTCATTCAGGTTTTAAATCTTCTCATTTGGGGCACATTTATATTATAAATACTTCAACGTTGGCAGTAACTGAATAAATTTACCAGTATGTGATGATAAAACGATGGCACCATGGGAGAATCATTACATAGCTATACTTGAGCCCCCAAGCAGCACTGGAAATTAGCATCCAGATAGACTTTAGAGACACTGAAAACCTTGAAATACCCAGAAAAATGTCTGCAGACAATGTCTTCCTATTACCTCTTTCCTGATTCTGGGAAATAATGTTATAACATGTTATAAAACTGCCTACTTTTCTCCAAAAATCTTTATTCCTCTCCCTTTTTCTTCCTGGAAATGCAAAACCCAAATTTTTTGGCTTCTTCCTTGTCATTAGGTATAGTCATGTGATAATAGCTTCAGCCAACAGAATATACATAGAAGTAAGAAGTACCATTTCTAGATCTGGGTCATTAAAAGCTCCTGTATTTGCTCTTCTATGTCACTCTCCTTTCTGTTGCTTGGAATTTACTGGACCCGAAAGCAACCTCTGAAAACATGTTGAAGGTGGAAACACATTCACTATCTGGGAACTGAATGGCAGCTTGGAGGAAGGTCATCCTGCCAACCTCTTCATCTATTTGTCATACTAACATAAGGAAGAGAACATAGCTATTGTGTTTGAGTCACTGTACATTAAGAGACTTTCTTACAGCAACTAGTGTAAGAATTAGTTACTTATAAATGTAGTGAACCCTTCAGTTTGAGAAACTGCTGTTAAGCCACTGAAATTTGTTTATTTTTAATTTAGTATAACATAAGCAAGTCCATCTAGACTATCCAACTAACCACAGGAAATTTATTTTCATAGGTTTATCATTTTGTGAACTCATGAGGTCTTTTGTAAACAATAAAATCATCAGGTATCACCCATGGTGCAAAGGGTAGCATGGTTGTTTGGGAGAAAACAAGTCTGTCTAGAGACAAGGGCAAAGGACTTTAGATACTTATGAATTTTTTCATTAAGATTTCACATTAATGGGGGCATCCCAATATTATCTCAATTGAAAGTAATTATAAAAAATAAATACCAATGAGCCTTCCTGGTGGCGCAAGGGGTTAAAATGAAACTTATGAAGCTATCCCCTACCACTGTAGCACAAGTTTGACACCGACCAGGGAGATGACCCTCATGGTGCAGCAGACCTCTCTTTCTCACCCGCTGCTCCTCTCAGCATTGTATTTCAGTGGATCTGCATGCTCTGCTCCCCCTCTGTCTCTGGTGAATCCTCTCACCACCCCCACACCTCTGGCCTGTACCCCAGCTCTAATATGCATAAATAAATCTTTTAAAAATAAAACTATTATAAACAAATTAAAAGTGAATCAAAATTTATAAAAACAGGGGCCTCCCTGGTGGCGCAAGGGGTTAAGACACAACCTATGAAGCTATCTGTAGCCACCTGCAGTACGAGTTTGATCCCCCCACTGGCCAGGGAGCTACCCAGATGGTGTGGCAGACCTCTTCTGATTCGCCCACTGCTCCCCTCAGCAGTCTGTTTTGGTCAGTCTGTCTGTTCTGCCCCCCTCTCTGTCTCTGGTGAATCCCTTCAAGCCCCCCACCTCTGGCCTGTACCCCAGTTCTTGTGTGCATAAATAAATCTTTAAACAAATTATAAAAACACAACTTTTAAAAATAGATGAGCACTCTAAAAGGACACTACAAAGTAAGTAATCTTTATTTATCATTCTACTACCTATAAGACTTGGGCTGCATTATTTTTGAAAATAATTTCTGTGCTTGTATCTTTAGTTTCTTGCACTGAAAAATCTTAATTCTTAACCGTTTGTCACATTTATTCATTTGATTCTATAATTTAAAGAAAACAGCTCTCAAAAACACCACCAATATCATTTACAGGGTTTAAAATTTCTGTGTGGTTCTTTTTGTTTAGAGTGCATCCCATTATGGATGTAAGTGTTCTAAAATCAGCTGGATAAATCATTCTTTGGTATGGTTTTGTATAGTTTATAATAATTTTATGTTTTGTTACTAATTTTAAGTAATTTATTGTTTCAATTAGTTTTCACATACAGGATTGTTTTAATGAAAAACAGTGATTCTACATGAGATACTCACAGAATGCACAAACTATAAGGTGCCACACTTATCTATTGCAGTATCACCTTTGAGGCTCAAAAAGATCATACAAAAAAGAAACACTACTACACTGGTGGAGAGAGGAAAGGAAGAATATTTCATTTTTTTAAATAAGGAATCTATTAAAAATGAGAGGTTGAAATCTATTATTTACTCAATTCAATCTCTGACTCCAAAGAAGATATTACCTACTCATAATAGATAGAAAATGTTCTTATACAAACAGTAAGTCACACAAAAAGCCAGGTATTATTTAAACTAGAAAAAAATATTCTCCTATACTACACATACATGTTCATCATTTTGAAGGAAAAAACCCAGCTGAGTCTTGAAGTTCTGGTTTCTAAATATAGTCTGACTATTAAGGACAGGAATTAGGTTCTAAGAGGCACTGAAATGATCAAAGGGAAAGGTTAAAAATTGAAAAAAAATGAGAATTCTTTATTTTGAAGCATAGAAACAGTAAAACCAAAAGGAACATAATCATGAAGTAATTTCTAGAAGAAAATGGATTTGTTTGTGGAATTCCAAATAGATAAGAAGCTTAATATTAAAGAAAATAATTGACTTCAATACAGTAAGATTTATATTTTGTCAGCAGAAGCATTGGTAGCATTTCAAATGGACTAACATGAAGAATTTATATATAGGTGATAAATTTGTATAGAAATATGTACATTAGTTATACATTCTTTTTTTTAGCTTATCACCATAGATTATAACTGTATTTTCCCAGAAATTTATTTTATGATACTGTGTTACATACAAAATATGGGAGGTAAAACCAATGTTTTATTCAGGATGACATTTCTTATGTTCTAATGTTTTTTCTAGGCACTGTAGCATTTATTTACAACTCTGTGCATGTATACACACATATATGCACAGAGATATAAACACAAATTTATATATGAATATATATGCTCTAGTATATATACTATATATTCACATTAGAGCATAATTCTGAAACAATTTTTTCTACTTCAATGTATGCTAGCAAAGAGACATCACAAGTTATTTAATTTTGGTCCCTATGATTTTCCTCATTCCTTACTGAAAACTAAATCAAAGTTATGTCTTGGTGCATTTCTTTCTATTTCAATTCAATTGTACAAGAATCTCTTGTAAAGAGAATAGTTTCTGTTTTACATTCTGTTTATTGCCACAGACTAACCTATTATGACTTCTCCAAATTCAACATTTGGCATTTTTGTTCTTCTTTAATTATCCCCATAGACTCTTTTCCTGGTTATTACAGACTTTTTTTTTTAAGCCTCAGGCAGATGAGTTGCTGAATTTTCCAAGACAGAGTCGAAATTGTTCCTTTGGTATCATTTAGACACAAGAGACTACAAATACCTAGTTATTAATATGCTTTAATTTGCCTGATGTTTTTTGAGCCAAGGCTTTTTAAATAATGACATAGAAAAGTATAAATGCCATGTTATCTGTACTTACAAAATTAGTATGTATAACCTTTTTCTTTGCTTATATAATACATTTTGATAAATTAAGAGAACATTTTTTACAAGGTAAGTACATTTTCACTGGTGTATAAGGGACATTTTTATGGACGCTATTGAAATCAATGTCACCAAAAGAAAATGTGAAAACACTTTGAAGAGATCTGATGTAGCACATCAAATCCTTAAGTAAAATGTATTTGAATTTTTTGCTGAATAAAACTTGTGTCTGCTAGGCTATTTCTAGGAGAAAACAAACTAAGAAGACTATAATGGACAGCAAAGGTCACCACTTAGCATAATCAGCTCTGTTCCTTATTTGGCATTTTAAAAGCTTCTTATTTTAATATCTTCATGGTAGACAGTCCTTCATGCCCTTAGAGAGTAATCAATGTATTGAAATTTACATCCCTCAGAAAATACTGTGAAAGATGATCTTACCAGAAAACAAAAAAATCTGCACTGTTAACAAGGACTGCTTGTGGGTTGAAGGTGAGCTTTACATTTGGAAAAAATGTACATTAAAAACTAGTCAACATTCTTTAAGTTTATTCATTCTATGGAAATGTTACCTTTCGAAATCTTTTGAAACCTAATTTGCATTTCCTTATTGTTTATTGCTCATGTAAAATTTTAAAATTGTTCTCTATTTTAGGTCAATATGTATGGATGCCCCCTCAATTACGTGAGGGCAGAAACTCTCCTTTTGACATTCCTGCCCTCCTCTTCTCGTCTTTGCAAGCTGGTTACTTTGCATGTACAATCTAACACAATCTGGCTCAAAAAACATGGGGCAAATTAAAGGATATTAATAACTAGGTGGTCACAGAAGCACAGGGCATGATTCCTCATCTCAAGTATGTTGTCACAATTCAGTTGACAAATACTTGGAAAGTTAGCTGAGACAACTATAAAGTGTGTGATGACGAAAATAAACAATTAGTGCTCTAAAAGTTAAGGTGATAAGGAAAGGTTTTCAGGAGAAGATGAAATTTGACTTGAGCCTTCAGTGGTGGGTAAGAGTTTAAGTGGCAGAAAGATGAGCATAACCAGTGACAGCAAAAGGAGGTGTGAAGAGAGGATGGTTTGTATTGAGAATGTTACCTAACACATATGCATGGGTAGCAATTTTCAAACAGTCCCATTTTAAATCCTTGTGCTTCAATTGTCAAGATGCACACAGAAACTATTTTTATTACAATTATATAACACTGACTAGTCTTCAAACTTCAAACCACTTCACTATCTTTTGATTCTAGACACAATGAGAATTTTCAGTGCTACCTCTCTAATCTTTTAGTTAAGTAATTCCAGTATTAGTTTCCATGCTTATTCTGTGATTTCTAACTAAACAGCTACATTAAAAAGCTATGAAGTGGGCCTCCCCTGGTGGCGCAGCGGTTGAGCACTGGGCTGCGAAGCTGCCCGCAGCCTCTGCAGAGCTGGTTCAATCCCTGGCCACCAGTGAGGGTCCCACATGGCGTGACAGACCTCTCCTGCCGCGCCCACTGCTCCCTTCAGGCACTGGAAGGGATCATGCTCAGCGAAATAAGCCAAAAAGAAAAAGAAAAATACCGGATGGTCTCACTCATAGCAGGAATCTAGAAAACTTAAATAAGGGACCAGGAAAACGAGTAACTATAAGAAAGTGAAAATCAAAATCAACAAAAAACTACGAACCAGAGACACTTTTAGGGGGGCGGGGGTGGGAGAGGAGGGACTGGGGTCAGAATGGGGGGGCTGCAATTGTATGGGGAATATAAAAATAAAATTTATTATTAAAAAAAAAAAAAAAAAAAAGAAGTGTATTTCATCGGTCTGCCTGTTCTGTTCCCTGCTCTGGCTCTGGTGAATTCTCTCACCCTCCCATGCTTCTGACTGTACCCAGTGCTTGTATGAATAAATCAATCTTAAAAAAAAAAAATAAACATTTCTTTAAAAAAAAAAGCGATGAAGTAAACAATTTTCTTTTTTTCTAATTTTGAGCTAATTTATGTTAGGTTTAAATTTTAAATAATTTATGAGTATTTTCAATACATGACATTCATGACTCCTTTTCAGAACATCCTGGTATTTTTATGATTCTTAGTTCTAATCTGGAATTTTCCACAAAAAGATATTTAAAATTTCGGAAAATGGCAATTAAAAAATCCATGTCCTATATCACTTTAATAGTGAAGAATAAAACCATGTTAAGAAAACAAAGAGCTCTTTTGCAGGATTTGCTATGTGGAAGAAGTGTTAAAGAATATTTCTCAAACAGAAACAAATAGATATAATAGGAAGGAATAAAATTCAGAAAGAAATGATGAACAAAGAATTTTCCATTCACTATGTAGTTAAAATTTAAGAAGCACAGACCTTTAAACATAACTAAAAATCATGAAATTTGGGAAATATAATCAAGGAAGCTATATAAATATCGAAAAAAAGCCAAGGAAAGCATGATTGTTAGGGGGAAAAGAATGTCCTAAAGCTAATTTTATACAGGCTTTGTGGACTTTACCCCCACCCCAGGCCAAAGCCAAAGACACTGGGGACTCCAAATTTTATTACCACCAAAGGAAAGGTGGCTGGGACCTGAGGGTGGGGTTAAGTAGCCAGGTTGATATAAGGCAGACACATGGGCTTTGGAGGGGTCCCCCATTTTGGCTCTCCACCAGCTAGCAGCGTCCGGCCAGTTCTGAGAGTGCCTTTGGGTTTCCAGGTTGTCAGATCGGGTAGGACCCATTAAAGACTTTATTTCCCTATTTTCTCCCTGAGTTGTACATTTTCCTTATTTCCTTTTCCCTTGTAAATAAACCTTTTATTAACCTTTTGTGTGTTCCTGTAGTGGAGTATTAATAAGTTCCTTTTAAGCGCGCGGGTGAGGACCCACAGCCAGGCAACCCGTTCAATATCGAGGCTGCCCTATAACATGATGACAAGAGTTAAGGATTTCTAAATATTTATTATCCTCCCCCCCGCCCCAGGAGAAGGGCTGAGGTATGGATCCACCATTTGTTAAACCAAGCTTTTAATTCAAAAGTAATGAATAATCACTATAAGAAATTAATCAGACAGTAAGATTTCTAAAACCAGAGAAGGACCAAAGGAATTAAAAGACCTCAAATAATCCAAAAAAGGAAGCAGAAAGTAAAGAAGGGTAAGGGATAAAGCTTTAAATCTATTTATTCAATTTACAGTAGCATGCCTCCCCTCCCTGGGAAAAATATTAGGACTAGAAAGTGATATGGGACATGTAGGAGACAAATCTATTTTGGGTTAAAATAAGTTGTGACTTGCAAGACAAGAACAATATCCAGGGCTTTCCTAACATCTGTCTGACCAACCAGTCTCTACAAAAACTGATTACAAATAATGAGATTATTGATTGGGAAGGGAAATCTGGTAATGAGACAAAATGAGAAAGGTGTTCAGGGCAAGGATTGATAGTGAACTTCTGCACTGAAAAGAATCCTTAGCATACTTTTTTTTTTCATGATCTTGGACAATGTAAGGGCTTAGTGAAAGAGTAAAAGGTCACCAGCAGCTTCACTAGAATGAAATGATTCCCTAAGCATCTGACCTGATCTGTATTTGATGTTGATTCATGGGACCAAGACTGGGAGACAAGAGATTACCAGGAAAATAAACTAGGAAGCAATCCTCTATACCATGTGTGCATTCTATTTAAAAATAGACCCTTTTTTATTTTTCATTTTCAATTTGTGATTCTCTTCCTAGCTCACCAATATTTTCTCAGGCTTCTTTTATTTGATACCTGTCTTTTCCAATGTCCCTATTTCCATTTTTAAAATAGGCACCTAATTCTTTTCTCCTGTTTTCATCATAAACTCCTACACTTGAGCTAATTTACTTCATTTTTTATTCCCTATTCTGTCTCTGGACTATTCTTCAATTTCCTTAGATTTTTCTCTTTCAATTTCCCTGGTTTTTCTGTTTTATTTATCCTATGTGCATCCTTTACAATTTTAGAAGTTCCATTAGGTTCCACCATAACTCATTTAACCACATACATATACTGAATTCCTTCCACTAGTACAGAGCTAAGAGAGGATCGGGGAATTACACAGCCTCAAAATTATTTGTGCTCTCCATTATTATATATTCCAGGCACTGGGTTAGTCTCTAAGTACACAAAGGGTTCAAACACTGCTCCTTATTCATAGAGAATTTATAATCTAATGGTGTTGCAGAAAAGTTGTCACCCACCTTAAGAACAGGCTGAGTGAACTGATCACCATGCAGCAAAATGATTTATTACCTGAAAACAACTGGTGTCCCATGATTTCTGCAGCACTGCATTATGATTAACAGTCAAGATTGGAAACAACCTAAGTGACCATCAATGGATGGATGGATGAATGTGTGTGTGTGTGTGGGGGGGGAGACAGAGTATGTTTGTGTTTGCGTGTGTGTGTGTTTCAGTGTAATATTCTTCACTCAGGGAAAGAACAAAGACCATTTGCAACAACATGGATGATCCTTGAGTATATAATGCTAAGAAAAAGGCAAATACTAGATGGCATCACTTATATATAACATCTAAAAAAATAAAACTTGTAGAAACAGAAACGACGATGTTGATTGCTAGGAGTTAAGGGAGTTGTTTAAAGATTACAAAGTACCAATCAAAAGATGTGTAAATTCTGGGAAATCCATGCACAGCACTGTGATTGTAGGTAACATACTTGAAATTTAAGATTAGATCTTAAATTGTCTCACCACAAAAAACGAAATAGTAATTATATGATATGATGGAGGTAGTATACTATAGTTGTAATATTACATTATATAAGTATATTATGTTGCCAAACACATTAAACTTAGGCAAATTTATATATCAATTTTATCTCAATAAGTTTATGGGGGAAAGACTTAGAGGAGACCCAATTGACCAACAAATTCAGCTACCCCAAGTAGGAAGATCTCCCAAGCTCATCTTTACAATACCTAACTTAATAAAAAGCTAAAGTTATAATAAACATAGAATTATAATTAATATAAAATTGGAAAAGAAAGGACCCAAACTGGAGTAAAAGTTCCTGGAAGATAGTCTGAAAATAAACAATTTAAACAGCGTCAAACTTACACATTGAAAAACAGTGTGAGGAGAAAGTAGCACCATTTCATTTACATTTTTATTGTGTAGCTTGTTGAGAAAAGTACTAAAAATAGATTGTTTGGCTTCAAGCCTGGATCAATGATTCTTGGAGTTTTTTCCCCCCTCTTTTCCTTTGGCATCGGGTAGGGTTATAACTACCATGTGATTCACCAAATGGCAGAAAAAGACTTCAGAGGAAATTCTGTGATGACAGTTACCATACATTAGAGGCAAGGCAGGAATAATACTGATAATTTAATCAGTATCATTCCTGTAGAATAAATAATTATCCTCAAATCATGAACCACAGGTTCCCCGAACAGCTCTCTTCATTTAAACTGAGGCTTTAAATTTTAATAAATGACTCTAAGCTGTGAATTTTGTCATTTTGGCTTTGGGGAATTAAGACTT
This sequence comes from Talpa occidentalis, assembly GCF_014898055.3. Classification (NCBI taxonomy): domain Eukaryota; kingdom Metazoa; phylum Chordata; class Mammalia; order Eulipotyphla; family Talpidae; genus Talpa; species Talpa occidentalis. The sequence continues at coordinate 81,764,626 of NW_023602073.1, read as the reverse complement.
TAAGTGATGTGGCACAGATACAGAAATACATTTGATTTTCAAATAAAGGGACAGCTCTTAGATCCTTTCATTAACAGACAGGTGACAGTGAGCCTAAGCAGAGTGGCTTCAATACCAGGAACAGCGCAGACAGTTCGCTGTCAGCCTGCACCTTTCATAGACACGCATCTATCTGCAATTTCTGACTAGAAATAGAGTAATCGGAATTTTTAAAGTAGAGAATCTGTCCATATGTGAACAAACACTTAATGCTGACTGTTAGCATTTGATTTCCTTTCTCTGTAGGGATGCAGGTCTAGTATCTCTTTAGAGGGTGGGTATGAAGCAGACATTCAAAGACATCTGTGTCCAAATGCCATGCCAGAAGGAATACCATTATTGTGGATGTGGTTTTCCTCTGTGAGTCCGACCTCACACAAAATCCCCGGCACTGGAGCACTCACGTAGCGAAACTAATATTCAGATGTTGGAAAAATTTGATTCCTGCCTTGGTACCAAAGTGTTCTCAAGATCAAGACTTATTAGAAAAAGCAATCAGATAAATAAGTGGTTAATCTATTGTGTAATAAAGCTGGATTTCTGTAATGCAAGCAAATTAAGCAAGGTTATTTTTTAATTACATTATTGTAAGTTTTTTTTGAGTATTTTGTTTTTTTTTTTTCATTTTCCCCAAAGATTTATTTATTTATACAAGAACTAGGGTACAGGCTAGAGGCACAGGAGGGTAAGAGGATTCACCAGAGACAGAACAGGGAGTAGAACAGGCAGATGGACCGAAGATACTGCTGAGGGGAGCAGTGGGTGAGACAGGAGAGGTCTGCAGCACCATGTAGGTTTCTCCCTGGCCAGCCGGGAATCGAACTGGTGCTTCAGAGGCTGCGGACAGCTTCACAGAGCGGCGCTCAACCTGCTGCGCCACCAGGGAGGACCAGGGTTAAGTTATTTTAATAGTAACCAAGATATGGCTAGTTTTTACATTTAATTTAATACACTTTGAGTAGTTAATATTATAACCTCATTTTATAAGCAAGAAGCAAAACACAAACAGGCTAAATTATGATCCAAGTCAATCAATAATTGAGTAGACACTACTACAAACTAAGCTTGTAGTTTCAAAACTAGAAATAAGTAGTCTGCCATACCCACGTGTGGTGGTTAAAGGATGGGTCATGTTGATAAACTGCCTGTATTTTAAGGTACTGGGGGAAATTCCTAGTATGGCCTAGTCTACTTGTGTTCAAGAACATGAACCAAAGACTCACCAAAGTAACATGAGATTGCAACAGAAATAGTTTCTTTTAGGAAAAGAAAAAATATGGACATCTACATTTAGGAGTGGATATTAGTATTTAACTTCAAAAAGAAAAACACTGTTTAAAATACTTTTTCCTCTTTGTATTTCTAAAGCAACATAGTCAATCAAGACTTGAATGCGATTATGAAAGAGGTAATTGCTATCTGTGAAACAAAGCACAAGGCAAATTTTTATGGTAGCATTAGACATTATCAGATATTAAGGCTTCAAATTTCAGAAGCAATTTTGTGTAGTTTATGGGTCAGATTGACCTGTACAGGATCAATTTTTAATAAGAGTCAAAGATCAGAAATACTTATAAAGAGATCGAACACAGCTCAGGAGCTGGCATGATAGAAACATATAATTTTAAACCAAAAAGATTTGTATAAAATGACATGCACTTTTTTTTTTTTTTTAAATAAAATAGATGGTGAATAACCAGTTTGGAAATAACTTAGGAAAACCATCTTCATGACAAATACTCATATACAAAGGCAAGAAATATGAAGTTTGATTTGTTTCAAATTCATATCAGTCAATCCATGTTTTAACAGTGATTAAGGGGCCTCCCTGGTGGCACAAGGGGTTAAGACACAAACTATGAGGCTATCCACAGCCACTGCAGCAAGAGTTCGATCCCCAGCTGGCCAGGGAGCTACCCACATGGCGCAATAGACTTCTCCTAACTCGCCCGCTGCTCCCCTCAGCACTGTACTTCAGTCAATCTTGCCTGTTCTGTTCCCCACTCTGTCTCTGGTGAATACTCTCATGTCCCACACCTCTGGCCTGTACCCCAGTTCTTGTATGCATAAATAAATAAATCTTTAAAAAAAACAATGATTAATATGAAGATGTCAAGGAGGAAATGATCCCCTAAATATTGTGTTAGCCTCTTGTGTTGAATCAATCAATATTTACTGATTCCCTAAAATACATCAAGGTAGAACCTGACATCAAAATTTTAAATGTATTTGTCTTTGTGGACTTGTAGAAATGTTTTAATATTGTTACTGTGCCTCAATTTTAATTTTTTTATTATTATTTTTTAAAATTTTCAATTAGTCATGTTTCTACTGCCTTTTTTTTTTCTTTTTTAAAGGAGAGCAGAGCGGGCAGAGTGACGAAGTACACTGCTGAGGGGAGCAGCAGGAGAGGTCTGCGCACCATGTGGGACCCTCCCCTGGTGGACGGGGATCGAACCTGCACTGCAGAGGCTGTGGGCAGCTTTGCAGTCCAGTGCTCAACCACTGCACCACCAGGGGAGGCCCTGTGCCTCAATTTTTAGGGTTAAGAATGGAAAGAGGAATCTCAATCTCTAAACTTTTCAGTTCTTGTAAGTGTGAGTGAGATGCTTTGAACATATCACAACAGTCTCTGTGGTGATTATGTCTGGGCCTTAAATTTCTAGAACATTAATGACCTTCCATGACAGTACCTAAACCAATCTCACAGAGTGACACATTTGAATAATTATAACTCTTAACAAGGAAACATAATTAGCAATTAACAATAAATTAGGTATTTTTATTAGGCAGTGTCTGTAAAGCATTTACTGTATCACAACAACACTGGCTATTGAGAGTTGAAAAGTATATATTCTACACTCAGCTATAAGTGAATGTGAAAATCCTTTATGAACTTACTGAAAAATTGTTCTTACTTTTCTTGACATAGTCCCAAATCTCAATCACTTCCATGTTAAAACTAATTGTTCTTGCCAGAAAGAGTTATATTCAAGGATTTCCATTATCTTTTCAACACTCTTTCCAAACTCTCTTTTTTCTTACTCTCGAATCTGCTTTGAATCCCACCAGAGCAGGTCAAAGAATATGCCCATGAACGACATCTCATTATGTGAAAAAAATGGTGACAGGCTGGGAATCAGGTTTTGACCAATTCTTTATAGGCGGTCAGCCTTATCGGGCTTATTCAATGAGCAAATGCAGCTTCTGACTGTATTAGGTGGATTGCTTGATGGTTTTGGGCATCCAGTTATGGATGCTGAATGCACACCTGACTCCATGTACCCTCCTGCAGAACGGCCACTTCCAAAAGTAGTCTAGTCCCAGCCTCCCTGGGTCCCTTGGCTTCACTGGGGTTCAGCAACACAACTTCCTTGGGGTTCAGCTACCTTACTTAGTCATTTCTATATCCATAAAAAATTACAGAATTCCCATTAGGTTTAATTCAATTTTGGAGGAAACTGGGGAAAGGCTGACTGCCAACTTTTCTAATTTTTTGAACATTCTAATCCCTATACAAATCCATTTGCGGTGTTATTGAAATGGATTAAGACATGCCACAGTCAGGTAAATTTTATCCAGGGGACAGGACACAAATCCCCTTTATTAGCTGAAATACTGAAATGTGGTTGGAAAACATGTCCAGCATACATTTCTTCTGGCGGGAACAGCAAAAGACTATATCTTACTTTTTCTCCTCACCTACTGTTTTCAGCCTACAATCCAGAATCCCTCCTTTATATGCTTGTATCTTCCTAGAAAAACAAAAAAACAAAACAAAACAAAAAAACCTCTAGCAATCAATTTGGCCTTGTGTTCAAATGCAGAAGAAGGGAGCCTGGACATAAAAGGATAAAGTTCTTTAATTTAAGAGCTGAAGAGTTTAACTCCTATTTTCCTCAGTGTATAGTTCCCACTATAGTAATGCACACTGAGCTCAGTTAACAATTGTGTCTGAGGGCCAAACACCATAGGAAAAGGAGAAAGGGAATTTCTTTTTCTTTTTAAATATTGGTACTATAATTACTTTGTTATGGTTTATTATTTTAAAACATTTCCTTTGCTATGATAGAAAGCATACTTACAAATAAAATGTTACATATGACCTTGTTTCTGTCATGTTCTAACAACTTGGCAATAGCTTTAAATGTACAATCTATGCAATTAATACATGTGACATATATTCTTAAGAATAGACCCCAAGGCTAAGTAGAAATCTTGAGAACATGGATACAGATAGAATTAGACTGAAAGAGAAACCAGAGCAGAGCAAACTGCCTTCACAGCAAGGGATAATCATTGCTGCTTTTAAAGCAGTGGTGGAGAACTTTCAGTCATTAAAGAAACTAAATAAAGGGTTGTTGGACTCCTCGGGTTCTCTAGGTGCACACAGATTAATTGAATTAAAGCCTGAAAAGTCCCCAAAGAAAGTATCTGATCAGTCTGAGGAAGACTCCCAGTATGGGTTTGGGAGCTGAGAAATGAGTCAGAGTGGAGGACTGAGGGGAATCTGGATTTCTACAAATCATATGAAAGAAGAACACTCATGAGGAAGTGTAGCATTGTCCAAGGGGGCCTTATGTTAACAATTGTCTCCTTTGTCTGCTGGTTTCCTGCTGAAGTGCCCTGCTCATGTACCATAAGAGAGGTCTGCCTTTCTATACCTCTGCTGCTCATGTAGATCCTGCAGTGAATATTTCCACCCAAAGGGGATCTGGAGGTGACACACTTGCACTATAGGATTCCTCAGAGTCAGCTATTGATATAACCAAAAAACACCACTCCTTTCATCCATTAATTTGGAAAGACAACTGAGCTATCACTATATTACAGGAAAACCAATGACAAAACACACACACACACACACACACACACACACACACACACACCCCACGCACACACCCGGAAATAAAATGGCATGGAAAAAAGAACTGGCTGCTCTGTAGAAAGAATAATTGCCCTTAATATTAAAAACAAAAAATCAAAGTAACTATTTAATAGAATGAAGATGAAAAACTGAATACCTAATATTCATTTATCATTCCCTATGAACTCATTCACACATCATAGCATACCTATAATATAGGTATTATCATTCTCATTTTACAGATGAAGCATAAACAACATAAGTCACAAGGATGGTGATTTCTAGGTAACTTCTCAATCAATGAAAGTGCAAATGGAAGAGATGTTTGGGTGGCAGCCAGTTCACATTAGCTCTCTGCTAAAACTCTCCAGTGGTTCTTATTTCAAGTAAGTAAATGCTTATAAAGACCTACAATGCTCTCAATTTACATTTATTGCCCCCATCTCTTACATCTCTCTGTCACTCTTCCTCAGCCATACTGCTGCTCCTAAAAGTGGCAAAATATGCTCTAATTTGAGGCCTTTGCAGTCCCTCTTATGACAACTCTCTACCCGAAATACCTACTGACTCTCTCCAGACACCCAAGTCTTAAATCAAGTCACCTATTACATGATTTCCTTCCATAGACACTCTACATAAGCTTGTCTTTCATTCACATCTGCATTATTATTTTTCTCTGTCACCATAGCATTAACTACATAGCACACGTAGCGTAATATAGAACTCGCTTGTTCATTGCCTGTCTCCATTCATGCAACATAACTTACAATAGAGCTTTGTGTGTATGTCTTGAACATAGATGTTCAATACATAGTTGCTCAATAAATGTTGCAAATCTCCAACAATATTAGCAAATTTCAGAGGAAGAAAGCAAATTTTCTATAACAGGCAGCTGAGGAGTGCTTAAGTTTTACTTACATGAAAAAAATATTTTAAACTTATTTGTGTTTGGCCTTATTCTCTACTGAATGTGTAAAAATACCAAATGGTAGTTAATTTTCAATTTACCAGACTAGTGATGTTAGTTCATATTTTGAAATGTGATTCATTTGCAGGGAGACCATAATAGCTCTAAAGTCAGAAATCAAGAATAATGATTAGCATGACTATATTAAGTGACACTTTATCTGGAAATCAGTATGGTTGAGGCAAGATGGCTGCAAACAGTTTTCCCCCTAAACACTGTCCTGAAGTTTTAGCAAAAACTAAATGTTAGTGACCTCAAAAGTAAAAATCAGGATACAGGGCCTCCCCTGGTGGCACAGCAGTTGAGCACTGGGCTGCTAAGCTGCCCACAGCCTCTGCAGTGCCGGATCGATCCCCAGCCACCGGCGAGGGTCCCACATGGTGCAACAGACCTCTCCTGCCGCCCGCTGCTCCCCTCAGCAGTGTATTCTGTCAGTCTACCTGTTCTATTCCCCACTCTGACTCTGGTGAATTCTTTCACTCTCCCGCGCTTCTGACTGTACCCAGTGCTTGTATAAATAAATAAATAAATCTAAAAAAAAAAAAATCAGGATATAACAAGTCCTTTTCACCTTAAAATACTGCATTGGGAAAGGGAGATGGATAAGGACGGCATGAAAGGAGATCCCTGCTGTATCCTGAGAAGATCATTTAACAGTTAAACAGAGGGACATTAACCCCGGAGTCCTGTGACTTGGGATAAAACTTGAATACCACTTGAACATCAGTGATCAACAAAACCTGCAACAGAGAAGAGGAAATAGAGAATCACGCTTCATTTAATAGGAGGTGGGAGGAGAGAAGTATCTTTAGGCTGCAGTTTGGAGCAGAGGACACAGATGGTAGGGCTACTGCTCAGCCTGGAGCCTTTGGGAGGGGAGAGCTGTAGGGATACAAACACCCTTGACTGAGGGGAAATGAGCAGAGGTGCTATGGTGCTCCCTGAAGGTGTGTCCTGAGATGAAAGGACAAGGACAATGTCTAGACTCTTCCACACCTCTGAACTGGTACTGACCTCCTGGTGTGCACTGACTGTGCATAGACTGAAGAATCTTAGCTCAAGGTATATCAAAGGAAAAAAAAATACTAAAACGAAATTAACCACAGTGCCATCTGCTGGAAAAGTAAAAGTAATTCGACTCTAACTTATTGCTACACATAGTTAAAAAAAATTAAAACAGGGAAAAAAGGGTAGTCTCATGTAGCAAAATAGGCAGACAAAAAAATACAACATGTGGCATCTTGAGATCTCAAGGTGAAAAGACAGCACGCAAGCACAGAACATCTTTTCCGAATCTAATCATAAGGACAAGGAAGATTTTTGCCTCCCAATCAGACTTCTAAATTTCCATAATAACCAAAATCATGGAGATGTAGGTAAATGCAGAAAATCAAGTCAAATTGATAGAGAACTGAAATACTAATAAAAGAAGAAACCAAAATAACAGACTCAGGATGTTAAATGCTCAACAAATGAGGTAAAAATATTCTGGAGACAGCTTACTAAGTAGAATAGACCAAATGGAGGACTGAATTAGTGATTTTAAAGATAAAAATTCAAAGACAACCCAGGTGGAAGAGCTATACAAAGAAAAGAATGAGGAAACACTTAAAAAAGTATGTGACTGTATCAGGAAAAGTAACATTAAGTTAAATAGGTATCTGGAAGGGAATGAGCCAGGAAGGGAAGAAATCTTTTCTAAAGAAATGACAGAGGAAAACGTTCCAAACCTGGGAAGTAAATGCATATATAAATCTATGAAGCTAAAAGAACACACGGTAATCTAAATGTAAGACCTACATAAAGACACACTGTAGTTAAGATACTATACTAAGAGGATACTAAAGGTGATTAGGAAATAAAAAAGCTCTTAACCTATAAGGGTACTCCTATGAGGCTTACATCAGAGTTCTTAGAAGAAACTCTAAAGCAAAGAAACAATAAAATGACATATTCAAAATACTTAAAAACTACCAGTCAAGAACAATATCTCCTGCAGGACTCTTTCCAATATAAGATATAAAGCTCTTTCCAGACAAATATAAGCTAAAGGACTTTGCAAACACTAGAACTTTCCTATTAAAAATGTGGAAAGGAGCTCTCCTATTTAAATTGAAAAGAAAAATTATTTAAAAATAAGAAATAGAACCAGGAAACTAAAGAAAAAAAAATAGCTGTGGCCAATCACCGTATATCAATAATAACCCAAAAAGTAAATGGACTGAACTCACCAATTGTAAAAGACAGAGCTTCTGGTTGAATCAGAAAACAAAACCTAACATTCTGCTGTCTCCAGAGATATACCTGTGCTCCAAAGATAAACACAAGCTGAAAGTAAATGGCTGGATAACAACCCTGTAAGCAAACTGGACCCAAAGAAAAACAGCAACAGCAATACTTATATCAACTAAAATAGACTCCTGGTTCAAAAAGATAACATGAGACAGGGATGCCCATTATATAATAATTGAGGGAGCAAAACATCAGGAAGTCATAGCAGTCACCCATATATATGAACCAAACAAAAGAGCATCAAAATACATAACTATAAAATATGAAAATAGATACTGGCAACACAATACTTTGTAGGGGACTTCAACACCTCAAGTCATTAATAAGAAAACAATAGGTTTAAATGAGGAATTACCATGTAGCCTTCAGAGATATGATATATCCAAAAAAAGCTGAGCACATTATTCTCAAGTGCAAATGGAATGTCTCTATGATAGATTATGCATTGGCTCACAAAAAAAGTATTAATAAATCTATGAAGACTGATACCATATCAAGTATATTCTCTAATCACAATGTATCAAACTAGAAAACAATAGAACAGAAAGCAGTAAAAACCTCTAATATGTGTAGACTCAACATACTACTGAGTGACAATTGGGTTAATGAGGAAATTGAGGAAATTAAAAATATCTGGTCACAAAAATGAAGATCTGAGCTATCAGAATCTATGGGATATGGCAAAAGCAAAGAATCAAGTATGCAGCAGCACAGACCTATCAAGACACAAAGATCACAAATAAGCTAACCTTACACATGAAAGTAGAAAAAGAACATGCAAAACCAAAAGCCAGTAGAAGAAAGGAAGGAAATAAAAATTAGAGTGGAGTAGAAATAAAAAAGCCCAAAATATCAATGATCCAAAAGGCAGTTCTTTGAAACTGTAAACAAGATAGATCAACAAATAGCTAGATTCATGAAGGAAAAAAGGGAGAAAACTCAGTAAGAAACAAAAAAGGAGAAATACAGGTGATCTTACGAGGCTACTATGAACATCTTTAACCAATAAGTCAGATAATTTATGAGAAATGGACACATTCTCAAAAGCATACAACCTTCTGAGATTAAATCAAAGAGAAACAGAAAATAGGAACAGACCAAATATAACAAGGTAACTGGAACTATAATCAAAAGTGTCCTCCAAAAAGCCCAGGACCAGATGGTTTCACTAGTGTTCTACAATCCTACGAAGAAACTAATACCATCCTTCTCCAATTCTTTTGAAAAACTGAGGAAGGGGGAAAGCTTTACATTTTATGAGATTAACAGTATTCTGATAGCAGGGATGCAAGGATGGATCAACATCTGCAAATTGATAACATTATTCACCAGTAAAACCAAAGGAAAGATAAAAATCACATCATATCAATAGATACAGAAAAAGCATATGACAAGATTCAACGTCCATTTATTACAAAAATTCTTCAAACTGGGGCCAGAGAGAATATACCTCAATATAATAAAAGCCATATGTGAAAGTCACAGCTAAAATCAAACTCAATGAGCGAAAATCTGAACATTATTTCCTTTAAGATCAGGAACAAAATAATGTCCACTTTCACCATTACTATTCAACATAGTACTGGAAGTACTGGCTAGAACAGTTAGACAAACAAAAGATACAAAATTTATCCAAACTGAAGACAAGCAAAACTATCACTTGCAGCATATGGTCTAAGAATACACACAGAAAACCCCAAAGATTCCACTAAAAGACCATTAGAAACAATAAATTAGTACAGGTAAGTGCTAGGTTATAAAATCAACATATAAAAAATTAGATCTATTCCTATATGCAAACGTTAAAGAAATTAAAAACCATTTCATTTACATTATTATCAGAAAGAAATAACTCAGGAATTAACCTAACAAGGTAAGAGATCTATAGAATGAAAACTGTAAGACACTGTAGAAAGAACTTGAAGGAAACAAAATGAAATAGAAGGTATTCTCTGATAATGAATTGGAATACACAGTATTGTTAAAATGACTATCTTACCCAAAGCAATGTACAGATTGAATGCTATCCTTATCAAAATTTCAATGACATTCTTAAAAGAAATAGAACAAACATTACTGAAATTCATATGTAACCAAAAAAGACCCTAAATAGCCAAAGTAACCCTGACAAAAAAGGTGTCACATTCCTAGATCTCAAACTATGCTGCAAAGCTACTGAAATCAAGAGTATTATATTGAAATAAAAATAGAAACACAGACCAATGGAATAGAATTGAGACCCATGAAATAAACCCACATTACCATGGTCAGTTAATTTAAAACAAAGGAGCCAAAAGTATACAATAGAGAATGGAAAATATCTTCAACAATGATGTTGGGAAAACTGGACAGCCACACAAAATAATGAAATTAGACCATTACCTAACACCATGCCTAATAACACAAAATGCATTCGATTTGATATAAGGCCTGAAACCATAAAATACATAGCCTGAAACACAGTTAACACACTCCAGAATGTTGACTTCAGTATGTCTTTGTGGCATGGGCTCCAAAGGCATGGGGAACAGAAGAAAAAAATGAGACAAATGGGACTACACTAAGTTAAATATCTTTTGCATAGCAAAAGAAACTATTACTAAAAAAACAAAAAAACACAAAACACAAAAACATCCTCACTAAATGGAGAAAATATTTGCAAGTCATATGCCAACAAGGGCCCAAAATCCAAGCTCTACAAAGAGCTCATGCAATCCAACAAGAAAACAAATAACCTAATCAAAATATGGGCAGCAGAGCTAAATGAACACTTCACCAAAGAGAATATACAACTGGGTAATAGCTACATGAATAAATGCCCATCATCACTTACCAGGGAAATGCAAATTAAAACCACAATAAGCTACCAGCTCACACCTGTGAAAATACCCATATCAAAAACACCAGAAAAATGTTTTAGTGAGGCTGTTGAGAAAAAAAAAAGAACCAGAACCCTCATACATATAGGTGGGAAAGTAGACTGGCCTACGGAAAACACTGCAGGTTGCTCAAAACAAAAATAGATCTATGATTCATCAACTGTACTTCTAGTTATATACTTTAAGAATGAAACATCACTTATTCAAAGATATATGCAAAAAAATAACAATACAAAACACAACAAAATAAAAACAATTATAAACCAGACACATCCTGCAGAGAGGAGGAGGTAGAGGGATCTGAGGAAGGGAGGCAGGAGCACAGGGGATTGTGATGATGGTGCATTGGTGAAGGAAATTCCGTGGAGACTACACCTGAGGGGGGCCAGGGGAAGCAAATGTTATATAAATAAAAAATTAAAAAACAAAAACAAAGAGATATATGTACTCCTATTTCATTGTAGCATTATTTACACCTAAATTATGGGAGCAACCTAAGTACCCAAGGACAGAGGAAAGGATTAAGAATATGTGGTACATATGCACACAGTGAAATGCCACTGAGCTATTAAAATAAGGAATTGTCATTTGTGACAAAATTGATGGAACTGGAGGAGGTTATGCTAAGCAAAATAAGTCAGGAGAGAGACAAATACCCTGGATGATTTAATTCATATGCAGAGTATAGAAAAACAGCAAAAATAAACAAAGGAATAAACAATAGGAATCTGACTGTAGAATTGAGACTACCAGAAGAGGACACAGGGTAGGTTCCAAAGGGGTAGGAGTTCCATCTGATTATGGTGGAGGATTGTGGGTGTCTTAGTGTAGGGTAAATGAAGATGCTCAGTCATTTATGTCGCTGGTCTCTGGGGCTATCACCTGAGGCCTCTTTAGTGCTAATGCAGGAGGCATTTGGGAGTGTGGGGCATGCATGCCTGATGGTGGACTTCTGGAGTATGGTGGGGCATGCGTAAGCATGCACACCTGAGCCCAGGAGGTCAGGGATATGATGGTGGCATTACTCAGAGATGGTGTGCTGGGTGAGCAGTGGAGAATGGCTAGGAGAGGAAGCCCAGAAGAAAGAGTATATAGGGCAAATTGCTGTCTTCCTGCTGCAAAACTCTCTTTTAAGCTGCCTGAACAGACAATGAACCTACCTGGCCTCAGATAGTTGCAAAACACTTGGTCATGGGTGTGTTGCGGTACCATACATCTGAAGTGGTGTAAACCTATCTCTGTCAGTCATATTCAAGTATTATAAACCAACATTAGCTCAATAAAAATACATCATTAAAAGAAACATTGCTTTGCCTCCCATAGACTAAGTCTGAACAAAGAGCTTGAATATCTTTTCTTATAACAAAATAAAACAATAAAGAACTGTCCTGGAAAAATTGTTAGGCTACATCTTCCCTTTTTATTAAATTTTCTACATACCTCTGTGAAACTTATAAATATCACCCCCTACTTTGTGGAAAAGTAGAAAATGAACTTAAAGATTGTAGACTAAATTTAAGCAGATGTAAAAAGAAAAGCGCAGTCTTTCCTTTCTACACCCAAATGAAGTAAATAAATGATTAAATTCAGTCATTTAATCACACATATTGCAGCATCAATCTGCTATTTGCTAAGCAGTTATCTTTCTCACCTGTGTTTCCAAGGTTTAGCAAAACTTCAAGGAAAAAATATAATCTATATAATCATTACTTCTTGAAAACAAGATGATTTTAGAGAAAAATAAAGACAAATTCTATTACATCACTCCATCCACAGTCTCCTTGTAAGATGCTTCATTTGCACAGGGCTGTTAACCTTCACTGTTTTATCTAGTTGCTTCTATCAATCTGGTGACATAAGTTGTCATCACTATCCACCCTTTAAGGGTATAGAAATTAAGACTCAGAAACCTTCTTGCCCAATTTTGTCAGGGTTTAAATCTGGGTCTTCTACATTTTTACAGGGTCCTTGCCCCTTTGAAGCTTATAAAACAATGTTTTTCAGAAATAAGCATGAACTGGAATCACCTGGAAGGCTGGCTACAGCACAGACTGCTGGGCCCGAAGGCCAGAATTTCTAACTGAAATGGTCCGGGAAGGGGCCCAAGAGTTTGCATTGTTAACGTGTTCCCAGGTGGTGTTCATGTGTCTGCTCCAGAGCACACTTTGAGAATCACTACAATATGCAAATACATATCCTCCAACCACCAAGAAAAGAATTTAGAACTCCCATTCCTATCCCACAAACTTAATTCACTTGTTTTTTTTCTCCATAACACTTAATAACAACTACACATTTTCAGTAGTTCAGGCTAAAATCTTGGAAGTCATTCTTGAATTCCCTATTTCCCATATACTTTAATTCCAATCTTTAAAACTACATTCAGAATCTGACCAATTTTTCCTAATTCTGTTGTAATGCACTGATAGTGACCAGTGACTGCAATAGTCTCATAGTTGACACTCCTACTTATGTCCTACACAACTATCGCCTGCTGTCAACCCAGTAGTTACCATAAGATTTAAAAATTCAAGTTGTATCACTCATCCACTTCAAACTCTCATTTCTTCAGTCATATCCTAAGTCTTTGAGAAGGTCTATAAGACCATTATGACATGACCTTTGAACTCTCCCACTGTTAAGTTTTTTCCTGCCTTACTGTACCAGCTACTCTGGCCTCCTAGTTCTTTGAGCAAACCTGACACACTTCTACTTACAGCCTTCTACTTCTGTCTCCTCTAGCTGAAATGTTCTTTCTCCATGTGGTCACAAAAATAAGTTTTCTCATTTTCTTCAAGTCTGTTTTCTAATCTCCCTTCTTAATGTGAACACTGACCACAACCGATCATAATCTCCATCCACATCACCTTGTACTTGCTACCTTATATAATTTCCTCATAGATTATGTTTCTTGTTAATTGTCTCTCTCTACTGTTAAAATCTATGTTCCGGAATGACATAAATCTTTTGTTTGTTTTGCTCACTGATGTATTCTAAATCCCTACTATTGCCTCTTGTTGGCATAAATATTTGCTCAAATGAGTGAATTAATAATTCTCTTATACTCCCAATATTTTATCACATACTGATACATTCCAAGCTAGTGATCTCTTAAAATCACCACTCATTAATACTCTGAAATAAATTTTAAGCTCAACAAAATTATCAATAATTTCTGACTTCTATGTAGATCATAGAATTTCTGTTAAAGTGATTAACTGGAAGAAAAGTATTTATAGGTGGCATGTAGACTCAAAATAATATTAATAACAAATGTCAGTTTTGAGAAAATTATGAAGCCCCAGCATATGTTTACTATAATAGCAACTAATTCTTTTTGAGTAGAAGAAACTATCAACAAAATTAGTTTAATGTTTATTCATTCTTTGTACACAATAACATATACCCTGTGAAATAAGCATATGTACTTATTAAGATATGAATGCCTAATTTTTGATATAGTGGCTTATTTGAGGGATTTTGGTACCAATCAGATCTGAGAATACCTTAGGTTATAAGTTGACTCTCTTAGCATCTTCATGCAACATTAGTCTAGTGTGACACCTTCTATTGCAGACTAGAAATCTAAAATGACATGGCCCAGAGGCCTTTGCAAGTAGGGTTTTGATTGTGACTTAGGTTTCACCAAAGACATCCACTCATTTAGGCCTGAATTTGGAACTGAGATAAATAATGAGGAAAAAACAGTCGCCAAACATCAATTTCGTTGCCTCAGATTGATAGTCCAAGCTTTTATCAATCTCAAAGGCTGTTTCTTGATTACTACAGGAGCATCACTTACTGAGATGTGTGGTTGAATTCTGTCTTGGGATTTTGGGATAGTCTCTTATAGAAACAGTTTAGTCCATTCAGTAACTCATTTATATATACCATGTATTAATCTTGGTAGAGTGGGTTGTTTCTTGGCAATTTGACTCTGAGCAGTACAGAATCCCAGAACTGATCCTCAATCATCAATACATGAGTTAAAAGCAGCAGTTCTGGTCTCCTAAACAATGTACTACTCTAGAATTATACCATGTCTGGAAGGATCTCAATGCTCATTTAGCTCAACCATCTAATTTTACAGGTGATGAAAGTAAAGTCAGATGCTCTTAATTTGATTGATGATAGAGTCCTGGCTAGATGCTACAGAGTACCTGCTCAAAATTATTTTTGTTTTATCACATGCTCTTGGGCTTAAAAGTGCTAATTACACAGTCAGTTCTGTGATTTTTGTAAAATAAATATATTGGTTAAAGGAGACAAAAAAGCAGGGAAGGAAAACTTGGATTCTGCAATCACATAATGCTGCTGTCTTCGCATTTTAAATAATCATTCTAGGGCCTCCCTGGTGGCACAAGGGGTTAAGCACCGCACTATGAAGCAATCCGCAGCCTTGGCAGCACGAGTTCGATCCCTGGCTGGCCCACTCTGTCTCTGGTGAATCCTCTCACCTCCCACATCTCTGGCCTGTACCATGGCTCTTATATGCATAAATAAATAAATCTTTATAAAAAAATTTAAAAAAATCATCATTCTAGAAATGAATGATAGAGCCTTGCACTGTGGACAACAGTGATTACTAAAACAGGCAACAACAATGAGAAAGTATGCTCTTGGAGACCACTGCATAATAAGCTCCCAAACTTAATTTTAATTTAATTCAATAAAACACATCATACTCAGACACATGAAGACAACAGTTAGAGAGCACTGAAAATTTGTCTTAGGTTTGGAGTCTGCTGCATTAAAGCTCAGGATAATGAAAAAATTAAAAATAAGCTGTCCTTGATTCATCACTCTTATTTCCAAACTTGTTGAGAAAATTTTATTTTACACTAATGTTTACTTCTGAAGTATTACCTATTGCCTGTAAGAACTTGGCTTATTGTAATATGACTATATTACTCATTAGAGGATGATGATTTAGAATACACTAGTATATCTTTTTCTACTCCTACTTTTAAAAACAGAAAATAATGTATGCCTAGTAGCCAAAATAAGGAATGTGTATTCTGGTGGAATAACATTTTATACATTATCATTGGGTGACATAGGTCAACAGAGGACATAAGTATCATGGAGATGTAAGCTAACAAAACTTACAGAAATAAATTTATTGACACTGGACTATGCTAATTGTACAATCAATGAAAAAGAAGGGCATAAAACAGTATTTAAAACATAAACCCACTTTTGTAACTATATGCTACCTACATCCACTGGCAAATTCACATTAACATCCAAGCTAAACGTTTTAAGAATATGCTGTAACATAGCAGTAGTTTAGACATTATTTTGTTTATACTTTTTAGTACATCTTATTCAGGGACTACAGATTGTCTCTGAATAATAAGAGAAGTAGCTGAAGGTAGAGGAAATATCGCTAGGGCTCTGACTTCCAAAGCCAGCAAGGCTCCGCTTTAGAGAATGAGCAGTTAGCAAACAGGCTGCACCTGGCGGACCAGCCACTGGCCTGGCTTGCAGCACCAAGTCCCCCTTGGTGGGCACTAACGAAGCAAGGAAGTCAGTGAAGCACATTAGTAAGCCCATCATGCCTATTGCGGTAATGTGCTGTCACAAAGCTTTGCCCCAGGCAATGAGCCACCTGCCCAAGGACAGTCCCTTTATTAATGAAAGTTATTTTCTGAAAACCGTAAACCTTCATCTCACTCTAGCAGCGTTAACCTTAAAGGGACAGCTGTTGCTTAATACCACCGCTTTCAGAAACTCCACCTTGTTAACATTACCTTGGGCAATAAGTTGCCTGCAGCCTCCATGTAATCAGTGGAAAAAAAAGGATCCACAATCCCTTTTTTCTCCTGATCCCTCCCATAGCTTATTTATATAAGTAGCATCCAAGAAAATTTTATTTCCCACAACTTTGAACCTTCTGTGTCTTGACCAAAAAAGTTTTTCTGACCAATATCCTCACAGCCCTATCCATGTTGCAGGAAGTCTAAGGTTTCTTGCACTCAGTTTGATTTTGTGTTCTTAATGTGCAAAAGGAGTCTGAGAGGTGAAAACAGCTGTGTATTAGCTTTTAAAACTCACCATGATGGTTAGTTTTATATGTCAACTTTGCTAGGATATAGTATTTTTTGTTTGGTCAAACACCAGTCTTGATGTTTCTGTGAAGATGTTTTGTAGGTAAGATTAATATTATAATCAGTGTTAAGTAAAATATATTGCGAGTCATTACATGCCTGGGAAAATTTTAATATGTTGAATGTCTTAAGAAAGAAAATTGAGAAATTCTGCCTCAAAACTATAACACACACATCGTGCCTGAGATTACAGTCACTACCTGCCACACAAATTTCCAACTTAAGAAAACAAAATCAGCTCTTACCTGAACTCCCAACACTGCGAAGACAGGACTGGAGTTTGGAGTTTGCGTGATAGCAGAGTAATGCCCTCCTTATAAAGGACTCTGGGAGGAGAGGCCTCCAGCACCTGGAGCTCCCAGGTGTTAGTCATTCCGGGACTCTACTGTTCAATCTATGGAACTCCAGGGATCTCGTGAGATCACATTCTCTCCCAGAAGAGTGTTTTTGACAACAGTGAATTAGGCCTGATTTTGCCACTCTTTGAAGTACCCATGAAACTCAGTCCCTCCCAGCCCTTCCCTCTCTGTCCCTCCAGAAGGACCCACACTTGAAATCACATAACAAAACCCAAACAACCCCAACTCTCTCTCTCCCCCCCACACACTACATAAAAATATATAATACAGGGCCTCCCTGGTGGTGCAAGGGGTTAAGCACTGCACTATGAAGCAATCCACAGCCTCTGCAGCATGAGTTCTATCACCGACCGGCCAGGGAGAAACCCACATGGCACAGCAGACCTCTCCTGTCTCGCCCGCTGCTCCACTCAGCAGTGTATTTCCAACAATCTGCCTGTTCTGTTCCCCACTCTGTCTCTGGTGAATCTTCTCACCCCCTGCACCTCTGGCCTGTACCCCAGTTTTTGTGTGCATACATAAATCTTTTAAAAATATAATTCAGGGCCTCCCTGGTGGCGCAGCAGGTTGAATGAAGTGCTGTGAAGCTGTCTGCAGCCTCTGCAGTGCAGGATAGATTCCCAGATGGCCAGGGAGATTCCCATATGGCAGCAGACCTCTCCTGTCTCACCCGCTGCTCTGCTCCCCTCAGCAGTGTGTTTCCGTTGTCTGCCTGTTCTGTTCCCCCCTCTGTCTCTGGTGAATATTTTCACCCTCCTGTGCCTCTGGCCTGTACCCCAGATCTTGTAGAAAAATAAATCTTTAAAAAAATATATAATTCAATGTTACTTCAATAAAAATTAAAAATAATAGATGACTAAATCCATATTGAAATATGATTGGGATACTCCATTTGCCTGGGCCTTTAACATTGTAGGCACCAGAAAGTATGGAAGATTTATTGCAAGGTATTAATGAGGGAACACAAGAGATCAAGTGATGTAAATCTCTGTTTTAATATGAACTTGACATGGAGCTCCCAAGCTGCATAGTCCCTGAAACCCAGGCTGACTCAGGTGCCACAATTAATGTCTGTCTAAATCAGACCTAAAGAAATAGTCATTCAATTACTTGATACTGCAAATCATTAGGAAAAGTCATAAAGATAAAAAATATGTACACTACTTCTCACAAAAAGGTTTTGAATAAATCACTTCCCAGAAACAAAAAAATTGACTAATAGCTTCAATCACGGAAGTTCACCCTTCTCACATTTCCATGCCAAGAAATGTTGTAACAAATAATACAAATTTTTGAACTTAGGTAATAAGTTAATATATTTAATAATTTCATGTAACTTCATAAATCCACTAAAATTTCAAAGTTGCTTTCTAAATTTGCTTATAATTATAAAGGAACTAGAATTACATATTCTTATTACAGTTACTAACTATAACCTTAGTTTATCTTAACTGGTTTAGAAGTTGAATTTCCCTGTATTTGTAAAGTTACATAACAAAGAATATATCTCTGGGGAGTAACCAGAGGGATATGTGTGTGTGTGTGTGTGATGTGTATAATATACATGTAATATACACATACATACGGGTATACAGATACGTATATATAAGAATATTGTCTGGTATAAATGTTATGGTAGCACAGAGAAAGAAACACGCCTGTGCTTCACACTTAAATTATCCCAATGCTCTCATCTTGAGAATTTTAAGATACTAGGGAGATTCAGCCAGAGACTACATTTAACTGTTTTTACTGCAACCTGGTAAACACATGGTATTTACTAAATTTTAGCCAATGGGATGTGAATAGAAGCGATATTAACAAATTGCACTGCAGAAAGGAAACTACATACCCTGAACTTCTTGTCTGTTCCGCTTTCTGCTGGCTGGGAATGGGGTACGATGAAATGTCTGCCTTTTATCCAGAGATGGAAGCCAAACAGAGGATGACAGGAAGTACCACCGCCAAGGTGGGGCACGTGGTTCCTGTGTGACCTTATGGGCCCTCTCTGGCGTCCCTGCCCACGCAGAGAATGTTAAGAAAAGGAAACTTCTTTGGCTGAAACCCATAGATTTTTAGATCTCTTTGCTATGGTAGTTTACTTTGTTCTTTACATACAAAGTCCACTTGCAATCAGGAGATTCCTATCACCATATGATTAGATAATTTCTGTCCATGAAAGGATCCTCTGCAGCACGAGTTCAATCCCCAGCTGGCCAGGGAGGACTCACATGGCGCAGCAGACCTCTCCTGTTCCACCCACTGCACCCCTCAGCAGTGTATTTCAGTCAATCTGCCTGTTCTGCTCCCCACTCTGTCTCTGGTGAATCCTCTCACCCCCTGTACATCTGGCCTGTACCCTAGTTCTTGTATGCATAAATAAATCTTTAATATATATATAATATATATATATAAAGGATTCCAAACTATAACTTCCTATTCATGTCAAAAAAATCACCCATACCCTAATGCATATTCAACATGCCACCCAACTGGAAAATGAGTATCATAGAAAGGGTTTTGTAACTGATGGCTCATATGCACTTTCTTACTTAGCTTCTTCTGCTTTTTACAAGTCTTAAGTTAAATAACATTTTCATTAAAAATAGTTCATTGCATCAATTATAATTATCCTGGTTTTATGTCACGGAAAACTCAACTCAAACTGACTGCACAAACATGTTGAGTTACTTAGCTGAGAAATCCAGTGTTAGTGCTAAGTACAGGTGTTGCTTGAGTCAGAAGCTCCACAATGCCAAGAATATGCTTTTATGTCCTATTTCTCTAAGGTCATAAGATGGTTACAGAGAGCAGCTAGCACTCACCGTCAATGAGTCACAAAAAATGAGATTTGTTGTTGAAGAGAAAGTTGTGAGATGTGGTTTTACAGGACAGTCACAGGTCATGTGACTACTACAAACCTAGTAGGTGACCATGATTTTGGCCAGTCAACATATTCCAACGCTATGGTTAAGAATGAGGCCAGACTTACACTTAAACAGAGCACTTTAAATGAAGCAATGAATGGATTTACCAAGCCTATTGCATTTTGGGGAATAACGGACAAAATACCATGCAAAATACCATGTAGCATATTTCATCTTCAGTTTATCTGGAATGTCCCTACATGATTCCAATGTGCTTAAATGAGATAAGATTCTAATAATGTTTCTGTGGGAGGAACATACTATTTGATAAAATTCTATCTTTGTACAATAATATTTCATTAAAAACTATATCATCAGAAATAAACCAAATCTATTTGATATTTTGAATAACATAAAAATAATGTAGTTTCTGGAAAATTTTCCTAAATATGTTTTATCCTCATGAGGTTGAATGTTTCCACAAAAGGCAAGACTAATCATGCATATTCCACTGAGAAGCTGAAGGTTTCAAAACATTCACCATATGTGAACTCAAGATAACAAATTTCAATATTAAGAAGGTTGTTAATTTTCCTGCATTCTTTTTACACACCTGGTACTATCAACAACCTTAAAATCATGTATCAAATATTTGTACTTTACCACTTTAATGAACTTTGTATTATATGTATATATCTATATATATATATTTTGGTTTTTGTTCATTTTAAGAATAACTTCTTCTCTTACCAGGAAAAAGAAAAAAAAAGGTAAGAATAAAACAAGATTCAGGTGAAATATCCAGGATTTGATTACATATAAATTATCAAAACCAAATTATATAACAGCCAGTGTAATTTCACCTATACAAAATACTGCTAAACTTCTTTACAATAAGTTTTTTTTTATTTCACACTCCTATATAAATTGTGATGACATAAATTGCCAACTATTTACAGAGAAAGTATGTCCAAAATATGGTCTTCTTCCATCTTTAACTTAACACGTGGAAAGCTTTAACCTCATATTAAGAATGGGAGCTATTTCAGACTTAACCACCATGACTCAAAAATGTAGCCATAGTTCATCTCATTGAAAATAGAACAGCAACACAGAAAGAGATTGTACTAGTATTTTACCATTTCTATTTTGAAAGTATCAAAAGGCTACTAGCTATGGACAATAGTGAAAATTATACCTTAAAACAGCAGAAATCTCTCAACAATGCCTGCATATAGAACTGGCCATAGAAACTACCACCAAATAATAGTAATAGTATGCCTTTTTACCCCATGGAATCAACAAAACACAGTTCTTATCAACAAAACAGAGTTCTTACTAGTCACTGAACTGCCATCCTCTGTATAGAGTTGGAACAGGGACTCTTCCATTTGTTACTCAGGTAAAATTGAACATGTCACTTGTTGCGCCCATAAAGCTGCATTTTCTCATTTAAAAGATAGGGCTAGTAATACCTACCTTACGATTTCGGAATTAAATAAGATAATGAGTGTGAAGCTCAGAGCATGCTTTCTGGTAATCAGTATTGCTCATTATTGTTACTATTTTTATTGTTGACATTATTAAATTGTGTGGGGGCTGACAGACCCACATATTAAGGTACAAAGGAAGGAAGGAAATGAGGGGCTAGGAATTTTAGGGATGACAAACAATTTTATATCTCCTCTAGCCCCTAGGGCACTGATTTTTGAAGCATATCCAAAGAGTATATAACAGTTGAAGAATTTCCATATTTCCCTTAAAGTACAAAAGACACATAAATCCACTCAATTTTAATCTCCACTTTATTCTTCTCTCTCATAGCATTTAGTTCTTTACCATCTAAGTCCTTACCATAATTATCCATTAAACACACATACATGCACAATCAGTTTTAGTTTAGAGTACGACTTTTGCATTTCTACATTATCAGCTCAAAGTTAGATGCTTTGTATATGATTTTTAAAATACTTTTATCTCCCCCAAATCTATCGTCCTTCCTCCCTCCCTTGCTATCTCTCTCTCCTTCCTCCTTTCTTTTGAGGTATCATTTGTTTACAACATTCCTAACCTCAGAGATTTAAAAAAAAAAACCAAAAAACAAGAAAACTTGTCAGTTACAGATAGAGCTGATATTAGAACTCATGTTCACTTGACTTCACATTACTTCACATTCACATCTAACTGTACCACACTGATCTGACACCTTAAGTAAACACTCAGCCATCTCACTGTAGTCAGTATTAAGGGGTAGAGGAATTACAACGTTAAGAGGAGCTCTGCTGGCCAAGTTTAGTTATTTATGGTCCTTTTTAAAAGGCTAAAATCTAATAGCCTCTGTGACCTGGGGTTCTTAGTCTTTGCCAGTGACTTACTACATTATCCACACAATTTCTTGACTGACACTTTTTAGTTCAGTAACATTAAAAAACAGTAACTACTGGTATATTTTGTGACTACAGTAATAACACTTGTGGTGTCGATTTCTCACAGTGAGAAAGGTAGAATCCAAGATGAGATAAAAGGAGCAAAACTGAGTACCTACATAATGCTTGGCACATATTAGGCACTCAGCAAATACTTGTTAAATGATTTTTATGCATTAGAAAGCATATTTAGTGTGATGTATTGGCATATTAGTTTGTAGGTGAGATATGTATGAATGTATGAATGTGTATGTGCATGTGTGTATGTAAATGTGTGTGTGTGTATTCATTGCACCAAAAAAAGAAATGTCAATTTTAGGAAACATCAATTTTAAATTCTCTTCCTCATGTACCTAAGCAGAAATGTATCTAAGGTTTTTGTTATTTTTAAAAAGCCTAATTAATAAGAAGGCATACTAAACGTACCATGTAATTTTCTTAGTGGAGGTTAACAATGATTAGTCATAGAGTCTATTGTTTTGCTATTTGAAAGGAACATCCCAGATTTATTTAGACATCCTTTGGTGAAGGTAATTATTGAACAGATTTACATATAATAGTGGCATGAAGATCCTTGATGAAGTAATACAAATTTGAGAGAATGGAGAAATGAGCCAGATTTATGCTCAAGTAAGCTAAAATGATTGGATCAAATTTTTTTCCGTGTTGTTTTTTTCTGATGGGGGTTTTCATAATGCATTTGTGCAGGGTGCTGTTATACTCAGATGCCCCTCCAGTGGACGACTAAGCACCTTTAAATATTGAAGTGACCTACCTTCAGCTATTTAAACATTCTGTTTTTCTTTACACAACCAATAATACACCAGTCATTTCAACGCAACCTAATATTGTAGGTGGGGAAGAGTAATTCACGTTGAGAGCTTTGCCAGAAACTCAGTCTTTTACAAACTCAGTCTTTTTACAAATACCTTTCCAGCCTTATAATACAGTATACGATTAAAATCTCTGGAAAACTGCTGAATCCTTTGAATTTTCCTGGAACAAGTGACTCTGATCTGTGATGGCAATTGAAATAAGTTGGTTGAGGAAGAAAAGCTTTTACTTACTTAGATACTCTTCACAGAGTAATTTACTTTCTCTTGGGAGAGAGGGGAGATCACAAATGCATTTTCTCACATTTTTAGTCCTACTTAGGACAGAAAAAATAAGGTCCAATACAAGCGGTGGATGGAAGAAGTACAACTTCAACCTAGCCTGGCAGGCCTTTGCACACACCACTCAGTTAAAGGCAATCTGTACCTCTTCACAGCCATATGCCTGGAAGTACATGGCTAGATGGGCATGCCTCAGTTAAGTAATACATATGATGAAAAATAACATGAAAATATTAAATGCAAAAAATTGCTAAAATTATTATCAAGTGTGTATATTGCTATTAAATAATGTTCTTTCCTTATTATTATTGACACAATACTTAACTTTTACAGAAATGTTTGATTCAGATAGCCTGGTTAAAAACAAAACAATTTCGGAAGTCTATTTCTTAACAGGATCATGGTAATATTTGCTTTTTTTCCCCGAAAATATGTCTATTTCTATCTTCTGTAGCTGAGGATTATTTGATTCTGCATTTATAAATTAGTTTCATAGTATACTTAGCAACTAGGAAAAAAATCATTTCTGTAGTCAAGAAAAAAGTATATGAGTACATGGTTTTCTGCCAACTAATCTGTAATGTTGCATGGAGAACTTGTGCAAGTGAGGGGACTGATGGATAGCAAAACCAAACTTAAATTATATTAACAACTGTGGTATTTTAGAAACATGTAGCTCTGAGAGCTAGATGAGGGCAATGCAGTCATACAAAAAATTAGCTTTTCAGGGTGGCCTCACCACTTTCACCTAACACCTGCTTTCGATAAGTTTGCAATAAAAATTGAAATGAGAGTATACAAAATGGATTCATATTCAACAAATAAAATTACTGATTGATGATCAAAGCATTGTATATATTGATACATACAGCTCAAGCAATGGTTCTCAACTGGAGGTGATCCCAACAGACATTTGGCAATGACTAAACATATCTTTGAAATTCAATTGAGAGGGCGTTAGCGGCATCTACTAGGTATAGGCCAGGGATGCTGGTAAACATCCTATTATGCCACAAGACAGTCTCTCACAATAAAGAATTATCCAACCTAAATGTTAGTCATTTGACAAGAGGGAAACACTGATAGAGCAGAACAATTTGCTGAGATGTTGATTTATTTCTTGTTCTTTCGGTGCTTTTTCTTGCCCCATTCAAAGAGGTCACCAGATCTTCCCAGTGTTAGTTAGGTGCCATGCAAATTTAAGTTCTGTGCTTAATAGCTATCTTAAAGACCTTGGGCATCACTCTGTCCTTTCCTTTCAGCAGTTGTCCTGTACATAGAAGGACTCCATAATAGAAAAATTTTGAGTAGTAAATGAATTTTTTTATGCAATCGATCTAAACTCATGGAGGAAGAATAGTAGACCTGACAGAAAAGCGGCAGGAATGAGTCTGGGAGTTTGGTGGGGATAAGATGAACTGTGAACTTGGATTAGAAAGTGAGACAGATCCTTCAACAGTAAGAAGGAGGCAGGGGGTTGCATGGGTCTGAGGAGTGCTCTCTCACAGTCTTCCAGGAGAGGGCAGGAAGTTAGGGGGATGGTGGGTATTATACCGGGGTGCCCTGATCAAGTGCTGGGAAGGATTTCCATGCCAAGAATAAAGGAAATAATAGAAACACTGCTGTTCACCCATGATAGCCAAAGAGAACAAAAATCCTCAAAAGTCCTCATTTGTTCTCTGGAACCTCAGGGACTAAGATGAACAGGAGAGTGGAATAGGAAAAAGAGCAAAAGAGCATGATAACAACAGACTGAGTTTCCAGGGAACTCATAAGATAGGGGTATGATTTTGAGAAAATACGATTTTGAGAAAAATGGCTGATGAGATTTCTTACAATCTTGTGGTGGTGGTAAACAAATTATATCCTTGATATATGTATTTCTATGTCGCTAACTACTATGATTAGTATTGACCAATTCCCTCCTCACTTACTTGCATATTAACTCTTAAATCATTTGATAGAAACCACAACAATAAAGCAAGTTCACTTTCCAAATGTTATCAGAACCATAAATATTTATATGTCAATTGTGATACTTGGTGTCTCCCAGTCTGCAGGTATTTAAAAGAAAGCAATAATTTTGATGCAAATGGGTGTATAATAAAACAGTAAGACAGAACGCATATATTTGCTTAAACTTCTTTGAGGCAGGACACATGTAATTTGCTTAAACATGAATATTTCTTAGCAATCACCAGAAAAGTGAATTACTAGAAAATGAAAGAAAAATGAAATATTGAATTATTTAGTAACTTGGAAATTTTTTACTGAAACAAATATTGTGTTGTTAGTGTTGGTCTTTCATTTTTCACCACAAATGTAGTTGGTTAGAGATTTCCACATGTAGTCTTTATTATATTATAGGAAATGGCAGAATATTCTTCATACAATAATTTTATTATGTTTATACATTTTGATAAAAGGATTATAAAGTAGTAATACTAACAAATAAAAAATCCCAAACTAAAATTTAACATGCAGAATTTATGCTCTCTCCTAGACCTTCACAAAATTAAAATATGAGTTTCAGATAATCTAGGATACAAACAAAAATTTCTAACATATTATTAGCTAATGAATGAACTTAAATATTAATGACAGCACTTATGAAAGCTTTGAGAGACATGGCCTAATTGCTAATTAGTTTACCTGTAAGTTCTTCCACTGTCAGTACCTGATAATTCTTAAACATAAATATTTCTGTCTTAATGTAGACTACTTAATAATTATAAATACATTTTGCATAAACTCACTTATATACAGATGACAAGGAGAGCCTGAGTAAATACAGATGCATGTGGTACCATGCAATTACTCTTCTTTATTACTTGTACTTCACTACAGGATGGAACTAAGGATGGAAATGACAGGAAAGATTGCTTGAAATCTTTAAGACATTTTAAGAGATGATAAATGTTTTCTTTTAATTTGATAAGAGCCATATACATGTCATAATTAGTAAGAATCCAAAGGTTCATTACCAATGGAGACTTTTTTCCTGTTAAGCAATATATTAAGAAAACATGATTACAGAGAGTGCAGGTACGGGCATTTTACTTAATTGACAGTTGGCATACACTCTACTTATAACGTGTATAAATTAATCCTATAAAATAAACTTGTTCAACATACTCATCGAAATAGAGCTATATAAAATAGTTTTTTCAATACCTACTTTGCTGGATGAAAATTAGCTTCCCTTGATATATTGACATAGTCTAAATTTCATTTCAGCAAATACTACAACAATTGCATAGTTATGACCTATTTATTTCAACTGAACGAAATAGGATTTCAGTACACTGGAAAGATGTGGACTTTCTAAAGTTCAATATAGTTAAATTTCAAATGTACGTGCCCCAGCATGGGCTATGCTAACTTCCTTACATAGGTCAGCAATGTTAGCTTTTTTGAGGACATCTGAGCACTTGGAAATTTTCATTTTGAGAATACCATGAAAATGAGTGCATTCACAGTCTATTTTTCCTGTTGTCAGGAGAACAAATATACAATGTAACACAACGTCTTTTTCTGAACAAAAAAATAGAGTGAAAAGTGCAGTGAAAGAATAAAATGAATTGCACATTGGATTCTATGGTTGTCTATTCTTATGGAGGCATCTGAATACATCTAAACATAAGAATGAGCTCCTGAATAAAATGAAAAACTGCAGTGTGATAATTTATTCATGAGCCCACACACGAAGTATATCAAACAAAGGTTATGACTTCCTTTGAAAGAGGTCAGTTATATCTGGACTCTCATTACAAGTCCAATCTGTTCCATAAATCAGATGTGGCACCAGGTAGACTCTTTTCTACCAAGTAATCAGTACAAAATTACTGAAGCTCTATTTTCCATTTGGGCTGCACCAGTCTAGCCCTGTTGCTCACTGCTGCTCACTGCTGCTCACTGATCCATGCCCTAACATCACCTTGTGCTCATGGTGACAAGAATGCCTCTGCTCCCACCAGCCCAGGGAACATGACCTCAATCACAATGCCAATGACCTCTGACCCCTAAGTCTAGGTATTTAGATGGCTGCTTCTTAAAAGCTGAAACACATTATAGACACAAGTTGGTGTTTCTTGAAAGGAGTTTTAAATGCACATTAAAAACACTAATCATTACAATAAGACATGCACTCACCATACTGACTTATTTAACCCTATTTAGAAGGATTTTAGGAAAGATGTTTCTTTGCTGTTTGGGATCACTTTTCTTAGTTCACCACAGTAAAATGATTCCAATGTGAAGCCTTCAAATGGACTATACCTTTTTGCTTTTTAAAACTGCAGATGGCTAATATGTTATATTAGGAGGTAGGATGGTATTTTGCTGGGAAAGACTGAGTTCAAATTCTTTCCTATTTTCCCTAGCTTAGTGATATCAAGTAAATTTTTAAGTTTTCTGTACTCCTTCTATTGTGTAAAAAGAGGATAACACTATCACTACAGGGCCTTATCAGATTAAATATGTTTATATATGAAAACAATAGAGGACTACTCTACACAATGAAAGTACCATGTGAATGTTTTTTGTACAGTATGGTAAATACATGGAAATTAAAATCTATTTCTTTATAACATGCAATACATTATAAGAAATACACAATTCTCATAAATACACATTTATTAAGACATATATGAATGGCAAATAAAAACCCAATAGTTTAATGTCAGTTCAACCCAGACCCTTTTGTTTTCCCTTTGCATGAGCCCTGTCGTACATGTTTATAATGACTGACTGATAATTGCACTTACAGCCCTAATGGTGTTCAGTTCTCAAAAAAAAAATCAAAACAAACTTATTTTAATAAAATTTTTAGGCAAACTTTCATTTTATTTTATTATAGAGGCTTAATGAGCAATGACACACACACACACACACAGCAGATGCATTACCCCCTACTGAACCAAAATATTCACTTAAGCAGATTTCACTCTGAAGCATTTTAGATTACTTATGGGGAGTCATGTTAGGTGGTACAGAAACCACTAAAAAATGGTCAGATACAAACTGTCCTTAATTTGGGAAACAATGAAGGAAATTAAATTTTGTTCTGATATTCAGGAAATGCTTTATCTAGATCCTGCTTCCAGGTCATAACAGCAAATTAGTTGTGTCTAGCTGTCTGGGGATGCTTGTGCAGGCCTACAGCAGGGACATAGAGACACAGCCTTCCCTTTCTCTCCTTGCTTCCTTCCTTCTGTCCTTCCTTTTACTTTTTATTAAATCCATCTATTAATCTATTAAATCTACTTTTTATATAAAGGGAATTTATTTAAAGGCCTTACAGTACCAACATTTAACAGCAATTTTCTTTCAGGAATTACTACACAAATTTTGAAGGCATCTTCTGAAAAAGTTCTAGGAACTGGAATAACATCAAACCTTAACTTATTTGAAATTAGAAGCCTGGTGGAGGCTAGGTCCATTGGCACCTAAGCTCCAAAATATTTAATATAGGAGCAGTCAATTTTTTACTTGAATAAAGCTACACGTTACTAATTAAAATATGAGAGGATTTCTTTTTCTCTTTCAAAAACAAAAGCAGTTTTTCTTAGCAGTCTAAGTCACAGAAAAAATATTTGTCTAGAGAAGCACGCATTTTTCATCTTTTATACTAGATGCTGAAATTCATCGCTGTGAATATCATTGTCGCTCTGGCTATAACACTGAGTATAAAGAACCTGAAATACACTGCACTAAATTGGATGTATCTCTCAATTGTACAACATAATAAGCAGAAGCATAAAATACACAATACTTCTTGGAGGTTATTTGTGCCTCTGCAGATAAATAACTTTTTGGTAATCATTTTGAAGTTCCTGTTTTCTCAGTGAACATTTTATGGATTGGAACAAATGTTTTTGGTTTTTATTTTTTAGTTATTCTGTATCCAGTTGTAACCCTCCAGGTAAATAATGACTAATATGTGTGTTTCACAAGCTATACGGGACAAAAGCAATCAAAACTAAAAAGCTGTAAGGAAGATTAAAAGAAAAATTTAATGTAAAATATACATTAAAATTAGAGATATACAGAATGATTTTCGGGGACTTCTACCCACAATGAAGGAAAACATATTCACACAGATTCAAATGACTCTCCCCAATACAAATTCAAATAATATCTAGCGGGAGACATTAGGTTTTTTTTCCCCAGAGAAAATATTACTTGATTTGTTCAGGTGTAAATGACTGGTATGGTTAAATCAAATAAAAAGACTTAAAATTTGATATTTAAAATGTTTTATATATTTGGAATTAATCTTATATATTTGGAATTAATCTACTTTTCCCTGTCTTGTTCTTTGCACATAGTTATGCAAGATTCACAAATTTCACTTAATGAAACAAAGGCCTGTGGGCCTCTCTGGTGACACAAGGGGTTAAGTCTTAACACTATCAAGCTATTCCAACCACTGCAACATGAGTTCAATCCCTGGCCAGGGAGCTAACCCACATGGCACAGCAGATTTCTCCTGTCTTGCCTGCTGCTTGCCTCAGCAGTGTATTTCAGTAGATCTGCCTGTTCTGCTCCTCACTCTTGTCTCTAGTGAATGCTTTTACCCGCCCCCCACCTCTGGCCTACAGCCTAGTTCTTGTATGCATAAATAAATAAAAATAAAATCTTTTAAAAAAAGAGAAACAAAGGATTGCTAAGTCATTCATGTTTCCTATGTAGATCTGTGTGGGAAAGCATTAAGACTGATTGAGTTAATCCAACCCACATGATACTGGACAAGGACTGGGTAATGGAATCAGCCCTTGGACCATCCCACTGCAGTGTTAGCATTACATTAAAGTGGTTCTGAAGAATATATTTCTGCCTGGTGGGAATGAAGGAAATCTCCTTTCCCCTCAGGCCTCTGTTTGGCAAATACAAAAGTATTCAGAATGCATATATTTTGGAAAGAACTAATGAATACAGACCTAGTCCTAGCCAGCACAACATAGTAGAAAGTGAGGAAAGATTACCTTTTTTTTGGTGGAACTTATTGGAAAGGAGCAAAGTCTCTTTAGGAAACTATGAATAAAAATCTTGGAAAGTGTGGGGAATAAAAGGAAATCTTGTTCACTGTTAGTGGGAATGTAAATTGGTGCACCTATTAGGGAAAACTGGGTGGCATTTCCTCAAAAAATTTAAAATAGGAATTCCAGATGATGCCACAATTGCACTCATAGGCCTCCATGCAAAGAATATGAAAACATTAATTTGAAAGGATGTATACATGCAGTCCCTTTTCATTGTAACAGTATTTATTCACCATAGTCAAGATATAGAAACAGCCAAAGTGCCCATTGTGGATGAATGAAGAACATATGTTATTTATACATAATGGAATGCTACCCAGCTATAACAAAAGATGAAATCTTGCCATTTTAACAATATGTATGGAAATTGAAGAGCAAAATAAATCAAAGAGAAAAAAATATATCTATAATTTCACTTATATGTGGAATATAAAGAAACAAAGTAAACAATGAAGCAAAACAAAACTCAGCCTCTAACAACAAAATGATCATTACTGGGGTAAAGGATTGGGGTGGTGGGAACAAGTAGCATCATTTGCTTGGATGGTGGTAGCCAGTCACAAGAACTTTGGTAGTGGGGACAGTGTGATGTCATACATTTGAAGAGATGTAAAGCTATAAAGGCGTAGAACTTAGTATTACAAAAACCGATGTTACTTCAATAAAATAAAAATAAAGGAAATTTGCACCAAAGCATAAACAAAAAGGAAGGACTTTCTGCAACCGCAGCAGTAGAAGTTCCTGAAATACATAATTGTCATATCTAGGGAAATCATTATTAAATGGAGAAAGCAGAGAAATTAGGCTTGGTCAGAACAGAAGCCTTACTCCCTTAAGCAATTTGAATACATGATCTTTCCGGTTCCTTAAGATGAACTTTAAAAGGTCACACTCTTCTGACTGACATTTTTGATAATTTTTTGATTTCAGGAATTGTCCAATGTATTGTTGGTTTTTGAGTAATATTTGTGTCCTGTGATTACTATAGGTGCCAATGGCACCCTTGTCCCTGTCATCCTGTTGTGTCAACCAAAAAATGTACCCCGACATTTCAGGATGAACCCCTGCTAAGCAAAGTCACCTACAGTTGAGAGCCATGTGAAGGATCTTAATGTTGATGACAAAATTGCACACACCATATTTTTTTAGATAAAGCTATTTAAAATTAAGTTAACTAAAAGATTCCCAAATAGCAGTTCTCAGAGAAGGCTCTGGCACTGAAGAAGTTTTCATTGAAGTAAGTTAAAATTAGAAAAATAAACACATCATAGTGACTTTATAAATTATAAACACATTATATAATTTTTAGAATTGAAATGTTGTGACATTACAATTTTATTAGAAAGTTGTCCTTTAACAACAGCATGGCATAGTTTTATTTGGATTTCTTTTTTAGTAAAATCAGAAGCTAGTAGTCATTTTTTGTGAGCCAGAGAATCCCATGTTAGTATATATCTATTATGAGTTTATATCTTATAATGTGGCTTCATTCATTCTCAAAACTTCTTTTGCTTCTGCATAGAACACCAAGCTAATAATACTTGCACTAGGCAGTTTGTAAAGCCCAGGTATGCTGCCATCCTACTTTAATTAAAGTTTAACTTGTGTGTGTATGTGTGTGAAGTACACAGAGTAAAATAAAGAACTGTAAAATAACTGATAAAATTGAAGCAGTTTATTAAAGTCAGAAATAATTCACTGGGTAATTAAAGAAAATAACCTATTTTAACTAAATGAGCCAAATCCAACTGTGTAAATGAGACCACAGAATATCTGGTTTTAATACTAACATAATTATATTTTACCTTTCCGTTACATATGGAACTGTTTAATTTAAAATAACTCATAAATGCTTAAAGACTTTTATCTGTTTCTTGAGGTCTATTGAGAGAATATTATAATT
Organism: Talpa occidentalis; assembly: GCF_014898055.3. Classification (NCBI taxonomy): domain Eukaryota; kingdom Metazoa; phylum Chordata; class Mammalia; order Eulipotyphla; family Talpidae; genus Talpa; species Talpa occidentalis. Next base: position 81,731,759 of record NW_023602073.1, on the reverse strand, counting down.
TGTCAGCTATTGAAATATTTCTAGGAAACATTTCCAAAGTGCTTGGTATATTCAGATTTTTCCAACACCTCTAGTAGTCTACATTACATATGTGTGTGTATCTATATCTATATATGTATGTAAACAAATATGCATATGTATTTAAAGGTATATAAGTATATACTAATAATTAATATACATACTAATATAGTAGACTATTATATATGTTAGAATAACCCAAAGCTGTTTTTAATACTAACATCACCTCATGTTCTTTTTAAGGTTATCTCCTGGAACGAATGAGTGATTTTGTAATGCAATAATTCCATTATATAGTTTTAAGAAAAGAATGAGGTGATGTTAGTAGTAGAAATGAGTTGGGATTTAGGGCTATTCCTGTTACTGCTGGAAAAAGTTAATTGAGACAAACTGTCTCAAGTACATAGACATGTTTAGATAGACAGGATAGATATATTGCATTAAACATTTCCAAACATAAAATGAAATAGAATATTCAACTCCCATTACCAGTTATAACTTTTAAAGTGAAATCACATTCCTAGTGTCTTCTTTTACTCTAATGCTAGAGGACATAAGGGTCAGCTTCTAGTCTTTATATATGGCAAGAATTCAAATAGCCTATATACTATACAGAGAGAATGGGGTTTCACTTTCAAAGACAATGCAAATCCATCCAAATTCCTGAGAGACCTTGTGATTCACTTCACATTTACTTGAAATTCAGTATGTAGTGTGGTTAAAACACAGGGCAAAACCTCTGGGTTTTGCCTAAATTATTCCCTAAGATTGAATGAAACATTTACAGAGGTCAGAGAGGTATGGCTAACTTCTATGGCAAAGTTGAGACAATGTATTTGGATAGGGCATACTAGCAACTGTCAGAGTCGTATGAGCAGAAATGACTAGGGTTAAGATTACTATTTAAAAAAGTTACTCACAACCTATAAGCAAAGTTATATGACATGGATAGAAAAATATCAAGTTTAGGGATAATAAAGAACTTAAGATACTTTTTAAAATAAGGCAGTAAGAAGTTAATATTCAGAGTGATTTCCTTATACGTATTTAGTGGCATCAAACAGTTATATAATTGTTTATACTTATCTTCTCAGGGCAATATCTCCATGGGTAAAACAAATGCATATAATAGATGATGCATTTGACAGTGATGAGCAAGGAAATGTAAAAAAAAAAAATCCTCTTACTTGAATAGAATACAACTTTCTTCAAATCAAGCAAGTCCAATACCTTTGGGACATGGGTGAGTTATACATCCTGATGTTAAGCATCATAACATAAAAATGGTAAATTAAATTTTAAACTTCTGATTGTAATACTTTATAGTAAAAAATGGGCAAGTTAAAATATTCATTTGGAAACTGAAAGGATTTACAGATTTTGTCATATTAGAAACACTCCAAGTGGAATATTAAACATTCCAGAAAGAAATGGAAAACTCCACTAAAGCTGCTATGTGAATCACAGAAAAATCTGACAGTACAATGAATATAAATGCTGATTTTTAATTGTCTTTAAAGGTATTCTATGTGCCTTGATCTTTATCTTAAATTATCATTCATTATATCCTCACTTATGCTTAAGCAATGTTAACAAAGAAATTGTCAAAAACTAGTATGATACAGAGCAGACAGGAAGAAAAAAACAACATGCAATATTACAGAACAAACAAGTGCATATATGTGTTGAAGCAATAAATTACAACAGGTATTTCTGTTTTCCTAGTTTTGACAACTCTTCATAATTACTTTGTGAGGCAAGAAAATATCTCTCAGGTGCCCAGAACTCAAGAAAAAAAAAGTAAAATAATCCCTAAACATTGCACTTTCTTTCAGACAAAGTTATTAAAACATTTAGGCTAACTGAAATTTTTTATTGCTAAAGCCCATTTTCTTAGCCTGAAACTTAAAATTGTTTACCAACCAGTCTTCTTTGCCTTACCAGCCTAATAATCATCATTTTCCTAATGAAATGCTTCATTAACACAAAATTGACTATTTCCCACCTTGGTGTATAAGCAGTGTCGTCATGCCTCTCCTGGCTTCGACTTGGCTGAAGTAGAACACTGCACCTTCACAAAATCCAGCTCAGAGCTCTCCTTTGTTGAAGGTCTCGCATGATCAAATTTTCCCATTACCGTGATTTAAAACAATTAGAAACTGCAAAAGCAATTAATTAAGACCACTGTTCTTCTACTTATTCTTGTCATTTAATTCTGAATTATTCCTGAATGTTAGAACAGCTTGTAGACATAGAATAAGTGCCCTACGTGAATATCAATTGTGGAAAATCATATGGCCACCCAAAGATACTGGGTATATTTGACTTGGGATAATTAAAACAAAGGAATAAACACACAAGAGACAGTTGGAAGCATTTCTGTACTTAATAAAGTCCTAAAACAAAGTTCACACTACCACTTTTATTAAGCCCATCATTTTTGTTCATTTTGTGTAGTTTGTATCAGTTAGCTTGTGATATGCATTATTTTAAACTCTCTTCAGTGTATGTTGATACTTGTATCTTGAAACCATTTCTGCCTCAAAAATTTATTTTTTGTTTTTTTTTTTCACCACTAATTGTAATTTCTTGATGGAGGGGTCAGTGTTTTTTTGTTGGTGTTGTTCGCAGTGTCCAGAAAAATGGTTTGCACACCAAACATTTCATGCATGTTGATTACAACCATCCTTAACTAACCAAATCTCCAAAGCACTTTTTGATTACCAACTACATATGAAAATGGATAAATATGCCTGGGATGAGTTTAGAACTATATTTAGAGGTAAATAAAATTGAGTTCCTAGGAATTTTCAATGTAGTTGGTGAAAAAAGTAAACTCATGAAAAGCTAATTAGAAATCATATTTCAAATAAAAAATTTAATGGCATATATTATATGGAAGCACCTTTACTAACACTGGAGCTGATGTAAAGTGCTGGATACGTTTTATGCTTATTAAGGCAAGTCATCATTGGTCTTGAAGGGTAGAAGGAACAGGACAGATGACTCAAGTCTGTGAGGATGACTACAAAATTTAAATATGCTTAAAAGTTTTATTTTTAAGGTGAATGAGAGTTGAGGGTCTTTGGTAGCAAACAGAAAAGCCTATGGGGGAGGCCAAGCTAAAGGCACAGAACAGAAGGTTGGAGTACTCTCTTCGAATGAACCTGGAGGGAAGGTCACCCAGGGTCCATGAGATGGTGCCACAGTGCTGACTGCTTAGGGGACACAGGGCCCATATAGGCACTGAAACAAGTGACTCCTTCAATGAATGCTTTCCAACTTTACAATTAAGTTATTTTTTCTACATTTTCTAACCTTGCCCAAAAGTACTCTAAATTATTTATTTGTACTTTAAAACAATAGAAGATACAGGAAGATTTTTAAAACACCCTTTTATGCCTAAAATTAAGTTACTATGTTAATTTAATTAAATTTCAGGAAAATTTTCTCTACCTATCAGTAATATGGGAAATGCTAATTTCCCCTACAGTTTCAGTTGTGACTGGGGCAAGCATTAGATATCATCTTTTCCAGACAATTCAGGCACTATTCTCTTTGCTGAATAGTCAAGTTGCTAATTAGTCTCCCATAGCTGGTTAACTCAGTCACACTTTCTTGCTCATGAAGACCGTTATCTTAACCTTCAAGTGGTTGAACAGACTTTGACTTCGTGGCCACATTTCTAACATTTCCTCCATAGAATCATAAACTGCTCACTATTTGCATCCTCAGTGCTCAACAAGTGCATGACATATTGTAGGTACACAACTAATAGCTCTTGGAAAAATGAATGTGTATAAATAAATGAGTAAAAGAATAAATGAGTAAAAGAATGAATGGATGGGTGGATGGATAGATGTTATACCCCATCTACCATGGTTGCTATTTATTTTATTAATCTGAGAAAATTCATCACAACTACTGGAAGGCAAGGTCACAGCACACTTCCAGGCAAAGGATGGTCTGTCCAGTGACATCACCCATCACTTAGCAAGTGCAGTACATCACGTTACAGTCAAACTTCATTGTGACCAGGCTTCTTAAGAGGCTCAATAATAACTGAGGGTGCAGGGGTTCTGAGGAATTTCATGACTTCATAGTCCATACACATCTTGAAGGAGAAGACCAATTAGGCTTCGGGAATCCATGCAAAATTAAGTTTACAGAATGGTTTTGCTATATGATAGCCAAGGTAACAGAAATGTAGAAAATGAAAAGCAATGAGGTTGCCTAAATAGTGATTCTCAAATTCAGTGTGTGTTGGGCCCACTTGCAAACTTTAATCTGGTTAAAAAAAAAAAAAAAAAAAAAAAAAAAAAAACCCACAATATTCATATAGCTTCCAGAGGCTGTGAATCAGTAGACCTACTTGGGGCAAAAGTTTGTATCCTAACAAGTTCTCCCTATAGTAATGGTAATCAACTAGGGGTGATTTTGCCCATCCTCTGGGAGATTTTGTTTGTTACACTGAGGGGGAGTGTCTGGTGGGTGGAGACTAGGGATGCTGCTACATTTCCAGCAATGCCAAGATTGAGAGACCCTGCTACTTGATGGCAAGAGAGGGGGATTAATTTTAGAACAGTAACAATTTCTCAGCTTGAATCATGCCCATGTAACATAAAAGAAAATAAAGTACACCCGAGGAATATTTAGATTAAATACAATTATACCATGGATCTTCACTTAACAGTAAATTCCTTTACCAGAAGGACTTCCTTGTAACAATGCTTTATAAATTAGGTGTTGATGAATCTCTGACTTACTTAACCCTAACAATAGAGTCCCAGAGAATTCCTGATAGTCTCTGTTATACTGCAAAGGAGACTAGCTCTGATAGAAAAATAAAACTGATGTAAATATTCATTCATTCAATAAACATTCCTTTTAAAATACAAAATGTAGGCATCTCAGGAAAAACTCTGAAATAGTACACTTTCCTTACTAAGTTAAAAAGTTAAAAATTTTGCCTGGGTTCAAGATAGGTTTCAATAAATATCTCATGCTAGTATTGTTGGGCTGTTTAATGATAGTTTGAACTAATTTCTGTCCTGATGACATCTTAAAACAGAATTAATTAAAAAATACTATTGTGTACTTTCAAAAATAATAAAAAATACTATAATGACTTCACTAAGCATTTTAAATATCAGGAAGAAGCACAATATGTGGTTTATAAGAACTCAATGAATTTCCATAAATTAACCCTTTGTCTCCTTAAAATGAAATTATTACTTCGTAGCATTTAAAGACAACTGCTAGCCTCTTTTATAAACTTGTACTATCAACATATAGAAATATCTTCTTTCACCAACTGTGGTTGATTTACCACTTAGCAGAACAAATTAAGAACTTATCAGTAATTATGAAAATAATTTCCTTCTTTTATTGAAATACTTTGCAGCCACTGCAGCTTAGCAAATTATTATTCTGGGTGGCGTAGGTGTTGTTGAAAGGCAGTGTGAAAATAAGAGCCTGAATTATGAATTCCTCCCATGAACACTGAATCACTTTGTATTTTCTGAAGCAAAAAGAACTGAGTATTTCTCTCTTGAAAGAAGAGCAAGAACATATTAACTTTCAGGAACAAATAACATTGCTATACAAAATATATATTCATCTGGATAACCTATCAAATCTGAAATAATGTTTTAATTACATATATATATATATATACCCATAAAACTTACCATTCTGCATGCATACACATTTATATAGAAAAATAACCTATGTAAATTTATAATAAAATTGAACACCTCATTCAGTTTTAAATCACTAAATATTTATTAAATACATACTCTGCTCCATCAACTATGGTAGGTGCTGAAAATCCAGAAATGGAGTCATACAGTAAGGGGATTCAGAGGCATCCAAGGGATGAGAGTAGGCCTCTCTGAATGGCATTTCACACAATCTATTAAGTTTTGAGTGCTTGAAATTATAGAAAATATATTTCCTTGTCTCTGTTTTTAAGGGAATCTTATATTTTGACTTGTGATATATATTTGGATGAAGCTGAAAAAAAATCTATCAACTTAGGACCTATGTTAATAACTTGGGGCATAAAATGTCTTTTAATTATGGCATTTTTTTCAAAGCATAGTTGCTCATTTGTAACTAAGACTAGTGGATGGTCTGAGGTTGTTTCAAGGTGTTATATTTCTTTCAGTTGCAGTAAAGACTAGTTGCAAGTTATTCTCCAATTCTCTTTGCCTTTCTCTTCCATTTTGCAAACACTTTCTTTTGACTTTTCAACGTAGGTAGGTATAGTATGTACCAACTGCTTAGATAGCCAGATATTCTATTTTCCACATGCTTCTAAGTTAGGAGAGGTGGATGGTAACACATGCAGAATAATGAGTTAAACTCCACCTACTAAATCTCAGCTTTCTTGTTCTGAGCCTTAAAATTGACGAATATATGGAAAATAAATGAGGTTCCCATTGTCGGCAGCCGATGTGGAGGTGTTCTAACCTCTTCTCTGACTTCAGCTTCAGTTTAGGGTCAAGTTATATGTTGTAAAACACCCTCATATGTGCAGGATTCCAGCAAAGAAGTTGTCTGATTGTAGACTTCAGTAACTAGCATTTTGTTGAACTGAATTCTAAAGTTATATGATATATTACTACAGTCATGTTACTAATACATAGCTTAGGTTGTGGCAACATATTGTTTGCAGGCCAGAATACATTGTTTGAGGAAGGTGGAGGGCCTTGTATCAAGCATACATAACCATCCATTTCTGGGTAGCTGCCACTGTGATGCTTGAAATGGTTTAAAACACTGGATTGTAGACTTTCTTAGATGTTATTTCTATCTTTCTTTTCTCCCTCTCCAAAAATAACAAATCAACTAACCAAACAAAAAGACCAACATCAGGTTTCAAGTCTTTGACTATATTATCAAATATGGTTTCATAAAGCCAACTAATGTAAATCATACTTTTCAAGACCATAACTGTGTTTACTAGGGAGAGGGAGAAAGTGCCCTTTACTTTGAGTTAGCATACTGAGTATACATCTTAACAGTGCTGGCTTATGATGCTGGTGAAAATTCAGAATAAGGAAACCTGTCAATTCTTGTCAAAGTATAATAGTAAGAACTGTATTAAAAACTTGTCTCACAATAATACTAGCAAATGCTAAAAAACTGCTAGTGAAAACCAGGGAGAATGGCTTAAGCTTGGTATGATTATGTCTTGGCACTAGAGTGTTCTAGAGTCTTATATCAAATATATTAACTCTTTTTTTAGTGCAGATTTCAAAATAACTTTCCATCTTATAAGCCATATATATGCATATTTAAAATGACTTCTTTTGTTTCAATTTCTCTGAAATATCTTATAAGATCTCAATTTGACTCCAAGTATAAATTCTAAGATATTTTATAGTTGTTACTTGATTTACAACCTTCAAGTCTACTACATTAAACAATGAACATTACAGAAAAAAGTTTTATATTGCTTAGTCAAAATCATCATTACTACTACATACATTCTTATCCTATTGCTTTTTCTCAGTGATGCCCAAAGTTAAATATATATCCTAGTATTAGTTTCCAAGCCTTAAAATAATGTTTTTTAATTTGAATTCATTTACTAATGTTCAATCAAATCTTTATTTTAAATATTTTGGAAAAGAACACTATTAGTAATTTTAAAAGACATATACAAGTATATGGTGAATTGCTTGGTGAACAGTATCTAAGAAGAGAGAATATTAGTTACCTTTAATCACTGAATGTCTGAAATGCCAAAACTATAAAACATTTCTTAGCTATGGTATAAGTGGGCAGCTCTGAGACTTAAAATGAAAAAAGGAAATAGCAAATTGAATGTTAAGGAAGATGTCCAGTCTGTTGTTTATAGGGTATACGAGCAGGAAAATTTTTAGTTTGAGTCATTCAAGCAACTGAAAAAAAATGCAGCTCTAAAATCATCTAATATGATTTCTAAGTAATTTAAACCTGAATCTTTTTGGAAATAGAACCACAGACATTGGAAAATTAAGGTAGGTTCACCTGGGCTATACTTACCAGCCAGCTCTAGGTTGTACTTATTAATAGTATATCCATTAATATTTTAACAACATAATTTTAAAAATCCTGTAGAAAAGGTCTCTTGGGATCTTGCCAGGTCCCCTAAGAATAGTATAAATTAGTGAGAAATTCTGGACAAATTCCCAGATTTTGCTATTATTCATTTTTTAAATATTTAGTTTAAGTAAATAATTAGAAAACTGGTTTTAATGACTTTGTGAGGATGAAAGGGATGAGAGAAGGCGTGCAGATGGGATAGGATGCAGATAGTATGTAAACACTGATGAGAGCTTTCTATGGCACTTATGAGTCTCTTGGCCAGTGTCTCATTGTACAGGGTTTTGTTTTGTTTTGTTTTTTTTTTTCCCTTTCCACTCTACTAATCCTTTTCAAGGTAGCCAACATTAAAAATTACTTTTTGAGTTACATGAGGCCAACTATTCAGGCAAGGGAATATGAATACCTATTCTATCCTGTCAGAAACTCCCACTAACAAACCAAAAAGCCAGACTCCTCACCCATCCCCTCAAACCATTACTGAGCACCTGCCATGTTTAGCCTCTGGGTCAAGCTTTGTTGGAGCACTTGTTCTGATGAATCTCATGATTGTATCATGAAATAAATAATATTATGCCCATTTTTGGCTTTTAAGGAATCAAGAGGTTACAGGCAGACTGGAGTGTTATTTTGTATTATATATTTTTAAAGATATTTATTGATGCATACAAGGGCTGGAGTGCAGGCCAGAAGTGTGTGGGGGGCAGAGGGATGAGAGAATTCACCAGATGCAGAGTTAGGAGCAGACAGGCAGATCTACTGAAGTACACTGCTGAGGGGAACAGTGGGCGAGACAGGCGAGGTCTGCTGTGCCATGTGGGTCACCTCCCTGGCTGGCCAGGAATTGAACTCAGTGCTGCAGTGACTAGCAATAGCTTGATAATGCTGTCTTTAATCCCTGTGCCACCATGGAGGCCCTGTAATTTTATTTATTTTTTTAAAGATTTATTTATATATATTTATACAAGCACTGGGTACAGTCAGAAGCACAGGAGGGTGAGAGGATTCACCAGAGCCAGAGCAGGGAGCAGAGCAGGCAGAAGGACCAAAGTACACTGCTGAGGGGAGCAGTGGGTGGCAGGAGAGGTCTGCGCGCCATGTGGGACCCTCGCTGGCAGCTGGGGATCGAACCAGCGCTGCAGAGGCTGCAGGCAGCTTCGCAGCCCAGTGCTCAACCGCTGTGCCACAGGGGAGGCCCAACCCTGGAGTTTTAATTATACATTTCCTGTGTTACTGAATAATAAACTGAAACTTATTTCCAATTTCTTATTCTTAGATGGTAGAGAGTTGTTCTGACAAATTGGGAGCCCCTACTTTCTATAACATTTCACTATGAAGAAGGAAAACTTACAATGTTATTCCTTTCAAAAATTATGGTATTTCCAGATCAATAGTCATATGGTAAAAAATTGTCTAAGCCAATTAGTTTGAGAAATCAAACTTAAGGGTCAAATGGAGACAAGCTTAAAACCTAATACTTGAAAGCAGACTACAGAATCGAGGTATCCAGAGGGCAGGGCAATGGGACAGGTGAGAAAAAAGAGAGAAGGGATCACAATAGTCTATGGTGGTAGATTATGGGTGATTTGGTGGTGGGTGCACTATAGTGGAGATATCTGAGGTGGGGGATCCTATAATTGCAAAATACTAACAATAATGTAAGCCAATGTTACCTCAATAAAATAAAAAGATGTGCTTACCACACATATAACAAAAAACCCAAAAGAAAATAAAATTATAAATCTACATATCATTGACATCATTTTCGATTTAGAAATACATCTGAATAAGGTCAGGGAGTTTTCATTTCGGAATTTAATAACATGTAGAAAATGAATACTAAAAAATAGACTGTCTTTATTCTATTTTAAATTGAGTAGTAGATATGCCTTATTAATTAAAAAGAAACAACTTTTAAGCAAAAAAATTCAGGACAAAGACAAATACCAGATGGTGTCATTATATGTGGAACAGAAATGACACAGAGTTAGACAAAACCAAATTAATAACAAGTCCTAGAAATATGACTGTAGAATTGAGGCTACCAAAGGGGTAAGTTGTGGGTTAGGGGTAAAACTAGGGAGTGGACCCAGTGGAGAGTGATGGAGGATTGTTTGTGCTTTGGTAGCAGCTGTGGTGTGGAAGGCTACACCAGAGGGTGCGGTCTTATACATCTCAATCATATACATTGTTGTAAGCCAATGTGCCTCAATAAAATAATTAAACAAAATTGAAATTCTTCCTTTTATATAATATGGATGTCTTTTGGTTAGAATTTTAGATGATTTAATTTTAGAGAATATTTACTTTATATATTTTTTTCTTCCACTTCCAAGGCACCATACCTTTAAATTGGATATTTAGGATAATGACTACTTATCCTTATTTGATCCCTTTCTGGGGAGGGAAGACAGACATTTAGACTGCAGATAGAACATGGATGAAGTTGGAGGCCCAAGTATGTAAGGAACACTAATTAAAAAGAACAGAAAACACTATCACAAATTTAACAGCTACTTAGGTGGCTTAGGAAAGCCCTTGGTCAAACCTGAGGAAACAGATGGATCCTGAAGTGATACCAATATTGCACATCAGGGTCACTTGTTAAAAACAAATTAATTGTATAGATGGATTGCAGCATCTTAGGCTAAGTCAACAAAAAAAATGAAACTAAATAATTGAATTAAATAGCTTTCACTTATCTTGATCTACCACCTCATGGAATTTTTACACCATACAATTCATTTATCTATCATAGTTATGTTCTTATCATCACCTCTGTATTCCTCCCATATCTTAGCTCTATCAGGCAGCTATTTTTTTTTTTTGGTCTGTTCACTATTATATGTGCCAGACACATTAAATAGCAGAATAATAGATTCTCAAGAAATATTTGTCTCCTGAATTAATGAATTTACTGAATACTCCAGAACAGTAGGATTTAAAAAGATGAAGCTAACACACTTTCAGCCCTTGTAATACTTACATCTGGAAGAAAACATCAAATTGCTACAATATAAGGTAGAAATATAGCATATCAATGATATGGACTTAAAGTAATTTAGGGCAGTGCTTCCCAACAGGTATGCTATGGAACCGGAATGTTGTTCAAGAATTATAGTTGTGAGGAGATATTGATTTCCTATTTCCAGCAACAAGTTATTTTTTTCAGATAAATCCTCCCATTTGAATATGTCCAGAAACGCTTAACTACATGTGAAAATCAATGTAACATTAATCCAGCTCCCCTATGGATTTGCAAAGAGGGTTGTCATTGTGTGGGTGTGCCAGGTAACCTCCACCCTGAATTTAGTTTAAGAGATTCATGGCTAAAGCAGTATCACTAAGTACTTAGCAGAGGAAAATAGTCATGTGCTGTTTAAAAGGGATAAATTCTATGAAGCCTATTGTTAGACAATTTTGATGTTACGCAAATGTCATTAACGTTCTTACAGAAATGTAGTGATGTAGCTTGCTAAACACTTAGGCTGTAGATAGGGACCACAGTCATCTATGCAGTCCATCGCTATTGGAATGTTACTATGTAGCATGTGACTGTACAAATAGTTGTTGAAGTAATGTGCCTTTATCTTAGGCCTCAGAGAATCCTCACAAATAATATTTTATGACAACTTGCATGACAGAATCTAGTACAATGGGAAATAAGGTGCTTTGAGACAAGAGACACAAAAAAAGAACAGAGATGGACTTATAAAAATTTCAAATATAAGAATCATGAACTACAGATTAAATCAACTAGCTTAAGTTAAAATAAACAAAATAAAAAATACTTGGATAAAATAAACTCATAAAGTTATTTAACATAAAAATTATCAAATAGAACTCTAGAAATGAAAATGATAATAACTTAAATTTAAAACTATGGATAAATAACAAGTTAGATAAAACTAAAGAGAAAATTACAGATTTCTAATAATAGGTTAAAATGAATGATATATTTAAAAAGTTTCTAAAGTGTTTCACTAAAAGGGAAAAAAAGAGCACAAAATATGGAAAAGAGGTTATGATACAAGGAGAATTGGAAACAAATTCTTCAGGGTCCCAGATGAGGGTGCAACATATTATAGGTGACTCTACATTTGAAAAATTAATGAGAGAAATTTGCAGGTCTAATAAAGATATCCATCCTCCGCACTCTCTACCCCATCCTGACCCTGTTTGTGAACATTTTCATTCATTTATACCAATGTGCTGTACAATTATTTCCCATGAAATACCAAGACATGAAAAATGCTGGAAAGCATTCTTTGGAGGCATGAGTTGCCAGTTTTTCTTTTTCATGTAAAGAACCAGATAATAAATATTTCAGGATCTGTGGGCCATATGGTTTCTATTGCAATGACTCAGTGTTGCAGCTGCAGCACAAAAGCAGCCATACACAATATGTAAATAAATAGACATGACTGTGAGCCAATAAAACTTATATTTATGAAAACAGATATTTCTGGATTTGTCCTATACACTATGTGTTGCTTTTAGCTTACTCACCCCCAATTTTGAGTATCAAAGCAAGGGTTACAATAAAAAAATATATATGTGGCACCACTTTGCTTCCAATGTTAGCTCTCAGAATATGTGTTGAAGGCATAATGCAACGTTTCTGAAACATTTTAGCTCATGTTAAAGGATGTAATGGATTGCTAGTAATGTCAGAAGCACTTATGTGAACTTTCTTAGTTAAAAAAAGACTATATACTATTAAAGAATATATATTCAATACTATAAAATTCAATACTATAAAATCTATTATACACTATAAAACTAAAGAAAGTTTAAAATATTTTAAAGAATAAAAATTTTTCCTGGAAATAAAACTAAAACAATGTCATTTTGAATTATGATGACTTTCTGAGAAAATATACTATGTGGAACATGAAAAACTTCAAAAACTAATGTACTGTCTAAGGTAGAAAAGAAAAAGTAAAGGAAGCTCCTTTTCATATCTTACCAATGAATTTTTAATTACTTTCTCAGGAAAGAGCAGTGTTTCTATTGCCTTTTTCTGTAATTTTAAAAGAGCAAGGTTGTTTGGCAAATAAAATAATTTCATCAATGATGAAACCATAACTATTAGAATTTCAGCATGATTATTTTTGCGCACAAAACAATATTTATATTTTTTAGAGCTTGGATAAATTTTAATTTATAATAATGGAAAGGTCTAATATTCTCTTTTCTGTCCATGAGACTATGCTTTTAGCCAAGGTGGTAAAAGCATAACATAATTCTGTATTTTCAAGAAGTGACCATTGTCCCTGAATGCATAATGAGAAGTTCCATGGAATCCTGACATTTTAGAGGCAATCTCTAAAAATTAACTGCTTCTACAGTTGGATCCATAACAATCTTGAATATACACAAGGATGCAGTTATATCAAGTACCAGTCAGAAATAGTAATTTCATACCACTAGCTAACTATAGAAAATCAGATAGGACCTTTGAGACTATACAGTAAAATTGAACATATTGTTCCTAGGATATATTGGCCATATTGAAGTTGCATATAACTGTCAATTTAGAAGACAGTATGTCATATTTATCATTTAATCAAGCAATTCTTTCCAAAGTGTGATCACCATGGTGTACTCAGATACATTTTAACATGTTTTAAACAGATCAATCTGTGCAATAAAAGTAATAGCACTTCTTGAAGTTAACATTTTAAAATTCTGTCTCTGGTTAATTGAAACCACCAAGGAATTCTGGAAATAGTGATATTCTGAGTCATGATTAAAAGTATGCTAAATATTTCAAACACAGACTTACTTTGTTCATTGCTGTTCAAAAAATAAATTCATAATGTCTGTAAAGGACGCTTCCATATCCCCCTAATAAAATAAAACCATAATGTAACTGTTTTCTACAGATGCTCATCTATTTTCTTCCTAAATATTTCTAATTTCCTTCTGTATTGTGTTCATCAAGATCACCTCACTCATTTTGCTTTTATTTTTTAAAAAGATCTATTTATTTATTTATTTATTTATTTATTTATTTATTTATTTATTTATTTATTTATTTATTTATATAAGCACAGGGTACAGTCAGAAGTGCAGGAGGGTAAGAGAATTCACCAGAGCCAGAGCGGGGAACAGAGCAGGCAGACTGACGAAATACACTGCTGAGGGGAGCAGCGGGCGGCAGGAGAGGTCTGCATGCCATGTGGGACCCTTGCTGATGGCCAGGGATCAAACCAGAGCTGCAGAGGCTGCAGGCAGCTTCTCAGCCCAGTGCTCAACTGCTGAGCCACCAGGGGAGGCCCTCATTTTGCTTTTAAATAATAATTGTAGGAATGTTAAATTTTGTCAGTATCAGCTTCCCCACAGTTTAACGCATTTCAATCAGAGCCTTACTGAAGAGCTTTATCATCAGGTTACTATTTGGAAGGGAGAGTTGGCTACCCAGTAATAATAATGCTTTGAATAATTGTTTTGAACTTCTAAGAACTAATGCATTTTTCTAAGAGTATATTTTTCTAAACAGATAACATTGTGTCTCTTTAATAACATAGGTATGTCAGTTACCTAGAAGGCAAAGAAAATAATGAGAACAACCACTTTGTAGTGAGGTGATGAGGTGGGGTGTTAGTTTTGTACTTGCTAGGATTCCTATTGTGAGGCAAATGAAATGCTGAATTTTAAAATGAATAATAGGAGAAGAAAACAATATGAAAAACTCATACAACTTAACAACAAAAACAAACATTTGATTAAAAAATGGACTGAGGATCTGAATGGCTATTACTCCAAAGAAAACATAGAGATAATTGACAACATGTGAAAAGAGGTTCATCCTGTCTTTTTATTAGGAAAATGCAAATCAAAGTTACAATGAGATTGGCTATTATCAACAAGAAACAACAAGCATAGCAAGGATGCAGAAAAAAGGGAATCCTCATACAAGTATGCTGTTGTTGGGAATGTAAAATTGGAATAGCCACTATGGAAAATAGTATGTAGCATCCTTAAAAAAATGAAGACTATTGGGCTTCCCTGGCAGCACAGGGGCTTTGGCACAGCACTGTGAAGCTATCTATAGCCTCTAAAGCATGAGCTTGATCCCCGGTTGGCCAGGGAGCTGCCCACATGGCATAGCAGACCTCTCCTGTCTCGCCGGCTGCTCCCCATAGCAGTGTATTTCAGTCAGTCTTCCTGTTCTGTTCCCCATTCTGTCTCAGGTGAAACCTCTCACCTCCGCACCTCTGGCCTGTCCCCCAGTTCTTGTATGCATAAATAAATATCTTTAAAAAAATTAGGAAAGAAATATCATGATTTAGCTATTCTACTTCTGTGTATTCACACTAATTCAAAACACACATGATCTCCTATGTTCATGACAGCATTATTTGCAATAGTCAAGGTATGGACATAACCTAAGCATACATCAATGGAACAGTTACATTAAATATAAATTACATAAAGAAGATATGATAAATATACATATATATGTATACACACAACACAATGAAATACTACTCAGCTATAAAAAAGAAAATCTTGCCATTTTATTGCAATATACATTGAAATTATGCTATATAAAATAAATCAGACAGAAAAAGACAAGTATGATTTCAATCACATATGGAATGTTAAAAAAAAAAAGCAAGTAAGCAAACAAAATAGAACTAAACAGATTGCTGGTTACCAAGCAGGAAAAGTAACTGGGGGAGTAGTTAAAACTGGTAAAAGCAAGTCAAATGCATGATGCTAGATAGAAACTAGACTTTTGTTGGTAATCATGATGTAGTGTATACAGATATGAAATTATAATGCTGTACATTTGAAATTTATATAAAGTTATAAACTAACATTCGTTTAATAAAATTTTATTTTAAAAAAGAAGAGGAAAGTGTCAGGGTCTGAAGAAATAGGGTAATAAAGCAAGGAGAAGTAACACTTCAATTCAGTTACTTGAGATAAAATAAGCCAGTGGCAGTCTCAGTCAAAATGTGATTACTGTTACTCCTGTCTCTAATAAATCAATTTGCAATGTAGGGAAATGGAAAGACAGTCTTTAAATGTTTTTATTTTCAACTACAAGGTAGGCAAATAAATTACGGATGATTGACAAGACTGCTTAGCAATGTTGAAGAAGTCACAGGCAAACTTTATGCAATTAAAAGGAAACATTTTCTGAGAACAACTATGATCCTTCAGAGACCCTTCTGCTTAGAAGGTGCTAAGACACAGAAAAAGAACACTTGTTACTTAAAGGGAGATGTGTGAGTTTTTCCAGGGGTGTATTTATTACACAAGATCCAATTCTTAAAATCCAAATTTAGGGTAGCCCAGAGAATGTGCAAATTATCAACAACTCCATAACTTTGCAAGTTATTAAAATAAAATACCTAAAAAGAAATACTCCTCCCAACTAAAATAATTCTATTTCTGAAAGGAGCAAAATTCTTTCAGTTTATTTCATAGGTCATTTGTGATGAAGCATTTTTGCATCCTATTAATTAGTTAGGCAAAGCAGGGAAAAGGTGCAGGCGGTTGAGCACAGTACTGTGAAGCTGTCTGCAGCCTTTGCAGTGCAGGTTCAATCCCTGCGGGCCGGGGAGAAACCCACATGGCGTAGCAGATCTCTCCTGTCTCGCCCACTGCTCCCCTTAGCAGTGTATTTCATCAGTCTGCCTGTTCTGTTCCCCGTTCTGTCTCTGGTGAATCCTCTCACCCTCCCACACATCTGGACTGTATCTAGTTCTTATATAAATAAATCTTTAAAAATATGTTTCAAATTTGTCTAAAGCTGTTTCTAATCAGAGTAAAATAAACTGTCTTTGCTTGACTGGTATTTTACCATTAGAGAAAACATTGCTGTTTACAATGGACCTTACCCCTGTAACAATCTGAAACATACTCCCTAAACCTTTGAATATTAGGTCTAGTAATTGCCAGAAATATGTCATTAATAAAATGAAACATAAGTGGAAATAATTCCTTAATAGAATGTTTGTTGAGAACACTGTTGTACAAAACTAACCAATAAACATCCGTTGAATATATACTATGTGTAGGAGTAGTAGATATAAAGAATGCAGTAATGACTAAGAAAGAGAAAGTATCTCATGGGTGGAAGCAATAAGCAAGCAAGAAGTAAACTGCCTGCTGTGAAGAATACAAAATAGGGTGATATAAAGAGAAAAACAGGGTAAAAATTTGGACGGGATAATCAGAAATAACCCATGGAAGCATACACAGAGATACACAGAAACACAATTTATAAAATAAAAAAAAAATAAAAAAACACGCTATCAGTATTGGGAATAGTAGATCAATTAGTGATATATCAACATAACCTATGAGGTCCAAGGAATAAAATACATGTAGCAAAATTTTAAAAAGTTCTGAGACATATTGTTGAATTAAAAAATTGAAGATGTCACCTATTGCACATAGTATCAAAATATTTATGTAAAATTAGTGTTAATTTCTTTGGCTGTATACATATTTCAATGCATAAATGGATGTCTGAAATTATCCATAACAAATACAAACAGAAGTGACGTTGTGGAGATGGGAGGATCTGCAGCCCAAACATGGCTATGATCAAGGGGGTCTTTGCTTCAACTAGCATGCTTTCCAGCTTTACAAGTAAAAGACACATATACTTTTATAATTAATAATTTGAAAAAATAAAACTTAATTTGATAACTCAAACCAAAATTAAAAGTCAACTTCTAATTTCTATTTTATTAATGCAATTTTGAAAACACCATTTAAATCAATCCCTTTCTGTATAAAAAGCAATAGTCATAGCTCTTCACTATTAACAATACTTCCAGAATTAATACTCAAAGTTAAGGTCATTGAATTAATAAAACAATTGAGTAAATAAGCATGATCAAAACATGTAAAAGAACAGATGTGAAAAAAGGAAATAAAGTTGTCTTAACCTTCATTGTTTAACTCACCCAGGAAACCAATTAAATGATGAAACAGTCTGATGAAAGTGTGATGGGATAGAAGTTCTGTCACATTGAAAAGCTTTTTGATCACTTTCAGATACATCAAGGCAACATGAACTACACTGATCTCTTGAGATAATCTGTTTTGAAAGGCAGCTAAACACACCTCCTTTCATTGAATAGTTTTCTTCAAGGACAACTTAAAAGCTTAATTTTGTAAAGCTAAGACAAGTTCTTTGTGATAGATAAGAGTCATGTTATCAGCAGATGTTAAAGAAAGTAGAGTGTGATTGATTCCTAAGGTTAACACTGACCTCAAATAGTAGTGGTTTTATAAATTAAACTTAACACCTTAATCTATCTGGGAAAGGAAGCCAAGGGAGGCACAAAATAGGGAAATGCTGTTTATACTTGTAATATCTCTCTAACAGACCGTTAGGACCTTTGGATCAACACAGAAGCATTTAACCCATTATAGTTAAATCAGAGTTGGCTATTATTCATGGAAACATGCAAGTAGTTTTAATCAGGAGTTTAACATATTTTTCTTGAAAAGAAAATATTCAATTAGATTATCACAGCATTATATTCTTGCCTTGGCTATAAATACACACAAAATTGCTTTAGAATATACTAACAAATTATGTAGTGCTTTAGAACATATATGAAAGTCTTTTCTGGATATTGTAGAAAGGAAAGCTTTGAATACTTTACTAACATAGATTTCTCTATGGGATTTCTAAAAGAAAACAAATAATGATATCAGTGAAGACACTCATATTATCACCAGGGAAATTTGGGATTCTCATTTTGGCACTGTTTCTTAAAAGAAGAGGATCTCTAAATATAAAAGCAGCCCCCAAAACAAAACAAACAAAAAAAACCCAAAAGCGCATGTCACTGATTTCTCATTCACAATGATGTCATATGATTCTGTATCGGTACCCCAGCAATGATCACACTGCCACAGGTTTAGTCTTTATCTAAAAATTCTATGGATATTCCTCCTCTAGACTCTCTGTTACTGTAGAGATGCATGTAACATCATAAAAGCAAACGTAGATTATATAATGTGTGAAGAACACATGAAAGATTTTAGAATGTGGCGTCCTACATGACAACATACACATGGAGGTATTATTTGGGGGGATTAATTGATATTTATCTCCCCGCCATGCAAAACAGACATTGTATAATCTAACTACCACACTGAAATAAATCTACACAAGTATTTAAAGTATAGAAGTCATTTTAAAACTTAACCATAGATTTTTCTGCTGTTTGAGACATTGAAATCTTACAGAATTACCAATGAGATAAGATGATTTTGAGCAGATATTTTGCAATTACTTGAACAAACAAAGGAATCCACGGAAGTATTATTCATCCTTATTTATTGCAATTATTTTCCGTTGTCTTCATGAATTTATAAAACATATGAATGAGAAAATTGTCACTCAATGTTTTTATAACAAAACAAATTTTGAAGGCCATATAAATATTGCATTACTCTGATAATAGATTCAAGGTCATGCAAGTAATGTATTGGTTAAATTACCAGAGAAATCGCTATTTTATATTGCAGTGCTAAGCTGAATTACTAGAGAAAGAAGTTGGAATAGCATTTGAGCTTCTATAGTCTTTAAAATATTAGAACTTTTAAAAATCCTCAAGGAATTCACCTTGTAAAATGTGTCTAACACATGGGATAGCACAGATATAACCTGATGCACCATGACACACAAACACATTCACTCCACTGTCCTGCAGATTCAAAGAGGAAAATGTTTTCTCTTTGCATACAACTCAAGTTCCACTAACTTATCATATTTCTATTGAGTAGCGGACAGCTGAAATAACTTAATGTGCTTTGAATATTTATTCCAAAGTAATGTAAGGAAACATCTGTCACTTACGTTTTTGAATCATCCCATAACACACAATAAGGATTCAAAGTACCCTAAAAATAAACAAAAAAAGAATAAATGTATCTTGAGTACATACATAAACAATTGAAGGACTCTGTGAAATGCAAACATGATGACAGATTTCTTATCTTACAGCATGATACCTTAAAGATTCCACTCTTTATTTTTTTTTTTTGCATAAAAAACCTTCATGTCCATTTTCATAGATCTGATGATCCATTTTAAGAAGGTCTATCATGAAATAATGTTTATTCTAAAAGTGATAATCTCTATGATTTTTTGAAATATGGACCTCACAAGAACCTTGATGATTTCTAATTTTTTCTCTAAAATATTAATAGTTAGATTACTTCACATATGATCACCAAATTATTCATAATATTGAAATCACAGTGAAACGTCCAATATTATGAACATGTACAATCAAGATGACCACTTTCTCTTCAGCTTCCAGTTATTAAGCTGCCAAGGAAAGAGATAGTTGAACTAATTGTCCATTTCCAGAGTTTGTTGACTTGGAAAACCTTTTAAATGGATATTTGGTGGTTTTTTGTTTTTGCTTTTGATCAAGTAACTCCCTCTTCCTAGAATTTCT
Source organism: Talpa occidentalis (assembly GCF_014898055.3). Lineage (NCBI taxonomy): Eukaryota > Metazoa > Chordata > Mammalia > Eulipotyphla > Talpidae > Talpa > Talpa occidentalis. The sequence continues at coordinate 81,711,195 of NW_023602073.1, read as the reverse complement.
TCCCTTCTTATTTTCTAACTGACCATGTTCTTTCAAAATCCTGATTCTTCAAGAGGCTGGGTTATCTTCCAATCCTCAGAAGCTTCCTCCTCTGTGCTTTTGAAAGTTAGTGACTTTTGAGGGACATTTGGTTTGTTTTTAGTATTTAGAGATGATAAAGCATGAAGATGCTAAAGATGATAAAAACTCTTTGGTTCATTTGACACTGAGCCCTAACTGTTTTGCAAGTTCACATTATTTTTGGTATTTTTATTTTTTTAGCAACAGTAGTGGTGCCATCCCAAGGCTTCCAGATGCTTGTCACTTTCCTGCCACCAAAGGATCCTGTAGTGATGTTCCTCACTCTTCTTTCACTTTCACTCTTTAGCTGTTCTTGGGCTTTGTGTAGGGGTTTGAGAATGCCAACACCTGCTATAGATTAGCAATGTTAACAAGCTATATGTGTATCTATGGAGGGGTACTCTACATGTTAAATCAGCTCCTCCTGGGTGAATACTAGAAGAGAAACAATTTTTTTTAAAGATTTGTTTATTCATGCATACAAGAACCGGGGTACCAGCCAGATGTGTGGGAGGGTGAGAGAATTCACCAGAGACAGAGCAGGGAACAGAACAGGCTGTATTGACTGAAATACACTGCTGAGGGGAGCAGTGGGCACACAGGAGAGGTCTGTCGTGCCATGTGGGTATCTCCCCTGCTGGCCAGGATTGAACTCACACTGCAGAGGCTGCGTATAGCTTCATAGCCCTGCGCTCAACTGCCTGCACCACAGGGGAGGCCCATGAGAGAAACAATTTTGTAGAAAAAAAAATAATGAGTCAATCAAGAGAACTGGTTTGTCTCTTGAATGAGTAGACCTTATGTGAGATGAACCAACACTGCCATTGGTGACAGATTCTACTTCCTGTAGCTGGGCAGAAAATAAGTCAACTTTCTTCAGATGGTAGCTTAAGTTTCCTGCTTCTAATACTTATTTGAAATAAGTATCTGAAATAATTATTATCTGAAATAAGTATTAGAAGCAACCTGAGGTTGCTACCTAATAATTTGGAAAAGGTAAGTTAGCAGTAACTTGAAACAAGAGGTCAAATAGGATGAAGAACCAAGATCTACAGTAAGAAAAGCATTTGATTATTGTGATTAGACTATTTTTTTTAAAGATTTATTTATTTATACCAGCACTAGGTACAGTCAGAAGCACGGGAGGGTGAGAGAATTCACGAGAGCCAGAGCGGGGTACAGAACAGGCAGACTGACGAAGTACACTGCTGAGGGGAGCAGTGGGCGTGGCAGGAGAGGTCTGTCTCGCCATGTAGGACCCTCGCCGGTGGCTGGGGATCAAACCAGCGCTGCAGAGGCTGCAGGCAGCTTCGTAGCCCAATGCTCAACCACTGCGCCACCGGGGAGGCCCTATTGTGATTAGACTATTAAGACAAGCTTCACTTGTCTAATAGTTGAATAGAATCATGTCTAATGAAACTATAATGGGATGTGCTAGATCTTTATTCAGTTCAATAATTATGTATCAAGCAGTTACCATTAATAATTCTCCCTTTATGTAATATTTTCAGATATCTACAGATCCTATTCTATCCCTAAAGAGTGTTTTTTCTTCCTCTGTCAAACATATATTGTTGGTTTCAAGTTCTCGCAACTTCTATGTCATCCTGGAGCACTTTTGAAATGTGTTTAGAAAATCCATCCATAAGTGTCCGACCTGTAGTGAATAAAGCAATAGTATTGCCTCTTCAACTTATGTGACATATTCCTAATAACACAAGCTCAGACAGTACCAGATATTTTGATAGTCTCTTCCTGAGCTTGACAGGTTTTACTCATACACTGAAGTCCCTTAGGAGCTTTCTGAATCCTAATTTTGGTCTCCCACACATTCACTATTGCTCAAGTTTTACATCATTCCAGGACTAAAAAAACAAACATGATATCTATGACAACATTCAACCAGTCTTTGACTAAAATGATGAATACACCAAGGCAGGTAAAAGTTACAGATTACTGATTCCTTCCCAGGTGGATATGCTCTCAGTACCAGCCAGTTATAAATCAACCCTCATCCCTCAGTCTTATCAAAAAGCAGATAATCACTGAGGTATATCTGGAAAGGCAGCATCTGCGAAAGTCTAGATAAGCATTCATGAAACATTACCTTTCTCTTTGGCAAGTGCTGTGTCCTGGATCCATTTTAGAAATGCAATAGAAATATAAATAATATCACTATCCTAAAATTTATTTAATCCACTACAATTTATTTTACTATTCATTTTAATTGAGATATTTACCTAACTCCAGTATTTCAGAACCATCACCATTCTCCAAAATCACACAAAGGCCACATATCCAAGGGATCCAACTTCTTATCAAAAAATGCTTATGCCTCTAAATTAGCTCTTAGAGCATAAAAATACCTACTTCCCTGCCATGGTACAGTCTTAAAGAGGGTCAGGAAAGACACATACGCTTCAATACAAGACACATGTTACTATAAATGTCACAGGTCACAATTTACAGCATAAGGGGCACAGCATCATGGCCTGAATCACTAAGTTTCAAGGAAGATGGGTCTTTACTTGTCTGGTTCTTACAGAAGGCAGAGATCTGGACATTCAAGGGATAGGGAGTGAAATGATATTTCAAATTGATTTGTTCTTATAATCAATGGACCCTATCTTACCTGCAATTGTCATATAGTTGGTGACTTTATAGCTCAGTATAGCCACAAGATTGTTCACAAAATACATTAAATTTGTAAAAGGATTTGTTCATCAAAGCTCTTAGAACTTTGTGACTAGGAAACTAAGCAAAAACAAGTGATGAATACATCTTAAATAGCCCAGAAAAACTTGTTGAAATGCTCTGCTGAGAAATCACTTATTAAATATTTTTCATAATTTTCAGATACTTTTCTCAAAGGGACTGTGCCACAAGATCTGTTATAAGGCATTAAATGAAAATCAGTAATGAAATGGTAAACCCAACAGAGAATAGCAACAAAATTTAATGACAGGAACAAGAGAAAAAAAGGTAAGCTGAGAACTAGCCTATAGAAGTGAATTTAAAAAACATATTAAACTAGGGCCTCCCCGGTGGCGCAGCGGTTGAGTGCTGGGTTGCGGGGCTGCCCGCAGCCTCTGCGGCGCTGGTTCGATCCCCGGCTGCTCCCCGGCCACGGGAGGAGGGTCCCACATGGCGCGCAGACCTCTCCTGCCGCCCGCTGCTCCTCTCAGCAGTGTACTTCGGTCCTTCTGCCTGCTCTGCTCCCCGCTCTGGCTCTGGTGGATTCTCTCACCCTCCCGCGCTTCTGACTGTACCCAATGCTTGTATAAATAAATAAAAAAAAAATAAAATCTTAAAAAAAAAAAAAAAAACATATTAAACTAAGAAACCAAAAGTTTTCAGGTAAATGAGACAAATGGACTGAACAAGATAAATTTACAAAATAGAATAATTGAGGTTTAAAATATTAAAACTACATGTATTTGAAAACTTTTGGACAGGATATTGTAATCTTGAAAACAACAGTTTTGGCACAGAAAATGTCTTTTTGTCTCTACTCAAAGTAGCATAGTAGAACTGTACTTAAATATTTCTACTCACCCCTTTCAAGTATCCTAAAAATGAACCATGACCCAAATTTGCTAATTACCATAGAGGTGCCACGTACCACTTTCAAGTGTCAATAAATTTCCTGTTTTCTTTTACTTCTGTCACAATATCAACCAAATCAATATAGCTAATAGTAGAACATATCACCAGTTTTGTCAATGTATTTTTATGGGTGCTTCTCACTTTTTCTTTGGTTTTAATACCTTTGTTTTTCTTATTTATAAAACAGAGTATTTGGCCATCCTTTATAGATCTATCACTTAATGATGGTTCTAGAATGACAGTTATAAGAGAATTCCTTTCTTCTTTCAAAAGTATCTTCAAGTCTTTCATTTCCCCTTTTGGAATATGTTAAATATATCTCACTATGGGAAATTAATAACACAGAAGTCATGTGAGAGCTAGAAGATACTCAAAACATGTCTATCCATTCAGTTACTAATTCATGCAAAATCTCTTATTAAGCACCTATTATTACATTCCAGATAACCTGTGTGGTGCTGGGGGCACAGGAATGAAGAAAACAAAATTCCTGAGTGATAAACTTAATAGTGAAGAGGACAGGGAGAAAGATAAAAAACACAAGCAAGTAAATATATGTATGTTGAAATGTTAGTCACAATGAGCAGGAAATGTTAGTCACAATGAGATGAAATGTTAGTCACAATGAGCAGCAAAGACTGGTAAGTCTATGGATCACAATTTTGTACATTGGTAGGACTGCATTAATAATGTGATAAAATGGCAGAGAGCTGAAGAATGTTGGTTACAGAAAAAAGACAATGATTGATGACCAAATTTCTCTAATTTTTCTTGGTGCTTTAAAGTCCTAAATAAATCCAATCCACATGCTATCTTAATTAAACTCTTGTTATCTTAATGTTTTCAAAGTGTTTTTCTCTGAACCTGAAGTAGAATCATATTGGGATGCTTATTAAAAAGGTAGATTCACTGTTTTTGGTGTTAGGGGAAGTAAGATCTCGGTAGATATAAACATTTCCATGGTCAAATCTATGACAGGTCACTAAAAGATGATCACTGAGAGAAAACCCTTTCTGTGTTATATCTTTTAACATATAAACTGTTTCATGATTCCTGAAAGTGTAACAGATCACCGAAGCGGATGATATCATTTAAAAAGATATGATATAAAACTTAACAACAGGAATCTGAATACTCTACAACAATTTTCTCAAATGATGGTTAAGCACTGTTCCATACTTCAGTATTTTTCAATGATACTTTAAAGATTTTTTAATTAATTAATTAATTAATACAAGTACTGGGTACTGTCAGAAGCGTGGGAAGGTAAGAGGATTCACCAGAGCCAGAGCGGGCAGCAGAACAGGCAAACCAACGAAATACACTGCTGAGCGGAGCGGCGGGCAACAGGAGAGGTCTGCGCGCCATGTGGGACACTCTCCAGTGGCCGGGGATCAAACCAGCGCTGCAGAGGCTGTGGGCAGCTTCACAGCCCAGCGCTCAACCGCTGTGCCACCAAGGGAGGCCCTTCAATGGCACTTTAAAAGACTCAAATATGGGTCTAACATTTTTTGGAGATAACTGACATATACCTGAACTCTAAAAGCCTGGTTGAAAATGCAATACTATTTTCTTAATAGCCATATGAAGACGAGCAATTTTGAATTAAGAATGATTCCATGGAATGTATAACACTGAGAACCTGTTACATCACGAGGAAAAAAAGAGTTGGTTTTGGCTTAAAAATAATGATAAAAAGATCATTGACCTGAGCAGTGCAGAAAATTGTTTTATCAGGGCTAGTCACAGCCATATCATATAGCTTTTCTCAAGGAGTTGGCAACTCTTTAATAGGAACACATAAGGGGGCATATATTTAATTCAGGTACTTCTATACAGTGATTCTGCAGCCTACATTAACCAGATAACACCATTTTTATGGATCTGATAACAGCTTGCTTTAATTTCCAAGATATTTCACTAACTTTAATGTACATTATTTCCCAATGAATACTTTCTGGTTGACATATGGGAAGCAATAAAAAGTTGAGACGCAATCAGGAATTACTTATTTGTGTATCCTTCAAAGAAAATCATTGCCTCCACATATATGTCTTAGAGTATCTGACCCATGTATGATTCTGTCATTTCCAACAATGACTGCACAACAGTCTGGAGTAGGTCTCAACAAACAAATGGGGCATCTAGAGGTAAAGTCTCTCTAATCATTCCCTATGATTTGAAATGACAAACAACTTCAATAAACAAATACTTAAATAGATTTCACATAGATATACTATACGCCTTAGATCTTTTATCTTTTACATTAAGGAGGATACAATACTACGTCTTAATAATACCTATAGGGGGTTGTAGTGGAAACAAGGACTGACAGGGAATTTTGCACTGCTCTATAGTCTATTAGCTGCTAATGGAGACATTTTGCTAAATTACTTCAAGAGCACGGCATGTCAGTAAATGTCATAGTTGCCTCTGACATCCAGCAGTTGGTTCCAAAAGCCTTTTCTATGTCTGCTTATGTAGTGCTATGTCATGGCGTCTTTAATATTCCCAAATATCCCACCTCTGTTTTACAATGGCCATTCACACTGATGATTTCTTTAATCAGGTTCCTAAAGTGCTGGTATGATAATCAGCAGGACAAAACATTATTATGATATCAGCAGAATTTTCATTGAACAATGCATTATCAGTATTGCAGTATATCTGACTCATAATGGCACTATTAATGTATACATACACATTTTCATAATATAAAAATTAATTTGCAATGCTCAGTGCAGGGTTATTACTTTTCTATTGCTGTTGTAACTAATTAGCATAAAACTTCAGCTGCATAGACTGATACAAATTATTATTTCACTGTTTCTGTAGGTCATAGAGCATCTTTCCTCAAGAAATTCATGAGTTAAGTCAAAGTGTTGGCAGAAATACACTACTTTCTGGAGGTTTTAGCATAATTCTCCTTCCTGCAGTTGTGAGACAGCAGTCCACTTTTCTTTCCTGGCAGGGAGGGATTGTGTTTAGTTTTTATAGACTGCCCACCACTTCCCTTGTTTTGGGATCCTCTTCTTTCTTCAAACTCAGCAACAGCAGTTTCAACCTGGCCAGAGCTGGAAAAGGTTCCCTACTTGTAATGGCACATGAGATTAAATTGGACCTTCTCAGATAATACAGGATAATTTCCCCAGCTCAATGTTCTTAGACTTAATCATGTTGGTGAAGTTCCATTTAATACAACATGTGCACAGTTTCTGGGGATTAAAATATGGACATTTTGTCAGAGGGGGATTGGGGGCATCGTTCTGTTTGCCATGCATAGCAACAAACAAGCTCATGGGCTGAATCTGGTCTGCCACATGTTTTTGTCAGTCAAGTTTTATTGGAACTGAGCCACACCAATTTGTTTATATGGTGTCTAAGGCTGCTTTCACACTGCATCAGCAGCATGGAGTAGATGTGACAGCCCATGATGGCTCATATGCCTCAAATATTTACTGACTCAACTGAAAATGTTTGCTGACCCCTACTCTGGCAATCGCATAATTATAATATTCTACAATGATTTTGAAGAATATCAATTATGTATTATGAATAAAAATAAGCTAATTTGAAATGTAAGTGGGAAGAATACTTATTCAAGTTGAGGAATTTAGGAAATAATCAGAAAAACTATAGCTAGAGAACAATTTCCATCTCAATTTCAATCGTTGGCAGAGCCATCAATCTACTTGTCTAGTTAGCATTTCAAGACTCTCCCATAAAATTACCAAGAGCTTTACACAGGCAAAACATCAGAAATCTCTTCCAAATGGGCAAAAGCTCCTGTAGAAAAGTAATTAAAAAGTGATGGGATATAAATACCCCTTTTTGAAATTACAGATGTGTAAACTGGACTTCTTTAAGTTTTGCCAAGAGATTTTTAATTCCTTAAGTTGTTATCAGCTGTTGATATTCAAGTAACAACTTGAATATCAATAAATACTCACTGATGAATGCCAGAATTTCTTTTCATTGTCTCTCATGCTCATTTAATGGTAACAAGTACATCCGTTACAGTCATTCATTGTGTTTTTCACCATTATTTACACAGACTATGGTTCATGATGAATTTGAGTTTATGGCCAAGAAAACACAACCCACAAGGCCAAATTCCCATGAGATCTTGTGTGAATATCTTTTGTGACATCTTTTTGTGAATATTTTGTGAATACCAATTTGAGAATTACAAATTAACCTGATGGATTTTTCTCAGTCCTGAAAGACAGCAGTGTTTCTCTACCTTGACCATTAGAGCTATTGCTCAGAGAAAAAAAGAAAAAGGAGGACAGGACTGGACTGCAGGCCCACACAGCCCAATCAATCATTCCAATAGAAATGGGATTATATAAAGCCTTTTTACGTGGAAAAAAAGAGCATTTTCAGGCTAAGTTGAAAGATCTTGAGGTAACTAAAATGCATTCATTTTATTATTTTTCAAACTCAAAAAACAGGACTGCTCTCCTTCGCGAAGAGTCTCAGCATGTTCATAACAGACAGCGCGAATGCAGCCTAAAGGTGGGTGTTTGTCCTTGTGCATGTGTGTGCACGTGCGAATGTGTGCAGATATAGATGCATTCTATTGCGTTTATTTAGGTATTAGGTATTACTTTTGATAAAATTATTGACTGTCTGTATGTATTATAGAGTCTAAGAACACATTTCTGAAGAAAACTGAAGTAACAAGAAAAAACAAATTTTTTTCTGGAAAAAACAATTTGATATATTTTAAAAGCAAGTGATTTTTTTTCTCTGAGCACTAATGACCATAATCCATGACTCTATAGGTCATATTAATAAAGTTATAAGCCAAAAAACTGAACTAAGAAGAGTATCTTACTCATTAATGACTTATTAGTTGGTTAAAATTGCAATTGGCTTTGCTAACTACAATTTGGAATTTCAAGATTTCTTATTCTATTATCTGTTCCTAACAGTCCCCAAGGGTCTTATTATATTTAACACATTTTAAATGCAATTTGTTAAAAAGCTTTTAAAAAAGAACACATTTGGTTTAGAAAATGTTAACAGGCTTTCCCTAGACTCATTATAACTATTAATTCCCATTTTTCATTTTTTTCCAAATGGTATATAAAACAGATAAAATTTGCAAGTCATTATACTTTTCTGAGCTCAGGGAAGTGTGGCACATACTTTTGATATAAGAAGTGAAAGTAGTCAGACTTGATATTAGAGATAGACCATATCAATTTTGAAGACAGCAATGATTTATACACACACATATATATGCCTATATATGTATATAGATAGAATGATAAATAATAGGTAGGTAAATGGGTAGGTATAGCTATAATGTAGTTTCACCTTATTTCAGAAAATTTCAATTTTCATGAAATTTCAAGATACATCATTTTCTCACAATTTAGCTGTTAGATTTAAATATATTTCATTATATATACTTTGGCTATCTCATCAACGGAAATAAATTAAAATTAAGATACAGAACACACCTTTATATTGCTATTAATAAATATGAAGATTCCCAATAAATCATTCATATTATTTCTCTTAGTAAACAATACAGCATTTTACAAAAAAACAATTGGATGGCAAGTATAAATAAAACAAGCATTATAAATTCAAAATAGTAAAACATGAAGGACTAAATTCATGGTACAGTCTACTACCACATGCTAAGTATTTAAAGAATAAGGGAAATAAGCAAGGGGTCAGGTGGTCCCAAGAGCTTCACTGTGTGGTTGGTAAATTGGGTAGCTCTGTGGACAGGCACAGGTGGGCACTGTAGGTGAAGGGAGAGTCACAACAGCATTTTCTTCTCCAATGCATTATAAAACCATCCTCTTCCTTTTCTTCTTCATCTCCACACACCCCCACTTGTTTGTAACATATTTGCCTATTTTCTTTTAAATCTGGGTCATCTATAGTGGAGATAGTATTCCTTCGCAACCTGGTTAACTCATCCAAAATATTCAAAGACAGAATTAATTCTAAGTGATGTGTTAGTTATCTCAGTGTTCTTCTATGTTGCTATTCATTGCCATCCTAGTATCAAGCTAGATCTTGATAAAATCATTTACTCTACATTCAAAATTCAATAAGCAGAAATAATTTTTTGTACATGATTTCTCTTTTGTAAACTTGCTAATAAAACATGCCCTCAGAAAATAGCAGTTTGACAAAAAGCTTAAATTTGTTTATTTCAAAATAGTTTCATTGAATTAAAATAGTGAGACTGCTTTATCAACACTATTTTTGAGGTTACTGTTTATTCAAATTATGAAAAAATTCATTTCATTAACATGCTCTTTCGATTCTTAATAATGATTTTATCTTTATTTAGGAATGTTGCATTTAGGAAGTGTTTTCTTCTTAAGAAACATGGCATACATTCTGACAACTGCCTTTCCAGTTTTCTATTTAGGAAATTAATATCTATCACTCTTCTCATCAATTCTTATAATTAGATAGACATTACCATGATAATCATTAAGTAAACAAGTAAATTTTGAACATACAAATAAATAAGTTTCATATTCAAGAGGAATATTAAAAATATCTCTCAGTTCTGAGTGCAATGATAAAAACAAAACTCTTCTAATGTATGAGGAGGATGACACTGAGGAAATAAAACAGATTCTCTTAAGTTAGACAGAAACAGTGTAGTCACAATTTGGCAAAGGTAAGAAAAGACCTAATAGGTTTAAGTATTAAATGCAGTGTTGTAAGGTTAATGATGAAATTTGAGGTTTTCATTAACAATCTAGGAAGTCTGAGGCATGTGGTAAAAAAGTGGTTTTTGGGAGGATAATTGTCACTTCTTATAAAACCATGGCTGATTTTTTTAAAATTAAAAATTACAGAATAATAGGTTTTGTCGTTCAAAGGATGTGAATAACAATTCTTTTATGTCATCCACTAACTACATGAATTTGGGAAAATGACAAACACACCATGTACTTCCAAACTTTGTACATAAAAGGTCAATTTTATGGAAACTTTGCAAGGAATTAAAAAAATATGCATGCAACATACAAGACTTTCATTTTAATAGGGAAAGCATAAATAAGAAAACCTTATTATGAACATTTTCCTTACTGAAATTTACCAATGATTTAAATATTTAAAGTGAATGTTAAATGATAGATACTTTAAATTTCTATTTAAAGACTGAACAAGAAAAAACAAATTCCAGTTTTAAATGTATGGATTTCAGGAAAGGTTCTTGCCATTTGGGATCAATGGTTAATATTTTAATCACTGTAACTCTTGGGTAGTTATAAGGAGACTTCTGTGATATTCAATTTAACAATTTTCCATGCATCATCACCCATTCTCCTACTCTGGAGTTCACTACTTCCATTTGTCCTAAGTTTATAACTTCTATTTCTGCATGCACTTTTATTCCATATATTTACTTGAAGGGTCTTTCTCATCACATCATGAGATAGGCTCTTATTAATCTTTGTCTCCCATATTACCTTCAAGTCCAATACTAATAGGTATGCTTATAAATAATCTATTAACTATTATTTTAGATAAAGTGAAGAGAGATTCTCATGAAAAAAAGAGGATGATAATATGGCTTATTGATTTTATATAATATACATTCTCATAATAAAATAATTTGCAAATCTGAAAACTCTAGAAAATGTCTTCTGGTCTTACTGGTGAAGATCATAACTTTTAACCTCCCATTAAAGGTAAATTCTGTAAGTAACTTAATGCCAAGAGATGGTACTTACATTCGCCAAGTGAGCTAGTTCTATCTCCAGGAACGAATCAGTTGTTTTGGGTTCAGGCCTTATTGTGACCACGATGATTTTTGAATTAACAACAGTATAATTTCTGAAACAGAATAATGATTATTAAAAGAGGAAAAATTGATAAAAATTATAAATTTCCACTGTTCAATATATGTCAGGATGACATGTTAAATAAGGGTCTCTTGGGCTTCCCCAGTGGTACAGTGGGTTGACCGCAGCGCTGTGAAGCTGTCTACAGTCTCTTCAGCGTGGGGTCAATTCCAGGCCAGCCAGGGAGCTATGCACATGGTGCGGCAGACCTCTTCTGTCTTGCCCACTGCACCCCTCAGCAGTGCTTTCAGTCTGACTGTTCTGCTCCCCATTCTGTCTCTGGTGAATCCTCTCACCCTCCCATGACTCTGGCCTATACCCCAGCTCTTGTATAAATAAATCTTTAAAAAAAAAAAGGGTCTCTTAAGTAAATAGATTTGAAACATGCTATCAAAGTACTATTCATGAGAAAATTCAGTTCATTTGTTGGCATAAATAAACTCTAAGTTGAACAAGAAAATTTTGGAGGGAGGTGTCCATTGCTTTATGCTACCAATTGAGGTGCTGTAAAGATGACAACACAAAAGCACTGACAAGTCTTTGATTACTTAAATCTGATTCACTTACTATAGAGATGGAGTATGAATTCAAAGCTTTGGGCAATCTCTACATGAATATAATCTATTTATTTCAAGATGGACCTAACGGTATTGTTCTCCAGCAGGCCAAATATTTTTCTTGCAAGGTGATGTCTTGCATTTTTTAGATTATCTCAAAATTTATTTAGACATTTGAATGTGGTATATCATAAAAACAAGAAAAGTCTAATATAAATAATGCTAGTGTGAATTATTGGCTATCTTTCATTTCAGCAATGGAGATTTGCAGGCCACTTCTATATCTCAATATGCTCAATGTAAGGGACACATTTGCCTTTTGAATTATCTTGCCAAGTGCAGTTTAATCAAAAATAAGTTTTAAATATAATTGGTATCTATATATATATATTTTAGATATTAATGATGCTGTATATTTTCATTATTGAAAGGAAATAAAGTATATAAGTATAAAAAAGTTTTTATTTCAAATAAATCATCGTACTTCCACAGAGCATGTACTGTTCTGCAGAATTAGTAACATGTTAAATATATTTGTAATAAGCATTAACTATATTTGTAACAGGTATTAAATGACAGTCATTTAACATCTTTTCTCTTTTTGGTTATTTTAAAGTTATTATTTACAGATAACAAAATGCACCAATTTTAAGTGTGCAATTTAGTGTTCTTGGTAATTTTTTAAAAATTTATTTATTTTTAATTAAGGTAATGTTGGAGTACCCCATCAGGTATTATCACTGTAATGCAACCACCACCAATGCACCCATATTCCACCACCACACTGTTGTGTTTCCTTCTCTCTTTGTTCTTTCCTATCTTCCTCCCTTCCCCACTTGGTGCTTCCATTCTGTAGCCAGCTATCAGGGTTAGTTTTCAGCTTGTCTTTATCTGACTATGAATTTATTTACTTTGTATTCCACATATTAGTGACACCATGCAGTATTTATCTTTTTCCTTCTGACTTATTTCACTTAGCATTGAACTTTCAAGCTCTATCCATGTTGATGAAACAATTAAAAAAGATAAACTCATGCTCTTGGTAATTGTATACCATCATGTTAGCTTTACTAAATCAAGAGAAACAACTGATTCCTCACCCTTAACAGTTTCCTCTAGACCTTTTGTACAACCTGTGGACATCTTCTCACTATAACCATACCTTTTCTAGAATTTTATTTAAATAGAATTATACAGTACCAATATTTTGGTGCTTTACATAATTCATGTGGTATAATTTTTGAAATTCATTCTTTTTGTTTCTCTTTATAGGTTATTACTATTCTATGATATGGATATACTACTAATTGGGATCTATTAATAAATTAAGTATGCAATTCTTTGGATGTTTCTGGTTTTAAGCTTTTATTAATACTAGCTAGTCATACTTACATCTTTTTTTTGAAGATTTATTTATTTTTATACAAGAGCTGGGGTACAGGTCAGAGGCACAGGAGGGTGAGTAATTCACCAGAGACAGAGCGGGGAGTAGAACAGGTGGACTGATGAAATACACTGATGAGGGGAGCAGCAGGCACGGCAGGAGAGATCTGCCACGCCATGTGGGACTCTCCCTGGCTGGCCGGGAATCGAACTCTCACTGCAGAGGCTGAGGACAACTTCACAGCACTGCGCTCAACCTGCTGCGCCATGGGGGAGGCCCACATACTTACATTTTATGAATAACTGGCATACATACTTTCTGTGTTGACATATATTTTCACATATCTTGGATAAACACAAAGAAGTGGAATTGCTTGGTCATGTGGTAAAAACATGTTTAATTTTACATTGCTATCATTGTTTTCTAGAATAGCTATACCATTAAAGGCACAGAATTATAATATTATATAATAATGCTAAACTTCACAGTTTTATCATGTTATCTCTAATGAGATGGTTTTTTGCCAAAGTTTCACCAGGAAATAACGTTAAGCTATGCTATAGTTGGAAATTTTACTGTATTTAGTAGCAGAGGAAATATAAACATATTTGAATGTGATAACATTGTAACCCATCTCTCCTATATTCAGTAATATCAAATAAAATCTTAGACACTCAGGAATCTTGATGGTATGCAGCCTAATATTAAATAGTAAAATACAACAAATTATAAATTTATGTTCATTTGCTCAGGGGGAGGGTAGCTGCAAACAGAGAGAGCTGGTTAACTATCCTTTAATTCATTTAACATTAAATAAATCAATTGAAGGTAAACTAAATTTAGAAGGATATATAGTAACCTCTAAATTTTTAAACCCTTTGCAAACGTATTCTTCACCTTTTCTCAGTGAATGAAAGTGCTTAGGGAATCAAATGAGAACAGATAGAGGCAATTCTGTGTAATTAACTATATCTGACAGGATTACCTATATTAGCAGGTGTGACAGAATGACAAGGTATATAAGACTTAGAGGTGGGGAGATTTTCTTCTGTCACCACCAAAAAAATTATGGAGGTTTCTCCCAGTGAACAGCCCTGAGCACAAAGAAGCAAGTTCCTTTTTCAGATTATCCTGAATATGTTTAAGTCTGGTTTGGTTACCAGTCACAAAAATGTTTAAACATCACGCAAATTCAATCTGTCCCTTTATTCTAGCTCTGTTTATGATCCCATTTCTCTATTTACAGTTAATTTTGACAGTATACAAATATTTTACATTACTTTAAAGTTACACAGTAGAAAAATTTATAAGCAGTTACAGATGTGGGTATTCCAAATAGGAATATGAATTTTTTTCAATATATTTATGAAGTTCTCTTTTTATGGTTGGGCATATGATTGGGATTTTGGCTCCAGGTGACTTAGCTGTAGAAAGCAAAATAGGTGAGATATGCTAGTATTCTAGGATGTTAATTAGGTTATTCAGCTGTTCAATTGGCCTGGTAGAGAAGGTTCTTAGATGATGGAGTCAGCCTCATCACTTTTGATGAGTGTTTGTGTGTGTGTGTTTGTGTGTGTGTGACATTTAGAATATAACTGCAAAGGAACACTTGTTAAAATATTTATGTAGATGAATGTTCTTTTTTTTTTTTTAAAGATTTATTTATTTATTTATATAAGCACTGGGTATAGTCAGAAGCGTAGGAGGGCGAAAAAATTCACCAGAGCCAGAGCGGGGAGCAGAGCAGGCAGAAGGTCCGAAGTACACTGCTGAGGGGAGCAGCAGGCGGCAGGAGAAGTCTGTGCGCCATGCGGGACCCTCCTCCCGGTGGCCGGAGAGCAGCCGGGGATCGAACCGGAGCCGCAGAGGCTGCGGGCAGCTTCGCAACCCAGCGCTCAACCACTGCGCCACCGGGGAGGCCCTAGATGAATGTTCTTATCAAATTTATGAGTACCACCTCCCAACTTGTCCTAACATGTATTTGCCTCTATTATAGCATCAACTAATACTACATATGCCTCCTTCCACAAGATTGTAAGTTCAATGAGGGCAAGACTAGTTATCTATTAGCATCTGTGTCTTTTTATTTGCATTATGCTTGGAATATTTTAGTTTTCAATACAAGTTTTAATGTCTTATTAAAAACTAAACACAAGTAAAAAACTTTTTAACATACCAAGTTGTTTTAAAGTGTAATGTCAATATCAAGGTGTTAAATGCTAATGAAGAAAAGTAAGCAAATTTCCTTTATGCAATGGCTCCTTTTAAAAAAATGTATAGAATACAAAATTATCTTTCATTTATCCTGTCAATTTACTCTCATTTGCATAAGTGAATAGCTGGCTCCTTATGTGCCATGTCAGGTTTTGTGATCTGTTAATGCTTCCTGGCTGGGTATACATTTGTATTCAGTGCTTGGAAAGCAGATCTTACAACTAAATGGATTTTATGACTAAAGCAATAAACTTCTTTCCTGTCTTCAAAATTTTTGCTAGTATCTACAACATTATAAAGCACACAGTTACATATTCAAAGGAGAGCCAAGTTATTCTTCACAATTTTTATAAATTCTTAAGGTGAGTAGCATACATGAACCACTTCTTAAAGAGATTTAAACTGTGATTATCAAATATGATGCATTTGTTTGCAAGACTCACTTTATAAAGACATAAATAGACTGGATGTGAAAGACATAAATAGACTGGCTGTGAAAGATGAAAAGAATAATCCATGCAAATGGTGATCAAAGAGAGTAGGGTTGGCTGTGCTTTATATCAGGCAATGTATATGGTCAAACTATTTTTGGCAAGGGAGACAAAAGATCGACAATGGGAAAAGGACAGTCTCTTCAACAACTATGTAGAGCAAGCTCAATACCCATGTAAAAAAAGTGAAATTGGACCCTTGTATTGCAAAAATTACTCAAATGTGTAAAAGATCCATTAACTCTTATAAGAAAACATGAGGGAAAAACCTCATCACATTGAATTTGGTGATTTCTTTGGAATGACAACCAAAACATAGGCAACAGCTAAAATATACAAATACTACAACAAACTCAGAAATTAGTGCAGTAAAGGAAACAATCAGCAGGGTGTAAGCCAATCTAGGGAAGAACTACTTTTTCTGAACCCTATATCTCATTAGGGGTTTATATGAAGAACAGAAAAATTACTTTTAAAACTCAACAAAGACCAAAATATTAAATATTGGGCACATAATGTTAACAGCCATCTCACCACAGATGATAGATAAATGGCCAAAAAATATACAAAAAAGATACTCAATATCAGTAATCATCAAGGAAGTGAAATCAAAACCACGATTAGATCATATCATACCTGTTAAAATGACCGTTATCAAAACAGAGCAAAACAAATTAGGAAAGAACAGTTTGGAAGCACTGGCATAGTTGTTAAGAAATTGAAAATGTTGTGTATTGATAGTAGAACTGTAAAATTTTTCAGTTGCTATGGAGAAAGTGTGGAGATTCCCCAATTAATCAAAATGAAAAAATTATATTATTCAGAAATTCCACTTCTAGGGGATATATAAAAAAGAACTGGCAGTAGGATATCAAGGAAATATTTGCACAGCCTGTTAATGCAGCACTAATCATGACATTGAGTAAGTGGGAGCAACATGAGAGTACACTGACAGATAAAGAAAATGTTATTTTCATACAAAGGGTGATTTTCCAGGTTTAAAATAAAAGGAAATCATATCATATATTACAAAATGGATGAAACTTGAGGATATTGTGCTAGCTTAAATATGCCAGTAGCAAAAACACAATATATGATTCCACTTTTGTCACTTATTTAAAGTAGCCAGTTTTTTAGGATTAGAAAGTCAAATGGTGGTTAATAGGGGCTGAGAAGAGGTAAATACGGCAATTTTCTTCAGTAGATTTAAGTGTTTTCATTTTGCAAGATGAAAAGTTCTAATGATCTACTGAACAATGAGGTACATACAGTTAACTATACTGTACATTTAAAAATGGTTAAGATGGTAAATTTCATATTATGTTTTTTTAACCACAATAAAAATATCCAATGCAATATTAAGAACCAGTAACAGTGGAGGGAACTGCTAAACTAATTCTGCAAATAAAGTGTAACTAGATAACATACATGTAAAAAAGCTAAGATGCAAAAATGGTTAATGATTTAATGCAAATTCTTTTTTTTTTTTTTTTTTTATAGAGGCATGCTTTATTTATTTGTTTGCTGGTTTGTTTGTTTTGTTTATACATGCACTGGGTACAGTCAGAAGCGCGGGAGGGTGAGAGAATTCACCAGAGCCAGAGCGGGGAGCAGAGCAGGCAGAAGGACCGAAGTACACTGCTGAGGGGAGCAGCGGGCGGCAGGAGAAGTCTGCACGCCATGTGGGACCCTCCTCCGGTGGCCGGGGAGCAGCCGGGGATCGAACCGGCGCCGCAGAGGCCGCGGGCAGCTTCGCAACCCAGCGCTCAACCGCTGCGCCACCGGGGAGGCCCTTTTTAATGCAAATTCTTAACATTGCTATAGCCTATTTCTGGTTTCAGAACTATAGGCTGCACAGCTTCAAAATTGAGAGTTTTCATAGTTGATTTAAACAAACCTTCCAATTTAAATAAATCCAAAGTAAAATAAATTATTTTATCCTGGGGAATTCATCAAAATCACTAAGCTAAATTCATTTGCTATTAAAATAAAAATCAGCTAATAGCTGTCAAAAGTTGGGTTTGACTTAACCACTTTTAGAACTAATAAGAGTTTCAAGTTATGGTTTACTTAGGGACATAAGACCTAGAATTACAAAAAGGCTAAGTGATTGAGTTCATTTTCAAAAGTTACAGCCAAATTAAACTCAGATTGTTGTAAATAATGCATTTACTATGTAATATTATATTTCAATTATACCTATTTATTATACCTGTGCTTAATTTTAATTTCTAATGTCCTCATGATAGATACTATAAAGCACACAATATCTGAAGACAGTATTTAAGTGCAAACTCAGAATAAAGAAGCAAGATTCAAAGTGTAAGTTCTGAAACTGAAGAACATGTGCTTTTGAGAGAAATCACCACTTCAGGTGAATTGCCTTCAGATGTCTTAGACTATACATGGTTAATTTTTCATTTTTATGTTATTTCCAATGTTATTTAGTTAGACTGCTTTTCCTATTTGCTTTTAATTCCCATAATACTAGGAACTCAAATGAGTTCCATTTCCTAAATAAGAAAAAAATTCAGCATCATTTTTCTTTATTAGATTGGTGTACTTGACAGCAAATTCATGTGATTTTGTAGTATTGAAATTTATCTTTTTTTAAAAGATAATTTTCAATGTTTATAGGAACATCTTTGCTTTTAATTAATCTGTATTTTCCCTGGCATTTTAATAGTGTAGGGAATTTGCATATAATATTTAGTAAGAACTTTTATAATAACTGGACTGTTAATAGCTATATTAAAGTGTGCTTTTTTCTCCCCCAGCCTACATTTTCCATAAGTTCTACCAGGAAAACTATGCATTGCTCACATACTCAAAATTATTATTTTCTCACATAACTGGAATCTGACTTAGGATCTCACCAGGCTGTGGGGGCTGTTAATTCCTTGATGTGATTGTGTTCTGTGTGTAGGTGGTCTCACCTCCCCCAAAGAACTTCTGACTTTGGCTGGCCAGCCATCAGCAATTGGCCCAAAAGTGGTTGTGAAGGGTTGGGAAGAGTAATAGCTGCAGTTCTTGGTGTTCACTTCCTTGATTGACCTTATGTCTCCTTGAGTCTACCAACACATGGCAACCTCCTCTCAGGTCTTCCAAGATTTTCTGCAGCAAGCACATAATTTGTGCTACTGTAGAAGTTCATAGATTTATTGGTTAAGGAATTGGTATTAGCATCAAGAAACAGCAGGTCAGTGGAAGAGCCCTTCTGCTGGCAGACAGAGGTTGGTGACAGATCAGTTTAGTAATAAGGAGCTCATCTGTAAATTTGCGATCTAGATGATTGTAACTTTCAAAGGATGGAACTAATATCTTCTGGATCTATGGTTTTTAACTGTAAGAAATTATTCTGAAGAAGAATGAAAGTGCAAGGTTGAGAACAACATCTATTTAGTTTGGAACTGGTAGAGCATATTTTTTTCATTTGAAGAGACAAGATGAATCTACTTAATTGAAATAGGGTAGACAAACAGTGAAATAAAAAAAAAAAACAGCTTGATGAATAGTTGAATGAATTTTAGGACAAGAGAAGAAAAGAAATACCTTATATTAAAATAAAAGAGTCCACAGGCAAAGTTATTTCTATCTTTGTATGAAGAAAAATTCAAAATTATTTCTATTCAAAACATTATGTCAAATTTTCATTCCCAGTACCTATAAGGGAAATTATGAGGTTTATTTTGGAAATGATTATATCAAAATATAAAATTCTGGAATCTTATAATCAAGCCTAATATTACTCTGTGCATGGGAAAATTAACCCCCCAAATTTCAAAAGATAATTAGATAATTAATCAATGAGGAGAAATGTTTCTGAAAATTCAATAACTATCTAGCTACACATGAAGAGCAAAATAGTGTACATTATATGTAATACGATCTTTGCTTTCCTATTGTATTCAATTTGCATAAATTTATAGGGTAATATAAGATATATATATTATTCCCTTATTCCTAAAGTATTTTTTATATTTCATAAATTTCTGTCCACCTTATTTTTAACAACAGTTTATACAGGATCAGGTAAGACAAATATTCCAGTAAATATTTCTTAGACCTTTATTATTTTTTTTAAAGTATTTTTTTTTTATAGAGGCATATTTTTATTTATTTATTTATTTATTTGTTTGTTTGTTTTGTTTATACAAGCACTGGGTACAGTCAGAAGCGCAGGAGGGTGAGAGAATTCACCAGAGCCAGAGTGGGGAGCAGAGCAGGCAGAAGGACCGAAGTACACTGCTGAGGGGAGCAGCGGGAGGCAGGAGAGGTCTGCGCGCCATGTGGGACCCTCCTCTGGTGGCCGGGGAGCAGCCAGGGATTGAACCCGTGCCGCAGAGGCCGCAGGCAGCTTCGCAACCCAGCGCTCAACCTCTGCGCCACTGGGGAGGCCCGACCTTTATTATTTTTTAAGCACTGCTGTGAGGGCTTTGGCAGTTGAGCATATTTGAAAGAATTACTACAGTTAGCAGGGTTACTAGTTAGGAAATGTTTGTTGAATGCCTGTAAAAGAAAGATGTCACCTTGTCGTTTGATATGTCTATTCTCATTCAGAACAACTTTACTAAACTTTTGAGACATTTTTTAAAAGGACAAAAAAAAAAAAACAAGCCTGAGAATTCTTAGTTGTTACATTACTGTATGAGATAAAAGAAAGTAAGAAATAAATGTTAATATTTTACCTTTTAAATAATACTTAAAGATTTCATACTGAGTATTTTATTGTCATTATTTCTAATCAAAGAATCCAGATGTAAATATTGTTTTCCTATAGTCATTTACCTAATTACTTTATATATACAAAGTAGCTATATATAGTTATAATTTCTTATATAACTATTACCAAGGAATTTAAGCTAAAGAATATGATAGAAACTGTTATTTTACTATAACAAAGAAGGAATTTCTGATGGAGAGAACCTGTGAGTTCAGTCCCCACAATTTGCATATTAAAAAGCCAGTGACTTGCCCAAAAGCTAAAATAAATCTCTTTATGTCTCAGGTAATATAGGGAAGAGGCTACCTCTGTAGTATTCTCTGCTTTATGCATTAAGTCACTACCCATTAAAATAAAATCCATTTTATTCATTAAATAAAGTATCCATTAATCTACTCATAAGCTGTAAATGACCAGTGCTTTAACATGATTAAATAAAATATCTAAACACTAAATGTGTTTTCTTCTTTTTACCAAAAGGTTGATATTGGGCCTCCCTGGTGGCGCAAGGGGTTAAGATGCAAACTATGAAGCTGTCCACAGCCTCTGTAGCAAGAGTTTGATCCCTGGCCCACCAGGGAGCAAGCCACTTGGTGCAGCAGACCTCTCCTGACTCGCCTGCTGCTCCCCTCAGCAGTGTACTTCAGTCAATCTAACTGTTCTGTTCCCCTCTGGTGAATCCTCTCATCCCCCACGTCTCTGGCCTGTACCCCAGCTCTTGTATGTATAAATAAATCTTTTTTTTTTAAGATTTATTTATTTATTTATTTATTTATACCAGCACTGGGTACAGTCAGAAGCGTGGGAGGTGAGAGAATTCACCAGAGCCAGAGCGGGGAACAGAATAGGCAGACTAATGAAATACACTGCTGAGGGGAGCAGCAGGCAAGACAGGAGAGGTCTGTTACTCCATGTGGGACCCTTGCGGGGGACGGGGGATCGAACCGGCACTGCAGAGGCTTCAGGCAGCTTCGCAGCCCAGTGCTCAACCTCTGCGCCACCAGGGGAGGCCCATAAATAAATAAATCTTTAAAAAACAAAAACAAAAAGGTTGCTATCCCTAGATAAATTTCCAGTTCCCTTGACTGCACCAGTTTATGAAATTCGGAAAAATCTGACTTTGTGTATTTAAGTTCTATGGTATAATACAAAATGTGAGTAGTCATCTTGCAACTTTGCTGCACATGGAGGAAAGAAACTAATTCACAATCTAAAGTGCTTTTTAAACAATATATTTAAATTGCATTTATTTTATCCCTTCGCTGCAAATAGTGTGAATACTGCACATAAAGGTGTCTCTTTTAAAGTTGAACTGGAGGTAAAATAATGCTGCATGTGTGGACAAATTTATGAAAATCTTGTTAGGTTAAATTGAAAACGTACGTCATCTGATTTTAAGTTAATGTCTATTCTAGAATTCTTGAAAGATAGCTTTATCAAATATACTCCCTATGGAAATAAGTGTTTCTATCACACACAGATAAAGTCCATGTAACTATAAATGAATTTTATCTTTGAATAATTGTACATACCAATGCGATTTAATAAAACCAGTGGAAAGAAAAATTTCAAGTAAACTTACTACTTTTAAAATTGTTATCACTAGAACAAAACAAAGACAAACCTATTCAAATTCAGAAAGTCCAAATTCCCTCCAGAAAATGGAGCTAAACTTCCCATAGTTGTCTCTGTGATTGAAGGAGACCCTGCATTGCATTGAGAAGGGATTCTGATGATTCATCAACAATGTTAACTAAAAAGGAAGATTTTCTCCAAAGAAACATGACCAGTCACCACTGCTGCTTAGAAGTCAGCAGCTTCTTTGGGAGGTGTTTAATGCTGCAAAGAACTCCACTAGTTTTTATTTATTATACTATTTGTTATGCTTCGGGTATAATTTACACACCATTCACAATCTCTCTTCCTGAAAAACTTGAACTCTTATCTATGAGGGCATGAGTAAGAGCTTATTGCAAATAGGTTGTGCGAAACGAAAATGCAACTTTGTCTTGTCTTCCAAAATGAGGAGGGGTAGAGAAAACAGGCCATGATGAGTGGTACTGGCAATATCCAAACAGATGTGAGTGATGTTTTCTATAAGATCTGCTAAAGTAGTTAAGACAGTAGAACAAATTAATTAATACTGATAGAATTACTACGTGTAATTGTTTCTTTTAATGTCTGGGAGGAAGGAAATCAATGGACTTCTTCCAAAAATAGTTCTCTAATTGAACAACAGCATTTTTTTCTTAATGCAGTTGTAATTGAATATTTATTTAGAAGCAAATTGAGATCCTGAGCGAATAAAGAACAAAGCCATATACTTCCAGGCAGCATGACACTCCTTTAATTTCATGAAATGTTGATGAACAGTGGCACTAAGTATAAATAAGAGAAGACAGATTAATTTAAAAATGACCCATTCTATTATAGAGACTTGAGGTTTTGCTTTTTCCATTTTTTTTTCCCTCCTTAGACTTAAGGAAAGTCATGATTAGTTACAAAAGAACTGCAGGGCTATAATCAGAGACCAAAATTGTCCTTTTAGTTGTTTTGGAATGTATAATATGCTAATAAGCTATTCATTAAATTGGTATTTTCTATTTCATTTAAGAAAAAGCTTTTTGTATTACCAAAGCTTGTTTGACTATTTTCACAGAATGAGCTATAATCACATTTCTGGAATAATTTACAAAGATTATAACAGCTTATTACTTTGTAGCTTACCTCAATGTGGGTAAAATTAGATCTAAATTTTTGTACAGGACTGCTCCAAGAACAAATACTGATGATTCATCTAATTCTAGAAAGAATAAAATTAAAAATATTAGAGAAACAGCAAGAAAAATTCTATCTTATAAAACTTTAATCTTCTAATTACAGGGAGATTCCAGTACTTGCGAATGCAAAGCCAGACAGAAGAACCATCTTGGTAAGTGAGGATGGGACAGGTGAACCCACATACCATATGCATTGATGGTAGATATAGAAGATGTGGTTTTGGTGATCTTGTGTCATAAAGTAAGTTTCCTTCACCACTCTAAGGTTGCTTCAATTGCAACTAAGGAGTTTAAACCCCAATGATAGCAGGAAAGAGTGTCAATTCTTTCAATTCTTTCTAATTTATAAGGTCACAATCTCCAAAGTGAGACTCAAAACCATAATGTCACTGTTGAAAATAACTATTCATTTTAGTTAAATTTTAGGAAGTCTAATTATTATAACAATTTATCTTTTTCTTTATTCTGTTTTTACATACCAAAATTATGTCTTCAAACCAAAAAATAAAAAATAAAAAAGATTCAATGACTGCGTAAAAGGGGAAATGCCACACATTTCACTCCATAAATCAAAACATTAGACCACGGGCACAGGGATAAGACTGTCCATATGAAAACTTGTCCTATCAATCTTAGGTCTATAATTGGTACTTGTGCTCTTCTGGTTTATCTGAGAAATTCAGATTTGAAGACCAAATTGCCTATATTTATAAAATTAGTTCTTAATCATAATTGGAGACTGTTTCTAAATTACTTAATATATGGAGATTTATACCTAGGGTTTTCTTAATCTTATTAGAAAGTTTATGTTCAGAGCTGAAATTGTCTCACATATTTACCTTTTGATGACACGGGAGTGAAGATGCTCTTTGGAATGACTACCCTGTCTTCTGAGTTTCTTGCCCAGTCAACCATTCCCTTTCGTCCTTTCATTGGGAAGTTGATATCTGTTAGAACAGAGGCTGCAGGAAGCTTCTGAATGCTAGCCACTATTAAAAAAGAAGTAACAATGTCAAATAAAATCTTTCAGTACAATCAAAATTGAACACATTAAACTTTATTTTATAAAATAAAATATTGAGTATATTTTATTAAAGCTGCAAAACAGACTTATTTCTTATAATTAGGCAATATTAACTAAGGTTGTTAATTCTTGAAGTTATTTCTAGGCACTGTTCTCAGCAAGAATCTGCAATGACAGTCAATGCTGGGTATAGATTCTGCGAATACAGACAGATATTGACATACTGGCTGTTAATGGAAAGCCATAGCCTCCCTTGCAAATTTCAAAGTCCATACTATATTTTTGTTAAATATTTTGACTGAAATCTGCATTTATTAATTTTTTATTTTTAATTCACATCCTCTTATTGTAGTAACATTGGTTTATAACACTATATATGACTTAGGGATATATATAGGTTCACACCTCAAATCTGAATGTGTTTTCAGAACAAATTTCCTAATTTCCTGCATTTACAACTGAACATTGCCTTCAAAAAATTTTAAGGATAAGATGAAGTATCATGAAGACATGGAAAACAATGTCACATTACTGGGAAACAGAACTGTCAGTCAGATTCCTAATAATAAAACACCAATAAAGCTATAACCAAAGAATCAAAATAATATGCAGATATATGCAACAAATAGATTATTAATAAGAAATAATTCTTAAAACATACCCCCCAATAGAAAGTTATAAATGTATAAATGTTGAATGGAGAAGTCTGTCATTATTTGTGATAAGAATTTTAACAAATATTGTGGAAAGTTAATGAATGATATTTTGGTAATACATTAATACATTTTTTATTATAACACACACATATGCACATAAAGACATGAAATGTAACACAACTATGATGGTAAATGCCTAAGCACTTATTATATATATTTTCAATTAAGAAATGTAATTTTTATAACTTTTAATAGGTTTATACCTGTTTTAGATTAGTTTTAGGTATTTAAGTAGAAAGATTATGGGGGAAGCTCTAAAAGCTTTCACAATGGGAGAGCTACAGTAAGAAATCATTAGACTCCTCATAAGCACATTTCACTATAGGGAAACTTGCAATTTAAATCAAGAGAGGAAGAAAATTAAGAATTTAACAATATTAGTTGTATAAATATATTATTGCACTGCTGGCTTAGCTCCAGATTAAATTAGTTATATATTATATATTATTGCACTTTATTAAAGCTCTTTCAGGCTACTATACACATTCAATATCAGCATAGGATGGATTTTTTTTTAACCTGGAATTAGACATAATAATATTAAAAAATGATTTTGTAATTAAATGTTGTAGGAAAGAGGGTGCTGAGTAACACATATTAATTATGGATGACAAATGTGTTTGGAAAACAGTTTTAATTTAGTTTTTTTTTTAATTTTTGAAATAATATAATTCTTTGCTGCCTATAAACAGCCCAATTTATGTGTCCCAATGGGTCCAAGTTATCCACTGCATATAGATGGAGAGAGCACCACATTGACAGTATATACTGTGTTAAGGATCCTATAAGCTTTATTCAATACACAAAACTAATTCATCAGCTTCCCAATTTCTTGACTCTAACTGGTTGATTTGGTGTTTAAAGGAAATTTATTTTGCCTGTCTTCTCTAAAACCTGATGAAAAAAAATATAGGTTTTTCTGACTATGGCATAGCTGATTTTTATTATGAAGAAAACTAACAGTTAACTTATTGGGTCCCAAAATCTAATAATTACTCTACTATATACATTGGATAGAAAAAAAAAAACACAACTGAACAAAAAGAAAATATAACAAATGGAGGAAGGATATTTATACCAGCTCTATATTACTTTACTTTGAATATATGCTATTTTAATACCATATTCTTTAATATATAAAAATGACATAATTATGCATGAATATATCTCACTCTATGGAAGGTGCTCATTCTTCAATTACTGGTACATTGGCTGTCATATTTTGACTAAATATATTGTACTATTTAACAGTCTAGAATAGAGAAATAGATAATCAAATAGGATCACTAATTTATACAAAAAGTCTTTTAAATTGCATAGTCTTGAACATAAGGAGTATATAAAAATATTTTCTAATTATAGTAGCAATGTAGTTCTTAAAGGTGGTGTCTTCAACAAATACTAAAAAGGATGTGCCTTCATAGGTTGATTCTCATCAATAAAATACTAGTCTTCAAATCATCTTTTTACATGTTCTTTAAAATATGAAGTATTTAATATTGAACATTTTACTTTAAACCTACCTAGGAAGATGATGAAGCTGACACTGTGTTTCTTCTTGACTCTACAGTGATTAATGAGTTTAACTGTGCAAAATCGTTAGGCAAAATTTAGAAGTAGCTTTAGGGAATAGGGATGCTTATTTGTTAAGTGAATACCTAAGAGGTAAAATTAAAAATGAATGCATTCAACAATGTCAAAAGTAAATATGTATCTAGTGCTTGACAAAGGGACATAGATGCAAAATATTAAGTATACAATTTACATTACATACTTTGCTTCTCTAATAATTACTGCATTAAAACCAGCCATTGTGGGTGTTTGGGTGATAGAACACTTTTGCTCAAAAAATCGAGAAAATACCTTTCTTGCAAAAGTTAGAAGTGCTTAGAAGAAATCCCAAAGGACACAATGTCCATGAACAAATAGGGTACATCTTGAATGCTGTAAGACTTATCCTAAAAATTCACTGTATTGTGTTTTCATTACAACAGTAGATTTGATTTCCTATGCAATAAAAATGGGTGACTCATCACTAATAAACCTTGAAGCAAAACCAGCTGTACTTTTGCGATTTTAACACTTTGATTTTGAATTTGGATATGTAGCATTGAATTCATTTGAGAACATCATGTCTGTTACTGGCAAACCTCTCAGAGGATTCAGGTTCAGTATAGGTTTTTGCTTATCAGAGAACATAAGGAAATTTTGCAGAAGGGTTTAAAAATACATGAGCTAGATTGTTTTTATTTTTTGCCAATCACTGAATCTTCCTGTGTTTCATGAGAACAGGGTAGTGTTTCTAACCTTATTGTGGAGAAAAGTCATTATATTTTTTCCCTTTGCCCTTATTGGTGTCACAGAGTATGAGGATTTGTCTCATTCATCCTTGTAAAGTGAACAGTTCACATAAAAGTTGTGGTTAATTTGGTACATCATTTGCACCATGGACAAGAATGGAAGGCATATGAAAGGGAAAATTTACAGAGAGCTATAGTGCATGAGTGAATGCTGTAGGAATGAGCAAAATGGGCAAATGAGGGTCAACAGAGGAAAATGGAAGTTTACTAGTGTGGCGTAAGTATAGACTCAGTAACTAGTGTGGCGTAAGTATAGACTCAGTATCTGGGCTCTCGATTCAAATCCCTGATATTTTAGGGTAACATCCTCCTTCCATTAGGGGGTTAACGAGTTCCCAGTCCCTACTTACATGCTGCAGCCACCTTGGGCTGGCTACTGGGAACTATGGGAAGGGCTCAGCAGCCACGTGAAGCTATATAACATGGAAGGCAGGTGAGCTAAAAGGAGAGAACTCTTGCTTCTGTGGCTATCTTGCACCCTGGTACTGCCAGGAGGAAACATGGAAGGAGACACGTGGAAAAGAGACATGTGAAGATATCTGGAAGAGACATGTGGGTGGAAAATGTGGGGAGACTGACAATGACAATCATTCTCTTTATGTGGTATCTCCTTCTGTCCCAGCCCTTTGAGAACTACTTCAGAACCCATTTCCCCTTTCCTGTGGTTTCCTGCCAAAAGGTGCCTTATGCTTGTGGCAAGCTTTTGGGACTCAGTAGCTCCACTTTGAGCCAACACTGTTTGACTGGGCATTTACAGATGAGGGGATAGGTAATTATGATTATTTCATTGGGACACTAATATCCAATCTTTTCTCTCTGAATGCACACCAATTTTATTAAAGAACTATCACACTAAGAGGAGCTTCCTATGTCTTTATGCAGCAGATGTTAGGACCCCATTTTAGAGCACATACTCTGTTTGGGGTCTCTGGGTAGACCTTGGTCATGCTCTGTCCTCCCTCCCTCCCTTCCTTTCTTTTTCTCTGATGAATTCTGCCAGAAGGAAGGAGCTGCCTTCTCTTGTTACTTGGTTACATGAGGTCAGCCAGATTAAAAGTCTATTGCCTCAATTGAGAAAGGAAATAACTGCATCATGAATGACACATTCAATTTTTCCATTGCACCCAAGACCAGGGACTGAAAAGAACTTCAGAAGCACTACTTTAAAGCACTGACCTAAGTGCTTAATGTAACAACACACATTCTATAAATGAGCAAAGGAAACTCCCAAGCAAGGCTGTCTCATAATGAGAAACAAATGTGCCCTGGCGATACAAAAGAAATGACCTAAGTTGTGCCTTAAAACTGTTCTTTTTATTGTTTCCTTATATTAATATTTCTGATATATTAAAGTTTGCATCATGTTGATTCAGAAAGAACTTACAAACTAGCTCCTGACTCATCAATAGTAGAAAATTGGCCAGTTATCAAAATGCATTTTCTTGTGGGAAACATTACTCAATATTACTAAATAGTCACCTGTACAGTTTTGAAATTGTGTGAGATATGAAAAGAAGAGAGTGAAGCATTTCATAAGTGCATTAGAAAGCAACTATTAGCTTTCTAATAGAGACTGAGCATGTTCTAATAGAGAACCTGGCATGTGTATTGCTACCCCCAGTATTAAGCAGCATTTAGCCATGATTTTATATTTATATAGCAATACTGCATACCTTGTAAAATACTGAGGGCAAATGAAAGAGAAGTTAAGAACAGTTGATATTTATTGAACACTTGATTCATTCTTAGTTCACCCAACAAGTATTTATGAAATGTCTCCTGGTGTGCTAGACACTGTTTTAAGTACAGCACTTTGCCAGATGCTTTACACATGCTATCTTCTTTAATATTTAAAACACTCTAAGAGGTATGGTTATTACCAATATGCTCATTATCATTATTAATACCGTCATTTTACAAATGAGGAGGTGGACGCATTTGAGTGCTAACATTACCATTCAAATCTCAGTGTGCCTACTCAGAAGTACATGATTTTGCACTGTGTGATGCAGTTTGATCTTATCTAACAAATTAACAGCAAATTTACCTTGCTTCACTGTAATATATTTGTACTAACTATAAACAGCAGGCACAATGATTCCTATAAAGGAAATCAACTGTCTTGGAGTTTTCAATTAATGACTTTCTAGTCATGATGGACTGCATACGTAAAGGTGGTCCTGGCAGTCTACACCAAATAGCTGGGGTACAGAGTAGTCCATACCATATAAGTTTGTGGGATTATATTCTATGACATCCAAGCAATGATGAAATCCCCTAAAGATATATTTAAATCCCTCCCCTACAATGACATCTAATGCATCCAACAGTAGATCAAAACTAGATACTACTAAATAATCGCATGGTATCGGGGAGAAACAGATAAGAAATAAATACACCTTAATCAAAAGATGATAATGATAAATGACATGACAGAAAATGAGGAGTGAGGTCAGGAGGGTTTACTAAACAGGGAAAGCTTTGGTATGCTGGTATTTGTGCAAACA
Organism: Talpa occidentalis; assembly: GCF_014898055.3. Classification (NCBI taxonomy): domain Eukaryota; kingdom Metazoa; phylum Chordata; class Mammalia; order Eulipotyphla; family Talpidae; genus Talpa; species Talpa occidentalis. The sequence continues at coordinate 81,680,938 of NW_023602073.1, read as the reverse complement.
TCTGAATGAAGTGAAGTGGTTATGGAGATATTGAGGAAATGTAGGGAAAAGATGATAAATGTAGCTTAGGAAAGACTCACTTTTAGGGGGTAAAGAGAAATAAATTTTAAAAATAATGGTGAGAAAGAGAAGAAAACCACAATAGCAAACTAATTCTGGAATTGAGAGATGCACTTTAATAATGAGACAGTGGCTTTAAAAGGTGTTAAATCATTATAAAGAGCTTTGGAGAAGCACCATTTGCCAAAAAAAATGGAAATCATACTCTAAAACCATGTTAAAGATATGTTCTATTTCATACATTGCAAACTGCTCTATATAGGGTCAAAAAGTAAATATTTTCAGATTTTTTTTTTAGAAGATTTATTTATTTATACAAGCACTGGGTACAGTCAGAAGCGCGGGAGGGTGACAGGATTCACCAGAGCCAGAGCAGGGAGCAGAACAGACAGACTGACAAAATACACTGCTGAGGTGAGCAGCGGGCGGCAGGAGAGGTCTGCGTGCCATGTGGGACCCTCGCCCAGTGGCTGGGGATAGAACCAGCGCTGCAGAGGCTGCGGGCAGCTTCGCAACCCAGCGTCCAACTGCTGCACCACCAGGGAGGCCCTATTTTCAGCTTTTGGAAACCATAGGATCTGTGCAGTAGCCACTCATCTCTTCTGTATGAAGTGTCACAGACCATTCATAAATGATCATGCAAGAAAATATGGTATTCAACCATATGAGAAAAATGTTTTTATGTGACCAATGCTGTGCTTCTTCAATTCAAGAAATGATTGGACAGAACTCTTGATTTCCCACCACTTAAGCATTTTCTTCTTGGGCCTCCCTGGTTGCGCAAGGGGTTAAGACACAGCACTATGAAGCAATCTGCAGCCACTGCAGCATGGGTTCGATCCCCAGCCAGGGAGCTGACCCACATGGCGAGGCAGACCTCTCCTGTCTCACCTGCTGGTCCTCTCAGCAGTCTATTTCAGTAGATCTGCCTGTTCTGCTCCCCACTCTGTCTTTGGTGAATTCTCTCGCCCCAACACCTCTGGCCTACACTCCAGCTCTTGTATGCATAAATAAATGAATCTTTAAAAAAAAGCACTCTTTAGTCTCTTACAACCTACACATCAGCACATTCTCTCAGTATTTGTAGACTGTGACTAAAATCAATTAACTCCCCTCTATATCCATTCCATAACTCTCTAGAAGTCACCAGAATCTCTACCCAAATTGATTAAAGAACTGCCTATCTGGTCTTCTTGATTCTAAGGATTAAGCCAAAGACAGTTCATTCCTTATAGTTATTATAAGGAATTTCTTCTTCCAGAAACCAGAGTTATTGTTTAAAAGTATAAAAAAGATCATGTTGTTCCCTACTCAAAATATTTCAATAGCTTGTCAATGTTCTTAGAATAAAATCTAAATCTCACACCATGGCCTTCAAGGCCCTGCATGGCTTAGCTTCTGTCTGTCTCTGTTTCACATTATGTGTGGGTGTCTGGTTTGCTGACCCGGATCAAGCGGCACAGGTATTTTGTTTTCCACTCTAACGAAAGATTTTGCTCTCTAACTAGAACATCCTTTTCTATTTTTATCTTTGAATCTGCTAAATAGCTTTTTTACTTAGCTTTGTCTGAAGCTCCCCTTAAAAAGATTCAACTTTCATCCCCCTCCCCCATTGTTCTTTATGATAGTATCCTATTTCTACTCAGTAGGGGCCAATTCACAGTTAAATAATGTCTAATTTATGTAGACTTCCCCAAAGGAAAAGACATTTTAACTATGTATTATCGCATGATAGAATCCTAACATACAGCAGATTTTCTGCAGCTCTCCATATTTTTGTTCAATAAATGAGGTCTACCAAAGTCTCAATAGGAGGTACTGCGCTCTACTATGGTAACTTTGGGCACTGGAAACAAACAGACCAAATTTTCCAACTACTTTGTGATCTTAGTAAGTTATTTAATTATTCTTCAGCTTGATTACCTGTAAAAATCAATCACCTTTAAGAAGGATTAAACCAAAGGCAGCCAGTTCATTCCTTGTAGTTTAAGAAACAATACATATAAATTTCCTTTCAACTTTTACCTCAACCTTTCTTTGCTTTGTGTAAAATACTGTGGAAGAATGTGAAACTTAAAAAAAATTACACAATGATAACAATCTATTTAGACTTGTTTTACACAAATATCTTAAATATAGGCAGAATGGGTATAAAAACTTTTCTTCTGAACTCCCAATCTATTCGCACTGTTTAATTAAATATCTCCAGGCATCTCAAACGCAGCATATTCAAAGCTTAACTCTTGATTTCTACCCATTCATCATCAAAATCTTCCTTTCCCTAAGTAGTCTTCACTATCTACCCTTCTCTCAGGCAGAAAACAGTAGATTATTGTTGACATGTCAATAATCTCATACCTATAATCTAGCTCATCACAGGTCTCTATGGGCTGATCTTTGACTTCCTCACTAAGGTCTGCTCTCCAGTCATACTTACATACTTTCATTATATAACTACTCTTTTCTATTCTTACTCACCCATCAGATTCATCAGATCGTGGCTTAAATGTAGTACTAAGCAACCGCCACTTCCATATCTAAATGACGAATCCTGGTTAGTCTCTCTCCTTCATATCATTTGCCACAATTAAATTACATCTATGCATGTATTTGCAAGTATTTCAGTTTTAAGTTCTTTTTTTCTTACATTACACATAAAATACAGCTTATATAGTCATTGATTTACCTATAAAAACTCTTCTTAATATGCTCTTACTATCAGCTAGTTTACAATATACAGGAATGCTCCAAAGTATGCTTAGAATGTATACATTCTTTTGAATCTTGTGGAATAAATGGATTATACATAGATATGTACAAGGAAGAACAGATTTGTGAGCATCAGTCTTCACTTTAAATACCAGAACCTTGCTGTAGACTGATTATGAAAATAGTTACTCTAAAAGTTAATATAGGTACTATTAAGATATATTTAAAAAGTTAATACAACTTTTATGTTTACTTCCTAACATATAACAAATCATGTTTGTAGGAATTCTTAGAAATTCAAAAACATACAACATTATTTCACAGAAATGAACTAGATTTTATAACTAAGCTTTTATTGTATCAATACAATTTTATAAGTTTTATATTCACAGAGTTACTAACTTCCTATCAGAGTATAACTTCCATTAGACTCAAAACCAGGCATGTTAAACTCATTTTTTTTTTTTGGTGCCCAGAGGAGAGTCAGTATCTGTCAGGCACTTAATAAATATGGTTTTAATACAAAGATTGAAGGAAGAAATGAGGAACAAGAAATTAACTTTTAACTGAGATGGAGAGACTGGGCAATGTTTGGCATATGATACTAAAATATTGCAAATAAAAACAAGTAGGTGATTTGAAGTTGTTTGTAGCATCCTAGCCCCTTCATTTTTGCAAAAAGAAAACATGGGCCTTTGGCCTTTTTCAAAATAGGGAGAACTAGGGCGTCCCTGGTGGCGCAAGGGGTTAAGACAACATATGAATCTATCTGCAGCCACTGCAGCATGACTTTGTCCCCGGCAAGGGAGCTACCCACATGGCACAGCAGACCTCTCCTGACTCGCCGGCTGCTCCCCTCTGCAGTGTATTTCATTCAATCTGGCTGTTCGGTTCCCACTCTGTCTCTGGTGAATCCTCTCACCCTCCATGCCTCTGGCCTGTACCCCAGTTCTTGTATGTATAAATAAATAAATCTTTAAAAAAAATAGGGAGAGGGCCTCCCCGGTGGCGCAGTGGTTGAACGCTGGGTTGCGAAGCTGCCCGCTGCCTCTGCAGCGCCGGTTCGATCCCCGGCTGCTCCCTGGCTGCTCCCCGGCTGCTCCCCGGCCACCGGAGGAGGGTCCCACATGGCGCGCAGACCTCTTGGACTGCCCGCTGCTCCCCTCAGCATTGTACTTGGGTCCTTCTGCCTGCTCTGCTCCCCGCTCTGGCTCTGGTGATTTCTCTCACCCTCCCGTGCTTCTGACTGTACCCAGTGCTTGTATAAATAAATAAATAAATAAATAAATAAATAAATAAATAAATAAATAAATAAATAAATAAAATAAATCTTTGGAAAAAAAAATAGGGAGAATTAAAGTTAGACATGTGTGTCTCACCAAATGTGGTTCTTTGAAGAAAGATGAGAGACAAATAGCGTAACATAAGACACCATTCAGTGAGCACTTAAGTGCCAGCATTAGTGAATTACTTCACTTAGTCCCACAACACACTCTGAAACAAGTACAATTAATACCATTTTATACATTGGTTTTGGATCATTATGCTGTAAAAACAAATTTCAGATCCACATGGCATTATAGTAGAGATTTATGAATTTACAGTTGAAATATAAGCAAACAAAACAATGACTGCTGAAAAAAAAATAAACACATCAGCTCTATATTTGTGAACATCATTTTTTTCCTATCCAAACACTTTTGGGCTTTATTTTTCTTTTTTAATATTTATTTATTTATTTATTTATACAAGCACTGGGTACAGTCAGAAGCGCGGGAGGGTGAGAGAATTCACCAGAGCCAGAGCGGAGAGCAGAACAGGCAGACTGAGGAAATACACTGCTGAGGGGAGCAGCAGGCAGCAGGAGAGGTCTGTGCACCATGTGGGGGCCTCGCCCAGGGGCCGGGGATCGAACCAGCACTGCAGAGGCTGTGGGCAGCTTCGCAACCCAACACTCAACCGCTGCGCCACCAGGGAGGCCCAGTTTTGGTCTTTAGATCACAAAAACAAAAAATCTTAAAATATCCCCAAACAAACAATAATTTACTACTCTCCCCTCCCCAACATGCTCATAAAAACACACATTTAAGATTAAACTGAGTGCTCTATTTCATTACAATAGATCATAGAAGTTTAAATGATTTACCAATCAATTATAACTGTTTCATTTATGCAGTCTAAATTATATTACACTAATATATTTTCTTTTCTGTTAAGAAAATGACATTTGAAAACAAACAAAAACAAATGCCATATCCAAAAAATGTCCATATTTCTAATATGCTATATTTTTGGAACACTATAAATTTGTAGAATAAATTTTAAAGAAGATAGAGGTTATCCTCATTGATAAAATATTTTGCTTTTTAGGGAAATGAGGAAAGAAAGACTGTAGGGAAAGTTAAAAGAGAAATAATTACACAATGAGTTTGGAGAAAGAAAAAGGAAACTAAACAGAAAAAAGGGAGAAGTCTATCAGTGCTCTCAAATAATGGCGACAGATTCTATGCAGTTTGAAATAGTGCATGTTTCAAAGGAAAATAAAGTAGCCCAAATGGATATTGAAGTTGATTACTGAAGCATCTAGTAGTGGTAAAGAAAATGTTTCAGTACCTTTGTTTCAATTATATCCCCTGTATTCCTACTGCATTTTAGAATCCTAATAATAATGGCCATATATCAGATTTTATTTGATTTCAGAAAATATATTTAGACATATAGTTATTATAAATAATTCCCTTATGAACTCTTGAAAAAATACTGTGCAGCATACAAAGCTCTATATACTTTAAATCTTATTATGATTGGATCCTCAATTCAGTTTATCTTTCATTAAAAAAAATATTTCTTTGATGTAACCTTAAAAAGAAAAACACACCAATCTTCCCCTGTGTTCATAATAGGAATTTTAAATGGTGTCAAAAACAACTGCATTTCAGGTTCAAACACTGATAAATAGTTTTAAAACAAACTACATGAACATACTAATCACACTTGCTCTCTCATTTATATGCCACAATTTAAAACAAAGACCAAATTAAAGAAAATACATTAAATTAACCACGTAATTATTTACATTTCTAAAGGTAAAATTCCTATGAAAAATTCAAGTAACAAATGCAGAAAAACATTTATGACTGTATGTAAGACACTAAGGACAAAAGAGAACAAAGTCCTTTATGAATTCAGGGGACTATAATAATACCACAAAATTATTTGATGACTCTAGAGTGATAACTGATAAAAATTTCCAGATTAAAGTGGTGGCCTATGTATTAAGAGGCAGAAATTATAAAATTAAAGTAAGGTTCTGAATAACGACAAATACAAAGAAGAGAGGTATAGGTTTTCAAGGCAGCAAGGTGCAAACGCCACTGAGATGGTTGTGGCTGTGTAGTGACATCACACTACAGAAGACAATTCCATAACAAAGCCATTTTAACAGACACAGCACACATTTTCTAGATTAAGTTACATCCTAGATGTCTGGGATCCTGCTTTGATTTCTAGAGCATTGTGAATAAACAATGCACTATTGAGAATTTAAAAAAAAATAGGTATAAAATTTAGGTAGGAACTCTAGGAGTTCCCTAGAAAGGCAGACTGGCTAAGAGAGACTGAGCTACTCGCCAAAGTCACATAGTCAGTGGCTGAGCCCACATTTGGCCTTATGCACGACCACTTACTGAGGTTCTATTTGTATGCCAGGTGCTAAATATGTATTATCTTTAATCTTTACAATAACTCTACAGGGAATATGTTATTACCTATGCTTTCGATAGGAGCAAACTGAGGTATTTAGAGATGAAATAACTTGCAGAGGTTCGTTAGTCAAGATACAGGCAAGGCTTGCAGCCAAATCTAGCTCCAAAACCAGCATGTTTTCCTGGATACACAATGACATCCCTGCTTACATTGACATAAAGAGCACTGGTCTTTAATTTGAGGCAGATTTTTCATTTGTCAAATTCAGATGAAAGCCTGTGTATTTATCAGGCAGTTAAGGAAGCAATGGAAAAGAGGAATAATTTAGCAGAGGTTTTTTAACATCACCAAATAAAATAAGAATTTTGAAAAAGTAAAATCATAAAAATAGAAAAAATGAAAAAATCAGTGCCAAAAGAGAAAAAAACTCTTCACTGGTTATTGTTACAGAAGCAGACCACTATTGCCATAGAGATAAGCAATCATCGCCATAGAGACAGTTAAAATGCAATTGTTTTTCATATTCACACAGACTTGAAGCGACATCCCTCTAATTCAGTTGAACAGCAAGATTAAAAACAAGGCATGCAGTGTGCCATTTGAATAACTTCAAATTCTAATTTTTAAAGCAAAGGAGACCAGCAACATCATTTTATAACATCCCTTATTGTTTGTTTTCAGTTGACTTTAGATTTTGATCATGTCTGGCTTAGAAGTATAAGTCTGCAAGATTTGAAGGAATTAATCTCAAACAGAAAAATGAAATCTTTCTGGGAAGTGCCATTAGTTTAACATCTTTCAGATACAAGATCTCCAGGGTAGTAGGAGGCTACTTAGGTTCCCATAAGATCTGGTGCTAGTCACACCTCGGAAAGCCTTTCCTTCAGTAGGTCTCTTCCAAATCTTTTGAACTGAGACAAAGCACTGACACCCGCCCCCCAAATCCCCCCCCCACCCCCTGCCAATGCAGAGCTGCTTTCATAACTTCCTGGGCATGAAAGTCATGAGTAGCCTTTTTTTTTTTTTTTTTGCCTAAGTTCATATTCCTTATGAGAATAATTAAAGAAAACTCAAATCATTATGTGGTTTAGTCTGTGTTAACTTGTGAGAAATTCAAGAATCCCCCACTTATATTTCCACCAGAAATCTTGATTCTTGAGGATATCTATTTCAGGGTAGCTTTCACAATCCATGTCAACTGCACCAAGATGTCTTAGTTATCTTTACTACATACATTTCATGCATTAAATTCTTTTCTCATAGATCTTCATAGCTATTGTCAAAGTCACCTTTTCCTGCTTGTGTTCCTAATGCCCCTGAGCTCTCCTGTGACTCTCTGTTAGACATTTCAACTGAGTAGTATTTGACCTCTTTTGATTTCCTTATAGACCCTGAGTTTTTTTTACCAGTAAATATAAAATACAAATGAAATAATGGATCTTAGAGCCAAAGATTTGGTCTTTAGACATTTTTTACTAGACAGCTACTGAAGGGATGGAAACTGGATGAGTAACAAATAAATTCACAACATTGTCACTCATTGACATCTGCTATAACAGATTTATGAAAGGCCTAATTCAGGCATCTTTTAAAAACATACAATTAGCCAGAAAAACAGTTTTAAATTTTCAAATAAAATAGATATGCATGATGAGTATTACTAAAAGGAAAATAAAGGTCAGAAGTCATTGTACCTTGATGTAGAAATAGAAAATAATGAGTAAGATTTCCCTAGAGTCATATAAAAAACTACAGTGAAGTTCTTTATGTAACAAAAGTAGGTTAAAGTCTGGTTGGCTGAGCAAGATAATGAAACAAATCTTTAACTTTCAATTACTAAGATGCAAAGGGATAAAAATGCATCCACTCTGAATGAGAAGCACTGATGTAGGACAAATTGTGTGGGTGCCCTTAACACTCTGGTAGCAAAGTTGTAAATAGTATCAGGAATATTTGTAAAAGCATTAATTTGCAAAATGCTACATAACATAAGGAATGCTTTACCAAATCTTTCCATGGAAAGACTCAGGAATAAAACGAAACAAAACAAAACAAAAAAACCCTTTGTGATACCTTGGACTCAAACGACATTTCTGAAAATAATCCTTTGGACTATAAGTAAATTATTATAATTATAAAATAATCCCTTTGGATACTAGGGAATATTCATTAAAATGTAAAACAAAATAGCATATACATTAAGGTACTGTAAGAAAAAAGGCATTCCAAGTAGCAAAAAATTGACTCATTTCCTTAACATTAATTAAGCTAGGATAAAGAAGTTAATGGTGTTAAAGATATGAGAGATTCACAACAAAGCAATCCTTAGAAGAAGAGGTGGGAACTGGCATAACAGGGATAACATAAGAAAGGATTAGGGCCTTTGGGTTACTCAAAATGAGAAAAAATATCTATCCTGGGCCTCCCTGGTGGCCCAGGGGGTGAAGCACAGCACTGTGAAGCTGTCTGCAGCCTCTGTAGCAGGAGTTTGACCCCTGTGCCACATGGCACAGCCAACCTCTCCTTTCTCACCCGCTGGTCCCCTCAGCAGTGTATTTCACTAGATCCACCTGTTCTGTTCCCCACTCTCTCTGGTGAATCTTCTCAACCCCCGCACCTCTGGCCTGTACCCTGGTTCTTATATGCATAAATAAATAAACCTTAAAAAAAAAGAGAAAGAACAGCTAGTAGCAATGTTTTCTAGTTCGAGTTTTTCAAGGATTAGATGCATTATCTAACAATGACTCCATGAATAATTGTGTCTTTGAGTCTGGCTGTATAAAATAGATTAGATAAACCTGGAAATGCTATAAAACTCTTTTTATCCCCAGTTAACTTCTAAAAGAACACAGGCCTAGTGATAATTTGAAACATGATAACATGAATGTTGTCTGCATGTGGACATTAGGGTACCGTGATCAAATAATAATAGTAATACTGAGAATAACTTTTTTTTTAGCCATAGAGATAAAGGTGCTTGACACAAACCTTTCCAAGTTAAATAATAAACTTTCGTTTATTTAAAAAAAATAAAAAAGTGGTCTAAGTAGAATAGAGCTTACCAGTTTATAGCTGGACTTGGTTGACCCTAAGTGTTCATTCATTCTTGAGGGTCCATGGATTTATAAACAGAAGAAACACAAAATTGGCAGGAAAAGCAAGATTTATTTCATTTGTTAACTGGAAGCTCAATCTGACTTACTGCTTTATAAAATTATTTTAATCAATTTCATTCCAGCTTTTGCCAATGATTCAGATGTTAGAATCGTGACAAGATTCTGATTGCTTGAGATGATAAAATAGATTTGTCCTGGACTCAAAGAGTTTGAGCAAGGATTCATCTTCGACTCAATGACAATATATGGATGAAGAAGATGTGGTATATATACACAATGGACTACTATGCAGCCATTTTAAAAAGTGGAAAATTTGCCATTTGTGACAATATGGATGTATCTGGGGGGATTATGCCAAGTGAAATAAGACAGAAGGAGAAAGATAATGGATGATTATCTGCATTTCTTTCATATGTGGAACATAAAAAATTAAGCAAAAGAACAGTAAAAGCAAAATCAAAATATTTGTATTCTGATTGTACAAAATTGCCAGAAGAGGTGAGAGTGATAAGAGCACAGGGTGGACTGACTGTAATGGATGGTACTGGATGGTACTGGTACTTTGCTGGTGGGTGTGATGTGATAAAATACATTTGTAGTGGTTTGAACATGTACCCCTAAAACATATACAGTGTTGTAAGTCAACCATACCTCAATAATCATAATTTTAAATAATAAACAGCATAGTGACTAAACAATATTGTATATTTGAACCTGGCTAAGAGAATAGATCTTAAACATTCTTGTTATAAGAAACTATAACTATGAGCAGTGATATTAACTTATTGTGTTAATAATTTTGCAACATATACATATATTAAAGCATTGTTATATAACCAAATGTAATGTTATGTCAATTTTGCCTCAATAAAATTTTTTAATTTATTTATTTATTTATTTATTTATTTATTTATTTATTTATTTATTCATGCATACAAGAACCGGGGTAGAGGCCAGATGGGTGGCAGGGTGAGAGGATTCACCAGAGACAAGTGGGGAACAGAACAGGCAGACTGACTGAAATACACTGTTGAGGGGATCAGTGAGCGAAACAGGAGAGGTCTGCCACGCCATGTGGGTATCTCCACAGCTGGCTGGGATTGAACCCGCACTGCAGAGGTTGCAGACAGCTTCATAGCACTGGCTCAACCGCCTGCACCACCAGGGAGGCCCCTCAATAAAATTTTTTAAAAATAAAAAAAGCCTGTTTGGGATCTAAAATTTAGGAACATTTAAATGGTCACCAAAGTATGTTTTTGACATTTGTTTATAGTTTACAGATTTGGCAATTAACTTGTCTTCTTTTCGTAGGTGGACTCCTAGAAATGTAGTAGAGACAATTCCCAGAGCCCTTTCTTTATAACCATTAGTAAATTCTTTTTAGCCATTAGTAAACACTGTCAGGTCACTATTAAAACATTTCTAGCATCTGGTCTGTTCTTACTCTCTCCACTGGCATCTGGTACAAGTTACCAAGCTTTCTCATCTGTCTATTACAGTAAACATCCCACTGGTCTTCCTATATGCATCTTACCCCCTACATCCTATTACTTTCCACTCTCATTAGAATGATCCTTTTAGTACATTAATGAGATGAGGTCATTTTTATATTCAAATCTTTCTGTACTTTTGTATCATTTTCAGACGTGTATTTAAGAGTCACAGGTTGGCTCTCAATTCCTTTTCTGATTTCTTCTCCCATAAACCCTGCCTTAGCCACTCCAAGCCCACTAGCCTCTTTGTGTCCCTCCTATGTCAAGTGCATGGATGCATCATTGTCTTTGTATAAGTACAAAGTACAAAATGCCCTGTCCTTTCATATTACTGTTTCCTGCTCTTAAGACATTCAGGTCTATATTAAAGTGTCACTTCTCTGATAAGAAGTCTTCTGTGACCATCCAATCTCTCTTCTCTTTACTATGTAGGCCCTTACTCTGATGGACTGCTTTATTTCACTTCACATCACTCAGAACCACTAGGCATGTTAGATGGCACTTATGTGACATCTGTCTCTGCTTATAAAACATAAGTTTCATAAGAGCAAGAGGACAGATGCTGATTTCTTCACAGACATCCTCAGAAATCCAGAAGAACCTGGCATGTATTTACTGAGTGTATTTACTAAGACCTCTTAAAAATCTATTAAATCCATGAACCATTACCCATTTTTATACTGACAGTAGGCAGCATCTAAAAGGAAGTTCTCTTGGGTGGAAGAGAGCCCATCTATATCTACTGAGTGTTTGGTCTTATTTGCCTCCAGAAAAACATCTGATAATGGCTTTTTTATAATAAGCTCTCCAGTACTCCCAGCCCCAAACCATTTGGAATAAGCAAATATAGAATATACAATGAAATCACTCCTATTAAATGAGAAAATATGAAAACTCCTGTTTCTGCAATTCACTTCAAGTCATGGTTTAAAACTATGTTTTACCTATTTGCTTTTTTAAGGGAATCAAGAAGTTATTATAAAAACAGGTATTTAAAGTTTTTTTTTCTTTATAACCTACACAAAAACACACTACTTCTTTTGCATATCTAGCAAAAAAGAGTGGTAGAGAGCCAGGAGGTGGAGGTAGAATCTGACACTTTCAGACTCAAGTCTAGCTGACTGAAAAAAGTCAGGTGCTACATATAAACAAAGAAAAAGAGATGTGAAATTCACGTATTTGTTAGGCTTGGTGTTAACTAGCTATAAATGTCTTATTTTTAAAGAAAGGAAGTTAAACAAGTGATAGAGATGTATGAATCACAAAACTAAACAGTGAAAAAAAAATAAGCCTAGAAAGAGAAGTTACTTTATGTTTATAATTATATCAACAGATTGAAGGGTGGTTTCTCAATTGAAGAGTAAGATTTTCTCAATTAAATTTACCAATGAGGGTAAGAAATAATTTTGATTTGATGTTGATGAGACAGCATTATGGAGAGAAAGGCAGTATCAAAATTGTATTATGCCATTCTTCGATTGAATTTGGATTCAATTTCAGAAAATATGAAGAATGAATGTTCATTGAGAAAACCTCAGTATTTTGTATTTCTAAACCAAGAATAAACAGTGGTATTTGGCTTGGAAAAGAAAAGTGTCTTAACTTGAATGTTTTCAAGACTCTGGCCTTATTGGATTACTGGAAAACTGAAACTATGTTTTTCAGAATCTTATATCTCTTAGAACATGAGTGGTAACTTTTGCAATTCCTTATAATTAATAATTATAACATCGTATTTTGAGATTAGCTAAAAATATTCCCTTTCTATCTGATATTGTCAACTTTCAATAGTTTCTAAGTAACAGTTGTGAAATAGCTAGCTGTAAGTGGGTGTAGCAACATCCATCTGTGCAAAGGACATCCTTCTAGATAATTGTATCAAAATGCTAAGGTTGTAATTCACTGAAATCACCTAAAGATCTCAGAAATTCAAATACTGTACATTGTGTCTGCACTTCTTGTGGAGAACTTTCATATTCTACCATTAGTAATCACTTATGATTTTTTCTTAACTTTTAATAGTTTGAATTTATTAGCAATTAATATTAAACTAAGGTATTCATGTGTGCTCTGACACCAGTTGAGGTTCTGTTGTTTTTCTTCCCCCCTGTGTTAATTTTTTATTCTATAACATACATAAGCTCTTTCCAGTATAATGTCTAAATTTTATTTGAATACAACAAATGTTTCTTAATTTGGTTTATTACTACATGTACTTTTTTTCAGGTAATAATATGCCCTGCCCTGGAGATCTCACCATAGTCATATATAGAGTTTATTGAGTTATAATTGGCATTAAACAATATGTTACTTTCAGGTGTATAAAGAATGATTTGATTTTTGTATATACTACAAAGTGACCACCACATTAAGTTTAGTTAACATTCACCATCAAACATAGTTACATGTTTTGGGTTTGTTTTTGATATAGGCATCACCTTAAATATTTTCTCTGTTGTTATTGTCCTGATAGTTGGGGGTGGGGGAGACTTTCATGACTTCAACTATCACTTTTATGTAGATGATTACCAAGTATATATCATACATTTGACTCCTCTACTAAGGCCCAAGACCACATTTTTTTTTCACGTGAGTGTTTTACTTAGTGTGTAGTTACAACTATATGTTGTTACGTGCAAGACACTCTCAATGTTCAATAAATACAATCCCAATTCTTCTTTCTGACTCTTCATTCAGGTATGGAACACTATCATTTCTCCCCTCATATTGAGTATGAAATTTATAACCACTTTTTGATTCTTCTTACTGCCACTAAATCTATGTTATCGCCTATGTAGATTATTGTAAAAAGCCTCTAGTCTCCAGGCTTAAAGTCTTTCTCAATTTCAACAAATTGTATTTCTGCTAAAACAATGTTTTACATCAATCAGGTCAAGCTTCAGAGCTCCCACTTTTCTTCAGAATATCTCAATATATACACATATATCTCACAAACAATGCCTCAGCTTGCCTCTCCAATTTTATTTCAATCCCTATACTTCCATACATGTTTTTTTAAATCAAAATAGACCAGTTAGTCCCTAAATACAATTTCATTGCTGACATCTCTATGTTGATTTGGAACAAGAATGTTCTTTAATGTAATCACTTCTTGACACTGTTCATGTCAGCAATCTAGCCATGCTTCAATGTCTACACAGGACAACATCTCTTGGAATGAATCTTTGTTACATCTGGTTTATATGACACAGATCAAAGTGTACTTGGTATTTTATTTATCTATGTAATTATTTTATATCATTAACTACCCTTAAATCTCCTTGCCGGTTAGAAGGTTTATTTTGATAACCTGAATCATGCTTTTTGTTTTTATTTGAACATAGTCAGTGAGCTAGCAACCTGTAACACATCACTGATCCACCTTGAATTCATCTAGAAGAATATAAGCCAAGTTCTAAATCCAAAACTGAACCAACTAACTAAATAAAAAAAAAATCATAAAATGCCGCAGCAACTCTAGACAAACCATTAGGACAATGGAGACCTATGCATATGCACAATCACTCAAATTATAGATCTCGTATATTCTATTCTGTTTTTGATCTGCAAACAGCTGGGCCTCAAACTATATATATATATATTTTCCTTTTCAATGCTTCATCTTTTTTGTTTTATGTTACTGTTGCTGAAAAGTCTAAATGTTTCCAAGTATTGTGTATACTATTTACCCCTTAATTCTATTATACACTATAATAAATATAAAAATGTATAAAGAAGAGATAATTTCAAGAAAGAGAGTGGCTAACAAGGTACAGAGTACATGGTGATTGAAATATGATGATTAATTTGGCATTGGGAGTTTCTAGAGGTTTTTGCAAGAAGAATTTTAGCATAGTGATGAAAGAAATGATGGTCAGTAAGGTTAAAGAGAGAGTGTTCGGAGAGAAATTATAGAAAGCAGAATATAGCACTTCAAAGGATATTTTGATTGAAGAAAAATACTCATTAAATACTGTTAAGACAGGTCTCCTTGACCTAGTGGATAATAATAAATTTTCTTTAAATATAAATTTTAAAATATACATTTTTCACTAAAAAGAAAAGCATTTTCTATACAGTAAATTTAGAACATTTAGAATAAAATCTTACAGTAAACTGAGGCAAATAGAACATTGAAATCACTCTGCAGCTTATCACTTTTTCATATTCATTCATTTAGTAATTAAGTAAACTGTTTAATGGATTATTTAGTCTTTTGCAAATGTTCTTCTGTAATAATCTTTATGTATCTATTTTGAATGTCATATCATTTGTGGATAAAAATAATATTTTATATGAGTTCAGTTCATTTTATAAATACATTGACTTGTTGAACATATTTGTTCATAGATCTTTTTTTTTTCAAGTCTTGTTTTAAATTTTTTGAGATCTTCTGTTCTTTGAGAAATTGATGAAATTTATGGACATGCTCCCTCCAGAAATGGGCATATATGCATATATATCAAAATATTCATAGATTTTTAGCACATAAGAGCATTTCCTTTATCAAAAGCAGACACAGGTAGGGGCATTTTTCAGATAAAAGACGATTCAAACCTTTTCATTTGAAATATTTTTGAAGAAAATCTAAGATAGTCACTCATTTTCCTGTCACCTTAATACACTTACAGAAACTTTTATCTTGGCCATGATTTCAGACACAAATTATTGCCCTAAGTCTTAGAACTAATTTCTCAAAGGTGAGGAGTTGTTTATTCCCACAGTATGAACTTCATAGTCTGCTGTATTTTTTCAGTACTTCTTTTTCTTTATTGTTTCAGTATTTCATCTACTCTGTTTGTGATATATATTTCTAACAGCATTGTCTCTTTTTCCGAGTTATTCTATGTAACCATGAACCAGAAAACAGGAATTCAGAAACTATAGTTAAAGTTGGAAAAAAATAACAGGTTATTGGTGAGATTCCAAAGATTTCTTCTAAACTTCTATTATCTTTATATTAATTTTTGACTACTCAACTCTCTTTTCTTCAATAACTCATTATTAAAAATGTAATTTCTCTAAAAGACATGATCTTTTGAATGTTTTCAAGTAGTCTTAATCCAACATGCTCTAGGAAATAACCAGATGGAATAAGCAAACTTTCTTAGCTACCTATTCTCTATCAGTTACATGATGTGTGGGCATGTGTGTGTCATGTAGTACAAAGAGATTGATATCAGCTAATAATGGACTTAGGAAGACTGGAACATAATCTTATACAAAAAATAATATGCTAAATTTTAAAATATACCATTTGGGTAAGTGAAAAGAAAATTAAAGAGGAATAAATTTTCACCACAAATAATACTAGTTCTATAGAGAATTTGATATGCTGTTATTCAGTCTACTTCAAAACACAATTTAAATTTCTTGGACTGTGAGAAAGACTTTTGTTTTTTTTATTTTTCCCAGACACATCTTAAGAAATGTCACATATTGATCTGACAATGCTTTCAATTAGCAATGCTGTTTAGAATTAAATGTTAACATTTATAAAAATAAAAAACTCTTTGTTCCCCCTTCAGTTTTTCTAGTAAATTACTTGTGAACTGCTCAATGTGGTATAGCAGCTTTCATGGCTCCCCCCCACCAAATAAGTCATAAAACCCCTAGGAGGTTGGTTCCATAATGATTGACCAGTAGCCCCAGAATCTTTCCAGGGTCTTCCTTCCCTGTGCACCAAAACTCCTAGCACATATGTTAGCTCTTTTCATACAGATTTTATCTTTCCTCTCTTTGCCCAGCCACTTTGGATATTTTAATGGATATTTAATCTGGATTATTTTCTGATTTGTGAATTCATCCTTCAACAAAGATATTACTTTTAGTCCCCCCCGCTTTTTTTTTCCCTCATCACCTGGCAAGAAGTAACTCATTCCTGAACTATCACAGTGGTTGAACACCGACCCACCCTGTGGAAAAGTCTGAGCCCTCCAACTTGCTTAGAAAGTGGGTGAAGACCTAAATCTAACTGGTAAGGTTGTAGGCTGCATGACAATGGTAAATGAGCATGGGAATATTTCCACACCTTTGAGGATTCTATTAGATAGGCTTTCCTCAACTGAAGAGTATTAATGGCAGTCAGCTATTACCCATCACAATTTGAGGTCATGCTGGTGGAAGATATCTTCAAATCAAATTAGTCTCTGTGGACTAAAAGATATTCAGAAGAAAACAAATGTAAAATATTTAATAAAAAAAAGTTCTGTTCTTATTGAATTCTTTAGTTCACCCCCACTTCCACCACCAAAATAGTTTTCTTCCTCATCCAGAAACTAAAGCATAAACATCTCATTAGTAAGAGTATGAGGTAGTATATAATTATTTAAAACATATTGATTTGGTTTAGCAGTCTTTATGGGAAGACTACATGAAAGAAAATCCTTTGAAATCACAGTAACATCATGAGAGCTAGTTTTAAAGAACTGAGAAAATAGCAAACCTATATCAATTCAATGCATATAACAGGTAAGAAAACTATTTCTTCATTCTTGTCATTTTTAACTACAAAGAGAAGTATGCTATTAGGTTAATATAATTATTTTTGTGGCAGTGTAAAAAAATGTGTAGGTTTTGCTTCTCTTCTAATTCTTCTATATTCAAAACAAAATTAAGAGCATCTAATGGAAGAAATATGTTTTCACTTTATGCACTGTAGCGTTATAGAATTCACTGCAGGGAGACCTGATAGAGTCACTGTGTCCTGGAAGTTACTCAGGAAAAATGCAGCAGCAGCATCTTAAAAGTATTTTGAAGTGTTCCACAACACACCCAGATTCAACTTCCCTGGGACACCTAGCAAGAAAGTAACTGGACATCCTCAGAAACAACATATGGAGGATGAAGAAGAGTCACTTTTAAAGTACACTAGAATATGGAGAATTAAGAAGACTCACTTTTTAAAGTACACTAGCATTGAACATTTGACAAATTGAAAAAGAATCACATATTTTCCTTTGCAGATAAGCATAAGTTGGCCAATATGGATTCATACATATGCATGAAGATGCATGAACACATGTGTGTGTTGAAAAAAATCAGATACCAAGCATCCATAATACATTATTCACATATAATTAAAAATATGAACAATGGATATTATAACTTAGAAATACATGACGCAGATACTTGCACTTTTTTTAAATTTCAGTAAGATTTTGGGAAAAATCCTATTTCTTACCTACATTTCCAGTCATTAAGTATGAATTCTGAAAGTCCATCATCCCCATTCCAACAATGTGTATAAAATCTTCAATCACCTGCATTAACTCTATGGAGCCTGGATAAATCTACAAAAATAAAAATCAAATGGAATAAAAAGTCTAAATAATGTCATATAACTGAAACTTCTAAAAACCTTCATAATGATGCCATAAATAAACTCAGTTTATTTGGAGAAATTTCTACAACAAGCAACAGCTGTATTTTTTTAAACTAGTAGTTGGAATGACACCAGGTGTCACACAGCAAGAACTTTGGAAGTGATATGATGCAGTGATTAATCCTTCATAAATCTAAGGAAACTCAAAATATCTAACAGATTGTCTATTTAGAAATAGCATGCCTTTACTTTTAATAAGTTATTCCCCTCACTTAAAGATAACATAGAACAAACACTGAAATGTTTTGGGCGTTTTAACATTTTTTAGTATATGACAAATACTGGGGGAAAAAAGCAGTTATTGCCACCATGATGCTATTTACAAACTATTAGGTCTACTGAATAATAACTGGATATCTTGAAAGAGACATTTATTTCTGATGATTATATGAGCCACTGTATGGATAATAATGCATGAACATTTTAGGGTCACTGTAATAGTTCTAATGTAGGTAATCACATGTGCATGTATAGAAACCAAATGCAAAATCATGGCACCTCACATACCAGGTGAATGACATAATTCTGGCAAAACCTCACACTATGTGGAACATGAAAGTCATTGAAAAGTTCAAGTGAACTTCAGCATGTGTACACACAATGCTTATAAAGTCAGCCTGCCATACAGAACCATATTAAAGCAGGAAGTCTTTTTGAAGTTAGTTTCATTTCCTTTAGCCATTCAGCACCACTGAAGCTTCTAGCCATGAAAAAATTAAATGGTTTAGAGAGTTTTAGTGGCACTGTACTTGCAAAGGCAAGTACAGAAGGGATAGAGGCACGCTGATGAACAGAAAAGCTAACAGTAAGAGCTGGAAGGTGAAAGGAGTAAGAGGAAGACATGTTGGGTGGGGCCAGGCAGGTAGTGGCACAGTGACCAGATCTTACAGGAGCTTGTGGCTGTGTGTACCAGACTTACTCCCATATATCTGAACATGAACGGTGGATGTTACATATAGAATGGATGGCATAGATAGCTGTGACATTTTTACTTCAGAAAGTAAAAGTCATGAAATATGAATTCTGAAAGTTCATCATCCCCATTCCAACGTGTCTGAAATTTCCCTCAGCTCAAAACTTCCTGCTACTACCATATTTTTCCCTGCTGTTTTTATATAGGTATAGAAGTATAAGAGTTTATGTGTTGAAGGGGAAATACAAATTAAAAATAAGAAGCTTAATTCTCCCTGATGAAAATAAACAACCTTCCCGTCTCTTTTCTTAGAGATTTACTTTGGAATAGCAGTAATGGTTAACACTTTTGCTGCCTCTTTGAAAAGTATGTAAATATTTATAAAATTAATCACCTCTTAACAGCTTAAAAACCCAGGAATGTCTCTGTTTGAAATGTAATCATTAAGAACACAGTGTTTCTGTCTGTCGCAGTTTTTGTGGGTAAGAGCTGAACTTCAGTGGGCTTCTCACTCTAAGCTGCCAAATTACCTTGTTATTAAGATCTAAGAAACTTATTTTTTCTTTGAATAAAGCCAATTAAGTAGCAAGATGGTCACAACAATTACCTAGTGAATTTAGGATGCACTCACTACAAGTGACATACGGTGTTATCAAGTCCTCTTATTTGAGGATTAGTTACTGTTTTATACACATACGCACTGCATGCCACCTCTTAAAAAGATAATATTTCTTTCTGTCCTTGCAACCTCTTAGCAGTTGCCTATAATATGTTTCCCATTTTTTTCATGCTTATTTAATAATAAAACTTTTCCTTCTATTCTGCCTTTATGGAGATGTTTACTAGGTTGACCAGATGAGAAGATGATGATGACTGTTGTATTTAAAGTAGTAAAAAATGTTACAGAGCAGGGGTTGCGAATATTTTTCTGCAAAAGGCCTCACAACCAATATTTTAAGGTTTGTGGGTAAAGAGGTCTCTGCTGGAACAACACATCTTTGCCCTTAATGTACCAAAGCAGTATATTTTGGCTGATATGTAAAAGAATGGGTGTGGTTATATTCCAAAACTTGCCTTACAAAGCTGGTGTCAGGTTAGATTTGGTTTACTAGCTGTAGTTTCTACACTCCTGCTGTATGGACAGCATATGGATTTTCAGTATAACAAGGAAATACACCACAGAATATCATGACAGAAATGCCTGTCTTAACTGAAATGGATCTATCAATTCCAATCAAAATGATGGTGTATAAAATAGTGCCATGTAAATATGGTCCTTTTTTTTTTCAATTTAGTATAGTTTTAATCGTATGATTAAGCTAAACATATGTTGATCCTTCATAACTGGGCTGATGCGTAGCTAACAAGTTCTGAAATGACTATTGTTTAAAGCTTAAATTCAGTTATCAAAAATCTCTGATGTCAATATTAACCACATCACTCAGCTAATTTTCCAAATGTGCCTAGAGCTATGTTAATTTATACTGTACTTTGTTGCAGCTATTCCTCTAAAATAAGGTAAGGGAACCCAGGAGAGATGATCTCTTGTAGATACACTAAACAGCTTTTATTTTTGTGGTCACTTCTTTGTGCCACAAACTTGAAGACTTGTTTACAATATCGTTGCATTATGACAACACTTAATAGCAAAAGCTAAAAAATGGCTGTAGTTTTTTCTTATAAATGTAATAAACATCATTACTATTGAAAAACTATTCAAAAGATAATATAGACAACTCAAAACTACTGAGCAGGTGGACTACTGAGCAGGATTTTCATTGATGAGAAGTTCTACCACCATTCATTATTTGTTTCAGTTGGGACCACAAGGTAAATATGCCATCTGATGAATTGCAATCTTGTTTTAAACAGGGTATTATACATTTGGTCTAAATATATCTGTAATTAATAGTCTCCAGCATTCTGGAAAGATGTGCTTTGCCTCTGCAGCTGTACTCTAAGGAAAGACTCATAGTGAGTGAATGAGGTTCTCCTCTAGAGAAAAGTCAAGGACAAATATATAAATCAAGCTGGTATAAAAAGATAGATTCAGGGTCTTTAATGAAGGAGAGAATTTTTTTCTTGCTATGGCCAGAAGCACAAAATTTGTCCCTGATAATGAGGTGGACCCACACTGGACTATTTTTAGAGTTCCCAGCATAATAGAAATAAAGGGCATGCTTTCTTCCTGAAGGTCCAGAATATGATTAGAAAGGAAAAAAAAAAAGGGATAAATGTTTCACCTGAACCTCAGTAAACAGCCATTCTTACTTTCAAGACGCTTTATTCTCTTGAAATTTTTAACAAGGGTCAAGTAGAAAACTTACAGTTTAACATTCAGGTAAATATGCACATAATTCTAAAAAAAATACTTATTCTCTTTCTTAACCTCTAACTCATTTTTTCTGTAATTTAGAAAAATATCACTAACCACATGTTTTTTAATATAGCAATACTTTTAAAACAATACATCTAATAAGGCACTTGCTACACTGATCATGCATAACAAGAAGTGAAAAATCAGAATACACATTTTTTAGAACTTTTTTTATACAACTTTTGACTTTAAATAAAAATGATCATCTATATATGTAATCCGGATCATAGGAATGCCAGTTATTTTACTACTTAATACCCTGCAGTTCTGTTTGCAATATATGCATTTAGATTTTCTGCTTTCCCCATAATATGTAGTGACACAGGAAAACAACTGATTGGTAAAGCATATAATTATTATGCATTACTATAAAGATCACTCATTCTATAGATTGATATGATAAAGATATAATTTGCTTTCTTTATAATAAATATATCATTTATTATGACTTTTAAAAATTACTTTTATGTTTTTGGAATAGTACACCATTCATTTCTTTACATATTTTGAACCCTTATTTCAAAGTTTATTTCAAATTTTGCAGTAACTTCATCCTTACCTGTTGCGCATCTTCCCACTTTTCCTTGTTTTCTTCATCCAGAAGGTTGCTAACTATTTGAAAGAAGTTCTGCAAATTCAATTAGATAAAATGTTTAATGTTACATGGAAGAACATACTTTTTATTAATATGCATTTGAACTAATTATGTGGTAAGATCATAAACATTTTGCAATATTGTTTTATGACTCTATCATATTATTCTAGAAGATCTCTGAGGACCCTTTCTCAGCATCATAATTTCAGGATTTCTACCATGAATTCTCAATGTACACCTCAAAAGAAATTAGAATAGATAAAATATTTATTTTCACTTACAAAGATTTGTTCCTTTGTAATCTCTACATTCTATTCTGTCATACCATTGCATAATTATTCCTTACAATAAGTTTTTTCCCTTTTGCAATAGATTCCTGTGTTTGCCTTATTACAAGTTATCCAGTTAATTGTGAGTTATTATTGCTAACAATACATATCTAGGAGAGCATGATAGTGGGCAAAGGTGTAATAGGATTCCTCAGTTGGATCTGGCTCTGTCCATCCTAGCAATTTTACTTCAATTTTTTTTAAGTACTTACAGCAAAGATTGCATCACCTTTTCCAATTACGTGGCATAAAGCACGTAAGTGCTTAGTAAATCTAGTCATTTTCAAATCATTATTATATATTTCTCTGTCATTAGTCAACAAGTCAACACTGGGGTGTGCATAGACATAATAACGTGTTTCTATTGAAGTTCCAAATCCTTGCCATTTCCCTTTCCCTAAGCAACTGTTGAAGACCTGTTGGATTTACCTTAGTCTAAAACTACTCAAAATGAGTTTTTGGTTTTGTTTTGATGCAGACAGGTGCAATTTTGGCATTCATTTACTTCTTCTATTTCCCACATACTCATTGGCAGAGACTGGAGCTTACATGGGTTTAGTGTGCTCATGCTCATGTCTCCACCTGAGGGATTTTTACCAGAGAGAATCCGAATCCTCTCACACTATGCTGTCTCAAGACATAGAAGCCAGTAGAGGAAAACCTGGGTGCCTGCTGAGGATGAGCAGTGACCTGGGAGTGGGGCCACAGGAGACCTAAGAAGTGTGAAGGGAAGCCTTTGTCCAAAGCTCTGGAGATGGTAGTCCCTGGTTGTGTCCCCAGAATCCATGTCTTTTTACTGGTCTGTATACAGTGTATCAAGGGCACTTCTTCATACTGATAAACTAGCTTATGACAGGACACCCTTGACGGGGGGAGGGGGGGCGGAATCATAATTTTTAGCCTCATCAGTCTTCTTCCCTATCTAGTTTTTCAAAACAGGTCTTTATTCTAATTCCAAATAATTTCACCTATGTGTTTTTCCACGAAAAACAAAGCTGCTTTCATTTCCTCTTCTCTTGTGGTTTAAAGCTGTTAGTATCTATATTTAATTGCCCTATTTGTGCTATTTATTTTAATCGTTCCTGGCAATCACATGGTTGAAACATGTTTTGAGTCATAACCTCTATAAAAGTTACAGAATATTTTATGGAACACTTGAAAAAATTGCAGGCCTGTTTTAGACCAATTTTCAATTCATTTAACCTTTTTGAACTACCAGCCATTTTTTCCACTCAAAATTTCCTGGTTGGAGTGATAACATTTTAAGGGCTTAGTCCATTGAGCTGTAACTCTACCTATGGGCAGAAAGAATTAACCTTCGGAGTGCTTCAATTGCCTGTGGCTGGTTAACTCAGTAGGGGACATGTTGCTAATGAGGCAAAAGTTTCAGCTTTCATCCCTATACATGCCAGTTAGCTGTGCTGAGGTCCATGACCTTGGTCTGCAGCCTAACTCATGGCAACTTTCATACAAAATGCATGCTGCTGCTAACAAGAGACAACAATACAATGAGAAGCAATTTGTGCAAATGCGTCTCCATTTCTGAGAAAACATTTCATAAAGCATGTTTTTACTGACAGTGGGTCAGACTCTGCATTGCATATAAAGGCCAGTAAGCACACATAATTCCTTGATTGAAATGATAAATTCAGAGCTCAGTTTTTTTTTTAAATCAACAAGCAGCATAACTTAAAACACAAATTGCTAGAGGCACCTCTATGAAACGGGAAGGAGCATCACAGCAAAGTGAACATGCATCACTTTTCCTGCCACCCTTCCACACCCCCATTTACATGTAGCTGCCTTGGATTACAAGTCCTAGCATGCCATGGACATCCTAAGCAGGGGAGCTACTGGGAATGAGAGGCGGAGCTGAGCTGCCAGGTGAAATTGTAATCTAGAAGGCAGCTTGCTTCTGCAGCCCAACTTGCATCCTGGAATTGCAGGGTAGGAGACCTGAAGAACACGTGTGGGAGAGAGACATGTGGAGAGGCTGACAGTGGCAGCTATTATCTTGTTCTTTGATTTTGCTCCTTTGTTCCAGATTTGCCTGGTCCCTTTTTGACCCCTTCCTGTGGTTTTCAGCTAGAAGGTGTCTTAGACATGGGCCTTGGTAGCTGCACTGTGAATCAACCCATTTTGTCTAGGCATTTACCCAGGAGCGGGTAGTTAATTTTGGGTGTTTTATTGGAAAACTTTTGCCTCTATTCTCTTTCCTCTCTATGTACATTATTTAAATTAAAGTTCTTTCATTCTAAGAGTTTACCTTTGCCTTTATGTGGCAGACTGCATTACTCTACGATACAGCACATAAGTGTTGTGGTTCCTGGGTACTTCTCAATTGTGTGCTAACAAAATTATTAAAATATAATTCAATCTAGCAAACAGAGTAATGGAAATATATTGTACCACTTTCCAAGGCCAATAAATCAGATTTTACAAAATCAGCATGGAAATGTTGTAGATAATATGTTTCCCATTCTATTTCCTTGTTGATTGGATTTGGAAATGATCAACTGTGCTTTGATCAAAAATGATACTTTGCTAACATAGTGTATCATGACAGATTTTCAGATATTGAATTATTATTTCATAATAAATCTATCTTGATCATGGTATATGGTCCTCTTAAAGTATTGTTGAATTTGATTTACTAATACTTTATCGAAATTTTTGATTCTCTCTTCATCATTGAAATAGGTTGGTGACTTTCTTTTCCTGTGGTATCTTTTTCTGTTTTTGGTACTAGGTAATGCCAGCCTCATCAAGTGAGTTTGGAAGTGTTCCCACCTCTTCTGTTTTTTGGAAGAGTTTGACAAAGTTTGTTATTAACTCTTTTTTGAATGTTTAATAGAATTCACAGTGAAACCATCTGGTGCTGGGCTTTTCTTTGTTGAGAAGTTCTGATTTCTGAGTCAATCTCCACACCAATAATGTGTTTTTTAAATATTTTTTCATAACTCATTCTTGGAAGGCTGCATGTTATCAGGAATTTATCCATTTCTTCTAGACTGTCCAATTTGTTGGCATATAATTGTTTATAATGGTCTTTTATGAACCTCTTTATTTCCGCGGTATCAATTATAACACCTCCTCTTTCATTCTTTATTTTATTTGGGTTCTCTCTCTTTATTCCATTGAATATAGTAAGGGTGTAGCTATTTTTTTTTTCTTTGCAAAGAATCTGTTTTTAGATTACCAATCATTTTCAATGACCTTTTTAGTCTCCACTGCATTTACTTCCATTCTGATCTTTGTTTTGTCTGTCTTTTATTTCATTTATTTATTTATTTATTTATTTATTTATTTATTTATTTATTTATTTAATTTATTTATTTATACAAGCACTGGGTACAGTCAGAAGCGTGGGAGGGTGAGAGAAATCACCAGAGCCAGAGCGGGGAGCAGAGCAGGCAGAAGGACCGAAGTACACTGCTGAGGGGAGCAGCGGGCGGCAGGAGAGGTCTGCACGCCATGTGGGACCCTCCTCTGGTGGCCGGGGAGCAGCCGGGGATCGAACGGGCACTGCAGAGGCTGCAGGCAGCTTCGCAACCCAGCGCTCAACCGCTGCGCCACCGGGGAGGCCCTGTTTTTCTTCTAATTTTGAACTTTGTCCCTCTTTTTCTAGTTCCTTTAAAATGCAAAGTAAGGCTGCTTATACCCACATGCGTGCGCACATACATACACATATACAGAAAGAATTTATTGAATTCCCTGATATTTGTTATGCTATAACCAATTTTATCTCAGGATTTTTTTTATTTATCCTTCATTCTTCTTAAATTTATTAAGACTTGTTTTGTGAATTAACATGTGATCTATCCTGGAGATTTTTCCCTTGTGTACTTGCGAAATCTGTATTCTGTTTAGAATGGAATGTTCTGCATCTGTTCAAACTATCTGGTATATTATGTCGTTTAAGGCTGATATTTCCTATTTGATTTTCTGTCAAGATGATCTATTCCTTGATATATTGGGTATTAAAGTCAATGAATATTATTGGATTGCTATTTATTTTTCCCTTTACATATGTTAACATTTGCATTATTTGTTTCTATGTCAGGTACATAAAAACTTCCAAATGTTATAACCTCTAAGACAATCAACTCTTTTATCATTATGCAATGCCCTTCTTTGTACCTTATTACAGTTTTTATTTTAAAGTCTATTTGAAAATAGATGAATGGATTGAGAAGATATGGTATATATTCACAATGGAATAGTACTCAGCAATCAAAAAAGACAAACTCATGCCATTTACGGCAACATGGGTAGAGCTAGAAGGTATTATGCTAAGTGAAATAAGTCAGAAGGAAAAAGAAAAATATCGGACAGCCTCATTTATAGGGGAAATACAGGGAAACCAAACAAAGCATCAGGAAAAAGACAAAACTTGCAGGCAAAGCATAGGTCTGAGGCATACAGCAGGGGAGGAGAAGGGGTTAAAATGGGCAGGAAGAACACAAAGGTCTGTGGTGGTGGTCATGGGTACCTCAGTTGAGGAAGAATGACACATGAGGGAAGAAGTGAAATATTGTAACTGTGTGGTTCTGCACTAATGGTACCCACCTAAACCTTACTCTCTAAACTTTAAGATATGAATGATACTACTCGCCTAGCAGCACTGTCATGAACCTGATAGCTAATTTTTAGCATAGTATCTGACACTTGGTAAGTGCTCAATATATAGTGGTTTTATGATTTTATTCCCTTTGTATCATTTTTATGGCTGGTTGCATAAGTATTTACAGCCATATTATGGCAAATATGCACCTATAATGTTGATACAGACTTTTATAACCAGGAACATTCTCCTTTCCTCTTTTATAGTCTCTTCTCTGGGAAATACGTACAGCACAGAACTGAGTCACCATTAACTTCAGGACCTATAATTTGTTCAGCAGAAATCTCTTTATTCCTAAGAATATACTCTGCTGGAGGGGCCTTCAGTGTCATTATTATTAGATACCTACTATGTAAAGAGGACTGTACCAAACAGTTGTGGAACATAAAGGTCAAAAGAGGCATGCCTTTTGGCTTTTCCCTTGCAGGGGGTATTATAAAAATCAGGGCAGTAAATGTTATGCTATAAACAGAAACATATTTGCTTCTACCACATTCAAAGTGCAGGTATTTGGAGGTGTGAGACAGAAAAGAAACTCTGTTTAATGAAAAGTGGTAAATTCTTTGTTCTGACTGACTTCCATTTGACATATTTTTCATGGATTATATATGATTTTCTCTAAATATACTGAGAAATGTCTTGGCATTTTAGCTTTTTTGCTGAATTTCTTACAAAAAGAGACTAGTAAAGTAGGCTAGTGATTTGAGACATCCGAGTCACGGCACAAGAAAATACTTGGATGCTGAAAGGCAAAGAAAACTCAGAAGGAAAAAAAAAGTTAATAATATGGTAGAGCTGATAGTTTGAGGGAATTGTGGTGGCCCTGACTAGAAATATGGGGTTGGGAGATATGGCATAAGAAAGCCTTAAAGATTAAACAAGGAAGCAGGGGTGAGTCATTCAGATAAAGACACAGCAGAGGACAGAGTACTGGTTCTCCAATCCAGGTCTCAGTTGTGGCTGCAAAGTCATATCCAGTGTAGTTTCTTCCCATCTCTCCAACTCTACCATAAGTTGTCTTTCCCTATACCCCCTATGGTCCAGGGTCATCACACTTCCTCATGCATCCCAAACTCATTTCTGCTTAGCTTTTGGACCCATGTAATGCTGTTCCGTTTCTTCCATTGCTCTGTTTGCCATTCTTAATTTCCTTGTCCTTCTCATTGAAACTAACCTAATCACCACCACCACCTAAATGCATTGGGTTGGCATATTTTCACTTTTTTACCTGATTTTAATCAGTAAATACTTTTATTTTTCATTTACCAATTTTTGTCATTCATGCTTGACAAAAAAAAAAATCCATGTAAAAGGAAAATGCCAGTTTATAGATGCAATCAATCAGGAAAATACAATGTGAAGGAAGAGGTGGAATCTACCATAAGAGGCCTTTGTATTGAAATATCAGCTTTCCCACAAAGACAGGCTGAATTCACATGACATTCTCTGACTCCACCTCCACATGCTGCATGAGCAAATGAGCAAAACTGCCATGTATTTATCCAAGGAGGAATAATTGCTCCTTCACCCTTACCTAAAAAAAGAAGATAGTAAACCAGGCCAGCCAGTCATTTATATAGCACCTACATATACGGTGACAGACATGCAAAATTGTGCTGCATAATGTAGTCTTCTTTTGAAGTATGTAACAATTTTTAGTTTTGATTTATTCCTATGTGATCAATTTAGGACTTTTTCCTCCACCGGCCTATAACAGGAATTATTTTTACTTTTGTTCATTCTTGTGCCCTGAAGTGCACAGGGAAGTGCAAAAACTTAAATAATTCAAATGAATTGATGGTACACTTGCTATATATAAGGTAATGGGTTAAGTTTGAGGGAATAAAAAAAAAACAAAACTATAAATTGCTTCCACCTCCTTTGCCACCTCCTAACTCAGTGCCCTTCTCTGTGATATACCCAATACTTCCAGGATTCTCATTATATCCAGGGAAGGAGCCTTCACACTTATTTTTACAGGTAAGAGAATTGGTTATATTGAGTAAACATTGCGACAAACACTTCCTATTTCAAGGCCATTCTGAAGTCTCAAGACCATCCTAAGAACAGATACATACTTTTGAGAAGATGCAGGCCTAGTTAGTAGAGAGAAGTTATGATTATCAACCCTGATCTTCAGGCTTAGACCCAGAACTAACAAAGGCCTCCTCTTCCATAAAAATAGCTCATTCTTTGTAAACACAATTAATCCTCCCTATTACCACAACCCTGCCCAATTAGAGTGCATTTGATGGTGAAAGTGCTGTTTTTCTCAGCCGAAGAATGACATAAGGAGGGCTCAAAAATATTACCCAGGGCCTCCCTGGTGGTACAAGGGGTTAAGACACAACCTATGAAGCAATCCGCAGCCACTGTGGCATGAGTTTGATCCCCAGCCAGGGAGCTACCTGAATGGCGCAGCAGACCTCTCCTGACTCACCCACTGCTCCCCTCAGCAGTTATATTTCAGTCAGTCTGCCTGTTCTGTTCCCTACTCTGTCTCTGGTAGGTCTTCTCACCCCTACACCTCTGGCATGTCCCCCAGTTCTTGTATGTATAAATAAATAAATCTTTTAAAAAATATTACCCAGGCAGCAAGGTAAAGGAGACTTTGACAAGAAAAAGGGCCATCACTATGAAGCCTTATTAATATTCCCAGAGTGTAATTATCAAGGCCTAATGGAGAGCAGCAGATGTGGGAATGGAAAGGTAAGGAAATACCTGGATAATACTTGAGAAGCTAAAACATGTCTCCTTATTGAGAAGTATTTATTGGACATTGTATACCTAGCACTATTCTATGCTGGGGATACAACAGTGAGCAGGACACATGAGGGTTCTTATGCTCACAGTTTATATTCAGTAGCTAAAGAGAGACAATAAACTAAGTTAAAGAATGGGTTGATTACAGATGATGACACAACAGTAAAATAAGTGATGGAGATAGAGTGACTATAAGACTGCTTTATTTATTGCAGGGTAAGCAGGTGAACTTTAGGCTAAGGACAAAGTGATGAGAAGGAGAAAGCTGTGGGGAACTTGAGAAAGAAAGTTAATAAAAAAATTGGGACAAGAGAGTACAAAATCCCTGGGTAGAAGAAGCAGTCTGGACAAGTCTAACAAACACAAAGAAAATCAATATAGCTTGAGTGGTACTGAATAGGGAGCTGAAGGAAATGGCGGAGGTGGTGGGGGTGGGGTTCAATATTAATAGAGTATGAAAAAGATGGGCAAGGATCAGATACAGTGAGGCCTTGATTCCCCCAATGGTTTTACATATTTCATTAAAAATAAAAATCTAACTTGTCTGCTGAGAGAAAAACAGTGCAGGAGAGTAAGGGTGAATAAAGGGAAGCCAGAAGGTAATCTGTCTCATTCCTTGAGGCCAGACCTGGTGGTACTTTGGTTCAGGGAAAGGACATGACATGGCGACAAACTACACAGCGGGAAAGCATAGCATCAGATATTTTATTTTGTTCTTAGCGCAGGTAACTTAGGATGGTGATGTACAGAACCATGATGGACAGCACAGAAGAAAGAGCAGTGTTGAGAAAGAAGATATAAGTTTAGTTTTATTCGGGTATGGGGAACTATCATAGATTAAGAGGCCCAGGAAGTATTATAACTACAAATATAAAGTGCAAAAGATATACATTTGTGAATCATTAGTTCTAGTGAAAAGAGAAACTTTAGGGGGAAAAATAAGATCACAGGGCATAGAATTAAATGGGATGAAGTCAAGGTTAAAAAATTGGTGACAGACTATATAGGAAGAAGAGTAAGACAGCAGATGAGAGATGACAGAAGACAATACATTCAGAAAGAAGACTCTCCACCAGGGAAATTCATCCCAAAGAGACAGACTAAGTATTTAAGTAGGTAAAAATCCAAAAAGGATTCAAAATATGGGTCTTGTGTATTTTTTTCAGGGTACTTTTTTGTATTACTTTTCAGCCTCAATGCATTTTGCCAACATCTGCATTTCTGACATAAACAAATACAGAGATTATAGACTAAGACACAGACACCATATACAGTGCCCTGTGAACTAAGAGTCTATTTCATAGTCTCCTAGTTAAGTCATCATATGGAAATGAAATTGAGTAAGTGTAATGATATTATCCAAAATATACTGTATATGCTATATTTGTTCTACTGTATATGCTAAAGGTGAAATAATCCCTCAAGATTATAACTATACATATATGTACATATATATTTGTAACAGGTGAGTAGACAAAATGACTCATACTTGATGGGCACACAGAGTCACAATATTATGCATTAGATTGTCTATTTAGAGTATCTATGCAAGCAGCACATCAGCTGATCATGGGCAACTAGAAACCACCAAGGATGCAGGAAGGCAAAGAGACTGCAATCCAGGATGCCCCCGGCAGGTTTAGGGACAAGGACATAGGGAGAATCTTAAACATGAGATCCAAGGAAAATCAAGGGATGGAAGCAGGGGGAAAAAACATTGGGGTATCAGGTCAGCAGTGGGACAATCACAGGCTGAATGCTGTGCCTATATAAAGCTATGGTCAAAGGACCCCTGCCAGCACTGCTGGGCTGTCTGAGCCTCACTACAACATCTGCCAGGTGAAGGACTGTGAGAACAGATAATTGAAACAAATTTCCCTAATGTTCACTCATTTAGAGGAAAAAATGTCAGAGTCTTTAAGGACACCTTTGTTGTTTTTTTTCTTCTTTTAGTCACAAATCTCACAGAAAGTCTGACTCATTTTGAAAAGGACATGAAAACATTGTTCCAGGAATCAGTGGATGTCTTTCACACTAATCTCATTGCCCTGCCCTGCTGTAAGACAGTGTGACCTGTGGATTTTCTCAATAGCCTGGATAGACAATTTGTCACATAGTGTCACCAATCTCCCCAGGCAGTGCAGGCTTATCAAGGGCTCCTGCAAGAGATAGCAGTGCAGCTCCTCGAAGGTACAGGAGAGGGGGAGACAGAGTAGAATGATGAAGTATCCAATATTCAGGGTTTTGGGATTTGAGATTGGTGCTATTTTGGGGGTCCTCTGATAAAGATAAAAGGTGAGGTTAATAACATGATCAATATGCTGAATAAGATACTAGAGATAGCCCAATAGAGGAGCCAAAGTTATACAAAAGGTTAACTCAGTGTGTTAAAATGCTCAAATCTAGTCAAGAGGATGCTGCGTAAATAAGGAATAAGGAAAGATTGCTCAGGTTGAGCTGGCCTGGCAGATACATAAAAGGGCCAGCAAGTGCAAGGAGCAACCCAGGCATACCCACCGTAGCAGCAGGTGCAATGGTGATAGCTGGTCCTGTCCCAAGGGAAGAGGCCAGCCACCTGTCTCTTTACTAAAGGGAAATTATCCCATCCCTTCAAGATTCCCTACTAGGGGCTAAATTGTGTCTGCCCAAAATGTGTATGTCTATGTATTTGGAGATAGGGCTTTTGAAGAGATAATTAAATCTAAAAGAACCATTAGGCTGGGCCTTAATCAAATCTGACTGGTGTTTTTGTATGAAGAAGATATTAGGGGCCTCCCCGGTGGCACAGCGGTTGAGCGCTGGGTTGCGAAGCTGCCCGCGGCCTCTGTGGCGCCGGTTCTATCCCCAGCCACCGGAGGAGGGTCCCACATGGTGCACAGACCTCTCCTGCCGCCCACTGCTCCCCTCAGCAGTGTACTTCAGTCCTTCTGCCTGCTCTGCTCCCCGCTCTGGCTCTGGTGAATTCTCTCACCCTCCTGTGCTTCTGACTGTACCCAGTGCATGTATAAACAAAAACAAACAAACAAACAAAAATAAATAAATAAAACATGCCTCTATTAAAAAAAAAAAAAAAGAAGATATTAGGACTCACAGAGACACCAGGGATGTGCACACGCAAAGAAAGAGGCCGTGTGAGGACACAGCAAGAAGGTGGCCATATGTGGATCAAGGAGACAGGCCTCAGGGGACACCAAACCTTCCCACCCTTTGATCTTGGACATCTACCCTCCAGAATTGTGAGAAAATCAATTTCTACTGTCTAAGCCACCCAGTCTGTGGTATTCATTATGGCAACCCTAGCAAACTAATACATTCCCCAATTATTTTTTTAGAAGAAAGAACTTTGATAAATGAATCACAAAGAAAACTACCTGTACATTTTCCTATTGTAATTCTCCATTTTTTCTTGATTCTGAAGGAAATAACAGGGGATATTGTAATTCAGTATTGTTTATTTTTTATTTATTTATTTTTTTTTTTTCTAAAGAACCAGAGTACCGGCCAGAGGTGCGGGGGAGTGAGAGGATTCACCAGAGACAGAACGGGGAGCAGAACAGGCAGAAGGACCGAAAGACACTGCTGAGGGGAGCAGCAGGCGCGACAGGAGAGGTCTGCTGCGCCATGTGGGTATGCTGGCCAGGACTGAATCTGCACTGCAGAGGCTGCGGACAGCTCCACAGGGCTGCACTCAACCCACTGTGCCACCAGGGCGGCCCAGTGTATTTTTTAAACTGAACTGAAATCACTTATGTTACATGACATTTGCTAATTGATAGGCTGCTCCACACATATTCACTCAACTCCTTTGCTTCCTTGTTTCTTCCCACCTGTTGCTACACATGATTTGTGCTCTCTCAAGGGACAGCTGGGAGCCATCTTTGAAATTTTGCTCAAAGTAAGAGTAACACATACTACTTTTTGAAGCAAGATTTATTTCATAGTGCTGCACCCATTTAAGTAAGTTATTTGGTGTTGAATTTTTAATTTATATATATATATATTTTTATTTATAATAAGGACAAGCTTTAAACGGTGCCTAAAATGAGCTGTGGGTCATACAAGACTACCACAGAGAAACAGAAGAATCCTCTCAGGATTACACATTGAAAACAGTAGCTGTTTATGAACTGGAGTAACTGTCAGCTGAGAATTCAGGCCCTGTGTAAGACTTGCTTCTCATGGAAGCTGGAATCCAGGTATTGATTCAAGCCATTCCTCTCTTTTCATCTACTTGCTCTCTAAGTTTAAAATTGTAGTGTCAGCCTTAAGGACGAATGCTTCTTTTCTGATGCTATTTTCTTTGACACATTCCCTGCTCTTCTGCTTTTCCATAACAAGTAAGAAAGGAAGAAAGAAAAATCACCAAAAACAAACGAACCCAAACCAAAACAAAAACAGCAGTGGTATTGCAACCAACATCTGATTTTCCTTTTTTTGGTGGGAGAGATACTAAAATACACATCTTCATTGACAGCAGGTCGCAGTGGTATGAGATACTTCCGATTTTTGCTTCATCAGAATCTCACTTTCTTAGATAACGAGTGTCCACATTGCTTTAAGTTTATTTGATGTGCCATATAAATTCTACACAGATAACTTAACCCTCACTTTAATCCTATGAGGTAGGTACCATTATCTCACATAATAGAAAATTCACTCAATTTTCTGTCACCACTGTCACTCACAGTGGTGGTGTAACTTGTCTAGTGTCATATATAGCTGACAAGTGGTAGCACCACACCTGAAGCTCAGGATTTTGCCTGCAGTGCAGGCACTCTTTATCATCACATTCTACTGTCTTCCCTTCCCCTCTATTATATGGGAAGAAATTATTAATCTTACTATTTGCTCAGTGTTTTGTGAACAGAGGATCTCAAGGCATCAATGTTTTGAAATCCAGAGTTGTACCATAATTCCAAACTGAAAAACCCTTACTAGATACAATTTAGGCAAGAAAATTAGACTGTTCCAACAGATGAAGCTCACCATTACGTGATGGCATTATATTATCTTGCTAATTGCCTCCACATTTATCAACCCACTCTTTTATGCAAAAGGTGAGTGTGTGGACTTAAACCATAGGAGAAATATTACTCAAAGGTCTTGAGTGGGAGACCTAATGCTATTGATGGTCAACAAATGAAAGATCGAATGTATCTTAGAAGAGACTTGTCTTATTTGAAATCAATAACTATTTTTAAATTAATTCCTTGATCATCTCACTCTAAAAATTTTATTTAGAATATACTCTGTATTTAAGAAAGAACTTGGGAACTGAGGTTTGAACTTCCTACTTAATCTCAACTACTGGACAATAAATTTCCCAGGATGAGGGACTATGTTAGAAAAATAAGTGGTTCTCATATGTTGAGTGGTGACAGTTATATGGTCATGATAACATTTTCTTAAAAAAATAGAAATGTATAGACTATACCATAGTGTACTGAACATGGTAAATATTACTCTGTAAAATTTTAGTTTTTAATTTATATATTGATATAAGCTCTATGCCTTACAATAAGATATCTGAGATAAATCCTAGCATTATGTGATTCTGAGGGGCATAGCACATCCAGAGTCTCTGTAGATACCTCCATTATATATTCTTTCCAATGTTTTCTTCTCCAAATACACTGTCTCAAGAACCCACCTTCTATTCTAATCTGAGAGATCCACCTCCTTCTTTTCTGATACATTGCTTTAAACACACTTTCTTCTTTCTTAGCTCTATAGGTTTCTTCCATAGGTTTCTTCACACCCCACCCTCCCAATCTTCTTTACTCACTAATCCACAGTCTAATCTGCCACACAATCTTTCCAAAAATATGACCTACACTCAGTAATCTTGTTTCTAGGGAATCAAGTTCAAGTTCTCTTTAGCTTCAACTCTCCTGTCTTCATGATCTGCATTTCTCTAGCATGCACCCACTCTCTGCAAACCTTTATCTCTTGAATGTGCTATGCTCATATCATCTCTACATCTTTGTGCATTTCAATTATTATTTCTGTGTCTAGTTTGTTTCTACAGATTCTGTCTCAAGCTCTTAGTATCCCATGAATTCCTTTCTTACTGCTGCACTTCAGACCTCCGTATTTCTAGTATTCCCAGAAGTGAGACAGAATATATGTATATCTCCTTGCTCATTACCATAGTCTAACCTAACCTCATTTAGAAGTTACTTTTTCCCTTCAGAAACACTGTATGCAGATTGGAAGTAAAGTCCACTTTTTACTTTCCTAATAAGAATTACAATCCTAGCTACTAAGACATTATGGAGTACCTACTATGTGCCAGATAATTCACAAATGTCATGTATAGATTATTATACATTTAACCTGTACTATTTCTACACTTGATCTTAGCTAAAAGACCAAGACATGATGTACTATTTATAAGCCTCACAACTCCGAAAAATTGTTAACATCTACCTTCATTATTCATTGGTTATGTATTTGCAAATTTAACTACTTGCTAAAAGTTATTTGTAACCTCAAATTAACACCCACAGCACTTTCACAGTCATTCATGGACATGCTCAGAGGGGCAAAAAAATTAACTCATCCAATTATATATGACCCCAGCTGAGACTGAATTTGGCATATCTTTTTGTTTCATAGATGTAAAACATAGTCTTTCTATGATCTATTTAATGTGCAGAGTTTTTTTTATATGTGTGCACTTTGTTGTAATTTCTCTATTTAATATGGTCCCAACGTACTGCAAAAGGACTATATAGTATTCTTAATCTCAATAAGGCTGTACTATGTCTTATAGATAAATACGTGTATTAGATAAACTTTATTCAAGCATGAGTTATAGTATGTTGGTTGTGATTTCAATTAAATTAGTACATAAAATAAGATGTCCTTTAACAGAAATAATAATAAAACAAGGTTATATATTCCTTGAAGAAAAATATTATGACCAGATTGCACAGAAGACTAATTCTGTATTTTCCCTAGGAATAAATGATTTGAACTGTATTAATTTAGTGTTTCTGCAGCTTAATAGAACAAGAATTCTTGTGAGTAATGAGAAGACTATACTACTATTTCTTCATTTTTTATTTAATATGGAGAAGGTAGAAAAAGATTAAATTATGTGTCTGAAGACATGAAGACAGTTATTGGACATGCTGAATTTTCACTTAACGTATGTCTTAGCCCACTTTTTCAAATCTCATAGTTTGTGACGCAAGTGCTGCAAACTCAACTCTACTGAGAAAATGACATATAGTATAAAATTTTTGAGTGGTTAAGAAAAGTTAAGTGATCAAGTTTACATCTCTCCTTCTCTCTCTCTCTCTCTGACCTGGATATTCAGAGCAGTTTTCTTAATTTTGTAAAGCAATACATATTAACATTTTTCCTAAGTTTAACAGATTATAGTTATTCTAGCTCACTTTCTTCAAAGTAGAAATCAATCTTTTAGTAAATTTAGCATTATTAAGACATTTAAAAGAAATGCTTGCACATAACTACATTTGAAAGAGTATATTCTCTTTAAATAGTTTTACTTAATCTCTATTCTTGGCTCATTCCCCAGTTTTTTGTTTAAAGGATGAAAAAAACTCAGAGATATCTACATAATAATTAATTGTACCATTAATTCAACAAACATTTTGTTGAGCACCTTCTACAGTGATGATTGCATGCTAAATCTTGTTTGGCTGAGAGAGAGCTGGAGCTTAGCTGTGTCCAAAGATGAATCAGGAAAAGTTATACTTTTATACAGATTTACTAATGAATGCTAACATACAAGATCTAAGGAGACGCAGCAGAGAAAGTGCTATTGGAGTTCTGAGAGCCAGAGTACCAAGAGGTCATCTCAGAAGAATGAGACAGACCAAGTCAGTTTGATAGCACAGAGGAAACAGCCAAGAACATTCAGGAAGCATAAGTGGATCATTGGCTCAAGTCTGTGATGAGGAACACTAACTCATGAATGCTGGAAAGTAGGTAAGCCACATACTGTGTACTAGAAGCCAAGATAAAGACTTTGGCTTGTCATTAAGGAGAACTTGAGACTCCAATGAAGATTACTGACTAAAGGGCAATATAATCAGACTGTGCTAAAAACAACAAGGGGACTGTAGGAAATGAATAGGGATGTAGGTAAAGATCTGAAAAGCATAAAAGGAAAAAGCCATGGAAATAATGTAGGCTGAGGTAATTGGAGGCTGAATTAGGATAACAGTGGGAGAAAGAATGGGTGGAAGAGGTACTGTGTGGGCAAATCCAACAGGAAAGAGAGAGAAGGAACAATTTCAGCCTAAGGACTGCTAATTCTATGAAAAGTAGTAGAAAATGCAAGAAAACTTGGAATTGAAGAGGAGTTTAGTTTACATTACATTAAACCTAAGGTGTCTGTCAATCAGAAATTTTCAGAAACCATGGAAATAAAGAACTGAAGTCTAAGAAAGGTACAGGAAATGTTGAATAAAGCTATATATCAGTGATTATAATCAAGCAAAGACAGTAAGTATATAGAAAAAAATCCTAAGAAACAGACTGTAGAAAGTAAAAGAGATACAAAGTTTTCTGGGATTTCAGTGAAGAGAAAGATTGTTTTTAGTGTTTAGGTCTTGCTGGGTTGGCATTTGGGAAGATTTGCTAGAGTTGGACTAGGATTTTGACAGGCAGAGATGGAAGAGCAAAGGATTCCAGAAGAGGAGGATATTACAGGTGTCTGAAAAGACACAAGCTCCTGTTAAAGAGGGAATGACTACGACACCAATGTGCTTAGAATTTAGTGTATCTATGAAGGGCTGATGAGAGAGTAGAATGGACATTGAGGAACCTGTTTCTGACTATGCTTACAACAAAAACCCAATCAAATTTGTGTCTTTAATGTACATGACTAAGGCTTTGATTAAACTATTTGTTCATTGAGGCAATGAACCCTAATGAGTACCTCAATCAAAATATGTTCACACTGTAACCTATTAATCTTAATTTCTTGAACTTCAACACTTAAATATCTTAATATATTTCATGCTTGAGATTTAGAAGAGGCCTTAGAGTCTAAGATTTGTGTGCAACATTCTGCCTGATGTTTCAACCGTGAACAAAATTATGTAAGATTTTTTTTTATTACAGTCTGCAATTTTGTCAAGGACATCAGATGCTATTTTTTAAATGCAAATACTAATGGTAATTCAGAACTACAGGGAAAAGTTTTACTTGGCTTACTTTATTAACTTTTTAATATTGGAAAACTTTTATTTTTTGTAAGTAAAAAAAAGCATCTTCAAAACGACAGTATTCTTCCATCCACTCCCCCCACCTCCAGTCTATTTCTATAATCAAAAATGCATTCCTGGACACTGGTGATATAATACAGGACACAGCACCAATAATTCTAATGGCTGTTATTATCATCAGTATATGCATATAATTTAAATAATATATGCACCTCTACACAAATCAGGACATCAATATATTTATGAATGATTTCATTATTCCAAAAATCCTTCTTCTACTTTCCCCCTCAGTAGCTTATTAAAACAAAACAAACCCACAAAACAAAACAAAAACACCCTCTGCAACCTCTCCAAGTGAAATGCAAATAAAACTCCCCAATGAAGAATAGGCTGTAAGAAAACTACCTGATCTGGGAGTTTTGCCAAACCTCTATTTTAATGAACTTTATGCTGAGATACAGAACATTATGCTGGAAATGCAGAAATCAACTCAGCATTCTCAGCAGGAGCACATTTTAGCCTACAGCACAAAAAGAGTTAATCTGAAATGCAAACTAGATTTGCATTAAATATGCTTTGTTTGCCATTCAACAAGACTGGTTTTAATGGCAAAGGCAATACTGAAATTGGGTGAGTACTTAAACTTTATTAAGGAAATAAATGATGTTGCTCTAGAAATCTTCCATGACAAGAAAATATGCTGTGAGGAGTTATTGAATTTTTTATTTTCCTGCCCAGAACAATT
Source organism: Talpa occidentalis (assembly GCF_014898055.3). Classification (NCBI taxonomy): domain Eukaryota; kingdom Metazoa; phylum Chordata; class Mammalia; order Eulipotyphla; family Talpidae; genus Talpa; species Talpa occidentalis. The sequence goes on along the minus strand of NW_023602073.1, from coordinate 81,640,922 downwards.
CTTTATTTGCCTGATATTTTCTGGCAATGGTTCCACAAAATTAAATATGGCCTTCCCCTTTCTAATAGTAAAACCCCAAACAAAACTAAACTATGTCTTCTTTGCATGTTAGAGTTAATGTGCTTTCATTTTGCTTAATGTACTTTTAATAGTCACTTATAGCAAGATGGTGATATTAAACGTAGGAATAAAATATCCATGATATAACCTTGAATTAGCAATCGTGCCTTTTATCTAAGGGCTCAAAACACTTCACACTTTCTCATTCAGTATCTCCTTGAGGTGTATTATGTGCATTTTATGGTTGAGAAGTAGAATGGCTAAGGGAGTTGAGGTCATTTGCAGAGTTCACTCCAAGCACAACCTGGATGTTTTTCCTGTTTCTCTTTCCCTCTAGAACAGTCTGCCTCTAAGATGGCTGCACTATCTGCTGGACCCAAAAATTGATAATGAAACCAAGGCTGGTTCAACATCAGCTGAAATATTTATGTGTGTTTAACTACCTTCTGAGTTTGTTTTCATAGAGGCATCAGAGCTTGACACTTGTCTATGAGTCACACAGTACAAGCATGTGCAGAAGTGTTTGGCCTTAAGCTAAATTCATGGAGCCAAGAGGACGAGACAAAATGACTCTCCCTGAACTTCATTTAGAAACAAGGGGTCCATTAACAGCTGCCTGGACCACATTCAGAAGTTAGGGGTCCATCAAAAAGAATCCCAGGAAACCAGTTATCTGAAAGACCCTTTCCACATATGGACCCATTAACATCTAACCAGTTGATCTCTGCCAGATCCATAACTCCCTTATTCCTAGTCATTTTTTCCTTTCTTCTGTACTTATAAAAGACCCTGCTGCTTCAGGTCTGATAGAGCTTTGAGCCCTGTCTTCTATCTCCTTGCTGGTGGACCTCATGATAAACTTTATTTTCTCAACAGGCAGTGCCATAGTAATTGGTTCCTATGCATGTCAGGTAGCAAGCCCTTGGTAGGTAATAACTGCATCTCTACTAGTCTTTGCCTTCAGGGATTTTTCCTCCCTTACCTGGACGCCATCAGATGCAGGGATGTAACTTGCCCTTTTAAATGTGTCTGTCACATTTCTGAGGATTTCCACAGACATCAGAAGATCACCTGCATAGAAATTTTTCCTCTGAGTTAAATCCAACAGTGTCTTGGTCACCTGGGACATTCCGTCACCTGCCAGCATTCGCTGTCCCTTAGCAAGGTGTTCTTTAATCTGTGATGGTCAAAAGAACAGAATAACATCAGAATCTTCATTACTGTTTATCTACATGTCTTCATTAAACAAATTATTTAAAATTATAGAGTTAACTTTAAGACAGCACTAGAAAGATTTTTAAAAATGCAAATTGTGTATATCCCACATTCAAATGGAGGAACACTCTGCATGCAAAAACTAATAAACATATACATTTTATAAGGCTTAACGGACTTGTCTTTTCTAGTTCTCCGAACACTAGATATAACACATTGGGGTATGTATGTACCAATTTTGGTTTTTAATTGAAATACAAATAAAAAATAATTTTGCATGTGGTAAAATGAGGTGTGATCAGAGATAGATTATAAAAACTTGAAAATATCTATTTTCCTTAACAAACAGCTTAATGATTTTTGCTTTACCTCTTAAAAATAAATAAATCTTTATAGAACAGATAAAATGAGTTGTCACAAGGATATTTTAGCTTAGGAAAAGATGTAAAAACTTAGAGGTATACAATGACATGACTAAAAGTTATTTTATCTTTAGAAAGACAAGCAAGCAATAACAAGAAAACCAACAATAAACAAAAAACCTTAAGTAGGTTCAGAAGCAGAATGAACTGTTACAATACAAGACTTCAATTATACTTCAATTAGAAAAATCTGCTGTCAATTTTGGTATCTGCTTATTTTACAGTTCAAGGGAGTAAAAGCATTTAATAATGAGGAAGAGTAATTAGGTATGAGAGGGTAAAGAGATAGCAAGGACCCATCGTACTTTCACTTGTCTATTAAAATATTAAGAGGTTAATTTTTACCATCTCATTGCTAAATTTGTAATAAAATAAACTTATCAAAAATCATTAAGTAATCAAGAACACAGGATAAAATGTAATGACTGTAATCAATTTCCCATTAATAAACATGCCAATAATTCCTTTAAAATAAGTCAATCTATCTGAATTTAAAAGTTAGGGGTTTTCTAAAAATACTTTAAAAAGTGTTATCTTGACCCAACAGCTGTTTTACTTATTTATTATTTTAGATATTTAAGTATGATATAGGTATGTATATATTTATATATTTAAGTATGATATAGATACAGTGTTGGTCAATCAGCAAGGAGACTGACCCTCAGAGTAGAGGCCAGTGCTTTGCTATGATGCTATGTGGAACTCAGTTCTCTGTCTCAGCTACTGATAATTATTTGGAATTTTATGTTCAAGTCGTTTTTTTTCTTTTTAAGATTTATTTATTTATACAAGCACTGGGTACAGTCAGAAGCGCGGGAGGATGAGAGAATTCACCATAGCCAGAACAGGGAGCAGAGCAGGCAGACTGACGAAGTACACTGCTGAGGGGAGCAGCGGGGGGAACAGGAGACGTCTGTCACACCATGTGGGACCCTTGCCGGTGGCCGGGGATCTAACTGGTGCTGCAGAGGCTGCAGGCAGCTTCGCAACCCAGCGCTCAACTGCTGCACCACTGGGGAGGCCCCTATGTTCAAGTCTTATATCCTAAAGTTTAATGTTTTGCACCGGATATTTCACCCTCCCCACTATATTATCATTATATACCAATAATGTAGTATTGTTTCTTTTCTGGATAAAGGTTTCTCCTGGTATCTGAAAATATAGCATTCCTATGAAATCTTTCCTCGACTGAAATGACATAAAGAAGCAACTGCCATAAATTTATATGTGAAAATTTTTGAGCATTCCAAGGCCTCCAAATAACTTATAATACCAAATAACATAAAACCTAAACTAGCACTAACATACAGTAAAAGCAGGAATGATATGATAAATACACAACTTTTACAATGTACTTCCTGGAAAGGAGTTTGGTGGTGGTGCTGGAAAACAAATGCTGAATGTTATTTTCACTTTTTGCCTTTTATTATGAAAGTGAAAATCCTCTTTAGATATCTTTTGGTTAATGAAAACAGGTACTAATATAGAACTTTTGTAGAAGCAAAGTGCCATAATACAAACTTTTGAAAAGCAGGCAATGCATATATTTAAACAGAGCCAATCAACCTTTCTATGTGCTCTCTTATCTTAAACAGTATCTCTCTATCACCCTGAATTATGCATCACATATTTTTGACTTAGTAACTGTCTTTCTGAACCTTGAGGATAGGTTCCCTTTCTTATTCAGTGCCTTAGAACCCAGCACAGTAAAAGTTTATTAGAGATAAATCAGTTTTTATGTCCTATCTCTTTATAATGTAACACAATAGAACCAGAGATGTCTAAGTTTTTATCTGAACTTTTCAACTGATTATTTATGTAAGTGAACTCATAGGCTCGATGTATTGTATTTAAAATTTTACTGTCTTTTCAACAAGTTGGAAAATATGCCTATATGGTAAAAAATGTTTAAAAAATAAATTTCTTAATTCAAATGAAGCCATACAACCTAAGAAAATTAATGCAAAATACTACATACAGGAAAAATTCTCACTTCAGCATGGACTATGATTCCCACATGATCTGACCCTGAAGACTTTTATCACTTTTCTGACAGCTTTCCCCTCATTCACTGTGCTCTTACCACTCTAATCTTTTTTGATCTTTCTTAACATTAAGTATAATGCCTGTCTAAGAGCTTTTGTACTTGCTTTTCCTTTTGCCTGGAATAGTCTTCCCACAGTGATTTGTCTACTTTTCGGTTGCTTCCTCAGAGAGATCTTATTTATCTCCCTATCTAAAATAGTATCCTTGTAATGCTCAATTATCTTAGCATTCTTCATTGTGCTGCACTTTACCAGCCATTGTGCCATTTCTCTCTTGGCTCATTGAGTCTTCTGTTTTCCTCATTAAAATACAAGCCGTGTGAAGGAAGAGACTATTTTGGTTACTGCTATATTCCTATCATCTAGAGGACTTACTCAACATATTGCACAAATGAACTTTTTATGAATGAGTGTTAGTCAACTTCCTTCTATGCTCATTTTAAGCCACAGGATTATATTAAACACATGTGAACATTGTTTTAACTTGTTTACCAACATAGGCCACAGAAAATATTGGCTTCAAATAGCATGAGATAAATGAGCTACCTGATTTTACACATAGTGTATAGACTGAGTTGAAAGTCACTGTTCAGGGGCCTCCCCTGGTGGTGCAGCGGTTAAGCGCTGGGTTGCGAAGCTGCCCGCAGCCTCTGCAGCGCCGGTTCGATCCCCGGCTGCTCCCCGGCCACCAGAGGAGGGTCCCGCATGGCGCGCAGACCCCTCCTGCCGCCCGCTGCTCCCCTCAGCAGTGTACTTCGGTCCTTCTGCCTGCTCTGCTCCCCGCTCTGGCTCTGGTGAATTCTCTCACCCTCCCGCACTTCTGACTGTACCCAGTGCTTGTATAAATAAATAAATAAATCTTTAAAAAAAAAAAAAAAGTCACTGTTCAGTAGATGGATTATAAAGAAGGTTTTGAAGAGAAATGAAATGAATGGAGTTTAACTTTAAAAATGTGATAAAATTCAGTCTTCAGTTTTATGCTGGCAAGGCAAGTCACAGCTGTGATGCTCATACTCGCAAAGGACATAATTGTTCCTTCAATAGGAATAAAATGCTGCATGGCTGACAGGTAAACATCATCTGACTACTTCAAATCAGTTCAGTACCTGCTCCTTTGGCAAAGCATATGTATGCCTGTGAGAAATCTAACTTGCACAGCCCTAGTGTATCCTCTCCCTCAACAGAAGCATCCTAACATTGACTCAAATCTTGAGGAATAAAACATTTAGAAATGTTTTCTACTAGCAATATAGTACAAAAAGCAGCATTGGATAGCTCAACTAATCAGAGATAGTAAAGACAGTCTTTTATACATCTGGGTCAGCATCAAATGCAGCCTGACTCAGTAGTAAATTAACATCATTGCCATCTGACAGCTGCTTAGCAGGGTTATATGGAATGAGTTGTTCTCAGTCCAGCTCCTCGAAGACAGGTGCCCAGATCAAAACACCAGCTCTAACAATGGGTACTGATTAGCATCCTCCCTGGCATTGTCAGTGGAAAGCACTCGGGACAAATACCTTGTAATATCTGTCCACACCAGCGTAAGCTATTAGTAACTTCAGAGAAGATATAAAAAGTGTTCAGATAAGATATATCTCCATGCAGAACATACTTAGTTGAAAAACAATTTCAGTTTCTTGAGATTCCTGAACAAGACAAGTGTACTCCTTGTGTCATACTAACCTTTCACCATGTTTTTCTAGAAAGACAAATCCATGTTTATCTGCTGACCTGTTTTTCTCTTTTAAGCATCATGAAGTGAAGTTCAAAATCGGTGTGCTCACCTTATCTTTTCTCTATTTCAAATAGTCCTTGACTTGCATTCTACCCTCTTCCTTTGTAGCCTTATGTGTATGGTTACCTCTTTGACTTCATCTTATCAAACTAGGGCCTCCCCGGTGGCGCAGGGGGTTGAGCACAGCTCTGTAAGGCTGGGGTTGAGCACAGCTCTGTAAGGCTGTCCGCAGCATCTGCAGCGCGGGTTCAATTCCTGGCCGACCAGGGAGACTCCCACATGGCATGGCAGACTTCCCCTGTCGCACCCACTGCTCCTCTCAGCAGTGCTTTTGGTCTGTCTGCCTGTTCTGCTCCCCACTCTGTCTCTGGTAAATCCTCTCACCCTCCTGTGTCTCTGGCCTGTACCAAAGCTATTGCATAAATAAAAAATAAATCTTAAAAAAAATACTATCAAACCTTCTCTTCAATCTTCCAATCTCTCCAAAATATGAACTAATATTGTATACACTATTTAAATATCAGTTTTTCAAATTGCACTTCAACTATTGTTTTTTTTGTTCAAAATCATAATCAGTATTTAATCTGATTTGACCCTGCAACTCTAAAATTGCAAATTAAATTTAACAATTACCTCTTTAGTATCTTCTCTGAAAATTTTACTAGTATATTACATTTAAAGAGAAGTTTGAATTATAAAAGCTGGTTTTAAAATATGGTTCTACAATTTATTAGGACCATTGCACAATTTATCTCTTTCCTAGGAGCATATTATTTGTCATTAAAAAGAAGCAAATATCACATAACTGGTATGATGAGTTAATATGAATATAGAGGTTGAAAGGGAACATTGAGTGACTGCTTCCTCTTTTCCTTTCAATATTCAATTTTTAATTCCATTACATATTACGTAAAGTTACTCATATCCACCCTTTTCTGTTATAGACTAGAGCTGAATCCCAGGACAGATCTTGACTATTTCTGCTCATACTCATTATAATAGTCTCCTACCTCCTCCCACTCACTCTCCATTCTAAACTTCCCTACCTTTCACATTTCTGAACATGTCACCTCTCTGCTCAAAAAGACAATCACTGCAAAGTTCCATTCAGTTTCATATTAAACCAAGTACATGCACCACAGTTTGATTTACAAAGCCATCCAAATATAATCCTAACTTACAATGTCAATCTATTATCTGATTTTATCCACCTCAACTCTATTCTCCTATTTCTACTCAGTGAGCATTTGTTTTAGTTTATTATCTTTATTGCAATTTAGTAATTCATTTTTCTTTTGAATTTCTCAAATTAGTCTAATGTTATTTATTGATTTTAGACTAATAACTTTCGATGAAGCTTTTATTCACTCTTCTTAACCATTGCTTCCTGAATGCTATTCTTAGAAATGCATTTTCTTTTTTTCTAATCTTTCACAATTTATTTCAATAAGATTTTGTGAATGGTGACTCAATCTTTGACTTACTTTTTTAAAAAGTTACATTCACTTTAAATTCATCTTTTAGATGACAATGTTTTTATTTTCTCCTTATAATTTCATCATGTGATTTCATGACCTCTCTTGTTGCTAGTAAAAAGACTCCTGTCAGTGAAGAAGTCAATCTTTTATAGATTACCAGTCTTCTATGTTTTTGAATTGTATGGTGATGGATGGAAGCTAGATTATTGATAGCAATCATATTGTAGTGTATACAATGTTGCATTATAATGTTACACACCTGAAATTAACATAATCTTTATTGTCACTTCAATAAAAAATTGAAAACCATTTTTCTTTTTGTCTTTAGTATAATACAGATTAACCATGTGGCTTTTTCCCATTTATTTGTTTTTTTTTTCAATATTCATATCATTTCTGTCTTCAAGTTTAGAAAAGTCTTATGGACTAACTCAGAATACTGCCTTTCCCTCAATCTCTCTGTGTCTGTTTCTGGAATGTATTATTTATCATTCTAGTCTTCATTTTCTAAGTTCTGCTTTATCTTTTTCATTTTTTTTAAATCTGTCTAGTCCAGCTTTGAGTGATATTTTTCTAGGCCTAATTTCTATATCCCTGATTATTTCTTCAATTATGTTTAATTGGCTATTTATTTATTCTGTTAAGTCAGCAACAATGTATTCCACTTACAGTAGTTCTATTTAATCTTTCTCATATTCTTCCACCCCTTAACTGTACTTTATGTTCTTTTATCTCAAGTTATTTTTAACCAGTATGTTGTGGTTACTTTCATATCTTCCATTAGTTTTGTTTTTTACATTGCTAATTCTCCTGTTTCTTACACTTGCTGATTCTCTCTCATAGTAATAACTATTGTAAACTTACATTTAGTGAAAAATATTTAACCTTCAGAAGCTCATATCCTTGGTTTGTGAAAGAGTTGTGAGAGGCTAGTTTTGAGCTATTTCTCTGAGGGGGTGTCATCAGGTAGTTCAATTATACTGGATCATTTTATGCTTATTTTCATCTTATTAATTCCTTCTTTTATGGCTTAGAGTAAGAGTTTTAGTTTAATGAGAATTGATTTATTTTCTCTTACTCCCCTAAATCTTTTATGAACTACAGATTTCTTCTACCTATAGAATTTTTCTAGTCCACGGAGCCAGAAAAGCCAAGTTAGTACCTGATTGCTGCAGGAGACTTGCATGGAGGGGCTCTTTTCAATATTCCCAAAACAACTTTCTAATCTCAGTCTCCAGCAACTAGGACTACAAAGTCTGAAACTCTCATAGGTCACTGAACCACCACTTTCTCTTTGACTTTTTTTTTTTTCATTTTTGGAGTCTAAGGATTTTTTTTTTGTCTTTCTTCTGAACTCAGCTATAATGTAATATCTGAAAATATATTTTATGATGAACTCTGTCAGCCTGGTTCATCTGACTGTTCCTTACCACTACAGATTCCATACCATCCAAAGTGAACTACTCACTATTTCCCAAAGAAAGCTCAGTCATCTGCCTTTGCTCCCCAACTTAGACTATTCTATAACTTCAAATGCTCTCCCCAAATTCTTTTGTTAAATATCTTACATTGTTTTCTTATTCCTAAATTTTCAGATAACTGCAATCACGTTACAATCACTTCTTTCAAAGCACATAGAAGCAATATTGATGTATCTGCTATTATTATAGTGTTGGTGTTCTCATCTTATCCATTCTACTACACCATAAATTCCTAATGATCTGTACGTTCTTATTCATCTTTGCTTCCTATGTAATTTCTAGTACATTGTTTGACACATACTGTTATCTGCTCAAAGTGCTTTCTAAATTAAAATGAAACTAGAGAGGTATCTTCTTTTTCCCTCTCCTATCATCCTCAAAAGTTCATAAATAAAAACATAGCAGTCCATGATTATCCAAAACAAATAAGTATGAGGGTCTTCCAGGTGGCGCAAGGGGTTAAGAAGCACCCTGTGAAGCTGTACACAGCCTCTGCAGCACTGGTTGGATCCCCCAGCCGGTCAGGGAGCAACCCATATGGCACAGCAGACCTCTCCTGACTCGCCCGCTGTTCCCCTCAGCAGTGTACTTCAGTCAATCTGCCTGTTCTGTTCCCCACTCTGTCTCTGGTGAATCCTCTCACCCACCACACCTTTGGCCTGTACCCCAGCTCTTGTATGCATAAATAAAAATAAATCTTTTTAAAAATAAGTATATATTAATTGGATAACCTTTATATTTACTGACAGAACTGCATCTTAAAAGATATCCCGTTAGGCAAACGATTTCAGACATTTTTAACATCTACAGCTATATCTATACAATTACTCTTTTAGAAAACACCATGCTAGAGCCTTTACTGAGTGCCTATTAACTGGCAAGCAAGTCCTCCATGCTTTACATGAGTTATCTCATTTGAGTTTTGAAATGACCATTGGAGGCATTTTACAGGTAGAGACTTAGTGTTGTTCACGGAATTCCTCTCAGGATTGCATGGCTTCTGAACAGTACCAGGATTTGAGCTCAGGTGGTCTGACTTCTGCGTCCATGCTATTAACCACTATATGCTTAACTCAAGTATACAGCATTTTTATTAGGATCTGCCAAAATGCTGAGATTTTTTTTTTAAGTGTTTTTTTTTTTTTTAATTTATAGATTGACTGATTGATACATACAAGCACTAGGCACAGTCAGAAGCGCGGGAGGGTGACAGAATTCACCAGAGCAGGGAGCAGAGCAGGCAGAAGGACCGAAGTACACTGCTGAGGGGAGCAGCGGGCGGCAGGAGAGGTCTGCGCGCCATGTGGGACCCTCCTCCAGTGACCGGGGAGCAGCTGGGGATCGAACCGGCGCTGCAGAGGCTGCGGGCAGCTTCGCAACCCAGCGCTCAACCGCTGCGCCAACGGGGAGGCCCCAAAATGCTGAGATTTTTAAAAATCATTTTCACCCATTTTTGTTTTAAGAAGCCATTAAATTTTTTCATATGAAGGAAAAATAATAGGAGCAAAACACTTAAAGTAACATGCCAGGTTACAGAGGTATTAGCAATTATTTGAATAATGGTCATTATTTTGAGATGTAAGGTATAAATGTTCCTAAAGCCATTTACCAATATCCAAAAATGATTTTTACATAGTTTTATTTAAGTTGACAAAGAATAGCCCCTAAGAATATATCAAGGATAATATTTCCCATGGGATATACTTTTTCATTGTCTTAGTCACTGTAATTCAGAAAGGTTTTTATAATCTTAATATTTCCATTAAAAAGTATAATTATCAGTGATTATGTCTGTTCACATTGCTCACTTAGTAAGCATTTTTGATACAAAGGACAAGTCATGAAAGTTTCTGTGTCATTCACATTTAATACTGTTGACAAGATCAACAGTGAAAGGAAAAACCAAAGTCTAAAAATAGTTGCTTTTTATAGTTCTGGATTAAACCTCCCTGCTCTTTATAGAAAGAAATGTGGCAAGGGTCATGGCTTAAAGAGTAGGTGTGTTTCTGAAATAACCTTATTCTTTTCACTTTCTGCCTCCTACTGCCAGCCACAGTTGTCTCTATTGTGTGAATCCTATAAAAAGGATTATCGTAGTCACTCAGTGCAAATGACACACTTTAAACATCATATATTTATATATTATTTTCAGCATCAACTCCTCCAGTCCATCTGTAAAGTATATTAAAGGTTCTCACAGCTCTAAGTGGCTTCAATTAAAAGATAATTACCCAAGAAGTTTCTTTCCATAAAGCAACAATCTATATCTATCTATATATAAATGACAGTTACGAACTCAAGCAAAAAAAAAAAAAAGACAAAAGACAGTTCATAACTGTCTTTTATGCATGGAATGCATAATTCCGTGAACAACACTAAGTCTCTACCTGTAAAATGCCTCCATATGGTCATTTCAAAACTCGAATGAGATAACTCATTTTCTAAGACCAAAGTCACTTACTAGTTGATGGTATTACTATTTTCATATCTGCCTGGTGTCTTCAGGAAAGAAAAAGTTCAATCTATATCAAACTAGTAACTTTGTTCCAGTATAATAAAGAGTTCTTATTTTTCCCTATATTTAAAATAAAGAGTTTGTGCTTATCTTAGAGTTTTTCTAGAGTTAAGAGTTCAACTTTGAAAACATAATTCCTGATAAGATAAAACATGATAGAGAAGATTTGGTTCAGAATCACCCCAAATAAATTATATACATATTGTAGAGACCTAGGATAAGCAGCATTTGGCCCTAGGGGCACCGTTTATCTAATTTCTTGTCCCAGAAATTTCCTAAATGAGAGCTAGGAAGCTGTGAACTTGAGGAATGCAATGTTTTCCTATGAGAATAAACTGAAACTCATAAAGAAAACTGTACTATATACTGCATATTTCCCTCTAAAGCCTCTAGAAATTACTGAAATAAGAATGACAACACAGAAAATTTACTTAGTCAGGAGGCAGGTTAATAGCTGTCATTTCAGAGTTTGGACCTAGAATTTGTCAAAACTGACAATTCCTGAGCAAAGGATGTAATTGATATTTATCTGCTTAATACTAAACAAATCTCAAAGTTCTTATTAGTATTCTGATGCAGGGATTAGAACTGGAGAGTGTTCCATGAGCTCAAAATGGTACAGTAGTCACAGACTGGGACCCAAACTTGAGGAAATGCCTCAGTGAGGTACAGAGCACTAAGTAACTAGTACTTCTTGAAGGCTTCTTCAATTCTACTTCCATTACTTTAGTTTTCTACTTCTAGGTGTACTACATAGTTCAGAATTGTATGGGTTATACTGTGATAGTAAACAACTCCAAAATATCAGTGCCTAAAAATGACAAAGATTTATTTCTCATTCATACTACATATTGCAACCCACATCATCAAGGAGACTCTATTTCTCAGAGAGCTTAGAAAAGGAGCTTAGGAGAATAAAAAGTTTTGCACTGGCAGTGACATTCTCAGGCCTGACATGTCAAAAACCACTTCCATACACAACCACTATGCCAGATTTACTCACATGAGTACACCTAACTCAAAGGGAGAAGACTCACAATTTTTCCATATACCCAGGAGAGGAAAATCAAATAGCACCTAACAAAATAGGCCTTATAATGAAATGGAGTTGACTAGCATTCACTTAACTTTGTATTCATCCACCAACACTTTATCCCTAGGTAATCTCTATCTCAGTGCTTCTTAAACTTCAATGTACAGATGAATCACAAAGGGAACTTTTCAAAATATATGTTCTGATGAAGGAGGTGTCAGACAAGGTCTGGGATTCTACATTGATAGCAAATTTCCAAGTGCAGGTGATATTTCTAGTCTTTGGACAACACTGAGTTTCTACCAAATGCTTTCTCTGTGCTTGCAAGCAAGTAGCTCAACTTTGCTGGAGAAAAATATAAACACACTAGCTGTACTCTAATTCATTTCAGACCTCCGTGCAATATAATCTTTGGCAACTATTGAGCCCACCTGACCTGTCTCCCTCATCATTCTGGTCTGCCTTCTTCATTTCAGAAAATGACATCACCATCAGACAAATGTGTTCATTCAACCTTAATAAAATATATCCTCTCATCTGAATTGCTGCAGCACATTCCGCAGCTTCCAGTTCTATCACTCTACAATTCATTCTCCATAGAAGTCACATGACCTTTTTAAATTATATTGAATCTCATCACTCCTTGCTGTCAATGGCTTCCCATTACACTTAAAATAAAATCCAAACTCCTTGTAACGCCTGTTAATGCACAGGGTAATTTTTCCCTACACAGTTCTCTAACCACAACTCACGATACACTTTTGACAAAACTTCTGACCACTGGTCTACTTTCTTAAAGACTCAAGACTTTTCCATATGTTATTCTCTCCAAGTGGAATATACTATCATTCTCATTCTCTGATAACTCACTCTACTTTTTGCATGTCCAGATTCATCTCATATTTAGGCTACAGTTTTAAATGTAATTCCCACAGAGACCCCACAGAATTTCTTATCTAAAGAAGTCTCCAAATATTATCCCGTTTTTTGATTTTCATCAACATGTCACAAGTGTAATAATTTCATCTCTTTTTCTATTTTGTATTTATGTGTGTGTGACATCAAGTTGCATCCTCAGGTTCTTGCACTATATTGCACATAGTTAAAATTCATTGAATATTTACAGAATTAATCAGATGAATGACAGAATAACAGAGAAAGCCTTCCACCAAATTATTTTCTTTTGGCATTAACTTAAATCCAACTCTCTACCTAAGTATACTATATTAAAGCATCCTATTAATAAGTTTCAAGTCAGTGAGTTTCAGTGGCTAAAACTAACCCTAGCATTTCTTCTCCAGTAAAACCATAATCTGGGAGAAGTTTAAAAATCTTCTGGGCTGGGCCTCCCCGGTGGCGCAGCGGTTGAGCGCTGGGTTGCGAAGCTGCCGAAGCCTATGTGACGCCGGTTCGATCCCCGGCTGCTCCCCGGCCACCGGAGGAGGGTCCCACATGGCGCACAGACCTCTCCTGCCGCCCGCTGCTCCCCTCAGCAGTGTACTTCGGTCCTTCTGCCTGCTCTGCTCCCCGCTCTGGCTCTGGTGAATTCTCTCACCCTCCCGCACTTCTGACTGTACCCAGTGCATGTATAAACAAAAAACAAACAAACAAATAAATAAATAAATAAAAACATGCCTCTAAAAAAAAAAAAAAAAAACTTCTGGGCTTTTACAGATATAATCAGTAATATGTCGTGAGCTTTTAAAAAAAGGGAAAATAAGTATAACTTTGTATATATTTCATTATATATATCTATTACATATTATATATTTAGTATATATATTATTTTTAAGGAATCTATTATATATATCTATTATATATTATATATATCTATTATAATAGATTCCCTAAAAATTTCCTAAGAAACACTATTACATGTGTTTCTTTTTTATAACACATCTGCAATTTGTTGATTTAGTAAAGTATAGTGACTCATGCAAGGTCAATACTTTCACCACCACAACCAGAAAGAACCATATAATTTAAAAAGTCATACTCTTTAGAGCTATGAAAGAGATAAACTAAATTTTCAGAATGAGATCCTTTCTTAGGTAAATAAACAATTCCAGTGAGTCTTTTTTCTCATGGGGACATTTGCTAAATACAGGGAAATGTGAGGGGCAGGTGTGACCCAGTAGTGAACCGCTAGGGCAAATAGAGAAACTAATATATTTTTACATTTGGGCCAAAAAGTGTATTAGAAATGTGAGGATCCCTTGGGCCTCCCTGGTGGCGCAGCGGTTGAGCGCTGGGATGCGAAGCTGCCTGCAGCCTCTGCAGCGCTGGTTCAATTCCCGAACGACGGGCAAGGGTCCCACATGGTGGGCAGACCTCTCCTGCCGCCCGCTGCTCCCCTGAGCAGTGTACTTCATCACTTTGCCTGTTCTACTCTCCGCTCTGGCTCTGGTGAATTCTCTCACCCTCCCACACCTCTGACTGTACCCAGTGCATGTATAAATGAATAAATAAATTAAAAAAAAAAAAGAAATGTGAGGATCCCAAAAAATCTTGTTAGAATCTTTTTCTCTGAGACATTTGTTGAGTTTTTGTATTGTTTAGAAAGCCTATGAGTTAGGATAGAGATGTTTAAAGTGTAGAGTACCATTTGTTTCTGTCATTATAAGGAGGCATTTGGAAACAAATGTTTAGTGAGGAAAGAGTCCAGCCTAAGCAACCAGCTGGGCTTTTCCTCAAGATATTTGATGCATTAGAAGTTGTTTAAGCAGAAAGTAAGGTGGAGTACTGAGCTGGAATCCTTTGAAGGGCACAGCTGAATCTTCTACAGTTTCTCAGGGCTGGGGGGATGGACACATACTCTCCATTCAAGTTGATAAGGTGCACAGTGGAGAAATGGAAGGAACTATGCAGATATTGTCTTACTAAAACTTCAAATCAGTTTTGACCCATATCAATCCTTAACACCACTGAAGTATCAATGCCTCAGTGTATCTGAATAACCAAGGAAAGTGGAAATGCTTTTGGGTGGACACAAACAATGATTGAAGAATCTACATTGTTTTAGAGCCTCCCCGGTGGTGCAAGGGGTTAAGCACAGTGCTGTGAAGCTGGCCGCAGCCTCTGCAGTTCGGATTTCCAGCCAGGCAGCTACCCACATAGCGCTGCCCACCTCTCCTGACTCACCCGCTGCTCCCTTCTGCAGTGTACTTCAGACTATCTGCCTGTTCTGTTCCCCACTCTGTCTCTGGTGAATCCTTGCACCTCTGGCCTGTACCCCACTTCTTGCATGCATAGATTTTTTTTTGAAAAAGAATCTATACTGCTTTGTATAATGTCTGACATTCAATCAAAAATTACTACATATGACATATGTGACTGAGAAAACAATCAAGCCACTTCCACAGATTATATACATGTTCCATTTTGCTCATAAGGAAGGTTAAGGAACAATGGTTAAAATATTAAAGAAAAGAAAGGAAGAAAAAAGGACAAAATAGACTGTCATCCTTTGAAGAAGAATTCTAAGAGCAAGAATCTTTAAAAAATTAAAAATATATATTCTAGACTAGCAGGTAGACCTGTGGATAAAATCCAGCCCATTCCCTGCTTTGGTACAAAGTTTTACTGGATAACAATTATGTTTACTTGTTGTCTGTAACTGTTCTCTGCTGTAACAGAGTAGTTATGACAGAGTCTATAAAGAAAGTATAAAGATTAAAATGCAAATCTTGAGTCTTGAAATATGCTGTGCGCTTTGACACAGAGTTGCCTGGAATATCAAGATTTAACTAGCATCTTCCTCAGGGAAGGTAGCATTCAACAAATATGATTGTTATCACTTATTGAGCACACAGTAAATTCATCCTTTCATTCAAGGCCGTGAGTTTAAAACTTTGGAATTAATCAGTTGAACTCCGATCTCAAAAGCCACTAATTCTGAAGAAAATGAAAAGAACACTGTTCATTTTGAGGGAAATGTTTTTCAACTTTTCCTTGACATTTGGGTTTTGCAATGATTATCCAAGTTCTGCGAATGAGGACTCTGACAAACTTTTGAAGTTTGGCAATAAAAATAAAAAGGTAAATATATGCCAAGTGTTGTTCTGAGAAGCTAAAACAACAGTGCCCACATTATTTTACAAAAGGTTCATGTAAGTATGTGTTTATGGATGACAAATTAATGGTATCATGAGTTAAAAATAACTCAACTTTATTTGAATGTGTTTCATTGACTGGAAACAATGCAATTTAATTGGCTTTCAGTGACTTCCTAATTGGTATTTTAAGTTAGGGAGTCTATTGTGGTAATCATTTCATAATATGTGTAAATCAAGTCATCATGCTATATGCCATCATGCAAAATTCATAGTGATGATGTCAATTATTATTCAATAAAACTAGAAAAACATAGAATCCCCATATGGTTGTAATGTTCAACTAGAATTCAGAAACTACTAATCTACCATTTTCTTCCTTATTCATCACCACACCACTTGCCATGTTCCAGTCATATTATACTACAAAAATCTTGCAGAATGGGTAACTGTCATTCAGTCTCACTCATCTCCACTTGATGAGTATTTTGAATTTTGAATTTACCTGCTAGTTCCCTTAGTTGACTGGACTATAGTATTGGTTTCTTTGTTTTTTAATTACTTATTAGATTTGCATACTTTTTGGTTCAATAAAATGTTGTTGATGACTGCAAGGTAGAGATTATGGAAAAACACAAAATTATTGTTTCCCCCTCTCTCTTCTCCTCCCTCCCTCCCTGTTCCTCTCTCTCTCTCTTTCCTTACAAGTCATTCACAAAAGTAGAGGAAACAAAGTCCTTAAAACAAGAGTCAAATGCTGATATCTCTTCCCACATATAAACCTTCCAATAATCAGATAAAGTATTTTTCCAACTTCCGTATTTGTTAAAAAAAAAAAAAAGGTTTGAAAAGTAGAAGTAGAGGAGGTAAGGAAAAACAACTTAAAGGGCAACATTATAAGCAACGCTTAATATTTCTATATGGATTGACATTTCTGAATCCCTCATCACTCACTCTCCATAGAAGGATGAGCGACTTAATTGATGAATTTAGGAGAAATCACTGATGTGCTTGATAAGACTTCTTTTGCTTTAGAACAGCCTGCCTACAGAGGGCATACATTGTCAGTTCCAGTCAGTCTGCTACTTCAGAGGCTGTGTGTGTAAGAGACAAAGAAAGGGAGAGAAAGCAGAGAGAGGGAGACGGAGACACAGACACACACTCACAGGAACAGAAAAAGAGACAGAGATAAAGACAGAGAAGGGAGGAGCTAGCAGTGATTGTCCAGGTGTACCAGAAACAAGGGAGGTCTGCTTGTTTAATTTTGGTGGAGGCTGGCCCTCTTGGCACAACTTTTAGCCATTTTTTTCCAAATAGCTTTATAAGTAACAAGAAATAGCAGCCCTAATTTGCCAGACTTCGATGGCTGTTGTTTAAACAGGCTCTGTAACTATTTCTATCTTGCTTGATATCAAATTCAGAAAATTTCCCAGAGTATGAAATGAAACACTAACATATGGGAAATACGACATTTCTAAGTCTCTCAATACATTTAGCACTTAATTCTTCTATTCTCAATTTTTAATTGGGTACATTTGTGCCTTGTCTTTTTTATAAGCAAAATTTGAATCACAGTAGTTTAATTTTATATCTTATAAGGTGTCCAAACAAATGTCATATTATCAGTTTATTTATTCATATATTTTTTGTAATGGCCAAATAATTTCACACAGTAATGTCGATTACTCCACATTTGTAGATATTTTAGAGCTAGAAAAACTGCACATGAGGGATAATATTTCCCGCTTTTATATTATTAAAATCCATGAACATAAAGTTGGTGTATTACCTTCCTTCTGCCAGTATCCTCTTACTGGTAAGAAAAAAGACAGTCATATTTTATACAAGCAACTACGGAATATCTAGCACAGGCTTAATATTGTGTTAGGCAGTGCAGAAATAAAAATTAAAAAATCATGGTTTCTGCTCTCAAAGAATTCAAATTGTTCAATATGACATTAGTGATTGTATATATTAAACTGATTAACAACATCAAGTCTACCTTAATTGGCTTATAGTTATAAAACTTCATGAAACATACTCAACTAATGTTTGTTGATGGTAAAATATCATTTAAAAAGCTTATTACTATATATTTATAAGATGGGCATATGAAATATTGCAATTTTTGTGTGTATGTACACATATTTTAATATATATATGTGAAGAGTTGGAGAACAAAGATGTACCTATTTTAAATAATTCTCTACAGTAGGTGATAATTTAACATTTAATCAGCTTTATGAATATAGAAAGACAAGTAATAAAAATTCTCCAAGGAAAATGGAACAAGTTGTGAAATGATAAACTCTAGTAGAAGAGAAAATGCAGTCTCCAAAGTAATTAAAGAATTTATGGGAGTCAGAACTCTTCTATATCACAAGCACTATCACAATTTGTTACTCAGACAAAGTGTGGGAATTGGCAGGAGTTAGAGCATGTAGGAAGTTGATTGCATTTCCATCTCTAATTGGCTTTACAGAGCATACAAAATGAGGTCAGTGTATTAGGCAAGCAATATAGATCGCTCCTTTATTTCCCTGAGAATGTAAAGGTGAAGAAAATGAGCCCTGGGCAAGATATGTATATGTAGTCATGTATAATTGTGTGTCTATCTCTATACATACATGTAAATACAATTCACGTGCAAAAATATGAATTATATTTTATGTGACGTAAATTTTATTAAAATCTATCCATTTACCTATCTATCCATCCCTCTAT
This sequence comes from Talpa occidentalis, assembly GCF_014898055.3. NCBI lineage: Eukaryota > Metazoa > Chordata > Mammalia > Eulipotyphla > Talpidae > Talpa > Talpa occidentalis. Next base: position 81,622,159 of record NW_023602073.1, on the reverse strand, counting down.
GTGTACCTATATTTATCCTCAAGTACAGTTCAAGATAGTAATATGTTAACTTTTAAAATTTTAAATTGATCAAGATAACTTTAACTCAATGCATTTTCTGTCTACAGAGACATTATTGTCATAGTTACAAAGATCTTACATAATTCGAAATCATTTCCAGTATAGCATCTCATCTCTTCCTCTATATACCCACAACATTAAGATGATGGTACCAATTTCGTTTTGTAAATAGCAAGCCAAGACTTGAGTGAAATCATGATTTTTCCAAAGAACATAATCAGAAAATGGTGCCCCCAGCAGCAGAATCTATAGTAGATGATTTCAAATCAGAAGCTCAGGAAATAGTATGACCTCCAGAAAAGAAGTTAGCTTGAGAAAAGTTGTACCTGAGATATAATGTTTACTTTTTGCTCACTTAACTGGATTTCTCTCCTGCAGATCTTCTGTTTCTTTCTATGTAAACAGAGGCAGGAATAATGCACCTTGCAGTTTTTCTGAGGATTAGAGTTAATTTATGAAAAACTCCAGCTAAGTGTCTGGTGCTTTGTAGGAGTGGAATACACTAAGGCTGCTTTTTATCCCACAATATCATACACTTGATTTTTCATTCACTATGATTTATGCAACTCAACAAGGACATATATATGTTGACTGTCAAATTATTGACCAAATGATTACTAAGGGAATCACTTCCATTTTACCATGTTTCTATTTCTTTCTATTGGCAGATTACCTGAGCTCATAGAATGCAAATAAATTTAAATATTACTGCATAAAACACTGAAATTAGGAGGAAAAAAATTCTGTAAAAAAAGTGGTATTATTCATTCTCACCAAATATGTAAGGATTGATTTATGATTTATTTAATTCATGCAATTATTTCGATTCATTACCATGAATAATAATAATGTGAATATTATTAAGTAAACAAACTCCTAATGTCTAAAATGAAGGGAAAATAAAATTCATTTAAAATTATGTTCATCAAAATGTTTTTGTTATACTTAATTCTAAAATATAATGGTCTAAGTACCAATAGCTATTAATAAAAGACCTCTTATAATTCATAATTTTTTATTTTGAAATGAAGCTATATTTTATATTCTTTGTGTATATATTCTTATATGTGTGCACATATATATATATATATATATATATATACATTTTAAAAAATCTGACAACTAAATGCTGTCTGATAGTTTACATACTAAATCCATAATTTAGTCAGTGATTATTTTGGTTCATATTTCTGTTGTTTTTACTTTTACAAAATAAGGTTCAATAATAGCAAATATCAATTACTGATATGCACACATATATAAATATATATAATCATGTATAATAAACATATTAATGTAAATGTGTACATATCAGATTTATATATACAAATAAAAATATATAAACATATACATATATATAGACACACACACATAGAGAGAGAGCAGAGAAGGAAACAGAATTTGGTTTTTAGATTTTCAATGCAATTTTTTAATTTTTCTGATAACTGAATATATTTTCATTCCATTCACTGATAAGGGTTATTACTATACAATCTACTACTCTATCCATAGGCAAGAATGTTCTTTAGGATTTTTTTAAAAATTATGCATATTTGTGAGCAACAGTAGAATAATTAAAAGAAAACATAAGCACGGCAAAAGTTAAAGGCTCTTAACTAAGCATCATTCCTGCCAACATTCATCTTTCTAGTTGGCTCATGCTCATATTTTCTTGTAAACCCCACAATGTTTATTCATGTGTGGAGCTCCTCTTGCTTGTCAGGATGAAATGACAATAGCCTCTGATAATGACAATGACTTGCACTTGTAAAACACCAAGCAAAATTTAACTGTGCTCAAAATATTCATACATCATACTCTGTGAATAATTCAATGATGTGTGGGAAAAGAGGAACTATTTTTGGAAAATTTGGCCTACGTAATCTTTTGCAAGCAATTAATTTTCTCTGGTGCAATAACACTGTCATCCTTTTCATGTCATAATGTTAAAATGCAATGTGAAATTTGATACTTGGTGCTTTGAAATAAATCTTATATACTATTTAACACAGATTTGTGGCAATTGTGATATGTAGTTTAACTTATAAAGCTGAATAACAGATTTTGCTCAGGACTTTCCCCTACTAGACAATAAATTCGTTCATTTAAATGGCAGGATCCGTAAAAACCCAAACCCTAGAAACAAAATAATTTAGCACTGATTTGTAAAAATTAGCTTTCTATCACATCCCTGTTTCCTTCAGGCATTTTTTTCGGAGATTTCGCTCATTTGATCATACAGCAGAAGGTTAAATTCTCACACAGTGATCATTAGCAAAAAATAAACAGAGCAAGTACTAAAGCTGGCTTTGCACCTACTGAATGCTGCAAGTGTCTGTACTCATTTGATATGCATCTTGCAAAGCTTGGCTGTTCCCAGAAGGCCACTCCATGAAGACTGAGAGAGCAGCGTCTGCTAGTGGTGCCTGCGCGTCACAAAGAACAGAGAGAAGCTTTATAACAGGGATGCTAGAAGGCATCACATAACTGGGAAGCAAGCTAAAATACTGGGTTTGTATAAATATTTTTTGTTCTAAAAAACATGCACATGAAATCACTATTTTGATTAGTTTAGAATGCATATTAGTCACACTAAGGGGCCACTGAAAGCACTATTTTCTAGGGCTCTTCCTTGGCTCCATTTATGAAGCATTTTAGTAATGTTTCATTAATAACTTACTGGACAAGATTTATTTATGAATATAGGAGAGTAGTGTGATTTCACAAGCAAACACTGCATGCTACTGTTGGAAGGCCATCATGATGTGGGCTTGGGTAAGTCACCCAACTTTACCTGTAGCATTCAGGGGACACTGATTGAATGCCAAGTCGCCTGCTGGCGTCCTTTTCCACACCATTGACATCAGATAATCCTCTGGGCATATTTCATAAGGTGCTGCAATTTAAAACAGAGGGATTTGAATGTCAGCAGTGTTTATTTTCTTAAATATCAACAATACACAGTCCTCAAATGCATCTAACTGCAGACTTCATTTTCTTTAAAATATATTGTTTACTGAAATGTTAGAGATGTTTTCATAAACAAAAAAAAAAATACCACATCAGGTTTCATTTCATTATTTACAAAAATCTTCACAGAAATGCTTTTCTTTTGTGACTGCTTACTACGTAGACTTTAAAAAATCATTTGGATTTGCCTATAAATGGAACATTACACTCTCACACAGAAATCAAAAATCCAATATCATAATATTTGGGGAAGGTATACATAAAATGCCAATAAACTGAAAGCCATATTAGAATTATTAAGTGTTAAGCATAAACAAACAGAAAGGAGAAACAAATACAACATTTTATTTCCACACAGAAAAGCAGAGATGCCAATCACATTACATCATACAAAAATAAACCAATTTGATCTTTTGACCTGATTATTTTTGAAAGTGTAACTTAATTACTGAAGGAAAAAAGTTAAAGGGGATTTCAAGAATACCAGAAATATTTTAACGGATGTCAAAGAATTTGTGAAAGAACAAGGTCGATCTATATTTGTTAAATCTGACAACTAGCTCCTAGAGAGAACATATTAGTCCCTTTTCTAAACACACCTACTGTTGCACTTTCACACAGCATTGCCATTTATATGTTCATGTGTGTCCTCACTACTTGATCTTGCTGTTTCTCATCTCTGGATCTTACACCTAATGGTATGTCTGGCACACAGAAGGTGCTCAAAATTGAAAGTATAAATAAATGAATGCCTAGTTATATAAATACCTTTAGCAAATAAAGGGTCTAAAAATAATAAGTACCTGATACATACCGAAGTGTGAATTCCTGAGGGAAATGTCTTTCTTTGGGGACAACATACTATTTAATTCAGTACTAATCATAATTCTATGATACTAATTATACTTCAAATTTTTTAACTCATTAGGATACATTATAGTTATTAGTAGGCAAAGAATGCAACTGGAGACTTTACAATCTTGAATATTTTCTTTATGATTATTTAAGATATGGTGAATAGTTTAAACAGTGGACATTTTAGAACGAAAGTGATATTGAAGATCACCTATTCTACATCCTCCCTCTTTACAGATGAAGAAAAGAGGAGGTTTGGCTAGGATGATGTAGCTGATGGAGGTTAGCAGGGCCAAATTCTAGAACCCTGACTATTCGGTAGCCTTCATTTTGACTTCCTCTTTGCCACCTTTAATTGTTTAAGATAATCACCCTCGGGCCTCCCTGGTGGCACAAGGGATTGGGACACAGCCTATGAGGCTATCTGCAGCCACTGCAGCACAAGTTCGATGCCCAGTAGGGGAGATACCCACATGGCGCAGCAGACCTCTCCTGACTCGCCCGCTGCTCGCCTCAGCAGTGTATTTCAGTCGATCTGCCTGTTCTGTTCCCCACTCTGTCTCTGGTGAATCCTCTCACCACCACCCCCCCCCCACGCCTCTGGCCTGTACCCTGTTCTTGTATGCATGAATAAATCTTTACAAAAGAAGATAATCACCCTCATGCTGAGTTAACATATATATTTTAATACAGATTCACCTTAAAATACACAAGCAACCATCTCTAAATTATGGAGTCTGTTTGGTGAATGGCTTAGGAGTTGATCACTTTCATCAGTCCCATTTTTATGAAGTGTCTGCTCTTCATCCCACCTCCTCTAATGGCCAAACCTGATGAATTCATCTCAGTCATGACTCACTGGACTTTCTCTGAAGCGTTTTATACTTTGACTTCTTTCTTCTCCTTGGAAACACCTTTGAGAGTCTTAAAAAATTAGTCTCTTTCAGGTACCTACCAGGCACTTGGGCCATCCTTTCCAATCATCCATGTCTTGCTTTTTTCTTGATATTAAATCCTTCCCTTAATTTCGAACATGTTAATAGTAATAATATTGAACCATTATAATTCTTACACAGATGAACTCATTGACTCTTCCCCAACAACCTTAGGTAAAGATTATTTGCCCCATTTACCAGATGAGAAAATAAGACAGATGATTTTTTTTGTTCAGATTTAAAACTCTCCTTTAATTATGTATGGGATCCAGAGGAGAAATTAAAATTCAGCAATAAAGAAGTGGGTAGGAAGTAGTCATCTAGCCAGGTACCTGACACCCTCATTTTGTGAGCCAAGCCATGCCCTCTCAGCCCCTCCAAACTGTCCAGGTAGCAGAAGGACTGGGGTGAGCACTGACAAGTTCCCATTCTGGGATCCAAGAGCTGGATTTGCCACTGATTCTGCCCTTGAATTGGCGGTAATCAATGGGGGTGGAGTCACTTCAATTAAAAAAAAAATGAAAAAGTAAAACCCATAACCAAAATAGGTACATTTCAAGTGAGAGTTGGGGCAGCCTCTGTGCAAGACCACCAACTCCTGCATCAAGAAATAGAAACATTTTTGATTAATGTTTGCTCCCCCACCTCAGGTATAGTCCCCATAGAATTTCCTTCACCTGTAAAAAATATATAAAATTTTTAAAAAGTACATATGCTTGATTTAAACTTAAAATATTAAATTGTGAGTCTAATGAGTACTAGTATTCAACAATATTATAATAGTGAATTCCTCTAAAAAAAAAAAAATAGAAACAGCAGAGACATCAATGGAAGGACACAGTCCCTACCACCTACTCCCGCTGATGCGGGTCCACAAATTGAAAGTCACTGTGCCTGCTGTGTCTGTACCCTTCTCATGACAAGCAGCCACTCCCAGTCCTGCTGCCTCATTCAGCCTCCCCCAGACAGCCATGGAGGCCCAGGGAGTTGTCTCTAAGGAGGAAGAACTAGAATCAGGAACACAAGAAGTGCCCACCGATGGGTCCATGGTGAGGAAAGTAGCTGCTCTGGAGTAGAAGGTACCAGATTAATGCAGTGATGGGGAAGCAAAAAGTGGGCAAATGTTGGAGCCACAAGAAGAGTGCAACCAGTTTGTCTGCTGACCCCACGTCTTTACTTGCTATGCGGTAGTTAAGCTTCAATGTGCAACCTCTGCCTTCAGCTACTGTACCAACACGTTTGGCTCAGCTGTCTTCTGTGGGCTTTAGAAAGGCATATTCAATGACTCAGTAGCATTTTTTACTCACTATTCCAAAGAAATCTCAAAATCAATCTACCTATATTTATATTCCCAAGAGAATACAATGCTTGTACTCTCTCCTGGTATTTCCTAACTTTATTAATGATATTCTTATCTTGTACCCATAGCTGAAACTATCATGTCATCTTTCTCTTAATCTTCCATAATTCTTCCTTGACTATTTACCAAGTTGTTTATTCTGTCTGGTTTGGATTAGTGGAACAACTTCATGGATCATTCATGCATTTACCTAATATGTCTTAGGCCCCGTTGTAGGGAGGACCAATGGCACATGAGGAAGTATTCTCTGCTTTGTGGAGTTCAGCCAAAGAGAGGAGGCAGAAGAAAAATAAACCCATTATTACTTAATTACAATTACGGTAAGCATTGCAAGCAGCGATGTTTCGATCTAAAACCTGATGAACCAAAGAAGTCTTCCTGGAGGAAGTGATCAGTACTTAATTGAGACCGGCTATGTGAGGTGCAGTATGTGCAAGGGACTGGAAGCAATGAGAAGCTTGGAACATCAAAGTCAGTAGAACTAGAAGGTAAATAACAAGACAGAGTATAGAATGGGCTGGAGGAACAGGCTGATTAGCACCTGCAGGGCCTCCTAGGCAGGGACTGAAGGGTTCTAAATATCCACGATTCTGTGGATAAAAGATGGGGGAGCACTAGGTAAGACCATTGAGGAGGCTAATACAATGTTTTAGGCAGGACCACTGAGGAGGCTAATACAATGTTTTAGCCTGAAATGGCAGGGGTATAGGCAGGATTGTTGGATTGAATATGAAGAAAAGTAGATAAAAGCAACATAAATTTGGGAGGTAGACTAATGTGGAGTATGAGGGACATATGGTGAAAGAATAGTGCCTACTTTCTCAGCTGAAGAACTGGGTATAAATGTGGAACATACCAGCTTTATCTGTTAATTCAATTTTCATGCCACTTCAACAGAGTCATCTCTAAAATGAAGTTTAATCCCATAACCTACTTCTTACAATATTTTCATGGCTCTCCATACTGACAGGACAAAGAAAACTATGCCCTGTGTGATTAAAAAAATAAAAGTCCCTTCTAGCAAGCCCTAACCTAGCATTCCAATTAAGACTCCTATTTATCCTCTTATGCATCAGTCATAGAGTTAATTGCTCTCCTCCAAACATTCCATGCCAATTCACACTTCCCTGACTTTGCAAAAGTTTTATTCTCTACTTAAAATAGTGTCTCCCCTCCTTTTCTGGTAAAATTCCTATTTATCTTTAAAACACATCTTAAATGAAGTATTCTCTGAGAAGCCTTCCTTCCTACTTTAGTCATTTAATATACAAGTACTATAGTTCTTACAATGGACTGAAGATATTTGTTTATGTGGGTGAACCACCACACTATCCAAACTTTGCCTTTAGTAAACTAATTTATTTCTTTTTAATCTGCTATAATGAATGTTCATAGTGTCTAGCACATAGTAGGTGTTCAAAACCCATTTGTTAAGTAAATATCTAGTATGATGTTTTCTCAATAAAAGATTGGTACTATCCTACGGCATTTTCTGCAATAAAGGAAATAATCTATTTTCACTGTTCAATGTGGTAAGAGCTGTCAAAGATGTCTTTCGAGAACTTTAAATGTGGCTAGTGGGACTAAGGACTGAATTTTAAATTGCATTTAATTAATGTAAATTTAAATTTTACTAGTAACCATATTGGACTGCACATTAATGTATGTTATTATTTTTCTGTAAATATCAACCAAAAGTGCTACAGAATATGAAAAAAGGAAATATATAAGAAATGTTAAAACTCAAAGCTGATTACACAATTGAATTCTACATAAATTCTATATAAAACTTGTCTATGTTAACTAAAGATGTAGCAATGATTAATCTAATATTGCTATCACACTTGGTTATTCTTTTTGCTTCTTCTATACATTCAACTTCTGTTCAATATCTTCTTCATTAAATCTATTTGTAATCTTTCACTTTCATTTCACTTGTACATTTTTATGGTTTTCAATGTTTTGAAATTCAAAGTTTCTTCTGCTCCACTGATGAAATTTGAAATAAATTTCCTAAAACTAGCTTAAGTTTTCATATTTTTTTTCTAATTCAGTTTTGACATAAACCACTGAAGATGAAATTTGACCCTGACTTCTTCACTTCCCTGGAAAGGTTTGCAAGAGCTTTCATACACATACACACCTTGCTATTCAAAAGGTGCTCCCTGCCCCGCACCCCTGCCCCACCACCAACTGTGTTGCCAGAATATCTGGTAATTTCAAGCATTAACCACTAGATGGCACAAGTGGGCCAACAGGGTGAAATGTTTCCTGGCTGGCAGCTGAAACTGACGAGGTTCAAAATCCAGGTTAGCAGAACTTAACTGTGTGCTGGGAAATATTGCTCAGTGCCTGCTTTTCATAAAGGTATAGTACTTGAGAAAAAAATAAAATGTCTTTTTTTTCCTTCTAAGTACAAAGTTTAATGACTGAACTAGCTTCTCTTCAAAAACCTCTTTCCTTTGCAAAACAGGAGTGGCAGCTCTCCCACCTGTGACTATGCAGGTGCCTCTTTTCCTTTCTCCTTTTCCTAATAAACCTGTCCTCTTAAAATGTAAATAAATAAATCAGCCTCAGTTACAAGGTCTTTCAAGCTGACCTCTTACCTCAGCTCCACTGTTTTGCCACCATTCCAGGCCAGGTAGGTTCACCGACGGTTCTAGTGATTTGAAGGAGACTTTTGGAGCCTTTGGTATCATTTTCACAGGTTTCAATGGTAAGCAGGGGAAATAAGCCAGCAGAGACAGCAACGTGAGCCCCCTGTGAACCTTTGAGCTTTCTTTTCTCTGGGCTCTCTCACAGCCTCTTCCACTCCTCTCCATTCCACCATTGTTGTTGCTGAGTAACGCTGCCCTTATATCCCCGAACTCTAGGGGCAGGTGTGCACACTTGCACATGCGCACACAGCCACGCTCAGGTGTCCCTAATCAGGCACACGTGCCCCACACCCACGCATTAATTGCTACATGAACAAGGTCAAGGCTGCAGGTGAGAGCCACGGAGGCCAATGGCGTAAAAGCCTGCCAACTTCAATTACTCTACACCCACCCTCTCCAAGCTCACTGGCCCCTCCTCAGCTACAATGACACCCTTTGTGCTTCTCCAGGCAGGCTGGCACCTCAGAGCTTGTGGACTCCTTCCTCGTCCCCAGGCTAACCCTCCTTCATATCCCCATTGTCCGCCATGTCTTTGCTACCTTCACTCTTTACACAGCCTCACCTCCCAGGAATGTCCTGACTACCACTCCAACACTACCACACCATCTTTGGGTTTTGTTCTCCAAGCAATTTATAAATCTGTAACTTCTATATATTTTTCTAGTTTACTTTTATTAATCATAGGGTAGTTTTGCTTACTCCTGCTAGAATGTGAGCATCATGAAGATAGTGTTTTTACTGTTAAGTTTCACTCCTAGGGCACATGACACATAGACATCTATTCATGATTGAAGTGGTACCTATAGACATGCACATACACTTTTAACTAAAATTTACCAATTGCAAAAGATCTACATTCGGATTATGGTCATTATGAGGATGATTCTGCGAAGTACTGAGGGCAGTGTGTGAGTGTGTGTGTCATGTCTGTGCCTGTATGTGGTAAACAGGTATACAATAAATGCAATAGATAGTAGATAGTAATGTTTTCTTAGGAGCTACAAGAGTTTGCCTAAAATTTAGTCACTATTTTAGTTACTATAGTTTGCCAAAATAATTTGCAGGATACCAGGCATTGACAAAAGTTGGCTTTTTATACCTATGTCTGACTTAGTAAGAGCCCATGGGACACTGTTCAGAACCCCTAGATGCAATCTCAATGCACCCTAACACTGATTAAGCAGAAACTGATTAAATAGTTTAATTTTTTTCCAAATACAGTGCTCAATTATTTACTCCCATTTACCTAGTGACTATGAGTATGATCTACCTTCACCAACTCCCGTCCCCCCCAAAGTCAGTAATTTTTGTAAATCTTGGAGAGGTTACAAACTTTTTTTCCCTTGTAAATCCATGATGCATCTGATTCACTGTTTTGTTTTGTTTTTTTAATATTTATTTATTTATTTATACAAGCACTGGGTACAGTCAGAAGCATGGGAGGGTGAGAGAATTCACCAGAGTCAGAGCAGAGAGCAGAAAAGGCAGACTGACAAAATACACTGCTGAGGGGAGCAGCGGGTGGCAGGAGAGGTGGGACCCTCGACCGGAGGCTGGGGATCGAACTGGTACTGCAGAGGCTGCGGACAGCTTTGCAACCCAGCGCTCAACCGCTGCGCCACCGGTGAGGCCCCTGATTCACTTCTGATTATATATCTTTCACTTTTACTTGTATTTTTTTTAGGATTTGGTTTAGAGACAAAAACGTAGTACACATGATTTAAAAAAAAAAAAAGAAAATGGCAGGGGAATCAAAAATTGAAAGTTGCAAACTGATGAAAGCTTAGAGTAGATGGAAGCTTCACAAGGTCAGAAACCACAAGTGGAATAGAAATGACTCATGCATCCTTACAAAACAGTTTCAAAGATAGTGTTGATGAGGGCAGGTCACTGTGGGTTCGCATCCCTGCACCTGTGCTTGCAAAAAACCACTCAAGCTCAGGGTGCAACCACAATGGGGTTTATTAGCAAACAGGAGACTGGGAAAAGGAAAGAGTTTCTAAGGCCACAAGTGGCCGCTGTCTCACCCAGGCAGTGTCCACAGTGTCCTGTGGCCCTAAACAAAGGCTGCTGGTTCAAGATGGTGCCTTCCCTTCCAGAGAGCCAGTGCTGGCAAGCGGTGCTCCAGGATTCAACTCACTGTAGTTGCTGAGGTGCTCAAAGGTGGCACCATAAGGTGGCACCACAGCAGCCAGCAACACCAATTTGTAGGCCAGGCTGGCCAATGCCAGACACTGACTGACACTGTCAGAGGCGACAACACCAGGAGGTGGTGTTGGAGGAACAGAAGCGGTAGGAGCTCTCAGAGGTGATGGGACATAGGTCAGCAGCACTGACAGTGCCAGAATATAGAAACTAGTGTTGTGGCCCTTTGTGAGCTAATAGCCTTTTAGAGACACCTGGCCCAGGCCAGTGGGCACAGGCTAATGGTGCCCTTCAGCAGGTGAGGACCCATGGTCCACGGCCCAGGCAGGAACAGCAATGAGGCTGCAGTTTGAAGCTGAGATCACATACTGATTAGAGTTCCACGGGGTTCTTCCCAGGAGGTCTGGACAAGTCTTCCCTAGGAGAGTGGCCACAAAGCTTTTTCCAGGAGAAGGTCCCAATGAGTCAGAATCCGAAGGACTGAATGAATCCTAGCCTTCTGGAACCTCAGCTTACATCCCCGCCTTTTAAGCCTGATTGGCCCATTTACCATCCTGTTTCTTGCTGGTGAAGCACCAATCAGCTGGTCCATTTTCAATTCCAGTGCCATACTGAAAGGGAAACCCAGCCTGTGCATCCAGCTCGGGCCTTTGGTGAGGCCTGTGCAGGCTCTTTGGCTGTGCACTCAGGGAAGTCACAATCAGAGCAGACACTTGTCCCTGAGCCAGGCTGATGTCACTGGAGCTGGGCCTGGCTGCAGACTGGGTGTACTGCCGGCCCTTGCACCCATTCATGTCCCATATATCTACTCAGTACCCACGTTATCCCAGTAGGGGCAAGCGGGTGAATGCCTAATTCACTTACACTGGCTAAGGAAGAACAGCAAGGACAGGCACTACAGGTGGGGATAGGGAGAATTGTCAGTCTTTACAATGAGGATCACCAGTCCTTATGGATTAAAACAACCAGACCTTAGAAGATTCCATACTAGATAAAACTCTGCAAAGGAATGAATCCCCATAAAGAACATGGTATAAAGATACCTCTCCTGCCTCTCCTGCTGCTCCCCTCAGCAGTGTCTTTCGGTCAGTCTGCCTGTTCTGTTCCCTCTCTGTCTCTAGTGAGTCCTCTCACTCTCCCACACATCTGGCCTGTTCCCCGGTTCTTGTATGCCTGAATAAATAAATCTTAAAAAAAAAAAAAAGCAAGGGAACTTTATCAAAATGTTCTCAATGCTATACCTGCAGTCTGGGTAACAGATTGAAGGGAAGTGAGGCTTGAAGGCAGGAAGGCCTGTGTCCACCTAAGTGGTTTAACTGGGTGTGGAATCTCAGGAAGCACCCATGGAAAGTGGGTGGATTCAAACTCTAGTTAGGAGGTAGAATGGGCTAAACTCCATGTCTGGATGTAAGTGGTGAGGAAGAAAGAAAAGGAAAAGATGGAACTCAGGCTCCTCGGAGGAATGTCTGGTGCTTTATACCCTCAGCTACAATACACAGAGAAGAGATGGCTTGGAAGAGAATTAACTGAAAATAATATTTGAGTGTGACTTATCTGAGCACATCTTGGTATTATCATGAAGTTGGTTGGTGTGTAGAATTAAAACTCAGGAGAGAAATATAAGCTAGAGATAGAGATTTGTGGGTTTTTTAATCTGTTTAATGCTACCTATGCGTATTTTGTAAATTAGAAAATGCATATTTAGCTCAGGCCACTCTCCATGCTCAAAATAAAAACATATTATTGTACAGCAATATGAAGGACTTTTTTCTTGTGCCTTAGCAGAACAGAACAGCAATTCTGTTCATCAGCTGAGAGATCTCACTGTTTGCTATCACTAGTGTGAAGATATAAAAACCCATTTGTAAGATCCAACTGTACTTGAAGTCACAAGTATGTAGTTAGCATGCTCCCTTAAAACAAGGTCGCAATTACCTAGTGATTAGCTGTTAATCTGTCTATTCAAACTGATTTTCTGTCTCTTAAAAATAGCAAAAATTACACAGGGCTTAAATCAATTTGATGTGGAAAATTAGTTTTCACCCCTTATGCTAGAATTTCAGCATTAAAGAGAAATTGATTCTAAACTCTAGAGCTGGCATGTGGAAAAAAAAAAAAAGAACAAGAAAAAACATGCACTATCTATGACCCCACATTTCAGATTCACTTGCTGCAATTCATTAATTCTTATGTTTCAGGAATTCCCTTTGCTAGGGGATGCAGAGATAAATGAGATAGACCCAGTCCAGGCTCACACAGCTTACAGCTCTAATTTCAGGGGTGGAACCTTCTCCTGTGAGGAATTTATGCTGCTTCAAGGTCTGAGGGAAAAAGAAGACTATTTATCAAATGGGCATTCCTTGTAGAGAAAATGGTTTTTATCAGCCTCCAGCTAATATAACATACAATTATATTAACAATATTCACATATCACTGAATCAGGCACTCTTCTAAGTGCAGTGGATATTTTAATGCGACTGACTCTCATAATAATCTTCTGAAGTGGTGGCAATTATTGACTTCACTTTAAACCCAAGAAAACCAAGGTAGAGGATTCGTTCCACTAGGAGGTGAGGGACCTGAGTCCATCAAACTCTCAGTGCCTTCTCAGAGATTGCCACAGTCTCTAAACACTCATTGCACAGGTAAACTGGTAGTGAGCAATTTTGCAAAAATTTATTTTTAAATTTGAAGGTCAGCAAACTACAAACTTAAATTCATTAGCAAACAATGTGCATTGCATACTTCAAGGCCTTGTTCTAGCCCAGTGTTTCACACATACCTACAAACCCAAGAAAATTCAGAACTATTATTAATTTTTTAATTTTATATTTCAACTTGGTAAATAAGGAAACTCTAGTTCCAACCGGTTAGAAGGTTAATAAGAAAAAAGATAATTTTAGTGGTAAGGGAAAACTCTAAGCAACTTTTAATGAGACAGTTTTAGATTGTGATAAACCAAGGTTTTTGCTGAAAAAATTGTTTCTACATTCCTTTTTGAAGTATGTTCAAGAACTATTGAGGATAACAGTGATTCTTAGTCTTCTCCAGGACATGGTACACGTAGAAAATGACATTTGGGAGCACACTGGGGTAGTGGGCAAGGCCACGGGTTATTAAGTCTGGCCACAACCTTCTGTATTGCCAGCTGCCCTAAGGATTTAGAAGTCACTATTTGGGCATACCTGGGACCAACCCTGCCCTGAATGATGGTTATAGGACAGTTTTGAGAAGTTTTATTCTAAATAAATAAGATTTAAGGAAATTGTGCAACTTGCTATAGAACCTTCTTACTTCTAACATCTCAATTACTGCTAAAGGAAAGAATTATGCTACAAGTTCTAATCACAAAAGAAACAGTATATGAGCTAAAAATGTTCAATCAAATTTTATTAACTAACAATATTTTGAAAGAGTAAAGAAAATTATAGCAAGGTATTACTATCATATCTATTTAAAAACTTTGATTCACATGCTGTTGTACAAACGTTTTCACTAGGTAGTAATAGTGTTCATTGTATGAAATAAAAATATTCAAAAGCACATATACCTAGTGACCTGCTAACTTCAACTAGGGATCTGAAAGGCTGAAAATAGACAGTTCTTCTGTTGTGAATAGGAATTCTAGCAAGAGATGTATGTATGTATGTATGTATGCATGCATGCATGCATGCACAATATATACAAGGAAACCACAATAGTTCATCGTGATTCAAAATATAAGGCACACTCATGGCATTGTGGAATGAAGACAAATGATTAAAGAAGGAGACAGTTTTTAATGGATTAGGCTAGCAAGATACTCCCATTTCAGCAGGTGGAATTAGACGGGGGCAGGGAACTGGAAGTTCAGGTAGACAATGGTACATGCCAGAAAATAAGAAGAGAATAATGTGCTTCCATATCCAGGAACCAGAGACTGGATCTGTTTAAGTGTTTCATATAGGTATAAATGAGTAGAGGGTGATAACCTTGGGAAAGTTAATGAACTGATCAGTGGGGATATTATACAGAATCCCAGGAATCTCAGTATGAAAGTAACAAAAAGCCACAAGAGTTTTGTTTTTTGGGTTTTTTTTTGAGCAAATGAGTCACATGACCAAGGGAGAATTATCATATACATGAGTGTGAATGGGATTAGAGAATTAGAGAAGGCAGTTGCTCTACTAATATGGATAACAAAGAGAACCAAAGCTTCTATTTAAAATCTTAAGGAGCTTGTTGATTTTGATTTTGTTTTCTTTACTATAATCAATCTTTTTCCTGGTCCCTTATTTAGGTTTTCTAAATTCCTGCTATGAGTGAGACCATCCGGTATTTTTCTTTTTCTTTCTGGCTTATTTCACTGAGCATGATCCCTTCCAGCTCCATCTATGTTGCTGCAAATTGCATGAGTTTATCTTTTTTGATTGCACACACTATGGGGCAGGGAGGAGGGATTATGGTAAAAATAAGGGGGTGAGAATTGTATGGAGAATATAACCAAAATGAAAATGCATACATTGTGCAAAATGAAAAAAATGATGTAAGAATTACATAAAATAAAATAAAAATTCAAAAAATAAATTTAAAAAATCTTAAGTAGCTACCATGCATATTATTTCATTCTTGAAGCAATCCCCCGAGGTGCATGTCATTTTCCCCATTTCATACATGAGGGCACAGAGTTCCAGAGCCAAGCACTGTTTGACTCCACATCTCGGTTTCTTTGTGCCACTTCCCTATATACAAGTGGAAGTGGCTGGGAAAGAAAAAGCAGGGCTATGGAGGAAACATTTGATGGAGGTAGAATCCATTGCTAGGAAAGAGAGATTAACAAGAATGAGAAATTACTTCAGATGACAGTAGGATTTAGTGGTCAGAGAAAAACTCCCCTTGTCACAAATAGTCTGAGTGGATATTCCAATTTCAGAAGTCTCTGTAGTACTGGCCAGTGTTTAGGCATAAAGATGAATATTTGTGGGTGTTCCTCACAGATGAGACAGTAGGAGAGGGATATAGTAAGCAAAGAGTGCCAGGGCCAGAATTTAGGTTTATTCTTATGTCAGGATATACAAAGAAGGGTAATAAGTGGGGATGAGAAACATAAAGGGCTAACATTCTGGTTCAGTTTTTGGGTAAACACTGAACCCCAAAAAGCAGTTTTACTAATTGCATTAAATTCAATTTTGTTTTTAAATTATTAAGTATCTTCTAAAACAGTTTATTTTTACCATAAGAACAATTCTACCATTTTTTTTTTTTAGAACCAGAATGACAAATATTATATGTGGAATTTAAAACCATAGAAAGCAGACAAAATGGAGTTCATAGATACAAAGAACAGATTGGTGGTTGCCAGAGTCAGGGGTGAAGCAGAGGGAGAGGCAGAAAAATGAGGAGAGAAAGTTCAACAGTACATACTTCCAGTTACAAAGTAAATAAGTCATAGAGATGTCATGTACTATTGTCAAAAACTCTGTATTGCAGATTTGAAAATTGCCAAGAAAGTAAATGTTAAAAGTTCCATCACAAGAAAAAAAAAATGTAACTATGTATGGTGATGAATGTTAACTGAACTTATTATAGTGATCACTTGGCAATCTATACAAAATAAATTAAAAATAGTAAAATGCACTGCTGAAATTTGATTACAATTTGAGAATGATCAGCATGTTGCCAAATATTTCTGAATTGGACAGAGTGGGGTAATATAAGATTGCAACAAATTGCTTTTTAAGTTTCTGCTATGCAGAAACTATGAGAGTTTTTTGAATGTCTCATCTGATGAGCAATCTGATCAGACAAATTACAATAATAATTTTCTCCACAGCAACAGTTTTAAATAGCAGACATACTGTACTTATCTGGTAAACACATTTATTATTTTAGGCCTCTGTGTTTCTTCCTCAATTCTGCCTATAAAATTTAGCTTATTTGTTGTGAACTACAGATTGGAGTAGGTAATGAAACTCATGCTTTTGGGGAATATCTGAAGTTTTCTTAGATATTTACTAAACAACAAGTAATCTCTCTCACCTATGGGGATTTTTCATCATTGGTGTCTTCAAGTTCTAATTTATTTCCTTGCTTTTTTAGAAGGTAGCTGAGGTGACTTGGCAAGAACAAAAAGAACTTTCAAGTTGAAAGAAGTCAATACCTAGTGCCACCTACTGTTAACACTGATCTCAGTGGTTGGTTTTAGGTGAACACCTGGTGTGAACACTGTGGTGTGACATTATTCCTTGTGCCCAAAAACATTTCATGAAAACATTTGCCTTAACCTTTTGAAGAACAGAACAGGTAATAAGATAATTCCCTATAGGGTGGACATATAACATCTGATTGCAGAAAATAATGGACATTCTAATGGAAAAGAAGTTTTTCAAAAGTATTACCAGTGATTAACCTACATGGTTTTAGAATGAGACAGGTAAAGCAAGTGTCAAATTGGATGTAAACACTTCAATATAGTAGTATACTTATTTTCTCTTTAGAAAGGAAATGTGAATTTTACACTGATAACTCAAGTTTCCATTATAAATTGCATTTAGTCTTAGAATGGAGTGGTCCACAACAATTTAGAAGTTTAACATTAAATTAGTTAAACTTAATTTTTGAAAAAAGATAAAATATTTGTATTCATAGTAATTAATTACCATTCTCCACCTGGGACCTGAGGAGGAAACAAATCAATATGAAATGTGAGCTAAGAACACCTCCTCCTTCCTGGCACCCCCCAGCCAGAATGCTATAAAGCTGTGTGTGTGTTCAGTATCCAATAGCCTGGGTGGATTAGAAGAAGCGAAACCCTAACAGTTTGATAGCCACAGAAAGGGGAGGTTCCAGGTTCCCTGACCCACCCAAAGAAGAGTGGAGCTGAGTGGAAGGAGAAGCTACAACATAATGAGGGAAGACTAAGGGAAGACTTGGAGGAGGCACATGGAGCAGAGAGACATGAAAAAGCAGCCCTTACTTCTCAGCCTTGGACTTACACCAGGGACTTCAGGGACATGGAAGGAAACACTTGAAAGAGATAGAGATGTGGGTGAGAGACCCGTGGGCAGGTTAACAATGGCAGCCTTTACCTTAACATGGGTTTTCATTTTGCTCTTATCCTTCCAGAGTTGTCTGGCCCCTCTGTCCCTCTCCTATGGGTCCCCACCAGTAGATACCTTAGAATTAGGAAAAGTTTTTGGGTCTCAGCAGTCCTGGTTTGGGCCAAACCAGTTTTGCTGGGCATCTCCCAGTGAGGGGATGGATAACTTTTGGTGTGTAATTGGAAACAACTGTATATTTATTCTTTCTCTTCTCTCTATTGCACACTAATTGTATTAAAGTGCTTTTCTTTTGAAGGTCTTATACACTAGAGTTTATTTTGTCTTTATATGGCTGATGAAAAAGAACACAAAGAGCAGGTGGGTTTGGGGGGTCCCAAGGGTGCCCCTCACTCTGCCTGAAACAAAATGTAGTCCTTCTCAGGAGGAATTGCTGGGGATGGAGTTTCTATGGAGATCAGTGTCCTGGCAGTGCATAGCTTTCTATCAAGCACATTCAGTGATGTCCAAATTGCTTCTCCTGCTCTCCATGGAACAGGAAAAAAGGGGACTGAAGAAATGTGAATTGTGTGATGTCTAAATTTTCTGCGTCCCTAACAACTAGTTGTAGCTCTATTTTTCTTTAATTTTTTTTATTTAAAAATCACTTGGCTAGGAAAATCTGAAATGGATTGTCTAAATTTTCATTATTAACTGATCCAGGAACAATCGCTCGTGATTTATGAAGAAGTGTGAATAGAATAAAATTTGGCTATCCTATTGAGGTAATAGCTCAACCTTCACCAATGTAGGATGATAGTTACCTAGCTATTTATTTTCACAGTTGGCTCAGAGGATAATCTTTAACACCATCTATAACACCTGGAGGCTAGTTATAAAATGCAAATTCTCAGGCCTGTAATAGACCTACTGAGTCAGAATTCCTGGGGAGTTGGCACATGAACCTGTGTTTTAATAAGCTTTCTAGGTGATGATGACATCTGCTCAGAAGCACAGCTCTGGAAGATGAGAGGTACTCAAAGAATATAAGAATGAAAGGTAAGCCAGCTTCATGACTCTTTCTTCCTACTAATGCTAAATTAAAAAAAAAAAAAAATTACTCAGAAACCAAATAAAACTCTCTTCTGGTCTCCAGGAAAGACAGAGTCCTGTTCTTTAGAGAGAAAGAACAGTCATACCCCAAGGCATTTCACAAACAATACAGAACAACAAATTATAATACAAATGGATGATAATGCCCAAGCCAAGTTTGGGATTATAAACATTGCTGCCAATCTCCTTTAGTAATAATACTTATAGAATGATATATCACCGTATTGCTACATCTCTGGTCTATTATAGTACATGTGTGTACAGTACATGTGTAATAGGGTTCCCTCACACTCAGTTTTTCTCACCGGGTTCAACCTGCAGGCTTCATTTGCCATTTTCTGATAAAAGCAGTTCTTACTCCAAGAAGAACATTTTGTGTGTAAATTAAGTGTAACATCTACCTTTGAATGGTAGGTTACAATGTATTAGCTTAACTAAAAAGTAATGGATCCTTGGAACGGAGCTATGGAAGTAGCAATGCATTCCCCTGAAAATAGAGCAAGGAGGTACCCCAGGAAACTGGAAATTAATTTAGGCCAAAGCACCACCTTTAACATTTGCTTTCTGAATGATATTAATCAGAGAAATACTGCCAAACAAAATAAACCACAATAATATATTTTCACATTGTGGTAATAGAAAATCAGAGGAACAATTACCTTTCTAGGATTTAGCCCTCAATGCCTGGGGCAGAACAATAAAATCATTATTTCATGGGTTTGACCAGTTTAAAAATTGGGCATTCAATTATCTCCCCTGCAGCCACTTACTCCTCAACTAGCAGTATGTTTTTAAAAATAACATTTTTTTTCATCCCTGTAATTTTCTTTTATTATAAAGATAAGAACAATATCTCATTTTAGGCCATTGATGTTCTGCTTAATACTTTTATCTATTTATCAGTCAAGAAATGCCCTAATCTTGATGTGAAAATATATTTTATTTTCCCTTTTTAGTAAACATCATAACAACTTTTGATTAAATCCAGATGATTAATCATTATTTTCATTAATTATCTAGACAAAGATGTTGTATTATATTTCTCCTTCCTGACAACAGAGGGTCTCTCTTGGCAAACTTGATTAATTTGTTTTGCTTCCAAATTAAGTGAAGTATAAAAATAAATACTAGTGATTTCCAGCAACCTGAAGAAAGATTATGAATGAATAGTACTAAAAATATGCACATTGTTTAAAAGAAATATATTTTAAGACTTTGTTTTAATAAAGGAGAAAAATACCTTAGTAGCTCAATATTATTTAAAAAATTTCTCAATTTTACATGTCATTATATAAATTGGGGGCAATATAATGCCTGCAGTTAGCAATGCAAAGGTCCTAATCATGAAAGCAGTATATACTGGCCACAGAGAGCCAGCTGAGTAGTGCTGGAATGCAAATATAGAAATCAAATTCACTATAGACAACTAAGTGATTTGTAAATCTTCCTCTGATGATAAAATAATTTGGGGAAGGCTAAATATAAAAGAAATCCATTTTATGAATGTTTTGATAAAAACATTCTATAATCAGTAAAGGCAGCAGCAGATTTGAAATTACTAGTTATACAATTTTTGATGGACAATGCAATTTGCATGAAGGTTCCAGATTAGGATATAATCAGAAGCTTGGTACATGTATTTATTTTTGTCTGTATAAGCACTAATTTGTAAATTATTTAGCTGATTTGAGAACTCATTTTAACTCAAAACTGTTATTTATAAATTTGGAAATGATTTACGTTTCTTTCTAAATTAAATTATGGAAAACAGTAAAATGAAAATGTAAGGATTAATACAGAAACATAGAGCATAATATAAAGTTTTATGTAATTTTTCCACCTGCTTTAAGTCATGAAAACTAGCAAACAAACCTGGCAAATTAGGTATAATATCTTCCCTGTAAATAGATATGTAAAATGTTTTCCAAACAGCAGGTGGCAATCTTGGTAAATCTGATCACAACCATACCAGCTTACCTCTATGTGTGCAGAAGAAAGGCAGTTTTAAAAGACCAGTTAAGAACCCTAGTTATGTTCAGATGGGTTTAGATAACTTCAAATATTAATAAAGCCTTATTTAATCATGCCCACTTTTCAAATGAAATTTCTCCTTGGGCATAACTTTTATTTAATGCATCTTAATTCTTATGCAGAACAGGAGTAGTCGAAGTACTAATCTGGCGCTGGTGGTATAGTGGTGAGCATAGCTGCCACAATTTCTTATCCTTGTAAATGCATAGCGCTTTAAGAATTAGCAAGACTAATTTTCCATCTTTTTCAAGATCTAAAAAGTCCCTATTGATACACTGTTACTCTTGGAGTCCAGATTCTGTTGGTCTTCTTAGTATTGAACTGTGAGAAGTCTTCAGAATTCTAATGTGAAGTAATACAAAGTTTTGACCCCTAGATTGCTCGTAATATTCCTCAGTTTTTCCAAATTGATGTAGTTATGTTAGAGACAAAATTCCACAGCTTCTGAACTGAAAAGTAACCTCCAAGGTCCTCCAAACAGCTGTACTTTCTTTACCCACTAGGTATCAGAAGGTCAAAGGGGTTAGCGAGCTTGCTCACAGTTACTAGCACTGACAGGACTCTGTATCTTCAAATTCTCTAAATTCAACTCATTCTGCTATATCCAGCTGTGAAATATAAATGTTCTATCCAATCACCTCTTCTAACAAGTTATAGTGATTCTGCCAATGCCATCACTCTAAAATTCCAAATTTCACTTACCCTTGAGCCCTCAGTGTCAATAATATTTTAAGGAATGCACATGCAATTAGGAAGGAGTCTATTCTAAATGATCTCTTAAAACATATGATCTATAAACATATATTTCTGGACAATATTTGGCCTTTAATTTTTGTCATATGCTTATATGAAAAATCCTTGAATTGTAGCAGCACTTTGATTCTCTCAGTACTAATTAAGATTTTATGCTTTCATTTTAAAATGTGTTCCTCATAGGAATTTTCATTTACAGTAAAAAATGAGGCAAGGACAAGTAAACAGGCATAGTCCACTCATACATGAAGAAGATTAACAATAGAATTTATGTTTCTGGGATTACAACATCATTTCTTTATCTTCTTACTTAGCTAGTTAGCACTTATGTTTTTATATTTCTATATTTTATGTATTTATGGATCTATAAATTATCTAGGGCAACTTGATGTGTGTTCTTAGCCAGCAAATATCTCATGAAAAAAGTAAAAAGAAAATATATCTCACTAATTTAACCATAGCTCACCTTATTACCATCCATTATGGCAACCTGTGTATTATTATACCTTTCTATGTCATTTTGCAGCAAATAATTTTAAAATCCTATAGCAGAAATAGTGTATGATACATAAAGAAACTCTACATCATAGAAATAAATAGCCACTTGTCATTAGCAATCCTTTAAGAAAGTACTTCCCTTAACCAATGACCATATTTTTAATTTTTTTTTTCAGGTTACAAAGTATTTCCATTTTGTTAGCCTCAGTTCATTCTCACCTGGACATCGCTGCTCACTGCAGCGTCTCACTTCCTCGCCTGTTCCTTCACATTGCTGCCCTGTGACTGCTGCTCCCTGACAAGTCCTCATTCGCCTTTCCCAGCCACCATCACAGGACTTGGAACACCCACTCCAATGGCCCCACTGGTTCCACTGACCATTGGCTGAAAGAAATACGTCATGGTCAGTGGCAATATTCTACTGCACGTCACTTTCGAAATTTTAAAAACTAAGGAACGTTATTATCCCTTCCATTTTTATTATTCTACTGCCATAAGTAAAGTTTATTCAAATATTTGACTTGCTGGTCAAATATAGAACATTGTGATTAACAGATTTATTTAAGTTTGTCTGACTCTTCAAATGGACATTGAACCTTACTCATAAAAATACAGGTTCTGTGCTAAAGTTCAACAACTTAAAACAATATTGAAGAATCTCCTGAATGTTGTTGCTTTATAAATGGGACATACAGTGGAAGAGCTGTGGCACCATCAGCTTCATATACTAGAAGTAAAAAATTACTTACTGGTTACTCCATGATCATCTGGCATTGGACTGTCATATTTTGAAATGGCAGGCTTTCTTGTTTTTTTAAAAAGATTTATTTATTTATGCATACAAAAACTGGGGTACAGGCCAGAGGTGGGGATTGAGAGGATTCACCAGAGACAGAGTGTGGAACAGAACAGGCAAACTGACTGAAATATATTGCTGAGGGGAGCAGCAGGCAAGTCAGGAGAGGTCTGCTGTGTCATGTGGGTCACCTCCCTGGCTGGGAATCAAACTCATGCTGCAGTGGCTGCAGATAGCTTCATAGTGCTGCGTCTTAACCCATGAATCACCAGGGAGGCCCCTGAAATGGCAGACTTTCTTTAAGTGTAATAACTGGGACTTACCTGTGCACTCTGGGTTGTAGCACTCTCTGCTTTCTGCCCATGGCCCTCTGCACTCAGAGCCCCCGTGGGCAGCTGCCGTGCACTGCCGGCTTCTCTGCTGGGTCCCATTTGAGCATGTCACTGAACACTGGCTCCATGAACTCCACTCCTGCCACTGTCCATCAACTGCCAAAGAAGAAAGAGACAGTATAAAGAGATCTTCCCATGACAGAGGCTTACAGACAGCCCAAGGTAAAACTAACCTTGAAGATGAGTTCCAACCAATGGTCTCTAAATGAATACAGTGCAAGTTCTCAGTGGTATTAGATTATACTACCTCACAAACTATTACCATATTCTCTCACTTCTATACCCTTATATGTACCTAGTATGTCTTTTAAAGTTCACCTTTTTATACATTATCTTTACTAATCACTCAAAAGTTCAAGACCATGTGCTAGGAGATGAGCACAGGAAGAAGTAACCAAAATAAAACTGGTCAATACCTCACAGAGTTCATATTTCAGAGAGAGACCCCATAGAATGAAATAATTACATGCTAAATAAATTAATTTCATAGCAGTGTCGCAAAGAAAAATTAAAAGATACTCAGAGTTAACAGTTTGGGGGGCCAGGTGAGTATTCCTTGCAAAGTGCGGTTTCTGACAAGTCTTGAAGGATGATGAGGAAGTACAGTAATGGTATGTTACATAAGATATGCAAAGGCCCTTAGCAGAAGAAACGTGGGCACTTCCAGGAACTGAATGGAGGCTATTGTGAATGGAATTCACTGAGCCAGGTGAAAAGCTATCTCAGAGGAGGTTGGCAAAAAGGCAGAGGTCAGATTTTATAGGTTTTCTGTCCACTGTCTACAGATATTGGCAATTATTCTCAATCCATTAAAAAAACATTGAAGGATTTTATTTTATTTTACTTTAAATATTCATTTATTTATACAAGTACTGAGGTACAGGCTAGTTGCGCAGGAGGGTGAGAGAGTCCACCAGCAACAGAGCAGGGAGCAGAATAGGCAGAAGAACCAAAATACACTGCTGAGGGGAGCAGCGGCAGAGACAGGGGAGGTCTGCTGTGCCATGTGGGAATCTCCCTGGTAGGGCAGGAATCCAACGAGAGCCACAGAGGCTGAAGACAGCTTCACAGAGCTGTGCTCAGCCCACTGCACCACTGCGGAAGCCCCCATTGAAGGATTTTAAAAGAGATCCTATGACCAGATCCACTGTAGGATAGAGACAGAATTATGGGGGAAGCAGGAAGTGTTTGAGCTTTAAACTAGCAGGATAAATAAAGCATGTTGAGGCAGTGTCCTGGGAAGATTAGAGAGCTACTTGGGAGGGACATTGATAAGATCTTCTGAAGGACTAGTCCAGGAGCTGAAATGGAGAAGGGATTAAGATGACTCCCCAGTTGGTTTTGGTTTCTGCTGATTAATATAGATACTGAACTTGACTTTTGGTGATTCAAAGTGAGATCCTTCTATTTATTTACCCAAATGATATCTGAGAATTTATCGATATTTATATAAATCACTATAATAGGTCTTGTGTGAGACAGAAATAAAAGAATATGAATTTCAACCTCATAAATCTTGTAACTTAAAAAATTACATTATGTAGACCAGAAAGGTAAATAAAATGTTAAAAGCAGGAACATCTTATTATGTCACATAAAGTTTTCAGAGGAGAAATTACACATCTACTTGTGGGGTGGGTAATTATGTCAGACTAGTAAAAGGAGGCTGGGATAAATTCAGACTAAAGAGACAATATTCACAAAGGCATAATCCCACAGGCCACAAAATAAAAGTGAGCAAAGGAATCAATCAAAATTTAGAATGCATAAACTAATATATAAGTGTTATAAATGCACTAGTATATGACTCTCTACTTTTCCCAATATCATTCCATGGTTCATAGCCAATTTCATTACAGGTGAAAGAGAATTAGCCATAAATCCAAAGTTCCAGACTAAGCTAACATTGCTGTGAAACCCAACTAAACAAATGAGAAAGGCTGACAGAATATGAGTAAGTACTTTCAACCTAATTTCAGGCCTGGTAGGCAGATATTAAAAATAAAGTTGTTTAATAGGTATCTAGCTGTACTTAGTAAACCCTTTAAGAAATTAAAAACCACAAAATGCCAATTTAATCATCCCATTCATATAATTTTAGCATCTAACTTTATTAAATGTAGCTGAAGCAATCTTATTGGCTATGTAGTCCATTTGCCAAAGAAGAAAATTATTATGAATTAATAGGATGTTATAAATCATCCATTTCCTCTTTGTTTTAGCTATAAAGGTGAGCAATTCTTTCATTTCAGATTTTTGCATGTATAAATAACACTTACTGAGCTTGTTCTATGAACCTTCACTATGCTAAGCATTCTGAGAAGTTTAAAAAAGTAAGATTCGTGGCTCCACTTTACCATCTATTTGGCAAAAGAATGTGTTAGTCTTCAAACTATTGAGAACATTCAGAAAGCAATCCATAAGCAAAAATGAATTAGGTGATGCCAATCCAGGCTGGTGCTGAATGACTAGAATAAAGGAATATGACATGATGTCTTAAGAATTCTAGTTTGAGGAATGGAAGTCTGGTTTGCGAGTTTTGTTTTAGTTTTTATTTTTCTTTTTTTTTTTTTTAATATTAAATTTTATTTTTATATTCCCCCATACAATTGCAAACGCCCCATTCTGACCCCAATCCTTCCCCTCCCCCCCCCACCCCCAAAAAGTGTCTCTGGTTCATAGTTTTTTGTTGATTTTGATTTTCACTTTCTTATATTCATTTTCCTGGTCCCTTATTTAAGTTTTCTAGATTCCTGCTATGAGTGAGACCATCCGGTATTTTTCTTTTTCTTTTTGGCTTATTTCGCTGAGCATGATCCCTTCCAGTGCCATCCATGTTGCTGCAAATTGCATGTGTTTATCTTTTTTGAATGCTGAGTAATATTCCATGGTATATATGTACCACATCTTCTTGATCCAGTCATCTATTTTTGGGCATTTGGGCTGTTTCCAAAGCTTAGCTATTGTAAACAGTGCTGCTATAAACATAGGAGTGCAGGTGCTCTTTGGAATTGATGTTTCTGTGTCCTTTGGGTAAATACCTAGGAGTGGAATTGCTGGATCATATGGAAGCTCTATGTTTAGTAGGTCCAGAAATCTCCACACAGCTCTCCATAGTGGTTGGACCAGTTTGCACTCCCACCAACAGTGCACAAGAGTTCCTTTTTCTCCACATCCTCGCCAACATTTGTTGTTGCTAGTTTTTTTAATATGTGCCATTCTCACTGGTGTGAGATGGTATCTCATGGTAGTTTTGATTTGCATTTCCCTGATTACAAGTGATGTTGAACATTTTTCATATGTCTGTTG
The DNA here is from genome assembly GCF_014898055.3 of Talpa occidentalis. NCBI lineage: Eukaryota > Metazoa > Chordata > Mammalia > Eulipotyphla > Talpidae > Talpa > Talpa occidentalis. The sequence continues at coordinate 81,595,269 of NW_023602073.1, read as the reverse complement.
GCCATTTGCATTTCCTCTTCAGAGAAGTTTCTTTTTAGCTCTTCTGCCCATTTTTTGACTGGATTATTTTCTTTGTTGTTGCTGAGTCTCATCAGCTCTTTGCAGATTTTTGTGATCAGTCCTTTATCATTAGTGTTGGGTGCAAAAATGTTCTCCCAGTTGGTGGGGTTTCTCTTTGTTTTGTTATTGTCTCTTTTGCTGTGCAGAAGCTCTTTAATTTGATGTAGTCCCAGCTGTTTATCTTTCTCTTCACTATCACTGCTTTGGGTGATGTGTCCGTAAAGATGTCTTTGATGTGCAAATCCCGTAGTGTTTCGCCTATATTTCCTTCTATGTATTTTATGGTTTCAGGTCTTATGTCTAGTTCTTTAATCTATTTTGAGTTGATTTTTGTGTATGGTGTGAGGTAGTGGTCAAGCTTCATTCTTTTGCATGTAGCGACCCAGTTTTCCCAGCACCATTTATTGAACAAACTTTCTTTGCTCCAATGCATAGTCTTTGCTCCTTTGTCAAAGATTAGTTGACCATAAGTCTGTGGGTTTATTTCTGGATTTTCTATTCGATTCCATTGGTCTGTATGTCTGTTCTTGTTCCAATACCATGCAGTTTTGATGATTATGGCTTTGTAGTAGAGTTTGAAGTCTGGGAGTGTGATGCCTCCATTTCCTTCTTTTTTTTTCAGTAGAGCTTTGGCTATTCGGGGTTTTTGGTGATTCCATATGAATTTCATCAATAATTGTTCTATTTCTTTGAAGAATGCCATTGAGATTTTGATTGGAATAGCATTGAATCTGTATATTGCTTTTGGTAGGATGGCCATTTTAATAATGTTTATTCTTCCAATCCATGAGCAGGGGATGTCTTTCCATTTCTTTGTGTCTTCTTCTATTTCTTTTAACAGTGTTTTATAGTTTTCTTTGTATAGGTCCTTTACCTCTTTTGTTAGATTTATTCCCAAATATTTGATTTTTTTTGTTTCGATAATAAAAGGGGTGGTTTTTTTGATTTCTTCTTCTTCAGATTTATTGTTTGTGTATAGGAAGGCTACTGACTTTTGCGTGTTGATTTTGTATCCTGCCACTTTACTGAATTGATTGATGAGTTGAATTAGTTTTTCTGTGGAGATTTTGGGGTTCTCTATGTATATTATCATATCATCTGCAAATAGTGATAGTTTGACTTCTTCTTTTCCTATTTGGATTCCTTGGATGTCTTTCTCTTGTCTTATTGCTCTGGCTAGGACTTCCAGTATTATATTGAAAAGCAGTGGTGAGAGTGGACATCCTTGTCTTGTTCCAGATCTTAATGGAATTGCTTTCAGCTTTTCACCATTGAGAATGATACTGGCTGTTGGCTTGTCATAGATGGCCTTTATGATGTTGAGGTATGTTCCTTGTATCCCAAGAATTTCAAGGGCTTTTATCATGAATGGGTGTTGCACTTTGTCGAAAGCTTTCTCAGCATCTATTGATATTATCATATGGTTTTTATATTTCTTTTTGTTGATGTGTTGGATAACGTTGATTGATTTTCGGATGTTAAACCATCCTTGTGCCCCTGGAATGAATCCAACTTGGTCGTGGTGAATTATCTTATGGATACATTGTTGGATTCTGATAGCTAAAATTTTACTGAGGATTTTTGCATCAGTGTTCATTAGGGAGATTGGCCTATAGTTTTCCTTTTTTGTGTTGTCCTTATTCGGTTTTGGTATTAGTGTAATATTGGCTTCATAGAACGTGTTTGGTATTGTCCCTTCCTTCTCAATTTTTTGGAAGAGTTTGTGAAGGATAGGCACTAATTCGTCTCTGAATGTTTGGTAGAATTCATTTGTAAATCCATCAGGTCCTGGGCTTTTGTTTTTGGGGAGGTTTTTGATTACCATTTCAATTTCGCTGCTTGTAATTGGTCTGTTTAGGTGTTCTATTTCTTCTTTATCTAGCTTTGGGTGATTGTAGAGTTGTAGGAATTTGTCCATCTCCTCTAGATTGTTGAACTTGTTTCCATATAACTGTTCATAGTAGTTACTGATTATTCTTTTGATTTCTGCTGTGTCCGTTGTGATTTCTCCTCTTTCATTTATGATTCTGTGTATTTGTGCTTTCTCCCTTTTTTCCTTTGTGAGCCTGGCTAGGGGTTTGTCTATTTTATTTATTTTTTCAAAGAACCAGCTCTTGGTTTCATTGATCTTTTGGATTGTTTTTTTAGTTTCAATTTCATTTATTTCTGCTTTGGTTTTTATTATTTCTTTTCTTCTACTGGTTCTGGGGTTTTTTTGTTGTTCTTTTTCTAGATCTTTGAGCTTCGAGATTAGGTTGTTTCTTTGAGTTCTTTCTTGTTTTTTGATGTGAGCTTCTATTGCTATATATTTTCCTCTTATTACTGCTTTTGCTGCATCCCATACATTTAGGATATTGGTGTCCTCCTTGTCATTCAATTCAAAGAATTTTTTAATTTCTTCTTTGATCTCCTCGTTAGTCCAGTGGTCTTCCAGTAGTGTGGCTTTTAATCTCCATGAGGTAGGATAGTTCCTTGCCTTCTTTTTATGATTTATTTCTAGTTTGATGCCTTCGTGGTCAGAAAAGATGGTTGGTATGATTTCAATCTTGGTGTATCTGTTGATGTTTGTCTTGTGCCCCAGTATGTGATCGATCCTGGAGAATGATCCATGTGCGCTTGAGAAAAATGTGTACTCCGTTTTTTTTGGGTTTAGTGTTCTATAGATGTCTGTTAAGCCCAAATGCTCTAGGTCCTTATTTAGAGCTTTAGTTTCTTTACTTATTTTTTGTCTTGTTGATCTATCCATTGTTGATAGTGGTGTGTTGAAGTCTCCCACTACATATGTGTTTTCTCTGATGTCTGTTTTCAGAGAGGACAACAGTTGTCTGATATATTTTGGTGCTCTTTCGTTTGGTGAGTATATGTTAATGAGTGTTATTTCTTCTTGAAGTATTGTTCCCTTAATCATAATGTAGTGACCATTGGGGTCTCTTTTTATCTTTTTGAGTTTGAAATCTGTTTTATCTGATATAAGTATAGCTGTTCCTGCTTTCTTTTTTGGCCCATTTGCTTGTAGGATTGTTTTCCATCCTTTGACTTTGAGCCTATTTTTATCTTTTGTAGCTAAATGTGTTTCCTGGAGACAGCAAAAGGTTGGGTTTTGTTTCTTAATCCAGGCTGCAACTCTGTGTCTTTTTATTGAAGAGTTTAGTCCATTTACATTTAGAGTTAATATTGATATGTTAGCATCTGTATTTGCCATTATGTTTGTCTTTCCTTTGATTTTATTTATTTATTCTTTTAATAACTTTTTTTTTTTTTGGTCTTCTTTCATTGTTATTCGTCCCTCTGAGGTTCTGGCTTTAGGATTCCTTGTAGTATTTTTTGGAGTGGGGGTTTAGTCGCAATGAAATTCCGGAGTTTCTCTTTGTCTGGGAAGGTCCATATTCTTTCTTCATGGAGGAAAGAGAGCTTTGCGGGATAGAGTATTCTTGGTTGGCATCTGTTTTCTTGGAGTCTGTTGACTATGTCCCTCCACTCTCTCCTTGCCCGTAGTGTTTCTTCGGAGAAGTCTGATGTCAGCCTGATTGGTTTTCCTTTGAATGTTATCTGTTTCTTCCCTCTTGTCAGCTTCATTATTTTTTCCTTGTCCTGGATTCTTGGGAGCTTTACTATTATGTGTATTATGTGTCTTGCTGTGTTTTTCCTTTCGTCGTGGAAGTTTGGTGTTCTTCTTGCTTCTTGTATATCAATTTTCAGCTCCTTCTTCTCATTTGGGAAGTTCTCTTCAATTATATCCATGAATATTTTCTCTGTTCCTACATCTCTCTCCTCTCCTTCTGGAATTCCTATAACTCTTATATTTCCTTTCCTCATGGAGTCAGATAGTTCCCGAAGTCTTTCTTCATTCTTTTTCCTTCGTACTTCTCTTTCCTTTTCTGTTTTGGTTCTTTTTATTTCTGTGTCTTCAAGATTACTTATTCGTTCTTCCATTTCATCTATTCTGCTTTCATTGCTTTTCCCAGAGTTCTTTAGTTCCTCCATTAATTCTTTGATCTCCTGCATTTCTCTTACTTCCCTCTTTAGGGACTCAATTTCCTTCTTCTGATCTATCACTTTTTTAATCATGGCAATTTTAAATTCTCTTTCTGGAAGGCTCAGAAGTTCTTCCAAGTTGCTGTCGTTGCAATCTGGGGAGTGGTTTTCTTTTTGTGGTGTGCTTCTTTCCTGAGGAGTTGTTAGGTTGCGTGTGGTTCTTCTACTCCCTACTGTCTGTTTTCTAATTTGTCGTATGCGTTGGGACACTGTGTTGCTCGGACTGACTGACATCTTGGGTGAACTTCTCCGCTCCCCTCTGGCTCTTCCAGGAGCCATCTCTGTCTTCTGGGGGAGCTTTCTGCTGGTTTTAGGCAGTTTTTACTGAAGAAATGTCCCTGTTCTCAAATGGCGAAGCGGGATGCAGTCCCTGCGCCTCCGGTTTCAGGCACACTCTTCTGCGCCCCCGGTCTGCCCCGGACGTGGGTGCCTGCTCCCTCTGTGGGCTCAGACTGCTGGTCGGAAGGGGCCTGGCGTGGAATAACTTCCCGGCTGGCCACTGCAGAAGCCTTCTGCCCTTTTCAAGCAGTCTTAATAAATTTCCTGTTCTATGGGGTGTTAGTGACTGTTTTTTTCCTGGTCACTGGGTGGCGCCAGAGATCTCTCCTATTGTCCTTGGGGGGCTGTTTTTCGTCCCCCCCACCCCGTGGGACAGGGAACAGAGCGGGAATGGTAGGGTACACCTCAACAGCTTTGGGGTGCTGTGTCTGCCTTGTGCCCCACCGTCGTGGAGAACCCACGCCCCGAATTTTCGTGCCCCGGGTCTCAGTTCAAAGCCCTCAGTTCCAGGACGCGGGCTGTAGCCCAGTTCAGTGGCGCAGGAATGGCGCCTTTTGCACCGCTCCCGTGCCCGGGTGCCTGGTTCCTGCTCACTCAGGGAGGGACCTTCACCTCAGTGAGGACCTCCGCGCGTCTCCCCGCAAGCCTAGGTCGTCTCCCCGCAAGCCTAGGTCGCAGGCGCGGGGACCTGGGCAGCCGCGATTCGGGTCTGCACTTGCTTTTCAAGCTCCCCGAGCGCGCCGCGTTTCTGCGCCAGCTTACCGGCAGCCCGGGCTGTGTGCGCGTCTCCCGGGGTCTTTGTTCTTCTCTAATGGCGCCCGGAGCCGTTCCCTCACCGCCGCGGCGGATCCTGCAGGGTTCGCCTCAGCTCCCGTTCACGGGGTGTGGTGGCTGCAATAGTTCCTTTCCACTCACAGTCCCGCTTGCTGCGTCGTTTGTTCTTGTTGGTTGTTTTGGTTTGTTGTTTTTCTCCCTCTCTGCCAGTCAGAGAGTGCCGCCTCTGTGGGCGGGGGAGGGGAGCAGGGTTCTGCGCTTCCCTCCCTTCTAGTCCTCTTTTATGGCCACTTTCTTCTTCGGGTAGTTTGCTGGAGTCACCCGTTTATCTTCCGTGTCCCAGTTCTCACTGGGACCTGCCGCTTTTCCTCCCTATTCACTTTTTTTAATGGGAGATCTTACTCGCAGCGTCTCCTCGCCGCCATGTTGCTCCGCCCCCTCTAGTTTTTATTTTTCAATGAATGTAATAGTTACACACTCACTGGCAAAGAAGAGAGGACAAATCTTTTCCAGCTAAGAAGATGTGGAGTCAGGGATGAGCAAGTCAAGTGTGGAAATCAGAGAAAATATAATCTGGCAGGGTTTGGTTATCGATGAAGAATGAGAAAAGACCTTGCTGAAAAGAAATTAGGAAGAATGAGAATATCTATTTTTGAAGCCTTTGGTTATCAGGCTTTTCCTAAAAGAAGACTTTGCATTTTACCATATGTTAAAAAAAAATTAAGTTTCTGCATTTGTAATTCTAGCTGTTCAGTCCTTTAGTCCAGTGTTCATATTCTATGTTTTGCCCAAAATTCAAGAGTGATTTGATATTAGATATTTGAGGGACCATTTAAGGTTCAACACTAAATACCATTAAAACATGTGTTTCAGAGAGGGATAGTCTTTTTTATAAAGTCAGTTGCAGAAAAGAAATAACAACTAAATTAAATATATATCAAGTGGACATTTTGGACTGTTTTATTTTACACTAACATATAGACATGCCTGTCCTTGAACATTAACTGCTCTATTATAAATGCTTTGATAAAGTAAATAATTAAACATTTTTTAAAAGAGGAAAAATCCAATATTTCTTTAGCATTTTAGTTCAGGTAATGGAAAATTGAGAAAGATTAGAAACAGACATTATATGAACACAAAATAATTTCTTTTAGTGTCAAATATGGGATATTGCTTTATTTTTTCAGTTTCATACATTAGAATTTTTTAAAATTCAGTATTTTTTTTTCATTTTTAGGGACATCAGTCCCAAGATCTTTTTAGGAAAATGTGGTGTGACATTATAGAATGGGAAAAGATAGAGAACTAGGAGGTTCCATAGAGGTGGAAATTAAGAGTTCTGAACATTAAAGCATTTCCAGTTAAGATAGGTGCATTATAATTCAGAGATAAATGTGAGATATTTTAAATAAAAATAAAAACTGGTTATCTTATGATCTAGCTGATATTTCATTATTATAATCATTCATGTAGGTATTAGAAAAAAAGAAGGCACTGCTTTTATCTTTTCATCTGATGCTTAACTGGAAAGGCATAGTTGTGATGAAGCTGTTTCTCCATCAGTCCTGCATCCAGGTTTACTTTTCATGTGGTTGAGTACAATCAATGACTTTCTCTACCCCGCCTGCCCCTGGCATGACTTCTGGCATAGTTATACCTCCCAGGGTCATTGCAAACTTGCAAATTTAAAAATACCTCAAAGCTTTTTTCCTAAAACTGTGTTCCAATTGTAGGTTGATTAACTTGTTGGCATTCTGTCAGAATAGAGTTCTCTGATAATTTGGGAAAATGTAAATATTCCAAACCTCCCCTTGGAGTCAAATAATGTATTCATAAGTAAAGATGGACAGGAAATCTACACTGGGACTGGCATTGTCCTATTGGGATCTGGAAACGCCAGTGATAAAAACTAACCAACCTCTGCTCTGATGAAATATATGTTTGGAGGAGCTGTGGTGTAGACAGACGATAAACACGTAAAAAATGAATCAACAGGAGTTTCAGCTAGAGGCATCACAAAGACAATGTGATAAAAGAGAGCAATGTGATAGCAAATGCTCAGCCAGGCCTCTGGGAAGAGACCGTATTAGAGCTGTGTCCTAAATCACTATAAGGAGACAGCAATGTGAAGATAGGTGGAAAGCTCTACAAAAGTGCCAAGTCCTGAAGTCCTGAAACTGTGTTTGAGAACAAAGAGAAGGCTAGTCTTTGTGGGGATCATGAAAAAGTTTTTTTTTTTTTTTTTATAGGACTGTTTATAGGATTCTGTAGGTCATGTAACCAAGGAGGATGAGAATGAGAGGATTTTAAAATAGGAAAGTAATGTGACGTAATTTATATTTTATCACTAAATTTTGCAATTATGTGTTGAATGCATTTTATAGGGACAAGGATGGTTATTCTAATGTGTTAGGGAACTATACTATCATTTAGATGGGGTGACAGCAGCTTGGCTAATGGGCACATCCATGGAAACAGAAGTGGATAAATTCGTGATATTTTCTGAATGTAAAAATGATAGTTTGATAGCATGGAAAAATATAAAATCAAGGTTGGCTTTCAGATTTTGGCTTGCTCAAATCAGCAAATGGTTTATTCTTGTTATTGAAATGGGTTAGACTGGGGGGCCAAACTGGTTAAAGGGATTTAGTCCTGAATCAAAAAATCTGTTTTGAATATGTTGAAATGGTGATGCCAGTAGGCATAACACAGGGAGTCCTGCATTAAAACAAACTTGATATAAACTGTTTCTCCCAAATTCATTTTAAATGCAGCCATCCCCTACTTTTTTTTTTTTTTTTCACAGAACACACACTTTTTTATATATCAAGCTGCTAGGTTAAAAATCAACACTTTATCTTAGGCCTTGTCAATTTCTCTTCATTTCCATCATAAGCTTTCACAGTTGTTCATGTTTATGTAATATTTCATTTTAAAAACTCCAAATGCCTATTATTTTATGAACCATTCTGCAAAGGTGATGAAGAATAGCAAACAATAAGGATGCTTTTTGAGGCTGGGAAATCTCTGAGAGATCAGCCTGTCTTATTTTCAAATAATACGCTTCCTTACACAATAATATCACACCAGGGACAGCTAAAGTTTTGCCTCACTAATATGAGATTATGAGCTTTTCTGGACCTGGAATAATTAAGATACAAAGGCTAAATTTCTAGATACTGGGGGTTTACTTTATTGCATGAATTTTTTCCTACTATATACATATACATACATAGATACATATATACACACATATATACAGTTTCAATTGTGTTCATTAGTAATTAAAAACTACACCCTATTATACAGGAGCTACATTAAATTCCCTGATACTTAACAAAATACTGTGGTTCACTATCTTTTCACATCTTGAGCAATAACTGGTGACAATATATAATAATTGGATAGAAAAAAAAGTTAGATTATGTATCCATCCATACAGTCATGAGTAATATGAAAACTATCATGTCAGCAAGTGTTCTGGGTTGATTATTGCTGATTGATTAAGATATATGTAGGGAGAGATTGGGGGAAGAGAACTTCTGCCCTTGGTTTTGAGGCTGTCTGATTTAGTGATGGCAAAGTTGAAGAGTTCGTATTTATATTGAATTGTAAGTTACTCAGGGAACTGAAAGAATTCTTCAGAATAAAAGACTGAAAATAAGAATCTAATCTGTTACTTTGTGCACATAAAATTATTTGTGCCATTTTAAAATAAATTGTGATAGGAAAAATACCAATGAAATGCCATTAAAATTAGAATTAAAAACAGAAGCTCTCATGGAAAGGTGAAGGAGAATTTTGAAAGTAGGTAAATAAGTTAAGGCAAAATGTAAATGAGAAAAAATTAAATAGTAAAATAAAGCAAGTCATGACACAGTTAATTTTAAAAATCTCCTAAGTTACACATCAAAAGATCACCATAATAATGCTATTAATCTGAAATGACACAAAACAAATACAAGGGCCATAAAGCTGACCAGAAGGTTACGAAGATAAACTCCAAATTAATTAAAGAACAGACTAATGAGGCAGCATTTGAGTTTCAAATTATAACATCCTCATGCAGAGACAACCAGGGAACTTTGAACTAGGGTCAGGCAAATGTGTAGCATGGCTGTCCTCACCAGAAGGGCTCCCTGCAGAGGGACCTCAGGCAGGTCACTCTCCCACAGATATTGAGCAATCAAAATTTTAGGGTCACAGGAAAATGGAGCCTCTTGCTCTAGACAACAGTTATTTGGGCCCAGCTGTGTTCCTGAAGATCTGCCTTTGGGTGATTCCTTCCTACTTCTAGGGTTTGTACAAGTCCAGAAACATATGTGGAAACTACAACCTGACAGCATCTCTCAGGGTGTTCTGGATTCAGCAGAATGCATTTCACCAAAGCAAAACTGACCAGTGTGATCCTGCTCAGATCCAGGGACTGACAAGAGCACTTACTTCTCCCTACAATGAAGCTGGCAGAAGAATCCTATTCAATCTATGATTAAGGCTGTCCATAAGAAACAGCTCAAAAATTATAATATCCTGAATTATTGCATATATTTCTTCCAAAATTCTTTACTTTTAAAGTAACATTCTCATATAAATTTTGATAACTATACTCCATTTTACATAAGTTGTATACTTTTTATTATTCTTCTCCTAATTCTAATCATATTACAATCCTATGATATAGAGGAGCAATGAAACCTGGCTTCATTTTCTAAGTGATAAATTAAAGAATAGAGACAATAAGTTAGATAAGTTGCTTAAGTAAATATTTATAATCAAGAATTGAGAATGAACTTTATTTCACGTCTTCAGAATTACAGACCACTGTTTCCTACTGAAGCATATAATTAAACTCATTTATATAAATATTTCACTATATAAATAAAAACTTAATTATTTGTGAGTAACTATTCATTTATTTTAGCCTTAAATCTGTCACTCTATTATTTATACCTACCACATGCATACGTGTATATGTATGCATGCTCACATTAAAAACTGTTAACATGGAAACAAGAAAGATAAAAATTGAATCATTGATTCCTCCAGTATTTAACTGATGGAGGGAAAAATTACTACTATAAAGTAAAATACTGTAAACAAATTTAACAGTGCTTGAGGCTTTGAACTAAGGACTTAGGCTTTTATTTTCCCTATCAAAGGGAATATAAATTTTATTTTGAAAATACACATCTATCTCATTTTAATGGAGGACCTACTTAGAAAGTACAAATATTACATTATGCCTATGAGTTTCACCAGCTGAATATTAATAAAAATCAAAAACATTAAAAACAAAAGCATCAAAATTGATCAAATCGAGGTGACATTCAGGAACTGGCTTGACACTTAAAGCTAGATCTCAGTTCTCTAGATCAAGCTCCAGTTTGATTCTCATTGCTAGTCTGCTGTCTCCTGGTGGATCTCAAAGCAACACACAGAGCAATGACATCATAGAAGATCGCTCTGAGATAGAGCTAAAGTGAGATAAAACAGGGCTGCATTATAGACAAAAACAAGGTCACAGTGGAACCCATAATGTTCCAAGCATTCTCTTCTGTCAGCTAAAATAAGTGTGACTACTTCAATTATCTCAGTTAGATAATTCACTAAGATTCCCAATCATAAAATTGCTCCTCTTCCCTACTATAAATCTGAAGCAAATTCCATCTCCTTATACCCTCCTTGAAATTACCCACACCAATTCCAAACCCTTAGTGAGTCTTTTCCAGCACCTTCTTACTGATATGAGCCAGTTCCCTTATGGTGATTCTTCTCTCCCTGCCAAGATGATACACCCAACGTGTTCCACTACTGGAGGTCACCTGAAGGGCTCTGACTGGAGGGTACTGACATACTAACACTAATACTAACATTTACACAGAACTGGATCTTTCCCAAATTCTCTCCCTTGAAGTATTTCACATGGTCCTCTTAGTCCTGTGAAATGGGTATTACTGTTGCCCTCTTTTTAACAAGATGAAGAAACTAAATATCAGAGGAGTGATACAGATATTAAAGGTACTATATACATATATATTTTTTAAATGTATGTGTTTTCCTGCAGAAGTCCAAGGTCCTTCCACTATAACACATTAATGTATTATAAAATAGACATAGGAAATGATCTATATTTGGATGAATATTATATGGATAAGTGCATGTCAAAAAATCCATTCAATTTTAATTTATTGGACACTAGCAGGTACAAAGTTGTATGAGGAAGATAAACAGGAAAAGGAAGATAACTTCTTTGTCCTCAAGTACATCAATTAATATCATTATAATAAACTTGATATTCAATTAGTAACTGTAATGAAAACTTAGAGAAAATAGAAAACATTGGTTGAAATGCCAGAAATTCTAATTTTGGTGTGGTAAGATAGGCAAACTATGAAACTATATATATACTTGCACATACACATCCCTTCCATAATATCACATTTAATTATTAGTATAGATGAGAAAATGAGGAAAACGGGGTAACGTTTATGAGTCAGTAAATGAATCAGTGAATTTCTTTCACTGCCCTGTATTTCTAGCCCCGTACCCCTACCAATACCAGTCTCTGTTCTCATTCTCAGACATAGTACACAAATTAGTAACTAATAATCCATACTAGGAAATACCATGTATACCCTTCCCTTTCTTTTCTCCTTATTGGATTCCAGGAGAATGGTTTATTTTCATTTCAAAAGAAGTAGAAGAAAGTTTGGGCTTGACTACATAACTGCATGATAGAAATAGCATATCATATTCTTATAAGAAACTATCACATTTTCATAAACAAAAATGCTGTTTATTTGATGTGCACAATACATATTATCCCTATATATCATACACTTCATTGTAGTAGTTATATGTATTTCTTTAATGCAGGATTCTGAATATTGTTCTGACATGATCCCACACTAAAATGTTACTACTGTCCATTACCACATGGTTACATCTTGGAAAGGCTGTGAGGAGAGTTTGTTGTTTCAAATGTTTCTCCTCTCTTCTGATCTTCACTTACAATATGCCTAACCAAGTGTAAATATGGCCCGCTTTCTTTATTACTAATGTACTCCCTATAACCCCTGGAATCCAGGGATGTAATCAGACATAATAACCAAATAATATATTTTGCAATGTACTCTTACTAGTTTTTTTTTATTTTTAAATATTTCATTTTATTTATTTATGCATACAAGAACTATGGTGTAGGCCAGAGGTGCTGGGGGTAAAAGGATTTACCAGAGACAGATTGAGGAGCAGAATAGGCAGATCTACTGAAATATACTGCTGAGGGGAACAGCTGGCAAGACAGGAGAGGTCTGCTATGCCATGTGAGTTAACTGCCTGGCCAGGGATCAAACTCATGCTGCAGTGGCAGGAGATAGCTTGATAGCACTGAGACTTTAACCCCTGCACCAGCAGGAAGGCCCCTCTTACTACTTCTTATGTACATTCAAGACCATATACAAAGCACATAAATGCAAAGTTCAACAAATGCAAAATACACTTACCTGGGCAGAGAGCGATATTACAAGGCTTATGATGTGTTTCAGGTCCTTCACACGGTCTTCCTCCATACTGAGGAGGTGTACATGACCTTGTTCTTGTTCTTTGGCCTCGACCACATGTAAATGAACATAAACTCCATGGTGACCACTCCTCCCAAACTCCATGTACTGTAACAAAGCAAAGAAGCTTCAACAACAAAAGCAGAGAATAAAGTCAAAGATTATTTTTCATTATAATTAAGATAAAAACCTCATCAAGTAGACAAGTATGAAGATATTTTGAAAACTCAGTTCAGTTAACATTATTTTCCACAAAATGTAAAGTTAATTCAAAATTTCATTAAAATAGTGGAATGTCTGTATTTGAAGTTATTTTTATCATAGATTTTTTATTTTTCACATTTTATTCTTTTTTATTTAATTTTGAGGTAACATTGGTACACAAAGACTATACAAGATTTGGAGGTATAGGATTACTGCCTCTTGGGATATATGTTACACCACACTGACCCCCAAGGCACCCTTAAAATTAAAATGTTTCCCTTTTTAATAGAAATGTGCATATCTCCCTTATGTTAAAATAGTCATAATTATTTTTTAAATCAAAGTTAAATCCACTAAGACAGCAGAAAACAAAATTTCTTACAATAGAAATGATCTGATCTGTTAGAGCTAAATTGCATTTAAATAGGTAAGGAGTAACAACTCTTCTAACACTTAAGATTTTTTCTGATCAATAAATTTCATGGTGTCAAAAAGTGAAAAAAAATCTAAAAATTAACGGCACATATTTTTAACATCACATTATAGAAATAAATGCGTTTTTTGCCTTTTAAAATTTGAGCAAAATCACTCTCTTGTATATGAGGAAAATTTCAAACTATATCTACTTGCATAATGTCTTCCTCTTTTCCCTGTTTTAAAAGGAGTGGCAAAGGTAAAGATCTTTCTAATAGCCATGGAACCAGAAGATCTTTCCTCTTCCAGTAATTTGAGGGCACTGAAAATCCTTGTGATTAATATGAATTTCTAGAGAAAACAAATGATCTAATTAAGACTATGCCTAACATAACTATGATATACCAATACTACAAATGCCATTATGATGCAAACTTGATCAGAAATACAAGTAAGATTTGTGTTTTTCCATATTAACCACTGTGAAAAATCTTTTGCCAAGAGTTCATTATGATTAAAGTTTAAATCCCTTCCTTGCTTTGTCACATTACCACTTTCATCTCAATTCTTCATATTCGGAACAATAAGACTCTATAAGAAATGTAAATAAAAGGATATCATGCAAAATGTGCTCACTGATTCAAAAGTTCTTGTGTTGATGTAGAATCTCTGGTTTTACTATGCTCCTAGAATTTTAAGTTCAGATGTTTAATATGACACCCACAGGAATGAAAAAGAGGGATAGGCACTTCCAGCAGAAGATGACAATAAACATAATCATTTCTCCTCAGCATTGGCAGGAGTAAGCAGAAGTACATATAAAGTTCTAGAGGGTCTTGTGCAAGTAAATATAGCTTACATATCTAGAATCGATTTCATGTATTTTGATTGACCAATTTTTTACTTTAAATACACATGTATGATACCTTATTTGTGAAACATTCCAATCTTTTCTGTTTATTCTATTGTGGTCCTCCAATTGGTTGTACAATTATGCTCAAATATAAGAAAACTAAGCCACATTTAAGTAATATTCAATGAAAGTTATTTTTCAGATTCTATGAAATTTGCTAGAAAAAGTTTTAAATATCACATAGAAAAAGAATAAGAGAAACTAAGGAATTACAGAAGAAAGTAATTACATCGAAGATGTTTCCATGAAAATTTGGGAAAACCAAAGCCAATTTGTACCCACTGGTATAAGAATAAAGAATAAATTTGCATTTAATTTGAAGAAATAATATATTTAATGATTCATTATCGCAAAATATTTTAAAATGCATGTATATGACTAATTATGTAAAATGTATGTCTTCAATCAACTCTTGCATCTATTTCTATTCATTTTTCCATGACTATTTTCTATATAAAGTGTTAAGATAGTGTAACTGTAATTGTTGTTGTTATTTGTGTTCATTTACTTTTCTATCAAATGTCAATGCTCCATATGCATTAAATAATTTCAAAAAATATGATATATTGGCAGATATTTTTCTATTAATCTCAAAGAAATTTTGTTTAATCTTGATGACTTAAGTTATGAAGTTGGAGTGCTCCGAAAAGTGACTATTTACTCCTGTTTTTTTTTTTTTTTAAAGATTTATTTATTTATTCATACAAGCACTGGGTACAGTCAGAGGCGTGGGAGGGAGAGAGAATTTACCAGAGCCAGAGCCGGGAGCAGAGCAGGCAGAAGGACCGAAGTACACTGCTGAGGGGAGCAGCGGGCAGCAGGAGAGGTCTGCGCGCCATGCGGGACCCTCCTCTGGTGGCCGGGGAGCAGCCGGGGATCGAACCAGCGCCGCAAAGTCTGCGGGCAGCTTCGCAACCCAGCGCTCAACCGCTGCACCACCGGGGAGGCCCTATTTACTCCTTTTTAAACAGTCTTTATTGCTCGCTGGTGAAATTTTATGACTCCACACTATTTAAAAAAATGCTGAAATAATTTTTTTCACTTGTAAAAGCAAAATTTTTAATTACCTGTTTCAGATACTATTGAATTAAAGGAAATGACACCCCATGACTTTTAATTTTATAGATGTCATTTATAAGATGTAGGCTAAAGATTAGATATTTTATTTTAATGGCAAATTGTATAAATTGTTTTATAATAAATATGAATAACTGTAACTGATATAGTCTATTTGAAAAATACATTTAATAAAACTGAAATTTAAATCAAATTAATCAATTTTTACAGTTTTCTTTTTTAGCTTAAGCAAGGTATATTATCACATTTCTGCTTTTTGTTATCTAGGTATGGCTAGGAATGTACAATACATACTTTATAACAGATTTTGAAATAAACATCTACAAGTTATCTTATAATGTAGATTGGGATATATATATATTATACATATATATATAATAACTTTTTAAAGTGAAAGTTTATAGAAAAGTTGATATTTACCCTCCAAATTTTCAAAACCATTCCTAACCTACATAACCTTCTAGGCAATAGAATGCATATAGAAAATACCAGTGGTTCTCAACCAGGTGCAATTTTGTCCCTCAGGGTACACTTGCCAATTATTGGAGATATTTTGGGGTGTCAACACAGGGAAGGAGTAGTGCTTCTGAAATTTAATGGGTTAAGTAAGGCCAGGGATGTTGCTTAACACCCCAATATGCTGATGATTTATCTGTCCCGGAATTGTCAACAGTAATGAGATTGAGAAATCCTGGAATCAGCCATAAAACTCTAAGTCAGAAATCAGTAAATATACAACATTATGTAGCTCTCTACTTCTCTCAATTTACTTTTTGTTCACTCCTATCATTTTCTATTCTGAGTAATAAGGGCTTTGAGTATAATATCAAAGCAACAATTTTGTAAGGAACTGCATATATATTATGACCCATATTAGAAGTAACACATTATTAAGTAATTTAATTAGGAAAACCCTCTGATTAAAATTTAAATAACAAGGGCCAAATGTAATTAATTGAAAGTATAATTAATTAGTTTTTAATATTTCAACTAAGCATAAACAATAATTCTATGATTCCACATACTTTGTGGAAAGTGACTTTATTTTTGTTTGTCCTTGGATCATGTCATTTTTATTAATTAAATGCCAAATACACTAGCATATTCACAATGTGACTAGGAGGTTATTGATTCCTGAGTTAATTTTCTTCCTGGAGACTTAAATAATTGTTTAGGAATATATTGACACTATTTAAAGTACTACTGGAGTTTTTAAATTCACTTTTGGTCACTGTTTTCATGAAGTCTTGAAGTACATACACAGCAGTGTGACAAACAGCTAACGGATATATTGACACCAAATCGTTCATAAAAAAATACAATAAACATCTGTGAGAAGTCCCAGTTTCCTCTAGTGAGATACTTATGCTACATTTTTAAAATATGAAGTTGATAAATTATTCTTTATGTTTGAAAATTTAGAGAAAACAATGAAGCTCTTAATTCAACATGTGAACATAACAATGATTAAAAGATAAATATTTTCTATTATCAGCACCATTTAAATTTAGAAACACCAAAATCTATTTGTATATGAAGGTGACGGAAAACCAGTAATTATTATATTATATACTTCTTCAGTAGGTATAAGGAATTGAAGTAACTATAATCCTAGAATAGTATTTTATCTAGACCTCAGACACAGGCAAGGGAGAGCCCTTTGATCCAGCTACTAATGATCTCTGTGTCAACAGCAGATTTCCATATGTCAATCATATAAATGTGTACAATAGTAGCTGAAAAGTAAGCTTTGAAAGAAGAATCATGGAGAATAGTTTGACACCCACTCAGAACTCCATTTGGGTATCCATTTGCCGTTAAGGCGTTTTATGTTGAAAGGATTTTTTTAGCTATTAAAAAGGATGCTGACCAGATGAATTTATACACCAAGCACAGCTTAATTTTCTATTGGCACTTTTTTCATTGTAAAGGACAGGAAACTTGATTCTGAAATCCTTACTAAAAATACTGTAGAGATGAGATTTTAGTAATTTCCTAGACAATGCACAATACCCATATTCAACTGAAAATTCACAAGCATTTACCCTTAAGCTCATTTTACCTTTAAAATTTAGAAATTTTTTAATTCCTAAATTCCCCAGCTCCTTACTATTCCTTTATTTCCTTCTTATATTTATAGGATCCGCTCTATGACTGTTTTTGTCAGCTTTTTTTCATTGCCTTTTCCCTCTCCCAGGTTCTTTGTAAGCATTTTCCCTTCTGATTTTTTTTTTTTTTTCACTGATGTTCCTTTAGATTAATTCCTACTGACTGTCACTGATTTCCTTGTTTTCAATGGACCTTATTGCTCTTCTGCTAATTTTGTCTTCTCTTCCTCATAGTTTTCTGCCCTGTTTAGCTTTTAATTCTTTCATCCACTGCTTTTTAAATTAAATTCTGTTAAAAAGGGATCTCCTACCTCATTGCCATCATTCCTGCCACACATCCTGTCTGCCATTTCTTTTGCCTTTTATTTCTTCCGCATTGACTTTTATTAAGATAAAATTAACATAAAATTTGCCATCTAAACTATTTAAATGTACAATTTTCTAATGTTAAGTATATTCACAATGTAGTGAATCAGATCTCTAGAATGTTTTTATTTTGCAAATAGGAAACTGCACTCATAAAACAACTCCTCCAGACTGGCTTTTAATGAGTTGTTCTTGCCCATTCACCTGAGAAACTGGGGTAACCCCATCCTTCTCCCATGTAATTCACACTCGACCCTTGCTTTTAGTGACTGTAGAATCAGCCTTCTCTGGAAATGGAATTCACCAGAGAACTTTTAAGCACAAATTAGCAGATAAAAGGTTTCTGCAGCACCAGATCCTTTTTCTATGTCTACACAATTTTAGAGGTCTCTGGAAAGGCAGTAATACAAGGTCAGTGTCAACTGCAGTGGTCAATAAATAAATAAATCATCTATCCACCAAATGGTTGAAAAATATATAAACGTGGAGATTCACAATATCATTTATGCATTTATTAAAGGAAAATTCTTTAGGTTTTCTTTAGTACTTATTTTTAAATGAGAATCAGTGGTCTGGGAAGGGGAAATGCCTGCAATATGCAAGTATACATCAACTGAGAATAAAATTGTGATGTAACATGGAAAATCTGACCCTATGTGGACAAGCTATTATGCTGTGCTCCATTTAACAGTAAAGATTTTTTTTTTTTTTTACCATTAATGACTTTAAATTTACAAAGCAGTGGGTGTCTCTGATGAGTGCAGCCACTTGAATGAAATAAATTAATAGAAAGTCTGTAGGTCAGAGGTGCTATTTTCCCTAATTGTGTCAAATAAGTTGTAGAAAATAGCTCACACAATGTTTATAGATCATATACCCAGTACGCTAGTAAATTACCTTATTCCTCATTCAACTGTAGGTTTTCACCATTTAAAATAAAGAAAGTAATTTTTAACCTTAAATACTATTAGAAGCAGATCAGAAAATTGAAACTTATAGTTGAGTGGGGGAGGGAGTCAATTATGTAATTTTTTAACTGCTCTGAAAGCAGAAATACCCACAAACAATAACATTTCACAGTTGAATAAGAAATACACTTATCCACTCTAATCAAATACCTATACCCAGTTTATATGGAAATAACAAATCTTTCCAAATGCGTAGCATGACACAATTCAATAACATCCACAGTTGTAGTTGCTGCTAACACTACCTGGACAGAGGGCAGTGTTATTGCAAACCCTTGATTCTCTTAATGGGCCGCTGCAGTGTGTCCCGTAAGGTGATACACAAGTTCTGGTTCGCACCTGCGACCCTTGACCACAAGTAACTGAGCATGTGCTCCACTGGGACCACTCTTCCACACCAGATTCACCTGCATACAAGACAACAAATAAACATGAAACACTGTTTTGAATATTCATCTAGTAAGCATTATACCATACTAACATTATGGCATGCAAGAATAAATGAAAAAGAATGACAATATATCAAAAAGTATAAGTAAACATGTTAGAGAAAAAAATTTAGAGAGAGAAGCATATTACATTTTTTAAAAATCAAACTTAAGGACTATAAGGTTCAAGTTTGCTATAACCCCGTTAGCAAAGCTAGTCTTCACAAATTTCACTATATTATGGACACTAAGAAAGGACCAGTCAGCATTTTCCAACAAGAATAGAAGTTGGTGTCACTTTCTTCAAGTATAGGTAAGGCTTTTGACTTCGATGGGAGAGGAGACAAATGTATAGCAAAGCTTACTCAAGCTGTGGTGAGCAGGGACATAATGGTATTTTCCTCCTTAAGTCTTTATAGCATAACCTCTTTGCTAACGCTAAATAAGCTTGAACACTGGGAGTTTGAGCTTATCTAATTTCTATTGTGTTGAACAATGACACATTTATAATTTATTTCTAGTACAATTCCTATTTTTCATTCTATGACAGCTATTTATTTTGTGGTAATTTATTAAAACCTTTTGCTTACTATTTTCCCAATGTTCTAGAGTAGAAAAGTGATTTTTATTGATAAGGAAGGGGAATTCCTCCATTATTTCTGCTAACATAGAACTAAAATTTACTAATAGGACCTAAAAAGTAAATTCTGAATTTATTAATTTTCTTAGTGTAGACGTCACACTGACATATCTAACTTTTATTATCTAAAGTCATGTACCAATGAGACTTAAAGTCAAGAATTTCTAAGACCATCTCAATGGGCTCCTAATTCTATCCTGGCATTGTATTCAGGGTGAATGTTTAATACTGATTTGAAACTTGCAACTACTTTTCCCTAAATACAAATTTGAGTCCTTACCTGTTAGCAGGGGTGATTTACATTAACCATTTAGTTTTTAAAGTAACTTAAAGGAGAATTATTTCTGAAAACTGCACCCCTGAGTACATAAATCAAGGAGAAAATTATATTTTGCAAACTGTTTAGAATTTGCCTTTGGAGTAGAATTCAAAGGGTGAATATCATATTCTATTTCTCTATTTGTTTTCGAAAGGTTAGTAAATTTCTTAGAAATTACCAGCAGTGCTACTCAAGGGCAGGGTAATCCACAAACTAGTTCCCCAGGACAGGGAGTTGGACTAGAATATAACTCAACATGCTGACTTTCTCATGGAGAATTTTTTTTTGCAAATAAAAATGTTAGCTGAGATCAAATATGTGCTTGATAAAGTAGCTGAAATTACATTCTGGTATAAACTTTTTATCTCCTGGAGAGTCCATAACAACTAACTCACAGACAATCACAGGTTGGCCGACCACACATTGGGTGGCACTGTTAAGAAGCATTTGCTCTTATATTGGGCTGTAAATCGCACCTGGAGTCGTAGATTAGAATGCATTTATAACTGGAAATACATCATAAGGGTACAGACAGTGATAACTGGGATGACATGGTACATTAAATAGGCCCTCTGTTCAGTGCTGTGGTCAGTGTTTCCTAAATTATTACATAGAATGCCCTTGATTATTTCAGTAATTTTTGCCTTCAATGCTACAGATATATACATATAACTAATTCATAAAGTGTTACCGGATCTATTGGTGAATAAAATTTAAAGCCATGCCTTATAATATGTTCTTTTATATTAAAGAATACTCTATCAAGAATAAAAATACTATTCTAAGAACCCAGTAATATGACAATGGTTAAAAAATATCCACACATATATGTATATGTGCATATACATATTTAACAATGAAAAATTGAAGCTTAAAGTTAGGGAAGCTTAAAGTTATGCAATTTTTTTTCTTATGAGATTCAACTTGTATTTGTGATGAGATTAAGTGAAGTAGAAGTACTATGGTTGTATGTTATTAAGTAAAAGCCTGAAAATCTTTAAAATGTAAATTCTATAGTGAGTAAAATGATAAAAGTTATGAGTAAAATTAGTGAATTTTCCACAAAAGCAGTCCTTTCCTTACCCTTGCATTGTTATGATGATCGGAATATTTTAATTAAACTAAGTAATGAATCAGGATCAATACCTACTTTTAAATGCATTTTTGTAAAAATATGTAAAAATTTGTGTTGTTTTTGAATATGTGATACTATAGTGACTTTGAACAGGATAATCAGTGATAGTGATGCTGGATAATTGGAGACTGATAATTAGTGCTCAGAATTGTCCTTTTTCACTTTTTCTCAAACTGTTAGTTCATTGTATTAATCAAAAACTAAATAAATTATTAAGATGTATATTGAGTGTCAAGTTATGAATCAGATTTTGCCACCAAAGTACTGGCTACCTACCAAAATAATCTCATTATAGCTCTAACGCTATTGTTTTAAGTGGTATTTTCACCAGATAGTTGATTTCCATGCTGCCACATACATATTACAAAAGATGTGAAGATTATTCTAATTTAGCCCATGGGGTCATTGTGAGAAATAGTTAATATACTTTATAAGAAAAATATTTTTAAAAATTCACTGATATTAAAAAAGTATAACACAAAGTATACTATTTTAATAAATAAATGTCTCTGGAGATAGCACAAACTAATCTGGTTCCTTAACCTTAACTGAGAAAGAATATTATCATGTAGGAGGTTACACTATAAGAACTCTTTATCCCGGCACAGAGCATAAAAGGAAACTGGAAAAACATTGCAATTAAAATCTCAAAACCTTGTTTGATGGAAAGTTACTAAATATTAATTGTGTGACATAGAGAAGGTCACTTTGTTTCTCTGAACCTCTCCATAAAATGAGTAGTACATCTACATTACAATCTAGTTGTGAGGATTAAAATGAATAATTTATGAGTGTATATTGTTATAAATATTAATATAAAATTTACCAATATGTTAAAATCATGATTAGGATCACACATTTTATGTTTGTATATTAGATTATATGTTATATATTACTAAAGTAGTTCTTTCCTAAAACCTTTCATGAAATCATTTAATGACTATGATGTT
The DNA here is from genome assembly GCF_014898055.3 of Talpa occidentalis. Taxonomy (NCBI): domain Eukaryota; kingdom Metazoa; phylum Chordata; class Mammalia; order Eulipotyphla; family Talpidae; genus Talpa; species Talpa occidentalis. Next base: position 81,573,034 of record NW_023602073.1, on the reverse strand, counting down.
AAAAAACATCAATTAAGTATAATTAAGATGTCCAGAATCATCTTATAAGCAGATAATTGAGATGTCTATACTACATATTGTACCCCATCACTTGATTTCATTTTCCTTGACCATAAACACAGATTGTATCCTAGGCTACTAAAGCATTTTCATTTATGGGGAAACTAATTAATCTCAATTATTAGACTGAAAAAAAATGATCAAGTTATTTTTAAAAAATAATGCTACTTTACCAAAAGCTATTGTTTCTTTTTAATTGTCACTAACTTTATTTGTGAAAACTTGTTTTTTTTTACATATAGGGTTGATCATATTGATTGGTCATTTTGCTAAATAGTTCTTAAATTATATATGGTCTGATAGTTTCTCTTCACTGTTCCTCATGGCTAATATAAGTAATAGATTTTTTTTTTGTTATTTGATTTTACTTCTATTACATTATTCTGTTCTCCAATTAATATTAGCAAATGTTTACTTATTTATATATACCATCCATTCCTTTGCTTCAAAGATAAGACAAAGATTTCATAAATGAAATTTAATTTCTGGAAAATTCTCCTTTTGTGACACTTAGCTGTATTTATGTAGACTAAGTACCTTAATACCTAAAGAAAGTATAATGCAGAAAAATATTTAAGGAAACAGAAACCCCTCTCCTTTCAGCTTTATAATTGCCTAGTGTCATGTTGTGCATTTTAAAAAATATGTAAAATAATACAATCTTCCAGTCTTTTATCAGTGGATAGCAACTTAATTTTAAAATAATTATTACCTGTATTTACATTTGCTTATACTATCCTTGGTTTAGAATAAAATAATTATTACTAGTCATTAATTCAAGCATCTGATCAATATTTTTGGAATAGTAATTATGAAATGCATTGATTTTTCTTAGTTATTGCTAACAATATAGTTATAAGGAGCTAAAAAAAGGAGCAATATAGCTATGAGGAGCTATAAGGCTCCTCGTAGATCTGTTTATAATTGTTTAATCTATTTCACCAAACTGAAGATAAAGCAATGCCTAGAAGAGGAAATGAAAAAAACAGAAATTAGTAATTTCTCATTAAGAATACATAATGTTCCTTGTGATTCGAGTTTGCTAAGAGGATTTTAGCTGAAAACTGAATTTTCTTGGTTTATGTAACAGGAAAATCCAAAACCTGGGTTTATATAAAAACCCCTGACCAAACAGCATATTTGTGCATGAACTAATTTAGCATTATTAGAAATTTAAAACTATGGCTCACCTTTTCATTCCTAATTGATCCTAGTTTTAAGGACTTTCAGTAAACTGATCGCTATAACTGTTTTGCAAAAAGGAAGGACATGGTAGAAATCTAAGAAGGTAGAAATACGCCTGTAGTTGATGCCTGGACGCTGAGTAGTCAAGCCACATCCTCTGCTTCTATTGAGAGTCAGATATCCCCTAATGTCTAGTCAGTGATTGGGGAATTTTGTTACTTATAAGGAAGAAAATATCACACTTAGAAATATGAAAATTTGCCTGAACCTGGTAATACACTTTCAGAATTGTTTAAGCAAATAGTAAAAAAATCAATCACCTTTCTTTAACTAAGAAGGTGAACCAAAAGCAACTCAAATAAGCATTTTTTTTTTTTTCATTTCTGGATCTGGATGCAACAAATACCTTTTAAAAAACTTAAAAATATGTTCTTATTGTGGAATTTATTTTAAATAACCTTCCTGTTCTGACAATACTTTGACCTACTTGTGACCGATTCCTGAAGTTTAATACTCACCATTACTAAGAACACAATTCATTAAGAATATTACATCTTTATGTTGTAGATTCAAACCTAGTATTTTGAATAAATATTATCCTAAGAACATATGAACTAAAGGAAATACACATTCTTCTAGGGAATTTCATCAAAATCAGTCTGAATATCAGAAAGATACTGGTCATGTACTTGAAACTTCTATATTAATGACAAAACAGATCATCTAGATTGGAATGCATAAAACTTTGTAAAGACACAGATAAAACTGTTAGTTTGCAATTTCTCCAAGTGACAGCTGAAAATGTTCATAACACAATTTAAACAGGTTTCATCTAAGAATGTACACATGCAATGAAATCTGATGAAATTATAGCTCAATTATTACAAGATAAAATATGAATGCATTTATTTGTTTATACACATATATATTATTTTTGGAGGTAGGCCTTTAAGGTAATCTAATGTAGGATTAAAAATTTTATGAACCATAAAGTCATTCTGGTTAATAATTATTTGGAATATATTACAAGTTAATAATAGATTATCATTTTTTATTATTTAGCATATTTACAAAAATTCTTTTCAAATCAAATATTAAATTCTTTAAAATTTTTTAATGTCCATACATTTAACAATATTAAATTATGAATAACATTTGAAAAAAGATTCAGTATATGAAATATTGTTAACTATCTTATCTGAAGCCCTATTTAAAATTATAAATGTGAAAAGTCCTAGGATAATCAATTATTGATGGAATACCCTTATTGACATTCTTTAAAAGTTTAATGATACATTTTGAGGAGTTAATTAACATAAATAGTAATATGTAAAAATCCTAAATATGCCAAACTGAAAGCAAAGTACGTCTTACACATTTTTTGGTGCACTTTCAATTCATAGCTACTTCATTTATGGACTTTAACTGGTGACAAAAAAAAAAGCTCAAAAAAATATCAGCTCCAAAAACTGACAAATGTGCAGCAAAAGATTATGAAAACATGCAGTGGTTTCATTAAATTAACAACAATAAATAGAAAAATGTAACTAACGTATTACCAGTTTGTGCCATAAATTTAGCAGCATCAGCTTGTTCCTGAGGGACCCTTTTTTCATGAACAGATCGAGGTCGCTGACTTTTAATTGTATGATCTCCCATCATTCCAAATTCTAAAGACAGAATAAAGGTATATGAAAGCTTGTGTGTAGACATTTCTCACAAATTACATTACTGTCTCATGCAATATGTTCCTACACATACCTAGAAGTTACTGATTAAATTCACAATTCTCAATTGTCTAGACTGCTCTGCTTGGAATAGCTCTAAACTCAGAAAGTCTATGAACATGAACAAGAAGCAACAATAACAGTCAATGAAATGACACATCAGGCTTTTTAAGTCAGCTTAATTAACAGAAAATAGTGCGCTCTTTTCTGATAATGTTTGAATCAATACATCAGAAAAAAATACAACCACAGTGTTAACTGTTGCTTTTCACAAATAGATCCTGACTGTATAACAGCTGCTATTTTGCTGAAGAGAAGTCACCCTCCTCCCACCAAGTCTTTCAGCACTTGTCTTGAGGAATGAGTAATCCTGTAACCTAGCTTCCCTAAGATAAACATTCACTTAATGAACTATTTTTCCATAGATGAGTTTGCCCTTGGTGTTCTCAAAAGCTCAGAAAATGGTTGCTGAAGTAATTCACATTATCTCCTGCCCTGTTCCCACATAACTCCTCATTCCTTTTCTCACCACCTGTGAAAGAGTGAGTTTTTTTTTTTTTTTTCAATTTAAAGTTTTGGAAAAAGAGATAGACTCCAGGTTTCTGTTAATGAATTACTTTGTAATATACTTCCTAGGAAAGGTGACAATTCTGAGCCTAACTCAGAAACAAATGAAGAGGGGAGAGAAAAAAACAAGCTTATATAAAAGAATAGATTCTGTGTAATACTTTATTAAAAATTCATGGGCTTAGAATTCTGCAAAAGTTTTATGCTGTTTGCTCTGTTCCTGTAACATCATTTTGGAAGGTGTGAGATTTATGGAAGAGTTGTTGGCCTGAAGGGAGTTAGTAAAGGAGGAAATTCCTGAAGGGTAGGACATTGTGAATTTCCTGTTTCCTCAAGAAAACTCTTGGGCCCTTAAGACCAGGTCTTTCATACATGGCAAAGATGAAAGGGTAAAGCAGGTTCCAGTGATAGCACTAATTGCAAGAACTAATAATGTCAAATTTTGTGAATGGATAATTTTACCAATTTACTGTTTTGCCTTCCCTTTCAATCTTTAAAAAATCTTCTGCTAAAATATTGCAACGTAGTTCAATTAAACAGTATATTTTATAAGCACTAATTCTACCAACTCTTGTCTTTTATGTAACGAGAAAAGACTAGCACATATTTTTGTCCATCATGGTAAATCCCTGTGTAAATATTAAAATATGCACCTGACAGATTTATTTGTCAGAAATCCTTTCCAGATATTCTGTGCAAGAGAACATCTCATGAGAAATTTGAGAACTCTGGAGAGAACTCTAAATATATATTTGTCTTTGTCAGTTCAGATAAAATCCAAGGCAGGAAATGGAAATGTTCATAAGAAGTCACTTGGTTTAATCTTGTAAAACCCATTACTGTTATCCATTACTGCCAACATCCTTTCATGGCACTCATTTATGTATAACTATGTGCTGCTTAAACACTGCTTCATTACGCTAATCAGAAGTATCTAATCACATATCATTTAATGATTTTAGAAAGTGACTTCTTAGAAAGTTGATTATCTACACTTTTATGCACTGTACAGTATTTTAAAATACTTTATATAATGGTATTTTTCTGGATCTGAAATAGTAGAAGAAATTTAATAGGAATGTTTTAACCTCTGACTTCTTGAATTTATTATTCAAATTATATATGTCTTGTGTGTTGTATGTGTATCTATCAGATTATTTAAGCCAGACTATATGTTTACAAAAATAATTTGGGGGATGTGATGTTCACTAGGTTAGTTCTGGCACAAGGAGAACAAAGGACACCAAACAGTATTTCATGGCTACACCTACTTAATAACTTAGTAACTTTATTACCTGTCCTAGTTGAAGACAATTCTTCAATCCAGTGGAAGCATGATAAGAACCTGGAATCTGTATTTTAAGGAAAAGTTTTACTTGTAAAGGGACTATGATCCTGAAATTTAGGCACGTAAGTATGTCAGTGGATGCTACCAAGGTGATTCAAAGCAGCATATTCAATTTTTAATGATTTCTGAAGTTCACACATAAGTACTTATTTTATAAAATAGACATTAATTTTTGAGTGAGCTATATCATATTTTAGCATGTGATTTAAAATTGTCTAATGTATATATGATAAAAATTAAATTTTAAAATTCATCACTTCTACTTATCTTCAATAATCAATGTTACAAGAGCATTAGTGTTAATTCCTGACCTTGAGATAAGACACTCTTAAGTAATCCATGAATTTGATTACATATTTTATATAACCAAAAGTTTAAAATGAAATTTTGAATCATTGCTATTAATACAATTTATCTGAAAAATTACTTCTAAAAAGTGAGAATAGGAGACCTAGATATAGCATTTATTGTATGAAGAAAATATGCTAACTACTTTTCTAAGATGGAAAAACAACACTATGGTGGTATTTTTTTAATGTTCCACTCAACAACAAAAAAAAAATCTGAATTTACTACTGAAATGTGTAAACTGTAATCTCACCTAGTGACTTACTTTTACCAAGGTTTATGTGCCAAATGTTTGAAAATTAAAATCTTCTTTGTCTTAGGGTCATTATCAATGGCAAGCTTTAACAATAAATGTTATGATTTTCTCCAAATCTCAAAGGAACAATTTTAAGATATTTGTCTTTTCTTTCAAGATGCTTTAATTGTCTTCATTTATAATAAAAATTATGGCCAATTGGATCATTTAAACTTGGAATAAAATAAACTATTATTTCTGCTGTTACCCTTATGTGGTGAATATAAGTTGAAGTAAACCTTCAGTATGTCTTCTGAATAAAGTAAATTCTTCATGGGTTGTTGATTCATATTCAAATAAAACTGAGTTGGCAAAGATAATATACTACATTAGTTACACGAGAAAAATAGCATAACTAAATAAAAAGATGATCTGCTTTGGTGAAAGCAATGAAAAGCAAGTTATGAAATCAAATGAAGTAATATGCAGCATAATTTTGTGTATGTACATATGGTACATGGCTTATGAAAATACAGGGTTATTTCCTATATTTTTATGTTGATGATATCAATGAGGTGCTTGATAAATAACTGTGTTCATGTATAAAACTCAAAGGATCAGATATGGCTTACATGTTTAGGCACAATCTCTCACTCTTCAATTGTGCTTTTTAATAAAAATCAGTAGTCTCTAGAAACGAGGTACAACCAAAATTACTTGAAATAAAGGTTTTGAAAATCTATTGCCTTAAGTATAGTTTTATGTTTTTCTTCCACAATCTGGGAATACATAAGTAGATCATTAAGAAATAAATAGACTTCAAAATTGTCTTGATAGTCAATTGTCAGTTCTGAAAATCTTTCATAGGACATCAAGGGTTCAAACAAGGTGAAATTGAAGTCATCAAAATCTTACATACACACACACTCACACACACACCCATATCTATTTGCTATTTTTCCATGTGTTTATTTTTCAATATATAGGCAGGCAGGACATCAGATTAGTAAATAACAGCTATTACTTCAATCTCAGATGCTTGCAGTGTAAATACTGATTTCACATTGTTTCCTAACTTTCCTTTGCATTTTTACAGAAGCTATCCTGGCCTAGGCCATTACTGTTTCTCAACAAACTCTCAAAGTATGTCCTACTTACAATATATAGGCAAACTGTACTAAGTTGTCATGAAAATGGTCAAGCCACTGCATCCTTTATTTCATTGTCCTCCAATTAAAAAGCCAACTCTTCTAACCAGGCCTTCAATCAAGCTTAACTCCAGTGACACCAGCTCCATGAACCACCTCCTAAAGAGCCAATCATAATTGACCCTGACTTCCGTGACTTCTATTTTGTTTTTTGTCGATAATAAGCTTTCACTTTACTTGTTATGTTAAGTGTCCTAACAGAGTATAAGCTTCTATGGGAACTATGGTTAATGAGTCTAATTTTAATTTTTATTAATTTTCAGTCATTTACATATCTATTAAATTTTTATGGTGTGACTTTTCCATACATTTCTATATGCACAGGGTTAATTCACCCTCTACCAATACCTCCATACCAATGAATTATGCCTTTCCTTACCCTATCTTCTCGTTCTTTCCCCCTATTTTCTTTGGTAACCAGGATATTATTTCACAGAGTATAAGAATTATTTTTGCTCTGTCAGTATGTGTTCTTTGGTTATTTATATTCCACAAATAAATGAAACCATCTGGTATCAGTCTTCTGACTTATTTCATTTATCATAATCACCTCAAGATCCATCCATTTTGTCCAAAAAAAAAAGAAATGACCTACTACTTTCCAGGTAGCTGGGGTTAAGAATTTTTTTTAAGGGCCTCCCCAGTGGCGCAGTGGTTGAGCGCTGGGTTGCGAAGCTGCCCACGGCCTCTGCAGCGCCGGTTCGATCCCCGGCTGCTCCCCGGCCACCAGAGGAGGGTCCCACATGGTGCGCAGACCTCTCCTGCCGCCCGCTGCTCCCCTCAGCAGTGTACTTCAGTCCTTCTGCCTGCTCTGCTCCCCGCTCTGGCTCTGGTGAATTCTCTCACCCTCCTGCGCTTCTGACTGTACCCAGTGCATGTATAAACAAAACAAACAAACAAATAAATAAATAAAACATGCCTCTATAAAAAAATTTAAAAAAAAAAGATTTTTTTTTAATTTTTTTATTTTATGCATTTTTTATACACACACACCAGAGTTCATGTTAAAAAATTGTTTCCCCATGCAAAGCAACTCTTGCACAATAGTGTGGTAATGAGACTTGTCAATCACCTATGAAAAAACAGTATTGAGATTACTCAAACTATTAAAAATAGAATTACCATATGACCAAGCAATTCTATTCCTAGCTATCTACCTGAAGAATACAAAATATACGCATTCCTATGTTCATTGTGGCCCCATTTACATTATCCAAGTCTGAAAACAACATAAATACCCCAAAACAGATGAGTAGATTAGAAAGATGTGGTATATAGCCACAATGGAATACTACTCAGCTATGAAATGGGTGTATTCTTGCCATTAGCAGCCACACAAACTGAAATGGAGGGGATAATGCTAAGCCAAAAAGTCAGAAGGAGAAAGGCAAGTATCAGGTATTTTCACTTATATGTAAAATATAGAACAAAACACAGACCAAGCCAAACCAATAGCAAATCCTACAAATCTGATTATGGAATTGAAACTATAAAATGGAGAGGGGAGAGGGAGAAACAAAGAGTAGAGGGAGCACAATGGATTATTTTGGAGGACTGAGGGTATCCTCAGTGGTAGGAGTGGTGCAGGGGACATACAGTTGAGAAGTTGTGATTTCATGCCTTTGAAAAACATACAGTGTTTTAAACCAATTACATATCACTTAAAAAAATGTTTCTCCAAAATGCAAGTTTCTAGATATATAGAATAATTTCTTTTTACTTGTTTGATGAATAAATGGTTCAATAAGAAAAAAAATAAAATTCATAGTGAAGTATCTGAAAGTTGTGTACGATTATGATGGCCAACACTCCTGCAAGATTTAGTATCCATAATATATTCAGGTTGTTATTAAAATAATTAGAATATTACTTCATTTAGAAATTAAATCTCACTGTCCTAAAAGAAAGCTGAATTTTTGTCAATAAACATTAATTAATTATTACAGTGCTAGCTACCAAAGTGACAAAGATAAAGAAGAAATAGCCTCTGCTATTATAAAGATCCTAACTCATGGAAATCTATAAGAGGCTTGATATTTGAAATTTGCAAAAAACTCATTTTAATAAAAATGTTTAATAACACTCAACACTCACTTTTTATATAAATTTGCCAAATAATAGATTACCTTTAACTAAAATGACTTGCTAATATGTTTTCAAAGAGAAAAATACACCTGCTAAGCCATACAACTGGACATCTGAAGTGAAATTTCACTTAGCATGGCATAAAAAGCAAGAATATTAAATGCATAACTTGTTAGCAGATGAAAGATTCCATCATCTGGCTAGTTTATTTTGGTGTAGACAAAGTATATTAAGAATCAACCAGGTGTTTACTGAAATAAGATGTTTATATTTATTTATTTATTTTTTTTTATAGAGGCATGTTATTTATTTATTTATTTGTTTGTTTGTTTTGTTTATACATGCACTGGGTACAGTCAGAAGCGCGGGAGGGTGAGAGAATTCACCAGAGCCAGAGCGGGGAGCAGAGCAGGCAGAAGGATCGAAGTACACTGCTGAGGGGAGCAGCGGGCGGCAGGAGAGGTCTGCGCACCATGTGGGACCCTCCTCTGGTGGCCGGGGAGCAGCCGGGGATCGAACTGGCGCTGCAGAGGCCGGGCAGCTTCGCAACCCAGTACTCAACCGCTGCGCCACAGGGGAGGCCCAAGATGTTTATATTTAATGTCTTCTAGTTTCAAGTTTAATCAAAAGCATAAACTACTGAATATTTTCATTCATTTTTACATGTATTGGAAATAGAGTTTATACAAATTACTTTTCACATAAACTGTACATAATTTGACTGGGAGGTATTTAGATAATGAAGAGTAACTCATATGACTAGTCATTAAGATATCATCTGTTTCTGAGATTTTTTAAAAAATATTTTTGAAATATTATCAGACTTACAAATTACATTTTCTCACTCAAGAAATATTTTTTGAGTGTTTTTCTAGGCAAGTACTTTACGAAAAGGTAGTGCTGATAGGGGAAAAGACTAGAGGTTGAATTAGCAAAGGCATTTCTATAACTGACAGGGATTAATTACTCAAAACATGGAAAATTAGAATAGATATCATTCACTGAAATTCTGAAGGACATTGGTTAAAAAATATTTCCCATAGCTGATTGTAAATATATTGATCTAATTTTCCCAGTGAATCAAGCAGGGATAAATTAAGCTAATAGAAGACAACTTGGAAGAACTCAAGAATAACAGTTACATCCCATTTAAGAAGTGTCAGGAAATATTCAAAAAAATAAATTTTGAGAAAATTAAAAATTAATATTAAAAATATTTAAAATAATATGTTAAATATGTTAGAAACCTGATATATCCACCATTAAATTTTAAGATATTGATTTTTTTTCATCAAGTTATTTCTGGTTCCATTGTATAGTTAGATACTTGCCTATAGGGACCAAAAGGCTGTTTCTTACCATAACAAAACAGAATTTTATTGCTCAAAATAGTCCCATAGCAATTATTTTATTAGATATTCGACCATGACTCTATTAAGAATATGTATAATTTTATGCCACCTCTAAAAATGGATAAAACTCAGAATAATCAAAGGGCATACTGCTAGTATGATTATAGAAAAATTCAATATAATACTGGAAGCCAAATAGCAAAAAACATAAATAGCCAAAGCAATCCTGAGGAAAAAGAACAAAGTCGGAATCATTACACTATCTAATTTCAAAATACACTACAAAACCATTGTAATAAAAATAATATGGTACTGGCATAAAAGTAGGCACATAGACCTGCTGCTTGCCTGCTGCTCCCCTCAGCTGTGTGTTTCAGTAGATCTGCCTATTCTGTACCCCACTCTGTCTCTGGTGAATACTCTTACCCCCTGTACCTCTAGCCTATACTCCAGATCTTGTATGCATGTATAAATAAAAATAAATCTTTAAAAAAAAAGTGAGTGGAGGTTGGGAGTATAAGATTGAAGTTGTTTAATGGCACAAACTTGAAACAAGTAGTAACTAGAGAAGTCTGAATTAACTCCTGAAATATGTGATTAATATTTGTCAAGGAGCCAGTAACATCCAAAGCAAATGATTCCAGGAAAACTGGAGAAACACATAAAGAACTATGGGAATTGGACCTTTATCTCAGGTCAACATTAACAAAAGTTAACTTGAAATGGATAAAATAGATAAAAGATTTAAATATAAGGTCCCTTTTACCATAAAATCCCTATAGGGCAATGTAGGGAAGAAGCTTAATAGTCTTGGAGGGTTTTTTTTTTTTTTTGAGGGGGAGAGTATATGACACCAAAAGCCCAAACAACAAAAGCAAAACTAAATGAGTAAGACTATATCAAACTAAAAGCTTCTACACAGCAAAATAAACCATTAACAAAAATGAAATGGCAATCTACAGAACGGGAGAAAATTTTTGCAATGGAATCAAATCCACAATGAGATCTTACTCATACTTATTAGAATTGTTGTCATCAAGAAGATAAGAGATGTCAGATGCTAATGAGCATGTGGTAAATAGGAAACCATTATATATTGTTAGTAGGAATGCAAATTGGTTCAACCACTAAGGAAAACAATAAGAAAGTTTCTCAAATAATTAAAAATAGACCTACCATACCAGGCAGCAAGTCTGCTGTTAGGTATAGACATAGAATAAATAAAAACAAGATTTTGAGGTGATCTATCCATTTCCATGTTTATTGTAGCATTATTCACAATAGCTAAGATATGGGCACAAACTAAATGCCTATAAATGGAAGAATGCATAAAAATGTGAGATAGATAAATTAATATTATTCAGCCATGACAAAGGAGGATATTCTGCCATTCTTGACTTGGATGGACCTCAAGCACATTATTCTAAGTGAGAGATAGGTCGACAGAATAAGACAAATAATATGATACCTCTTAGAGCTAGAATCTAAATAGTCAAGCTCTACCATGATTTAAAAAGAAACATAAAGAAATTTGGCAATTACAAGCAGAGAAGCATTTTTTAAAATTATTGTTCTCATGTTAAGAGCAGTAATTCCAACCAAAATAGCTAGTATTCCCCTGTTTTTCCATGTCCGCTATGACTAAAGTCAGTTGTTTTACAGTTGCCTTTCTTTCTAATATTTAAAAAAATATTATTTGATGTTTGGAGGTCAGTGGGTATAAGGACATGTTATGATCACTGTTTCCTTAGTTATGTAAAGCTTTGAGGATACATTACTGCATTCCTTCCGTTTCTTCTTAGCTGCTACACTACCAGCAGGATGGCAAATAAAATAAGTGAGATATTTAATAAAAATACAAAGAAGTCAAACTCAAAAAAGAGTAAAATGGTGTTAATAGTGAGTCTAGAGCCTCCCTGGTGGCACAGGGGTTAAAGTTAGCTTATCAAGCTATCACCAGCCACTGCAGCATGAGTTCTATCTCCAGCAGGCCAGGAAGCTAACCCACATGGCACGGCAGACCTCTCCCATCTTGCCCGCTGCTCAGCTGTGGATTTCAGTAGATCCGCCTATGGATTTCAGTAGATCCACCTGTTCTGTTCCCCACTCTGTCTCTGGTGAATACTCTTACCCCCTGTACCTCTAGCCTATACTCCAGATCTTGTATGCATGAATAAATAAAAATAAATCTTTAAAAAAAAAAGTGAGTGGAGGTTGGGGGTATAAGATTGAAGTTGTTTAATGGTACAATCTTGCAACAAGTAGTAAAGATGCCATAGAGATCTATTAGACAGTATATTGACTATAGACTATCATAATATGATATGATAGAGGCACTAGGCATTGCTACAACAATAATTTTACAATATATAAATGCAAAAATCTGACCTTCTCTACATCTTAAATTTACTCAAATTGTCAAATAAGTTCAATAAAATGTTCAGGGCTTTCAATTCAGTATTTCAGGAGCAATTATTAAATATAGTGCATATACTCTAAGACAATGATACTTTATTTTAATTTATCTTTATTGCAGATAGAAACTTTGAAATAGTTACATATAATGATGACCTTTTTTAATATCTCCTCAAACATGTATTTTGAAGAGTAAGTATATAGTAAGATATCTAGAATGACTCAAAAAAATTGGGGGTGTAAATACTTAAATCATCAGTTTTATACTTATTCTGTCTTCCTTCTGGGAAATGTTAGTAAATTGGATGCGCTGTTCCATGAAAAAAGTCATCAATGTGTGTAATCATGTGGGAATTATTTGTTAATATTTCTTATACACTACCCAATTGCATTTTATGACCTCGTCTCCTTTTGAAACAACTATTAAATTCTTATAAACTATCAGTAATGGTTTGCTTGAAGAATATTTTATTTGTTGATGATGAGGAAAATAAATGTGGAAGCACATAATGATAACTGCAACTGAACTTCCAATGGTAAATTAGCAGTTCAATGTCTTTGCTTGTTGACTAGTATCAGAACTTAATTTAGCACATTATGACATCCATGGCAAAATAACATGTTTGACTGTAAGCTCAGGCACCTTTTGCAGAAAGCTAAAACTCACACAATAAGAGCTGAATAATCTTATGGCTGAAGTGGTTCAATAAGATCTCAGGGATTTTGAAATACAGGAAAGTAAATTAAATTATTCCTGGATGAGGTAGAACAGGTTTTGGTTGCTTTCCTGAAAAGTATTCTGACCTGTGTGCAGAGCAGACTTCATAGGGATTTTCAAGTTGAAGGGAATGCTGCTCTGGGAATGACAACACACTTGTGTTTCAGGCTTTCCTGGAAAAACAAAAATGATGCCTCACCAAGTCATGGAAAATCAAGCTCTCTTGAAGGAAAATGATAAACTTCAAGAGTTGCCTAAGAAATTAAAGTGTGGTTTAAGGATATGGAGATCTGACACAGCATGATTTCAGGGCTGGGAGAGCTTTAAGATGCTAATTAGTAATGGAATATAAAGTATGAAGAGGAGTAACAAGAGATGTTGCTAAAGAGATTGGGGAAGAGGGAAGCAAGGCCAAAGAAAGTCTTTCTTTAGCCTCACTAAGAGCCCTGGAATGTATCTCTACCTAATAAAAAGTGAAAACTTTGAAGGATTTAAGAGGCAATGAGTGAAGAATAATGGTTTGATTTGAATTTTAAATTGGTTACTTCAATTGAAGACAAGAATAGACTGTAAGGGAAAAAAATCAGGAAGTATAAACTGTTAGAAGGCTATTGCACTATCCACATAAGACTATGCATAATTGTGTGGAGGGTGGGGTTTGATGGACAGTTCACTGGCAGTTCCTCCCCTTGGGTAAGCAGTTGGATGGGAGTTGATCCATTAGATAAAGAAAGATATTAAAGTAATGTAAACTGGGATAGATGAAATAAAGCCATCATTATTTGCAGATGAAATGATAATATACATAGAGATTCCATTGGAAAATCTATTAAAAATTAATCAGTTTAGCAATGTGCCAGGATATAAAATCAACACACATAAATCAGTTGCCTTCCTCTACACAAATGATCTAAAAGAGGAAGAAATTAAGAAAGTGATCTCATTCAATATAATAAAAAATATGTAGGAGTAAACCTAACAAAGGAAGTAAAATACCTATACAAAGAAAAGTATTAGACACTGTTGAAAAATTAGAAGACACAAATAAATGGAAAAATATTCCCTGCTCATGGATTGGAAGAATCAACATTGTCAAAATGGCCTCCTACCCAAAGAAATAGACAAATTTACAGAATCCCACTAAAAATATCAATGGCATATTTCTAAAAACTGGATTAAACACTACTGAAATTTCTATGTGGAATCACAAAAGACTCAGATAGTAAAATCAATCCTAACAAGAGAGAAAAAATAGGTTGGTATTTTTAAATAAATGTTGCATTTGTGTATATGAGTGTGTGTGTATATACATGTGTACTATTATGTATGTATATATGTATGTATTCTATGTATTACAGCATTTATTGTATATAGAATATGCGTGTATTTTCATATAGTAATGAGAACTATTTTCAGCATTTTTCTACAACTTATGTCATACATACTATATATACATACAAATTACGTTAGGTATTTATTTAGAATTTTTAAGACATGATTCCTCTATGATATTTAAATTAAGGCTAATAGCATTATGGCACTTTTCAACTTGCCAAAGCTCTTTCTCATTTATTTCTATGTGAATATACAGTGGGTGATCCATGAAATGACTTATTTTTTCACAAGACACTGGTATCTGGATAATCCGGTCATATCTTTATCACACTCAAATTATATTCAATTGATTTGCATAGTTTCAAGTTTTATTCTTTGTAGTTGGAGGTAAGAGATGATTCCTTGTCTTTTATTATTTTAAGTTACTTATTATATCTATACAGAAATGCTATTTACAGTGAATCTAGAAATGTCAAAGAAAATACTTCTCATGTTTCATTGTTTATTACTGCTGTAGTCCTTGTTTATTACAGAATATTTTAGCTTGAAATAGATCATATTAATGAAAAGAAATATTAAAAATGATTTTCTTAAAGAAAATAATTTATGAAGATATACATGTAATGTTTTTAATAATTTCTAAAAATAACTATCACAAATACCCTCTTAATATTTTAGCTTATTTTTAGAGACAAATGAATACCAATGAAAACTATTTTCAGCATTTTTCTAATATATAAACTACCCTTATGAATAATTCATATATATTCAAACATTCAAACTTGTTTCCACAAGTTATCATCATCAGTATTGAAATTCAAGTGGCATTCTATAAAGAGAAATAAGTGATTAGCTTTTTCAAAGTAGTGCTTTATACAACTAAAAACAATTAAGATGATTTTATTTATGATGTAAGTTAAAGATCATACGGAGAGATGGAGAAACACATGCACAGTAGGTGACACAGCTCCCATCTCAGAGCATCATGTGTTGACTGTCCTCTTCCTACAAAAGGGTATTTTCAGGATATGACCTCTAAGTTCCAAAATTTTGTTATTTGCTGAGGTCAGGAGTTGGCTCATGAAGACATGGGCTCCCTATCAATTGACAGAGAAGTCTAGACAAACTGACCCAGCTTGATTAATGGGTGTGTACACATGTGCATGTTTGTGCATATACCTATACAAACACATACACACATCTGAGAAAAACAGAGTTGTACTGATTGTACAAGTTGCTTCTAAACATTTTCTTAGGTTTCAGATTGCCAATACTTACTTAAATAATATATCTGTATGCTGTAGCTAACATCCACATTGGATAGGGATTTTGTTTTTAATACAATATGCTTCCAAATGAATTTGGAAACGAATAAAGTACTTTCAGTCAACAAACAATAAATTAAACATTAAATAAACTTATTATATTCCAGAGGGGATCTGGGTACTGAAGATAGAGAAGTGAACAGAGAAAATAAAATTTTGTCTTTGTTTGAAAGAAAATGTTAGTTATTCTTAGTGTAATATATAAACTCTTACATGAATCTTAAAATTACCCTTTTGAAAGTTTAATTATAAAAAATTATATAAGAATTTGTCAAATTGATGCCATTTCTTTTCATTCATAGATTACTTCAGATAAAATAATTTAAATTGCAGATCTCATCCATATCATTTAATAGAAATTGTTTAAAGGAACTGTTTACTTTAGAACTGTTGACTCAAAAGTCAGGTCATAATGGCCCAAACAAAATTATAGTTTAAATGGTGTCTCTGTAGAGGTTTCTTTTACCTTAAAATTTTAATTGATTTTGTCATACATTGATCTAGTCTCTACATACCTCAGAAGAAAATAATTATTTATTCATTCCATTCTCATATAGTCATATTACATCTTTAAATATTTTTATTTTTTAAAATTACTCAAGAAGACATAAATATTCTTTTATTACATTATTCTTTTCTATTTTCCTATTGCTAGACATTTATGCTTCCTTCAGAGGTTTGTTACCAGAGGAGCAGTTCCTAGAGGTGGTTTTGTTGTGAAGAAGCACAATTTAAATTGTTACTGATATTGCCACTTTCTTTCATAGATGTTTCTTCTACTACCCTTCACAAGTTCTATAGGAAGGAAAAATGTTAGATGTTGGGTATTTGATTTTTATGAACACACATCTCTCTTTACCCTGATTAATTCTTTTTCACATTTATTTCAATTTTGTTTGACACTACTACTGTTCCTGCTTTGTTAACATGTTTGTCTGCCACATCTGTTCCACATGTTATTTTCAGCCCCTTAGTGTCATTATGGTTTATATTTGTTTATATTAAGCATAGATCTTACATACAACATATATAATTAACATATATAATTGGTTCTAAAAATCTCATCTGAACCTCTTTTTTTAACACTTTTTTTTTTTTAAATGTATTTATTTACACAAGAACCAGGGCATAGGCCAGATACGCGGGAGGGTGAGAGGATTCACCAGAGACAGAGCAGGGAACAGAACAGGCAGACTGATGAAATACACTGCTGAGGGGAGCAGGGGCAAGACAGGAGAGGTCTGCCATGCCATGTGGGACCCTCGCCAGCTGGCCGGGATTGAACCGGTGCTGCAGAGGCTGGGGACAGCTTCACAGCACTGCACTCAACCGCCTGCGCCACCAAGGAGGCCTGAACCTCTTTTTACAGGAAATTAAAACCATTTAAATTTATTGTGCTTATTAAAATATTGAGTATTTTTTTCCTTCCATCTTATATTAGGGTTTCTCTTTAGCATGTGTCCTTGTAGCTTCATCATTTCCCCTTTCTTAAATTTTTTTTGGATTGATAGAAAATTTTACCATACATTTTTTTCTAAGTGCTATATGCAAATTTTATCTTAAGTTCTTAATTTTTTAATTTGTAAATATCTTTTGTGATTCAGTGTCTGTACTCTTTTCCAAAGCCAAGACAAGTATTTGGGCATGCTCATCACTTATCTCTCTGCCTTGACATTTATGTGTCATTTCCTTTACAAACTGCTATATTTGTGTATTGTGCCTCAATTATGTAGACAACTATCAATTGTATTAACATATCTGTTAACCTTTCCTGGATTTGTTTTCAGTTTTGTTCAGTTATATCTTTTAACAGAGAAGGGGTCTACAATTGATTCATCTTCCTTCACATTTAAATGTTAGTTTAAGTAGACCTAAAAATTGCAGGTCTATAAATTTATCTCACTAAACTTGACAGATAATTCTTATATTAAGTCTTGGTGTACAGTATTGCTGATGATATATTTTCTTGTCAGAGAATTTGCCATTGGGGAAATTTCAGGACTTTTCTTTTTATTCTCGCGTATCTAAAATTTTAAGTGTATGTATCTAGATACCGTTCTTTTACACTAAGTTTACTCAATTATTTATGTTCCTTTGTAGTACAAGGACCAACACTGTAATTGAGCACACTGATTTTTTTTTTTCACCTGAGTCAACTTCCCCTTTTCTTGTTTTTTTTTTTTTTTTTTTTTTTTTTCCCCTCCCAAGAATGTGGAGGTCTAAGTTACTGGAAGCTGTACTCTGCTTCCTCTCAGTCCCCTACATATTCAATAAAAAAAAAAAAAAAAAAAATCTCTGGGAAAATAACCTCCTGATTTCTGATCATTAAAGTAAGAGCAAAACATACTACCTTCCATTTCATTCTCTGATGAATTTTCTTTCTTACACAAACCTTTCA
The DNA here is from genome assembly GCF_014898055.3 of Talpa occidentalis. Lineage (NCBI taxonomy): Eukaryota > Metazoa > Chordata > Mammalia > Eulipotyphla > Talpidae > Talpa > Talpa occidentalis. The sequence goes on along the minus strand of NW_023602073.1, from coordinate 81,554,728 downwards.
AAAGTGTATCCTCTAATTCCTTACTTCCCACTCATCCAATCACGTCAGGAAATCTGACTTCAAGTCTCCTTCCTTGAATGAAACTGCTCTCTTGAAAGTTAGTTGCCTCTTGGAAACTGTCACATTCATCTTTGATTCCTTCAGCATTTGACATCCTCCCACCCTCCCCCTTCCCACAACTTTTCTTAAAATGCTCGACTCTCCTCCTTTGGCTTTCAAGCTGACAATTTACCTTTCTTCCTCCTCCTGACTGTTTTTCTATCTCCGTCATTACCTTAGTGACTCTACATCCTATGAATTTTTCTTCAGATTTGCCACAACATTCTCTTCCTCAGAAATAAAATCCATTCCTACAAATTTAGGTATCACTTTTAGGCAAATACCTGTCAGTCTCTCACTCCCAGAAGCTGATCTACATCTTCCAGACCACCAACACTACAGCACCACCTAGTTGTGCTGCATGCAAAGTCAGAATTTATGAAAATGTAAATCCCCTCATGAGAGTTGTTAGATGCTATGTATTTTAAATGATATCTTAATAAGCATACAGTGTTCCAAATAAATATTGTATGAATAAATAAATATCTACTAAAAATGATAGTTAACCAGAAATGATAAAACTGTCTTAGGTTTATCAAAATATCTTGATGTACTTTGGTTGTGTAAAGATAGGCCTACGGCTTGATCTGCAAAGCTGAATAACACAGTAATAGTAATAATTTGAATTTATTGAGAATTCAAAGAAAGAGAAGATGAAGCTTATTGGTGACAATGGAGAAAAGGGATGAGGTTTAAAGACCTTAGAAGAGGGATAGAGAGATCCATCCAGAAAATTAATGGGAGGATGAAACGAAGGAATGAAGGATGAAACGAAGGATGAAACGGAGGAGAAAACGAAGAAATTTCTTGTGGGAAGAATATCAGAAACAATTTTATAATAGTAATATTTAGGTTGAAATGTATGGACAGGCGGGAGTACAAAATAATCCCTCTCCAGGAGGGCCAACTTCTTTTTTTTTTTAAAGATTTATTTTTATTTATGCATACAAGAACTGGAGTGTAGGTCAGAGGTATGGGAGGGGGTGATGAGAGGACTCACAGGAGACAGAGTGGGGAGCAAAACAGGTGGATCCACTGAAATTCACTGTTAAGGAAGGCAGCAGGAGAAACAGGAGAGGTCTGCTGCACCACGTGGTCTAGCTCCCTGGCAGGGGATTGAACCCACGTGCTTGATAGCTCTGACTTTAACTTCTGCTCCATCATGGAGGCCCATCCAGTAGGCCCAATTTCTATTAAAAGCCCACTGTGTTAGATATTTAGAAGAAGGTGATCCAACAAAGTAATGTGGATTTTATGTTGTGGTTGCCAAAGCAAAATAGAGAGGACAGTAATGAAGCAAGATACAAAGCAATGACTGATAACATAGCTAAAATACTTGTAAGAGTGGACAGACAGGAATATATATAATCATTATTTCAAAGACACCTTAGGGATATTAGGAGGACACTGAAATTGTTTCTACATGAGCTGGAAACACAAGTCAAGTTGTTTTTGTCCAAAAATGAATACTAAAGATAGTCCTTAGAAGGGTGCAGAATTTGGGAACACACTGATGGCACAAAAATGGCAAATGCCAAGTCTCTTCTTATTGGTGATTCATATTGGTAGTATGCATTAAACTTTTTCTTCAGATGGTTCTATACTTTGTAAACCACATGTGAACCCTAACATAATGTAGCAAGAAGTTCAAAATTGTTCACTCATCATCAAAGGTTCTAAAGGACTGGTGCCCAAGTGGCCAAGAACAAGCCAAGGCAGTTACGAAGGCATTTATCAGAGGGTGTCACTTATATGTGGAATACAGAAAAAACAAACCAAGGGTCAGGCATAGTCAAAGGTAAAATCAACTCTTGAAGATGCCCATAAAATGGAGGCATGCAGAAGACAAGGAAGAGAGACACGGAGTGAGAACAGGGTGGGTTGAGAGCACGATGGACTATGGTGTAAGATGATGGAGGCTTGGTTTTGGGTGCACTACAGTTACTACTCCAGAGGAGGGACATCCTGTACTTCCAAAATACCAGCAGTGATGCAAGCCAATGATACTGCAAATAGAATTTTATTTAAGAAAGAAGAAGACATCTCAATCCTTTCCTATTTCAGATGAGGGTTTTTCTTCCAACTGCTCTCAAACTTTGCTTGAGCCAAGCCCCATGACTCAATTGTAGTTAATTTTTTCACCAAGATTTAGAGGGAGAATTAATTAAGTTTTTTTCTGAAATAAACTTCTGGTGAAGGAATAATAATGTATAGAATATATAGGCTTGTTGAAAGATTATATAACCAGTATTTTTATATCAGAGTGCATCTTCCCAACTGGAATACCATTGGCTTAAACAAGTAAATTTGTATATACTATTTCTTATGACTAATTTTAATAATTATTATTGTAAAATCACTACAAAATCTCAATTTAAATTTTGACTGCATTTTTTCAAAGTACAGAATTTCAAAACTTTTGCACTGCTTAGCATATAGTAGTAGCTGTCATTATTTTTAAAAAGCATATTGATAAAGTAAAATAGGTACAAGTAAGAGTACTCACAATAGTAAGAGAGTGAGAAATGGAATAAGGACCCTCTCAAAATTATACCTGGTAAAAGGCTTAATTGAGAAAAAAAAATTTTGAGCACCCAGTGGAAAAGACACATTAGAGAATGGAGTCAAGTAGGAACACTTTTATAATTTAATCACCCAGACTTCAATATAGAAGTTTAATTGTTACACAAATTCCTACTAGAATCAAGAGCTCAGACTATTTAGTTTGGAAGAAATGGTAATTTTCTTTGAATATTTGGAAAGTTGTCATGCAGGTTAAATATCATAAATAAGCAAATTTATATTGTTTATTAAACGTTAGGTGGGCCTCCCTGGTACCGCAAATGGTTCAGCACCGCACCGTGAAGCAATCTGCAGCCTCTGCAGCACGAGTTCAATCCCTGGCCGGCCAGGGAGCTACCCACATGGCGCAGCAGACCTCTCCTGTCTCGCCTGCTGCTCCCCTCAGCAGTGTATTTCAGTCAGTCTGTCTGTTCTGTTCCCCGCTCTGTCTCTGGTGAATTCTCTCACCGTCCCCCCGCCTCATCTCTGGCCTGTACTCCAGTTCTTGTATGCATAAATAAATAAACCTAAAAAAAAAAAGTTAGGGGAAAAAGGTTCTAATCCATAGGAAGAACTTTCTACCAATTTGGTATAAGTAAGAATGAAAGGGTAATTATGCAGAGTACCAAGCTTTTAGTCACCAGAAGTACTTAAACAGTTACTGTGCTACTAATGATATTGTGGTGGTAATTCACACGCATATTTATATCTGATTCCTATAGTAAATGACTTGATTCTTCTCTTTCCACAATTCCTTTTTTTTTAAAATCATAGCTGGCTTCTGTTATATCGCCATCCACAGCATGTTCCAAATCTCAATGTGTTAACACCCCCACCTCTACCACTCTTGCCCAAATGTCACCAGTCTTTAGCACTTGGACCACTGCAATAGCCTAACTACTCCCCTCCTCTGCCCTCACACACACTGTTTTTGCAAATTCACTCTTCTTTTATGCTGTCATATTTATTCTTTATTATTTCTACTTTTTAAAAAAGCATTATCACTTTAAGTATACGTCTTTTTTTTTTTTTTCCCAAGATTTATTTTTTATTTATTTATACAAGCATTGGGTACAGTCAGAAGCGCGGGAGGGTGAGAGAATTCACCAGAGCCAGAGCGGGGAGCAGAGCAGGCAGAAGGACCGAAGTACACTGCTGAGGGGAGCAGCGGGCGGCAGGAGAGGTCTGCGCGCCATGCGGGACCCTCCTCCAGTGGCAGGGGAGCAGCCGGGGATTGAACCTGCGCTGAGAGGCTGCGGGCAGCTTCGCAACCCAGCGCTCAACCGCTGCACCACCGGGGAGGCCCAAGTATACGTCTTTTAGGGTTTATTTAAGGGATTTGTTTCCCCAATTCTCAGTGTGCTCTTGTGTGGTGTCTGCCAATACAACTGCATGGTCTATGTCTTCTTCAGTAATTCATTTTGCTTATTTCATTTTACTTTTCTTCCTACTGAGTATTTGTTAATTTTTTTTTCTTTTTTTTCTTTTCCATAGAAGAACTGGGGTATAGGTCAGAGATGCTAGGGATGAGAGGATTCACCAGAGACAGAGCCGGAAGTAGGGCAGGCAGATTCACTGAAACACACTGCTAAGGGGAGCTGTGTATAGGCAAGAGAGGTCTGCTGTGCCATGTGGGGTAGCTCCCTGGCTGGGGGTTGAACTCAGGTCCATAGAAAGAAGAGACAGCAGTGAGACTTAATCCTTAGGCCACCAGGAGACCCCTCTGAGGGTTAATTTTACATAGCATTTTTTTATCTGTGAAACTGCTATAAGGCCTCTTTGTAAAACCATATTTCCACAGCATTAAATGTCTTGGTTTTCGGTGGCTGAATTATGTATACATTCACACCATACATCCTAGTGGTATGTGGTAGTATTCCTTCCTCTCTTTTTGGAAACGGTTTTTTTTTTTTCCTCCCCAACAAGGCTACTGAACAAAGGCAAGCTTTCTTCTCACTGTTTCCCAGGCTCATTGAATGAAATTCCTCTAGCCATTCTTGGAGAGAAATTAACAGTTCTTTGAGGCCATAGGCTTTATGTAGTTGGATTGATTTTAGCTACCCAATCCTACATCACCGAGCAACTTGAAAGAACAACTCGTAGCAGTTACATCTCCCCATTTTACTTATACTATTTTGTCTTCCTGTCACTGCTGTTGTATGTCATGAACAGCTATAATTGCCCTTTCTTTTCAGCTTGAGTCATTTTCACTGTGATTACGTTTTATCCAGCATTTTTATGAGTTACACCGGATCACTCTGCCATGATGTTGGAATTCTTTCTAATGAGCTAGGTACTACATTTAAATATTATCTTCCTCATGCTGTCGGTTTTATTATTAGTCCAATTTTGCATGTGCCAAGGATGGGGTTTCAAGAAGTCATGTTATTCGTTTGTCATTATTTAGCTAAGATGTGTTTACTCTGGGACTCAAAGGATCACGTCTAAATGATACTTAATCTATGTTCTCAAATGTACGGGCATGTATTTAATAGGGCCACTAAGGTCCCTCTTAGCACTAAAATTAATTTTATGTCCTTGAACTTTGTATGGTTTATTTCCCTAGCTTGAAATATGTGGTTTCATGGTATTAATCAAGGTGGAATACAGTCAGGCTAATATAAGCTCAGAGTTTTTATAATCTCAGCTGCAGTTCCCTTCCAAATGCCTTATACGTTTTCCTTAGTACTCCATTGGGAAGAAAAATATGCTAAATTAAGAGCCTCACAATATGAATTGATATTAAGATGCCCTTTAAAACAATGTAACCTTATAGTGTCATTAACATGAGACTGCATGTAATGAAACTACTTTAATAGGGAGTAATGTATCATATTGCTTCTTCCATGTTTTTGACCCTGGGCAACAGTTGGCTTTTTAGTTTTGCCTCTACCAAAATTTCCTTCATTGCTTATAATAGGAAGATGAATTTATGTTTTCCATGAAGCATTTGAAAGTGTGAATACAAGGCCAACTTAGAGTCATTCTGGAAGAGGTACATTAAAAAGAGAAAAAAATTTATACATTTAATCTCTAAGTCACTGAGACTGAGAAGACATTGATTTTGGTGTCTTTTACAGATTGTAAAGGTTTTCTGACTCCAATTTAAATAAAAGAAACATTCTCCTAACAGTACTCAATTCTTCTTAGAAATTGCTGAGAAAGAGCTGAATTCCTCTATCAGAAAAGCAATCTGTTAATCACTCATAAAGGTCACAACTGAATCACACAAGAACTTAATTTTTCTGTATAAAGTGCTCTATGTTCTCATCAAACCCATGGTTTCAAAGAACCAGAATTCCCCCCTCCCAAAAAACATTAGGTTGACCTCAAAAACAAGTCTGGAAAAAATATCTTTCCAGATAGTAAAAAAGAAAGAAAGAAAGAAAGAAATAGAGAGAGAAAAAGAAAGAAAGAAAGAAAAAACAAACAGCTACCAAATAGTGTTTGACATTTAAGAATGACTTTTGTATAGCAAATAAAGTCATTTTCCAAAAAGCCAATATTCCAACTTTCCCAGAAACAAATTTGCAAGTGAAAAAGCATCATCAGCTAAAAAAGTAATTACAAGCCATAAACCTTTTTCTTTTTGCCTACACTAAAATTAGTGAAGTTAAATGCATAGATTATATAGGAGTGTTCCATCAGTTCACATATAACTTTTGTTACACTACTGAATCAGTTTGGATAACTCTACTGAATAAATACTTGTTTTTAATTATTGAGCCTCTTTCTCTTGCATACTGCTCGAATGATAGAGAGTATCTTAAGCTGGAATCCAGAGTCTGTCACTGAATTTGGAATAAATAAATACTTATCATAAAGACTTAGGTATTTGAGGTAGGTTCATGGTTTGCTCACTTGACCATCAAATTTCATACTGATTCTTTAAAAGGCAATCTCTAGGCTTCAAGCTGCGGATTGTCTGAGAAGGGGTGTTTAAAACCATATCAGTTCCACACTGATGCCAACCACTAAGATATATCAACTAAGTTACCATAAGGTGATCATGTGACATTACACTCAGAGCACACATAAATGTGTATTCATATATTCTTTCTTTTGTTCTTAAGGGTACCAACATTTCATTAGCACATACTATATAACTACTCTTGCAAAAGAATGGGATTTATTGCATTTGTATTTCTATAAAATAAGAGTTCTTGATTCCTCACTTAAGTAGAGAAGAAGGATCAGAGGATAATGTATTATTGTTCAGTTAGATTATAAACTAAAGAACCAAACTTCAAAATTAGGTAGTCTGTATTCATGGTCCATCTCCTATGTTGTATAATATTAAAAGTAAATATACAAAGACAGGGTATTCTTCCCTCAGAGAAAAATAATTCAAGTTCATTATAGGAAATTAAGATGCTAGAAAAAATATATTGTGTATCCTTACTCCACCACCAAAACAAATCTTATTAGCTTAACCTCAAAGTTTTAGACTCCTTTTTGAGGAGGCATAAGTAATTATGAGGTTTTCTTAAAAATATGCACCATAGATTATCTAATAGTGCAAAGATTTCACCATGAGAAAGAAGTTACTAAGTTAAAATCTCTGATGCCTCTCAGGATCACAAGGCAGCTTTTAGCATTCAAAATCATGTCAGCTTATTGACAGGCTTCCAATGGAGGAAAAAGAGTAGGCTTTAGGAGACTCACTTATAAATTTAGGGGAAACTGAAACATTTCCTGATTGGACATTCCTTAAATCATGACGCTTGTTTGCCAGATCAGGTGTTGTCAGATAAATAGTCTAGAGCGGCAGCAGGAGTCGTTTTGATGAGACCATGTCAACCACATCTACAGAAGTGGATTTATTTCCACAGGCTCAGAGACGTAATATAGATTTGGATCAGTTTAGGATTTAAAGATAAACTAATTTAAAAGTAATAGAAATTGTACATTCTATCAACACTCAGGAAGCTGCAACATAGAATTACTTTTGAGAAGTGTATGACTTCACTTTGTGTTTGAGGTGAAAATGGAACTTCCTAACAGGAGCATTAGCAGATGGACTGAGAATGTCAATATGAGGATACAGGTTTATTGACTTTTGCATTGTGATGGAGGTTGGGTCAGATCTACATACCAAATAAAAACCAAGAGCATATTTTGGAGAAGGCTGATATTTGGAGTTGGAAGAACAAGGAAACTTTGGAGTAAGATGAAGCGAGATAGTGGAAATAGAAAAAAGAGAAAAGTGTTTCAGAAGAGCGTTCACCAGGGATTTCAAGTTGAATCACATTCAATATATAAAAGGAAAGCTCTTGGAAGTTCAGAAGTTACTATATTTGGAGACTTGGCAGTCATTGGTGAACTTCAAGAATAAAATAATTGTCAGATAAAAGAAGAAATAAGTTGACTAGGAACTTAAGTAAAAACTAACCACGGATTAACAGCACATAAAGCCTATGGATTTGTTCTTTTGGGATTCTAACAAACCAATAAAGAGATAAAAATACATATAAAAGTTTAAAGGGTAATAGATAACTATATAATTTATTGGTTTTAATATTAAAAAGAACATATTTATAAATAATATCTAATTGAAATGAAAAATATTTTCAGGAAAATATTAGCACTAATAATTCAAGAAGGAAAAATTCTAGTTATTAAATAAATAAAAAAGATATAGAAAATGTTGTTAAAGAACCACATGTAAAGATTCATCTACATGGTTTTTAACTGTTACAATAAAATTATTTCCTAGTATATACAAAATGTTACAGAACTTGAAAGAGATGAAAAGGTACCTAATTTGTTAAAAACAAAACAAAACAAAACAAAACAAAAAAAAAACAGGATAACATGGATGGGAAAATATAACACAGATAGTTAAAAATAAAACTATAAAGCAAAATAATTTGTGAAAAGGCCAATTAGTGGCTACCAGTAGGTATTGGTAAGGTAAGGAGGCAGGTAAATCCAGTATATCAGGATAAAGGGGACAATGGTATGGTAAGGGTTAGAATTGGACTTTTAGTGGTGAACTTAATATAGTACATGTACATGTGATCTCAATTATGCTCACCTGGAACTTAAATGTTATAATGCAATGTTATTTCAATAAACTACCAGGATGAAATTAACAGGCACAACAGGAAAAAAAAATCTCTCAAAATTTAAGCAGAGACTATTTAAGAAATTAGCTATGCATTGATTTTGGAAAATCTTTTGAGAACAGTGTATTTAAATAGATCTGGAAAAAAACTGAACTTTTCTTAAACTTTTCTTAACTAAAATTCTTTTAAAACTAAAAATCCTTAAATTGATTAGGAAAATAACAATAGAAGTCTCAAATCAACAGTCACATCATACTTAACTAATGAAACTTGAGACGTCCTCATAAATAAATACAAAAAGGATGCTCGTGATAACACTAGAGACAGATACAATACAATTAAACTAAAAGCAATTATACAACAAACAATAATGGGAAAGAAACTACTTGTCTTTATCTGAAGACAACAGAATTATTTATCTAGAAAGACCAATTTTAAAACTAGTAGAATTAATAAGAGTTTGTAATATCAAAATATGTGATATTCCTATGAATAACTTTGTTATAATGGAAGCTTTGCTATTATAATAATAATTTACAAAAATATACTAAAATATGAGTATAAAAGTATGACTAACAATAAATAATAAAAGCTATATATATGAAAACTACATATTTTAACTAGAATTACTGAGTGTCATACACTATGCTAATGTTTTCCTATTTTTACAATTACACTACTACATAATTAAAGTTTAGGAAGATGAATAAACCTGCTAATGTTTTTTAGCAATTTGCAAATTTTAGAGACTTTAAAATGGCCAGTATTCTTTGAGCTAGAAATTCTAAATTCCTGAGTTTATCCAATTAAAAATTAGATAGGTCAGAATGTGTGATCAGATATTTCTAGCAGAATCAACTGTAATAGGAAACAATTTGAAACTAAATGTTAATGAGTAAATAATAAAATTAATGCAGTTTGAGAGTCATTTTCCAATAAATTTTAATGGCAAAGGAAAATGTTCTTGCTACATTTGTAAGTACTGTTAAAAAAAAGAGAGACTAAAACAAATAACCAGGCCCATATTTACCTTGTGAGATTATGATATTTAGTAATATTTGTGTCTTTATAATTCTTTCTTGGTAGATTGGTCACAACCACTATATGTCTAAAAATCAAATAGGGAGCATTTTAAGAAAATTGGTGTTTAGGGCCTCCCAGGTGGCACAGTAGGTTGAGAGCCATGCTGCAAAACTGACCATAGCCTCTGTAGCGCCGGTTCAATTCCCTGCCAGCCAGGGAGATACCCACATGGCGCAGCAGACCTTGCCTGCCTTGCCCGCTGCTCCCCTCAGCAATGTCTTCAGTCTGTCTGCCTGTTCTGCTCCCTGCTCTGTCTCTGGTGAACTCTCTCACCCTCCAGCACCTCTAGCCTGTACCCCAGTTCTTGCAAATAAATAAATAAATAAATAAATAAATCATTAAAAAAAAGAAATTGGTGTTTAGGAGAGTGCTTTAGAATACAGGAAGGGAAACTGAACTTGGATATTTAAGGGGAGGAGGTGGTAAGAAAATAGAAACAGTGGTCAAATTCATTCATTCTGTAACTCTGAAAAGAAAAAAATAAATTGGGACGATAGCTGGAGGGGAGAATAAAGTTTGGATATTTGGGAAACTTTTAACCTAATTTGCAAAACTCATTTACAGTTTGAAAACAATCAAGGAACTGCTGTGAAGCAAGGAGACGTGGGGATGCTCACCATTTCTGCCCAGTGCTGTGGAATGATGAGGTTGAAGATGGAGGTCACGGGCCAGCCTGCAGCAGCTACTGTCTGAAGTGGGACACCTGTAATTGTCTGCTTGACTAACCAAGCAGAAAGTGAAGCCTGCTAGAGTTGTCATTGCGATTGTGATTAAACAAGATGGAGGCATATTTTGCTACAAACCACATCTATGCATAAGTAGCCTTATAGTTTTGGTCCACAATTAAGGAAATGTTTTTGCTCAGTCCTAATGTACGAAAGGATGAAATCTCATGTAGTAAGGAACAGAATTACTTTATTATTAATTATTCTTAATGCCAGAAGCTTAGGATGAGGATTTATGGAGTTCATATTATCTGGAGAGAGGATAAGAGTAGCATTAACAAAGTCAATCTGAGGACTAATTAGAAGACAATTATTTTTTATATTTAGGAATTTTTAACAAGCCATAATATATATAGTTTTGGACCTAGTCTCTGGGACTATTCATAAAGCTATAATTCCTACATAATCCTATATTGTGACCAGAAAATATAAATTTAGGAAACAGTCACAACAATTTAAATGCTTTTTTTCATGATGGGGTAAGTTCAATTCCCATCTTACAGCATCAATTTCATAAATATTCCTCACTGTAAATAAAGAGGGAAGAAAGATTGATATTCTTAATAGTCCTAACAACACTGAAGTGATAGAAATCACAATCACATTAGCCTGTGTGTTTAGGAAAGAAATGGTATTGGGGATTAATAGTTTCAGTATTTGAAACAATCATGAGAGAGAGATGAAAAGCAGAAAGTTACAACAGAGGGTTCCTGGATGTCCACAGTTGAAAGTACGTCCATGAAAACACCTCAAATGTCTGTCAATAAGTAAGCATTTTAAATTTAAAAATACAGCCACTTTATTTCAAGCAATAAAGTGCGAAGCTGATTGATGTGTATGGACTTGGAAGAAACTCTGAAGTACACTACTAAGGATTCAGATAACTTTCATCTGATTCCATTATTACAGACCTTTGCCCAAAAAAATTGTGTGTTTATGTGACTCTGCATACAGAATGTCACAGAAAAATCACACCATTTTTTAACATGAGCTGCCTGCAAAGACAGACAGATGGGATGTTGTAGTTTGTAGTTAATATAGTCATGTGCTGTTTGAGGTTTTTACACATGCATTCATGTGTTAGAGTAATAAAATTTTTAAATTGGCACTAAACAGTTTTTTAAAGCCTATAAATTACAAAAAATGAATTAGGTGCAAGAAAACTCAAAAACATTCTAATCCATGTAAGTCTAAATAAAGGCGAGAGGAGCTTGCATATCTCACTGGCAGATGTGCACTGGAGGTGACTCTGGGCTTGCTGGAACACACAGGGAACTTACCATTAAAAAGATAAGGAAGCATACATTGTACAAAAATGAATAATGATGTAAAATATGTATAAAATAAAATAAATAAAAAGATAAGCATTAGTTACTGTGACTAAGGAGACTGGTTCTTACAATAAGAGACTGCAGCACAAATTCATTGTTTACCTCCACAACACTCCTGGGTTTTGAAAATAATGTGGATATTTATTTCAACTCATAACTAACTCAATTCTACAATCAAAATATAATGAAAGGCTGATCCTACCAAGTCCCATATCACTTCTATAGGCCTCACCATTTATATTATTTGTTCATAATATGCCATCTATATTCACAGGGACATTCTCACACAAAACTTTTGCAAATATTTTCAAAAAGAATACTTTCATGCTTAAGTACCATTTTTTCTTAATACTAATAGTTAGAAAGTATTATATGCGTTGTTTCTTCCATGAGAGCAGTGGACACAGATGCAGGCCCCAGGTCAGGGCTGAGATGTGCTATGTCTGAGCTCAAATATGACACTGAAATTACTAAACTTGGAGTTTGAAGAATGTGAGACTCCAATCATTACTGCCTATCACATTGTGTCAGTTAACTTTTGCTCTATTTCATTTCATCTCCAAATTTTCAGATTTTCTTTATACCACGGCTTTAAAACTTTGGTTTGCCTAGGAAATAGCCAATGCATTTTTTTTTTTTTTGTGGAACATTAGTATACAGCACTGTATATGATTTAGGAGTACAGGTTCACACCTTTTCAGACATTTGTTACCACACCAGACTCACCATAGTTATTGAGCACCCTCCTTTATCAAGGTCTAATTCAAACCTGTTGATTCAGAATCTATGGGAGAGATGACTGGGAACATGCATTTTTTAAATTTATTTATTTATATGTATTTTACATCATTGTTCATTTTTGTACAATACTTGCTTTCTCCTTTCAGGTTTAGTCCTGTAAAATTCCCAACAGCAACTCACCTGCGAGCACCATAGTCCCTTATACTCTTCCCTCCCTGCTCCCCTGCAGATTTGATAATTCTCCTTTCCCCTTCCCTGCAGAATGTCTCTGATTTATAGTTGCCTATTAATTTTTTCCTTATTCCTCATTTGGTTCCCCTATATTCCTCCTATATAAGAAACCATCTGATATTTTTCTTTTTCCTCTGACTTATGTCACTGAGCATAATCCCCTCCAGCTCCACCCAAGTTGCTGCAAATGACAGGAGTTTATTTTTTTTTTTTTGATTGCTGAGTAGTAGTCCATTGTGTATAAATATAACACATCTATTTGATCCAGTCATCTATTTTGGGGCATTTGGGTTGTTTCTATATCTTACCTATTGTAAATAATGCTGCAATAAACAAGGGTGCAGGTATCCTTTTGAATTAATGTTTTTTTTTTTTTTTTGTTCTTTGGGTAGATTCTTAAGAGCTGGGATTACAGCAAACTAAAAAGCTTCTGTACAGTAAAAGACACATTAACCAAAACAAACACACACTTCTGATGGGGAGAAAAGTTTTACACTCCATATAACTGATAAGGGACTGATCAAAAACATCTACAAAGAGCTTACATGACTCAACAAAACAAAGTAATCAATTCAGTCAAAAAATGGGCAGAAGACCGCAGCCTCTGCAGTGCCAGTTCGATCCCTGGCTGCTCCCCAGCCACCAGAGGGAGGGTCCCACATGGCACGCAGACCTCTCCTGCCGCCCGCTGCTCCCCTCAGCAGTGTACTTCGGTCCTTATGCCTGCTCTGCTCCCCGCTCTGGCTCTGGTGAATTCTCTCACCCTCCCGCGCTTCTGACTGTACTCAGTGCTTGTATAAATAAATAAAAATAAAAATTTCTAAAAAAAAAAAAATGGGCAGAAGAGTTAAACAGGCATTTCTCCAAGGAGGAAATGCAAACGGCCAACAGGTATATGAAAAAATGTTAGACATCATTTATAATGAGGGAATATAAATCAAAACCACAATGAGATGCTACCTTACAACAGTGAGAATGGGGAGTGTGTGTGTGTGTGTGTGTGTGTGTGTGTGTATAAAATCAACTAGCAACAACAAATGTTGGCAAGGATGCGGAGAAAATGGAAATGGTGGTCAAGTTCATTCATTCTGTAACTCTGAAAAGAAAAAAAAAATTAGCTAGAGGGGAGACTAACTGTTGGTGGGAATGAAAACTGGTCCAACCACGACGGAAAGCTGTGTGGAGTTTCCTCAAACTACTAAAAATGGAGCTACCATATGAAGCAGCAGTTCCACTCATAAGAACATGCATTTTTAACTAAGCCCCAAGTGAATAAGCAGCAGGTCTATCACACCTCCTGAAAAAGCATTTATCAAATATTACAAGTTGCCCATAAAATGTTTGGCTTGATTTACAACATGTCTTAACCATCATGAAATTTCATATAAAATCTATTTTTTACTTCTATTTAAAAATTTGAAGATTTGGAAATGCCAACATTTTGTATAATGTTTGATTTCTCCCCTCAGAGGTAATCCCCATAAAATTTCACCCCCAATCCAAAGACCTTTCTTAACAGTTTCACTCATTAATTTTACCTGTTAGAAACTCTAGGCTTTGGAATATCCTACACTGACATATAATTTGGTTATTCCATCTTGTAACTCTAATCACAATCTAATAATGACTGAGCTTTGGTATAGGACTTTTTTAACTATGCCACTGTGTGCTAAATGCTCTAATTACTTAGTTTGATTCATCAAAAAGTCATTGAACTAACTATAATCTTGTCAGGTTGAATAATTGGGAGAGATTTAACTATTGTTTTCAGGGTATTATCAGAATTACAGATGTTATCTGTATTGTCATTTTATCAAGATCTAAGTAACAGTAATTCAATTTCAGTTATCCAAAATAAGAAAAAGTTACTATTAAAAAAATCCTGAAAGGACATTTGTTGTTAATTCTCTTATGATTAAGTCTGATCTCTAGAATAATAAATAAATGATAGAGTAAACAATTCGAGCTAGATCATAAACTTTTTGAAATATTAATTTTGTACTTTCATTCCATTCTTCATAAAATATGTGGTATTTTCTTGGTTTTTCAAAGGAAAAAAATGACCATTTTTGCTATTTCCCAATTTTAAATGAGATACAGAGATACAATAAAGTTTAATATTATTATTGTTTTCTAACTGAAACTGTTTAATTTTGGATTGTCATATCTGTTATGTGCTGTCATCATTTATCATTGATTGTTACTTAAAAAGTTGTTCCTTGCCTCCCCAGATAATTTATCTTCTTTTCATGAAACATTTTTATGGTTAGACAACCATGCCTGCTGCTATGGAGTTGAAGTCAGAAGTAGATAGAAAACATGGACCACCTAGTTTTTTTTTTTAATCTTTGTCCCAGATTAAATGACATATATGCTACTGACAGAGGAACACCAATTTAAAAAGTTTGCATACATAAGTGAATTCACAATTATTAGCACATGTAATTTGATATTTGTTCCCATGTTATATATTCAGAAACTCTTCACAGAAATCAGAGACCTTGCAATGGGCTTTACCTGCTCTTAATTTAAAAATTATGTCAAAAACATAATGGAGGTCAGAAAGACTTCAAAATCACATTGTCTGACCTTTCATTTTATTCAATCACACAGAGTATTAAGCTGACAGAGCCAGTGCCAAGATCATTAGGTAGAATATTTTCCATTTACTTATCCCACTGAATAATAGTCTCAGGTGATTACATTTAGTAAAATGCCTTTTTTCACCTTATAGCAAACAATACAGTCAGTCCCATCAAAGGCTTATCTGAATATTACAGACTTTTTTTCATGGCTTCTTTAACATGCAACTAAATATATTTATCACAATTTTGGTGCTGAAATACGAATTACCAGTATTTTAATTTTTACATTTTTAACTTCTCTTATTCTGCTTAGATGTAGGGACTTTCTGTAATTTTCTGGTATAATATAGGAGAGGGTCATGGATATATGTATTATTTGATTAGTGATTCATACTGAAAAAAAAATCTCCAGACTCTGAGGAGGTGACATGCTGTTTCTTGCTTAGTGAAAGATAAATTCAAATCATTTGACCCTGCCATAAGTTAATAATCACTTCCTAAGCAGAATAAAAAATCCAAAACATTACTACAGATGGTTTGATTTAGTGTCCTAAAAAGGTTGCTGAGAACACACTCTATTATTAGAATTTTTTTTTTTGGTGTGATAATAGATAAAATCTTTATTCAAGTAATTGGATGTGTATGGCTGTACCTGTTGCCTTGAATTAGAATAATGAATAACGCTTAATTACTTGTAGACTGGTTTCAGAATATAGAGAAGAAAATACCTGGTACAAAATTGTGCATTCTATATATACCAGGATGTTATTAAAAGGCTGGGACCATGAGTGAAAAATATCTGTGGAGAAGTCGCCTATACTCTTAGGTATGTCCATGTTGTAATAGTTAACATGAATTCATATTTTGAGAACAAGCTACTCTTTTAACGAAGTTTTATTTACTTAGTACAGTAAGCATTATCTATGCTAGCTCCTTATGATCTCCACCTCATTGTTTTCACACCATGGTGTAACCGCCTGCATTTAGTACCTGGATTTAGTGATTTACTTCTACCAAAAAGACTTTTTTGTCAGAGGTGATGGGATGTCACTTCCAAGTCTGGGTTACAAGAAGACTGTTGATTCTTCTGTCTTAAGTGCTTACTCACTTTCTATTGGACCATCTGTTCTGGCAGAAACCAATTGCTATATTATGAGGTTCTGTGGAGAAGCCCACAAGTACCAAGTTTCAGTGAACCAAGTGGCAAAGAATCAAGTTTCAATAACCACAAGTGACCCTACCACACACCATTACCAGCTGAGTCTTTAGATAAGACTGGATTCTAGTCAAATAAAACCTCATGAGAGACCTTGAGCAACAGGCACCCAACTAAGCTGGGAATCATATTCCTGATCCATAGAAAATGAGATAATAAATGTGTTATTTTCCATTGCTACATCTTACGGTAACACATTGCTCAGAAATAGATAGAAATAGAAATACAATTATATAGAAATAGATAAGTAATAGGAACAGATAGGAGGTACCTATTAAGTCTAATAGTCGATGAATTTCATTTACTGAAAAATGTATTCCTAGGTTGTAAGTAACATTTTTAGATACCATAACAGTAAACAAGACATTCTATAAATCCAAAAATTATAGTTTTGGCAAAAAAAAAAAAAAACAACTGTGGGGAGCAATGATAAAACTATATTTTAGCAAGAATAAGTAAGAATGACTGCTGTAAATGATTTAACTAGTAGAACCCTATCTTGCTGAACCCAAACATAACTTAAACCCTTGTCCCACGGCATCTTTGTTCAAAAGCTTTGTTTACTGGACAATGACAGGAGTGGCTAGGTAAGAAGATTTATTGAAGTATACTGAATGGACCATCCTATCTCTTATTTAATAAAACTCTTCTCTAGCAGTCAGTCTACAGTGAGCATTCAAATGTAATACTAATATCTTTAAACTAATTGCCTATTTGAAAACGTCCATCCACATGCCTCTTCCCCAAATCTCCTTGTGACCAATTTTCCAATCATGTTGCTCTCAAGTCCATGACAATCTAGTTAGGCATTTAATCACTGTTTATGAATCTCTGTAGACCAGCATTTCTTTTTTTTTTAAAGATTTATTTATGTATGCATACAAGAGCCGGGGTACAGGCCAGAGATACTAGGGGTGAAGAGGATTCACCAGAGACAGAGTGGGGAACAGAACGACAGACTGACTGAAATACATTGCTGAGGGAAGCAGCGGGTGAGACAGGAGAGGTCTGCTGCGCCATGTGGGTTACTCCCTGGCTGGTCGGGGATCAGACTCATGCTGCAGAGGCTGCAAATTGTTTCATATTGTGGTGCTTAACCCCTTGTGCCACCAGGGAGGCCCCCGGCCAGTATTTCTTTTTATGCAGTAAATGATAACAAATATACTTAAGAACATTCTCAGAAATAATGTTATAGTGTCAAAGTAAATGGTCATTTTTATGGCAGTTAGTTGATATTTTTATAGTTATAAAATATTTAATAGCATGTATGTTTATTTGATTATCATCCTATTAATATTTAGTACTTTCAATTTTTTGTTGTGTTTATATATGAAGATAGTCAATAATTTCAACCAATGTTTACTGAAAAATTACTGTGGCAGGTACTATTAAAAATTCCATTGAAAAAACCCTTTATTACCTTCAAGGCAAAATATCAAGCTTCAATTTTCAATGTTTACCATTGTAGGGTAAATGATTTTCAGGCTTTTCTGCCCTCCGCCATTAGATTGCATGCCTGATGGCGGGCACCTGCATTTTGTTACATTGTTATGTTCAGTTGTATTGTTTACTTCTGTGGACTATGGCTGCAGCATATATATTCACCAAGAGAAGCAGAGGCAAAAAAGAGAGAATGCCAGAGAGCCCAGGAAAGAGTGAAGATTAGCTTGCCTGCCTCCTGGCCCCTGGGAACCCCTGCCTGCCATGTACCTGGTTGCTGCACTACATGTAAAAGCTCAATAAAAGCCTGAAAAAGCCACTGAGTGCTACAGGACTCTCCTTTACCTGTCTGCTCGGAGCATAGAGAACCAGCTCTGTGCCTTCCTGGCACTACAACCATCATGCATATTATTGTTTTGCTGCAGTTTCCTGCAAGGCCAGGAAGAGTGGGGTCAACTATTCACAACTCTAAAAGACAAAAACTGCCAGGCAAGAATATTCCATCCTGCAAAATTATTGTTCAAATATGAAGGTGGGCCTCCCTGGTGGCACAAGGGGTTAAGACTCAACCTATGAAGCTGTCCATAGTCACAGCAGCACGAGTTCGATCCCCAGCCAGGAAGTTACCCACATGGCACAGCAGACCTCTCCTGACTCGCCCGCTGCTCCCTTCAGCAGTATATTTCAGTCAATCTGCCTGTTCTGTTCCCCACTCTGTCTCTGGTGAGTCCTCTTACCCTCCCACGCATTTGGCCTGTACTCTAGTTCTTGTATGCATAAATAAATAAATCTTTTAAAAAATATGTTAAGGTGAAATGAGGACAGTTTTGAATATTCCCTCTACTTAAAATTATTTTTTTTAAATTAAGGTAACACTGATTTACAATATTGTAAATGATATAGGGGTACAGGATCATCCTTTCAGGTATTACTACATCATACCCACCACCAAGACACTCATAGTCCTCCACCACAGTCCATTATGCACCCTCCCCAATTTGTCTGCCCCCCCCCACACACACATACACCCATAGAGTAAATTTCACAGTTAGATTTCCAGTTTGTTATTCATTTGGCTTTATCTGATCCTTTGTTTTTGTTTCTTGATATTCTACAAAAAAGTGACATCATCTGGTATTTGCTTTTCTCTTTCTGACTTATTTTACTTATAATTCCCTCTTCAGTTCCACCCAAGTTGTTACAAATGGTAGGTTTATCTTTTTTTTTTTTTTTTTTTTTTTTTTTTTTTGTATTTGAAAGTATTTCATAGTGTATATATACCTTTGCTTCCTAATCCACTCATCTGTCTCTGGGTACTTAGGCCTTTAAAGTTCTAATTAGACATCAAATGTTCAGTTCCTATTTCCTTCCTCATTTTCTCCTTTTCTCTATATACTTTGTGCTTCTCAAGCAAGAAACAAGTTTGTGTCTGTGAAACTTACATATCTACAGTATTTTTTTAAAGATTTATTTTTTATTTATACAATAGTTGGGGGTCTACAATATTTTACCTTTACAACTGTGGTTAATTAAGACAGAAAGGTAACAGTTTAGAGAAGTTATAGTCGATTAAAAAGAGAACTGGTAGTCGACTAGCAGCAAAATTCTTAGCATTTTCTGTTTGCTCTATAGCTTTAAAATGATCAGTTTTCAAATGTTTTTAGTTGATATTTCTCTCTCTTTCCTTTAATACCTGCGAACAATATTAGGCCGAGTAGGGAAAATAAAACAAAACAAAAAACATCCTTTTTATCCCTTCATGGCAATCTCTGACTAGGTCTCAATGTAATTTGGATTTTTTATCTGGTCTTCCCTCTGTATGACATATCAGGAATAGGAAAAATTCAGAGACTTTTATACATTCTCCAATTGTTTTATCTAAGTGTTTCAAAACTGTATGTGATGATTAGCTGTCAGTTCAACCAGTTCTAAGATAAGTATAGTTTTTTCCCAAGATTACTTGTACTTGAATTCCTATCTACCTCCTGTTTAAGTGTGTATGCTTCTCTTAAGAGGAGCTTCCAGTTCCATTAATCTTTTTAATGTACACAAAGGCAGTGCTAATCTTGATTCTAGCTCTCGATGTTACAACAGAATTTTAAGTTCCTCATGTAAAAATTGCCTCCCAAAAGTAGAACACAGTTATTTGGTTTGTCTGTTGCTCAGTTCCACAATTTATTTTATTTTATTTTATTTTTTTTTCCACAATTTATTTTAATACTATACAGTCATTCCTTGTATTTATAAAACTATTGATTTTGATGCTTTATAAGTTTTTATCTGCCAGTACAGATCAGTTTCATTAATAGCATAAATAACTTTTTCAAAAATATAGACATTGATGACTATTTTGTAGAAACATGACATTAATTCTCAGGCCACCACACATAGGCATTCAGATCTCGTAAACATGTAAACGAGTCGTGGATCTTGACAGTTCTCACTTTTAACAAGTTTCTTGATAATATTACTTATCAGGAAACAATAATCCAAATCACTAACATACTTCATAGTATATTAACCCTTTACCAGTATCAAATTATGAATCTGCAAGACTTTATATCTCACATTTAAGGATTTGAAATATTTTCATTTATAAAAGGTTCAGTTTACTCCTCTTAAATAAGAGTATATGGCAAATACTCCTCCACTCCCATACAGCACACTGCAGATGTATAGGGTAGACACAATGTTCTCTTCCAACCTCTTTATGTGACCAGAAACCGAGACCCATGAAGATGTCCTCTTAAGCATCATAAAATTTCACAGAATCCTGAACGCTAGATACACATTCCCCAAGACTTGCAAAAAATAAAACTAAGGAAAATGCAACTGCAAATAAGCATTCTATTTCTAATCAGTGTAACGTGCTTCAAATATGTTGACAGACGTGTAGTCTGCACAACATTGAACTTAGAAAAAAATCAGTCTCAGCAGATTAAGCAGTATGTGAAGTCAATACATTTTCTGAACTATTTCAGAGGACCATGCCAAAGGAAAGTTAAATGTGGAAATGAGATATTATGTAATATAATATAGTCTGTTTCAGAAGAGATTGCCTTCTAGAGTTTCCATTTTCTGTGATTAAAAACTATGTTTAATAACCACAATTATTTTTCCACTAACTCCTTTCACCTATGAGATTTTTTTTTTTTTTTTTTTAAGATTTATTTTTATACAAGAGCTGGGATACAGGCCAGAGGCATGGGAGAGGGAGAGGATTCACCAGAGACAGAGCAGGGAGCAGAACAAGCAGACAACCAAAATACACTGCTGAGGGGAGCAGTGCGTGCCACAGGAGAGGTCTGCCACACCATGTGGGAATCTCCCTGGGTGGCCGGGAATCAAACTGGTGATGCAGAGGCTGCAGACTCAACCCGCTGCGCCACCGGGGAGGCCCTCCCCTATGAGATTTTGACAACTATTTCCCTCACCCTTCCAAAAAAGATACTTGTTGGTAACCTAAAATATGAAGTTGGTTAGGGATGACTGTGGAATCCTGTCTGAATCCAAAATAAAAAATATATATATATCAATTCATATAGCAAGTGAATTAATAGTTATTTGAAGTAACAAATTAAGCCTGTGTCTTAACTCCTGATTTGAAGTGAAATGTTTATGCCAAAATTACTGGGGCACACCACATGTTCCTTAGACTCATTTAAATTTTTGAGATCAGAATGAGTTAGTGTTTTGACGGAGCTATCTAAATAATTACTTCATCTGCATTTCACAGGCCATTAATGCTTTTTTCCCCCACACTAACCAATTCATCTGTGTATACAACATGAGTTCACCAGGTAATTATCTGCTTTCTAACATGTCCTTTTGTGCAAATGAGGCAGATAAAGGACATACATATTGTTTCGAGGATTCCTGCTATAATTTTCACCACTTGAGAGTCATCTGCCTCTTATTTTCTCAAATTCTTTACCAAAAGAAGTGTAGTCTAGCAACAGATTAATGACATTAACTTTGAAACTTACACATTACAGGAATCCTTCCCCAAAATAGACAATCTGCAATTCAACAATTACACAAGAAAAACCATACGATATCTCCCCAAATTACTTCCCAACTTATTATTCAGAATTTTGAAGCACAGTTCCATTTTGCTTGCTTTCTTTCATCAGGGACAGTTGTCAGGAATTACAGTATGTCTGTATGGGGCAATCTTCTAATATAATTTAGTAGACACTGCCTACTCAGCCAAGAGTCATGGAGTTCAGTTTAGTTGGTTGATCTTAAAAAAATGCTTTAAAATAGAATTTTCTAGAATTCATAAAATTATCTTCAATTTGGAGACACCATTAGCTAGGACTATCTCTTATATTTGAAGCCTAATTATATATTATTAAAATATACCATATAAAAATAAATAACATATTTATCTATTCTTACATTACCTTTGCCAATTTAAGTAATTTATGCTTTTAAAACTAGCTTTTGGAGTCACCCATTTGCATATGTCTGGGATGAAGGAAGATATATTAAGCATTTGAATAAAGCTGAATTAGAATTAGAATCTGCTTTTAAAATACAATTGTATTTCCCAGGTCCTTGATATTTATAAGACTATATATCAGCATAAGATATTAAATGTATGGAATTTAATTTTAATCTATATTTGAAAATAAGTTTAGCATTCATTGAAGTCATACTTTCAAGATAAAAACCTGTCTATTTTATACCGGCACATTCAGTTATACTATTTCTTTTTTATCTTTATTTCCTCCTCCTTTCCCTTTCCTTCTTTTTCCTTTTTTATTTTTGAAACATTTGTAGCAGTGGAACAGGAAGCATCACAGTGGCAAAATAAAGAGCTGGTTGTCCTGGAGACAGGTTTTCTTTTCTCTCTATCTGTAGACATGAACTCTCATTTTAAATGCTAAGGAAAAATACCAGCTTTCCTATATATGTAATTTAAAAAGAATATTTAACTTAAAAAAGATATAACATAAACAAAGGTCTTTCATTTAAAAAACTTAAAAAAATCTTGCACCATCAATTTTATTCCTAGTGAAATAAAATTTTATTGAAAGTATCCCTCTCTGGCTACTTAGGTAATGAAAGCAGTTCAACAGGCCAGCTGCTTAATTTTGCTCATATAATGAAAGTAAACAGCTATTTTTCTAGATGATAAATTGCCCTTATTTCTAATAAATTTCAAAACAACAACAGATACTTCTTTTTCTAGCAAACTGCTAGAATCCTAGGTTTTACTTTGTTTTTGCCATCTACATAGTAATAAGTGTCTACATTCCATTATTACTGACAATTCCAGAAAGTAGCCTGAGTAAAAATTTTCCAGTGCTTTCAAGAGTCATCGAAGTTCAAAGAATAAATCAGAGACAGGCATTAGAAGAGTAGTTAGGAAATAAAATCTTCTAGTGTAGGAAGAAGCCGAGTGGAACTGAATTTCAGATGTGAGGCTTTATAAAGTATAAAGATTATGCAACTTATATTATTTTAGTTTCTTCTGTTTTATTGTGCTTTCAAGACATATATCTCAGCAATCTGTGTAAGTTTCTCTTGAATATTCATTTACTGAAATGTACTCATTTAACAATAAAACGAATTATTATGGAAATTCCTGTTTCTTTGTCACATCTTCTTCAATCAGGCAATTTTTTGTTTCTTTTGTATTTGGTCAACACAGAACCCATCATGTGCCAGGCACTATGATGGGTATGAGAAATATAAGACACACACAATATCTGTCCTCAGGGAGTTTATATTAGTGTGATAGAGGTAGAGGGAAATAAATGAGTACAAATTATGATGAGAGGCATAAAGGAAATAAACTTAGTGTTGAGCTGGAGAACAACAGGGGCCATCTGACTAATTTAGATAAGGAACTCCATGAAGACTTCTATGAAGAACAACATTTAACCGAGACCTGAAAGTCAAAAAGTGAGAACTGTAAAGAGCAGGAAGAAATGGAAGATAGCATTAGAGAAACAATGCTACCTTGTCTTACAGTCATGATTTAGTAGTTTGGATCTTATTTCCAGACATTGACAATTCACTTGAGAATTTTAAATAGGTGAAAGACATGTTCCCATTTATATTTTCAGGATATCACTTGATGGCTGAATAGATAAGTTGCAGAGAGACAAACACGCTTTAGAAGTATTTTTCATGGCACTTGTCAATTCAGTAGCCACTAGTCACAAGCAGTTTAAATGTAATGAATTAAATGTAAACAAATTAAAATTAAATAACATTTACAATTCAGTTACTCCATAGTCATAGTCACATGTGGCTGTTGGCCACCATGTTGGACAGCACAGGCAGAGGCTACTGCTGTCAGAGAAGGGACAATCTCCTGAACTATGCTGCTCCGGTTCATCATACAAATCTTGCTGGTCTCCATTCTTCAGTTTTTCCACCTTTCTATAGAAGGTGTCAGCTATAGGACCTCCCTGGTGGCGCAGGCGGTTGAGCTCAGCACTGTGAAGCTGTCCACAGCCTCTGCAGCGCCGGTTTGATCCTGGCCGGCTGATGAGGGTCCCACACGGTGCTGAAGACCTCTTCGGTTGTGCCCGCTGCTCCCCTCAAAGGTGTATTTCACCACTCTGCCTGTTCTGTTCCCTACTCTCACTGGTGAATCCTCTCACCCTCCCGCGAATAATGTATCCTGGTTCTAGTATGAATACATAAATAAATCTTTAAAAAGAAAAGATGTCATGGGCCTCCCCTGGTGGTGCAGCGGTTGAGCTCTTGGTTGTGAAGCTGCCATCAGCCTCTGCAGCACCGGTTTGATCCCCGGCTGCTCCCCTGCCACCAGAGGAGGGTCCCACATGGCGCGCAGATCTCTCCTGCCGCCCGCTGTTCCCCTCAGCAGTGTACTTCGGTTCTTCTGCTTGCTCTGCTCCCTGCTCTGGCTCTGGTGAATTCTCTCACCCTCCCGCGCTTCTGACTGTACCCAGTGCTTGTATAAATAAATAATCTTTTAAAAAAATAAGATGTCAGCTATAAAATGGCTATTTCCTCATCTTCATTCCTCATCTTATTGATTCTTCTACTTTTGTGAACTCTTCTCTACTCCTTCCCCATTGGCACTTCCCTATTCCCCTTCTCTGTCCAAACAGACTTTCCAAGAAGCCTGCTCTACAACTTCACAGAACAGCTGTAATGACAATTTAAATTCAAAATGCTCATAAATATATTGTTTTCCCCCATCTACTCCCCCAACCCTGCTTATTTATTTATTTTTAATAAAGGGCATTATCAATCGCTTAGTTATCAGCTCACAGTGATCTGCATTCCTTTTTCAGGCAGGTGTTCAATAAGCTGCTTAATCATACATAATCTACCTTCGTAATATGTCTTACTTTTCTTGTTTTGAACATTTCCTAGTTAAATCTTTTCGAGGCTATTATTATAATTTCCCCAATAAAATTCATTCCAAAACAGCGCTGGTGGATTAACCGTATTCTTGCAATCAAGGTCTTCAAGGTTGCATGCTGTTTCCCCAGCACGTCTATGAAACCTAACGTTGGATTTCCAATATTACTCTTACCTAGTCTTTTTCATAGATTGTCAACTGTTCAAGGAATCTGTCCCATGCATTTCATCCTCAAACTGCTCATGTTATCCCATTTTGACCTGTTTACCATTGTCCGATTATGACTGTCCAAATTCCCTTTAAGGCTCATCATAGTGTTACTGACTTTCTGAAGTTGTTATTTTGATTCAAAACTTGGTATTTTCCCTGACTAATTCCCTGTACATCTTTTTAATGTCTTTTGTTTCTGGAGTTTATGATTTTCACTCTGCATGACAAGATTTATTAGCATCTTATAACTGGCTATCTTCTTAGAGATTGAAGAATAGTGTGTACATATTCATATACTATGAATATCTAGCATTTATATTTACTTGAATAAGGTAAAATAAACAATATTCCTAAATTCATTATAGATTTTATTGGGGCTATAAAGAAATACCCTGCCTTGACTTATTTATGGATCAAAGTAAGTCTAATGTCCTTGTAAAGATTACTGAGATAAAGTGTAATAATGTCCCTTTAAAAAAAGTGTGGGGCCTCCCTGGTGGTGCAAGGGGTTAGGACGCAACCTATGAAACTACTCTCAGCCATTGCAGCACGAGTTCGATCCCAGCAGGCCAGGGAGCAACCCACATGGTGCAGCAGACCTCTCCTGACTCACCCACTGCTCCCCTCATCAGTGTACTTCAGTCAGTCTGCCTGTTCTGCTCCCCACTCTGTCTCTGGTGAATCCTCTCACCCTCCACACCTCTGGCCTGTATCCCAGTTCTTGTATGCATAAATAAATAAATCTTTAAAATAAAGTGAGGGTAAAAAATAAATAAAAATAAATTTTAAAAAGTGGGGGAATGAGATCTAAATTCTTCAGTTCTTTTGGAGTCACTCTGATATATCGCTTTTACCTGTGAAAAGAAGCATACAGGTTTTGTTTTGTCAGGGAAAAAGCATTAGCTAAGATGAATTGAATATCATGTGTGAAATTGTCAGTAATTGTAACTTACCTATAAATGAACCCCTGCCAACATTTCGATTCTAAAATTCTTTAGTCCAAGATGAATGCTTGAGAGTATAAGTCATGATTTGCTCTTGGATACTTAGCAAAGTTCCCTTGCTCGGCAGCATATAGGATGGAGAAAAGATAGACTGACATCCTGACTGTGTCTTCTTGTTTCCTCAGGATTTTTTTTTTTTTAAAGATTTATTTATTTATACATACAAGAGCTGGGGTGCAGGCCATAGGCGCGGGGGTGGGGAGTGAGAGGATTCACTGGAGACAGAATGGGGAGCAGAACAGGCAGACTGAATGAAACACACTGCTGAGGGGAGCAGCAGGAAAAACAGGAGAGGTCTGCTTCACCATGTGGGTTGCTCCCTGGCTGGCCAGGGATCGAACTAATGCTGCAGAGGCTGCAGTTTGCTTCATAGAGTGCCACCAGGGAGGCCCTCCTCAGGACTTTTATTGAAATGAGGGATTTTAAGAAGAAAATACCTCAATGTAAATCAGAAAATATTACTAAATCTTATTTGAATATACTTTTGGAAAAATACATTAACATAATTTTAAATTATTAATTAGTATAATATCATTATGTATATAATTAGTACAAATATAATGATTACTACTTAATCTATTTAAATTATATATAACTACGTTTATAAAATATATTTGTAGATACAAAGAAATATACAAATTGTACTGCATTTGGTTTAATCTTGTAAATGTGACAGATATATCCCATGTTTCATGTTCATTGCTATTAATTTAGATGTCAGAAATACTTATTTGGTATCAGTTTGGAACAAGAAGCAGGAGATAGTTTAAACTAGGAATATCCCATATTCATGCCTCCCTTAATTGCTGCCATATGTGCTCATAGTCTTAGGTTGATTAGCCTTCAGTAAAAGTCCAGGATTCAAATATGGATATCACTATTGGAAGAACTGTTTTACTAAGATGCTCTTTTTTATTTACTTATAACTTAAATCATAAAAATCAATATGCTGAGCTCAAATGAATTCTCAATTGCAACATCTGCATAAGCAAAATTATGTCTATGTCTAATGCCTACATGTCATTAGTTATTCTAACAAAATATTTTGTTAAAATACCTGCTTTTAGCACTGTTTACAATAGCTAAGCTTTGGAAACAACCCAAATGCCCAAAAATAGATGACTGGATCAAGAAGATGTGGTACATATATACCATGGAATATTACTCAGCATTCAAAAAAGATAAACACATGCAATTTGCAGCAACATGGATGGCACTGGAAGGGATCATGCTCAGCGAAATAAGCCAAAAAGAAAAAGAAAAATACCGGATGGTCTCACTCATAGCAGGAATCTAGAAAACTTAAATAAGGGACCAGGAAAATGAATATAAGAAAGTGAAAATCAAAATCAACAAAAAAACTATGAACCAGAGACACTTTTTGGGGGTGGGGGGGCGGGAGGGGAAGGATTGGGGTCAGAATGGGGCGTTTGCAATTGTATGGGGGAATATAAAAATAAAATTTAATATTTAAAAAAAAAAAAAAAAAGAAATGTTAGTTTGAAATATAGCCAGATTATTAAAAATTTAAGATCTAATCCAACCTACAGGAAAAAACAAAAACATCAAATTAAGAGGACTAAAAACTGAATAAAAAATAAATATGGTACTGAAATGTAATTTCTCTCCACCAGTCTCTCTCCATCCAGTTTACCAAATAATTGTATTAAAACTCATTTGCAAATTAAAAAAAAAAAAAAAAAATACCTGCTTTTACCTTTGAGTCATTTCTAATATTTTAAAAAGTCATTGTGCCTGAAAGCAAATTTGTTAATAAACACAACTTTAGTGTTTCCTACTTTCTACCCATTTGAACCAATTAATGACTTTGATGTTAACCGTGAAATATTTATTCAATAAGAAAATAAGGAAGAAATATAAAATTTGCAAAAACTCCTTGCACATGAGAAGAACCCAGCACATTCCTGTCTCAGGGCCTCCCCATTTGCTGTTCTCTAAGCCTTAATGCTGTTGACTCTAGATATCTGCAGACTTATCCAAAGACTTATCCAAATTGCTCAAATGCAATTTCCTAAAATTGATCATCAGACCATCTATGCATTAATAATAGTCTCCATCTATCTCCTTGCTTCCTTTATTTTTCTTCTTCATAGTATTTATCATTACCCCTCACTACATTATATAACTGTTTGCAATTTATTATCAATCTCTCTCATTAGAGTCTAAGTAGAGAAGAGGAGCTTTGTTCTTTGTCATGTATCCAACATCCAAAATACACATTCATTTGACACCTGAGAAATACTGATGATAAACATCAATTGAATAAATAATGTGACCAAAATAATTTATCCTATCGACATTCATTTTGATATAAAAATTTTATACTCGTGAATGAATTAAATTGTTAATTATGGAATAAAACATTTCATACTCTACTACTATGCATCTTATTCCTAATACATGAAAAATATTAAACTGCATTAATAAACTACTTTTGTCACTGACCTTCCCTTGCATATATTTGAGAAGTATGGTTATCACTTCTTTGCAGAAATACTTTCCTCTTACCCTTTCTCGTTTCCTCTGTTCTCACCAGATTGGCTCAAGAACATCCTAACAATTTGACCTCACACTGTCAATCTCAAATTGTTCCTCTGCTCCCAAATTTTCCACTTCTCTATGTATGAGGTTAAGTTTTCTCAATTTGTAAGTAATTAAGATTTTGTGTCAGAATCTGAAAGTCACTATTTTAGCAAGTGGTAAGGACAACATTTGGAAAGGACATGTCAACACTGAAAGGCTAAAAATTCATCAAGCGTGTATGCAGATTTCAATTTTTCTGATTATTTACACCAGCTATGACATTTTCTACTTTGTTGCCTATTCAGACAATGGTGTAAAAACTTCCTTTAGGTAACAGTGTGGGGACACCAGTAAATTCTGTTTTTTACAATAATGCCTCTTTTCATATACTTTAGGTATTTGTACAAAGATAATCCCCATTAGACAACAGTATAAAATAACAAATAGTAAAATAAATTATATTCTATCATGTTGATAAAATACCTTCATTTCTATTCATTTTAATTAAAACAAATATTGAATAAAGAATTTAATACAATTAGCACTATTAATGTTAAACAATACTACATGATTTATATATTGATTTTTTGCTATGATACAGAAAATTAATTTGCAATAAAGAAATCATCACTCCCATTACTTCAATAACTTTAAAGTAATGGATTCAACTGATAATCGTGAAAGAATATTTCAGAAAGTGTTTTGAACACTGATGGAAAATGAGCAAATTATGAACAGGCAGTTCAAAAAGGAAAAACACCAATGTCCCCCCAAAAAGAAGAATTTAACAATAATATTTTTCTGTAAGTAATTCTGAAATGCAAGTTAAAATCCTAAGCTATCTGTTCTAGCAAATATGCTATCCACCATTTCACTGCTGACGGAATGAGGGAATGCCAGAATTTGACAACAGTGAAGATAAAGGCGTTCTCACCTAATACCACACAAGTGGAAGTTTAGGCTAAAAATAGATAGCATTTCTAATGTAAGCTATATATTGTATAGCTTACATAGCGTCATGCCTCAGTTTTCCTTTAATTCCATATACAAACAATTATCCAGTCCTGTCTTTTCTTTCTTTCTTTTTTTAACTTTTATTTGCTCTTTCAAAAAAAAAAAAAGACTCCTCCATTTTCATATGCATCTCTCCAACCTTTATTAACAGCCTATTCTGGCTCTAGGTTGCTAAATTTGACAACCATTCTTCTCTCCAATCTCTTTGTTAAGGGTCTCACTGGATAAATTTTTTTAAGATTTATGTATTTATACATCCAAGAAGTGGGGTACAGGCCAGAGGTGCAGGGTGGGGATGACAGGATTCACCAGAGAGAGTGGGGAGCGGAACAGGCAGAGCCACCAAAATACACTGCTGAGGGGAGCAGCTGGTGAGGCAGGAGGCATGGTCTGCTGTACCATGTGGGTTAACTACCTGGCCAGGAATAGAACTCATGCTGCAGTGGCTGGAGATAGCTTGATAGTGCTGTCTTTGACCCCTGAGCCACCAGGGAGGCCCTCACGGGATACTTTTGACATGTAAATTTGATTCTAGTATTTCCTACTTCACCAACCTATAGGCTGTTATATAATGAAGTACAAATTCTGAAGTCTGGCATTCCATCTTCTTTGCAATCCAACTGCCCTATTTCTGATTATTTTAACATCTCAACCACCCCAAAATAATCCCCTCCTGTAATCTTCATTATGATAGTCCTGAGATGCCACAAAACCTTTCAGGCTATCTAAATTTGCCTGGTTTTGCAAGATTTCAAAAGAATTCCTTGACGACTACATAACCTGCCAAATTGGTCTTTACTCACTTGATTAATCAATTACACATTAACTGCATATTGTTGTTTCTGTGTTATTTTCCTGAACAGTTATTTGACTCACCTATGATTAAATTTTCATATGCTCATGTCTTTTCTATCCAACTAGATGACACTGTCTGAGATTAGGCCCTGGAATAAAGACCAGTGCTCTTCAAGTTGGGGTAGGAGGACTCCTGGGAGGAATATGAAATCTAAGGAAAATTTTCAGATATTCAAAACCCATCATACACTTATCTAAAGTTATCTCCTTGAGAGGCAAATCTTCACTAACGAAACAAGCAAATCTTTACAATACCAGGGGGAAAAAGTCAAACCTCTCACCCATCTAGAAGTGTATCGTTTGTACACTGTTCATCTTCCCTTCCATACCTCTATCTCTCCAAGTCTCTCTGTCTCTGATTTTCATTGTATTTAAGATAATAGCCTATCCTGGCCTCACATGTCCCATGATTCAGTTACTGTCCTCTTTCTTCAATCCTACCTCAGGTGAAGTAGAGAGCCCCAGCAATTTCACACCTCAGGGCTTCTCTAGGAGCACTGTCCTCTGCCTGGAATACTGGGATCTGCTTCACTCCTTACCTGAACTTTCTTACCCTTCAGCTTTCAGCTTAATTCTCTCACTCTCTCAGATAGACAAGTCCTAACTCTCAATCTAATTTAGGTTCATCTTATTATTGTCTCCCCTGACACCCTCCACAATGTCTTTGCAACACTTATCACAATTTCTATTTATATACTAGTGTGATTCTATTTATTTCTTCTTATTATTATTCTATTTATGTGGGATTATGTAATGCTACACCCTGAGCAATGTAGACTGTGTTTGTTTTGTCCTCTCCTCTACCTCTGTGCCTAGCAAGGTTCCTGGCTTATAGAAATGCTCTAAAATTATCTGCTAAAAAAGTGAGTGCGGCAAGGTATAGAATGATTTTAAAACTCTATCTATTTTATATTATTTTGATGAAACTTGAACATCATGCAATCCACAGCAGTGATCTCATTTTAGAAATGGAGAAGTTTGGCTCCCACATTTTGTGAGGGCTGGACAAAGCCAGGACAAAAATTGAGCTCTCACAGATACCATCGAATTCTCTTTTAATTCTGCCATTCTTATTCAAAATATGTCACTAAACAAATATCCATCGACAGAAAACCTATTTAGGCAGAAAGCTTAGCTTCTTGTTTGAGTTCATGCCTCATTAATTTTAATTTTAATTAGATAAATGAGATGTATATAGTTTTAAATCTCTTTTGCCTCAGTATCTCCATCTGTATAATACAATGGTTCTTCACAAAAGCAGGTTAGTGGGTTTATCAGAACAGATTATATCACATTTCTTTTTAACGTTAATACTAAATAATGGCCTTGATCTGTCTGTTAATCACTTACCTAAAAGAAGGATAAAAAAATATAACAGTCAATTAAGAATTAAGGCTAATGAAATGCTTAAGAAAACCAATCCCTCTTATGTGCCTTTCTACACGAGCAGTTTCATAGAGCAACTCATGAAGACAAATTGGCCATCATGAGCATTTTCTTATTCTGCAGGCTACTTCCTCACATCTGTCTAATAAAACCTGTAACAGAAGCAGCAGCTATTGGGATTATGTGCTTACCATACTGGTCTTCCAGGGAAGTAAACATTAGGTGCCTTTTTAGAATCACATCATTTAAAATAAAAGGTTTTTATAAGTGTTGTATAAACTTGTCCATGTAAAGGTAACCATTTATCACAGAAAATATCCGAAGTAATTTGTATAAACTACCATAGTTGAGGTTTTGTAATTTACAGGGCAAAGGTGGAGCATGCGGCCACTAAAATGAAAGAGAGTGAGATCATCCACAGAGTCAGCTTCAATTTAGGGAGAAAATTATATGGGATATTATCACAGAATAGAACAAGAAGAGACACTGTGAAGGAAGAATTCTTTCAGGAACTTTGAAATATTTTTTTTTTAAATCACACCAAAGCATTCTCATTCCACTGTCTGTTTAATATAATAAAATGGAAATTATCCATAGCTCTTCAAATAGAAGAACAGTAGCGCATTTACATGGAAAACTCCAACAGGAAATGAGAGCTTCAGTATCCTGTGGCTTAAATGTTGTACGTGAAAGTATAATAACTATTATTTGTATGCAAACTACACATATTACCAATATTGAATCACTACTTCAAAAGATTTTTTGAAATACCTCAGGACTCGACAATCTAAATATATTTTTTTCCTGAGGTAATAGAGCAATTACTGATAATATCCATAATTTTCTGTGGAAATAAGATCCATATTATGTCCTGGGTTTAGAAAAAGCATTAGAGGAATATTTATGAAATGAATGGGAACGTAACATTTCTAAGTCAAAGTCAAATAACCTTTAAGAGAACATTAAAGGTTGCTAATGGATCTAGTTTATCAACACCTCAGAGGATACAATAGTGTACATAAAAGGATTCATAGATTTCGCATAAGCAATTAGGAATGGATTATTATAATCACAGACCTGTGTACACAAAATCGGGATGTAACTTGCCTAACAAAATAAAAACTATAATTATGATAATATTTAAATATACATCAAATATTTTGTTGATTTCAGTATGGCACAGATAAATATGATAATACTTTTTTACTACTTTAAACTGAAATAGCATAAAGGAAACAGTCATGTTTTATTCATTTATCAGAAAAGCTAATTAAAAGCTAGCTATTAAACGAGATAGAGGTCTGTCTTCTAACCACTTGTCAAAATGTTCCACAATGATATGTAATCTCAGAGAGACTCTCTGATTTCTGATCTCTGAAATCAAATCCCCATGACTATTTGTTCATAAGTACTCATTTTAGCTTCTGTAATGTTGCCTTATAACTGAATCTGTGGCATGACTTCCCCCCAGATGCCTACAGGAACTAAATGGAGAGCTACACAAAAAGAAGCAGTATGCCACTGCCAGCTTTGTGTTGCACAATGTAGAGTCTTGCACACCAATGTTCACTCAGTACAATATACAGAACTGGGCCTCCCCGGTGGCGCAGTGGTTGAGCGCTGGGTTGCGAAGCTACCCACGGCCTCTGCGGCGCCGGTTCGATCCCCGGCTGCTCCCCGGCCACCGGAGGAGGGTCCCACATGGCGCGCAGACCTCTCCTGCCGCCCGCTGCTCCCCTCAGCAGTGTACTTCGGTCCTTCTGCCTGCTCTGCTCCCTGCTCTGGCTCTGGTGAATTCTCTCACCCTCCCGCGCTTCTGACTGTACCCAGTGCATGTATAAACCAAAAACAAACAAACAAATAATAAATAAATAAATAAGACATGCCTCTAGAAAATTAAAAAAAAAAAAAAAAACAATATACAGAACTGAACATAGATCACCTATTCAACATTTACCACCTGATCACCTCATGTGCCAGCAGTGTGTCAAGCACTTAATAAAGTACATGCCATCTTTGCCCTTGTGAAGCTAAACAAGGACGCAAGTCAAAAAGTAATTTCAATAATATGGGCAAATGGCATGATACATGAAGAGAGGACGCCATGATGTTGAGGGTGAACTGTTAGGCAGTCAGGGAAGTCTTTTTGAAGGAAGACATGATGGCAAACTGGGCCCTTATGAGTGAGAAGGATCTAGGCAGGTAGAAGAAGTGTTTAACAAAAATGATACCATATTAGGAGAGCTAAAATAAATACAAAGCAACAGGATATGAGAATGTGGCATAAATTTCTCAGAGGAAGATGGAGGGATGGGCCTGGATGAAGTCTTAAAGAAACTTGTAACACATACTGATAAAGGCAAAGACACTAAAAAGGTTGAACAGTAGAGGGGGACATAGTAGCTTGGCTTTTGAGAAAAAATACCTTGTAACATAGAGAAAAGATGACATGAGGCAAGACTTGTGTTTGACATAAAACTATGAGTTTAACACAATATATGTAAAAATAAACATATAATTGTTAGTATTGCTTTGAAATAACATTAGGAAGAATGGTACTTTAAAAACTGGGCTATCATGGTATTAAGCTACTTGCCCCAGACCAATTCACATGCATTACATACCATCTGAGTAGCTCTCCTAGTGCCTGGCACTTCCGTAGGTTAGAGACAACAATTAATTCTATTCAAATTTTCCAATCAATACGTATAAATTTCAATGTCTCACAATATTGATGTATATAGTACTGCACTTTTTTTAAAATATTTATTTATTTATACAAGAACCTGGGTGCAGACCAGATGTGTGGGAGGGTGAGAGGATGCACTAGAGACAGAGTGGGGAACAGAACAGGCAGACTGACTGAAATACACTGCTGAGGGGAGCAGCAGGCAACACAGGCGAGGTCTGCCGTGCCATGTGGGCATCTCCCCGGCCGGCAGGGATCGAACCTGCGCTGCAGAAGCCGGCGGACAGCCTCACAGCGCTGTGTTCAACCCTCTGCACCACCGGGGAGGCCCTATAGTACTGAACTTTTAATCAGCTTTATACTCCTGTTTTTAAGGAACTATATTTTTATGAAAAAAAGTGAAACAGCAACAATAGTGCCTAGAATATGATAGGCAGCCAATATTTGCAGAAGGAATATATGAATGAACTATATTTATTTATTTCAGGGGGTGATAACTCTCATGATTTTCTTTTTCCTATAAGTGTCCTGTGGAAAAAATGCCCACCATGCATTTGAGCTACAAAGTCTCCTTGGTGCTTTCTTTAATGGTTTCCTTACAGAGTTCAAACCTCTGGGAAGCACTGACTCAGTAGTTAATTACACGGTAGTGTGAATTGAGAAAGCTTCATGATGTCCTCAGGATTCACGGGATATCTAGCTAACCTGAAATAAGATTGTTGCCAGGGATGCATTGGGAGGGTGGGGCAACAAAAATTAATTTAATGCAATAGATGCTTGCCTGTAAGAATTTTTTTAAGATTTATTTATACAAGAACCGGGGTACAGGCCAGATGCGTGGGAAGGTAAGAGGATTCACCTGAGACAGAGCGGGGAACAGAACAGGCAGACTGACAAAACACACTGATGAGGGGAGCAGTAGGCAAGACAGGAGAGGTCTGCCATGCCATGTGGGACCCTTGCAGGCCGGCCCGGATCAAACCGGCACGGCAGAGGCTGCGGAGAACTTCACAGCGCAGCGCTCAACCACCAGTGCCATCAGGGGTGGCCCAACTGTAAGAATTTTATACTTAAGAGGAAAAAGTCTGACCTAGGTGTCCTTTGTTAAAGTGACATATAATTTTATAGGAAGCAGGATGCTATTCATATGAAAGATGACACAGGCCAACTTCGACACCACAACTGATTGCCCTGACTG
Organism: Talpa occidentalis; assembly: GCF_014898055.3. Taxonomy (NCBI): domain Eukaryota; kingdom Metazoa; phylum Chordata; class Mammalia; order Eulipotyphla; family Talpidae; genus Talpa; species Talpa occidentalis. The sequence goes on along the minus strand of NW_023602073.1, from coordinate 81,518,396 downwards.
GCTTCTGTCTCAAGAGTCATCACATGGGCCGAGCTTCTGTTTCCACATCACATAATGTTGAGTTTTAAGACAGTATCCCATTAGTTCTCCCCTCATCCACAATCAGTGACTGTGCTATTTTGGAAAACAAAGGTCAGGATCTTTAGCATACCAAACCTTCTAATAAAACAATGTTCCCTGATGGAGAAATAACTGTTAGATACAGTTTCAAGCAGTGGTATCATATCTAACTTGCACAATGCCATTTTATAGAAATTGGTTTACATCTCTCAGTTTGTTAGGCAATCATATAGACAAACATACTTTGAACTTAACTGCCCTGGGTCAAAGTATCAGTGGAAGGAGTGAAAAATGCCAATAACTGTTTTGGCTCTTTCGTCCCAAAGTTTACTGAATATAAGATCAACTGATGCCCTGAAATGACTTGGATGGTGCATGAACTAAAATTTGTATGAAGTCAGTTCACAGTATAAATTCAGAAAAGATGCACAATGAAATGCTGATTACTTCTCTCATCACTCTACTGATATATTTTAGTATCTATGTGAAGTACAACAGAAAACCAAAGATTTTGAATTCAAGTTTCTTTTAAAATTTGGAAATCGAAGATTGGTAGAAAAAGAAATATTATCACAAGGAAGTAAATAACTGAATGATGAGATATTAAGAGAGTCATCCACCTAGCTGTATTTACACCTCTATACTCTCACCCTCCTCCACCCCACCGGCCATTCTTTAATCTTGAAAGAAGTTGTCTAAGAAGAAAACTAAATAAGTTTAGCTTAGATGAGCCTGAAAACATACTAATAGGTTTTTGTTTTAAAGGAACTTTAGAAATTAAGTCCAATAATTTTAATGATCTTCAACACAAAGTTGTTATTTATTTCATAATCATTACATGAAAATAATCAAGTTGCAAGTTTTGTAAACACATATCTCATTTAAGCCAGGATAGTATCACATGCTCATCTTGCTGAATAGGAAACTGAATTTTATACCAAACACTATAGTTCTACAGCAATTAGAGTTAAATCAAATTTAGAGCAAATTTGAATATTCTATTTCAAATCCCCCCAATGCAGAGGATACTGGCTTCTGTCATCATTTCCCTTTTCAAAAAATTATATCTACATAGAACTCTTGCAAGTTACATCTTTTGAAATCATCTGAGCTATACCTTTTATTATGCCAATAAATAAAGTTGATGACTACTACAAAAGTTTTATCATAAAACTATTTTAAAGATAGTAGAAAAGCAACTTTAGAATTTGTGATGACATAGTAGTATATGCCAAAAATATGCATTACACTCTAATTTTGTTTGATTTCATTTAATTGGTTTATTTCCATTACTAGCTTAGTCACAATAGTTGATTTAAGGGCTATGATATCATAAACCATCCATCTTATTTTTATTTCTGCTTTCCTCTCTCTGGTTCTGTCTCTCTTTTTCTCTCTCTTTTTTCCTCTTTCTTCTAGCCTCTCAATCATCATGCCTTCTCATAGCATAAAATAGTCTATTATTTAAATTTTACAGATAATTTGGTGGTTATCTGTTACTTTGTTTGGAATAAAAATCAAACTCATTCTTCTTGTCAAACTTCTCATATTTCCTCTGAGGAACCACATTTACTCTTGCTTTAGTCTATATGGTTTGGATGAAGTTGATGCCAACAGTCCTCTGGAAGGGTCTGAGACCCCAGCACATCCAATTAGAGCATGCTTCATCAACATGATAAATGCAGGGATGGGGCTGCAACTCAGATTGAATGAAAGCTCTTGCTGCAACTTCCAGTGAAATCACTGGAAAGATACATGCTTAAGGTGTTTCTGCTAGGGATGCTCATCAGGAATGGTGGAAGTTTCCTTTGCCACCAATTGGAAGAGATTAACTGAGCATGAAGCCAACAGTTAACAATGCAAAGAAGAGAGATGGACAGTTAGAATTCTGATGTCACTATTTGGGCACCACATCTATTCATCCATCTCCTTGAAGTTTCAATTAAAAGAATAATTTCTCTTGCTTAAACCATTTTGAATATCTCAGGCAAAAGAAAAAAATTCTGACAAAAACTGAAGTATTCACTGAATACACCAAGTACCGAGTGTCCTGAATTCACTGAAACTGCATACATCTCCTAACATAAATTAATGGGCTATTCATTCCCCCATGTTTGGATTTTTAGGTACCCTCCAAATATTCATTAACATAAATAGCACAGAAATGAATACCTAAAGCATGAAGCATTTTCTATAGTTAGGATTATGACTCTAATTATATTTAGAAGATTACTGGATAAGAGAATTGTTTTTACCACTTATGCCAATAATCAATGGAAGTCATTCCAAACACTTAACTTCAACAAAATCATTTGATATTTTAGACACACAAAATTAACAGATACAGGGTCAGGCTCAGCTATATATAAAAAAATTTAGATATTTGAAATTTCGTGTCTCTCCTATACTAAAGAAATAAGCTCTTAATAAAATCCTCTAAAATCAAACCAGGGTAAAAAAATATTGGAAACTTTTTCCAATAAAGCATAAGGATTGAAGAAAGAAAAAAAAAAAAAGAACTGCTATGAAAAACTTACCATAAAAGATTTTCTTGGACATATCAGCATCTAAATAATTTAGAGTTTAAATATAATGAAAAGCTACATTGCTACAAAAAAATTGTAGTCATTATGAAATGGCTGGCTAACATGACCTTGTGTAAAAACTCAAATTTATTTAAATATCAAAGATTCTAGTCATTAGTTTATCTCTTAATGAAGCTAGTCATGTACAGTTTGATCTTGATTAGGTAGTTGAATAGGTGATATAAAATTACTTGACCCCAATTTTTGAAAAAGAAAACAAGATTGGAGTGATAGGTCAGATCAACTGAGTTCTCAATTGTACAAGAAAATTTACCTTTTGTCATGATTATTCCAAATAGCAGCTAAGATGGACTATTAATCAGAATCCTTGTTATAAATGAGCTTTAAACTGTACTTCTCCCTTTCATCTCTCACTATACATTAATGTAAAGTACTTTTAAACCCATGAATTGCAAGAAGGAATTTTCCTTTTATCTTTTATACTTCAGAAGGAATTTTCAGATCAGTCTAATTAGCCAATATTCATTAACATTAGAGATATACTGGGAACAAAGGGGCCTAAGGAATTTCCATTTAGAAGGCCCTCTGTCTAGTGAAAGCATAAGCAGTGAACATACATCAGTTAAAACAAGTTTGGGGATTTGATGGGAGTAAAGTGTCATATGTGGATAGGACTACATTTTAGTATTGCAAATTATGAGACTACATTATGGTTACATGAGATTGTTTTTCATCTAAATGAAAAAGATTAAAATTCTAAATCCTGTCTCTTGAACATACACATCATTCTCAATCATTTTTTCCTAAATGGTGGCAATTTTCTAAATATAACTTCTCAAATGCTGCCACCTGAAGGTTAAAGTTGGGTACCACTTAATAATGTCCAGAAACAAAAAAAGGACAGCACCTGAAGATTCACAAAACCTAATAATCGCATCATAATCCAAACTAAGTTACATACATATTTCTCTCTCCGAATATTTCTCAAGATAAAAATAGAGGTTAACTATTAAATGAATAATAAAATATTTTCTCAATAATCTTAAAGTCGAAAATCAAGAATTAGTTATGTGTGTGCCAAAATAACATTAATACTTCCATTAATAAGAAAAATCAAAAAATATGTTATTTTTTTAATTTTTTCACTTTTTTAATAGATGTATTTATTTATTTATGCATAGAAGAGCTGGGGTGTAAGCCAGAGGTGCAGGCGGGGGTCTGTGTGAGAAGATTCACCAGAGACAGAGTAGGGAGCAGAATAGGCATTTTGACTGAAATACACTGCTGAGGGGAGCAGCGGGCGAGACAGGAGAGGTCAGCTCCCTAGCTGGGATCGAACTCAGGTCTCAGTGGTGCTAGTGTGATAGCACTGAGACTTAATCCCTGACTCTACCAGGGAGGCCACAAAAATACGTTTTATAGGACATTTTACAAATTGAAAGGTTTGGAACATTTATTTTCTACAAGAGCCTTATTTTTATGCAATGCATTAAGGACTGGGTACTGATTACTCTATTTTAGAAGAAGGTCAATAGAAAGCATTCATGAAAGCTACTTAAAACCACCAATAAAGAGCCAACTTGGCCAAGTAAAAAATACTGAATACACTGAGCATGAAAATATTTTGCAAAAAGTAAATGCCAAGGAAGATCCAAATCATCAGGGTATATCTATAGAAAGGTGATACTTCAATGTAACTGCTAACTTATTTAATGTTTTGTGATGTTGCTTATAATAACCTATAGGAAGTATATACATTGCATTATAATTTTTCTAAATTTATATAATGTTATATGTCAATTTTATCTCAATAAAGGTGAAAAACGAATTATATGAACTTAAAAATTACATTAAACACAAAAGTTTAAAAATGCGCAATAGTCATTTTGCAATGTTTATTCATTACTGTCCATAAATAATACCAATATCAGGAAAATCCTAATATTCTATATAACAAAAATGTATTTAAGATAAAGAATAAAGTTAATTCTCTGGACGAAAAAATTACCTACCCTTTGGCATAATCTAAATCCCTTTGGTATGCTTACATATTCACCAAAACACTCCAGTAATAATTTCAAGTGCCTGGCACTTTCTATGAAGGCATTACCTAGTGACACCTTTCAGGAAAAAAAAAAAAAGAAAAAGAAAATTGCTTTGTCTTTTATACCCTTCTCTTAGGAGTTCAGTTATGATGGTCTTGGTAATCTACGCCTGATCATCTCTTGCAGACAGTTAGTCCAGTTTTAGAACTCAAAGGGTTCTGCAGACCCCATCAAGACATAAAGCTCATGAGGGAGCCCTTTATAAAATAGCAGTTTGCCTTTTTTGATATCTTTTAAGTTGTAATTCATCTTGTGTGTGATTCATCTGGAATATGTCTATAGTAATCACTAGACAGGAAACTCTTTAAAAGCAGGGACTGTCTGGTCCATTCAACCTCTAAAATCATGGCTGGCATAAAATATATGCACATTCATTTATTGAATGAATAAGTGAACTGTTCATAATTAAAAATAAAGATTACATAGCTGTTATTAAACTAGATATAAATGCAAATCTTTCAAATGTAAAATTTAAAAAAATGTTATCCAAAATAACTTCCATCATATTTCCTTCTAGTTATGATTTAGCAATGAACAGAAAACATTAACAAATTAATTTTAGCACATATAGTATGGACAATGACAACAGCATTGGTAACTGTACTGGACATGTATGGTCCATAGTAATAAACTTTCTTCTTTTATTCTTCCGATTTTATTTTTTTATTTAAAATATTGTATAATACATTTTTTCAGAAAAATTTTAACAAAATCATTTACTTGAAATGAGGTAATTTGTTTATTTTTAATTTTTGATGTGCTTAAAATGTGCTTAAATGTGCTTAAAACATAGGAAATATTTATAATACTTGAACACTTTATTATAAATGTTCTTTCTTTTTTTTTAAAAGATTTATTTTATTCATTTATGCATTGAAGAACTGGGATGTAGGCCAGAGGTGCGGGGAGTGAGAGGATTCACCAGAGACAGAGCTAGGAGCACAGCAGGCGGATCTACTGAAATACACTGCTGAGTAGTACAGCCGGTGAGACAGGAGCTATCTGCTGTGCCATGTGGGTCAGCTCCCAGGCCAGGGATTGAATTCAGGCAACAGTGGTGATACCATGATAGAATTGAGGCTTTAACCCTTGCACCACCAAGGAGGCCCATACTTGAACACTCTGGAGCCCAGAATACAGGGACTCATATCCCACCTTTCTGTATACTTTAAGAAGGCACACAGTTTTCTTAGTCCTTGAAATGACATTAAATGAAATAAGATGATGTATCGTCACAAGAATGCAATAGCATAATGACCAAAACAAAATAAGTGCTCAGTAAATGACTGAGGAAGAACAAAGAAGACTATAGAAGAGTCTGCTAGAAGAACTGAGCTGTTTTTTATACTTCTAGGTGCACATGTGCTTTTAGATGTGATCTTTAGACCAAGTCATTAATTTGGGGAAACCACTTGTTCTATGTGCTAGCTTATTTTCATGCTTGCAAATTAACCTTAGAAATATATCAGTTGAGGGCCTCTCCCGTGGCCCAGCGGTTGAGCGCTGGGTTGCGAAGCTGCCCGCAGCCTCTGCAGCGCCGGTTCGATCCCCGGCCACCGGACGACGGTCCCACATGGCACGCAGACCTCTCCTGCCGCCCGCTGCTCCCCTCAGCAGTGTACTTCGTCAGTCTGCCTGTTATGTTCCCCGCTCTGGCTCTGGTGAATTCTCTCACCCTCCCGCACCTCTGACTGTACCCAGTGTTTGTATAAATAAATAAATCTTAAAAAAAAAAAGAGTTTTTTTTTTAAAAAAAAGGAATAAAAAGAAATGTATCCGTTGATTTAGTCAAGTATTGCTAAGAATGAGAACTAAGACACATGTTCCTTGCATGGCTTTGATTGGTAAAAACATAAAGAAAATATACTTGATCCCACACACACTGATGTTGGAAGTGAGTTGTCTTCACTGCTCTGAAAGAGCAGGAAGTTCCTGCTAACTGCACAAGGAGCATCTGTCCTAACACTTACATCATAAGCATCCGGGATCAAACTAGCTTTTACTTTTGCTCCGCATTATATAATGTTCATCCTCATACTTCACTCATAACTCTTTAAACATTCAGATTTCTGAAGAGCAAACACTAAAAAATACTCTGTGAATCATGAGCACAAACATATAAAGAAAGACATTCACAGAAAAACTTCTTAACTGAAAAATTCAGTTGCAAATTCCATTAAATTGCCAATAGTTATTTGGTAATTGTCCATGTTAATAGCTAACGATAACAATGAACAATTATTATATTGTAGCCTTATTTGAATTCCACATGTAGAATTCCGACAGGACATGGCTCTATATATTCGAGTAACCAAATATATACTTCAGTTATTAATACTGTCCTTCTCAATCTTCCTAAAGTCCTATCATTTTTTGTTTAAAATATATAGATAGCGTTTTCCCATTTGCTTACACATAGAGCTTAATGTATTGATTTATATAAGGCTTATTAAGGAAAGAGAAAATAGTTATTAACTTTCTATGAGGTTAGGGTGTTATGCAGACCAAATTCTCTTTTATGTAGTACTCTCAATAGTATATTTAAACCTATAATTTCATAATCTATAATCCATAATTCATAATGCACTCTTATGAATAATTTATAGTCTTAGAGTCAAACCTAGGAACTTGAGGTATTACCTTAATAAATCATGAGAGCATAACATGTTATTTCCCAGATATCATGTTTTTAGAAAACAGTTATAGTAGTAATATTTATGTGAAATCATACATTTCTATGTTGGTAGCATTTATTGAAGGGAATATTATCCCATCATATTACAGACCCTACCATTTTCAACAGTGTCATATGGCAAAAGGAATATACACAGTCAGCATTTCTGAAAGTCAAATACCATAGATGGTACTTAGTGTGATGTGTGGATTATTAGCATCCACATATCTTCAAGTATTGAATCACGATAATTATACTATTTAATGACCAATTTTAGAGTTTTCATTTAATATTTAGGATTTTCTGAGTTATGTTAACTAATTTGCAATGAAAAAAGAATATATGTTAAATTTTTATAAAATAAAAATATCTTTCAAAACATACTGAATTACCTTTAGAGAAATATAACATGCACATTTTGAATATTTAATATAAATTCCTAATATAATGAAGTTATCATCATTTTACTTTCATTCTTATTCACTTACCCAAGTGTGAATATTTTATTAATATTGCTTCTTTGGTACGGAAACTTAGATCTTGTAATAATATCTAAATTTTTCACTGTTGGAATTCATAGTCAATTACAAGATTGAATCTTAAGGATGATTAATTTGATGTTATGGAAAATAAAAATGGAAGGCCCTGGTTTATCAAGAAATTTCCCTAAGAGCAAGCAGAAGCTTTACTCCCCATTTCTCAACTTACCTTATATAAGCCTTTTGCTAATGCCCTGATTCCTATCTTATCACTGGCACTTGTAGTGATCACATCTGTTATGCTAAATGCTGCCCCAGTTATTTCTCCTCCAGGGATTAATAGCATTAGAGCCAAAGGATTTTCATTAGTGTTCAGAAAAATACATGAAATATGCCCATAATCCAAACTCCTATCTCACAGAGAGTAGTCAAACCTAAAATCAAACTATGTTGACCTGCTGCTTAGAAATGATTTCTGTGCGTTTTCTTTGCCAAGACTGGTACAGCATTACACAAACCGAATGCATTTATCATTCTACCTATTAATACCATATATTTGAATGATTCATCATAATTTTAGTGATTGAAAGCTCTTAATTATAGATGGCTATCTCAGTTCTCTAGATTTTCAGAAATGTTATTTTCTAAATGTCAGCATATCTTCCAAAGCTGAAGACATAGGGTATTTTTGGGTTTGTAGGAATTAGAGAAGGATCAGCAGAGCTGTTCGGCAAATTCATTTATGAGCCCAAATATCCAAATATTTAATACATTTTTACCCTAAGCTTTTTCTTTAAGAATTTGCATTTGTGTGTATATGCACATACTGTATATACACATATATACATCATATGATCTATGATGCATATGTAATCATATATTTTATAAATGTATAAATATGTGTATATATTTTCCAAAATGACCCTAGAATGTTTGTGCTTGCTCAAATAATGGTAAAACACATTGAAGTTCTAACTGAGGTCCTGGAGCTTGTCCCATTGTCTACAAATGTGCCACCAACACAGAACCACTGTGACTTTTCTGTTCTGAGCAGCTAGCATTAGGAAGCGTATTTGAAATCACAGTTTGAGTTATACTTAAGAGAAAATATAGTCACAAAAAACAAAGAACTAGCCTGTACTATGGTTTTATGGGTATGTTTTCTCAAGAATTCTATCCTTAATTCAAATGATAAGGTAAATTAAATCGCAGAATAAATCACTCATTCCCAAAGGCAACTGACCAAACTTTTAGTGTATATCATACACCAAATATTAAATACTAGAAAGCCCATCTGGATACCCTATTAATGCTATTACTTCAGGGAATTAAAGAAAGATGAAGTTGCACAAATGACTATCAGACTTTCATTACAACAATTTGCTCTTTTTTCTTTTCTTCTTTCATACATTTCCTTTTCAAAAATCATTTTCCTGGTTGTTTCCTCTGTTCAAATTATATCTCCAGACAATTATTACCTTCACTTTCCCATGCTTTCTTTTTTTCCTATTAGTACCAATCCACCTATGGCATTATGTAAAATAACTTACAGGCGACTGAGTCATTACATAGTTTTCCACAGGCAAACAAATACTACCTACAGCTGACACAGACTTGCCTTAAAGAGGGTCTCAGTTCCTGCAGCTTCACAAGAGTCACTATCTGCTTCAAATATTATAAATAGCGCCTTACCTGCATGTAGGGTAAGGTAAAAAGTATCAGGCTTTTCTGCCCTCCCGCCATTAGGACTGATGATGGAACCCTGTGGTCCTGAATGCATGCCTGATGGCGGGCACCTGGAGTAGGGTGTGGGCATATGTAGATGGGATTCACCTGGGCTAAGACTGGGCTTTTAAGGGCGGCGTCATGGAGACACTAGCAGAAGCCGAGAGAGAAGCAAAATGAATGGAAGAGCAGAGAACAGAGACCACCAGAGAGCCCAGATAGAGTGAAGACTTGCTGGGGGCTGGGAGGACTGCCAGCCTCCTGGCCCCCCAGCACCCCTTCCTGCCATGTGCCTGGTGAATCTAAATATAAAACCTGCAAAAGCCACTGAGGGCTCCAGGACTCACTCTCTCTCCTCCTTTACCGGGTCTGCATGGTATCATAGAGATCCTGCTCAGTGGCCCGTCCTGCCCCTACACTGCACTACAGTGAGCCATCTAACTACTGTGCAACTGCCAGAGTATATTCTGCATGATTATTTACATGTTTTATCTATACAAAATGTACAGCAAGAGAAAAATCTGTAAAATTTAATAAAAATCATAAAGCCATTTACATTCAGTGAAAAGGTATTTTTATATTATTTTTAATTAAGGTAACATTGTTTTATAATACTATATGATTTAGAGGATACCAGAGTACGCCTCTGGTAGCCTCAATTTCTACAGTCAGGTTTCTAGAGTTTGTTTTTGTTTAGTTTCGATAGTTTCTGTTTCATTCCTCTACATTGCACATATGTGTGAAAGATAATCTGTTATATAAAATCTTAGCACAAGTTTAAGCATGAGAAATAATCTTTTTTTTTAATAGAGGCATGTTTTATTTATTTATTTGTTTGTTTGTTTGTTTGTTTTGTTTATACATGCACTGTGTACAGTCAGAAGCGCGGGAGGGTGAGAGAATTCACCAGAGCCAGAGAGGGGAGCAGAGCAGGCAGAAGGACCGAAGTACACTGCTGAGGGGAGCAGCGGGCGGCAGGAGAGGTCTGCAAGCCATGTGGGACCCTCCTCCGGTGGCCAGGGAGCAGCCGGGGATCAAACCGGCGCTGCAGAGGCTGCGTGCAGCTTCGCAACCCAGCACTCAACAGCTGCGCCACCGGGGAGGCCCGAGAAATAATCTTATGAAGAAACAGATCCAGTCCAAAGAAGGAATAGACTTAACTCCAATGAAATATTACTCGCTCTATAAAGAAGTTCCCTCTATATTGATTATAGGGTGATAAATATAAATTGACTGGAAGATAATGGGGATACTACATGTTGAGTATGTCATATGTCAAAAATATAGCTATTGAATACAAAATGTTTTCCATTATGTTAAGGATTTTAAAGTCCCTTTTTGCCAAATTAAACTTGTATACACAAACAACTCTCTCAATATGTTATCATTTATTTTAAACTGAGGGAAATTTTAGAGACAGAGAGCCTCCAGATTGGGTTCAGGGAGTTAAGTCAACTCCAACTAAAAAGTATGGGAAAGGGACATTTGGGAACATATATTTTCAAGCTCTGTCATAAGCCAAAACCCCTTCCATCCTTCATGAGTGATTTGTTTTAGCTATTCAAAATGTTAATAGCAATCATGCATTTTTTGAATAGAAATGGAAATGAAAAAAAAAAAGAAATGGAAATGAAATTCTTTATCCTACTTATGAACGACAAATAAAGGTAGAAATAATAAATGAATTCCATCTCTATTACTTCTTACTTAAAGTAAATCTGTTCAGAAGAATAACACCCAATTATCCTTGATTATCTTCAGTTATGATCTTTTATATTGACTAACTTTTCCACCAATCTTAATACTTTTCTCATAATCAGGACCACATTGTCCAAGAACAGAGAAGATAACAAATACCAAGGAGGCATGATCCTTCCTTTAGATAATCAGAGTTGGGATAGAATTGACTGATTGGATAAGGCTACTATGAGTAGTACCTGAATGTGTGGAGCCTAACTGCAGGACTCATTTCTGAGCTAGCTACTCTGCTCCTTGACTTCTAATGAGTGTTTTAATAGGAACAGCAAACACTCAGAATGTAAAATTTGTCAGGCACTATTCTAAGCATGCCGCACAGGTTTACTGCTCTAGTCACACAAAATACAATGAGGCAGGCACTATTTTCTTTTTTAAAAGATTTATTTTCATTTATTAATTTATTAATTAACACAAGAACTGGGGTATAAGCCAGAGGTGGGAGGGAGGTGAGAGGATTCACCAGAGACAGAGTGAGGAACAGAATAGGCAGATCTACTGAAATACTATGCTGAGGAGTACACTGGGCAAGACAGGAGAGGTCTGCTGTGCCATGTAGGTTAGCTCCCCAGCCTGGGAACAAACTCACGCCACTCTGGCTGGCAATAGTTTGGATAGCACTGAGACTTTACCCACTGTACCACCAGGGAGGACCGAGGTAGGTACTATTTTCTTCCTTATTTTAAAGATGAGGAAAGCAAGGTCAGTCATGCTCAAAAGCTTGTTCAAGGTTACAGAATTAATACCTTGCTGAGCTGGGATTTCAACCCACAAAGACCATGCTCTTAACCATTTTGTTTTATTGTTTAGAAAACACATAGTATTGGTGAGACCTCAATGTTTACAACTGTAAAGATGGAGTATATCAAGGATCAAACACCTACCTTGGAGGTTATGCAGGTACCAAAACTTGAAGCTGAGCATATTATCTGCAAGACAGTAGGGGTGATGGAATCTACAGAAACCAGATGGAATGTGCCCCTGTTACAGAGATCAGTTATTAATTAAGCATTAACTGATAATTAGGTAATTCCGGCATATTTACCAGCTTATTTTGATTTCTTAATAAAAACTGAAAAATGAGATTTTTATGAGAAATTTTCAAATATTCAAATACTGTGTATGCCAAGTACATCCGTGGTTGAGTGCTGTCCATGAGCCACCAATTGGTGACATCTAGACCAAATGAGTTCTGAGGTTTCTTCCAGAGTCAGTGCCCTAAAACTTACCTATAATACCCATGTGACAGCATAATAAGAAAATGCTGCTGATGGTTGCAGACATAGGGTATCTAGTGAAAATCATGTGTCTGATATTTTAAGGAAGATGATTTGTTTACACAGCATGGGAGTTATGCTTTTTGTTCAAACTTTATATATGTCCTTTATAGTGGATTTTAAAATAACTTTTTTTATTTCCATATGTGAAAGTGATTTCAGAACTCTAAACAGTGTAAAACTTAGATTTCTTCTCATTCTTTGAGATAGTACTCTACTTTTACATTCTATTTACAAATTGAATGATTTGATTGTACATACAAATACTCTTTACAAGGTATTACTGTCAGCTTTTACTCTTTGCTTCATAAATGCTCAAACTGCTTTTTGATTATCTTTTTTTTAAAGATTTATTTATTTATACAAGAACCGGGGTACAGGCCAGATTCGTGGAAAGGTGAGAGGATTCACCAGAGACAGAGTGGGGAACAGAACAGGCAGACTGATGAAATACACTGCTGAGGGGAGCAGCGGGCGAGACGGGAGAGGTCTGCCGCGCCATGTGAGACCCTCACCGGCCGGCCAGGATCAAACCAACACTACAGAGGCTGCGGACAGCTTCACAGCGCTGCCCTCAACCACCTGTGCCACCAGGGGAGGCCCTGCTTTTTGATTATCTTGCATGATTTCTTTCCAAGTTTGTCCAGTCAAGAAAACTTAAGTTTCTATAGATATAATTATTACTCTAAATTTGAACAATGCTTTTGGCATACTCAAAACAACTGAAAATGCTCTTTGAATTTCCTATTGCAGAAAATCTTTCTAAATTATTTTCACTATGACTTTAATCATAGTTTGAAATTACAAATATATAAAAACTGTGTATCAACTGCAGGCTATATTTATGAGGGAATTATGAGTTTGGGGGTCTTTGTTTTTCATTTTTCTATATTTAGCAAGCTAGACAGAAATTAGTAATTGCAATGATAAATGCAGAATAATTGAAATGCAAGCATCTTGTAATTAGTTTCTCTCTGATGTACTTTAGCTTCCAGTTGACTGCTGAGAAGGATAAAATCTTTGAGGTTAAACTCATTAGTTTCATTGGGATCTTCTGGAAAGTATTCATTTTGCTTTGAGAGAGCATCAGCAAAACCAAAGCATAAAATTTTAGAAATGGATGGGATGCTGAGATGAATTTAAAACACACACACACACACACACACACACAAACTATCTGCAAGTGTAGTCTCCAGAGTTATATGCAGAAAATACTTTTCAGTTACTACTCTTCCAGGAGTTTGCATTATTGTAATCCAAGACTGCATGTCATCACACATCTGGCATTTGCCTACACAAAAATACTGCACAAATGTGTATCATAATATTTATACAAAACTGCTCTGAGAAAGATAATCATAGTTATCAAGGTTATGACAATTCCCTAAGCTAGATTTTTCAAAATAAAACCTAAAAATAGCAGCATTTTATATTCCCTTCAAAACAGACATTTTGGGAGCAAGGGAAAATACATTTTTTGAAATGTGTATTATGAATGTGTTTATAATTACTTAAGTAAGATTTGTATTTTTGGTTTAAATATTGTATGACTTTGTATAAAATGATACATGGCCCCCAGTAGGAACATCTTCCTAAAGGAAAGAGCATATTGAGTGGGACAAATGCCTAACATGGACACAAAAAAGTAAATTCTAAGTAATACACATTCTGAAGAGAGATGTCTATAATTGGGGTCTTGAATAGTAAAACTAGGAGAGAAGAGCAGAGGCAGAAAGAGAATTATGTCTTATAAAAAATTCTGTTTCAGGGCCTCCGGTGTTGCAACAGGTTGAGCGCAGTGCTGTGAAGCTGTCTGCAAGCCTCTGTAGCACTGGTTCGATTCCTGGCTGGCCAGGCAGCTACCCACATGGCGTGGCAGACCTCTCCTGTCTTGCCCGCTGCTCCCCTCAGCAGTGTCTTTGGTCCATCTGTCTCTGGTGAATCCTCTCACCCTCCCGCACCTCTGGCCTGTACCCCAGCTCTTGCATAAATAAATCTTTTAAAAAAAGTTTAAAAATTAAAAAAAATTGAAAAATCTGTTTCAGGTTGTAGGCAATTCACTTCTCATTGCCACAGAAAAAGGAAGAGAGAGACTACTACCCTACCACTGTCTGACTCGCTATGCTGAGGTACAGAGTTAGTCATCTGGCTCAGGACTCTTGGAGCAAAAGAGAATTGGAGAAAGACAGCAGGGAAGACAGATGGAGGGTAAAGACTTGACCACCTACAAGCCTAGCATTTGGGATGGAAGATGTGCTATTTCCATGGACTGTGGTGACATCTGAGTCACTCTGATGGTGATACACCAAGAGAGGTGTTCACTGGCTCACAGTACCCCTATAGTTAGAGGGTTTGGGGACTCAACAGTGGTGAGGACTAAGAGGCCTACAGGGCAAAGTTCCAGAGTGATATGCTACTCACACTAGGGAACTGAGCAGCAGAAGTCTGTCCAAAGGACACATGACGTGGATCCCACAAGAGAACCAGCACTCAGTCCTCTCGCTTTAGGGAATATGGACTTAAGAGTGAGTGGAGACCTGAAAAGCCATTTCCTTCCCTTTCCTTACTACTTTAGGTCCCTTGGCAATTTCATACTGTGCTTGGGAAGAAAAGATGATGAAATTTTATTCAGGTTTGAGATGATTTTTTTTTATTTTACCTGAACTGGACATGTAATCACCACAGGAAAAAATGAGTTATATCCAAATTATTGTTAGGGGGCAGTGAATAGGGGATGGGAAGTGGTCTCAGGATGACAGGAAGATCAAAAGATAATCCAATTTTATAGCTAATCCTCCCAGTGAGTTAAAATTCTTCAATAAACCAGGTTTATATCAAGAATAAGGCTGGTGTAGGTCATTATTATACTTTATTTTTTGAATAGATATTTGCAGCATGGGTAGCTGACTCTAGAGGTATAAATAACTTTGTAGACCAAATTTGAGTCTCCAGAATAGAAGGCAGGCCAGTTCATATTTCCTTCAAATCCTTTGACAGACTAAAGTAATAATAATTTAAAGTCTGTTGTTTAGTTTTTCACTTGGAATCTGAGCCTAAAGCAAACCAAAAAAAAAAAAAAAAATAGAAATCCTGCTCTAATCAACATCTCATTCAGGCACTACTTATTTATTATCTTACAAATTAATAAGCCAAAGACAGCCAACTACCTTCAGGAAATTATGTTTCAAAACACAGAGACTGAGAAGGTGTGATTTAAACAAAATCTACCAAGGTTTAAACTGAATGGAAGCACTCCCAGAATAAATAAACTGGCCAATACCTTGAGCAGAGAAGAGGCTTCACACAATTAACCACTCATGCTAATTACGATTAATGAGCAGAAACTTCTCATAAACTCCAAATAACAATGACTTTTTAAAAAGAGAAGTTAGTTCAGTGGCTTCACGTCAGCTTTCTGCCCTCTCTCCCTAGGGCATAATTCTTGTGCTTTCTTGGTCCAAGAGGGAATTCTGACTTTCAAGCAGCAGGAAGAGGAGGAGAATAGAAGAACCACAATGTTTTCTTTAAGGCTCTTCCCTGAAAATGGCACAATTTCCCTGCATCTCAATGTCCAGAACTAAGTCTCATGGCTGTTCCGTCCTCACTGTCATGGGTTGAGCTGAATGTGCAAGTTCAATGATTATAGAAGGGAAGGATATACATTGTAGAAGAAGTGTGACTAGTAGTTGCTGACACGTCACTTGTTTGGCAAACTTAAACTACACATAGATAATATAGCCATATCTAGGCATTAATAATATATATATTTTGGTCATTCCAAATAAATGGCATAAATCTATGCACTAAACTTGGTGTATTCTATTTGTGTAAGAGCCCCTCATAACTACTTCATTGGTTTTTACCCTGAAAATAAATTCAATTATATGGTATAAAATCCACAGTTTAAAGGAAACAACCAATTATAAGACAGAAGAAGAGATGATAAATGGAGACATGCTGAATTATAATGAGCTCTGGTGGCCTAAAAGGAAATCTAATTAAGAAAAATACACAAACAGCATAGAAATATTTAGTATAAGATATATGCCATTCACTCATCTTTTTATCCTACAAGTATAAATAGAATAATAAATATAGTTCACTGCGATGTTTCTATAAGACTGTTCTCTTAAGGAAGTCAGGGTTGAATGTAATGCAGTTTTGGAGTGGCTAAGTTAAGCTAATTCCTGTGTTTATTGGGCAATAAGAATCAGGCATTTGGAAAACTCAGCTAGCCAGAAACATCCATTATCTAAGTAAGCCAGAGTTTAATTTTAATGTGTCCCTGTCTATATTCTCAAATGTATTAATCAATAAATAACATTGATGTACTTGGACATATAGATTTTTTAAATGTCTGAGACAGTAAAATTGATTGTGTTGTACTTAAAGAGGTTGTAAAGCGTATTGAATAGAAGTAACTATTATTCATAATAATTTTAATAGACATATTCATTTTACCCTGAAATGACATTATAATTTTTCCTAATTGCTAAAGTATTCCAAATTACCTTAAACTCACTGAAGTCAAAATTTAATGAGAAACTGGGCCTCCCTTATGGCGCAGGGGTTAAAGTCTCAGCGCTACCAAGCTATCAGCAGCCATTGCAACATGAGTTCGATCCCTAGCCAGGGAGCTAACACACATGTTGCAGCAGACCTCTCCTGTCTCGCCAGCTGTTGCCCTCAGCAGTGTATTTCAGTAGATCTGCCTGCTCCCCACTCTGTCTCTGGTGAATCCTCTCACACCCTGCACCTCTGGCATATACTCCAGTTCTTGTATGCATAAAGAAATAAAAATAAAATCTTTAAAAAAACATTTAATGAAGGCCTCCCCGGTGGCGCAGCGGTTGAGCGCTGGGTTGCGAAGCTGCCTGCAGCCTCTGCAGCGCAGGTTCGATCCTGGCCACGGGGTGAGGGTCCCACATGGCGTGCAGACCTCTCCTGCTGCCCGCTGCTCCCCTCAGCAGTGTACTTCGTCAATCTGCCTGTTCTGTTCCCCGCTCTGGCTCTGGTGAATTCTCTCACCCTCCAGCGCTTCTCACCCTACCCAGTGCTTGTATAAATAAATAATCTTTAAAAACAACAACAACAACAAAAAAAAACATTTAATGAGAAAAACTATAGACTGCATAACTTTATAAATATAAGGTAACATTAATAACAACTGACTTTTAATATCAACTTAGAATGGAAAATTTTATTAATATATTGCTTTCGAAATGAATAGATCTGACCATTTCTTTCCACTCTGTGACAATGACTACTGTGATCACTTTGGGGTCTTGACTCCAATGGCAAGGGGGAAAAAGAAACAAATGAATACATCAAATTAGAAGGCCTCTGTACAGTGAAAGAAATCACCATTAAAACATAAAGACACCCCACTGCACAGGGGGAAATGTTTGCACATCATACATGTGACAATGGACTAATAATCAAGCTCCACAAAGAACTCATACAAGTTAACAATGAAAACAATCAATCAATCAAAAAATTGTGCAGAAGAGCTAAATAGACAGTTGTTCAAAGGAGATATATAGATGGTCAAAAGGCACATTAAAAAAAAGTGTTCATCACTTATCATCAGGGAAACGCAAATCAAAACCACAAGGAGTCACCACCTCACAATCCTGAGAATGTCCCATTTGAAGAGATCAGAAACAACAATGGTTGGCAAGGGTGTATGAAAAAGGAATACTTGGAATTCACTAGTGAGAATGTAAAGTGATCCTCCCTTATCAAAAAATAGTACAGAGGTTTCTCAAAATATTAAGAATGGAGCTAACATAGGACTCAGCAATTCTACTCCTACATCTCTATCCAAAGAATACAAAAAACACAAAATTGAGGGGATACATGAACTCCTATGTTCATTGCAGTAATATTTGCAATAGTCTATGGAAACAACTCAAGTATGCAAGGATGGATTACTAGATAAATAAGATGGCCATTACTCAGCTTAAAAAAAAAAAAAGATGGAATCTTGCCATTTGCAACCATATGGATGGGACTGGCAGAGATGATGTTAAGTTAAATAATTAGGAGAACTACCCTATGTTTTCAATCATATGTAAACTATAAAGAAACAACACAAAGGAACAGATAAAACTAAACCAAAACAAACCTGAGAAATCTGACTGCAGAACTGAGTCACTTTGAGAGAGTGTGAGGAGTAGGGAGCGATGGGAAGAGAGAAGGCAGTGGGCTATCGTGGAAGCTTGAGTGCTTTTTTGGTGGGTGTGATTGGTAACATATATCTGAAAATGTGTGAACATACAGCCATAAATCATATACATTGTTGTAAACCAATATTACCTGAATATAAAATAGTACAATTAAATAAAAAAGTAAACTACCATATATTGACTCTTAGTGTAATACCAAACAGTACTCATAGTTATTTGCATGGTACATTAAAAGGCTTTTATTTTCTTTTTGAACTACCTATCTGTTGGAGGCTTAATTTTCTTTTCATGCATAGTCATAACAGAATATAAATATACACATAATCAAAAAGCTTATATATAGTCAAACAACAAAACATAATACTGAATGAAAAAGCAGATAAGGAAATTCAATTATACTCCACATACCCAGGCATTAAATATATTTGCAAAAACATAAAACAATGACACTCTTTCCATTAAATATTTACTTTGTTTTGAAAAATGTCAGTTTTCAAAAAGGATTTTATTGATATTAATAGCATAGATTTATCATCTTTATTTTAATGGATTTATAGATGTTTTAATATTTTTGTTTCATTTTATAAATAGATACAGCCCACATAAACCAAAAATATTTGGGATTACCAATATTTCTAGAAGTGTAAGGTAGTTATGAGCACAAAACCTTTACCACTGATACCTACTCAAATAAATATCAATATCTTCCCCTTTAATTTTGTTAGTAATAGGTACAGGCATTTTTTAAAATCCTTAAAAATTATATTTATCATTGCAACTGAATAATCTGTCACTCGATTATGCAAGTAAATAGTTCTAAATGGCAATGTCATTCAATTGCATAAATACTGTAGAACTGTTATTATTCCAACACATGTTTTATATTTGGCAATACAATGAAGGCTCTGAGTTATAATGTTGTTTCTGTTATTTGTAAAGTTTGTCACCATCTAATAATTTTGTTTCAAAATTATTCTGTTTAATGGTTTGTACCAGAGAATAAACTGTCTGGTCATATCAAAGAGAAAAACAATCTCTGTAATAGTTGAAGAAAAAAAGGACATTTTTATTATGACATTTATTTTAAGAAATCACTAACAAGCTTTTCTTTTCTTTTTATTTTTTTAAGATTTATTTATTTATTTGTTTGTTTGTTTATACAAGCACTGGGTACAGTCAGAAGCACAGGAGGGTGAGAGAATTCACCAGAGCAAGAGGGGGAGCAGAGCAGGCAGAAGGACGGAAGTACACTGCTGAGGGGAGCAGCAGGTGGCAGGAGAGGTCTGCTCGCCATGTGGGACCCTCCTCCGGTGGCCGAGGAGCAGACGGGGATCGAACCGGCGCTGCAGAGGCTGCGGGCAGCTTCGCAACCCAGCCCTCAACCGCTGCGCCACCGGGGAGGCCCAAGCTTTTCTTTTAAACTAGGGATTACAAGGCAATTAATTTTAACTTTTACCTAAGTAAATGTTTTGAAGTATTGGAATTAATTTTAAGGATTACAAAGCCTCACATTTTGATAGACTTTCATGTGGCTCATGGACATGAAGTTTAGATGACATTAAAAGTTAAAACTAGATTTGCGATGAGTATTTAAGATTAGAGTTGTTATTGTCTTAAAAGCCAGGTCCACAATTATCTTGGTTGGAGATAGTCAAAGATATTTAAAGTTTTTATCTAGTAAAGAGGCACTCATAAAAATGTAAACAGAAAACCTGAACTTTCATAAAAGGAATATTTAACAACCTGGAACATAGCATAAGACTTGGAGCACAGGAGAAGCTCTTTTATGTCAAAATGTTTAGAAGCAAACTTGTTCCCAAAGAAATCTGTCCTGCTTGGGTCTAGCTCTTTAGTGGCAAGCAGAGCTGAGTTGCTATATGCAGGAGTAGAGTAAGAAAGTGGATCAAGAAGATGTGGCACATATATACAATGGAATATTACTGAACAATCAAAAAAGATAAACACATGCAATTTGCAGCACATGGATCGAGCTGGAAGGGATCATGCTCAGCGAAATAAGCCAGAAAGAAAAAGAAAAATACCGGATGGTCTCACTCATAGCAGGAATCTAGAAAACCTAAATAAGGGGCCAGTGAAAAGAATAGCTATAAGAAATTAAAAATCAAAATCAACAAACAACTATGAACCAGAGACACACTATGGGGGGGCAGCGAGGAAAGGAGGGGTAGGGGTCAAAATAAGGGGGTTGCAATTGTATGGGGAATATAAAAATAAAATTAAAAAAAAAAAAAAGAAAGTGGATCCACAAGGCAAGGTCCAGCAAGAGCTGGGAGCCTATCCTATAGGCAATCCATGAATGTTCCTGAGCTGAAGGAGAGATGAAGACACAGCTGGCAGAGACTCCAAGGGCTACAGCTAGTGTGCTGGGTTTGTAGCAAGGGAGGTATGGGGAGGTGATGTGGGGGACAGGGGGCAGTGAAGGGCAAAATCTGGCTCAGGTTCAAATTAGAAAGGCAAAGCAACCGAAACACAGTGAAAGACTGTGCCCTAGCTTCAGAGTTGGAGAGAATGTAGTTAAGTAAATATGCAGTGGATAAGATTTGGCAGTACAGACTCTAAATCTATAAAATACTGGCACAGGTAGAACATTCTTTTCTCCATAGACAAATCCTTTGCCAGGATGAGAACAGCTTCCACCGGCTGGCCACCTCTGCACCATGCAGTGTAGCTTCAAAAGCCAAGCTCTTGAACTTGAAAGATGGAAACTAAACAGAGAAAGATTATTTCTAGAAAACCAGCAGTCATGGGCAGAGATTGCCCAAGGGGAGGAAACAAGAAATGCTGCAGAAGAACAGCTGACCAAGTCTGTGCACATAATCTTTGATCAACCAAAGACAGAAAAACTTTAGCACATGTCTTGCTAGGAGGAAGTAGCCATGCATATATAAATCACTACAAAATCAACACAGCAAAAAATGAGCAGATAGTTTCGAATTAAAATGATTAATAAAAATGATTAAAAAACAATCCCTTTGGGGCCTCCCTGGTGGCACAAGGGGTTAAGACACAACCTATGAAGCTATCTGCAGCCACTGCAGCACAAGTTCAATCCCCGGCCATGGAGCTACCCACATGGCACAGCAGACCTCTCCTAACTCACCCACTGCTCCCCTCAGCAGTGTATTTCATCAGTCTGCCTGTTCTGTTCCCTGCTCTGTCTCTGGTGAATCCTCTCACCCTCTTGCACATCTGGCCTATATACCCCGGTTCTTGTATAAATAAAATAAATCTTAAAAAAAGAAATCCCTTTGCAAACACATGTGGCTAAAAGAGACTGGAATGAAACATGAGAGCTACAATATTTGTAATTGTTGCAATTCTTATTCATGTTTAAGTGAATTTTCTAATAAGTGGTAAATGTTATAATCCATGTGCAATTTTAGTTTTTCTCACTTCAGTTAGGTTGTTTTCTGCAAGTAAGTTAGAAGAACCTCTTCATTTAGTCTAAAAGATATTTAAAATAAATTTCAAATTAATAAACACAGACACTATTTCCAAACTGGCAGAACAGGAGTGCCGCTGCCCTTACAGAACTACGTTTAGCAAAGCACGGCCCTTACCATTATATTTTTACTCCAAATATTAACAGATAGTTAAGATTTTACTTTTCCCCACTAGGAACCTACCATTGTGTAATAACATTTAGATTTAATATTTCCCCCCCAAATGGACTCTGGTGAGGTTTTTTTATTCAGAAAGATAAGCATCAACACATAATGAAAAACATTATTATAAATATTTTGCTAAAAATGAATGAAACCATTCATTCATTTCAAACATATGGTTATTAAATATCAGGCTTTAAAATCTTTTGAAAATAATACAGGTTATGAAATCTTCACTCAATTATAACCTAAGTTAATTGCTTTTTTCCCAAATGAATTTTTCTTTATATTTACTCTGGGCAATTTCTGTCAGATATTATTGTACAAAGATATATCATAATTTGTTCTGCTTTGACTTGTCATGATTGCATAAAAGATTAAATGTTTACCCATGGGTAAAAATAAATTATATACTAATGAATAAGAGCTCCAACAGAAAAAGAAACAAACCTGTACTCTAGAATGTACACAATGCAAACTATAGTTATTTCAGGATGCATTTAAATAGTGAACTTGGTAAAATTGATTATATCTCTATGTAGGATATTTTTGCTGCTGAGCAATGTACAGGATCATCTTTCAATTATTCCAGTCACAAAGGTGACATGGTTTCCATTCCTGGCATTTTACTTCATTGAGCCTAAAGAAGTAACTCATTATTCCATATTCCGAGCCAACATTTTCTACTAGAGACACAATTCTAACAAAATTAATGTGAGATGAGGATGGCATTAATTCATTTCCAGCTAAATTAGTTCTCAGTTTTTGACAGCCTGCATTGTTATTGTGTGCAGCTCTGAAAGCTACAGTTTTATTTAAAGGGAAAAAAATATGTATTATGTAAAAAACAGTAAATTATGCTTATATAGCATTTTTTCAGGACACTTTAAAAAGATGTCATATATGGTTTCAATATAAATTCTAAAAGGTATATTTTTTAATATCAAAATATTTAATAAAGTCAAAATGAATTTACCATAGAAATAAAACAATTCTAGATGGCCTTTACGAACTTTTTAATAACTAAAGTATTTATCTATAGTCTTTAAAGGTAAACAAATTATTTTATATATACTACTACAATTTTCTACCAGTTATATAATTTGGGCATTTTTATCACATTCATTACCCTATTTCTTTAATTTTTCTGTATTAGATTAACAACATATTCAATGTATACTAATTTAACTGTCCAAAGGCTTCTGAACCCCTTACAATAAAGCTTTATTTTCAGAACCCTTACTAATTAAATGTAAAAGAAAGAGTACAAGTATGATTTTTTAATAGAGTTCAAGGTTATCAGAAAATAACAGATGGATCTGACCACTCATGATTAAATCACATCTGTAAGTACCTAGAGTTGATATATTATTTTTAATGTCTAGTATTTAAATATTAAATGGAAATATAAATGTCAATTCATTTAGGATGTGGAATAAGTACTGGTTTAAAGCGCAAGGACAAAACCTTGCTACAGTAGAATATCCTAATCAATGTTGAAATAAATTATTCATATAAGAAAAGAAAACTTGGCTCATTGTACAATGTAAATTGATTGATTTTATGTATGAGAAAAATATCAGAAAGAGGATAAAATGTCTCAATGAAATTCATGTGTTTAATAAACTCTACTTATTATGTTGAAACTCTCCAAAGTCATTTTAATCAGGGTGGGGGGGAATCCAAGGATATATTTAAAGACTGTTCCAATACAATATAAGTTTTCTACCACTAATGAAGTAATGAAGGACTTTTTTTAAAATCAAGGTAATTTCAAATTGTGCAGGTCTTGCAGCATAATTGTCTCAAAAGCATAACAATCACTAAAAATCCTATGTTTGGAAAATCATTCAGTAATGATTATACAGAAATTTAAAGATTAAACAGTGACTTCTGGGTTAAGATAGTTGAAATAATTTCATAGTATTAGAATTTTCTCCATTGATACCTAGTGAAATGGTGATAGAAAAAAAAGTATCGAGTATACAGACATGGAAATAGGTTAACCTAATATAATAACCTTCAAAAACTAGCAGGCCAAAAATCAAAACTACCATGAGATACCATCTTATACCAGTAAGAATGGCACATATTAAAAAAACTAGCAACAACAAATGTTGGCCATGGAATATTACTCAGCATCCAAAAAAGATAAACATATGCAATTTGCAGCAACATGGATGGCGCTGGAAGGGATCAGGCTCAGCGAAATAAGCCAGAAAGAAAAAGAAAAATACCGGATGGTCTCACTCATAGCAGGGATCTAGAAAACTTAAATAAGGGACCAGAAAAAAGAATAACTATAAGAAAGAAAATATCAAAATCAACAAACAACTATGAACAAGAGACACTCTATGGGGGGTGGAGGGTGGGGAGGGGAGGGATTGGGGTCAAAATAAGGGGATTGCAATTGTATGGGGAATATAAAAATAAAATTTATTTTAAAAATAAATAAATAAATAAATAATAATAAAAAAAAAAGCAGGCCGGAAAGAGAGAAGATAAATATGAAGGAGGGAGGGAGTGAGGGAGGCAAGAGAGAGACAGAGACAGACAGAGACAGAGAGAGACAGAGAGAGGAGAGACACAGAGAGAGAGAGAAGACCAGGTACTTGTTTACTGGCATGGACTTGCTTAGAGCAGTACTTGCTGGCACCTAGTTCTGCCTCTATCAACTATACTGCTGACTCATAAAGTCTTGACAATCCTCACGAACACCAAATGATCAGAGCTGAAAGTAGAAGTAAACTGAATAGGCATCCATATTAGTAAAAAGGAGTAGAAGAGAAGATTCTAGAGATGGGAAATAAAGGGTTGATCCAAAGACAAGGGTTAGCACAGCCACAAAATTAGATGGAGTGCATCCAGAAATGGACACTTGAGAAATTTTTATATGGAGAGAAAAATCTAACAAAGACTATATACCATGGTGGCTTAACTTCCCTTTCCATTCCTTCTGCCATACCCTCAGTTCATAGGAAAAAATCAATAGAAAATCAATGCACAGACCTTAAAATACAGCTTTGAAAAAAAATTGATTTCATATGTAGTGGGAAAAGAATAAACTTGTCACTGGTACTTTATCAGAGCAGATGGAACGCTTCTTTAGAGCAGCCAATATAAGCAAAGAAAAAAAGAAAGACGATCTAATGTGGAAGGAAAATAACTCAGAGAACAGAATGGAATTTCTCACAATTCTTTCATGAGGTTAAATAACATTGAGAATTTGAATTCTGCAAAAAATGAGAGGAAAATAATAAATAAATAAATAAATAAACAAACAAACAGGTAACCATGAATCAGAGATATTCTGCAGGGGAGGGGAGGGGAGGGAGATCAAATAAAGGGAGGGAAGAGCACAAGAGACTGTAGTGATGGGGCACAGGTGAATTGGTGTTGGGAACTCTATGAGGACTACACCTGAGAGGAGAAAGCATACATAACACAAAAAGGAAGAATTATATAAAATAGATATAAATTAATTAAAAAAATAAATGAATGAATCATACCAAGAAAAAAAATAAAATTGTGAAAATAGGGGGAAAAAATGAGATGAACCAACTACATGAGATTAAAATAGCTATTGCAAGCTTAGTGACACAAATTGGGGATCAAATTTCTACCATTAAATGATAATATATAATTTAGAACTATCATAAATAAAATTGAATTAGTAATCAAGAAAATGAAATTGAGGAAACACTGAAGTTTATATAACAATGGCTGATTTTTTTTAAGGTAAAGGATTAAAATGATTACAGTAAAAAAAGCAAATATGGAAAAAAAACAAAGGGATCCATAATATGTGTCTGTGAAATAGAGAACCAACAAATATAAGAGAAGATGCATTTCAAAAGTATAATATAGGATGATTCCCCCAAATACAGAACTGAGTCCAACATTAAAGAAGACACTGTATTTCAAAAATTTTCATACTGAATAGTCAATGTCAAGACATGGCCTACTCAATCTATTGACTCTGGGAGTTCTCCAGCCATTGAGTCCCTATCATGGAAAGGAAAACAGGCTGGCAGCAAATATTTTCAACATTCAATGCCATAGGTAACAAGTCATGTCTACAATATTTTAGGATACTTAAAGTATAACCCCAGTATGGTATAACCAGTCAAGATATTGTTTATGTATAAAGGCAATAGGCAGTTATTCTCAAACAAGGACAAATCAAATTAATGCAACAACTAGGAGATCTCTTTTTTTTTTTTTTTTAGGAGCTCTCTTGAGAAAACAAAACAAAACAAAAAATCTAGACCATTAATTGATACATTCAAATTAGAGATAAATGAGGGCCTCCCCGGTGGCACAGTGGTTGAGCGCAGGCTTGCAAAGCTGCCCACAGCCTCTGCAGTGCTGGTTCCATCCCAGCTGCCAGGCGAGGGTCCCACATGGCGTGCAGACCTCTCCTGCAGCCCGCTGCTCCCCTCAGCAGTGTTTTTGGTCCTTCTGCCTGTTCTGCTCCCCGCTCTGGCTCTGGTGAATTCTCTCACCCAACCGCACTTCTGAATGTACCCAGTGCTTGTATAAATAAATAAATAAATAAATAAAAATCTTTATTAAAAAAAAAGGACTGGTGAGGCATACTGAATCCAGTTGCATACAGAACTATTTATAAATACACTTCATCAGAGGTTATAGAGTAAAATATGACTATTTAAAACATCAGTAAGAAATGTTTTATTAAAATTATGAGATATGAGAGTGGTAATATAGCCATCTTTTAATAAGTGTAAATAGAGTAAAAATCAAAAGCTTAAAATACTTTTTATATATTTGAAATGAAAAAAAAAAGTCTTTAATTCCACAGTTTCTTTTACTTCTATGAAATCAAAAGGAAATAAAGTTTATTTTTATATTTAAAAATACATCCATACTTAGGAGGCAGATGGATGGTTGCCAGAGATTATAATATAATTTTAGGTATGTAACCTACAGCATGGTGACTATAGTTCATAACATTGTATTGCATATTTGAAAGTTAGAGAGAGAGTAGATGTTTAGAGCCCTCATTATAAGAAAAAAATTTGTGACAATATTTGGATATGGGTGTTGTCATTGAGAGGTGTATGGCATGGTGTTCAGCTAATGCTAAAAAAGGATAATTTTAGAGAGGGGGAATTTGATTTTTCAACTTTAATAAGTACATCTTGAATTTTTTAAGCATGTAAAATTTGCCCCCCAAATGACACATTTTTCTTTAAAAATTGGGAATAAATGGGGCCTCCCCGGTGGCGCAGCGGTTGAGCACTGGGTTGCTAAGCTGCCCGCAGCCTCTGCGGTGCCGGTTCGATCCCCAGCTGCTCCCCAGCCACCAGAGGAGGGTCCCACATGGTGCGCAGACCTCTCCTGCCGCCCGCTGCTCCCCTCAGCAGTGTACTTCGGTCCTTCTGCCTGCTCTGCTCAATTCTCTCACCCTCCCGTGCTTCTGACTGTACCCAGTGCTTGTATAAATAAAAATAAATAAATCTTAAAAAAAAAAAAACTCTATTAAAAAAAAAAATTGGGAATAAATGTGTAAAAAATGCTTAGGATTTTTTTTAAATAATAAATTTTATTTTTATATTCCCCCATACAATTGCAAACCCCCCATTCTGACCCCAATCCCTCCCCTCCCGCCCCCCACCCCCAAAAAGTGTCTCTGGTTCATAGTTTTTTGTTGATTTTGATTTTCACTTTCTTATAGTTATTCATTTTCCTGGTCCCTTATTTAAATTTTCTAGATTCCTGCTATGAGTGAGACCATCTGGTATTTTTCTTTTTCTTTTTGGCTTATTTCACTGAGCATGATCCCTTCCAGCGCCATCCATGTTGCTGCAAATTGCATGTGTTTATCTTTTTTGAATGCTGAGTAATATTCCATGGTATATATGTACCACATCTTCTTGATCCAGTCATCTATTTTTGGGCATTTGGGCTGTTTCCAAAGCTTAGCTATTGTAAATAGTGCTGCTATAAACATAGGGGTGCAGGTGCTCTTTGGAATTGATGTTTCTGTGTCCTTTGGGTAAATACCTAGGAGTGGAATTGCTGGATCATATGGAAGCTCTATGTTTAGTAGGTCCAGAAATCTCCACACAGCTCTCCATAGTGGTTGGACCAGTTTGCACTCCCACCAACAGTGCAGGAGAGTTCCTTTTTCTCCACAACCTCGCCAACATTTGCTGTTGCTAGTTTTTTTAATATGTGCCATTCTCACTGGTGTAAGATGGTATCTCATGGTAGTTTTGATTTGCATTTCCCTGATGACAAGTGATGTTGAACATTTTTTCATATGCCTGTTGGCCATTTGCATTTCCTCTTCAGAGAAGTTTCTTTTTAGCTCTTCTGCCCATTCTTTGACTGGATTATTTTCTTTGTTGTTGCTGAGTCTCATCAGCTCTTTGCAGATTTTTGTGATCAGTCCTTTATCATTAGTGTTGTGTGCAAAAATGTTCTCCCAGTTGGTGGGGTTTCTCTTTGTTTTTGTTATTGTCTCTTTTGCTGTGCAGAAGCTCTTTAATTTGATGTAGTCCCAGCTGTTTATCTTTGCCTTCACTATCACTGCTTTGGGTGATGTGTCTGTAAAGATGTCTTTGATATGCAAATCATGTAGTGTTTCGCCTATATTTCCTTCTATGTATTTTATGGTTTCAGGTCTTATGTCTAGTTCTTTAATCCATTTTGAGTTGATTTTTGTGTATGGTGTGAGGTAGTGGTCAAGCTTCATTCTTTTGCATGTAGCAACCCAGTTTTCCCAGCACCATTTATTGAACAAACTTTCTTTGCTCCATTGCATAGTCGTTGCTCCTTTGTCAAAGATTAGTTGACCATAAATCTGTGGGTTTATTTCTGGATTTTCTATTTGATTCCATTGGTCTGTATGTCTGTTCTTGTTCCAATACCATGCAGTTTTGATGATTATGGCTTTGTAGTATAGTTTGAAGTCTGGGAGTGTGATGCCTCCATTTCCTTCTTTTTTTTTTTTTTTCAGTAGAGTTTTGGCTATTCGGGTTTTTTGTGATTCCATATGAATTTCATCAATAATTGTTCTATTTCTTTGAAGAATGACATTGAAATTTTGATTGGAATAGCATCGAATCTGTATATTGCTTTTGGTAGGATGGCCATTTTAATAATGTTTATTCTTCTAATCCATGAGCAGGGGATGTCTTTCCATTTCTTTGTGTCTTCTTCTATTTCTTTTAACAGTGTTTTATAGTTTTCTTTGTATAGGTCCTTTACCTCTTTTGTTAGATTTATTCCCAAATATTTGAATTTTTTTGTTTCGATAATAAAAGGGATGTTTTTTTTTATTTCTTCTTCTTCAGATTTATTGTTTGTGTATAGGAAGGCTACTGACTTCTGCGTGTTGATTTTGTATCCTGCCACTTTACTGAATTGCTTAGTATTTTAATTTTCTGTAGTTGAATCTTAACTGAAGTTTATTCACACTTGATTTGAATAATTTGTATAACATGTATATAGAGCTTTAGCTATTTATTATTTGATATTTTATTTTCTAAAAATGAGATCATTTTAATTTTGAGTGAATCCTTTTCTTTTTTAATTTTCAATCTTCCAAAAAATTTAAGTTTTAATGGACTTAAATATGTAATTCAGTCTCTGCATTCTATTCATTCCTTAAGCTCTCTAACAAAAATCCCAAACATGGATTAAAAAATGATATTAATATAACATTATGAAATATTTTTCATTGGGAATGATTTAAGGATTTTGATGTTTTTCAATAGTCCTTTATCATAACTCAATAACAATTTCTCATCTAAATATAAAAGCATGTATCATTTTTTTAAAATCTTGCAGATAAACAATTTATACATTTCAGTCATCCTTAGTTTGATGAACATTAATAAGTTTTAAATTAATCAACCTAAAAAGCAATATCCTGGTTTTCGCCAACATATTTCAGGTATGGCTTTTTTCTTTATTGGGAAGATTTAGCAAATATTAGGTTAGTCCTTGAGCTTCAATGTTCAAAAATCAATGAACAAGATGCTAACATCACTTCAGGAAAAGCTTTTAATGTTAGTATATATGAAATGATTATTAACTTTTATTAAATTTTGATAGGAATGTTAATAGAGGGAATAGTAAATTTGACAAAAACACTGCTTATATTATTTATTCCTGTCAGAATTACAATTTTTTTCTGCTGATTTTGAAATTGTGGTTTAGTAAACCACATAGAAAATTCTGAACATTTGTTTGTGTAATTACGTTGAATAACATAGTGAAAAAATGCTGAGTCTTGTAGAAAAAGGCCCTTTAAAAATATAAATGGAATACTTGTCAGCTAGTTTCTTAGATCCATCTAAAACAATAGTCATTTTGTAGTTTATATGACTTTTTACTCCCATTGCTGTTTTTATAGGAAAAGCTAATTTTAAATAAAGATATTTAAAACTTGACTTTCCGTCTTCTTAGTATTTCTTAAAAAGTGAAAACACATTTTTCTCTCCTTATTATATAAAAATCTTTGTTACAGTTGTTAATGTGAATAATAAAATAGATTTTACATAGTATTTAGCAAAGTATAAGATAAAATGAACATTGGGCATTTGATATGTAAGATATATGCTTTCACTCTTCATTTCTTTTTAATTTTTATAATAGTCACTATGTACAGCTTTTCTGTTTTAAATGTTCTAACATTTTAAAATTTATAAATTTCAAGAATTTTTATTTAATGACTTTTTTAAGATTTATTTATTTATGCAAGAACTGGGATACAGTCAGAGGCGCAGGAGGGTGAGAGAATTCATCAGAGACAGAGTGGGGAGCACAACAGGCAGATGGACCAAAGAAACTGCTGAGGGGAGCAGCGGCAAGACAGAAGAGGTCTGCCGGGCCATGTAGGTTTTTCCCCGGCCAGCCGGGAATCGAACCTGCGCTGCACAGGCTGCAGACAGCTTCATAGCGCGGTGCTCAACCTGCTGCGCCACCAGGGAGGCCCCTATTTAATGACTTTTTAATAAATTTTTACAATATTGCTAATAAATTTTAGCTGTTCCTGAATTAGTTCTCATAGATTTTGGAAAACTTTTATGTTAATTTTTTGGACTTAACTTCTCAGTTGCATGATTCTTTTAAATCTTCACTTTGTTAACATCACTTTCATTTTTTTCTTTCTTCTTTTCTTTTTCAAACATAATCAATCCCTTACCAGTTCCTTTTGGATATGATATTTATATTTAGTTAGTCCTTTTGATTTCTTGTGCTTTTACAGTGGCCAGTGGGGATTATAAGACTATGAATTATAAGGATTATAAGACTATGAATACAGACTATCTATACCACCAGTAGAAGATTGGAATTTTCTCTAAAGTTAGTTCATTCCTGGGTACTTAAAAAAATGACACAGCAAACAGTACAGAAAGAGCTGTCCACAGAAAAATGATAAACTTGACTTTTAGAAAGGTACTGCCTTTTAACATTCTAGACAATCAGGTCATCATACAAGAAACTGTGCATTTTGAAGTCCATGGGTTTAAATAAGCTGTCACTAGAATATGCTACTACATTAAAGTAAAAGACCAGCAAGATGAATAACTTTAGCTGACTTTAGTGAGAAGTTAGAAAGTGTTGAAATATGTAAGACTTAATGAAAGAAGGGTACTTGCTTTTCTGTAGCAGCAAAAATGAAGACCACATTCTAACTCGTACCACTCTGTTCTCGACTGGCCATAGCAAGGATAGGGTTGTGGGACACTTTGGATCATAATTCCATTTTAGTTTCCCTTTATTTTGTGTTGGCATTTAGGAATTCAGAACCAAATTTGTCCCACTTTTATTCTAGTCTTTGCCTTGACTCAATTTTATTTTAATTAGCTGTTCCTATTTTATATGCCCCTGTAAACCACTTAAGCAAATTTTGGGATAAACCAGGCATAAAAAATAAACACAAATACACATGAAATAATATCCAGAAAAAACTTTTAAATTACTTCAATCAGCAATTGGACGTTACATAGTATAGATATTCACTTATATAATTCAAATCAGTATATAAGTAAGTAAAGTCACTACCCTGAGTCCTACTTTAACCCATTTCTCTATGCGAGCTCATCTGGCTTTGCTACAATAATTTAACTTTTACTGATAAAACAAATTACTAAATAAAAGGACCATATTATTACTTACTGCTATATCCAATCAGAATTGGTAGTACTGGAGAAGGAGAAATGAAGAGAATGAGAAGAGAAAAGGAGAAATGAAGTAAATCCTGTTCAGTTCAGGCACAAACTGTGTTGTTATAGTTTGTTTCCTTTAATAGTGTGTTGCAGGGCCTCCTGGTGGAGCAAGGGGTTAAGACGCAACCTATTAAGCTATCTACAACCATTGCAGCACAAGTTCGAAGGCTGGCCAGGGAGCTACCCCCTTGGCACAGCAGACCTCTCCTGACTCGCCCATTGCTCCCCTCAGCAGCTTATTTCAGTCAATCTGCCTGTTCTGTTCCCCACTCTGTCTCTGGTGAATCCTCTCACCCCCCCGCACCTCTGGCCTGTACCCCAGTTCTTGCATGCATAAATAAATAAATCTTTAAAAAAAATACTGTGTTGGGCCTCCCTGGTGGCACAAGGGATTAAGCACCACACTATGAATCTGTCCGCAGCCTCTGTAGCACAAGTTCAATCCCCGGCCGGCCAGAGAGAAACCCACATGGCAAAGCAGACTTCTCCTGTCTTGCTTGCTGCTGCCCTCAGCAGTGTATTTCAGTCAGTCTGCCTGTTCTGTTCCCCACTCTGTCTCTGGTGAATCCTCTCACCCACCACATCTCTGGCCTGTACCCCAGCTCTTGTATGCATAAATAAATAAATCTTTTAAAAAATTAATGTGTTGACATGGAAAAGAGAAAGAGGGGCAATCTGCTGCATTTGCCCCAGGAGTCAAGTCTCTCCAAGTGTGATGGGGAACAGATGAGTTTCAAGGGGAGAATGGTTAGAGCTGGCTGACTGGGCAGTTCCGGGTATCCTAGTCTATCCTGACAAAAGATTATCTTGGATGGAGCCAATGTCAATTCCTCTGTTTTGTGGAGACTCTGGGCAATGAGCCCTCGGAATGCACACAGGTCTGTAAAGCCCTTCTGACTGCTAGCATCTACCCGCTGGCATCCTCAGAGGCAGTAGAGTTCCTGGCATTTTTTCCCCTGTCATTTACTAGGTTGGTACTTCCTTATAATTCTTTTTTCTTTCTGAATAGTTCTTTTTTCCCTCAGATTGTTGTTTCCTATGACAGTGGAAACTTAGGTATTAAAAATTCAAGATGCAGACTCAAGGCAATGACTATCAAACTAGCCTTTGAATTGAACTTTGATGGGTTCTCTCACAGCTTCACTTGAGATACATTTTAGTAGTTGCCTCTACAAATAGATTTTAAGGCAAGTTAAATTCTTGGATAGCAGCATCGCCTTCTCCTTGAAGAGATGAATGGAGTCCACGCACATAACAAGTCTACACCATAAATCCAGTCCGAGGGGAG
The DNA here is from genome assembly GCF_014898055.3 of Talpa occidentalis. Lineage (NCBI taxonomy): Eukaryota > Metazoa > Chordata > Mammalia > Eulipotyphla > Talpidae > Talpa > Talpa occidentalis. The sequence continues at coordinate 81,484,468 of NW_023602073.1, read as the reverse complement.
CCCGGCCTTCAGCAGCCATGCAATAGACCCCCAGGTCACAAAACCAATTTTTCAAATGAGAAAGACTATAATCCCAACTTGGAAAGGCTATCTTTAAACCAATATCTATTTTTTAGGCGAGGGTCATAAACTAACCCTGAATGATACAATTCAGTTTCTATTTCAAGCCTTCAAAAAGAGCAATCGGATTTTTTATTGATAACTCCTTTTTTAAAGGTCATATCATACACAAAAACACAAAAATTCTTACATTTATATACCATATACTATGTGAATTATACATTATTTTTGTCATATTATAAGGTTAACTGTAGATGTATGAATAACACTTATATTTATACCTGCTCTAAATCAAAAGTGAATTTATTATATAACAGTTAATTTTAATATAAATTGCATTAATACTGACTTTTATGCCTTTTTCTTATCTTCATAGTTTGAATTATAAGCATCTTTATTCTTATATTCTCACACATCTCATGGTGTAGCAAGTATCAAAAGGACCAACCTAGTGAATTAAAACTGCTGATTCCTATACCTGAGCCTAATAGCCAGCAGGTTAGTTATAGAAAAAAAATCTTTAATTTTTGTTTTTCATCCAGTTTCTGCTTTTTTGTGGGTGTGATTATATGAATTAATATATTTCTTCCTATCAAAGGCTTTGAGTATGAAAGAGCTGGAGGGGAGTGGCAGTGGTTAGATTGATGAATAAGAGTTGCAGGGGGAGAAAAGCCTAAAGAGTTTTTCAATTTCCCTAAATTAAGATTCTCAAAAGGAAATTTATTTATCAAGAGTGGATTTTTAATATCCTGAATTCACAATCAAATGAAAATAAACTTTGAGGTCATGCACACCATTTTCACATATAACTTCTTTCTACCCTCGTTCTATACATCCTCTCTCAAAGAAATTTTACTCTTAAGATAAGGTACATGAAGATTAGGTGAGAAATTTTGCATTATTTTCCTTTACAACAAACTGGGAAAAATCATTTGCCACAGCAGCTTCAATATCCATTAGTAGCTGCAGCAAGCAGCTTACCAGAATTTCAAAGGATACTGATCATTTTGTAATATAATCTGAAACTTCCAGTTGTGCATATTGAAATAAGGCTATCTCTCCTGATTCTTCCTTCTGAAACTAATTAACAAGAAAAAATACAGTAAAGAAAACACATCTTGGCTGAAACCAGAAGATGATCACCATCCTGAGCTACAATTTAGGGTGATGGGCAGCGAGGGGCCATGAAAAAGGTCCAAGAAAGAAGTAAATCATGAGCTCTGCACTGAAGTTTTCAGGCAGCATAAGATCTTCAGTGCCAAGCCAGTGTCTCCTGAGAAGATAGAGTTGGGTGGGCAGAAATGAAGATTCCTGAACTCTCATTAAAGGGCAGCAAGGACAGTAGAATCCAGTGAGAAGACGTACCATTATAGTGTCTCTCTCCAGTGCAATCTCGACTTTTGGCTTGTGACATACAGAACAAAAGTCATTGCTGTAGCTGTGCTTTTAATGTGTCAAAAAAAAAAAAAGTGCAGTGTGAAGTTCAGGATAGGTAACATGCAATGACTTACTGTTAGCCTGGGGGACCAAGTCAAACTGAAAATTACTATTTACTCAAAATGAAAATATATGTGTGAGACAGACAACACCTGGATCTCTTAAGTGAAATCTCTTATTTAACTTATCAATATAATTTCAAGCATTAAAACATTTTACACACCTAATTAGAAAAGGATTTTAGAAGAAAGTTCAAAAATACTCGTTTGTCAGAGCACTTTAAACTCTGACCTTATACAGTGGAACCTCAAGATAAGACCCTTGGTATCCAGAAGCAGTATCACTGCACAGGAACTGCTAGACAAACCCAGTCCCACCACTGACCAGCTAATGCTCCACTGCCTGATTTTCCCATTTGTATTTACAAAATTGCTGGACTCGGGAAAAGCAATAACCTCCACTAAAAGATGAGTATTGTTCAGGAACATAACTGAATCTAGCCAAAATCCAAACATAAAATAAAAAAAAAGGCCACAGGAAAAAATAAAAGGACATGAAAAACTAAAGGCACATCAGGAATCTATAGCACCAAAATTATACTGTAGGGCAGAATAAAACTATAATAAATAGCCTCATGAAATCTAAGAAACTATAGATGTTGTGACCTCTTGATAAAACAAGAACTCTAAAAATGCATGTAAGTGTTCACAATGGAAATAAAAAAAAAGCAGAAGTTGTAAAAGCTAGGGTGAAAATGATATAGAAAAAAAGATAATAGGATCATACCTCATGTTTATGTGGGTTTGGGATGTTATTTGGTTCTTTAGTAACTCATCTAGATTATTTTCATTTACATTTAGCATACTTATTATTTCTAAGATAATTGAAAAAGAAACATAACACATACTTCCTACCTATAAAATGAGAAAGCAAGGAAACTAATATATCATCTGCATATATTTTGTCTAAATATAAACTTCACAGAAAGACCAGACACTTCAAATCATAGAAGATCAAGCACTTCAAAAGTTCCAGTGATAGAAATTCAACATGAGTAAGGGAAATTTTTTTGGTCCAGAATACACAAACTGTCGTACCCTCTTTGTATAGCATGCCAGGGCCACCCTATCAGAAAGCAGAAAGTGGACACATGGAAAGTGTTTAATGTCTTCTAATTTTAGCGAACCTAAAAGCAAGTGTCTTATCTTGAAGTTCCACTGTATAAGGTCAGAGTTTAAAGTGCTCTGACATAACGAGTATTTTTGAACTTTCTTCTAAAATCCTTTTCTAATTAGGTGTGTAAAATGTTTTAATGCTTGAAATTATACTGGTAAGTTAAATAGTTTTTAACAGCTCCAGGTGTTGTCTGTCTCAACACATATATTTTCATTTTGAGTAAACAGTAATTTTCAGTTTGACTTGGCTAAAATTTAAAGAGTTGGGGTTCAACCCAGATTTTCAAAACAAAATTTTGAACTTTATAAACAGTATTTCATATACCCTGCTGAATTCAGAAGGCTTTTAGTACTTTTTTGCCTTAGTGACTCATCATATTGGAGTCAGAGACCACCCATAAATATATTGTTCCAGGTTCTCTGCACTGAACAGATGGAATATCCATGAATAAATTCAACAAAGTTAACTCAGAATATAAAAGACTGGAAATATGGTGAAGTATTCAGCAGAACGATTTCAACTTGGATACAATCTTCAAGATCTGGTCCTTCACACAAAGTAGTTGTGTTTGAAGTTTCTTTGTTCTATAATTTGAATTCAGTTCAACAAGTAACAGAAGGAAACGATGAAACTATCTTAAGCAATATTACATTTATATTTTAAGGTAAATTATATACATGTAGATATACATGTAAGCATATATGTATATAAGCACACATACACAAAATGGAAAGCATAAGGCTATTATTATTTTCATTGTATCATAGTTTTCCGGGATTAAAATAATATTGGCCCATATTAAGGAGACCATGAAATTTAAGTAATTGTTCTTAAGTTGTTGTTTATCAGCATTGTGTTGTAGTAATTCACACTACCTTAACTTGGTCCTGATGTTGACTACTTTATATTAAGATTTCATTCACTAACCTATTAATACTTTCCAAATTCAATGACTAAGAAACCTTAACAAGCGATATCCGTAAATACTATAGACAATAAAATTACAGTTTTGAGTAAATTAATAAATAAACCCCCACTGTTTTTTAAGCAATATACAGATTTAATGTAAACACTATAGTTTCAAAGGTATTAATCAAATAAGTAGAACAAATATTGCTGAAATTTACATAAATACACAAAATACCTACAATAGCAAAAAAAAAAAAAAAAGACAAAAGAATGGAGGTATCACATTCCAGAATTTGAACTATACTACAAATCTATAGTAATCAAAACAGTGACATTGAAATAGACACACAGACCAATAGCACAGAATTGAGAGCCCAGAAATAAACCCAAATTTAGGAAGCTAATCTATGAGAAAGCAGTTAAGAGTATATGACAGAGAAATTAAAGTCTCTTCAACAAATGGTGTCAGTAAAAATGCACAGCCATATATAAAATGAACAAAATCAAAAATCAAAACCAGACTGCTATATCACACCATACACACAAACTACCTCAAAATGAATGAAAGACTTGTATGTAAGAGCTTATACCATAAAATTCATAGAAGAAAACATTGGCAAAAGGCATCTGAGACTTTGGCTTCAATGATTTCTTTGGCAACTAGAACTAAAGGGGAAGGGAAGCAAAAAAAAAAATGGAATTATATCAAACTAAAAAGTGTTTGGACAGTGCAAGAAAGAAACCATTATTAAAATAAAAAGATATTGTACAGAATGGGAGAGAATATTTACACATCCTATCTATAAAAGGGGGTTAATATTCAAAATCTATAAGGACATTTGTACCCCAACAAAAAGAAAACAATAAAAAAAATGGCAGAAGAACTAAATAGACACTTGTCCAAAGAATATATACAGGGAGTGAAGAGGCACATGAAAAAATGTTCATCATGACCTATCATGAGGGAAATGCAAATCAAAACTCAGAAGGAGATACCACCTCACCTGAGAATGGCCCATATGAAAAATAAAAGAAACAACATATGTTGGGAAGGCTGTGGAGAAAAAGGAACCTTCATATATTGTTGGTGGGAATACAGACTGTTGCATCCCCTATGAAAAAACAGTATGCAAGTTTCTCAAAATATTAAAAATAGATTTACCATAAGACCCAGCAATTCCACTCCTATGTATCTACCCGCAAAAAATGCCAAAACAAGAATTAAAAGGGATATATGTACCCAAATGTTCATTACAGCACTTTTTGAAAAGCCAAATTAGGGAATCAATCTATGTAACCATGGGAAGATTCGTGGATTAAGAAGATGTGGTATACATACATAATGGAATATTACACAAGTATCAAAACTAGAGGAAATCTTGCCAATTGCAACAATGTGGATGGAACTGGAGGAGAATGTGTTAAATGAAATGAATCAGAAGAAAAAGGACAGATATCAGATGGTTTTAATCACATAGGGTATATAAGGAAACAAAACAAAGGAACTAAACAAAACAAAGGTAAAACTAAGCCAAGAGAAACCCTAATAGAATTGAGAATTGAGGATACTGAGGGAAGTGAGGAAATGGAGGGAAATGGAGGACACTGAGAGAGATGGAGAAAGGGTCCCAGTGGATTATGGTAGAGAGGTGGTGGGTGTGGTGTGGTAAAATACATCTAAAAAGGTGTGAATTTATACCTCCAAAGAATATACAGTGTTGGGCCTCCCCTGGTGGCGCAGCGGTTGAGCGCTGGGCTGCGAGGCTGCCCGCAGCCTCTGCGGCGCCGGTTCGATCCCCGGCTGATCCCCGGCCACCGGAGGAGGGTCCCGCATGGCGCGCAGGCCTCTCCTGCTGCCCGCTGCTCCCCTCAGCAGTGTACTTCGGTCCTTCTGCCTGTTCTGCTCCCCGCTCTGGCTCTGGGGAATTCTGTCACCCTCCCGCGCTTCTGACTGTACCCAGCGCTTGTATAAGTAAGTAAGTAAATAAATAAATAAATAACAAAGAACATGAAAAAAAAAAAAAGAATATACAGTGTTGTCATCAGTATTACCACAATAAAAAAATAATGCAAAACACACACAGTCTTCTCTCTAGTTCTATGTTTACATTCTCACATGCTGAATGACCTTCTACTTAAGTAGGTCACAAAAATCTGGAAAAGCTCCAACTCAATATGTTCAAAATCATTTTAACAAATCATTTCTATTCTCTTTTCCACTTAACATTCACCATTTGTCCACTTTCTAAATGAGAAAGAAGGCTTGTGGTCATCTTTGACATCTTTGCTCTCTTTTACTCATATCAACTTCATCACCATTGTTCCTAATGTGTCTCCATAAATGGCTCAGTGTGCCCCTTCTCTATATTCCTTTTCTACTGGGAAGTGAATTCCTGACATTTCCAGTTCTATGGTATTTCTAAATCTATAATTTCTGGCCACTAAATACAAAAATTGTGAATGATTCAGGAAAAAAAATAGAGAAGAAATTCACATCCTTTTGAAAATTTTAACATACCAATTGTTTTCATTTAAACTGAAAGGCATTATTGCTAAATCTCTTACAGCTTATAGAAAACAGCTTATAGATGATAGAACTAAGACAGAAATTCCAAGTTCTATACATTATTATTAGATATGAATTTTTATAGAATTGAGAGATCTACATTACAGAAAATGTTGAGTTGCTTTATAAATTCTAATTCTGAATATGAACCTTTGCTAATTTTGAATTCTTCTTCTTTTCCCCTTTATGTAGAATTTTATTGTCCATGTGACAGTCTTGGGCAAGGTATTCCTAGTTCTAATATCAACATAGACCTGAATATGTCAAAAATGCTTGCTAATGAGACTGTTAACTGCTCTGCTTGTGGAAATATTTATGTTTCCCAAGAAATCAAGACTTAAAATGAGCTGTATCCACCTCTATCCTATGTGAAGATGAACATTTAGACATCTCCTATTACATCCGCTATGGCAGCTAACATTTTAGCTATTTATTATTCCCCATAAGCAAGGTATAATTCTACTCACTGATAATTTTATAAACTCAGTATGACTGAACAACATATGTAGTTATCTATTTCAAATACACATTCTTATCATTATGTTCTGTCCCATGGGAGATGATTTCATTTCACTTTCTAATAATAGTAAATTTCATTCAGAACATTGGTTTCTATTTTAATCAATGTGCAAAATAGTACTTTTGTTATGTGGTAGTCATTTAAATATGAATGTGGGGAAATTATTAACAATTAACCTGAATGATTTGACTTTTAAGTGTGCTCTTTTGATTACACTTCAATTCTAAAGCAGATCCCAAGAAAGAGAAGTACCTGAAATTGCTAAAAGTGTTTGTCAATAAAAATGTCTCCTGCTTTATATTCATCCAAAATAGGACACTGAGTATTAAAACAGTTCTATTAAAAGCATGCTGAATAATTAATATTTTCTCCTCCTCATAGCCTATTACTTCTTTTCCAATAAAAAACCACTACAAAGCATGATGATTTGGAATATTGATGCTCTTCAGTTTATGTCAACATAGGTCAAAAAACAAAACCTGGCTCACTATACATCACAATATTCAACATTCCAAGATGAATATCTCTTTGAAAAAGACAAATTCTGTCTAAAATATCATATTAATTCTATAATGCAGAAAGATCTAAGTAATCTTATAAAACACCTCACTCCACCTTAATTCCTTCATTTCCTTGACTTTGTATCAGAAAATTATTCACTCATCTTGCGCCAGAAACTGTTAGAACTGAAATTTACTTTGACATGGAAATGTTATAATGACCTTATAACATTTATTTGAATGGTACATTTATAAAACCTTGTCTGTTCTACCTGCAGTGTGGGATCTTTTGGGATATCAACAAAAGGGATAATACAGACCTTGAAGCTGCACATTTAATGAACAAAAAAATTCAAAATCATAGGGTAGTAGTAGCCCATTTATTGATAGTTCTGTGGAACTCAAAACTTTTCATCTGCATTTCTCTCTTGTAAACATCTGCCATGTGATGGACACATGAAGAAAAAAGCTCTAGCCTGCATCTCTCAGTTATGCAACTGATATCTTGATTGCCCAAAATACTATCGATAATCACACAATTAAATGAAAGGTAATATCTGTGTTAGGTGTTAAGAAGGTCTGAAGAGAACCTCAGAGAGGGTGTCTTTGGAGGTATTGTGACACCATGTCACAATGTCACACATGTTTTGTGGTGAGCAGGAGCATGAGACTTTCAGGAACTGAAAAGCCACTGAGAACAGACTAAAGAGAATGAGCTACAGTTAGCAGGGTCTTCTATGCTGCACTAACAAAGATGATGTATTACATTCATGATAATACATGGCCATTTCTGACCACCTTGTGAACTACTGAAGGATAGGTCACTCTAAGATGAAAAGAACAGGTCTCCCCAAAACATGACACTTTGGCATGGGGATATTTTGAGGTGAGGTCAATCAAGACCCTACAGGCACACAAGAAAGGTTTACCATTCCCTTACCCACCTTGAGCATTGAAAATTGTGGTATTATCCAGAATTAGTACTTTTTAACTGGAAATACCTTCACACTGGAGAGAAACCTGACTATATAGCAGAGCAAACATTTAATTATAGACCATTTAGTCTCCATCATAGAAGTAATCCTCTCTCTCCTCAAAGCCCAGGCCTCTATCCCATTCCTTAGTTCAACAAGAACACACACACACATACACACACAAACACACACACACATGCAAGCACACACATATCTCATTTTGTCCCTGTGATTTCAGAATCTACATTCATGTAGATTCTCCTTGTGGATGTATTGAATTTGTTCTTTTCTCCTACTAATCACCTGATGTCAATTTGTTTGAGAACTCAAAGGAGTAAAAGGAAATTTCCTCTCTCCCCTATACTACACTTAGGAAAAGGTAATGCAAATCCTTGTTTAAGTTCTATCCACAATAAATCATACAGAATTGTCAGAAGAAAATGTAGAAAAATATGCTTGTACAGTGCACATTTACAAAACACACAAGAAGAAAATTCACCACGAGCATAATTAAACAAAAGCAAAACAAAAATTAAACCATAAAATTAGACCACAAGAGATTCAGTTTATAGAGCTAATAGGATGCATATCACATATAACCACAATTATGACTAAAACATAAATAATGAATGAAAATATGTAAAAGCAATAGATATCAAAAAGATAAGAATTGTTAAGTAAAAAAAAAAACACTAGAAATAATTTTCATGATGATTTTGGCAGTGCCTGCTTAACTATATGGGTCTATATAATCATTTTATATCTGTGTGTGAAAGCCTTCTTTTGATCTCCTGATATTAAAGGAAAAGGTTTTAATTTTTTGTCATTGGATATTGTTGGTTGTGGGTTTGTCATATATCACCTTTATTATGTTCTTCCTTATTCATTTAACTGAGGGTTTTATCAACAAAGGATGTTGAATCTTGTCAAATGTATTTTTCTAGAAGTTTACTGATATGATCTTATGCATATTTGATGTAATCAATGAGCATTCCACAAAAAAATGGGACAAAAAGACATGAAATTTATTTGGATCTAAAAAAGGCCCCAAATAATGAAAGCATTACTGAGAAAATAGAAAAAATAATGGAGTTATTACATTCCCCAACTTCAAACTATACTGTAAAATTATGTAATTAAAACAGCTTGTATTGGAATAAAAACAGTTATGCAGATCAATGAAACAGAAACAACAACCCAGAAATAAAATTTCAAATATATTGACAACTGATTTAGAACAAAGAAGCCATGAGCTTATAATGGAATAAGGAAAGTTCCTTCAATAAATGATGTTGAGAAAACAGGATAGCCACATGCAAAGGAATGAAGTAAGACAACTATCTTAACATAATACAAACAAATTAATTGAAAATGGATTAAAGACTTTGCATATAAGACCTAAAATTATGAAATAATAGAAGAAAACATAGGCACATGTTCCTTGATAGCAGTCTTAGAGTCGTGTTTGGGGACTTGATGTGAACAGCATGGGAAACAAATGCAGAAATAAACAACTGGGCCTACATCAAACAAAAAAGGTTTTATATAGTGAAACTTGCATCAAACCAAAAAAAAAAAGAAAAAGATCCTACTGAATGGGAAAACTTATTTGCATATCATAAATTTACAAGGTGTTAATATCAATAATGTAAAAAGAACTCAGAATTCAACAGTTAAAAAAGACCATATATACCCAATTAAGCAAAGGGCAGAGGGCCTGAACAGACATTTCTCCAAAGAAGATATACAGATGGCCAAAAGGTACAGGAAAGATGTTTATCATCTCTTATTATTTGGAAAATTCAATTGAATACAGTAAAACATTATGATAAGAAATAAGTATCAGAGAAGAAGTAGAGTAAAGGGAATCTTTACACAGTGTTGATAGGAATGCAATTTGGTGAAGCCATTAAGGAAAGCAGTATCAAAAAACATTGAAAACACAAATTTCATGTGCTCAGTTATTCCACTTCTGGGTATTTACCTATAAAATACAAAAACACTAATTCAGAGAGATATATGCAGCCCCATGTTTATTGCAGCATTATTTACAACAGGGAAAACTAGAAACCACCTGAGTGATCACTGACTGATAAATGGGCAAAGAGGATATGGTATATATACACAATGGAATACCTAGCAATTAAAAAAAAAAAGATAAAACCCTGCCATTTGTAACAACATGAATGGACCTAGAGGATACCATGAACAGTGAAGACAGACAAAGACAAACACCCTATGGTTTCACTCATATGTGATATATAGAGAAATCAATGAGATGAACTAAATAAAACAGACATAAATGTTTAATTTATAAGACAAATTAATAGTTACCAGAAGGGAAGAGGGAGCAGAGGGTGGCAAACCAGGAAAAAAAAGAGGTCAATCGTATAAAAGGAAAACTGACCTTTTGGTGGTAAACTTAATGCAGTTTATACAGGAGTTAATTTTCAATGACGAACACCTGAAATACTGTTTTATTGCAATCCTCCTTCAATAAAAACATAAGAGAATAAAGGTGCAAAATATGTTATAAATAATGTTAGACATGCTATGAAGAGTAGTAACCCAGAAGATAAATCCCAGAACATTACTCAAAATTCTTCATAGAAGAATAAAGAAAAAGAAAGATGAGAGATTAGGAGACATGCAGAAAAGGATAAGTTCCACCCATGTCTAAGTTTGACTGGGAGAAAAGTGATACAGCGCAAGATGGGACAGAGCCAAAGTGAAAATGGTTACAATTATTTCAGACTTGATGAAAGACATGAAACCTCAGATGTAGGAAGCACAACTGACAACAAGTAGCTGAATATAAAGTATCCTATGACTAGCACATGAAAATAAAACTTTTAGCACACCAGGGAAATAAGAAAAGTACAAAAACACTGTCAAAGAAAGCATTATTATAAAGGAATAACTATTAGATAAGATAGAAACAAAATAAATAATAATATAGTAATACCTTCAATTCTCAGAGAAAATAACTTAACATTTAATACTTAAAATATACAAGAGTGGGCCTCCCCCGTGGCACAGCGGTTGAGCGCTGGGTTGAGAAGCCGCCCGCGGCCTCTCGGTACTGGTTCGATCCCCGGCTGCTCCCCAGCCACCGGAGGAGGGTCCCACATGGCGTGCAGATCTCTCCTGCTGCCCACTGCTCCCCTCAGCAGTGTACTTTGGTCCTTCTGCCTGCTCTGCTCTCCGCTCTGGCTCTGGTGAATTCTCTCACCCTCCCACGCTTCTGACTGTACCCAGTACATGTATAAACAAAACAAACAAATAAATAAATCATAAATAAATTTTATATATATATATATATATATATATATATATATATATATATATATACACAAGAGTGAGGGAATTACTATGACATTTTTATACAAAACCTGAAAAAATTTACCACTACATAAACTCACTGAAGGAACTTTAAACTTAATAGATGGTTATGTAAGAAGTAATGATTACTTTTTGAAAAAAAAGAAAAGCAACTAAATTTCATTTCCTGTTCTGTAATAAGATCCCATATTCCAAGTATCTTTACAAAAGTCTACTCAAATCATTCAACAGAGCACATCAAACATGAATAGTTTTGCATTGATTGCTAGTCACTGACTTGATTATTAACCAAAACATGAGAAAAATCTTCCCATGAACAACGGGAAGTAATATCCATGGCAGAAGAATAAACATGCTTATCTTTATTTATCATGAAGGCCTTATAAAACAAAACAAAAACATAAAAGACAACATATTTTCTTCTTTATCACCTTAATAAACATTTCCACTGCTTAAATAAAATCATAGAATTTCTATAATGCTTTGAAAACAAACTCATATTTTCTGTCATCTAGACACAATTCATTCAAAATGTAAAAAATTCTAAAAATATCAAAAATATCTATAATTGACTTGGTCCATTTTTCCCTGTGTACAATTTTTCAGAATCATGATCACACTGACTATAGAAGTGTATATATTAACCTTTCAATCAAGATTAATAGTGTCTTTACCAAGCCCTTTTTAGTGACTACATAATGCTCCACAGTGCAGATGAACAAAACCTGCCTTTCTCTGCACCTGTTGAAGAGCTCTTTTGTTGCTGTGAATAATTTGACAGCTACAATTATATTTGTTCTTAAAAAGGTTTGTGCTTTGTTTATTTCTTTCAATTATATTCCTAGAAGTGGAATGTGGAATGGTTATTGTTTAGCTTGGAAACAAATATCTTTTTTTTTTTTTAAGGATTCAAAGGAAAATTATGCTTCCAAAGATCCTTAACTTAGTGGCAGTACAGTCTCTTCAAATTGTCACTAACTTTAATGACCAGAGAGATATTTAATACAGAGTCTAAAATTAAGTGCCTCAAAAATAATTGGATGACAACTTCTATTTCTCAAGATCATTATGAAGTTTCTAAAGATATTGTCCAAGGACCTAAAACCGAAACTTCATGCAAGAAAAAAACATTTTATCTGCATGATGATATATTCCTTTGTTAGGAGATCTGGTAGCTGAAATACACATCAGATGGACCTTGAATGGCAGCTTTTGAAATTTATTAAGAAAAACTGCCAAGCAAAAGGAATATTGGCTTTCAGAGGACACAATAACTCTATTTGAAGAAAGCTTTTAAGCAACTCTTATTATGACAATGCAGCTCAACTATATTAAATAGGTATTTCAAAAGGAACAAAATATGAGAAAAGAAGGAAATAGTCAAAGAGAAGCCCATTCTCTAATATCAAAGAGATCTCATGACGCTGCTTTTGATTATTGTGTTATGATAAATTACAGAATTGTAAGCATCAAATTATAATAATTATTTCAATTTCCCCTAATTTCCTTTTTTTATGTCTCCTTAAATTTGTTATTCATCATTTTGGTGATGATGGAATTGGTTACATAAAAAGTTGTCTATTAAGTTGTGCTAATATATTTAGGAACGTAGTTGAAATCAGTCTCTCTTCTCTTTATTTTCTAAAAGTGATATTTTAAATAACATCACCCATAGCTTTTTAAATATTCACTTGCGTCATGGAACTAAATTCTTTATTTCTTAATAAAATGCATGTCAGAAATTTATAAATAACTGTACTAATGCAACAAAGTTTTATTAAAACAGTATATCTTTGCTATCAGTTCAGTTTATTAAAATTACCAATTCTTTTCTAAGCCATTTCAATTATATGGTACCATGTCAAATTTTATAAAGATTTCATAAAATAAGGGGCAAATCATATAATTGGTCCATTTCACTCAACAATTAATAATTGTATAGAAACAAATAATATGGATCTCCCTGCTGGCACAAGGGTTCAAAACTCAGCACTATGAAGCTTCAGCAGCCACTGCAGCACAAGTTTGATCCCCGACCAGGGAACTAACCCATATGCTGCAGCAGACCTCTCCTGACTTGCCCGTTGCTCCCCTCAGCAGTGTATTTCAGTAGATCCACCTGTTCTGCTCCCCATTCTGTCTCTGGTGAATTCTCTCACCCCCACCCTGTACCTCTGGCCTATACCCCAGCTCTTTTATGCATAAATAAATATATATTTTTAAAAAAGAAACAAATAATAAATAGTTGAAGTTATAAAATCATACTATTGAAAAATATATTATCAAATGGCAAAATGAAATGATCCATACATGACAACAGCATTTGAGTTTTATACCTAAGTAATAAGTATATTAAGATAACTCTACATGAATATTGCTTATTTAATCCAAGAAATATTTGATAGTAGTATATACTGGGGTAAAGGGAAAAGTCAGAAAGATAAGATGTCATCCCTGACTTTTTGGTGCTTACAGACTGAAAAGAGGATAAAACAAATACACAAATAAACTTAGCATGAGGTTCAGTAATTTAAGAGCCCCAACACCAGCTAAAAATTTGATTCATTTGATTATTATTTACTGAGCATTCACTATGAACTGTTCTTAAGATACTTGGGATATAGCAATTACATTTAAAATAGCCAAACATGGGCCTCCAAGATGGTGCTAGGGGTAAGCACCACACTATGAAACAATCCGCATCCTCTGCAGCACGAGTTCCATCCCCTGCTGGCCAGGGAGAAACCCACATGGCACAGCAGACCTCTCCTGTCTCGCCCGCTGCTCCCCTCAGCAGTGTATTTCAGTAGATCTGCCTGTTCTGTTCCCCACTCTGTCTCTGGTGAATCCTCTAACACCCTGCATCTCTGGCCTGTACCCCAGCTCTTGTATGCATAAATAAAATCTTAAAAAAAAAAAAAAGACTGAGGCGCTAAGTCTAACATTTGTATTTAAAATAAAATAAAATAAAATAGCCAAACATGCTTGTGTTCACTGTTTGCATTCTTATTGGGGAATAAAATTGGCATCCTGGCTGAGTGATTGGAAAGAAGTTCTGGAAGGTGGTGGTATTTGAAGGCAGGCTTGAATAAGCCACACCTCTAACGGGAGGCTCCCTACTCTTTTCTGTATTTCTCCTCAGTCCAATGCATGTGACTAGTTGAGAGCTGAGAGCCGTGTCTCTTTGTCCAGACCATGAAAGGCAACAGGGTATGCTCTTTGTTCTGTTCTATTATTGTTAACATTTAAAATTATAACATCGGGCCTCCCCGGTGGCGCAGCGGTGGAGCGCTGGGTTGCGAAGCTGCCCGCAGCCTCTGTAGTGCTGCTTCAATCCCCAGCTGCTCCCCGGCCACCGGTGGAGGGTCCCACATGGCGCGCAGACCTCTCCTGCCGCCCGCTGCTCCCCTCAGCAGTGTACTTCGGTCCTTCTGCCTGCTCTGCTCCCCGCTCTGGCTCTGGTGAATTCTCTCACCCTCCCGCGCTTCTGACTGTACCCAGTGCATGTATAAACAAAACAAACAAACAAGCAAACAAATAAATAAAGAAAAACATGCCTCTATTAAAAAAAAAAAAATCTTTAAAAAAAAATAAAATAAAAATAAAATTATAACATCTAAAATTATGCCAGGCATACAGTAAATACTCAAAAAAATGCCAAATAAGTAGACAAGTGAGAAAATAAAAGGGCAGGTAGATAAATAAAAATAGAGAGGAGATGGATAAGAGGAAGAGGAACATGATGAAAGGCAGGGAAGGAGGAAAAGACAGAAGGAAGATGGAAGGGAGGAAGGAAGGAAGGAAGGAAGGAAGGAAGGAAGGGGATTATTTTTACAAGCAATGATGGTAGGAAGAAAGATTATAAAAAGAGAAAATATTATAAAGAGAGAAAACAATAGAATTGTGTCATATTAAATTAACATGAATGAATAACATGAGGTAGATCAGGTTTTCTGTGCAGGGTCATGCCTGCTAGTCTGATACAGAGGCAAAGGGAGCTACTTTAAGGGAAAATTATATAATCAATGTGAATATTAAATAACTCTACTCCGGCAGAGATGTAGGATGGATTGATAGGAAAAGTGATGATGTGGAATCAATCACAGACCATTACATAACTCAGACAAAAAGTAATGAAAGCTGGACGGTGACAGTGCGGGGAAAAGTAGTGCCTTTGGAAAAAGTCATGGAGGAAAATTCCACAAAGCAAAGCAAATAAGAAGCAAAAGGGAATACGTAATGTTTGGCTTTGTAATTTCAAAGCCTGATATCTATTAACTGGATAAGAAAGCGAGGAGAATTAAATTTCTATGGGGAAACAGTGAGTTTTGCTTTGGGACTGAGACTTTTCGGGGCCTACTGGTATCCTAAGTAGAACTACCCAGAAGCAGCTACAGTATCTATGCAAGCTGTCAGCACTACATTCAGGGATTTGGGAATTACAGACCCAGAAATACTAACTAAACTCAATTTATGGAAGTGAATGAATGCACCAAGGAGAGTTAAGTAGAGCACAATCATTTGAGGATACACTCCAATTGCAGACAGGAAAAAAAAAAAAAAAAGGCCGGCTAACAGAAGAGGCATGGGATGGAGGGGAAATGCAAAACAGCGTAGAGATGTTCAGGGAAGCAGAGTCATAGAAAGTACCAAAGAATGCAAAGACACTGAGGAGGAGAGAGAGGGGGAAATGGCCAGGCAGTTAGAGGGGTTGTTGCAATTGGAATGAGTATTACTGATGGTATGAAAGACAAATTATAAATGGGTACATGAATGTCACAGGAAGCACTTCTAACTGACAATAAGAAGGTAGTTACAAATAAAGATAGGTGTGTTCCATTGCTTTCAGATGTAAAACTGAAAAAAAAATGAAATAAGTTTTTATATAATGAAGGCTGAATAATTTCTTTAGTGGAGAAAACAATATTCCACCCATTCAACCATCACTGCTACAACAGATGACAGCTGTGAAATTTCAAGATAAAGCAGCATCTGCCATGTGCATTGTTCCTTTTAAATCAAATGTTTTATATACTGAAACATGTACTTATCAATCTTTTATGGAAACACTGCAGATTTCTTTGAAATTTATCTTTCCTCAGAGAGTTGGTTTTCTTTAAGACTTTGAGACAGAGAAAGTCTGAAAGATTAAAAAATGGAGAGATTTTCTCATCCTCAAATTTTCTGTATTTCAAATTTTTATATTGGCAAAATATAATAACATTTCTTTGGGTCTCTCTGCTGAGGATAAGAAAACCTGATGGTTCATTCTGGGATGGTAGATAATTAAGCCTGCAAGTGATAAATAATAAAACCTGTATCTTTGGGGAGGGAAATGAGGTTCAAAAATGTTTGAGAGCCCAAGTTTATGTAGCTAGGGGGACAAAGCCAGGATTTGAACCTTTTTCCCCCTCCTTTCCCATAAAGATTTCATACTACTTACATCGCTGTCTCCAAACCAAATTTCTCCCTTTTCATTTCCCATCAAACCAAGATGTTTCGGGTTTTTTTTTTTTTTTAAGATTTTATTTATTTATACAAGAGCTGGGGTGGAGGCCAGAGGCGCGGGAGGGTGAGAGAAATCACTAGAGACAGAATGGGGAGCAGAACAGGCAGACAGACCAAAAGCACTGCTGAGGGGAGCAGCAGGCTAGACAGGAGAGGTCTGCCACGCCATGTGGGTAGCTCCCTAGCCCGCCAGGAATTGAACCCCCACTGCAGAGGCTGCAGACAGCTTCACAGCATTGCATTCAACCTGCTGCACCACCAGGGAGGCCCAAGATGTTTCATTACTCTAGTAGTATTTTCACACATCACAATAAGTTGGGAAAGCAAAGAGATGGAAGGAAGGACTGGAAAATCTGCTGTATGCTATGACTTCTCAACAGACACTCACCACTTCTAAGATCCTTCACTTGTCACTGATGGAAGCGGGCACTGATTTCCCAATTTTACATGATGATATAGTGATATTAAGGTGTAAGTGAATGAACTGCATCTAACTTCCAAATCTGTGCTTGTTTCCACTCATACTGTAACTGTGTTGTGGGAAAGGCTGAGGGCCTGAGAACCATGAATGTGACCTGCGTTCTTCTTCCTCTAAAGCCTTTATCTGTAAGCATCAAAAGAGAAGGAATCGGTCCCAGTTACTAAAACAAAAAGCCATCCTATTCCCTGAGCTTATTTCTCTGCTTAAAAAAAAGGGGCGGGTGGTAATTCAGTTACCCCTTTGACCTCCTGCCAAAAATACAAATCATGACAATGAACATTTAAACTACAAGGACAACAGGTATTTCACATTAATGAACAGGGAGATGGTAACATAAATGGTGAAG
Organism: Talpa occidentalis; assembly: GCF_014898055.3. Taxonomy (NCBI): domain Eukaryota; kingdom Metazoa; phylum Chordata; class Mammalia; order Eulipotyphla; family Talpidae; genus Talpa; species Talpa occidentalis. The sequence goes on along the minus strand of NW_023602073.1, from coordinate 81,466,649 downwards.
ATTAATTAGTTTTTTTCTCAAAGTTCAATCATACAACTTTCCAATATTATATGCTAACATTTTTTTTTAAGATTTATTTATTTATGCATACAAGAACTGGGTATAGGCTAGCGGTGCGGGAGGGTGAGAGGATTCACCAGCGACAGAGTGGGGAACAGAACAGGCAGACTGACCGAAATACACTGCTGAGGGGAGCAGCAGGCGAGGCAGGAGAGCTGCTGCGCCATGTGGGTCACCTCCCTGGCCAGGGATCAAACTCGTGCTGCAATGGCTACGGATAGCTTCATGGGTTGCATCTTAACCCCTTGCACCACCAGTGGGGAAGCCCCTAACAACTCTTTCTGCTCACATCCTTGCTATTCACAAATGCATTTGCTTGGAAACAAATATAAAAAAATGATATTACTACAAGTTTTTGAGGGCTTGTCAAGGATGATACACACCATGCCAGATGTTACAAAAAGTTTTTACTAAAACTTGCAACCATTTTAAGGATTCTTAGATTTATTCTCCAAAAGTGCATGAGTGTTGTTGGGTATTACACTAGATATTTTTGGTACAGTATTAGTAATCCTTCAACATACCAGTACTTTTAGCACCCTAGGAGCATACAACATTAACAGCTTTTTATACTACACTGGAAATACTAGTTGGTAAAGGGTATCCAGATCTATGTGTAAGGTGGCAGTGGGGAACTAGGTAAATAAAACTAATGCCTTAAATGGAAGAAATGTGAAATACAAAACCACAATTTTTATATATACGAGAACAAATAAGAAGAATTTTAAGCACCTGGTCACTATTAATTACCTTTGAATTGGTTAAATAAATCCTTAATTATTGGCATTATATAAAACTAAACTAAACACTGAGTTTTTTCCCATACTAATTGATTATCTTATATTTATAAAAAGCCGACATGAGCCAAGCAATTGGTGCAGCTCTTGGGTTGGACCCTGAGGAATATAGTGGTGAATATGGCAGGTGTTTCATGTTCAGCAATTTCAGTCCAGCAGGGAAGAAATGTATCGCAGACAAGAATATATTATAAAATATACTGATGGCAAAGCTTAAAGCCAGGGTGTATCTTGACATTATCTTGACAGTCTGTTTGCATTATGAAATTTTCTCAACATATTTCCCAAATTGGTAGACTTATATCAAATTAACGACTTATCAACAGGAAATATAAAAAGACATAATGTAAGATTATGTGATAGAGTTGAGTTTTGATGGGACAACAGAATCATGAGAAGAAAAAGCCCACGCCACAGTTGAGGAGTGAAGGTTGGGTGGGATGATGCTGATGTAGTAAGGACCCTGGGTGCTCCCTCCTCAGCAGGGGATTGGGACACATGATTAAAGGGATAAAGTCTGTACCAAATACAAATGTTTATGAATATTTCACACATTTGTTTAAAGTTGGATCTGTTTTCTTATTTCTTTTCTTTTTCTCATTAGTTGTAACCTTTGTGTGATTACATTAATATCCTTGAAGCAAAGTAAGAAAACAACTGAACCTTTCCTGCAGTAGAAAAGGTAGCTTGGAGTTATAAGCACTTGCAGGAAAATAAATAATATATTTGTTTCATAAATAAGAATTTGCAAACCAAACTAATTAGAGCAAGGGGGAAAAAAAAACTTTCCTCTTTAATCTGGTTGTCATTAATACTGCAGGAATTATTTTCGCACTCCTGTAGAGCTAATTACAAATCAATTTTATATAATTAGATATTAATACTCTGTTATGTTTTCTAATAACTCCCCATTTAACAGTGTCATAACTCAGTAGATATTCTTAATCATTTTCATAATAATAAATAATCAGAAATTTTATTCTAATAAACATTGACTACTTGCTCCAAACCAAATATTTCTAGGTTTATATCAGATTTGATACATCCCAATATGTTAAAGAGTACTTAAATTATACAAAGGAAGTTTAACTCAGTTTATTAATGTAAAATCAATGAGACTGGATGGCTTTCTTCTCATATAAAACCAACTAATTTTTGTACTTTCAAGTAACAGCTCTTGTTCACTGTATTGAATTTTATTTAATCTTTCAGTTGATCCCATTCTTTTTCCAGGAATGGATCTTTGTTTGATTTCATTGGAATCTCGAAGCTGAAAACAGAAGAAATGAAGTTGGAAGACACCTTTCCTGTATCAGCCTACACTAATGAAGATTTTCTTTCAAGACATACAGTTTTATCATAACCAGTTTAAAAACCAAAAGTGCATATGCTCCAACAAATATAAAAGGAAGCTGAAATACAATGAATAGATCCTATTTTAAAGGTGTCTTAAACTTATTAGCTAAATTGTAATGTCAAAAGGCATTGTCTCCTGTTACCACATTCTTTTTTTAAAATATTTTGTTCCTAAGTATTTTTATAGTCTAAAATTATGACATATTGGCCCATTATTATTTCAGAGAAACTGCATAAGATTTTGGAAGTTCTTTATTCTGATAAGGACAAATGCTGCAGTTGAAAAGCTTACTATTGCTCTAAAATACAACATAGAAACATATTTTTAAGAGTTTGATGAAGAAATGTAACAAGTATTCATATGATAAACATTTACATTATTATGACTTTTCAAATATATGTCAAATATAGCATAACATATACCAATCAAATTACTACTTTCTTTTAGGAAATATATCAAACAATGCAAATATTAAAATTTTGTGAAATATTTTGGCCATGTATCTTTAACATGTGTCTATTTTGTGCAACTGTATATACAAAATATGTTTAAGGCAATGATTTTTCTTTGGATGAGTTTCATATTTCAGTAAGAATTTTCATAGAACAATTATATTAAGTACACACTATACACACAAGTATTCTTGATGTAAAATCAGTAATACATGGCTATCTTGAAAGGTGGATATTCAGTACTAAAAATAGTTCTGGATTAACAAAAATGACATTAAGATAAAATACTACCTTTGGAAAGGTTTATAAGAAGTATCTGCTAACTCAATAAAACTACACAAAATGCTGCTGTTTTATGTATGTTAGACAATTTCAGTTTACTTGACAAATTAAACCTGTTCGTTAATTATGCCAAAGCTATAATTAACTTATATTAAGATTCAAAACTCAGTAAGGCTCATCTTTTGAGGTTCTGGATTTAGTTAGGGAGTACATAAAGGAAGCAATTGAGAACTGAAATTTAATTTCTAACTTAAACCCTGATTAGAATATTCAAAGCAGTTGAGTAAAGGACCCTGAAGGATTGGCTAACAGATGTGAAACAAAGCATTCCATTATTCACTACAGGTCACATTCTCTTAAACATCTTGCACACTCCAAGTTAATGTATATCTACCTACCCACTATAAGTCATATTATCCAGGATCTGTTATTTTGAAAGCAGTTTGTAACTGGCTTCCAAAAAAATTGATATATTTAGCTGACACCACCAAGAACAATCTAGCTCCGTGGTAACAAATGTTGGGTGCCATATTGAAGATGCTCAGAGCATGTAGATTCCCTGAATTCCATTTTTAAAGACCTCCCATGTGGCAATCTTTGTACATTGCCTAATGGGAGCAATAGTCTCAATTAAACACTTAACAAATGGCTTTGTGAAGAGAAAAAGATTTTATATGTTACACAGCTATTGACTTTTATAGTAATTTTCAACGGAATAGATCACATTAGACAAAGGTACAAAGGATAAATAACTCTGACGTGTTACCAATATTTACAAAGTATTATTGAAGTACTTGAAAATCAATTATCACTGAAAATTAATAGAATTGCCTAAAATAAAATAGCATTTAAACTCTCTGAAATATATATATACACACAAAGTACTATGCTTTAAAAAATGTTAAAAAGGTAATAAGAATTACAGTAAACTATCCTCATGCATATTTAATAATGTAAATATTTCTATTATCTGAAAGTTTTCTGTTGCCCACAGGATAAATTTCACTATCTCCTAGCCTGGAGTTTAAGCTTTTTATAATTGGGTCCCAGCCACATGTACTCATCTGAGGTCTCTGCCATAGTCAGACTTATCTACTAATCTACTCAGTGTCTCTCAAAACATTTACACATTGTAAACTTATACTTTTACTCATGTTGTTCTCTCTACACCTGTTTAAATCTCACATCCCATAAAAATACTGGCCAAATAATTCTAATTTTACTGTTAAAATTATTCCTTTATTGACCACAATTGAAAATAATCTCTTTTCACTAAATTCGCTGTTTTTGATAAGCACCTACTTCATGCCAAGCCACAGCTGCAGGTCATATTCACTACTGGTGGTGCCAAGGACAGTGATTCTCTGTGGTCTGGAGCTGAAGGTGGTGGTAATGATGGTTTCAGAAGACATCATGTACAGAAACCTTATCCATTATTTCATATAGTTTCTGACACGACTTGTACTTTTTACATTAATCATGGTCTCCTAACACAGACTAAGTCATTGACCAAGTCTGAGGTGGTTATTGATCACTCATCCTTTGCATGATTTTTCATTTCTGTTCATACATAAGATAGCATAAGAACATAAGAAAAACAACAAAATAATACAAATGAAATCAGTGCAATCCCCCTAAAATCAAATATTAACCTGCTCAAACACCCAGGAAGAAGTTAAAATTTCTAAAACATACGGTATAACCAGGGACATACAAGCTTCTTTTATTTCAAAGCTTAGAGCATTTTTGCAGAAAAAATAAAAATGAACTTTTCACTAAATAATGAATGCTAAAATATGTATTTTTTGACATTAAATTTCAGAGCTTAGGAAAGAATTGTCTTGATTTGCATAATATCCTTGTGTTGCTATTCAACTTCAAACATTGGAAGGAAAAGAGGCAGGGATTAATATGTTTTTAACGCAGATTAAAATGTACATGTCAAAAAGTGGTCCATGGAAATACGTTTTTTCATTGATAATCAATAGTTTCAACACTGATAGTAGTAATATTTTTTTTAAATGAAGGAAATGCAATATTAGCATTTGACCTTTGGGACTCTGAATTCATTTCTTGCTTTTCTATGCCAATTTTTTTCTTAGATGGGAAAGTTACTGAAATTATGTAGAGAAACAGGTTTATGTCTCACAAGTCTTAAGTAAAACATGCCCTAAAGCCTTATTACGTTTTTTAAATTTAAGGAAAATCACCATTAACCATGATCAATAGAATTTATTTATAATATTTAGAATTTATTTATAATATTTGCCCGGCCAAAATATGTTCCAACATCGATAGATTTATGCTAAATATATTGGTATGTGGACGGTATTTGTTATCCAAATTCTTAAAATAATTTGTATGCTTCAGTAATTCAGAAAGACCCTATACCCATATAGCTTAATTACTGTGTTATGTAAACACTATACACACTTATCATTCTGGCTATCTGGAGGAAACAATTACTTGTAAGTATAAAGTCATTCTACCCTAAAAATCTCCTGCTCACAATTAAAAGTCACATCTTTAAAAAGTGGGCAGAATAGGATGAATAAATCCTCACCAGTTCCTGTTTTCCAATATGAACATTTTAAAAGTTAAGTTTCTTTGAGTATTCTGTGTTTTGTACTTTTTTTAATGCTTGAGGATAAGTCATAATACATGAATAGATTTTTGTGTGAAGAAAATTGTTTTTATGCAGGCCATGGGTTAGGATTTTTCAATTAACTTTACACTTTAATTCAATAGATATCAAACTTCAGTGGGCACAAGACTCATCTTTGGTGCTCATAAAAAATACAGATGCTTTAGCCCCATTCCAAGTGAATTGGATTTCATAGAGGTGGAGTAGCATGCAGAAAGCTCTGCTTTTAACAAGAGCACAGTGTTGCTCTTTCGCGAGGACTCCCCTGATCACACTTGGAAAATTCTGTTTTAGCTAATTTGCTGATGACAGCTGCCTATGCAAGAACCTTTTTTATCCATTAAGCGTTCACTATTTCTTCTTCTCCTCCCGGCACTCCCTTCTCCCCTTCCTCCTCATTTTTTCTTGACAATATCCATTATCAAAATTAGACAAACTTTATATTAGTTATCCTGTATAATATCTCATGTTGATGCATTCTAAGAGATATTATAAAATAGCAATTATTTTATCAAAAGTCTGCCTTGATATTTTCATTTTATCCATTCCTATGCTAGTCACATCGCCAAAATGACAGATCAGAGGGGAAAATATACAATCTGCATAGTACTGAAAATCGATTAGATGTGAAAGAGTCTCAAGTGCAATATAGAATGAGGGGTAACATAGAAAGGTCCTGAAAAGTGAGGCATTTTTCTCTTAATAGAGTGTATAGGCAACAAACTTGTGGGACTGAGAACTGCTGCAATGACATTATCTGAAATAGAAGCCAAAGCTCTACTTTGTATCCAGCTGACAAGGTGATGGATGATATAACCAAAACAAGCTCTTCTCCCTTTAATTGTCCTTTTGACACCACTAAATGCCAGGTCAGAAACTTCCATATTGGAATCCAGAGAGAGTGATTTAATTTTATTTGGCTTTGTATTTCCAGAGATAAAAAGGAAATTAGATCCATCTGACCTTAAATATTCTCATTGAACCAATTTTCGAGCTTTCTTAAAGAAACAACAGTTACTGTGGCCAGGTATTAAAGTCAAGAGAAGCAATCGCAATTTGCAAATTTTTAATTTTTTCCGTAACTTTCAGTCATGAAATTCTTTGAACTATTATTGATAATTTTAATCAATACAGCTGTTCTCAGTGGTTCCTATTATAGAGTGGCACAGTGTCTCTTAGAACAAAAATTCTGTTTTTTCAAATGTTTCATAGGTTTCTGGGCCCTGACTTAGTAAAAATAAAGGTAAAGATTTTTTTTTTAATTCTTACCCTAAAATAATTCTGTCTACAAGCTATTTATCATTGGGTGCTACTACCCGTGTATCTTTACCCGACTATCTCTGTTTTTATTTTGAAATTTATTATCAAATGACAAGCAGAAAGTATTTTACACATCACTCTGATACAAAGTAATATCTATTTCAATGAGATGCAAAAAAAAAAAAGATTCAGCATTCAATAACAACTATCTATAACTAAGGTTATATTTCATTTGAGATATTCCTGTTCAGCAATTCATGTTAAAGATTACTTTTAGATGGTCAAGAAGATTAAGTTACATTGCTGCTACAATATTATCAGTTGTCCAGGGCCTAGGTATCAAAGTCATAAAAATATACATACCTTCAGCACAATTTTAGAAACTTATTCTAAGTAACTAATAAACTAATGATAAAATTATAGCAAGTGAAATATATTCTAAAAGTTCAATAATAGGGAATGACTTTATATAAAATAGCTTGATATTTTAAATACACAATATGTATTAACAGTAATTGTCTCTGGAAAGTAAAATTGTAAGTTTTTATTAATTCAGACTGCTTGCAATTTATATTTCTACAATAAACACAAGTGTTTTTAAAGTGAATAATAATGACAATATTATGTAAATTTTAGAATATCAAATCTCTAGATTATTATGCAACCATTAAAGTAACAATTTAAATGATTTTAACAACATGACAAATTTTTTTTGACAATATGCAGAACACAAAACTGTATATATGTTAACATTCCAACTTAGTGTTACAAAAGTGGAAAACAGAAATCAATGCTGATGATCTACTAAGCTCTAGAATTAAAAGGGCTGTTTTTTGTTTAATTGAGGGAACATTGATCTACACTGCATATAAGTTAGGGGAATAGGCTCAGACCTCTTCAGATATATGTTGCCACACCTTACCCTCCACCAAAGCACTCCACCAGAGTCCACTGTACTCCCTCACCAATAAAGTCATTAAAAAAAATTAATGCTAATACTGTTGTAAAGTTGTTTGGGGAAAAAAAAAAAGTTTAAGCCTTAGATGTGTACATTAACAGCCATAATGTACAAACGTGAAAAAAACTATCCTGGAGTTCACACACTCAGTATTTACTTCTCAACATCTGGTAAATGGGTAAGCTCCTTATTGACTATAAAAAACAATGTAGGCTATGACTATATGAACCAGAGTGTTCAGATTAAAAACTAATACTATAATCATATATACATTATTTAAATTATGCTTGTTTTATTTATATTATGCTTAAAGGAAATGCATGAGATGTACAAATTTAAAAGAAAAAGGCAAATCTCTGGGAGTTAAAAAATAATCCATCTTAATTTTAATACTTTAATTCTATTGAATCATAAACACTAAATTTGCAAAAACTATCGTAATCCTAACACTACACAGGCCATATAATGTAATGAATTTAAATGTGGAAAATAATTATGATGGTCATTAGTCATTCATTTACAAAAATTTATAATGCACAGTCACTGTGCTGGGTTCCAGCACATAGTGTATGTGGTCACATGAGAGGTGTGGTCCTTGCTGATTCAAAGGTATAATGTGCTTGGCAATGCCAGCTTTAAACACCTTTTCTCATAGTTCTATGGCTACAGAAAATCATAACTTTCCTCTCTGGTTTCAAGGTCTTTAGTGAATAAGAATTACAGAATATCTTTTGAGAGATGGGAGGTTCTTTCATGAGTTAAAACAAATAGGATGGAATTTGCCTATATTGTCCTCTCTTAACCATTTAATCACATTCACTAGAAGGATGGAGTTCAATACAGTCAGTAATGTAAAAGCAAACTAAGAAATGAGTGATCAATAATTTGAGGAGATAAAAAACTAATAAAAATGTTCACACTATTTTTAGACTGTGCATTCAGAGCAGACTCATTTTAAGATGGCATTTTTTACAGCCATGGTCCACATAATTAATAGTGATAAAGAAAAGTCAGAGATGAGAAAACATGAAAGATAAACTAGAGTTACAATTAGCATTAATAAAATTTGAATAACATGAAATACAAAACAAATATTGAGAAATTATACTTTAAAATATGGACCTAAATTTTTTCACTTCATTTTAGTAAAACACCTTTCCCCTAATTACTGCAAATTTGCCTTTCAAATTTTAGAAAAGTGTTCCTATTCAATTTAATTTACTAATGTCTTTAATAGAAATTAATAATATGTGATATGAAGGAATACTACAGAATTTCCCTTACCAAAGATTTTTGATAGAGTCACATGATGATCAAATAAATCAATACTTAGTGATACTGTGTAAGTAATGGGAATGTATGGATTAATAGGCACCTCAACCTATTTGTGGAAATAGTATAATGGAAAAAATTGAACATTTTAACAATACTTTCATTGTATGATCTGTACTATTACTGAAAAATTGTAATATACATATAAAGGCAACACAGATGCAGTTACTAATTTTCCTTGTAATAATCATGGAAAGCAGGTGGCAAGTAGGGGTGACATTTGGGAGATAAACTGCAAAATAAGCATGACTTTCTCAAGTTGAAAAGTGTGAAAGAGCATTCTAGACAGAGAGTAACAGCATGATCCAAGACCTAAAGGTATAAATGTGCATGATATTTTGAAAGCCTACTGATGTGGCTACTAAAAATGTTGTGTGAAAATTAGATTGTATTAAGACTATGAAAGGGTATAAATTTTATTATGTATGTAATGAGAAGCCACTGATGAAATTTCAGGAAGGGTATGAATTATCAGAGCTGCCTTCCAAATAAATCTTGAGTTTCTAACAGACAAGAAATATGTCTGAAAAGCAGGAGAGGATACTGGAAGATCCAGGTTCTTGAAATCAAAGTGGGTAGTATTTCACAAATAAAAAAAAAAAAAACAACAGGTATCCAATGGTATTGGATGCTGGCAAAAAAAAATGACGACAATAAGAATGAAGATGAAAAAAACATTGATTTGGACTTTATAACCATTCCAGTATTGCTATGAAAGTTCATACCTGAGCTAATGGAATTGGAAAAAGAAACAGAAGGTCATGAGTATCAACTAGCATTTCCACAGATTTGTTTATCAATCAAAAAAGCAAGCAATGAGCAATGTGATAGTAGTTAGAGGAACTGACAGAGATAATGGAAAACATAGCTGTTTAAGATTAACAACTGAAGGAAACACTAAAAAAGAAAGTATCAAAGGTAGGTGAGAGATATCACAATTCCCAGATGGGGAACGGAATGCAACTAAGATAATAGGCTGAAAATTTGAAAGGTGAATTATTTCTGTTTGTTTCGAAGAGAGGGAAACTGGAGGGAGACATGGAAATATTTGAAGGTTGAGGGATGTGATTTGGCAGAGTTCACAGCCAACAACTGGTTTTTCAGTGAGTCACTTAGATTAGTGGTAATAGTAGTAGGACTTGAAAGTTGAAAAATGTAGTGAGATTTGAATTGGTCACTTTATTTTTTTTAAAGATTTATTTTTTACTTATACAGTAGCTGGGGTACAGGCCAGAGGCACGGGGGTGGGTGAGAGGATTCACCAGAGACAGAGCAGGGAGCTGAACAGGCAGACAGACCGAAAGCACTGCTGAGGGGAGCAGCGGGAGAGGCAGGAGAGGTCTGCTGCGCCATGTGGGTAGCTCCCTTGTTGGCCGGAAATCAAACCAGCGCTGCAGAGGCTGCAGACAGCTTCATAGTGCTGTGCTCAACATGCTGTGCCACTGGGGAGGCCCTGAACTGGCTACTTTATATAGGAAAAGGAACCACTAAGCAGCCTGGAAGGTCTGTGAATATAGAGATTATGCATTGTAATGTAGTCATTAAGTAGTTACTGGGTTTTTAAGATAAGTTGATAGCTGATGTGCACCTTTGAAGAAATCAAAGGCCTGCAACAAATAAAGAAAGATTGGAAGGCCATTCCAACAATAGAGATGAACATAAAGAAAGACCCAAAGGTGAGAAAATGTGATGGATGGAAGCAAAAGAATTTGGGGGCAGTCATTCAACAAAAAATGTATAGTAGAATATTGGGGTGTGGGTCAGATATGCAGGGGATGTTTGAGAGGATTCACCAGAGACAGAGTGGGGAGCAGAACAGGTGGATCTATTGTAACACACTGCCGAGGGGAGCAGTGGGCAAGACAGGAGAGGTCTGCTGTGCCAGTGGGTAGCTCCCTGGCCGGCTGGGGATCAAACTCATGCTGCAGTGGCTGGTGATAGCTTGATAGTGCTGAGACTTAACCCCTTGTGCCACCAGGGAGGCCCTATAGCAAAATATTTAAAAGGGAAAAATAGTATGACTAGAGAAACAATGAAGAAAGGGGCCAGTGATAAGAAAAGATGAGTTGAAGTAGATGGAGAAAATTTGATTGCTATACAAAGAAGTTTTAAATTCATTCTTTAACAAGGGGAATGCATTAATCAGAGGGGTCTATCTAATGACTTGTTATTTGAGGTAATATTGTTTTACAACATTGTGTTTTCGAGGTATAGGATATTCCCCTTTCTGTACTGTTACCACACTGCACCTCCCACTGAACCACCCATTATCCACCACCACAGTCTTTTGCGCTCCTTCCCTCCTGTCCCTCCACCTCTGGTAGCCTCAGTTCTGTAGCCGGCTTTCTAGGGTTAGTTCTTAGTTTGGCTTTATATAACCTTTTGTTTGGTTTCTTTATATTCTGTATAGAAGTAAGTCAGGGTTTTAAAAAGATAACTCTGGTAGGAAAAGGGAACCCAGATTGGATTGGGAGAGATTGTATTCATTTAACCATCTACCTGGAAAATATAATTCCCAGCCACTTAACAGAAATAAGTTCTGAAAAACTTTGATATACATTTAGCCACACAAGGATGTTGATGTAACTGGTTAATCTGATTCAATGATTAACTTGATTAGATTCCCATTTCAACTGACTAGTCATTTCTGTAAACACACATCACTATGAATATTTTTAATTCATGATATTTAATTCATGATATCTCAAGAGTCATGAACAATCAGAAATTAAATATTAAGATTTTATATTCCTTGTCAACATTTATTGAGTTCTCTATCCTCTAAGTAGATGGAGTCAAAATTATTTCTTCTAGATTACAAGTGAATACAATTTCAAGCCTAAGTCATAAAAAGAAATTAGCCAAGCATTGTAGTTTTCTTTCTGCATCTGCAATTTGATAAATCTACATATTATCTTGTTTGCTACCCATCTCAAACAGTGCTCTTCTTTCCAAGAGTACAGTGAAATTAATCCACCTACTCAATGGAAGGAATTAGACTGTATTCAAAATTCAGTCACTATGGTGTGTGTGTGTATGTGTGTATGTGTGTGTGTGTGTTTTGTGTCTTTTATTGGAAAGGGAAATAGCCTGAAATTTGAAAACTTGGGTACAAGTGTGCATTTTACTAAATTGAGCTTCATGCCCTTAGATATAACAATTAATATACTAAATTTCAATATCTTTCAAGTGAAAAATAACTATTTCTTTTCCTTGCTCAAGGGCCAAAAATATTCTTCTTCTATTTTTTGTCTAATTCATTTGTGCTTTCTATCTATTACAAATTTCATAATTTATGTGGCAAACAGTTCAGTTTAATCTTAGTCTGCGTCCCTGGCATGATTCAGACACATCTGGACAAGTTTTCAGACTAGGAGGACAACCTGGAGCAAGGCAGACCTGCCTTCCAAGTGAGTTTCCTTCTATGGCTTAAGAAGGAAAGGGTCAGCATTGCTGCTGGTGCCTGAGCATGGGGGTTAAGACATACCAAGCAAATAAAAAAATGGAGAAGACAGGATAGACAGTCTTCCTGCTGAGTTTGAAGTCTCAATGGCTGTAATCCTAAACTGAAGCTGAATGATGCCTATAGCCTCTAATAGAGCATGATACTGAGCAGGGGAGAGAAATGCTTCTGTTAAGAACATTCGATGAACCCATCTTTTGTAAACATCCAGAAATAGCACAAGGCAGAGGGGAAAACTAAATCTTTCCATTATACACATGGGCAATAAGCAAGTAAAATAGTGAAATTCACATTATGTATATTAATTAAAGCCTATACACATAATGCAATGAAGCTGCATTAAGCTGAAATTAAATTTGGTCGTGAGCTCAACAGCAGCACAGAATCCTTTTCACTTCGGTGACAGAAGAAAGTTTTTATTTTAAACAATTTATAAAGTATAATCAGGTCTGCTTAGTCACAGGCACATCTCGTTCTAAAGTTGGGCTGCTTGTTCTTTCTTGTGCCCCTCCCGCCATTGCAGACACAGCTCTCTGTGCTCCTGTGACAATTGTTTGTACCATATTAAGTAAAGATGTTCTCCTTTTTGTACAATGATTTTATGAACACTGGTAGAAGTTCCTGATTTTTGTGTTAGTTCATTGAAGTGCAGAATTCTATTAATTTTTAAAACTCTGTAATAACTCAATGCTTAACTTATCTGACCTATCAGTAGCAATTGACAGCTGATCCACTCCCTCTCTAGTTATATTTTTATAAATGAAATTCACAGATAAAATTTCCCCAAATCTCTCCCTGTCTCTGACTATCCTTTGCTAGCGCACTCCTTATCCTGACCCTGCTGCGTGGCTCCAGGCTCAATGCCTCCTCTGCCCCTTTGCCATCTATGGCTCTCCTCCAATCTGGGTGATCTCATTCACATATATGCTATTGCTTTCTGAGTTTAGACGTTCAGTCTGAACGCTCTCATAACTCCAGAGGAAGACAGCCCATCGGGCCCCCAATATCACCTCAGGAATATCCAAAAGGCATAGCAATCTTACTATATGCAAAAATGATATATTTTTCCCTCCTCCATATTTTCCCCAATATTTTGATTCCATCACATCTCAATGGCCCACACCAAAAATCTAGTATTTTTTCCTTATATTGAAATTAATCTCTTTATATACCCATATATCATAATACATACTAAACATAAACACTTCTCATTTCCTCACCATCTCTTCAGTCCAAGAGACTATGATATCCCTCTTAAAGTGATGAAGTAAGATCCTAACAAATCTCTCTGCATCTGTGATTACCTCTTACGACTCTCTAAGCTCAAGATCCTGTGTGATCTTTTAATGACATAGGTTAGATCTTGTCGCTCTGATAGGCAAAACTCTCCAGGATTTCCATTTCAAATGGTATAAAATCAAAGCTGTTCTCATTTTGCAAAGTCTCCACCTGTTTCTAAAATCCATTTTCTAATCCCATCCCCTACTTTGGATCTCTCTATTCTGTGCCAAAATTATTGCCATGTCACAGTGTTTGTAATTACTGGTAACTCCACTTAAAACTTCTTCCAGAACTCCTCCATGTGGGTGTCTGTTTCATTCATTTCTCCCATACTACCTACTCAGAGAGATCTTTTTTATAACCATCATACATATAATAACATTCTGAGCTGACAGCCTCACTCTACTTGCTTATTTACTTTAGCTTGTTCTATAGCTCTTACCAGCAACTGGAGTCACATATTCTTTTTTCATTTTTTTTTCTCTATAGGAAGTAAACTACTCAAGAACAAGAAATGTACGTTTTTGGTTTTTTTATTTTTTTTTGGTATATATAGCACTTAGAGCATTGTTAGCATAGAGTATATACTTAGCAATATTTGTTAAATTATTGAATGACTATTCCTCTTTGCCCCAAAAAACTCCTTGTTCTTTATTACCTGACTTGGTAGGTAGAAATCCTCATTCTTTCTCCAGGGCATGAAGCCTGGACGTAATCTTGGGCTCTGTCTTCCTCACTGGTTAAGTCCAGTGAACTTCTAGTTTCTAGGGATTTCCCTCCTGCATAACTTTCATCTCCCTTCTCAATTGTTGGTTCAATCTTGTGAGTGTATGTGTTTTTGTTTCAATATTTTATTATTGTTTTTTTGTAATAAAAAGCAGATTTTTATAACAAATTGTTGTATTATTCCTAGTCTGCCTTATCTAAGTCTGTATAGTCCTTCCTCCCTTTACCCACCAATATATTCTTTAAATGGAAAAAGTATTTATTCTTTCTATTATGTAATTCTGTTCAATTATCTTTCTTGTCTTAAATCCTCCTCTCTTTGCTAACAGCACAGAGTAGAGTCCAAGCAGTCAGATTGGTATCTAAGATTTTTTACCCACAGCCTTGCCAGTGCCTTCTACCTTAGCTCTTCCCATCGTTCTTTCATACTTGAAGTTTCCATAAGGCTGAAGGGTTTAATATTCCTAAGCAACACATGAGAATTCTTTGTACTTTTCTTTCTTTCTATTGTGAATAAACTGTCTCACTAACTTGCTCTTCCTACAAAACACTTTTGCAGAGTTTTTAAAATATAATTTTGAGTCTCCTTTCTCCAGGAAACTTTTCCTTACTCTCTAGACTGAGTCACTCTCTCTATTCAGTATTATCTTTGTATTTTTTTTAAATAATAAATTTTATTTTTATATTCCCCCATACAACTGCACATGCCGCATTCTGACCCCAATCCCTCCCCTCCCGGCCCCCACCCCCCAAAAAGTGTCTCTGGTTCATAGTTTTTTGTTGATTTTGATTTTCACTTTCTTATAGTTATTCATTTTCCTGATCCCTTATTTAAGTTTTCTAGATTCCTGCTATGAGTGAGACCATCCGGTATTTTTCTTTTTCTTTTTGGCTTATTTCGCTGAGCATGATCCCTTCCAGCGCCATCCATGTTGCTGCAAATTGCATGTGTTTATCTTTTTTGAATGCTGAGTAATATTCCATGGTATATATGTACCACATCTTCTTGATCCAGTCACCTATTTTTGGGCATTTGGGCTGTTTCCAAAGTTTAGCTATTGTAAATAGTGCTGCTATAAACATAGGGGTGCAGGTGTTCTTTGGAATTGATGTTTCTGTGTCCTTTGGGTAAATACCTAGGAGTGGAATTGCTGGATCATATGGAAGCTCTATGTTTAGTAGGTTTAAATGTGTTTCTACTGCTGTACTCTGGTGTTCCGATTTATTAACTGAAATATTTGTCTCCCTTAAAAATATTTGTCTCCCTGAGAACCTTTTAAGGGTGTGGGCAACGTTTTATTCACCCTATAGTTCTCCAGATAAAGAGCTAGAAGACCCTTGAATCACAGAAGACTTGGAATATATGAATATTTGCCGAAATGAATTAAAGGATGCTTCCGTAATCTTGTGTTATGTATAGGTTCATTGTTTTTCAATAGCCATTCATTTTCATGAGTTTATTTTAGAGTTTATTTGAACCTTCCATCTCTTGCCTTGCAAAATAAGTCTGTCACTGAGGAGGGGATAAGAGGGAAATGTTCTTCAATTTTCAAATGCATCTTGTAGAAAATTGCTTCGAACTAGAAATCAGAACAATGGGAATGTCACAATGAGAAAGTACAAGTAGGAGGAAGGAAAGTATGTTAAGAATAGAAAAGGCACATAGGTACATTCATTGGTGACTGGTTAGAACCAGTTCAAACTACAATACTTTTCAATGATTTACTAATACAACAAATACTATTAAATGGCTTTAATTTCCTTGTTTAATGTCTAGTGAACAACAGAAGCAAAAGGAAACATTATTAAAGAAAAATCCCAACATCTGCAAGTGAAATAAGCTAGTCAGGCCTTGACATAAGAAGAAGTGGACATTCTAGTCATCAGAGGCGCCCCCTTCAATGCCTTAGAAAATGAAATGCTTCTCATGATACTGGAAATATTTTTCAAATAGTTTTTATCACAACTTGTGAGAGAACTTTCTCTTGATTTTGCAAGGGGGGATACATCACACAGATACAAGTCTTAAAGTCTATATTTTATGCTCCTATTCTGTCCACCTATATATAGGCACCTAAGAAATTTCACCCTAAGGTCTGACAAACCCATTCTATTTTATTTCATTTCCAAAAAGAATTGTGCCCAGGTTGTCATGAATGGGAAAAGATATTCCCTGGACTGATTGTATCAAAAGTTATAGAAGCAAACATTTCATTTCACAGGTCTCTGAATTTGGGTCATAATAGCAGGATTGTCACCAAGACAACAGAGACCTATCTAGTGAACCTCAAAGATAAGGAAAACATATTCCCAGAAGATCTGCACACAGAATGTGCTTAAATGAAGCTTTCAGATAAATAGGAAATACTCAGAAATCACTTGGAAAGACTGGTGGCAGAACGACTACAGCTACTCTGTCATAAAATATTAAATACCTCCAAAGAATGGCAAACAGCATAAGAATACTTGCCACCACAGAATATTAGGAAAGAATGGAGCAGAAGAGATTTGTAATATGTGAATATAATACAGCAAAAAAAAATTGGAAGAAAATTCCATCTAGGTAGATTCCAGTAAATAGAGTATAAAGAAAAATATTCTGATAAAGTGGTAAAATACAGAAAGAAATATTTTGGACTAATATGGAATTCTACCTAGATACTGAGTGGTTATAAGACATATATTATTTATATGTAGATATTTTTTCCATTTAATCCACCCAATTCCCATGAAATAAAATCATTATTATTACAAGTAAGGTGTGGTGAGATTCAAAGGGTTTATGGAACATGACCAAGTAGCAGAGAAAGCTTTGAACGCAAATCTACCTGGCTTAAGACTTCTTTATTCTCCTATCACATCAGTGCTTCTTAAGCACAGGCTTTATCCCTGACTTGGCAGCAAAAACAGAAGAGGCTCATGAGGACAGAACCTGAAATTCTGAGTCTATGATTTCATGACCTTACACAAAGCTATTAACACTATTAAGTATAAAGTGTATAAGTCAATCAAGTTCACAGACAGGTTTAAAAAGAAAGAATGAAAAAGAAAAATATTGCTCTAGGAAATTCAGTGTTTGGAATATGTTGGAAGTGTGAAAGTTACAAACTTTGACCTCAAAATGCTTTGCATTTTAATTCAAGGTATTCATGGACAACTTCAAGCTTACTCATTAATATTTCCTGTTTACTTACTACTTAGCTTAACCTTTATACAAGGACTACTGACAATTTTAGCTTTTAGATTCCCCATAAATATTCAATCTTAAAAAATTAAAACTTGACTGAGAAAAAATTTGATGTTTTGATTTGAAGAAAACATTTATTTGACCTCTACCTAGCTAAAAGCACCTCATAATTTGCATTCTTATCACTGTATCCTTGCATTTGATTATTTTACAAAATTTATAATTGCTCTTGTATTTTTCAGAGCATCTTCCAGCTTCTTGAATGTCTTATCTATTCTTATTTTAAAAGACAATATCTCACTTGTCTTGGACTTCTGTGTCTTTTTATGCTATATATTTTATTTTGAGATACAGCTTTTCCTGTGAATAATTTCACTTACCAGCAATTTATTGAAGATAATTTTCACTTCCTATTTGTATCTGCCTTCCTTTGAAATGCTACTGACTTTGACAAAACTTACAAAAAAAATTTGAAGTAATAAGTTTACAAAGATATATGCATGAAAAACCAGTTAACAGCTAATATCACTGAACACACCTGACTAAGGGGGTTTAGAGTTCTAAGTACTACACGGGTGTCTAGTTTCATTGTCACAGAAATAATAACAAAACAGTTTTATCACTTGGTTCCACCTGTGAGCCTATGAATTTAGTCAATATTTTATATAATATCAAAATTGGCAAAAATAATTATGGCTAAGAATAACAGAATTTTTTAATTTTTCATGGAAATTTCCCAGGAAATTAATCAAGGACATTTTGAATGATCCATGTGAATGTAGGAAGAAATGTAATACTATACCATCTGAGGATTCCAACAGTGCCTGGTATTAAAACATTTAAATTATCTAAGCATAGTTAACAGTCATATACTGACTGAGATCAAGCTGGATTTAAGTGACAGAACTCCAATAACTTTGTGATCTTTTCTGCACACAGACCCTGCAGAGAGGATTAATGGTCAGGAAAGAGCTTCCAATCCCTGTGTCAGCCTCTTACTGAACTGTATTCTTAATAGGCGTATTGTTCATCTCTGTGGCTCTCATTGCCTTCTGAGCTACAAAGGCAAGAGGGCTACTAAAAGAGTCCACCAATTGCAGATGTGTTAATTGCTACATCTCAAGTAAACTACTTAATTTCTTGAGGTATCACTTTGTATATAAAATGGGAATAATAATGGTACTTACTTTATAGGGCTGCTGTGAATATTAACTAGATGAGCACATAAAGTGGTCCAGCATATGAGTTCAATATGCTGCACCACTACCACAACATAAATTCCTTCCCCAAGTTGCATCTCATTTTGCCACAGGAGTAAAACAAATTAACTTGCATTTCAAACTGATTCGGTAGTTTTAACAATTATTATATTTTATTGATCTATATTTATAGATGAGAAGAAATACACATACACACAGGCACAAACATTAAGCTTAGTTAACATATGGCTCTCTCTTTGGGGATTATGTTTTGATTCACATATTTGCTCTGACTATAACTTGAATCATTTCCAAATTTAAAGGACACATAAAATTTGCTAATATACATTAGCAATTTATCTGTCTAGAAGCCCCAATGTTGGTTTGCTTATATTGTACAAAGCAAGAAGCAGGATATTTGAGCTGAAATACTGCTTTTCACATATAAGTCCCAAACTGCACAGGCAATTTTTAACACTTAGAGTTCTAATGAGACAGTTTTACATGCATCTTGAGAAAGCAGCAGTGGAAAGCTCACTCTTCGTGAATGTAAGAGCAGTAAATAACATACTAACTGTATGTAGTTTCGAGAATTTAAAATATGGAGGATACTTCAATGATGAATAAGATAACAACGAATATAAACTAATTTACAAGTAGTGTGATAATTTTATCTAATTAAAATTTCAAAAGACAGAGTATAACCTTGAAGAAAATTATGAATGCCGTAAGAACAAATTCATACATAGAACTAAGAAAGTGATTCACATTGGACCATATAGTTAAAGTAATAATATATGGATATAAGTGATATATATATATGAAATATAAATACATACACAAAGAATTCAAAAAATATCGACATGTTATACCTGATAAAACATTGAGTATATAGACAAGATGTATAACCTGTGAATCATTGGAATTGTAAGCAAATAAGCAGTGCATTTTAAGGATCAAAACACAGCTATCAACCCACAAGGGTGAAATGACTTCAACAGTATGATCCTAAGTTTCACAGGCAACCTGGAAAATCTATTGTGCAAGTTCTTGCTCCTTACTTATAATTATGTGCCATGGGTCCTTCTTTTAGGTCTATTAAGGATTCAAAATTGAATCATAAAGTCAAATATTTTCAAGAAAAAGGGAAAATACCAGAAATAATTCCAAAGGCTTGATGAAGGGGGAAAACAAACAAGTGGGAAAACACGGCTATCAAGCATGGCCCAAAATGTGCTTTCTGGAGATAAACAGTTGCATTTGGTCAAGGGCTACCTTGCTGAGTCTTCTCACTCATGTAGATAATACACATTGTGCATGGGGTGATGCCACACATTTGCTCAAGTATCTGAATGCAAGCAAGTCTTTCTGGGGTACTAACTATTCTACTTATCAATGTAAAAGAGCATTCAATGCACTAATTTTGTATTGAAATATTACAGTCCAGGCAGTGTTTTGGGAGACCCTGGATCCAAAAGGAGGGAAAGGATGAAACTAAACCTCAAACAGGAGGTTAAGCATAGCCCAAGGATAAGCATAACCAAGAGAGCTTAGGAGAGGACTAGAATGTCATATCTGGTGAGAATTTTGTTTCCTTATACTTCACTCCTCCCCACACTGATGTTCTTGCTAATGTTTACATAGACCATTTGCAATCCAGCTTCTCCTCCAAATGACAGGGAGGCATAAAAGTAGAGCAAGGAGTGAGCAGTGCTTCAACTTTGATGCATTTAGGCTATTGCAAGGGTGAGGTGTGGGAGTATGGGCGGGGTGTTTACCATTGCTGAAAAATAAGCATCATCAGAGTGTCCTTGTTTCTGCCCCAAACAAGATATATTTACAGTACAGATTCCAAATAGTAAACTGTTTCTGCCAAAAGGGGTTTTAAGCAGCAGGGTTCTTGACAGTGAGTGGAAATGTTGATTGTGCAGCGCCAGCAAAGCTGCCAAGACAGCACAAATACAGATGTGAACAAATTCAGGTCGGAGAGAAGATGGAGGGCTTCAGAACTCCAGGGCAATGGTCGCCTCTCAGAGCACAGAGAAAAACATCAAAGCCTCACTCACAATTTTACCACTTAAATGAGAGAAGGAACCTCTGCTGTAACTTCTCACTCAGGACCCCGAATCAAGCCCTGGAGTCCTGGCTCACAGGACAGGCGTGGTGCTGGCCGCATCCACTGATCTTCAGTCAACCAGAAGGTGCCGCTCCTGTTCATGCTTCCTCTGTGAGGCGCACAGAGTCACAACAAATACACTGAATTCAGGCATCATGACTGATGACTGAGTGTAACTAAGGCAGTCGCGATCGCAAATACACTTCCCTTTACACTTTTTTGAATGGAATGATCTTTAGAGAGATGTGATTCAGAAATACCCCACATACGTTACATAAATTTCTAGTCAAGCTTCTAGGGCCTTGAGACAATAAAAGGAGGAAAGTATATTGACCTTTTTATCAAATTCTTTCTTAATGGATTTTTTTTTTCCTACAGGCTATACTAACATTTTTTTTCTGTTTGACCACTGGTCCAACCTAACTTAGGACTCTGATTCCATTCCTATAATCTGTCCTTCCAAATCATAACTTAGATTTGTCTACAAATAATATAACACCTTTGACTTTGATTAAAGGATATAGATCTAAAAATTGTCACATTTAAATGACTTCTAATCGGCCTGATTAAGAAGTAAATATCATTTCTAACAAGTAATTGGAATAATACCTTTACCTGATTATCAAAATGTCTTGTCAGCAATATTTTATCTTCAAGAAAACCATTTTAGACTAGGAAAAGACAATCAATTTTATGTTTGTAAAAAAAGAAGTAGTTTCCTCATTCAGAGTAATGATGAATAATTTGGTGGTGAGGTTAGCATGGTAGCATACATTTAAAGAAGTGTAAATCTGTACTCCTATAACCTATTCAGTGTTGTAAATCAATGTTACATCAATAAAATTAAAAAAAAATATTAAGTAAAACAAAAAGTAGCCAGCTAGCTAATCACATGGCTACAAATGAAGTTCAAGTCCTCCAACTCAAGAGAAACTACAGGGTTTGTTTGAACTCTATCCTATGTTCAATTTATCACAGCAGGAAACTGGATTTTCCTAGTCAATTTCCATTGAAAAAAACAGCAACTAAAGGAGTAAGAATCATCTACTAATTTTCTTCTTATTTTTATAGCCATCATACTTTGTATATTTCATATATGCACGCAATTTTTTTTTACTGTTTTTATTTTTTTTTAAGATTTATTTATTTATTTATACAAGCACTGGGTACAGTCAGAAGTACAGGAGGGTGAGAGAATTCACCAGAGCCAGAGCGGGGAGCAGGACCGAGGTACACTGCTGAGGGGAGCAGCAGGCAGCAGGAGAGGTCTGAGCACCATGTGGGACCCTCGCCCAGTGGCCGGGGATCGAACCGAACCGGCGCTGCAGAGGCTGCGGGCAGCTTCGCAACTCAGAGCTCAACAACTGCGCCACTGGGGAGACTTTTTTTTTTTTTTTTTTACTGTTTTTAAAATAAATAATTTCTAAACTTCACCTGCACAGTCAAAGTCACTCTGTGAATATGCAGGCATGGGGACACTGTGTGGAAAGACATTAAGTGAATATTCACTTTAGAATCATAATACTGGCAAGTTTAATACATAACTCCCGGGCCTTCCCGATGGCGCAGCGGTTGACGCTGGGTTGCGAAGCCTCTGCAGCACCGGCTCGATCCCCGGCCACTGGGCGAGGGTCCCACATGGCGCGCAGACCTCTCCTGCCGCCCACTGCTCCCCTCAGCAGTGTACTTCGGTCCTTCTGCCTGTTCTACTCTCTGCTCTGGCTCTGGTGAATTCTCTCACCATCCCCCCAACCCCCCCCGCACCTCTGACAGTACCCAGTGCTTGTACAAATAAATAAATCTTAAAAAAAAAAAAAAATACTTAACTCTAAATTAAGAGTATTTACAACTTAGAAGATACTTTGAAGGAAACCCAGATGGTAGAGATATGTTCTCACTTAAGGATCTAAGCTATTTTGTTTTATCCAAAACAAAATTGAAAAATCAATTCCAATATAAGTTCATTAGTACCAAATTATTTTACTAACTAACCAGTGGTGATAAAGCTCTACGAAAATCCTAGGGTCTTTCATCTCTTCCTCATGTAATTATCCATCAAAATTAAATTCAGTCACTTTTCTACTTTTATGCTTTCACCAAAACTGATTTAATCACAAAATATGCCAGTAATCTAGATAATTTTAACACTTAAATAAATAAAATGGAAGCTATTGAATTCTGTGAAGAAAGTACTACCAAAAAAAGACATGCACTATTTCAATACTAAGAATTCTGTTTCATTGATGTTATGCTACCTCCATTTTAACACACATGATGTATAACTTTAATGATGCCTACAAGAAAGTAAAATCAAAGAAAGTAGGAAAATAATTTTTCAATGGTTAGTGAGCAGATCAAAAGAATGCATTTCTTCCTCTAGAGCAACTTGAAATATAATAGAAACCAGGTGAAGCAAAGTTTAAAGCACACATAACAGTATGAAATAGCTTTCTATTTACTGAAGAAATTGATATACTTGAGAGATGAAATTTCTGAGATGTAAACAATTGCAAGTAGAAAAAAAAATCTCTCTCAAAGTCTCATGTGTATGTAGAAATGAAGTACAAACAAAATATATATAAAAACCTTGTGAATTATATATTTAGTTTCTTTAAATAAATGTATGACATAATTAAGATAGAATAATGAGAGATAATTTGATGCATATCAAGATAATCATGAAGATATACATATCAAGATGATCATGAAAATATGCAAAAATTACAAAGCATTGAATAAAAAGTCTAGTTGATGGTTTTACTCTGCTATTCAGTAGGTCTACCGTAAAAGTTTCACCTTTCTGCTGTCCACTTCCCGTATCTTCAAATTGTAGTAAATACTACTAAACTCACAAGATGACTTAAGAATTATATATGAATATATATGTGAAAAATTTATGTTAAATTTCTCTCTCTCTATATATATAGTTATAAATATCTATATTTAGATACCATTGCTTTACTTTTGAACCAAATTATTTATTAGAGATTCCAATCAAGTATTTCAGATCCTACTGAAATCTCTCAAATACCCCCACCCTCTTAGCAAGAACATCGAGTTGAGTTTTAGTATTTGAAAAGTTGAGAAAGAATGGTAAATGACTAGATGGGACTTTCAAGATTGAAACTCAAGTCTGTTTTTTCAGGGTATCCTCTGACATTCACCCAGTGCCCTGAACACTTGTGCTATGCAAACATTTTATAATGCCAAGGTAAGCTTCGGCAAGGTAGTATATCAAAACAGAACTAGTCAGAACTCTCCACAGGACACAATTATCAACAGTGCCCCACTTTCACATGCATGAAGTGTCTCCTGAATGCAATATGATTCCTGACATAGTTTCTCTCTACTTTGCCTTTTTATGTGTCAAAATTCCTCCTCATTACAACAGGCTCCAACAGTTCTGTAGTAATTGCCGGCAGCCACGTTTAACACTTCTTAGAAAATGTTAAGCAGTGCCAATACCACAGCTCTGCTCTGACCACCCTTGCCTTTAGGTTCACCTAGACAAACGCTCTAATCCAGCATGCTTCCGGTATTGTCTTCTCTGAAGCGTCTGTGATAAACTGGCCTTTTGTACCTATACTAACTATATTCTGGACTTAGAAGTAATCACAGAACTTTCAACACACCTTATAATACTGAGGAAATTTAGTGTAGAGTTAGGAGCATGGATTTCCATAGTCAGCCTCTATCAGAAACTTAGCTATCAAGTTTTGTGATATTTTACTACCTACAAAAGGAGGTAATGACAAATTGTACTCAAAGATTTAAATGAGAAGCTATATTTAAATAATTCATATAGTTCCTGGCATATAAGTGGTATTCAATAAACATTAGCTGGTAGTAAATGTAAGCATTAGTAGCCGTTAACAGTGATAGTGGCTGTTGTTGACATGATTGCCTGCCCTTATAAAACTAAAAATTTCTTCACAATAGAGATATTTCCATCTTATCTCTATCCTTTATGCTCATCAATATAACATTGCATAATATTTCTATTAAAATGAATATGCCTGGTACAGCAATAGTGGACATACTATCAGATTATTCCCCACACTTCCTTTTTTCTCTTTGGAATACCTGTGGTTTGAGGCTATATTTCCTTGAATCCCTCGCCATTAGGTTTCCTGCCAGGCTTGGTCAGTGCATGGCAGTGGCCTAGCAAAATATGTTGGCTTCCTGGGATCCACTAATTCCATGTCTTCCTTTGTTCCCTTCAGCACTGTACATGGAAACTGCTTCTACTGGTTTTTAACATTAGTTTTATCTCACCTTCTCCCATTTGTTCTTAAGCTCGTCTATCTAATTCTGATCTATTATATTAGATTTTCCATATTACATTTTCCCCACTGATTTATTTGACAAAAAAATGTCTCCGGGCTAAACTGTGTTTTCTCCAAAAAATGGATCTGACCATTGATCTTAGGGAGCCATGAAGCTAAGTGGAGATAAAAAATACTTGCTCTGCCTATTTCATGGGGTTACTGTGTGGGATAAAAAAAAGAATTCGGAAAGTATCTTGAAAATATAAACTTCTGCACAAATATTTTTTCTCTTAATATTTTCATTGCAAAGGAATAACTTGGCTTCACTGATCTATAGCGGCAACGCTCCTTGCGATACTGATGTCCTCCAATGACACCACGCTTGCAACTTACGCAGTTGAACAAAGAGGAGGACAAAGCCTAAAAGATAACTGAGTTTTGGCACAGCAGAAATTTTATGAGCTCATAAGTCAGAAGATACTGATAGAAACAGTGAAAATTATGATTTCACTAAAGACAAGGAGCTGCTTGGAAGACAGCCACTTTAGACTTTCCTCCAAGTCTTAATTTTGCAGATGAACTATCGCGTTAAACTTCTCAAGAATGTATGCAATGGCAAGTTATATTATCCACTTATTTGAAAAATGACAAATAAAGAAAGAGGCAAAACAATAGTGCAGATAGCAAGCCTTTGTTTAAAAAATCCAATTTTCAAGTAAGTGTTAGAATCCTGAATTAAGACAAATTTCAAAGCAGCAATCTTAAACACAATAAAATAATTAATCTAGACAATAATTAAGGCAGGTTAAATAACATTTTTAATAGCTGCATAAATGTGAAATCCAAGTAAGGTCTGAGTTAGTATTTGCACAATGTCAGTTTCCTTGTTTCAATAATGTAATCTGATTATGTAAGATGTTATCATTGGGAGAAGCTAGGAATTCTGAAGTAATTTTGTAACTTCTTGTGAATCCAAATATATTTCAAAATAAAAAGGTGTTTTTTTAAAAAAAAACTGTGTTTCATATGTCAAGGGGATGTATAATATACAAGATAGAAATCCATCAAAAATTGAAGTGCAATTTTGCTGCTTTAAAAAGGATTCTGTGCAATTAGAAATACAGTTCTTACCTTGCTACAAAACTAAGATAATTAATCATTTTTAAATCATTCTGCAAACATGTATTCTCCAGCCATTATGCACTGGATATGGTGTTGCATTTTCCTCCTGATTTTTTTTTTTTCACCATTTGGGAACTGTTCTATCTTTTTTTCTGATTCATCCTTCATTTGGCCAAAGGTTTCAAGTAATTTAAACTTCTCTCCTTGAGGTTTAGTCATCTCTGTGAACATCTAAGGACAACTAGTCACCAAATTCTCCAAAGTTTACTTCTAAAAATGACAAACAGGCCATGTAACTGTCAAACATGAGACTCCGATCATTTCCCCATGATATTTACCTCTTGGTTCATACATATGGCTTATCTGAGGACTTAAAAGGGAAGAAATATCTGAAACATAACACAATTCCATTCTTAATTATGCAAATATTTGGGAATGGACCTACCTGATACCTTAGGATTCCACACTGATTCTATATACCCCCTGCAGTTACTCAGGTTGATGCTTCAATCCCATTATTGCTTCAGTAATGCAATATTAATTGCAATATATGCAAATATAACCTTGTAATTCCATGCAATCATTTTGACTTTCTTCCACATGAAAAATACTCATGCTTACTTTTCTTTCATACAGTGGGATTCGGCAACTCAAAGACATTACTTTCAAAGAAACAAACATAATTGTAGGGAAACTGCTCTGCAGCACAGGAAAGTGTCCATTCTGGGGCATTATCACCTTCCAAAGTATTACTTCTGTCCCACAGGCCCAAGCTGAACAAACAGTAGAAAGAATAAGAATTCAGTAGACTGCCTCTCCCTCCAGCATATCTAAAAAGTTGTCAGCAGGGACCCATTATAGCATAAATGAATGGTGATTGAATGAGAAAGCTCTTAGTTTCTCTGTGTTTCATATAAAAATTCCTGTCTAATATCTATTATTAACTTAGATGAAGTTGGCAGAATGTGTGGCACATGTGAAGCTCTTCCTGAAAACTAGAAACACAGGCAAACATATTATTCAAAAATAGGGGGCCTCCCTGGTGGCATAAGGGATTAAGTCACAGCACTATGAAGCTATCCGCAGCCACTACAGCACAAGTTCGATCCCCTGCCAGGGAGCTGATCCACATGGTGCAGCAGACCTCTCTTTTCTCACCTGCTGCTCCTCTCAGCAGTGTATTTTAGAAGATCCACCTGTTCTGTTCCCCACTCTGGCTCTGGTGAATACTCTCACCTCTGGCCTGTACTCTATCTATTGTATGCAAAAATAAATCTTCAAAAAAATTATTATTCAAAAATACCTAGGCACTGACCCTGCTTTCTTCCTATTGATGATTGATACTGGTTCTAAGTCAAGGTTAGGCACATTGAACACTGAAAGATATCCCACCAACAGCACTTCATGGTTTGTCAGTGTAAGTCTTCTGCAATGGTGACACTACCCCTGAGGGTACAGGACTGTGGCAGAGCAAGAATTGAGTCTTCCAGATCTTTACAGGCCCCATATTTCCAGCCAGGATCACATGGACAATGTGTACCTCTGTCAGAGACCCTGATGCGGTGGGGTTATGTGTTTGTTGGGAGGAGAGATAAGGGCAAAATGGGAGCCTGTGTATTATCTGTTCTACCTTATAAGACAACTTTATTGGCATTATGATTTTCTTTACCTTACTAATACATTCACATCTACAAGTATTAAATACAGTTAAGGTGTGCATATATAATGCATGTATGTTGTGTGTGTATATATAATTTGAAATAATCTTGACTAATAAAATTGAGTGTATGATCTCTTCTTGTAATTCATCAGCTATCATAATCAGTGCAGCTCCCAGTGACGAGCAGCCGCTAGAACCAGTATTGGTGTCTATTTTCTTCACTATAGACTCATCTTCACTTGAAATCAGACACAGGGTTCCCTTTTGTTATACTGATAATTTTGAAACCTGAGGGGAAAAAAAATGGATCATACAATTATGGTGAAGTGCAAACCAGAAGTGCCTTCCCTGTTCCACCAGATGGCAGTCCCGTATCAGGATGGGGGAAAAAAGGGGGAGGTGGGTAATACTTTGAATATAGTTCTATATAATCCTGGTCTTCTCTGGGATGGGAAAACTGACAAATATGCAGGTTGGTCTAGCTAAAAGAATTAAGTGTAGGTATTTTGTACAAACTCATCTCAAGCATCCTGCAAAATAAAAAAAGCAAACAAGTGGAAATGCCTGAATAAAAATATTTTGATGACTACCTTAAGCTTCTGCTATGTATCACTATAAGAGTTGAAAATGAACTTAAAAAAAACATGAAAAGTTTTCAAGTTTGTGGTTATGTTACAATTTGTATTTGATTAGTATTCTAAGTACCCTTCTGCTTCATAGTTCAAAATTGGCTTAACTTTTTCATATGGAAAACAGGCATGCCAACATGTATATGGGAGCATTAACTTAGAACCTGTGTGTGTGTGTGTGTGTGTGTGTGTGTGTGTGTGTGTGAACAACTGGCATGGAATTGTATTTTTGTGGTAACAAAGGGATTTTTAAAAAAATTTGCTTTGCCCAACAACATGGTGCACATGAAGATTATCCATCTGTCTCTCATAGCAGCCTTCACCAAGTACTAGACTAGATAGCTCTCACCCATCCCCTAGGGAAATACAGTCACAATCTCTAATGCATTTCTCATGCCAGTAGTTTGGCTCTGCTCCAAGACCATGTCTTTTGCTGGCAGTAAGTGATGCTAATGAAATAGCATCTACTTCAGGATGCCTGATGTGATGTCCGTGACAGGGTAAAGGGCCAGTTGCATAGACAAAATGGATAGACTCAACACTTGTGCCCTTTACCTACTGAAATTTAATGTGGCACTAGCATCAACAGACTCTGTTGGTTCATTGCTGTAAGGATGAGCTGGCTTAATAGTTCAAGATGGTTTTGTTTTACCTTGCTTATCAAGAAAGCATTTTCAACATGTTCCAGACAGTAGCTAAATCAAAAATTTAGTTTCACTTTCAATTTAATATTTTTGAAGTAGACCGTGCACATTTTTGTGCCTGAGTCCTCTAGAGTTCCATCTCCTCTCTTTTGGGAATCAGCTTTAAAACCTTTGAGGGATGGTTCAAAACCTTCTCCATAGATGTATGTTAGCATATCATGCTTATCTTTTGTAGTGTTCTTGGTTCCCACAGAGATCAATTAATTTCTCCCTTTTCTCTTTGGTTCCATTAGCAATTTGCCTTTATTAATGATGTTTGCGTTTTATTTTTAGACATTTGCCACAATTTTTCATGTTTCTAAAGACATTCTGCCTTTCTTCTACGCCTCTTATTACTGATCAACTCAGTTATCACCTGTCAGTAATATGAGTTTTCATTTTGTCTCTCTAAAATAAACTCATCTTGCATTACCTAAGTATACAGAAATTCAGAGAAGGAAAATGATTTGGAAAAAAATATTCCTACATTCCTCTCAGATCTTTGGGTCAGGCATATTTTTCTCTATAGGAAATGAAAGTAAAATGTTGATGTCTACAGATATTTGTTAATTGCATCATTGTGTACCCGAACTGAGGTCAATTATTTTAACACAAAGCTTGTTGGCAATGGTAAAAGTACTCTACCCCTATGATTTCCGAGATAAGAACATACATTTTCATGCAATTACAGTGCATGGTTCAATTTCCCCTGCATACAGAGGAAGGCATAAAAATGAAGCTTATCAAAGTCCACATTTTACAACTTGGATTTTATTAGAGCACAAAAGCAGATTTCACATATTATAGATTCAACACTAGTAGAAAAAATGTAGGTCTATTAGGCCATTTTGCAATATTTTTTATAATCAAGCAGCTAAATGGGTCACAGTATAATATTTTATATATTTTTCCTAACCCAAAGGCCATGTAGAAATATGACCTAATTAAAGCTCTGTAAAGAGCTTTTTAATTTTTCCACTTCTGTGAGTTTTACTTAGTTATGAAACGAAGGTTAATGAATTCTTTTTGATTATTGCATATAAAATTTTTCAAGAAAATAAAGGTAGATTAATAGTTTTGGAAACAAAGGTGACACTAAATAGACTACAGCTTTTCATTGTGAGTACCCACTATAACAGACAATATCATTTTTCTTAGATTTGTTTACTTTCCATTACTTATAATTGCTTCTTTTAATTGGACCAAGCTAGCTTCATTTAGACTCCCCCTGAGAACGATGTTGGCAGAAATGATTGGCAGTTCTCTCTCCCACACGGTGCCATCCTGAAATTGCAAATGTCAGTTAACAGGCTTCTTTCTCCAATATTTAAG
Organism: Talpa occidentalis; assembly: GCF_014898055.3. NCBI lineage: Eukaryota > Metazoa > Chordata > Mammalia > Eulipotyphla > Talpidae > Talpa > Talpa occidentalis. The sequence goes on along the minus strand of NW_023602073.1, from coordinate 81,435,841 downwards.
AGTGGGAGTCTGCATTTAGCAGAAAGTAGTCTGGGTGCACATATTTCTGAATAAATGCATGTGGAATTATGCATTTAAATTATAAAGTCAAGGGACTTGAAAGGAAACCAGTGAGGTCAACTATTTCATACATGTCAAATTTTCAGGTTCTGAAACTATGTTAGGCACTCTGGGCAGGTAAAACTATATCCTACTTTTCAAGATTATCAGATGTAATCCCTCCTTAGTTGTCTATAGGAGGGTTAAGTAGAGCATGGTTGACTTAATTTTGCAAGCATTTTTTTTTTAATACGGTGATTTTTTGCGCTAAGGCTCATATTAGTGTTTCTGACTAAGAATAAAGTGGCAAGTCTTGGTTCCTTTCTTCCATATTTTTGTAATTAATTTAGATCGAGGCATTATTAAGCAATGAAATGGTCAATAAATGGGGGAAGTAGGATAAACAGAAGCTATCACTTAACAGAGAGTATGTTTGTCTGAATCTCTGGATCATAACTGAATCTGCATTTCTATACACTAAAGCATAAAACAGGTGAGGAAAATATTCAGCCCTGCTCATGCCTGCTGAAGTGATATAGCACAATTCTAAGTCGACCTGCTCATTCATATTATCATGACACTAAAGCAACAAAACTCCACTGTATAATTTAATAAATATTATAAAAATAAACTATTCATGTTTTCATCATCTAGGAATTACTTTAAAAGGAAAGAATGAAAAGAAAAAAATTCTTTTGGAAGTCATTCTGTCTAGATTCAAAATGCATTAGGAACAGAAGACAGGAAGCCTCTCACGATTAGGCTATAGTTGGGGGTGGCTGAGGTAGAGAAGTGTGTGAACGGTTCATGCAGGGGATGAAAGGCCAAAATGGAGACTGGCTATTTTCACCAAGTATTTGTGAAATCTCACAGAGGTGTTAGAGTATTTATTTTTGTTTTATTTCAAACAGTTATATAGTTCCTGCTGCATGCCAGCCACTCTTCTGTGTGCTTTACGAATATTACCTCGCTTCATCTTGGGCACTGGGATAAGTATGAAACTTAGGACCCCTCTTAATGACTAGGGTATCAAAAACTTTTCTGACCAACATTTGTCTTGAGATCATTTGCACAGATGAATGTCCCTGCCTTGATCTTACTCTCCTCCATGAAATAATTCACTGTCTGGTGTTTACTCTTGTTGGTCATCTCCAGTGGCCTACGGCTCAGAAACAGCTCCTGGGACCATCAAACAGTTACGTCCTGGATCTCAGGCAGGGTGCAGTGTTCGCTCATGTCAAAGAAATGCAGGTGGGCACTAACTTCTGCCTGTATCCTCCTTCAATTTCATTTAAATTCTGTTTTTCATCCCAACCCCACCCATGAGAGAAGCCACTGAAAGTGTAAACTGGATTTGAAGTAGATAGAGGAAAGAAAAGTAACACCTTTTTTTCAGAGCAGATAGCTTGTGAGGGATATGGAAGTAAGGTCTTAAGAAATTTATGTCATTTAATCCTCATAAGAAATGGTTCCTATATCCTTCACCATTCCCCATACCTAACTGCCTCCTGTCCTAGTCACTCTCCTGCCTAAAAGAGTGCTTACCTCCAGAACTCCTCCCAAACCTTACAGGTTAAAGATATATTTATAGAGCGAGATACACATAGTGGATGGAATATTACTGTTGAATCCTGAACCATTTTATCATTTCTTATTTGAAGGAAATGTATTTACTACTATGAAAATTAGAGCTGTTGATAAAAATGTTAGTGTTTTAACTTCTACTTTGGTAAAAATGAATGTTTCAAAATAATATGTTTGGGGTGCCAACAGGGATAGAATCCTAGACCTCCTATTGTTTTTCACATCTTCAGAAGTGTTCCATAAAAAAAAGTGTCACTGAATACCACTGAAAAAGAAAATAGCAATAAACATAAAAAGGATGCATGCCCAATAACCATAATCTTTCTCCTGTATAGTTCTAAATCATATACAATGTTGTAAACCAATGTCACCTCAATAAAAATAAAATAAGGTATCTGAGAAGGTGTAGAACTACAAAAGCAAACTTGGGGGAAAGCTAATCTAGTTTCACTTTGTGGTTATTAGAGTTCAAAATAATATATTTCTGAGAAGACCAATAATAAATAAAGTTCAATCAAAACATCAGGGGAAAAAAAGGCAGAGTGGAAGATTCAGCATTATTCTGCCCCAACAGAGGCGGAATTACACAGAAATAGATTATTAGAATTATTGAATCCCATTCTTATTCTGCTCTCTATGCTACCATTTTTATCTTCTTAGAACCAGTAACTTTACAGACTATAATATAAGGAATCCCAGGGATGCCTCACTTATTCAGGAACATCTTAGTTCACGCATATACTTTTAGAGAAAAAAATAAAGTGAAGAATATGATTTATAAACTTAAAAAATTGATAGGATCCTGAAATATCAGAGATCACTGTTTTCTTCTAAGACAACCCTTTAATGTAATTATGTAAATAGAATTGCATATTTGTTTACAATTTTATGTATAATTTAGATGTGAAGGTCTTGCATAGTCTTCCCCATTTTACCTCTGTTAGTTTATATGTGGACACCCCTACCGTACCCATTATGTTCCTGCAATAATGAACACTTCTTTAGGATTTCCATCAGTCTTTTTTTCTCTCTCTCTCACACCTAGAACTTCATGCCTTACTGCCATTTATATGAACCCAATTCATCCCAGTTCTAGTTTCAGTTTAGACATCACATCGGTGACCAGTCCAAATTTAGACTACATGTTGTTCCTGTGTGCTCACAGACATAAGAGTAACATAATTTATCATGATATTTATAACATAATTTATCACATAACATAATTTATCCTATAACATAATTTATCATGATATTTATAATTTCTTGTTGACTTGTCTATAACTTGATTTCACTGAACACTAAGCAAATGAAAAAATTTATTCATGTCATTCACCTTTGAATCTTTAGAGTCAGCAAAGTACCCAACATAGTAGATGTTTAAAGAAGGTTTGCTGTATGAGTGAATGCATAAATGAATGTTTTAGTGAATATGAATGACCAATTATGTAAACATATTGGATCCTCTCAACTTTATAAAGAGTAGCACTACAACAAGTTGGTATGAGGTTCGCTGATGTGTCTAAATTCAGAGAGTTTGGGTATTTAGGAGGATAACAACTCCGTAAGCCTGACACAGGGTAGAAGATGGAATCTATCCTTTTGTGAAACAGCAAGCAGAGGATCAGGACTTCAATTGTAATTGCCACATACACATTGTGCAACCTTGAGTAAATGATTTAGTTTTTTAAACCTCAACTTTCTTCCGTTAAGTGGGAATAACGGTAATATGAAACTCACAGATTCTTGAGGGGAAAAATGAGACAATGCATGCAGAAGTTTTTAAAAATAAATATAAAAAGAGTTACTTATGTAGTATCTGTCAGTATTACTACTAACTTGTACAGTACTATTTTTGCCTACACTACTAAGTTGCCTTAGTCTTTTTCTCTTTCAAATGTCTTGACTTTTCCCACTGGAGTATGTGACAGAATAACAGATCTCTTAGAATTCATTATTGATATGGAAATTCATTGCTGGCAGTTTTTTTTTTTAATCACTTGTCCCAGATATGCCTTTTATTCTCAACAATTTCACTCCAAAATCTACATCCTGACTGTCACACTTTCTTCCAAATTCCTACCCATTGTTGCATAAGATTTCCAGACATTTTAAAGAAAGAGCCCACCCTTACCTCAAAAGTCTGTCTGAAATTCCTCTCCCAAGTCCAGAACCAACTAGTCTGTCCATCTTCTGTTCCTCATGGGCTCCAACACCTCTTCACATAAGCAGGCTCATGCTTTCATGAGTATCATTATCCTGCCACCTTCCCTTCCCACTTCCTGCATCACCTGAAACACACATTAGGCTATACACCTTTTCAGTCTTGCTTCTGCAAGACTCATCCCACCACAATCCCACTCTTCATTTGCCTGTAGAGTTGCTATCTCTTCCTAGCTGATTTACCTGAGTCAAGTTCAGCACTACTTCAATTCTTCCACAAAGTGCCAGTGGAGCAATATTCCATTCCAAAGTAAAACTCTCCTCACATTTGCCCTCTACTTATAAATAGAACCAAGCTATAAACAGAGCTGCTAATGGCTCCCGCTCCTTCAAAAGGCCACATTCCTCTATCAAGCACTCAAAAGCCTATGCAGCCCCATCATCTGAGCCTGGGAAACAACCTCTTATCCCTCAAGTTCTACTTCTTTTTTCAATATCGCATCCTGTCTCTCCACTTGCTAGAGAGGCGTGGATATGGCCAGAGAAGCGCTTCCTTTCCAATATCACCCTGCCTGGCACAACCACACAGGCCATTCTCAATCTCTTTATGCTGCTATGTTTTTTTCTACATAGCACCTGAAACTAAATGATATTAACTTACTTGTGTATTGTTTTCTCTATTTGTTAGAGTTTAAACTGACTGAGCAACGAAACTTTGTTTCATTCATCAGCCTATTCTCAGAACCTATGCTCAGAGTAAATACTCAAATAATACTTAGTAGATGAATAGATGCACAGGACTGTTACTGTATTGGGCTTTAAAATAAATTCAGCCACATTTAAATTTCTTATTTTAATCATCAATGCACTCAAATCTCTTCAATTAGAATGTAAAACATATATGAACACAGGTATATGTCATGGTTATACCCCTTTAACTCCCTAGAATGGTCTCTGACATATCATTAATTTTCAATAAATGGTGAACTGAATTGAATTATATACACACTAAGGTATTTGATTTTTCTTATTACTCACTTTTCAATTCCTTTAAAAAAATCTAATTTCTAGTATTTTGTTTTTTGAAGTTACTAAAACCTGACATTGGAAATCAGAATATTTCCATAATCAATGCAAAAGTTTATGTTGCAAAAGTTTAAAATAAATAGTAAGGTAATTTACCATGACCCAACCACTAATGGCTGTGCTTTTCACTTAATCAATATCAATAAACCTTTACTCATCATTCATGGACTAAGAGAAAGAAACTGCATTTACTGACCCCAGATTGTCCATGTTTTCTCTTTAAATAGATGGCAATGATAATTTGGAGTTCATGAGGAAGAACTAACATTTTTTAGTGTCTAACAAGTAATTCTTACATGAGTTTTTGCTAAATGAAGGAGTGAATTCTCAATGTCACAAAGCAATGAATCAAGACTATGAAATCTTACATCCGGTTTGTCTGATTGCAGGAAAGACCTTGCTGTCCCCATGAAGCCCCTACCCCAAGTTCATTCTCAGGGATCCCGACATACATTCCAGTGCTAGCTCCACCACTAATTTCTTGGAACTTTACTCTTATCTGGAATTAACAGGCATGTGATAAGTACTTTCATAGTATAGTAACATGAGATCTAAAGAAAGAATAATGCTGAATTATTTTCCCCAAACTGTAAGGATAAAAACCCTATACATTCCTTTAAAAGCACAAAGAAAGTATGTCTAAACAACAGGTAAAACACAGCATAAGTCCTCCTTGCAAATAACCAATTGAGTAACAAATTGTGTTTTGACAAGAAAATTAGTTATTTCTTCTATATTGTTGGTGGGTATGGTATTAGCAGTCATGAATCAAGTTAAAAGTACTAAGAGTTTGGGCCTCCCCGGTGGCGCAAAGGTTGAGTGTGGGGCTGCCCGCAGCCTCTGCAGCGCCAGTTAGATCCCCGGCCACAGGCGAGGGTCCCACATGGCGTGCAGACCTCTCCTGCCGCACCCACTGCTCCCCTCAGCAATGTAAAAAAAAAAAAAAAAAAAAAAACCTAAGAATTTTCTAAGTGTTCTATCCAAAGCTTTAGTTTCTTTATTTTTGGCTCACATTAGATTGCGGATGCTAAAGAGAGGCAAAAGACAAGAGATAATGCTTACAGTGATGAGAAGAGGATCCACATATTCCCAACCTTATAACTCAAGCAGAGGTGTGTATTACCAAAATTACAATATCAGTGATTTTGGCAATCACTTATCAGACAGTGTTGCTGTTCAGTTAATGTATTCCTTCCAGAGTGCCTATATTACTGGTCAAGTAATCAATAAGAGCCCTGGGATAAAAATGAGAATGAAGTCTCAGAATCCAATTACTGAGGTTTGTATATAAAACAGCTGAAAACAAAGTATGCAGATTTCTTTTTCTCATTCTATTAGGGTAATAAAGACTGTAGTTGTCAGCTGAAAATGAAGAGAGCAGGAATAATTCAAAATATTGAAGTCATGAAGATGTGCCATACCATGTTTTTAATGATTGAGCTTTGGTTAATTTCAATAGGAATTCATAAAAAATTCAGGACATTCTCTCCAAGGTGAATCTACAGCTTCTCCAATCTTGAGTAAGAGAAAGCTTTTAAAAATAAGACCTTAACTGATTAAATGCTATGTTTCTTTTAAAACTTTTGAATATAAACAATTTCAAACTTTTCTCAGAACCTCATTTTCTAATTATAGCAAAAAAAAAAAAAATAGTGTGATATTTTCCCATTTGTTTTCACAAAATTTATAGAAACTCAATATTGCATATTTACTATTTGCAAAAACTATATGAGAACAAAATTTATATCAGTATAATTCAAATATATTATAAACTTTTATTCTAGGGTACTTAATATACTGAAAAATCTTCTATACGTTTATTTATGCTACATTTTAAATGAATTTACTTTTTTATATGCAAAGGCTTTCAATGAGAATATGGCCAATAAACAGGCACTCTTTCTTTGCAGTTGAATTAGATGACTGTTCTTTAAGTTTTGACATGGAGTACACATCCTACTACTTTATCTTCTTTAACCTAAAGAATTTTTACATAAAGTAACTCAAAAATAATTATAAATATTTTATAATAAATTCAGCTATATCTCTAGAATAAGAATTTTAGTGTGAGGAAGACAATTTAAAATATACAGGTAAATATTTTAATAGAGTATCTCTTGGTCAATGGCCCATGCTTCCTGTCGGAACTGCTGTATTTGCCAATACACTCTCACTTTTTCAACATGTAGAATGCATTGATATATAAAATGCAATAGCCATGATTTTTAATAGATAATATACTAAAAATTATAATTATTTTTAATTTAAAGAACCCTACTTTTGGGCCTCCCCGGTGGCGCAGCGGTTAAGCACTGGGTTGCGAAGCTGCCCGCAGCCTCTGTGGCGCCGGTTCGATCCCCGGCTGCTCCCCGGCCACTGGAGGAGGGTCCCACATGGCGCGCAGACCTCTCCTGCCGCCCGCTGCTCCCCTCAGCAGTGTACTTCGGTCCTTCTGCCTGCTCTGCTCCCCGCTCTGGCTCTGGTGAATTCTCTCACCCTCCCGCGCTTCTGACTGTACCCAGTGCATGTATAAACAAAACAAACAAACAAATAAATAAATAAATAAAGCATGCCTCTATAAAAACAAACAAAAAAAAAAATAAAGAACCCTACTTTTTTCAGGAAGTGTTAACAATACTCCATTATTTTAAAGGGAGAAACTGTGTACAATACCTCTGAAATGTTTTAAATTGCAACTTTCCTGGCCTCCCTGGTGGTGCAGGGATTAAAGTCTCAGTGCTATCAAGCTATCACCAGCCACTGCTGCATGAGTTCAATTCCAAGCCAGGGAGCTAATCCACATGGCTCAGCAGATTTCTCCTGTCTCACCCACTGCTCCCCTCAGCAGTGTATTTCAGTAAATCTGCCTATTCTGCTCCCCACTCTCTCTGGTGAATCCTCTCACCCCCACCCCTGCTGCACCTCTGTCCTATACCCCGGTTCTTATATGCATAAACAAACAAAAATAAAATTTTTAAAAAAATAAATTGCAACTTTCCGATTATACTGCAACTAAGTCAGTACTGTAGGATCATTCTATTTCATGAAATTTTAAAAGATGGGCCCACATACTCTCATTATTTCTAGATCAGTGATATGTATGTAGATACTAAAGCAAACAATTTATGGCTCCAGAGACATACAATTAAGAGCTAAAAATGTAAAGCTTTTTAAAATGAGCTTCTATCTTAAAAACAGCGTACAGTTATGGGGAATATGAATAATAGAGAATTTACTTCCCCAGGAATTAGAAAATATGACCAGGTGTAGTCAACATGTTTCTCAGAAACTCAAAGAACAGCATGCTGAGTCTATTGGGATATAGTGGAAGCCATGGATTATAATTATAAATGGATTATTGTTTCTTAATCGATTTCAATGAGTGTCTCTTACTAGTTATTTGTGTATTTATCATTAACAGATATTATAAATTTTCAGCATGAATAAGCTACAACTTTTTTTCTATAAAGATAAATTTTCTGTGGCTATATCCTTTTTTTTTTTTAATTTCCCTTTTTTTTTTTAAAGATTTATTTATTTATTTTTATTTATACAAGCACTGGGTACAGTCAGAAGCGCGGGAGGGTGAGAGAATTCACCAGAGCCAGAGCAGGGAGCAGAGCAGGCAGAAGGACCGAAGTACACTGCTGAGGGGAACAGCGGGCAGCAGGAGAGGTCTACGCGCCATGTGGGACCCTCCTTGGGTGGCCGGGGAGCAGCCGGGGATCGAACAGGCACTGCAGAGGCTGCGGGCAGTTTTGCAACCCAGCACTCAACTGCTGTGCCACCGGGGAGGCCCTGTGGCTATATCCTTTTAGCTACAGTTTAAGTGATGGAAGTATCTAAAGAGCAGTAGAACAAGAAGAAAAAAAATTAAGTGACTACTAACTGGGGTCATTTCATGCACTTATGAACAATAGTCTGTAAGGGAAATGGTTTATTAAAAAATAAAGAAAACAGATATCAATAAATATAAAATTATGGACAAAAAATGCATTGTATAAGAAGTCTTGACAATCATAAGAAACCAAATAGAACACATTATTTTGTCTATTAAAAAACAAATTACTTGGGCCTCCCTGGTGGTGCAAGGGGGTAAGCACCGCGCTATGAAGCAATCAGCAGCCTCTGCAGCATGAGTTCGATCCCTGGCCAGCCAGGGAGCAACCCACATAGCACAGCAGACCTCTCCTGACCCACCTGCTGCTCCCCTCAGGAGTGTACTTTGGTCAATCTGCCTGGTCTGTTCCCCACTTTGTCTCTGGTGAATCCTCTCACCCCCCACATCTCTGGCCTGTAACCCAGCTCTTGTATGCATAAATAAATAAATCTTAAAAAAAATACTTACAAAATCTATAATTTCAGGTCTAGAAATGATGTAATACCAAAAAAAAAATGTACACTTCCCTACACAGTCATAAGTATGAATTGGCACAGGTTAGTAAAACAGTCAATATGTATATAGTCATTTAAAAAGTTCATGCTACATAGGAAATGGTATAGTGTCTCCAGAGAAATATTTAGACAAAAATTCCTTCAATAGAAAACATGAAAAATTGAAAATAGATCATTTGAGGTTTCAATAAAATAAGAAGGAAAATGAAATCTAAGAAATGTAGGTAAAAGAAACAACTAAGATAAAAAGTATATAAATTTAATAGAAAGAAATAAAAAATATTGATATGGTCAATAAAAATAATTTCCTGTTTTCTTTTTAAATAACCTGAAAATTATCAGGCACAACTGAAAACCAAAAAAATAAAAGTTCACATTATATAAAAATTATAAAACAGCTATAACTACATCTAAATTTGTGGTTTTAAATGTTACCTGAAAGATGAGTGATCTGGTGATGGGTATACTATATGACAATTCCTGATGGGGGTATCCAAATATTACTTCAATTAAAATTTAATTAAGATATTATAAAATATTAATCAATTAAATGTGTTATTATCAAAATAGATCTATTTCAAAGCCTATGAGGCATTTTCCCCTAAACTTGAAAAATATACAGAAATACATAAATGACCAAAATTGAACAAGTCATAAAAAAATTGCCTAGTCCAGGGACTTTACAGGGTTATTTTTCTGTAATTTTAACAAATAGACAATCATTATGTTACACACATATTTCCACAGTATAGAAAATGTTACAAGTTTTATGAAACTAGAATTATCTTGATCTTAGGACCATCCAAGGCATAATTAGCAAGGAAAAATATAAGCCTATCAAACTTATAAATAAAGATGAATTAACTAAGACAAGACACTTGCAGTGATCAATTATGATAACATACTGTGAACTATGGAGCATAATTAACTCAACCTTCTGCTCTAGTTGTATATTGAGATATTTATATAACATAGAATGGAAAGGTTTTTCAATGGTGGGTCACATTAAAAAAAAGCTCTCAATGTAATTTCATCACATAGGACAGAGAAATATTATCCATCTTAATAGATGCAGATTAGCATTATTGATAAACATAAAGCTTACTCATGAATAAAAGCATTATAAAAGATTAGGAGGAAAGTACCTTAATCTATTAACTTTTTTTCCTTCAAGCCAGAACAGAAAAAAATTAGAGTAAATATCATTTGTAATTGGCATAACTTTGGATTCCATAACTTTGGATTCCATAACAATTGTAATTGGCATAACTATGGATTCCACAGAATCTATGCACAGATACCTGCAATTGCTCCTGTTATTCTGAATTCTGCTATACTAGAGTTCCAACCATGGCAAAAGTAAATAATAAAAGTGAAAATAGGGTCTAAGAGTCATAAAGCAGAGTCAAAAGTAACACATTTTGAAGAAAATGCACATTCACAATCATGTGAATCCAGAGACTCTACAGTCAAACTCTTAGAATTCATAAGAGAGTTTAAAGTCAAAGGAGAAAGACACATACTGGATGGTGTCACTTACATGTGCAACACAGAGAAACCAAACAAGGAGTCAGATAAAGACCAGCTAAAAAAACTAACCATTGAGTTCTGACTCCAGACCTGAAGCATCCAAAGGGGAAGGATTGGAAGGGTAAGAGCAAAGAAGGAAGGGCGTGCAATGGACTTTGGTGGTGGACAATGGTTGATTTGGTGGCTGGTGCACTATGGTCACTAAACTTGAAGAGGCGATCCTCTTTTTCCAAAATACCAACAATAATGTGAGCCAACATTACCTCAATATAAAACAAATAACAAAAAATTTAAAGAAATTTGCTGGATAAAAGGTCAACACACTAAATTTAATAACATTCCACTAAACCTGCAGTAATCAAATAGAAACCTTAGTAGAGAAATGTTGAGGAGTAAAATTTTATAAAATCTAATGGAATAAACTTTACCAAAATGTGAAACCTTTTGCAAATAGAATTATAATTTTTTGAAGAACATAAACAATATAAAAAAATGAAACTATATAACAGGGTAAAATATTTAAAGATGTCAATTGACCTAAATTAATCAATAAATTCAATTCTAATCAAAATATCATCAGGAAGTATTTGGAGACCATCTTTTTTTTTTTACATGGATACTGTTATTAAAGCAAAGAATGGAACATAAATTTAATGGCCATTCTTTAAATGACTCCATCTTTATCATCTTTTGATCCTCAATTTACTTATATGTCAATGACAAAAGTCATTTATACTGATTTAATTTCTTCCTAGTTATAAATAATAGCCAACTCTATTTGGCATCTTATGATGTTACAGATGAGTTCCCATATTCTTCCTTGTTTTCAAATGAAATCTTGATTTTCTCAGAAACTCAAACATAAAATCTTTTACTTGCTGCAGATTTTATTCAATAAAATAAGATGTTTTGCAAGAGAACTTTTTGAAGGACATGAAATACTGATTATAACATTCATATCAGAGAACAGTTGTGCCCAAATATTTGAGTCCAGTGCCTATTCATAACTAGAAATATTTTTTTAAAAAATAGAAACATCCTCAATTAAAGAAAAATACTGCTCTACAAAAACAAATCAGTTGAGATTGAGATTATTCTTTTTTTTTTAATTGAGATAACATTGATTTACAACACTGATTATGTTTCAAGAGAACAGGTTTACCACACACCGAATTACCAATAACCTGCCACCACCATCCAGTGGAACCCCTCCACCTGTGCTCCCAACTTCCTCGCCAACTCTGGTAACCTTAGTTCTGAAATCAGAACCTGAGTATTTTGGTTTGGTTTTGTCAGTTTCTTTGTTATGTTTCTCTATATGTCACATGAATGAAATCATCTATTATCTGTCTTTCTCCTTCTGACTTCGCATGGCATAATCCCCTCCAGTTCTCTCCATGTTGTAGCAAATAACAAGATTTTATCTTTTTCTTAAGTAGCTGAGTTGTATTCCATTATGTGTGTGTGTATATATATATATATATATATATATATATATATATATATATATATATATATATATATATCTTATCTTCTTTATTCAACCATTTGTTGGCAGCCACTTAGGTTATTTCCACATCTCAGTTGTTGTGAAAGTGTTGTAATGACCATAGAAAGGTATATATCTTTTCAAACTAGTTTTCCTTTTTTTTATAAGATACTAAAACAGATCACTATTCCCTTTTATAACATGCCTAGCTGAGAACAGTCAGTGAGAAAAGTAAAATCTGAAATAGTATTTTTATATTCTTCAGACAAATTCCTAAGAGTGAAAAATATCTCCACTCTCCATACTGTTCTCCATAGAGACTGAGGCAGTTTATATTCCCACCAACAATGTGCTAGGTTCCTTGTTAAAGTGAGATTATTCTTAATGGTTAAGCAACCCTGTTAAGGTCAGAAACAAGACGTGATACCAGCAATCACTTGTAATAATATCTAGGAAAAATGTGCAACCCCTATTATCTAATAATTTTATTAGAAGGAAGAAATCTTTCAATATGTGTAGATATAGGCATGTGAAAATGTTCATATTGATTGATTAGTAAATAACAAAAAACAAAACAAATATCTACCCATGTGAGAAATCAAATGATGTAAATAAGAGCACTATACTCTTTTGAATGGTTAAACATTTAACATAGATTTATCTTAAATAAACATAAGTGTATGTGTATCTATCATATAGCTCATCTCACTGTCATAGTAATAATAAAGTGAAACAACCTAACCCGTGGTGTAAGTGTTTTGATTGATGTAAGAACTCAGGTTAAGATTTATAACTTTGAGTTTAGTGTGTCACTTGATATTTAAATCCATGTTCCTCTTCTGAAGAGTATACAGATTATAGGGCCTCCCAGGTTGCACAGCGGGGCTTGAGCGCAGCGCTGTGGCGTTGTCCGCAGCCTCTGCAGCTCCGGTTTGATCCCCGGCCGTCCAGGGAGCAACCCACATGGCGCGGCAGACCTCTCCTGTCTCACCCCCTGTTCCCCTCAGCAGTGTATTTAGTCCTTCTGTCTGTTCTGCTCCCCACTCTGTTTCTGGTGAATTCTCTCAGCCTCCCGCACCTATTGCCTGTACCCCAGTGCTTGTATACTTGTATAAATAAATAAAATCTTTTTAAAAAGAGTATACAGATTATAACATGTTATTCACCGAGGATTAGATGTAGTATATTGTTATGTGAGCACGAGTAACACTGAGCAAAGTTCCCGACACAACTTGATTTCAATGACATTTATTATTTTACTATGATTCTTATTACCTATAACTATGAACTTAATTCTTTTTTGGGTTCCATTTATCAATTATTATATGATAATATTATTTAACTTTAAGTATAATACAACATTTAAAATTTATGCAAATATGTTTATGATTTATTTCATTGGTTCCTATTTAGGAGAGAGATGGGAATGTGATCTTTACTTTCACCTTTTTTTTCAGTTTTTATATAAATAATTTACCAGCCCTATTTATTGAATGAATCTTTGATGCATTATTTTTATGGTAACATTAATCACTCACTATATTTATATTCATCCTTGGGTTTGTGAAGGGGTGGATTTATTTTCCCTTATTTTGAAGCTTTATTTGTGTGAAACTAGTTTAATTACTGAGAGTTCACAGTAAGGCTTAGTACTTAGTAGATAAGTAATTGTTACTCATTTGTTACTAACTTTTAACAAAACATGTTACTTCTCACCATTTGGCTCTACCATTTAAACTCCAGGATTATTTTTACAAGCTCTTAAAAAGTGGACGGGAAAAGCAAGAAATAAAGAAGGATGCAGAAAAAAGACGTGGAGAAGGGACTGAAGGAGAAGATGACAAGGAGGAGGAGAAAAGGGAAGAATGCAATCACAAAATACTGCAGTAAACCTATAAAGGAGTTTGGAAAACAGTGATATTTGTGCCTTATTCAATTTATCATTTAGGAAATGACGAGTTTGGAAATATTTAAATAACTGTATATATATATATATATATATATATATATATATATATATACACACACACATAAAGGGGACATTTTACATTAAACTTTATTTTTTTAAGGATTGATTTATTGATGCATACAAGAGCTGGGGTACAGACCAGAGATTTTGGGGGTGAGAGGACTCACCAGAGACAGAGTGGGGAGCAGAACAGGCAGATTTACTGAAATACACTGCTGAGGGGAGCAGTGGGTGAGACAGGGGAGAGCAGACAGGTCTGCTGCACCATGTGGGTATCTCCCTAGCTGGCTGGGGATGGAACTCATGCTGCAGAGGCTGCGGATTGCTTTATAGTGTGGTGCTTAACCCCTTGCACCACCAGGGAGGCCCTACATCAAACTTTAAATGTGGTATAATAACTTCAATCATTATATGAATGATAAAAATCAAATCTACCAATCTTCTATAAAAATATTAGATGATATAGTGTTGATATAGCATACCTCCCAGGTAACCACACACCTGATATAAGCGTTATCTAATTGATCTCATAAAAATGTTTCACAGTTTTCTTTTTTTTTTTAATTGAGGTAACACTGTTTTATAACACTATCATTCAGAGGTATAGGATCATACCCATTCAGATGCATGTCACTTCACCACACCCCCAACCAAGACACCCATATTCTCCACCACAGTCCACTATCCCCCTCCTTACCTGCTCTCACCCCTTCATGCCCCATCTCTAGTTGCCTCAGTTCTATACTTTCCATTTTTCTTTTTTTTCAAAGATTTATTTATGTACACAAGAGCTGGAGTACAGGTCAGAGATGCGGGGGGTAAGAGGATTAACCAGAGACAGAGTGGGGAACAGAACAGGCAGACTGACCGAAGTACACTGCTGAGGGGAGCAGCGGGCAGTAGAGATCTGCTGGGCCATGGGGGTTGCTCCCTGGCTGGACTGGAATTGAAGTCATGCTGCAGTGGCTGTGGATAGTTTCATAGGTTGCATCTTAACCCTTGAGCCACCAGGGAGGCCCTTCACTTTCCATTTTTCAATTACCATTTTTGTAGCAGGCCAGTTTAATGATGAGAAGTAAATCTGCCAGTAAGGTACATCAGCATTTTCATGTTTAGAAACACAGACTTTATCTGAGGAAAATCATGTATGACCTCCCACACACACACACAAAAAAAAGCTGAACCTAAAGAAAAGGGCAATGAGGAAACAGTCCAATTTAACATCAACTATAATCTGTATCATAAAACAAAATAAATGGCTGACTCCCACACAGTGTGAATCCTAACAGTACAACACATTGTATACGTACTGAAGCAAAAGCTGCACAGGTACTGAAGGGCACTGCCCGCCCTCTAAAGCACACCTTGTGCTACCCTGGTCTCTATAAGAAATACCAGCTGATACACAAGCCTGATTTCAGGCCAAAGGAGCCAACACCATGGGACTAATTGGGCAAGATTGCTCACAGAAGCTACTAACTGAAAACCTGCGCAGATTCGAAACAAGAAAACAAATAAGGAGGTTTAAGTTACAAATATGTAAATCTAAGCATGCTTGTTTAAGATTATTAAGGATATTTACTGTCCTTCTCTCCCTGCTGCCTCTCACCTGAAGCCTGAAGGGTAGGCGCCCCCTGCCTTGACCAGAGAGGTCAGCTGAAGGGGGGCTGCAGGGATCTCACTGCTGTAGGAAGATGGCCTGTCCCTCAGGACAAACAAGAGGAGAGGGACCCCTCTGTGGGAGGTAGCAGGAAAAGCTATCAACATCATTGACTTTAATTTTCCAGATGGAAATTACCCAAGCTACTTGGCCAGAGATAAGATTTAAAAAGATTCTGTATATTAGAAATTACAACTTTGGAAAAAGGGAAAAATTATAGTATCTGAATATTTTCCTTTGGTTTCCACTAGAAGCAATGTATCTAAATTGCATGTTGAATACAGCTGACAAATTTATTCAGAGAACTGGACATGCTGCTATTATGGTGTCCTGCGGTAGTCTCAGTAATTGGACATTGAATCCAGCTAGAATTCATACCCAGTTACGTTCTGCTGAGGGAAAATTTATCCTGGCAAATGGCATGATTTTTTTTCTAGCTAGAATACTAAAAGGGATGCGCTCCACCTGCATGGACAGCTGCTACTTCACAGATTCTATGCCAGCAGCCACTGTTTAATAGAGTTGTGTGGACATTATGTTTGCTGTTTTCCTTCTGACAAAAATCAAGATGAGCTGGACTTGAATTTTTGCCTTGACTTGCATTTATAGCTCCTATTATTTTTTTCAGAAACAATACTTGGTAGTGTCCTTTTATTTATTTCTGTTCAAAGCAATCCTTTGATACGTTATGAATTACTTATCTCAATTTAATAAGGCTTAACATGGAAAATTAACCTCCTATACATTTCTAATTAGTTTTTAATGAATTTTAACTTCTCTGTTAAGAAAAGATCTATCCAGCTAACTACTAGGAATTTAATCTCCATTACTGAAGCATATGACAAGTAATCCTAGGGGAGAAAGTCCTTGAGATTGTGTGTGTGTGTGTGTGTGTGTGTGTGTGTGAGACTGTCATTCTTAGAAATAACTCAAATACCAATTTTTCTGTTCAAATTTGATGCATAAGAAGCTAGCATCCTTTATAACTAATATATGGCTTTTATTATAAAAATACTAAGTATCATATAAATCATGATACTCAGATATACTGCAATGATTGCTTCTGTCTCTATCTTCTGTTTTTAACCAAAATTCAAAGGGAAGTATAGACCTCACTAGCAAATTATATAATAAAATATAATTTTCCAAGTTAAGGATACACTGACTAGAATGAAACCTAAGGTTTAGTATCATATCCAAACTCAAGTTAAAGAAATACTTTCAAACAATTAAGGTATTATTGTATTTAGTGAACAAAATTTATTTGATTTTCTTGGGCTAATTTTTGTAATATATAATAATGTAGTGAAATAATTTGTGCTATTAAAATCATTTTCTTTAACTATAGCCCTCATTTTCAGCTTTTAATTGACCTAGTTTCCTTGAATTTTTTGGAAAGAAAAGTTCTATTTTACATATTGAGAGAATGTATAAGAAATATTAATACATGAAATTTTTACTAAAAACTGTTCAATGTCTAAGTCATATTTGAGTTTAAGGACTATACACATTAAGCAAATAATTTTGGAAATAGTTTGAACAAAATAAAATTGATGATATTAGATTTCACAAGCACCATTTTATATAAAATTAGGTCATGTCACAATGTAAAATGAGTTCTGAAACAAGGGAAGCAATGGCCAAGTATTTCACATGTCATACCCATATTAAAAGCAAAGGGAGGTCAGGATTGAAATTAATACACAAATAGCTAAAAAAAAGGATTTGCCAAGATATACAGCAATGAGAAATACATGTTTTGTTAGGTAGGCTATGTAAATATTCTTTCAAGAACTAAATAAAAGGACTAAAAGAAAAATGTCCACAGCAATATTTAAATCTTTTATACTCATGCATCATAGTAAATTAATTGAAAAATACATATGTATTTTTCATTGATATCTTCTCTGTTTACCACAAATACATGGAAAAACACACTTTTTATTGGCTGTGAATAACTGTGTACTCAATGTATATTAAATAGGCTCATAATCATTAAAAGAATATATTGAATTACCCAATTTTCTGTAACTCCATTATCTACTATATTCTCAACAGGTAAAGAAATTGTCAAGGAAGATCGCTTGCTTTCATCAGGGCTAGTCTCTTCCAGAGGGATGATCTTTCAGCTTTTCAAGACCAAAAGGTCACAGTCCAGAATTTCATATGTGGGCACCTGCTATATTTAAATCCCTTTGAAAATATGTGTGTTTGTAGGCAGGTCATATGTAAAACTGTCAGTTTCAGAAATCACCCATTTGAAATACAATGCTACTTATAATTAAAACATTCATGAAACACTGTAGTTACCTAAGCAACTTTCAGGATTATGAGAAGGGTGGGCAAATAGACAAAAGTGTCTACTACAAAGCAAAGTGACACATCTATCTTAAAGCTGTAGAAAGTTCTGAAAAAAGATGATGGCTGCAATACTTAATCATTCATTTCCAACTGAAAGTTGTAAGAAGTGTTTTCAGAAGGAGATTAATAACTCAGCTGGAATAACATGTGTAGGGAAGCATGGGGAAATAAAAACTTTAGCTATAGGACAAGAAATCTAAGGTGCAGAAAATTGAAAGCAAGTCATATCTTAAACACAAGAGGTATGAGAGAATGTATTAGAAGACAGATTCAAAGATGATGTAAATGGCATATTACAAGGAAATGGTTTACAACTATAAGCTATTTATAAAGTTAGTATCACAACGAACTGTATTCTGCAATACTATGTTTGCTACCATTGTGTTACTATTTTTTTTCTTTTATTTTTGCATGGAAGAACTGGAGTGTAGGCCACAGGTGTGGGGGATGAGAGGATTCACCAGAGACCTGTGGGCACAGAACAGGCGGATTTACTAAAATACACTGCTAATGAGAAGAGCAGGCAAGGCAGGAGAGGTCTGCTGCATCACGTGGATGAGCTTCCTTGCCAGGGATCTAACTCAGGCTGTAGAAGTGACACCACCTGATATACCTAACCTCTAGACCACCTGGGAGGCCCTTGTGTTACTGTTAATGAATGCAGATGAATTCAAGTGAGAAATAATACAGTGCAAACATGACTAAAGATGACTAAAGAGAAACTTGATGCTATAATAAT
The DNA here is from genome assembly GCF_014898055.3 of Talpa occidentalis. Taxonomy (NCBI): domain Eukaryota; kingdom Metazoa; phylum Chordata; class Mammalia; order Eulipotyphla; family Talpidae; genus Talpa; species Talpa occidentalis. Next base: position 81,416,829 of record NW_023602073.1, on the reverse strand, counting down.
TAAAGTGATGACAATAATAATGGTGAAGATACAGATTATGGTGATGATGGTGATGGAATGGTAATGATGATGGGAAGATGGTAGTGATGGTGATGGTGCTGGTAATGGCAATAGTGGAGTGAGCGATGTTAGCAACCAGCATAGGAGTAGCTACTTATTGAGGTCTTCAGGTGTAGCAACATCTTGTCAAGAATTAATATTCATGACCTCTATTCTTTTTTTTTAATGGAGTCTTTTTTTTTTAAGATTTATTTATTTATTATTTATACAAGCACTGGGTACAGTCAGAAGCGCGAGAGGGTGAGAGAATTCACCAGAGCCAGAGCGGGGAGCAGAACAGGCAGAAGGACCGAAGTACACTGCTGAGGGGAGCAGCAGGCGGCAGGAGAGGTCTGCATGCCATGTGGGACCCTCCTCCGGTGGCCGGGGAGCAACTGGGGATCGAACTGGCACTGCATAGGCTGCGGGCAGCTTCGCAACCTAGCGCTCAACCGCTGCGCCACAGGGGAGGCCCATGACCTCTATTCTTGATGCAAATCACCGAGACATTTAATCTCCCACAAATGAATAAGTGAGTCATGGAAAAATTAAATAGTCCCCTAAGGACACCTACTACGAGAGGCCAGAATTGGGAGGTAGTTCTGTCTCAAAGCTCCCACACATTTAGATTCCGACCACGGTGCTGCCCATTAGCAGCAGGAAAGGGCACATTCTCCAAATCCAGTGGTGTCCTCAGTAGATCAAACATCCAGTAGAATCAAGCAATGAGTCATAAAAATACTGTAAACAAATACCAAAATCATTTGGTATTGATTTTGGTCAGCGGTGATGTTAGGGAACAGTGTCCCTCGCAGTAACCATGTTAAGCCTTGGTAGTTCTTAGGAAGAAAGATGAGGGCAGAAAACAAGATTAAAACAAAGTTATTTCCTCCCTACTTTATTGATTGCAACAGAAAAGACTCAAGCTTCTTTAGGGCTTGAGGAATAAGAGTTGAAAATGATAAGAAAATTTTATGATCATCTGGAGAAATGACATTTCTGGAGAAATGAAACTGTAAGATTAAAAAGACTAATTGATAAATTGGCCAAAGCCACAAATTCACAGACTAAAGACATTCAATTTTCAAATCAATGGTCAGGCAGAGAATGAATCTTAGACTAATAATTAGTCCACAGGCTGCATTAAAGGGAAGTGCCAAGATTCAGGGACTGACTTCAGAGGTTCTGCTTAACTAGAAAGCACAGCATGCAAAAAGGAAAGGAATCTTTTATTCAAAGTATATGGAGATGGAGACACCCATATAAGGTTGAGTGAGGTTTTAAATGGTTGGCAAAACAAAGTAAATGAGAAATTAAGAAAAGAGAATGCTCTTAACATGTGAGCAGGTGGAAAAACAGGATCTTAAGTACAGGACAGGGTCCTAATAAAAAGTGGTTAGTCTCTGAAAGGGCTTGCACACTTCTTTTGATAAAGAATAGAAATAAAGGAAGGAGCAACTGTACAGAGATTTATATGCACATTGTAAGAAATCTGAAATAATCTTCAAGAAATGCTAACTTCTTGGAGAAGGTATCAGCAGTATTGAGAAGAGTGTGGAGGTATGCGAAGAGCCAGAAGAGATTATGTCTCTTCTATTTTTTGGGAAATGGAGGTGCCATGGACATGAGATATGGAGCTGGTAACAATGCCTTGAACCTGGCTGAACATTGCATATTTTATAAATGGAAGGCACATGTTATGTGATTAAATGTCCATTATCACACTGTGAGAAACAATATACCCAAACAATTTTAATCACTCCCTGAATGCAAAGATGTGTTCCATGCAGTAGCAGTATATCTGCAATGATTAGAATAACAAGGGTTTGGGAATTAAGAAGTTTCTGTTCCTCACGGCAACTTCCTCCAACATTAGAGGCCAAGAGATAAACAAAACAACCCTGCTACACATCTGGTCTCAGTGGAGCACAGGAAGCCTGCATTTGCCCTGAGTGATAGTTTGGATACTGAATACGGCAGTATTCAACACCTGCAGTAGAGCCAGCATCTGCACTACAGGAAAAGAATCCACCACCATTTTATCAAACAGATTTCAAAAACAAGGAGCCTATGCTTTTATTTTATTTGCTACTCTGTGTTTTTATTTCCACATGGGCTTCCTTGCACAAGCCTAGCATTCTTGCACAAGCCTTGCCTCTGCACATACTATCCCCCTGGCTTTAAATGCTCCGTGTATGAAAAGGAAGTAGAGTATGTGTTTGAAATATTATCTTATTAAATTGTTTTAGTTCGGAACTCTCCTACCCATGGGGTAGATAGGAAGGAAGCAGTGTTATTTAATTATAAAGTAACTCTCTCCTTAACCAAATGCTTTAAATTATACCGAGGTGATTTTTTTTGTCAGTGGCATTTCAATGGAAGTTATATGCAGCTATCTCCCAGGGCACCGGTCCCCTGTCCTCTGCCTTTAATTTGACCTGAAGAGATTTCCCAGAGCTGAGTAAGCCAGCAGGTGAAGGAAGCGGAAACATGCCAACACGTCCATTAATTCAAACACTAGACTTAGAGAACACATATATCAATGTTTTCTAAAAGCTTTTTCTACCAGAGCCTGGGAAAAGACAGAGTTTGCTTTTAATCTATGTAAGAATTATCCTCCTTAAAGTTGCTTATTTTTTTTTTTACGGTTTATTTTTTTAAATAATAAATTTTATTTTTATATTTCCCATACAATTGCAACCGCCCCATTCTGACCCCAATCCCTCCCTCCCGCCCCCCACCCCCCAAAAGTGTCTCTGGATCATAGTTTTTTGGTTTATTTTGATTTTCACTTTCTTGTAGTTATTCATTTTCCTGGTCCCTTACTTAAGTTTTCTAGATTCCTGCTATGAGTGAGACCATCCAGTATTTTTCTTTTTCTTTCTGGCTTATTTCGCTGAGCATGATCCCTTATTTTTTTTTAATTTTTTTTTTTTAAGATTTATTTTTACTTATTTATGCAAGCACTGGGTACAGTCAGAAGCGCGGGAGGGTGAGAGAATTCACCAGAGCCAGAGCAGGGAGCAGAGCAGGCAGAAGGAGCGAAGTACACTGCTGAGGGTAGCAGCAGGCGGCAGGAGAGGTCTGCGCACCATGTGGGACCCTCCTCTGGTGGCCGGGGAGCAGCCGGGGATCGAACCAGCGCCGCAGAAGCTGCGGGCAGCTTCGCAACCCAGCGCTCAACCGCTGCGCCACCGGGGAGGCCCTTGATCCCTTATTTTTATATATTTATACAAGCACTGGGTACAGTCAGAAGCTCGGGAGGGTGAGAGAATTCACCAGAGCCAGAGCGGGGAGCAGAGCAAGCAGAAGGACCGAAGTACACTGCTGAGGGGAGCAGCGGGCGGCAGGAGAGGTCTGCGCGCCATGTAGGACCCTCCTCCAGTGGCCGGGGAGCAGCTGGGGATCGAACCAGCGCGGCAGAAGCTGCGGGCAGCTTCGCAACCCAGCGCTCAACTGCTGCGCCACCAGGGAGGCCCAAAGGTGCTTATTTTTAAAAGAATTCTGTTAGTGGAAAATTAAACAAATGAACCATGTCTACCATAAAAGATTGCCACAAAACAACAAAATATCAGAAAATATGCTGCCTTTTGTGCAATGTTACAAAGCAAATGGCCTGAGTAAATACCTCAGAAAAATATTTCCTGTGTCTGAGACCTTTCTGCTACCTGAAAACCAAGGTAGCCAACCCCTGTTTTGTTTTGGTTTTTCTCCTCTATCATAAAGAGTCTGAATCTTTTTTTTCCCCCTTGTGGTTTCTTTCCTTCCTCCTTCAAGTAATGAAAGTCCAGCAGTCCCTGGGTTGATCTCTTCTCCCTTCCAACTCCAATCATCTTCATTCATCTTTCACTTATCACCTCCCCCAGAGTGGTTCTCAACAGACCTTTCTTTCATTCAGGTCTACAGCAAGCTTACCCTCAGCAGGTGGTCATCCTTCCTAATTCTCAAAGAAAAATCCAGAGCTACCTATCTATCCAGAGCTCACTTGTTGAGCTTCACCCCACTTGAAACAGCAACACTGCGACCGCTTATCCTTCTCTCTAATATCAAACGACACCTCATCCTAGTCTGTTCGATCAAAATCGCCCAGACACCACACCTCACACTGATTTCTTCAGATGTGACCTTTCACTAAACCTCATCAATGGAAAGATATTTGCTGCCTTCTTGTCTGGTCCCTTCCTTTGTAACTTCACATATAATTATATCAACAAATATACCGGAGGAAAGCTCTTCCTCTACCCCCAAAATGTACCTGCCCTTGTTACTCATCCATGTAGCCATTCCAGGACTCAGTTCTCTCATTGATTCCTTCATGCTGGCTTCTGCTCCCATTCCTTTGTGTCAAACACAAGCATGTTTACAGATTTGTTCAACCACAAGCACACATAGTCAGAAATACACATCCAAACATGCACATATCCCACATTTTAAGGATTTTCTTTCAGTTGGCACTGTTATATTCTACTGGTCTAGTTTTCCTCCAACATCTTCAATTCTTCATACATTTGGCTGGTTGTTCTTACTCATGACTGCATTTCATGTCTTCCTCCCCAAGCCCACATCCCTTCCATTCAAGAATACTGTTCAAGGCTCAGTTCTCAGTCCTCTGTCCCATGTCCTTAGTGAGAACATCCACATTCATATTTGAACTTCTCAACTGGTAGTTTCTCAAATATCCCTCTGCTTCCTTATTCTCTCCACCCAACACATAACATTACACATGCAAACACTCTCATTACGACAAAATGGCTTCATCTAGATTTAGTTTATGAGTTATTTGACTGCAGGAGCCATGTTTTCCATTTTACTCACTTCTTATTCCCCAGTCCTTTAGTGAATACTTTGCAGAGAGTGAGCATTCAATGAACATTTACTGACCACCTATCAGGAGCTATGATAAAGGCTAAGAAGAGAATAAAAACAAAATGCAGTGGAAGCTGTCAGAGCACACCAGCATACGTAGGAAGCTGGGAGTGCTACAGTAGAGATGCACATCAATGCTAAGAGAGTGAGCAGGAGAGAAGACCTCCTGTTCACCCTCTCAGTTCTTAACACCCTTAATAACTTCTCTTACCTAAACTATAGTTCCGCACTCTTTGGTCTTTAAGACTTCTCATTTCGAACCACAGAGCTAATAGGAAAGGAAAATGTTCAGAGACTAACAAAAATCTGATTTTTCTAATCCAACACAAGGGTAACATTTTCTATTGTGACTGACTCATGTTTAACATGAGGATTAAATATGCATCATACTAGAAAGCAATTTGTTCATTTTTGATCCTTAGTTTTAATCTCTGACTTCCACAGAAAAGTTAATCTTGTTTCCCAACTACGAGTGATCCAAAACACAAAGTGACATGAGCTCTTTCCTGAGGGACCTGTTCTTTTACAGGGTTCACACTTATTCTGGATTTATATTCACTTCATATTTTCTGCTGGTACCTCAAATAAATAATATAGCCTCTCTGGACCTCAAGGCCCTTCTATTTAAAGTGATTTAATTTCTAAATCCCATTTTAAAATGACCTTGTGCTTTTAAAAATTGCATCTCCTATAGTCTAGCAAACATTTCTGCTTGGTACCCTTCCAAGACCTCAAACCAAATTTGTCATGTTGTCCTAGGGATATACCAGCCCCTCCAAACAACAAAAAACTGCTTTATTTTTGACAATGATATATCATTTTTAAAATGCACCAGGTTAAGAAAATGATTTTTCTGTACATTCACTCTCCTACTTCCAGACAGTAACTGAGATTTTTTTTCACAGTGTCTCTTATTCTGTCCTTTTCCTTGAATTCCCATTACTCTCCCCTCTGCATTGAGGTTATCACCTAGACTATTTTGTTTATGCCATAACTGCTCTGTTCGCCTTCAGCTTCTACCTTCAGTCAAATAATGTAATTTCAATTGCTACTCCTCAAAAAAAAAAAAACAACTGTTTTTTACATCACCTTTATATTTTAAACTTTGCATGGGCATCCCTTGCAAGCAACAGAAGTTGCAGGTTACTTTGCCTACCTTGCCAGTCTGACATTCTTCCACTCCCCTGCATAACTCTTATAATGTTATCCACCTACAGACACCAAGAGCTCAGATAATTTCTCCCCATCTCCTTTCCCATTTTTGCTCCTACTCTTCCTGAAAGGCCCAATTCAAGTTCAATTTTGTCCAAAGGGCTTTCTAATCAATCTACTATGTTGAATTGCAAGCCAAAAATTGACAATTATTTGGCAGGTGAAGCCTGACATCGCCATGGGTATTTTTGTGTACAAATTATTTTCTACCTGTAAATCATGGATAGTGTATTATATGATAGTCTATCCTTGTCACCTAGGATAGTGCCTTTTCCATAGTAACTGTGCCTGGTTTTGATGAAAATGCTGATGACCTGTTGTAATCTATTCAGGCTTGTATCAAGAACATTTTTCACAGGTATCTGATTCATGTGTCCTAACTCATCTGTGAACAAAACTCCTTCATTCTCCATTTGTAGCTTCAGATTTTCAAAGCTAATTCCATCCTTCATGGGCCAAACCCTGGGATCTTTGGGGTTAATTTGCTTTCCAGTTTCTTCTACCACTAAAACATTTCATAGGTCTGTCACCAGATTTATATGTTATGATGTGATTTTTATCAATTAAAAGCAATTAAATGTCATATATACACTTGCACGCTATAGAGCAGGAACTTAAATGTTATCTCTTGAATATAGCCCCAACAACTCAATTTGATAATTTAGACTATCCATCCACTGGATTCAACTTTGTGTACCAGTTACTCCTTTTTCTTTATCCTTTATATTTCTGAGTCTTATTAATCTTAACCTTTACATTTGAGTAACATTCTTTCACAACTAAAACATTCTTTCACAACTAAAAGTCCTTATCCCAATTTGGTATCTTGCAATACTTACATGCTTTGTCTTCCAACTCGCTTATATATTGATTACAAATTAACAAAAATTCGCATATATGAAATTTTACTCAAATTGCAAGTTCCTAAAAAGTTAGAATCTAGGGCCTCCCCTGGTGGTGCAGTCAGTTGAGCGCAGCGCTGTGAAGCTGTCCGCAGCCTCTGCAGCACGGGTTCGATCCCGGCCGGCAGCCAAGAATCCCACATGGCGCAGCAGACCTCTCCTGTCTCGCCCGCTGCTCCCCTCAGCAGTGAATTTCAGTCAGTCTGCCTGTTCTGTTCCCCACTCTGTCTCTGGTGAATACTCTCACCCTTCCGCACATCTGGCCTGTACCCTGGCTCTTGTATGTATGTATAAATAAATCTTAAAAAATAATAATAAAATAAAAGTTAGAATCTATTATAAATATCTTTATAGTTTCTACAGTATTAGGTATAAACTTAGGTGTAATGAATAATCAGATGAATTAAATTAATAAAGAATGAATTGAATAAATACAAAATTAAGGGAAATATGTAATTAGTATCCAATTATTCATATCACTATACCAAATCTTCAGGGAATTGGTTATATACATAGAGGATTTATAGTGGTGTCACACGTAAAATTAGTGCTCAAATAATTACATAAACTTAACAATTAAAATAACTTCAGGGCCTCCCTGGTGGTGCAAGGGGTTAAGATGCAGCATTCTGAAGAGCAATCTGCAGCCACTGCAGCATGAGTTCAATTCCCAGCCAGGGGGCTACCCTGGCACAGGGTAGGGTAGCGGACCTCTCCTGTCAAATATGGTGCAGCAGACCTCTCCTGTCTCACCACTGCTCCCCTCAGCAGTGTATTTCAGTACATCTGCCTGTTCTGCTCCCCACTCTGTCTCTGGTCAATCCTCTCACTCCTGGCATCTCTGGCCTGCACCCCAGCTCTTATATGCATAAATAAATAAATCTTAAAAAATAAAATAACTGCAATATGTTCTTTGCCATTTATATTCTCTTTACACTTGAAATAGATTTTCTAGCAATGAATGGACATTACTTTTGACAACCAGCACCTCCATCCCCGCTCCCTCCATTGGTCAAAGGTAGGTTTCAAAAGATACAGTAAAAGGGGTTGGTAAAAGTAAGGTAGAGATAAGCAGGAATCTTTGCAGAATAAAGAAACTGTCATTAGCTACAGAAAGAAAAAAATGTTTTCAACAAAATTGCAAGCAAATATAAAATTAAAAATTCACCAAAGTTTATCTAGTATGTCACTTTCAAGCAAATATACAGAGAAGTAAATTTGTTAACACTGAAAAATAAGGACTAATTTATTCAAATTTGTGGATTCATTTATTGGTGGGCTTGATAATATACACACCCTACTTTGATGGCCATTTTTCCACAAATTCTTCCTAACTCTTAGTCACAAAGATTAAAAGCATACACTCCACATTATATAGTGAAGAAATATAAAAGCTTTTATAACAATTCGGTGATCATAAGGAAACTCAGTGTTTGAAGAAAGACCCTTCATTTAGTACATCTTAAAGAGGCTACTAGATATTAGAGCAATCATTTTAATTCTTACATTTTAATTCACAAAATATGTGAATACCAATGTTTATGGTAGCAATGTTAATTGCTGACTTAAAAAATCCCAGTTTTACAGATATGCTAGTATTTAATGTAATTTCTTTAATTATCCAGTATGGTGAGAAAGTGGATATGCAGTAAACAAACATTCTGGTTAGCACAGAGATGTTGCACATGGGTTACCAATGATCCAAGAATAAAAATACACTGAAAAGTTTAATTCCTTAATTATTATGAACAATTTAATTTTTCATTGATTCAGACTGTGATTCGGGGTCTGGTGTTTGTGGGATCATATATGTCTACCAATATTCTTACAGATGTGAGAAAATGCTACTAGACCAGATATAGAGACTCAACCTCTAAGTATTACTATTCTGATTTATTCATCAGCAGTCACAAACCTTGATTTAGAATGCCAGAATCCTTTTTTTGTGTTTCCTGCAACTGCATGATTATTGCTGCAAAAATGTTAGAATAGGCAATCATAATAATTAAACCACAGTGATTTATGAAATTTAACAACACTTCTTCCTGACAGTCAGTGGTATTGGACAGATTCACAGGGACATAAAACTTAATCATGATGTAGTTAACCATTTCTATTCAACATTACAATAGAAGTTTAATTTAGATGCAATATTGCCAATAAAATACTAATACTGCTAATGACAATTTTTGCCAAATGCTAATATGAAGGCTGTGGGCATTCCCTGCCAAGAAAATGCTCAACTAGATAATTTTGACACTTTCAGTATTTCATAATCTCTCCTAAACTACTCAGAGGTTTTCCCATTTCACAATTTCATATCAACTTTCTTCCCTACTCTTATGATTAGTGCCAAATTTGCAAATGCAATTGGCTGAAATATTCTACTTAAAGTACTTAGATAAATTATGCTAAAGTATATGGGAAAGGTATTTTTAGTTTCAGGGACAGTTCTACAGATTCCTTCTTTTTCTTGAGAATGCTCTCAATAGGCCCAGATGGATAAAAAAGCATAATGGACTAAAAAGCATGTCATCAAAGTTCAGATTGCAAGAGGGTTCCTAATCTATTAGACCATATCACAAACTATGCCACAAACATGAATGTTATACAATACATTACCCTGTGAGTGATTTCACTACTTTTGCTGCTCACCAAGGATGTACAGATGATTACATTTCTCTCTGAGAAGCAATGCAAAGAGACATAAGCCTATTTTTCTGGTCCAGTTAAAATCTTCACTCCGACTTTTTTTTTATTTCTAAAGCATATTTTTCATACATTATGTGTATATATATATATATATGTATACATATATATGCATTTATGCATTACATGTGATTGAATCATTTCATTCACTCAAGACAACTTCGTTCCTAGTTCCTGAAGGGCTCACTGTTCCCTGTCATGCCCATCTCAACCCTCTGTGATCCTGCGTTGCTACATGTACTGCCTTAACAAGGTCACAACTTACAAGACTTACGCTTTACTAGAAATAAAATGCTGTCCTGGAAAGTAGGAGAGAACAAGGACAACAGTTTCATAAAGTGTTAAAGGGCTAATGAGAAAATATTCATGTTACAAGGCACTATGGGATGAGCTTTATTAAGACATGAGAAATAGAATTTATATAGTAACATACACATTATTGCCAAATTCCGCTTGATTTGATTATATAAATACTATAATTATTTCTATAGCGAGATTTTTTCTAAGCAAAGTTATAGAAAGGGTTCTTGTAAATCAATAAGAAAGCAGCATTAATCATAATAAAGGGAAAGACTTAGCTAAGGATAAAAACGTGAGGTTTCTAGAAAAATATAAACCACTGATGAAGATAGGAAAGTACTTTTATTTCACTGGGAATCAAAGAAAGGTAAATTTAAACAACAGCGTTACACATTAAGAATTCTGTTAGCAAACACTGTTAAGTTTTTGTATAAAGTATATCAGCTGATATTATCCAGTGTTGGCAGAAAAAGACATTCTCAAGTTTTATGGAAGCTAATATGCAGTCCTAATTTTTAATTGCAAAAAAAATGTAAGTATGTCTATCTGTGATTGTTAATTCCATGCATAACAATTCATCTTTAAGAAAAATTGAATAGTTTTTCATTGTAGAGTTTGTACAATGAATATATCCATCAATAGAATAAGAAAACACAGACTAGCAAAATCTATGCTGTCAATAACTATAAAATTGTCATCAATATCACCATTACAAATTGTAATAAACTGACATAAAAGGAGAGCTGTATACCACTGCAAAGTGCAAAAGCCAACTGCAGCACAAAATAAGTAAGATCTCATTGGGGGAAAACAGTAACTGGACAGTTGTAGACTGTTATCTCTAGGAACTAATGTGTATCACTATCTATCTACATTACATATCATATTTATAGATATGTTCTAAATTAAAAATATAGATATATGGATACAGATATATAGATATAAGACATAAGATATATATAAATAAATAAATGACATGTATGTGTGCGCTGCACAAGTATCCTGTAGAAGGGAGGATGCTTATTGATTTGTAAAAATTGTTATTGTAGTTAAGAAACAAACATCAATTTTACTACTTGACTGTTTTTAAATATACAGTTCCGTGATGTTAAGTACATCTATATTGCTGTGAAACCTGTAGAATTCTTTCACCTTGTAAGTCTAAAATTCTTTACCCATTAAATAACTATACTTTTTCCACTGTCCTTTTTTTAACTACACCCACTCATTTGTCAAGAATGAACCTCAGTTCTTAAAATGGAAGGCAGAGATAGTTTAAGTATTTTTCTTTTTTCCTTTGTCATTGTCAAGTCACACAGAAAGTAGGAAAACTGTCAGGTTAATTTTTAAATGTGTATCACCTGTCAGTGGAAAGACATGGATTTTCATTCAGATATTTATGTTGACACTGTATAAACTGTATAAATAGTGTGCTTGATTAGAACTTGGATAATCTACAATGTATGCTGAATTTGAAATTATTATACATGAAGAAGCTACTCTTTAGCAATGATTTGTGATAAAACTGGACATGGCAAGAAATTTATTGTCTATGATTTCTTCAAAAGTCAGTTCTGAAGCAACAGTTCTCAGTGAAATACTTCACTGACAATTAGCCTGATTATTTTTTAAATTTATAATCAAGTTGATGTTTTAAAAAAAAATCACTGACTCTTGTAACTCTTACTTCCAAGTGTTGCTCATTATTTTCATACTAACACATAATATTGTGAGATGTAACTTCTGTAACCGTTGCATGCATATTTTCTTAAATAAAAGTACAGGTACAAGAACATTGACATTTTGGCCCATATGTCACAGTTCCTACCAAATGAATGATTCAATTTCAGTCATCAAAATGAATGTTGTTTTTTTTTTAAGGCATCTGACTCAACCTACCCTTCTGCTACATTTCCACCTGAGGATAATGTTGTTTTTCTTTGATGTTATTCTAGTTACCCATAAGAATGTTTTTGCATTACAGTTGATATTTCTTTTCCACTTATGACTTTATGGATTAATGCAACCAGAACTCTCAGAAGTCTGTCAAAATTTATAATACCATGTATGATTATATGTAATGCAGACTTACACTCAGTATAATATACCCCGAGATTTGTATTGAAGTGGATTCTTTATTGATTAGCAGACAGCAATAGAAACAGAATACATTATTTGGGTCTAACCAAGTATACAACTGACAAAACAGAAGTTCCAGAAAGCTTTCTGTAAATCTACTGCCTCTGAGTAATTGGTATTCACCTCCTATGGTTGTAGCTATATTGGTGAACAGAGTTTACCAGAAAATTCTAAATAAGCATCTCCCTTACTAAGCTACAAACTATAAGGACCAACAGTAAAGAAGTTGAACAAAAGCAAAGAAAATTAGTTCAAAACAAGTGATATGAAACAAAATGACTACTGATAGCTTAAATTCTACAGGGAAGTACCCAGGATGCCTTGATGCCATTTAATAATTTACAGACAATTTGAATATGTAAGCATTATGTAAATTGTATTTAACACTTAAGTTATTTAGGAATGAACATTTACTGTCCTGTTCAACTATTCCAGATCTCATTTTCCAGACCTCTCATCTTCACTCTCTACTGAGTTTATACTCAAAAAATACAAAAAAGCAGAAATGCTTCCAATTTTCCCCTGCATATCGACCACCAAACTGTATGTGGACTTACATTCTCTGGCTCCCTTCACCTCCCTTCATGCTCTGTCTGAAGAGATGCTCTCCAGCAGAGCATCAGGATCTGTTTCCCTGTCACCTTCTTAAGGGCTTTGGGGGTTTCTTAAAAGTTTTTATCCTCTTGATTCGTTATGTCCTAAATTTTCCTCTCTATAATTATTAGAAGGCTATCAAAGCACACTGAACTTTCTTTCACAAACACCAAAACAAAATTCCCCTGTGACCAAGAATACCCTTGCTATATGGAACTCATTTGTCTGCTCCCCTTTCCAACAAAGTTCCCAGAACTCTATCTTTACTTATTGCTTCAATCACTTTATTCCTATTCCCTCTTAAACCTAACCCATCAGGCCATTTAGTCATCGGCCTTTTAAAAGTGTATTGAAGCCTTAGTAAGGTCATCAATGGCCACCATGAGTTAAGTCAGCAAACAATAATGTGTCCTCATTTAACTTCACCAGCCATATTTGCATCATTTGCTCATATCCAGTGCCCTTACTTGACCTCATGTACAGGATACCACACTCTTTTTTTTATTTAAATATTTGATTTTATATAATTCTTACATCTTTTTTCATCTTTGCACAATGTATGCATTTTCATTTTGGTTATATTTCCCATAAAATTGCACCCCCCCTTATTTTGACTCTAGTCCTTCCTTTCCCTGACCTTCCACCCCCCCCCCACCCCCGTAGTGTGTCTCTGGTTTATAGTTGCTTGCTGATTTTGATTTTTACTTTGTATTGATTAGTCTTTTTCCTGGTCTCCTATTTAGGTTTTCTAAATTCCTGCTATGAGAGAGACCATCCGGTATTTTTCTTTTTCTTTCTGACTTATTTCGCTGAGCATGATCCCTTCTAGTTCCATCCATGTTGCTGCAAACTGCATGTGTTTATCTTTTTGATTGCTGAGTAATATTCCATTGTGTATATATACCACATCTTCTTGATCCACACTCTTAGTATTCTTATTAGACTACTCCATCTCAGTCTCCTTTTCTGTATCCTCTTCAAACCTCAAATTATAAAACCTAGAGAAACTAAGGTCATAGTCTTCAGATGCCCTCTCTACATCATTTTTTGGGTAAGATACTACAATTCCCAAATTTTAAATATATACTGACAACTTCTATACTTACTCTCTTCTTGGGACTCTCAAACTCCATACTAGTTTATCTCATGAGCTATATTTGAGTGTAAAATAAACTTCCCAGATCTTTAAGAAACCAAATTAGTAATCCTCTTGTTAAATTTGCTTTTCCCATGATCTTCCTCAATCAGAAAATTCCATTCTCACCATTGCTCAGGCAAGAAACTTGAGGATTATCCTTATTTGTAGCTCTTACTTTCATATTCCATACCTTATCATTGAAGAAATTCTATTGGCTAACCCCTCACAATAAAGGCAGGGGCCTCACCGGTGGCGCACCGGTTGAGCACTGGGTTACAAAGCTGCCCGCAGCCTCTGCAGCACCAGTTCGATCCCCGGCCACCTGGTGAGGGCCCCACATGGTGTGCAGACCTCTCCTGCCGTCCGCTGCTCCCCTCAGCAGTGTACTTCATCAGTCTGCCTGTTCTGCTCTCCCCTCTGGCTCTGATGAATTCTCTCATCCTCCCATGATTCTGACTGTACCAGGTGCTTGTATAAATAAATAAATAAACAAACAAACCTTTAAAAAATAAATAAAGCCAAAGTATAACAGTATTTCACCATATCCACATCCTGCTCTCCAGCACCATTTATCACCTTCAGTCAAGTCACCATTATTTTCTTTCCTGGGTTATGGGAATAGACTTCTCACTGGTCTCCTTTATGATTAGTCTCTTGCTTCCCACTGTTCTCAGCCAACATGCCAGAGTGGTCCATACAAAATGCATATATCCATATGAAATCCTCTAATTATTCCCCAAGTCACTCAGAGAAGCAGTTCATGCCTTCACAACGACCTGCAAGATGGTATAAGTTCAGGTCTTCTCTTTACAACTCATTTGCTATTCCCTTCCTTATTCAATTCAATTAAGCCACAATGACCTTCCTGCTTTTACGCCAAATCACCAGCAAAGCCCCTGTCTTATGTATCTGCATTCGTCATTTTTTCTGATGGGAGTCATTTGCCCCCAAATCAGCACGGCTCTCTTTTTTTCTTTCAGATCTTTACTCACCTCTCACCTTCCTGACCACTCTATTACATATTAACTCCATTCTCCCCAATAATTGTGTCCCTTTTATTTATCTCCAATGCAATGATACCACCTGAAAGATTATATCTTTAATTGATGAATGCACTCATTGTAGCCCTCACCCACTAAAAATATGAACTCCTTCCGGGCAGATTCATCTTGTCTACTCTGTGTACTTTTGTATCCTTAGCCACTAAAGTAGTGCCTGGCCCACAGGGGTATCCATTAAATATTAATAGTTGTAAACTTCTAGTTTTACATATTTTGACTTTAGTTTGAAGCAGCCTTTTGTAGGAAGCTGGCCTGATTTCTGACCATGGAGAACTTGATTGCTAAACCATCAAAGGAAGAGATAATCTTATTGCAGGCCCTCTTATTTCAGGCGCCTACTTTCATCGGCCTCAGTTTCATGACACGGATGTGCAAGCCCTCCCCTGCTTGCGTCCAGTCTAGTACTTGATAATAATGTTCAAACTGACCCTAACCCCTCTTCTCTCCCCGCCCCCCCACTGTAGTGTGTCTCTGGTCTATAGTTGCTTGTTGATTTAGATTTTTACTTTATTGCAATTAGTCTTTTTCCTGGTCCCTTACTTAGGTTTTCTAAATTCCTGCTGAGTGAGACCATCCAGATTAGGGTCAGAATAAGCAGGATGGAATTGTATGGGGAATATAACCAAAATGAAAATGCATCCATTATGCAAAAATGAAAAATGATTAAGAATTATATAAAATAAAATAATTTATAAAAAATAAAATTTGAAGGTATTTTCAAAAAAAAACAGTAAAAAAAATAATGTTCAAACTGTACATGGGGCAAGTGGCATGAATTTGCATATTTGAGCTTAAATATCTGAATTCAAACCCTAATTCTAACTCTAAGGAAAAAAAGGCTTATTAAGAAATAATGTTCTTCGTTGTCACAAGAGTTTTGGTGGAGGGTAAATGATGCGAGTGCACATATGGAGATGTGAAAGTGGACCCCCAAATTATATTCTGATATATATTTCAAATGAGACGCAAACAACTTATAAATAAAATTGGAGAAAAAAGAAACAATGTCCTTATATTTTAAATGATGACTTAGAGACAAGTAACAAATATCTCACTGAAAAAAAATGTAAAAATGACTTTTAAAAGTGAAAAAAGTTACATTTCTGCAATGAAATAAATGCAAAACAATAGTGATACCAAGTTTTCCCACCTGAATATCAAATTACAAAATAGAGTTATGAAGGATGCAGGGAGTTGGTTTCTGATGAGGGAACATAATTTAATGCAGCTTTTAGTCTTGATTCATAACTCCTAATGCGGTAATTCAAACTGTGGGCAATTATAATTTGAGGCTCATATACAGATTTAAACTTGAAGATACTCATTGCCATGTGATACTAATGTTTTAAAAGAAAGACTGACAATTTTTTTAAAGTTTAGTAAATTAAGGTTTGCTCATAGACTAGAGTGTATCACAACCATATGCAATGTTTCCATTGTATAGAATAATTCTTATTATATCTTACTAAGGGTGACATTCTTATTGAAAAATGTGGATAATAAAATGTTAAATGACTTACTCGAGCATGTTAAAAAAAGAGAAAGACTGACATAAAATATAACAAATTTTCTCAGTACCTCTGGGTGTTGGCACTACCTTTATGTATTAAAAAAGGAAATATAGTAATATTTTAAAATTGCCGATTTCCTTTAGGAATGTAGATAACTAGGATGCTATATTAATTGAACAACTAAATTTATTTATTTGCTATCCAGCCTTTAATTTTCACACAATTTAAATTTCATATCTCTTTTGGTTATAAGGGTATAAATCTTCAAAAAGCATTTTAGTCTTGTTTTGAGGTCTTTTCAAGACTTCCCTGACCCAGAATGTTTCTGTTACTTATTCATCCAGAGGTCTTCACTTCAGAACTCAATTAAATCTCTCTATTTACAAACAACAGTTATGTAACTGCATATAGTTGAGTCCAATTGGTACAGCCACTCATGTTGTGGGAAAACAAACCTTGCTGTCAATTGATACCAGCAATTCAGTGCAAATAAAGTTCGTAAGTTTAATGAACTTTTGTTTTCATGGGGACATTCACTTTTATTTATATTGTAAATTTCTTAAATGATTAATCCTCAACTTAACTGTTATACTGATAAAAAAGCACAAGAATGATTTCTGTAATCATTATCACTATTATGATGATGATGATTTCAAATTTAAACAGGTCCACTTCATCATTGAACATTTACAAGTTTTATAAAGTCACATAATTCTATAGCCATAATGCAAAATTCAAAGCCCAACAATTATAAATATTTTCTAGGGAAGAGAATTTGTTGGTTGTTTTATTATGAAAACTATAAACCTTATCATTCAAAATCTTTCCCCCAAATTAAAGCATTCATCATTTTAAGACAGAAATTTTAAAAAAGGTATTAGAAGCTTGATCTTAGTATGAGTTTATTCAATCTGTAGTTCTTTTCTCCATAAATTAAATCAATCTAAAGCTTTAAGTTTCCATTTATTAACTACTTTATGCAAGATATGGTGATAGGAAAACTACTAGTATCCAGATTAGAAGATTTTCCATAGAATAAACTTGAAGATATAATTTATTTCTCCTCATTCTTTACAATATCAAGACTGAGCATGCTAAATAATTCCAAAATTTGTAATAAATTTAATTAGACAAATATTTAAATTCCAATCTATTTTAATATGGACATAGTCATATTGGTTTAACACAACTACCTTCTTATCACTTTTCAAATATTTGCTCAATAAATGAATATATGCTTTTTGTGTGTGTGTGTGTGGGATTCTCGCTGGCAGCCAGGGAACAAACCGGCTCTGCAGAGGCTTCGGGCAGCCTCTGCAGCCTCCCAGCAGCCCAGCATTCAACCGCTGCGCCACCAGGGGAAGCCCTGAATATATGCATTTTCCATCACTAATTTGAAACACTATTTTCCTCTACTGTTTATGCATTTAGCAAGTAGCTTACAGTTGTAATGCAATTTAACTCTTCTCAGATGCTATCAAATAATTTCATCCTCCACCATAGAAAAGTAAAATTATGTTAGATATTCTGAGCACTGAACAAGCTTCAGAAACAAGTAGACCTATTTTTCATGTCAAACATGTCTCAGATTTCAAAAATCTATATTTTATATTTTAGTAATCTTAATTATAGAATTTGATTCTAGATAGATTCTTGGTTACTCATTCATCAATTAACATTTTTAATCACATACTATCTATATATAGACATAGTATGAACAGCAGTGAATAAGATAGAATCAATTCCTTTCTGGAGGTATCACACTAGAAGGGAAAAAACATTGTCCCAATAATGATGTAATCCACTTGTCTAAAAACTTGTAATACCTTATTACATCTCATTTATTTTCGTCCTTGAAATTAAATATAGCTTCTATATTATATGATTATTATCCTAAAAAATAATTTGGCTTAGGTATATGTCGGTGTATGTTATAAAACATACTTGTGACTAAAACCTGGATAGTCCAAAAGATACATAAAATTTTTTGAACATTAGTGATATATTATTAGAAAGTACAAAACATATTTACCAGAAAAGTATAATTTCTAAAAGATTTATGTTCTAAACTTGAAAATTTTTAATAAAAGTCTCAAACTACAGATTATATTATGCTATATTTAGAAATTTTAGGCTTTTTTGTTTCAATAGTTCTATTTATGTGACTGGTTTGTATTCATCTTGAAATCTTGAGATGCAGCTTACATTAGACACTGAAGTATAACTTTATTATAGTTTTTGTTATTTAATAAAAGCTAATGTATATTCCTTGTAAAGCATTCACAAAGAAATAATTTAAATCAAATCCTAGTACAGTCAAGTTTCTTTTAAAAGATTATAATATACAATTGACCTGTAGTAAATCAGCAACATCGGGATTAAGACAGCTTTTGGAAAACACTCTTTTGAGAGAAAAGGAAAATTAGATTCGATATCATCAACCAACCATTTATTTAGATATTGCTTTACTATCACTATTCTCAAGTCTCTTCCTCTCCAGTAGAGTTGCAATAAGGTACTTACATATCTTTTGTATTTTTGTCTTACAGTTTCTTAAACTTGCTGAAACAACATATTTGACTCCTTGCTTGGATGTAGTCCAGAAAAGTCATTAATTCCTGGGTTCCTAAAGAAAATTTTCTTGCCTGTCTGAATAATTAAGATTTTCCCCTTCCTTTCTGAATATAACCTTGAAGGCCTGTGATTCATATCAAAGCACATAGCAGTTCTAGAGAGCAGTGCACAGTCTCAATCTGTATATTTACATCTGGAATAAAAGCTAACATTAGATTTATGACTAACTGAAAACAAGGAGACCTACGCATACATGAAAGTTACACATAATTTAAAAGTCTCATCCAAACCTTCTGCTTTAGCATCTTGCACTAGTCTTTCTCTTTGTAATTGAATTGTTGAAAATTATGGAATGGACTCTGGAGCTCGACCTCCTTTTTTCCTGTTCACCTATTAAAAGGGTGAGGCCAACAATAACCAAAAGCAAAAAGTAAACTGGGAAGGATGAAAGAGGACTCTATCATGCACAATTCTTCAACAGCTAAGAGTCAATGGCATATGAATTTCTTTCCTGTGGATCATTTCAATATTTATGTGCTCAGATTTTCTAATCTTTTCTTCCGGCTCCACAGTGTCTGAGTCATCATCTATATTGGGTGTTTGCTGAATGTGTGTCATAATTCTGTCTTAAAATGCAAATTTGTGAAGGAAAGAGACATTAAGGTGTTTGGATTCTATAGTTTGTTGCAAACATTTATACATGAATGAAATGTTACTCATTTTATGGGATGAATTTTATTCTCTCTCATGAGGGTTCATCAACCACTTATGATAGATGATTCTAGAAGTTTAGACAACTGAAATGACTTGTGTGAGGTCACATGGCTGCTAATGACCAAAAATCTACTAAAACTTTAAATATTAATTTATTGTACACTGAATTAAATACAATAATTTATTTATTCACTTGATACCATTTTGGAATCCAAATTGGAAAAATTTCTAGCCAGGCACTGTGCTAGACACTGGACATATAAAGATGAATAAGATACTCTCACTATTTTCCAATATTCACTATTTAATCATAGACAAACAAGCAAACAAACAGCTAAATACAGCCTAATTTACAAATACCATTTGCCCTATTTTTCAAGCATCCTTTTGCTACTAGACTGTAAACTTCTCTAAAGCAAAGGCGGTTTCTTATTCATCTTTGTATTCCCAGAGCTGAGAAGAGTGCTTTACCAGTTTATAACTTGGCACAATAGATTTTTTGGCTTCTAGAAGTAGGATTCGTGCTGTAAGAATATAGAAAAAAAATGTGTATTTGTAAATGGAGAATCAATAAAGCAAGGAGAAAAGCCATTACTGCCTATGCTTCCCTCAGCACAGCACTGATGTTAACTGTTCTGCAAAGTGCCACCATAATAGCAACAGTAATTGCAACAACCACACAACAATAATTGAAACTTTGGCCCTGATTCTGAAAGTAGTTAGCATGGGAAAGAGATTCTCAGGGATTCTTATGTGACCTCAGCTTGGCTGAATGCCCTTAACTGCCTGTCCTAGAGCACAAGAACCCTATAAAAAATTCAGGCTTTGGATCTACTGGAGCCAAGGAAATCCCTCCAGAATTTGGTCTATAGGAACCCTCTTGCTGTGGTCTTTTACCCAGTGTCCATCCTGCTCTCCAGCACTAGCCAGAGTACTCCGAATTCAAGTTGACCAGATGGCATATCATTTCCTTAGTATAATCAAAGTTACTAAATATATTAGAATAAATAAGCCTTATAATAAATAACAGAGTCTGTTGACATCCAGATTGATTTATATGGCAAACTGAGCATTTAGAAAGAATTTTAAATCCAAATTACAATTTCCAAAGGGACACATTTTCCTGATATTTGCCCAAAGATGCTCTTAGTGCTGATTCTAGATTTAGTATCACCCAGGCCAATAAACCTAACCAGGGCAGCGTTCACAGCGGCTCTGCCATCCAAGAGCATGGTCCAGGGCACAGCAACCGGGCAGAGGGACACAACTCCCCTGGTAGGACTAACTCCAGACTGTCAATGCTGCTTTTTTCAAAACCTGATTACAAGGCAAAGATATTCTTAATTTACTTAGAGTTTAATGTCTGTACTACTCTACTTACATACTCCATAAATTCCTAGCCTCCCTCAAAGTGACTTAGCTTAGTTTGTTGTTACTCACTAGTGGAAAGAGAAAACGTTTATGTATGTCTCTTAATGGAAAAAAAAAATCACATTGCAGAATTTTGGCTTGACTAAGCCCTTCTGAAAATTACATTGTCTGGCTGGGAAGTACACTTCTAAACCACATTTTGCCCATTTAACTCAGAGTCACATGACACAGTTTACTGGATACTTTAGGGGCTCTGGAGCCAACCAGTCTTGTTGAGCCTTGGCTCTGCCCTTCCTTTCTGCCTGTGTGTCCCTGTGACTCAATTTCCTCATCTGTAAAACAGGGCTAATCATAGTCCCTATATTACAAGGATGATATTTAGAACACATTAAATGTATTTAATATATAATTTAGAAGAGTGGCTGGCACACAGTGGGACTGAATTGTTTGTATGTCTACATGTGTGGATGTGCTGCAAAATGAATTCTTTTGTGAAACAAATTAGACCCTTTGTGTGATCTGGAAGACTCAGTAATTGGAAAAGACTCTTTAAAGGTTTCAGAAAGTATTTTTTGCTCCCCTATCACTAGATTGGGAGATGAGTGTTTTGTGGTGCTCACAGACTGCCAAGAACTCAATTTGCATACACAAAATCTAGATTCAGGAAGATGTACTGAAACACTGTCAAATATCATCTGGACATGTCGTGGAAAGTATGGCTTAGGGAGCTACCAAACAGCAGCAAATATGTTATCAAGCTGCAAAGGAAATCAAAATGCACTTTAAAATGTCCCTTCAGTGTACTCTGTCAATATTTTATATTTCAAAGAACACAGCCTATCTTTTAGGAATTTCATTAATGTGTTAGACCATCAAAATGTCAGTTTGAGTGAAACATACAAGCAAAAAGTCATTCTTATAGAAGAGTCAGAAAAATCAAATGAGGCAAAATTCAATAAAAGTGCCCAGATAAAATCAAACAGAAGAAATTTATATTAAGCTTCTGACAAATAAATGCCTGATTATTTCATTTTGGGAAACTATTAAAAGTTCAACAGTCCTCTTTGGTAAAGGAGTTCAGCTGGACTCTGGAGAATAGCTTTATGTCATCTGATTGAGATGACAACCTTTTTATCACCCAGAAAGACTTGCTGACAATTGGTTGGATCCAGTGCTCAAGTAAATTCACAAAAATAATTCCGAGCAGCTATTTCTTAGCTTTTCATGCAATATTTGAATTTCCAAGGACTGCCTGTAAGAAACAAAGCCCCACTGTTTGGTGTGTGAAACAAATTTTATGAATCCTTTAAAACTAAATGGAAAAAATCCAATAAAATAAAATAGAGAAATGTATTGACTCCTTACAATGATCAACATGTCTTAGTCTAAAAAGTGACTTTAGAAAAAAAAGGAGTTAAATTACAATGTACCACTTCATTTCTGGGTAACCATCTTCTACTTTTTCTCCAAACTTCACAGAATAGTATTGAAGTAATTTGGAAAAGCTGTTTAAAAATAACCAGCCTGGAAGGACGTCTTATTGATCACGTCTTGGTGCAATTCTTTTGATAAACTTTTATTGCCTTAATTACATTCAACAATATGTTTCTTTAACTTATAGGATTCTTAATTTCTAGTCTGAAATTAGTTTTCCTGGAGTTTGCAACTGTGTTGTTAGAGGCAACAAATAATAAGTCCAGTAGACATTCTGGGTTTCTATTTGTTTTGTTGTTGTTGTTGCATAGACACAGATTCAGGGCTTACGCTTTGACAAATTCAATACAGAAAATGAATACTGTCAGAATTTGGCATCACAAACATATTACTCTGAGTGCTTTTACTGTGGATTCATTGAATGGTCAAGCTACAAGGGAACTAGACATCAGGGCTCATAAGCCCAACTGCTTACAGAGGTCATGGTGTAGATCTATGATAAGCGAACTTAAAGTGTCCTGGGAAAGGTGTTTCTGGATGAAGACAATGAAATGCCAAAATCTATGTGGGTTTCAAGGAACATCAAAAGACTTCTAGTTTCAAACCCTGCCTTAGTCCAATAAGATAACTGAGGCCCAGAGTATCAAGTGTCAAAAGACACCAAAAATCAGATTTGGAGTCAGAAACCAAGCAACCTGACTTTCATCCCAGAGCTTTGCCTGCTTCACAGCTTTATCCCTCTGAAAGCAACATTTATTCTTTTACTCCAACAACATGTTAACATGCATAAAATTCAGTAGGTCTAACTAGAAGACATAGAGGTTCAGAATTTTATAACACAGAAAATCAACCCTTATAAATACTACATCTCTAGCTTAATTTTTTCATAAATATATTGCATCACTCATATTCCATATATGGAAACAACCAAACCCTGGAAATAAAAGATTTTCCATGCTTTGTCCACATGGTCCATCTAAATGCAGCTCAGCAGTCTCAATTCCTGGGAGTCCAGATTGAGCTTTAAGACAGATGGCAGCAAACCATGCAGAACATTTCTGCAATGACACAGCTCATTTGTTTTTCTCTGCATAGAAATGACCTCTATCTTTCTGTTCACAGAGTAATGGATAATGTACCAGACCAGGAATCAGGAATTCAATCCCAGATTTGGTTTTGCAACTGACTGTGTGCACATAATGGGCAAGACATTTAACCTTTTTTTATTCTAATTTTCTTCTCTCTAAATTGAGTAGGTGATAAGAGAATCTAAAAAGTCCTTATCTGGGTCCCTCTTCTATTTCTATGGGGATGTGCATGCTTTTGGATGACCAAAAAAAAAAAAAAAAAGAAGAAATAAAAAGAAAATACTGAAAACAAAAAAATTCAGCAAAAGAAAAACTTTTCAGCATGTAATATTTGATAAACCTCACCAGATTAATCTAATTTATCTTTAAAGAGTTATTTATTTATGCATACAAGAGCTGGGGTGCAGGCCAAAGATGGGGGGTAAGAGGATTCACCAGAGACAGATTGGGGAGCAGAACAGGCAGATGTACTGAAATACACTGCTGAGAGGAGCAGCGGGCCAGACAGGAGAGGTTTGCTGTGTCATGTGGGTCACCTCTTTGGCCAGGGATCGAACTCGTGCTGCAGTGGCTGTGGATAGTTTCATAATGCTGCATCTCAACCCTTTACGCCACCAGGGAGGCCCCTAATCTAATTTAAAATAAACAACAACCATCCAACATTTACCCTAACCCCACAATATAGACTATATCCACAAATGTTATGGAAAATTTGATAGTCACTATTATTAATAGCTTTCTAGCTTCCAAATCCATAAGCCTGTTTCATAGACCTTCTGCAAAATTGGTCATTGTTGCTCATCCTGCAGTCTTCTCAACTACCATCTTTATTAATCTTACAACATCCTCTAAGAATCTATATTTCTTTAATTAGTTTAAGACACTTGTCTCCATTTCTTTAGCTTTCCCCTTAAATTTCTGTCAACCTTGTACCTTTTTCACTCTGTGTTTTGTGTTAGTGCACTCATCCCCTGTCAGAGTCATAATTACCATCTATAGTTGCTGATGATTTTTAAATCCTAATCTCCACTCTAATCTCTCTCCTGAGATCACTTCTGTTTTATCTGTTACTTAAATGCTACACAGATATCTAAAAACCACCTGAATTCTCAAAACAGTGCATAGGTTTGCATTTTCCATGCCACCCAAGCAAAACCCAAGGCATCATTCTCAAGCTCTTGTGTTTTCTTCTGACATCTAAGTGGTCATAAATTCCTTCAATTTATGATAAATACATGGTTGAAAACAACCCTTTCTTAGAGTAATATCACCATCTGGCTCATTTCTATCATTCTAGGTTTTCCCTTAATCCAAAAACTGAATAATGAATCAAAATTCTTAAAAGCAAAATTCTGAATTATCTTTATAAAACAAAAATGTGATCATGTCATTCCCACAATCTTTAAAATATTATAAATCTAAATCGTGTATTGATAAATGCTAACATTTTCAATATATCCTCTAATATCCCTCAAATTCTAGATTGGATACCATTGCATCTCCCACTGATCTTACAACAAACCAGCAGAGAGAGAGAGATTTAGTCTTTATAAAACTTGTGATTCATATTACAATGCCCTTGAATTTACATCCCCTCTACAGAGACTATCCCAATCCCTCCCTGATCGGTGGCCTTCCAATATTTCCCAAGGTGATGCTCAGCACAATTTTCTGACTCCCAGTGGCATATAACAAGGGTTGATGAAAATATAAATATATTTATGAAAACTCTAGATTATTAAACACTAAGACAGTATTAGAAATTCTGGTAGCTATGGTGACTGTATGCATAGCTTTGCTATAACTTTTATAGTTCTTTCAAGTATAAAGAACACAACTTGCTCTTGCTTTATATTCATGGTACCTAACAAATTGATTAAGCTTTTTCTTGATAAAGTAAATAAATAAGTCTTGAATATTTTTTCCCAATGACAAGGGTAAAGGAATAGATGGGACTGGAAAAGGTATTGCTAAGAACTCATCATGAAACATGTGTTTATGTGTCCTTATTTTATGTGCTAGCCTGATGTGTCAAGAGCATAAATCTAGAAAATGAAAGGACATCCAAAGACAATAACTCTCTTATTTGGGCATGTAAAAGTTCCAATTAAATTTTTATCATTATTTATTCATTTTTGCTTATATCCAATAAAAATATTTGTGGGAGATCTTATAGGAGGGGTTTATCATTATTTAAAAGAGGTTAGTATTCAGGAAGTAGAAAAGCTTGTTTTTAATGAAGTAACACTCTATTAAATTAGATACTTCCTGCATTAAGACAATAAACTATTGAGATTTAGAGAGCTGACCTGTAGCTGACCTGTGTTCTGACCATTCCCAAAAGTCAATAAAAGTCCATTGAACCTCTAATTTAATTTCATATTCCTGATGACGTAGTTAAAAATCTGTTTCTACTCAAGAATTCAGAATCTGTGCAATGAAGACTAAAAAGAATCAGTGTATGGAAGTCAGATTTCTTAATGTGATAATATGACATCTATAGGATTGTTGAAAGAAAGTACTGCAGTTTCAACATTCCCTACATCAGTACAAAATAGGGAGCATATATTAACTGAATAAAAACATTTCCACTGAGGCTATTCTCTTAATGCTTCATGTATACTTCTCACAGAGCTTCTATTACGCCATATAAAATTTTTATTTACATTGATTTTAACATCTAGATCAAGGTTTCTGAACCTTAGCACTACTTACTGGGCTGCATATTTTGCTGACGTATGGGGGCTGTCTTGTACATTGCGGAATGCTTAGCAATATCACTAAATGGTACCAGATGACACTTGATGTCAGTAACTTTCCCCAGGTATGACATCCAGACAAGTTTCCAAACATTGCCACATTTGTTCTAGAGAAGGGGGGACAAAATAACCTCTAGTTGAGAATTATTCCTTTAGATCAGATAGTGAGCAATCTGGCTTATATTATCTTTACATATAGTTAAAACATAGTACCTCAGAGGTACATAATAGACATTTAATAGACATTTCCTTCAAAATTAGTAATTGCTAGTATATAAGATGATGATATACTCCACCCCAGTAATCCCCACAATTACATATGCCTTAGTCCCAAGGAATATCCAATCTATGAGTACTGATGGAAGATGATAACTCTCCCCACTCCTGGAGAAACTTACAAAACCAACCGTGTTCAATTTCCTCACATGTGGATAAGTAGCACAACTTTTTATGTGAGGCAGAACACAATTTAAAACCATTTCTCAGGGCCTCCCCGGTGGCGCAGCGGTTGAGCGCTGGGTTGTGAAGCTGCTCTCATCCTCTGCGGCGCCGGTTCGATCCCTGGCTGCTCCCCAGCCACCGGAGGGTCCCACATGGCACGCAGACCTCTCCTGCCGCCTGCTGCTCCCCTCAGCAGTGTAGTTCGGTCCTTCTGCCTGCTCTGCTCCCTGCTCTGACTCTGGTGAATTCTCTCACCCTCCCATGCTTCTGACTGTACCCAGTGCTTGCATAAATAAATAAATAAATAAATAAATAAATAAATAAATAAATAAATCTTTAAAAAATAAATAAAACCATTTCTCTTCAGGGTTTACAGATCTCTAGTGGGAAATAAGAATTCCCTCTGTGAGTTATATTGTCAAAACATGACCTAGAGATAAGACAGAAGTCATAAAATGTCATCTTACAGAGGCCAGTGCCTCCCAGACTGACATACCCCGGACGCAACTTCACTGACAGCATTAATATCTGAAAATAGAAGATTCCAGTTAAAGGAGAGCTGTTCAACATGAGAAAAACAGACAGGGAGTCACGGAGGCACATGGGATCTAGCCAGTCCGAGGACTGACTTTGTGTGGCACAGCATGTTTTCAAGAATCACATCCTCCTATGATCTCTTTCAAGCAAATGGCACAGGAAGCCAAATTATCAAAAGTTTGAGCTGAGCATAAAACCAGAACAACAAAGGTTAGTTACATGACAGAATGCTTAATATCTGCAAACTATTATTTGAGTACAACTGTGCCTACAAACAAAAATTCACACCAAACAAATGCCACCAAATGAGGCCCTTGAAAGCTTCAGCGATCACTGTGCCTTATGGGTCTTTTCCTGCACACACTTTCCTCCTTGGAATTTCTAAGATTTTTTTTTCCCTTTATTCTTCTAAATTGTTCTCTTGGTCTCATTTCTAAATGACCATCACCATATATAATAATAAAATATAGACAAGATGTGGTTACTCCCTAAAATTATCCCTAAGGAATGAAAGAGTTGATTTATATTTGAGCCTTTGCTATAGTTTCTCATATTAGGGTACAGTTTCTATGATCAGTTATTTTTCAAAATAATGTTCTATATGGGAATGTATATCAGTCTGAAATGATCTCAAAAAATGATCATTTGGAATACAGAAGTCACCTAATAGAGTTAAAGAAAGAGGGAAATGAATTTAACAAAATTTTATTCATTATTCAAGGCAAGGCAGTTTAACTTCACCTTTTAAACAGCGATGACATTTTGTGACACCTATAAACATACAACCCAGGATCGATTTTTTTAAATCTTACATTATTTAAATGAACATTTGTGGTTTGGAATAATATCATACATCAATTCGAAAACATACATCTGAAGAGGCTGGGTCTTATATTTCTGAATCATATATAGAGCTGTAAACCAATGTGACCTTAATAAAAAAAAAAATTAAGAAAGTTCTGAATCTGACAGAATTTCTTAAGAAGTGAGTATGTTGCAAAACTGTATTAACTCTAAAGATAACCCCAGTGATGATGTAAACCTGGCTGTATAAAACACATATGAAAAGAAAGAAAAGAATGGTTTCACAAAAGGTAAATGAATAAAAATATTTAATATTTTATTGACATTAAGATTAAATATTAACAAATTAAATATTAGAGAGTTTAATCTACACTTCTGAAATTGTATGTGGAGCTGACAAAAGTGCCAGAACATTTATTAGTAGAAAACAATTATGCTTTCTAAAAAACATACTAGGATGTTCTTTCCCAACAGCAACAGAAAGCAGAATTTCACTAAAGGTTCATGGCTCAGCTGTATCATTTCTGGTGTTTGTTCAAATTTAGATTTGTGGGCCCTAATGATCAAAAATTCTAATTCAGTAGATTGGTGGTAGGGTTAGAAATTCTCATTTCAGATTCTGAGGCACATTTAAGAACCACCAACATACTTGTTTTAGTTAAAACATCTCCAAGTACATTTCTTCCATCATTTAAGACATGTTGAAGAGATTTAACATTTAAAACAGATTGAACATTTAAGGCAGTCTGAACAGTCTTAGAATTATTAAAGTGCTCTTGGGAAGTTTCTCCCCATTGGAACTTAACTTCAATTCACTAAATCAGCATAGGTTTACCATACATTCCATGGATTAATTGTTGTACTTTACTCTATTTTTTCCAGTTATTAGCTTGAACTCCTTATGGTTATTTCTAACTCACATCCCTCACCTAATATTTTCTTAATCAAATCATCTGTCCAATGGAATTTCTTTCTTGAGACATATCAATGAAGTTACATAACATGCAGAATGATACTAAGGCTTTATTAATTTTTAGAATTAGAAAATTTTAGGTGATTTTTATATTCTAATTAAATATGGCTAGTGATGGGAATAATTATCTAATAGAAGTTCGTTAAATTCTTTAAAACAAAAACAAAAAAACTGGTTCTTCCAGCCCTATCTCAGTACAAGAACTCTGGGAACCAAGAGATTTAAGAGTAGAATCACTTTTCCCTAAATTCACTACCTTGCATTTATCTACACAAAAAATTCTTTTTCCATCTTACCTACTCAGGAAGACTTCCTGTAAGAAAACTGCTCTTTGCATCACTTTGAATTCCTAATACATTTGTAGGCAAGAATCTGTTATGATGTGGCATTCTAAAATATATCATTTTATGACATGGTTTTCATTGAGTATAATTTTAATTCAATATATTAGTATTTAAAACTGGACTCTAAATTTGGAATTATTAAAAAATTCTGTGAATTATTTACAGATCTATTGCTATGTAAGCCTTTTTAAGAGTTGTGCGTACTTCCCATTTAAAACTGTCAATATGGCAGAAGTAAAATTTTCCACTAAAGAGTGTCATTTATTGAAGGGTTGTTCAAGGCATATTGAAGCAATTTATTTATAAATATGTTATAAAATACAGTCATATTTTTTGGGGAAAAAATCAAGCCACTTCAAACAAAATATTCTTGGATAGAATTTAAAAACTGCTGAATACCTTATGTGAAAAGATAAGCAGGTAAGTGAGAAAGTGAAGAAAGTTAGCTCTATCACAAGCCTTTTGATGGAAGTAAAAACATGAGAAAATTAATAAATCCTACAATAAAGGAAAATATTTAAATCTTAAGTTTACAGGTTTGGAGAAAGTAAATCACTTCCAAAAGTCAGCGCTTATCTCTAGGGAACAGGAGGGTAAATTATTTTGCTTAGATGCAGACTATTCAGAAATCTCCCAAATATTTCAGCATACTTCACAGTAAAAGAGTTCAAAGCAACAAGAAACTTGAAAAATTTAAGTAGTTTCTTGGGAGAGCAGAAGGTGGGGGGTGGGCAATGGTGGGGGAAGGAAGTTCTTTGTAGTGTGTGTCAATTTCTGTGGTCTAAACCCTCCTATTATGGGTGGTTTCAGATTACCTATGTGATCTCACCAAATGCAGAGTCAGGGAGAAATGGTGGGCAGGTAGGAGTTGGCTCCACCACAAGTCTGGGCAAGAAAACAAAACTAGGCAATAACCAACTTTAGTAGGCACAAGTAAGTATGGAAAATGCAATCTGTGTGGCAGGACCAGTAAACCTGGTGCCACAGTTTTAGAGGATTTTAATATCTTCAGCTTTTTTCATGAACAAGGGTATATGAAGAAGTGCAATGAATGAGGTAGGATAGTAATAAATCAAATCTACTCACATAGTAATAAATCAAATCTAGTCACTGTACTTACACATATAGTCCCTATAAACAGATAAATATATTGATCCACATAATATAAGTGAAAATCTACTATATAGATAAGCTGAGGAAGATATTCCCAAGGCATTTTAATAGTAATAGTAAAAGTAGTGTGGTCACTGAAAAAAGCGCATATTTTAAAGTTAAAAAAAAGTGAGTTTGAATATCCAGATTACCAATTATAATTTGTTTTACGTGACCCTGAATAATTAATTTGACATAGGGCCTCCCCGGTGGCGCAGCGGTTGAGCGCTGGGTTGCGAAGCTGTCTGCAGCCATTGCGGCGCCGGTTCGATCCCCAGCTGCTCCCTGGCCACTGGAGGAGGGTCCCACATGGCGCGCAGACCTCTCCTGCCGCCCGCTGCTCCCCTCAGCAGTGTACTTCGGTCCTTCTGCTGTTCTGCTCCCTGCTCTGGCTCTGGTGAATTCTCTCACCCTCCTGTACTTCTGACTATACCCAGTGCTTGTATAAATAAATAAATAAATAAATCTTTTTTTAAAAAAAATCTTTAAAAATAATTAATTTGACATAGCTGAACTTCAATTTCTTACTTAATCTAGTAATGCTAATCCTGGTGGATTATATAAACAGAATACTTCATGCTTAGCTGGCGTTCATAAACCATTTATATCACAAACTCTATCAGCAGCCCTCCACAGACACACACACCAGCACGCACATTTCATGATAGTGGATACTACAGAGCATGAGCCCAGTAGTCATTCCTTTTCTCACTTTGGACATATTGCTATGTAATACCCCATCCTTTTTTATTACACCATTTTGTGCTCAGTTATTTTCAGTTAATTACAGCCAAAAGAGTCCTAAGGGATACCAATGGGAATACAAAGCCTGATTTATAGCACCCTAGTGAGATGTGAGATTTAACATATTACACACAGACACACATACCAGCACCAAGTATAATGCTTCAAACAAGTACACATCCTGCCCACACATTTACCAGAAGTTTCTTCAATTCTTTTTATAAGTTTAGTGACATGGAGAGACAGTAATTTTTGAAATAGCATGGAAGATTCGTGAGAGAGTGGGTTATGCAGTGAAAAAGTCTTGGTACCAGGGAAGGCATATCACTTACTAGTTCCATGGCAGTAGGCAAGTCATTACCTTTTCCAATCCCTCAGCTTTTCACTTATAAAAGAATCTAGTATTACTCACTGAAAACATATTGTGCAAAACAAGTAAAAAAAAAAAAAGTGTGAGGTAGTTGGTGTTTGATAAACATCAGTAAATGTACTTCTTCTCAAGTCCCTGTATAAGGGGAATAGACACAAGATTGAAAAAAAGAGAGAGATGTGTGCTTAAAGAATGTTCAGAGCTACCAACTAGAGGCTTAGAGAAACTATCACACTCCTTCATAATTCATTCAAGTTTCGGATGCAATTCTAATGCACAGAAACTAATGGTTTTTAATATTAAACTACTTTCCAATTATTTCCTTATCAGACTGTACTTTCATGCTACTACCTGCCCTTTTCCATGAAAGAAAAGAATCTCAAAATAAAAGTCAATTATTTAATGCAAAGCTAATGATGATAAAGATAACTACCACTTTGTGCACTTTGCTATAAACTTTGTAGGCAATAACTTTTCAATTTCTCTCACAACCTTAAACATGATATGGATTGTATTAACTTTATTTTGTAGCTGAGAAAAATTACATTCCAAAGACTACAAAAGTTGGAAGAATTAGGAAAGAGAAAGAAATTTAGATCTAATTCCAAAGTCTATACATTTTTAAACATTAGCTATATTATAAAAATAAGATATTTTAAGACTCCCAAAAATGTTTTTATATTTCCCTGACTCTTTGAAATGACTCATTATTTCTAAGCCATACCATATATGAAGGTATAAAATTTTACTCCCACAAATCTGGCATTTTTAAATTCCTATGGATTATCCCTTTATCCTGATTACAGGTACATTTTAAATTGAAACACCATCAAAACAATTTTTAACATGTCAATTGCATTTTGGTACACAGACCATTCAATTGAGCAGCGTTTTTTCCTACCTGATTAGTATTTTTCATCATTATTTTTATTTCTTTTTAAAGATTTATTTATTTATGCATACAAGAGCTGGGTCACAGGCCAGAGATGCGGGGGGTGAGAGGATCCACCAGAGACAGAGTGGGGAACAGAACAGGCTGATAGACTGAAATACACTGCTGAGGGGAGCAGCAGTGAGACAGGAGAGGTCTGCCCCACCATGTGGGTTTCTCCCTGGTCAGCCGGGGATCGAACTCTTGCTGCAGAGGCTATGGATTGCTTCAAGTGTGATGCTTAACCCCTTGTACCACCAGGGAGGCCCATTATTATAGGCTACAGGAAGCCTCGCAGCCCAGCACTAAAATAAAATAAAATGAACCCAGGTATGGTTAGTGCACATCTGCCCATCAGCCACTGCACTACCATCATGTGGAGATAAAAACTTGTAAACACTGAAAACAGACTCATCAGACTTGAACAGAATTAAAAATTTAACACATACATGGACCTCCCCGGTGATGCAGCGGTTGAGCGCTGGGTTGCGAAGCTGCCCTCAGCCTCTGCAGCGCCAGTTCGATCGATCCCGGGCTGCCACCCGGAGGGTCCCGCATGGCGTGCAGACCTCTCCTGCCTCCCGCTGCTCCCCTCAGCAGTGTACTTCAGTCCTTCTGCCTGTTCTGCTCCCTGCTCTGACTCTGGTGAATTTTCTCACTCTCTCGCGCTTCTGACTGTACCCAGTGCTTGTATAAATAATTAAATAAATCTTTAAAAAAAAAATTAACACATACAGCTACCTTTTGACAAATTCTTTGTGTAGCTGAAGAACTGCTTATTTGGGGGGATATGTTCTCTCTTATAGGTTACCGTCCCTTGAATCAAAACGCTGTCTAGGTTATCAACAGACTACACTGATGAATGTTGAACAGATTTTTAAAATAATACACAATTAATGATTTATTTTTTGAAATTCAAAATTCAAATAGAGATTTTAACCAGTAAAACATTGAAATATTTCACAGAAAATCTCAACAACTGCTGCATAGATGTAGGGTAAATGATTTTCAGGCTTTTCTGCACTCCTTAGGTATTGCCAGGTAGGTATTGCCCTACCTGATGAGGCATTTGCATTTAGTGCATTGTTATAAGTTGTGATGTTCACTTCTATAGGCCCTGGCTCAGTATTGAGATAGTCACCAAGAGAGAGGCATGGGAGAGAGAAGGGGGTTAAGAAGGCTAGGGAAGCCCAGAGGGAAGACTTGCCCAGGGCTAGGAGGCCTGCTGGCACCCCTGCCTGCCATGTACCTGGTTGCTTCACTACATGTAAAGGCTCAATAAAAGCCTGAGAAAGGCACCCAGGGCTCCAGGACTCTCCTTTACCCCTGCTGTTCTGATCATAGAAATTCTGCTTCTTCCCATCCTGCCCCTACAATAGATAAGAACATAAGTCAAAGTTTTTACAATGTATGTAGTGAAAAAATACTGTTTTAAAACATCAGCTAATAAGAATTTACTGATCTTCTACTAGAAATTAATTCATAAAGTACCTTCTACATAAGAGGTTTTTCATATTTTAAATGTATAATATATAATATAAATATTGTTTTAATTAATTATAATAATCCACTTGAAAATAAACTTAACCTATATTATGACTGCCTAACATTTTTAATAACTATGTATGTAAATAATAGAGACAAACAGATAAATCATCCTGCAATCAGATATATTAATTTCAACTTTGCTAGACAAAAAAAATAAAAATTTAACTTGGATTTAAAGATAGATATGTCCCTTGTGAAATGGATCCTATTCTCTTGTCTCCTTAAGCACTTCATTCCTGCACTTTCCCATTTCTCTTCAACATAAAAAAGAGAGAGAGCTATGTGAATAACTGATGAGAGAGGAGTTGCTCGTTGTTCCCCTTGAACTGTTCCGGCAAAAGTAAAGATATTAGATGGGAGTTCATAATATAGGAGTAAAAAGAATGTAATTTGTTAACAAGAATGGTAGCGGTGGAAGAATCATAATGGAAAATGAAAGTTGACAGTATTTAGGTAAAATGTATAATATTTCCACTAGATCATAAAAATGGACAGGAGATGGGGCGAGGGGGAGAGAGGGAGAGACTCTGAAACTAATAGGCAGAAAGAACAGCTGTCAAGAGCTACTGAACAAAATGGCTCCAGTCTGGAAATGATTTGTTTTATCATATAAAATATATCTAAGCATTAAAAGTACATGCAGCCAGGATACCAGTGAAATGGAAATTATAAATTTCCAGATATGAGACAGAGAGTTTGTGGTGGGAGCATGTAGACAAATGGTGGATGCTCTGATTATTTGATTCAGAATAACATTCTCTGAAACATGCTCACAAAAATTGAAAATTGTGGGAAAGCATCTAATCCATTTACTGGTGAGCCCTTTTGTTTCCATCAAGTTGTCATTTTTTTATTGTTGCTCACACCATATGTTATCCCTAATTAGACCATAAACCTGAGTTTGATCTGAAAGAAAAGGCTGAGAAGTACAAAATAACTGCTGATTCAAAATATAACCTTCAGCTATTTTGGTACAAGATAGACTTAATAATGAAAATATACATGTATTTTTTTTCTGCCAGTGTTTGAAAGTCAACATGGATTTTAAGTATATGTATTAAATGGACCAAAATCCATAAAGTTCCAAAATGGATTTATATTTAAAAACTATTTCATCCACTAGCACAACCATCAATAACCAACAGCTTTTATTTTAAAAATATCAAAACTTTGAACTCTGAAAATTAAAGGAGGCAAGCTACTTCTTTTTTTTTTTAATTTTTTTTTTTTTTTATTAATAGAGGCATGTTTTATTTATTTATTTGTTTGTTTGTTTTGTTTATACATGCACTGGGTACAGTCAGAAGCACGGGAGGGTGAGAGAATTCACCAGAGCCAGAGCGGGGAGCAGAGCAGGCAGAAGGACCGAAGTACACTGCTGAGGGGAGCAGCGGGCGGCAGGAGAGGTCTGCGCGCCATGTGGGACCCTCCTCTGGTGGCCGGGGAGCAGCTGGGGATCGAACCGGCGTTGCAGAGGCCGCGGGCAGCTTCGCAACCCAGTGCTCAACCGCTGCGCCACCGGGGAGGCCCAGCAAGCTACTTCTAAGGAAGACAGAAGTGGTCCTGATTATTACTTAGTGAGTATCAAATAACAGTGGTAGGAGTGGAAAATGCTTAGTATCAAGTAAATGAAAGAAGGCAAAATCCATTCAGTGGGTCTAAATATTCAAAGCATCATTGATTGAACTGCTCTCTCATGCTTTCTTCCTGTTCTTGCCCGTCTCCAGTGTCTCTTTTCTCTAATACATCCTCCTATATTTCTCCCTCTTCATCTATACCCCTGTCCTTATTTTCCCAAAGTTCAGTCTTTCATACCCTTTCACATTTTTTTTTTTTTTTTTTTTTTTTTTTTATAGAGGCATGCTTTTATTTATTTGTTTTGCTGGTTTGTTTGTTTGTTTTTTGTTTATACATGCACTGGGTACAGTCAGAAGCGCGGGAGGGTGAGAGAATTCACCAGAGCCAGAGCAGGGAGCAGAGCAGGCAGAAGGACCGAGGTACACTGCTAAGGGGAGCAGCGGGCGGCAGGAGAGGTCTGCGCACCATGTGGGACCCTCGCCGGTGGACGGGGAGCAGCCGGGGATCGAACCGGCGCCGCAGAGGCCGCGGGCAGCTTCGCAACCCAGCGCTCAACCGCTGCGCCACCGGGGAGGCCCCCCTTTCACATTTTTACCTCTACTTTCTATCTCCTCCTGATGTTTGAAATGTGAAGGTTACTACAGTAAAAGTATATGGACTCCTAGTGATTTTGACAAGGTAGGAATAAAATATGCTAGAGGCAAAGAAATCACATTTGCATTCAAGTGTTAGAAGCAAAGCTATTAAAATGCAAAAAAATATGAGTTTAAAATGAATCTGAAATAGTAGCTATTGAAATGCCTGTGGTGGAGATCAAGACCAAAATTGCTAATATAGCTATGCCCTTTGCCTTCTCATTCACAGTCACCCCAAATTGCTGCCTCTTTATTTATGAAAGGATTTTTATCTCTGCTGAACTAGGATAAGTTGCAAAGTAATGATGTTTCACACATAAATTAAGTCACTGCTCAACTTCTGTTTCATAAAAATTTTAGTGTACTTTGGAAGTCAATAAATTTATTAAAAATATTTGTTGGACTTGGTCATTATTTTGGAGCTTTAATTCCTTGTCTTTTAAAGATATTTACCTCAGAGTTATCTTGGTTTCCATAACATATCAAGTTGAGATCAGAGTCTTTAACATACAATCTTAAAACTATGACTTTCCACAAAATATGCTCCCCTATAAATTATGCATTCTAATGCTAGCTTACTAGGTATTTTCATAGTACTTAGTTCACCAAAAATTCTATCTAATTAAGTTTAACCTACCCTTGGGCAAAAAGCACGTTTCTTTGGGTCCTAGGCTGAGTAAGGGTGCAGACAAAAGTTAGGTGGTATTTAAAGCCAAGAGTGTGACTTGGTCAGAGTGACTAAGAGAAATGGACCAGCAAGCTCTCTCTGCAAGCTCTCTCTGCCTGGTGTGGGCTAACAGCTAATCCAGCAGTCAACTCAACCTCATTTTTCCTGGGGCTAGATCTTGTCAACTTTTTTAACCTGGATGAGTGTCCAGATAAAACCAGAATCTGGCATGGGGATGATGGAAGAAAGAACTGAAAACCAAAAGGAGATATCACAAGACCAGAACCTGACTCACACAAGGAGGTGGGGGTAGAGGGAAATAACATGACCATTAATCCAGCTGTAGAACTCAAGATCCTTAGGTGCCAGTGTCTTATCACAAGGCATAAGACCCAAGAAGCTATCAGACTGCTGTAGGGAGTGGAGCACAGACCTGAGGCTAAAGATATGGAGATTGGGCCCATCCTGGAAAAGCTGGTCCCTTTCTGATTCTATATAGTGATCCAAATCTGCAATAATCTAACCACTTGCAGAGATAAGCCCCTCCCTACCAAAAGAAGAGGTTAAAACATAACACCGCCCTCACAAAGGGGCAGTTTTCTGCCCACTTGTGGCAATGCTAGTGTCCTTTACTTTTCTGTCCCTTTTCTAATAAGTCTGCTCCTTAAATATAACTAATGTCTCTGTCTTGTGGAGAAACTCACCTGGGAAATTTGCAAAGGGGAACTCTGGTGAAACCTTTCCCAGAGTGAACCCAAAGGACCCCACACTCAAAACCCACTGACTCCAAAAATGACATCAGGGAACACCCCTGCAGAAAGTCAAGGGGAATGATAAAAAGCATCCTTAGCTCCTTCCCACTTGATTTTGAATTAAGCTTTCAGAGAAGTGATACTTCCATAATTCTCATTTTCTCACTTTGTAAATTTTGCTTGTTTTCCTATGAACTCACCATAAAACCTTAGACAAAACAGAAATTACTTTATGTGCAATTTTTGAAAACCACCTGTAAAAGGCATTACAGGCAAACTCTTTACTAGTGGCCTGGAGGGCAAAGGAGTTCAAGGCTGAGAAATATCACAAAGGTCACAAAAGGTGTAAAGGAGAGGAATGCAAGCTGCTCGCTCCCTTGGTAGAGAAAAAGAAATGAGGTCTTATGTCATGGAACTGGGATCTGGAAAGATAAAGATAGCATCTATTGCCCTCATTCCATGTGAATTCAAAGACCTGGCAGGGAAAAATCTGGCCTGAGTAGAAAAACAAAGAGTATACAGACACATATTGACTATCTGGGCTAAATTCACAGCAGTTTGAGGAATGAAAAGTGATAATGGGAACTAGAATAATTAATTGTCCTCCACAAAAATCTTTATTTTATTTTAAGAAATGGAAGAGAAGGAGGAAGAAAGAGAGTTCCAGAAAGAAAATGATCACAGAAGGCCAGCCCTCAGGGCATTTAGCTATTGAAGCACAACTCAGAGAGTTCACTTTCCAGGAAAACCAACCAGCCGAGACTAAGGTGAGGAAATGACGGGAAACACTGACTAACTTATCCCCGAATCCAAGGCTCTGAAGCTAGGGTAGGGGTCGGCTGTCTTTGATGCAGTGGTTTCTGGAAAGGAGTCATCTTGAGGAAGGGCAACAGAGATGCTGCCTGTGGGCCCAGGACGGGGCACTGGTAACCGTTCCCAAGCCCTGCCCTCAAGTTCCTTGTGGCAGAAGGAGAGAAAGGTCTGCCTTAAACTAGAAGTGTTATTAATAAAAATAGTGTTGATGTAGGAAATGGAAGATGATTCTTTAAGCACTCAGCAAAAACACATCAGCAACCAGGGGGATCTGGTTGACCCGAATAACAGATGGCACTAGTCACTGAGAAATGCCAGAATCATATAAAAGTGAGCAGTGAGAACAGGAGCAGAAGACAGAACCACCCGAAATAAAAGTTGCAGCAGATCAGAGGCAAGCATAGTGCAACTATGGAAAAACCACAGCATTAGCTTGGAAGGGAATATTTACTAACATTCAAAGAGAATCGGGAAGAAAGGAGGTTCTGGGATTGAGGTATCCCTGATTCTTCTAATAAAGAGTATAAGTTAAAGGTTATAAATGATGATGTAAAAGGTATGCAAATAATAAAAAAGAAAAAAAAAATAAGTTAAAGGCTATATTCATCACACCTTTTTAAAAACACTACCAAAATCTTTGACTCTGGTCTCCTCCCAGCTCCCACCTGCCAACATCCCACAGCCTACAGTGAGGGAGGAGCAGAGAGCACTATGCTCTGAAGCCAGACAAATGTGTTGTCCACTAAGCAGGTATAGACGTCATGCAAGTTCCTTCACCAAAGGCATTTCTGAGCTTGTATTTTTGGGAGGCTCATAAAATAATAGCTAATAAGAACATCCATTTTATACATTTGTTGAGGGAATGAAGCATTTCAAGTATTAGCCATGTCCAGCAACCAGGAAGTGTTCAATAAGGGTTACCAGGGGTCAGCCATTATCTTTATCACTATTACCATGATTAAGGTAAGATTTACGATAAAAGGAAGAGAAAAACAAAAAGCAAAGACACGGGCAAGAACTAAAAGGAGGAGCAGAAAGAACATAGTGGTTTTCAAGCTTCTTAAAAACCAGAGCATAACAATCTTCACCCATCCACCTGAAGGAGAAACCCATCTACCTGAAGTATTTCTTCAAGAGAAATAGGCTACTTAGGTCATTTCTATAAACGGAAACCTCCATCTGCGCATTTAGTGTGACACAAATAATGTATTCCAATTTAATATTTTAATATAGGAGCTGTGTCCTTGATGGAAATGATAATTCTTCCCTCCCCCCACCCTACCAAAAAAAAGTTAGACTATTTGGTGAAAATAGCCACTTTCTGCTCTCAGCACAGCCACCCCACGGCCCGCCATGGCTTCAGTGCCGCGCTGCCAGCAGAAATGTTGAGGCACATTTTAAAGGCTGAAAGTTTCTGAAGCTTGAGAGAGCTAATAAAAAGCCCCTGATTCTACCAGTAGATTCATTAGTGGAAAAACATGCACTTAGTATTCCAGTAATCTTATTGTTATGTAAAATTATTTTCTTAAGTCTGAGGCATATTTGTATGGGTTGAAAGCATCATGTCATATAATTATTATAATTTTTGCCAAGTTAAATTAATTTAAAATAGTGCTATAGAGCTTCAAAAACATTCTACCTCTTGTAAAACACATTAGAATACGATTAGTATGCAGTGCTCCATCTCAACTGGAGAAGAAAGAAACCAGTGTGACCAATGGAAATGTTATTCGCTATTAACTAGCTGAAACCGCAGCAGGTCTAAAGTATCTGCATCTCATTTTGGATTTAATTATTGCAATAACATCTCATTTGCTTCAAGGTATTACAATTATCTCCTGTTTTAAATTGAAAGGTATTTTAGAATGAATGCAGTTAATGAAGCAAATGGCTTAAAATGTCCAGAGCATTGAGCTTTAAAGTAGAACAACCTACATTTTAAAGAAATCCTTACTGAGAGTGTATGAGAAATACACATCCTTTCATCAAAACCTCAGTGTATGTGCCAACAAATGAGGTATAACAATTTTTTTTCGATTCCAATGATATTAGTACCGATTGAAACATGCATTGACATTAAGCTCTAAAAAGAAAGCTCACCTTCAGAAGTTCGTAAGATACCATTTGCAAGTATGAAATAGTCACTTAATTTTCTGTAAGGTAATACTGAAAAATGAAATCAAATGAAGCTTCAAATCTCATATGTATTAAGAGTAAGTCATTATCTTGTTCTTACCTAGCTATTCTTGAAATAATTCAAAATATTTTTAAAATATTCAGCACAGATGTCCCTGGTTAGGATCTTTTAAATGCTAGACCTCTTTAATTAGAAATATCTTTAGATTTTGTTTTTTACAAAATCTAACAATGTGAGGGGCCTCCCTGGTGGCACAGGTGTTAAAAACAGCGCTATGAAGCTATTTCCAGCCACTGCAACATGAG
This sequence comes from Talpa occidentalis, assembly GCF_014898055.3. NCBI lineage: Eukaryota > Metazoa > Chordata > Mammalia > Eulipotyphla > Talpidae > Talpa > Talpa occidentalis. The sequence goes on along the minus strand of NW_023602073.1, from coordinate 81,375,687 downwards.
TTTGATTCCTGGCCGGCCAGGGAGGTAACCCAAATGGTACAGCAGACCTCTCCTGCCTCGCCTGCTGTTTCCCTCAGCAGTGTATTTCAGTAAATCCGCCTGCTCTGTTCCCCACTCTGTCTTTGGCAAATCCTCTCACTGCCCACACCTCTGGCTTGCACCCCAGTTCTTGTATGCATAAATACATAAATCTTTAAAAAAAATCTAACAATGTGAAATGATCCAAATTTCTGCTAATTCTATACTGTATCTATCTATAAAATGAGTCCTCAAGAAATCTCAGTGGAGAATGTCATTTTCTTGGTGGGGATCACATGAAGACAGGACAGAAATACGCTAAATAAAATCTAGCCTGATCATCTTGTGGCTCTCATTCTCTCTCTCTCTCTCTCTCACCCTCACTCCCACTCTCTCTCTCTCACTCTCTCTCTCTGTATTAATGGAGGAAGGGAACCACGAACCTTCCTAATATTCCTTGATTCTTTGGTCATTATCCAGTCTTCGCATTGCCTGGGTTCTGGGTTCTGAGCTCCGCTTCATCTTTCGACTTGACTTTCTTGCATCTCTGCCCACCTTTCTCCTGCCAGATCTTTGCCCCTAAGGCTTTCTAATTCTACTTGTTCAGATCTTCAGAGCTAATTGACTTAATCTTATTGTCCTACCCTGTATAAGTGCCACGCTTGGGTGATTTCTGTTGAGGCCCTGAGGTCCTAATCAAGGTGGAGGCAGGGTAGGAGGGTGAGAATAACTATGATCTGTAACAATCCCTATAATGTTGGGGTTAGTCCTAAAAGGAATTCACCCAATTTTATTCTCCCATTTCTTACTTAATGCAATTATAACAGCGTGATGAATTTATTTTATATTAGAATAAAGATTATTTCTTAATAATACATGAGTAAAAATAAACTGATTTTTGCATGTATTTTTTTAAATTAAGAATGTATTTGAAATAGTTCTGAATACACACACACATACATACATAAATACATACCTACATATAAGGACTTTTTGAAGTATTTTGCTCTTTAATTTAATGCAAACCTGTTACTAGAAAGTAAAATGTCTATAGATTACAACAAACAATATTGTATTCCCATTAAAGAGATGTGGAGATTAAAGTAGAGCTATTAGGCAACTTGCCCCAGGTCACAAGCTGAGAGTAAGTGGCTGAGTCAGGATATAGGCTGGGAGTCGGTGCTCACACCCCCTACCTCATTACCACGCACAAGTGAGTTTGTGCAGCTGCGCGGTCCCCTCACATAGAACAGTTTCTCATCCTCAAGGCTGGATAAAGCCAAATTTTACATCCACCAAAGTATTTTTTTCTGGTTTAATCACATTACTATATCTTTCACTTCTTCAGCCCATGATTACTATACTTGATTTATATATAAATTACATATAAATTTAAATTTTTCTTTTGTTCACTCTTGTATCTACTGGTTAGGTTTTACTGTACATATTTCATTGATGAAAAAAATAAGTTTAGAGGGAATAGACAAATTGTTTAAAGACATCAGCCACTTGGAACACATGCTGACTATTCTCCATTGACCCTCTAGTCTCCATTTGCTCTCCTCTGTCTTGCTTTTAAGGGAGGAAGGGGGGGGTTAGGGAATAACACAGTTGAATCAGTCTTCAGGTACAGAGCAACAGCTAACGGAAATGACTACTAAGCTGGTATCTAAGAGTGAAGAGTAGCTGAACAAGTAAAACAAGAACATTCCAGAAAAAGTAAACAATAACCAAGGGATCTTTGATCTGTTCAAGAAATACTATTTCAAAAGAGCAACATACTCCTGTCTGATAATCATTCTTAAATGCATTTTTGATCTTAAAATATTTCCAGTTTTTCTTTAATTAAATTTACATAAATGTATAAGTTGTAAGTACATTTGAAAATACATCATTTGTGATATAGTTAGGCTACTAACCATATGCTATAACTTCCAAAGATTGTTTAGTTTTTCATTTAAATTAGAGACAAAAATTATACATTATATTATAGCACATTATTTTTAATAGAATTTTAAACTTTCACTTTAAAAACTTTCACTTATAAGAGGGAGATTTTCAAATGACAAAAGCTATTTAGCAGACTTTCATCAAACCAAAGTATAATTATACATTCTGTGGACTCACAATTAAACACTGGAATTGTCAGTTTATTTGCTTGCTTTTTTGTATAGAGAAAACTTGTACACAGCTTCCCTATCTAGGTTACTCTTGAAGTAAAATGGTTTGTTTCTAATGAATTCAGTCAGGAGGTAAAAATATCAGATCACTGATATATGTGACTGTGGACTTCAACTTTAGCAGGTATAATCAAAAAGTTATTGATAGAAATATTTTCTAAAAACAGTGAAAAATTTCAAATTAGGTGAATTCAAATGTGGTGCTGTTAAAAATAGCAACTTCCTAGAGCATGCTGTTCTCTTCTTAACTTTTAATGAACTCTTGAAAGCTCACTTGAGAATGATAATCAGGTTGACATTATTCTTTAAATGCCCCAAATCTTTTATAAACACAAAGATACATAATGTGAGGTTAACAAAACCTGGCGGTTCAATAATACCAAGCTAACTTCAGTATTCCAGGGAATCTCTTTCTTATATTTTCTAAAAGTCTTAGATACACTTTAAATTAAATCAGACTTGGAGAACAGTATGGAATTTCCTTTTAAAAAAACTAAAAATGGAACTACCTTAGAATCTAGCAATCCCACACTGGCATATACCTCCAAAGGGAATGAAAACAGTATATCAAAGAGTTGCCTGCATACCTATGTTTAATGCAGTATTATTCACATTAATCAAGATATTGAAATAGGTTTCACCAAGTGTTCTTCAATAGATGAAATGTTAAAGATGCAGTATATACATACAAAATGGAGTACCTTTAAGTAAATTCTGCCATTTGCAACAACATGAATGCATGAACATAAATGGACCTTTTGGGCATCATGATAAGTGAGGATAAGTCAAAGAGAGAAAAGCAAAAAGGTCACATGATATTATTTTGTTGTGGAATCTAAGGAAAAAAAAAAAACGGAATGGTTACCAAGGGTTGGGGTGTGGGAGACTGGGAGAGATGTTATTAAGACTATGTACTTACAACTAGTAGATAAATAAGTCCTGGGGACACTGCAATGATTACATACAATAAAACTATTATAAACATTAAATAAGCTAAGTGATTAGATATTAAGAACTAGAAGAAATGATAATTATGTGACCTCATAGAGGCATTGGGTAACAGCACAATGGTAATCAAGTTGCAATATAAATGTATCAAATGTATGTCGTGCACCTTAAACTTAGATAATGCTGTATGTCCAGTATTTCTCAATAAAAAAATTACTTCAGTGCTTCATGGCAATTTACATCTAAAACAGTGAAATGTTATTAAATGCAATTGATGAAAAAGGATATCAACATGTATGAGGGTCTTACACATTGACATATTCATAAGCTTCAAGGCCTCCTGTAAATGGAACATATCAATGACAAAATAGTAGTTTTAATGAATGAGATGAGACTACAGGTATTTAATATTTTGGGCATTTTGTAAAAAATATCATTTAAATCTTTGAAAAAGGAAAGGCAGGAGGAAGAAAAAGGAAAAGTCTCACAGCCATACTTATTTTAAAAAGTTACAAAAGTGAATAATAAGAATAATACTTTACATTTTAAATCTAACTTAGTATTTATGATTATATTATTATGATCCCAAAATTTCAGGAATAGTCCTTTGAAGAGCCGCAGAATTGCCATACTTTATGGGAGAGACTGCTTAAATTATATTTAAACTTGCTTTCTTGTTACCTTTTACCAAATTAGAAGGAATAAAGTATTATGAATTTTAAATCACTGATTCTGAGTATCAAAAAATTAGTTTTGGAAGCTGTAAAATTTGATTTTTCTAAAATTCTATAATGAGTTTTTTTTAAACATGCAGTAAGTTTAAATAATTTAACAGTAAATATGTGTATACCCACTACCTTGACTTTACTGTGAATATTCTACAATATTTCTTGTACTGATGCTATTACTCTTTTGAGCAAGCCATCAAACCACATTATTTTTGATGCATTTTTTATTTATTTATTTATTTTTTTTTTTTTAAGATTTATTTATTTATTTATACAAGCACTGGGTACAGTCAGAAGCACGGGAGGGCGAGAGAATTCACCAGAGCGGGGAGCAGAGCAGGCAGAAGGACCGAAGTACACTGCCGAGGGGCGCAGCGGGCGGCAGGAGAGGTCTGCGCGCCATGTGGGACCCTCCTCCGGTGGCCGGGGAGCAGCCGGGGATCGAACCGGCGCTGCAGAGGCTGCGGGCAGCTTCGCAACCCAGCGCTCAACCCCTGCGCCACCAGAGAGGCCCATTGATGCATTTTTTAAATAAATTAACAAAATTGAATTGCAATCATAACTATTACATTTTATTTTAAAAATCCTATGGCTACTAAAAATATTTTCAATAATATTGCTAAAATCCCCATTTGAAGATATTTCAAAAAATCATAGATCGATATGAAATACTATGTGAAATAATGGCCAAAGTGATTCAAATGGTAAGAAAGTCAGAAACTGCATTCCAACCACATATAAATATAGCCATAAAATAAAAGCAAACCCTTCATACTTTATATTTGACTCAAGTGCTTCCTTCACACAAGTTTCAATTAGGAAAAGAAACCATTCAAAGTTTCCAAAAGATCAAAATATTACCATGAGATATATACTCATTTTTTCATTTTGGCTGATTATAGAGTCTTTCAAATTTGTTTGTACACTCATTAACAGGACTGAAATATTAAGAGTTCCAACATTTGGAAGAAAGGGACCCATTGGTGCATGTTTGTTGTTTTATGTCATTGGGTGGTTCCCAGGAAAAAGGGTCGTTCCAGGTTCCCAAAGGAAAGGTGGAGCTGAGTAGGGAGGAGAAATTGGAGAGGAGATGAGAATTGTATTAAAGTTCCTTTCCACTGATGGTCTTACATACTAGAGTATGTTTTGTCTTGATGCGGCAGATGGCGGAACCTGTTTAGAGCAGGCAGGGTTTGGGGATCCTGGGGTGCCCCCTCCCTGCCCTGGAACAGCTCCTTTCCTCGCCAGCTCCTGCTCTTCTCCTTGGGGCAGAAGGACTGACCCCTGCAGGCTGCCTCACCCATACTCAAGTCATTAAGGACTTTAAAAAAAATACGATGAAACTGAATACAAAGATTCAATTTAAAATTAAAGTTTTTAGACTCTAAAGCAATTTATCAGTCTCACCAAATCAGAATCAATAGATCATAGTCTATTTTGCTGCTTCTTTTGGAAAAAGTTAACATAACCTAAAAATGACAGGTATTTATGGACACCATTTTTTTTTTAAGATTTATTTATGCATACAAGAGCTGGGGTATAGGCCAGAGGTGTGGGGGGTGAGAGGATTCACCAGAGACAGAGTGGGGAACAGAACAGGCTGGCTGACCGAAGTACACTGCTGAGGAGAGCAGCGGGCGAGTCAGGAGGAGAGGTCTGCTGCGCCATGTGGGTTGCTCCCTGGTCAGCCAGGGAGCGAACTGGTGCTGCAGTGGCTGTGGACAGCTTCATAGGTTGTGTCTTAACCCCTTGCACCACCCTGGAGGCCCCTGAACACCATTTCTATCTTTAAAAAGTGATTGAGACAATGAACCAGTGTGATAAAGGAGGATTTTTCTGTGCCATCTATCTGTGGCATTTGGTCTAGGAAATTCTTTGTTTCCTTTTTTTAAATGGCAGAATAGCAACAATGAACATCCCATTCAAATAGCTTTCAAGGAGCAGGAGAAAAATTAACCTGTTGTTTCCCAAATTGTCAATGAAGAGCCCTGCACCAAGATAATATAGGCAAGAGTTCAACACCCTTTTTTTCTTTTTTTTATTTAATAAATTTTATTTTTATATTCCCCATACAATTGCAACCCCCCCATTCTGATCCCAATACCTCCCCTCCCGCCCCCCACCCCCCAAAAGTGTCTCTGTTTCATAGTTTTTTGTTGATTCTGATTTTCACTTTCTTATAGTTATTCATTTTCCTGGTCCCTTATTTAAGTTTTCTAGATTCCTGCTATGAGTGAGACCATCCGGTATTTTTCTTTTTCTTTTTGGCTTATTTCGCTGACCATGATCCCTTCCAGCGCCATCCATGTTGCTGCAAATTGCATGTGTTTATCTTTTTTGAATGCTGAGTAATATTCCATGGTGTATATGTACCACATCTTCTTGATCCAGTCATCTATTTTTGGGCATTTGGGTTGTTTCCAAAGCTTAGCTATTGTAAACAGTGCTGCTATAAACATAGGGGTGCAGGTGCTCTTTGGAATTGATGTTTCTGTGTCCTTTGGGTAAATACCTAAGAGTGGAATTGCTGGATCATATGGAAGCTCTATGTTTAGTAGGTCCAGAAATCTCCACACAGCTCTCCACAGTGGTTGGACCAGTTTGCACTCCCACCAACAGTGCAGAAGAGTTCCTTTTTCTCCACACCCTCGCCAACATTTGTTGTTGCTGTTTTTTTAATATGTGCCATTCTCACTGGTGTGAGATGGTATCTCATGGTAGTTTTGATTTGCATTTCCCTGATGACAAGTGATGTTGAACATTTTTTCATATGCCTGTTGGCCATTTGCATTTCCTCTTCAGAGAAGTTTCTTTTTAGCTCTTCTGCCCATTTTTTGACTGGATTATTTTCTTTGTTGTTGCTGAGTCTCATCAGCTCTTTGCAGATTTTTGTGATCAGTCCTTTATCATTAGTGTTGGGTGCAAAAATGTTCTCCCAGTTGGTGGGGTTTCTCTTTGTTTTTGTTATTGTCTCTTTTGCTGTGCAGAAGCTCTTTAATTTGATGTAGTCCCAGCTGTTTATCTTTGCCTTCACTATCACTGCTTTGGGTGATGTGTCTGTAAAGATGTCTTTGATGTGCAAATCACGTAGTGTTTCGCCTATATTTCTCAATATAATACTGGAAGTCCTAGCCAGAGCAATAAGACAAGAGAAAGACATCCAAGGAATCCAAATAGCTAAGAAGAAGTCAAACTATCATTATTTGCAGATGATATCAACACCCTTTATTAATCTGAAATGAGGCAGTCTATAATCATAGCCACATAAAACCTTGAAAATACAAAAGGGATTTTTTTCCCCTATGATTTTATTTATATGCGTGGCTTCATCTTCTTATGGGCCCGTTCTGAACAACTGGTAGTGACAAGCCTGCAGCCCTCTATGGAGTGTGACTGTGTTTCCTCATTTGGGCCAGGAGGGAAAAAGGCTTGAGTGGCAATTGATGGCTGCTGCTGGAAAGGATGGAGGAGATAAGCAGAGAATCCTGTTTATGTGTCAGCCCTGGTCTAAGCATTAATTTGAAATTACACTGCAGGCATTGGCTGTGAAACATCCAGGTAATAGAATTGATTTCTTGGTTTTAATATTGTACCCTTTTCAACACTTTAAGATCTATTCTAAGGCGATTTTCTTGCTGACAAAAATAAATGACAGTTTCATAATGGTAAGTTTCTTTGGTAAGTCAAATCATTTCAGAATGCTTTTCATGCTCTAGTATTACATTCACTCTTACTTCAGTATAATATCAAAAACGTCAATTAGGATCTCTAAGCCATTCCTGTGCTCTATAGAATTTCCAGACTGAATCTTAAAAATATTACAATTTATTTATCTTAGTCACAAAGTATCAATTTCATGATAACTAACAATTGAACTGTAAAAGGGTTTTCTATTTGTTCCTCTTACACCACAACTGTTAAAATGTTTCGAGAAAAGCCCACATTTTTAAAAGAGAAATACCACCAAATGCAGTTTTATATTTATTTTAATAGCAGGAGTTACAGGGGATAAAATTAAAGCAGATCTCTTTGTGCTTTCCCATAATAGGAAAATGGTAAATTGAACCCAACTCACTGAGTAAGGGTTTTCTTTTTAATCTCCTCCTACATTAACTGTAGAAAGTAGAAAAAAATAATTGTTTTGAAAATAAAATAGATGTACAAAGAAAAAAATGTGGTCTTTGCTTGGTTGCAATTGTATGGGGATTATAAAAATAAAATTTATTATAAAAAAAAAGAAATACAAAATTAGGTGGTTTATTTTTGAGATGCCTACTTAAAAATCTGAAGCAGCACCACTACTTTGAATTTGGAATTTTGCCCTATTTGCATATTCAAGCCCACATTCAGGTGCTTGCTTTCTCCCTGCTCCCTCACCCCTACAGCTGTATTTACCTGATCTCATTGCAGTAGAAATAATACCTCACTCACTCCCTTTTTCTTTTAGCCCTTCATGTCATCTAGCTCCTGGTTTCTTTTTCTATTGTATATTTATAAATTTCCTAATAACGTCTAGTGGACATTGTCACCACTAAGTCATAAAAGAATAATCTGAGTCATAGGTTAAAAGTGAAGTTGCCTTGTATTTTAACTGAAGTAACATTGCATGATAACTTCACACAAGTTTCATATGTTTGCAGTTGAAAATCAACATGTGTATATATTACAATAAGTTTACTGCTAAATGTCCTTTTTAAAACAGGATGCCCTCATATTTGCAAGCATTGGAGACTGTCCTGTACTGGAATCACTAACTTTACCCCCTTCTCCTAAAATTTGTCATTACAGCCAGAGCTGAGAATGCAGCTTAAGGCTGGGCACCATCATGGGCTTAAGACTGTGACCTAGAACCGCAGGTCACAGCAGACCTGTCCAGCATGCCATCAAGCTTTACTGCTCTGGGTAGTGATACACAATCGAATCCCTTTCCCATTATTGTTTGTATTTTCAGTCATTCAAACTCAATTCTAGGGTTTTATATTCCCTTTGTGATTATGTGCATGCTGTCAAGTTGGGATCTCCAAATGAGAGATGCTCATTAATTTAAAACAACCTATGCATGGGATGTTAAGGAAGAAGCCTTCTGATTAGGGGAAAAAAAAAAAAAAAAAAGGCAATTTTTTACTCTTTTACTAACAACTACTGCAGATAATGCATTTTCATATTCTCCTAAATTTACCCTGAATATTAAAACTCTTTTCAAACAAACGATGAAATCCATTCCCTTCCAGTAGTTTTCAACATAAATCACTATATCTCAATAATTACATATATATACACACACACATGCATATATGTTTTCTTAAAAGTTATTGAAACATTCACCCTGAAAATTTCTAGGAATATGTTTGTTAGAATTATTCTTTAGAATTACATAATTTAGGGACCTCCCTGGTGGTACAAGGGGTTAAGTGGCAGAACTATGATGCTCTCCGCAGCCACTGCAGCCACAAGGTCAATCCCAGCCAGGGAAGTGACCCACATGGTGCAGCAGACCACTCCTGACCCGCCCACTGCTACCCTCAGCAGTGTATTTCAGTCAATCTGCCTGTTCTGTTTCCCATTCTGTCTCTGGTGAGTCCTCTCATCCCCTGCACCTCTGGCCTATCCCCCAGTTCTTGTATGCATAAATAAATATATCTTAAAAAAAAAAGAATTGCAACATTTTTGTGGCTTTTTTCTCTTAATAACATTATTTTACAGAAGTAGATAAACCAACTGATAATATCTACTAGCCTGAAGTATCTGCAAATTGTGAAATACTTATTCAAAGAACATGTTTTCCCAGTTGCAATTAAATAGGGAAGAAAGTACTTGTATCCATTCATATTATTGGACTCAACTTTTCAGGATTTGAGGTGCAAATAATATAGTGTATAAAGAAATGCTTTATCATAAATTATTGTTTTCCTTTAAAACTATATATTCATTTTAGTTATTTTTACTGGGGAAAAGTTAAGATTTTGATGTAAATACTGCATAGAGGAGGGCCTCCATGGTGGGGCAGCGGGATGAGCATAGCACTCTGAAGCTGTCTGCAGTCTCTGCAGCACGGGTTCGATTCCCGACCGAACAAGGAGATATCCATATGGCATGGCAGACCGCTCCTCTCTCACCCGCTGCTCCCCTCAGCAGTGTTTTCAGTCCATCTGCCTGTTCTTCCCTCTCTTTCTCTGGTGAATTCGCTCACCCTCATGCGCTCTGGCCTGTACCCCAGCTCTTGCATAAATAAAATAAATCTTAAAAAAAAAAAAAAAAGAGTGCTTAGAGAGGCATCAGAATCACCTAGATTTGCACAGATAATACAGTACCCAGACCTAATTATTTGAAATCTTAACCAGCAGGTCTGAGATATCTTTGCTCTTGCTATTACCTATTTCACTTACCTGTGTCTTTCTTGTTTTGTTTTATCTGGAAGTCACAAAGGCAGATGGAATTACCATCTCCTCCATGGACTTCCCCAAACCCACTGAACAACATAAATACCTCTTCTGTTTGCTTTCTTAGTGCCCAATCTTGAGAATATCTTCACCCCACTGTCAATGACCATTGACATATTCTCCATATTACCAAGATTTTCTTTTAATGCCCCTGTACCCATCACCAACACTCAGAAAGGTAAGAATGATGCTTCAATGTCAACCATTTCGTAAGACATTCAATGATGTCAGCTGAAGATAAAGATTGAAAAACTGAATGAAATAAACAAAATATTAAATAAGCTAACAAAACAGAGCGATTAGTAAGTTATTGAGAGTTACAGATTTTTTTACTTTTTTTTTTAAGATTTATTTATTTTTATTTATTTATACAAGCACTGGGTACAGTCAGAAGCGCAGGAGGGTGAGAGAATTCACCAGAGCCAGAGCGGGGAGCAGAACAGGCAGAAGGACCAAAGTACACTGCTGAGGGGAGCAGCGGGCGCAGCAGGAGAGGTCTGCGCGCCATGTGGGACCCTCGGTGGTGTCCGGGGATCGAACCGGCACTGCAGAGCTGAGGGCAGCCCAGCGCTCAACCGCTGCATCACCGGGGAGGACCCTGGGAGTTATAGATTTTTAACATAAAATCATGGTTGAACATTTTGATCTCAAGGTTTGGCACATTCCACACTCAGTTCCTCAGAGGCTATCTTCATAGTGTTCTTTGTGGTCACTTGAAACCTTTTTGTTATTCACCTACTGACTGATCTAACTAAAAAGCACAGGCAATAATTCTCCTTGTAAGAAGCGCCACATGAAAGAGATTTGCAAATGAATTCAGTTTATAGGAGAATGAATGAAAGTTCTTGTACTAAGTTAAAACAATATGGGACAGGCCTCCCCACCTCCCCTCCCCCGGTTGAGCGCTGGGTTGCGAAGCTGCCTGCGGCCTCTGCGGTGCCGGTTCAATCCCCGGCCACCGGAGGAGGGTCCCACATGGCGCGCAGACCTCTCCTGCCGCCCGCTGCTCCCCGCTGCAGTGTACTTCGGTCCTTCTGCCTGTTCTGCTCCCCGCTCTGGCTCTGGTGAATTCTCTCACCCTCCCGCGCTTCTGACTGTACCCAGTGCATGTATAAACAAAAAACAAATAAAAATAAATAAAAACATGCCTCTATTAAAAAAAAAAATTAAAAAAAAAAACCAATACAGCACTTTTAATTTTTTCTTTAAAGCAAATGTACAAGCAAAGTTAACTATAATTGGGGTATTTTACCTCTTTCAGGCAATCTGAGTTGCAATGAGTAAAATGAAAATTTGACATGCCATATACTACTTTCCAGATATTATTTGAGGGTGGTATAATATTTCACAATCAGGGACTTTTTAAAAAAACCTCATATTTCTTCCCTTTATCATTTCTATACACTCAAGCAGCTACTTGTGTTATCTCTACAGTAGCCACACTCACAGGTGGCAATGTAAACTTAATTAAAACAGAGCAAAGTCAAGTTAAAACTTAAGTTTCTCAGCCACATTTTAAGTGATCAAAATTCACATGTGGTTATTGGCTACCATATTGGACAGCATGGATACACAGTATTTCCACTATCATAAGTTTTATTAAACAACATTGATAATAGACTATACCGTGCTAGCTGCCTTATAAGAGAAGATATAAATAGTTGAGTGAAGAAAATAAAGGATTACTCCTTGCTTTGCTTTCTAAAATTCTAAACCCATCCGGATACAGAGAGAAAACTAAAGCATGACTTCATGTTCAGGGGATTGGGATTTTAAGAGATTGAAAATTTTTTCCAAAGATAAGAACTGTGCTGGGGTACAAGAGATAGCAGATACGTAATAGAATGCAGAGATGGCAGGTAGTAGAGAGTTGTTGAGATTTTGGAAAGTACAAGGTACATTTCCTTTGCCCACTGTAGTCTGGAAATAAAACGATTGCCAATCATGAGAAGGGAGATGGCACCAGACTTAAGAGTTTGATCAGACCAGAATATAGCATTCCTCTGAAGTGACCAATAGGAAAGAGAGAAGGCCACTTGGAATGATGGCATCTCAGCAGACATCTATCTGTGCACAGTGAGCTTGAAAACAAGATGGATTAGTCCTCCCAGACACATCTCTCCCCAGCCTATTTCTATGATAATACCATAATACTAATTGTCCCAAATGTGGATAAATCTCAGAGATCTGAGCAGGAAGGGTAGTATTTCAGTAGAAATTCACTGTAATTAGGTTTCTGCCATCTTAATAGATGGTAATTCCAGATGGATTTATAGGTCTTAACACCTGAGCTGGGAAATGACATTCATATGCTTTATACTTTCTTAAAAAATAGGGTTCAATATGTCAATTCACCAGGTCCCTGGCATCATGCCTTGTACAAAGAAAAACTGCCCATTTTGTCAACAGTCCCAAATTTGCAAATGATATTTTTGAGTGCCTTCCAAATTTGGGGGTAGATGCCATGTGTTTCTGGTGATTAATGTGCATCTAATTTGTCAATTAGTATAGAACATCCAGTCCTGCTGATATAAGTTCAGAATGGAAAAAACATTGTTTTGATAATTCATAGGCATAAGTATGCATGAAAATGTAAAACTGACATAAATCAGAGAATAGAAACACTTAAGAGTATAAGATATCATGCATTAATTAGTTTTAAGCAACTCCAAAATTCTTCCTCAGGAGCCGGGGGAAAGTCATATGCCATGTTCTAGTTAATTGATTTGTATAATATAAAATGGAAGGTTCTAGCAATATCTTAACAATAATTTCAAATTTCTTAAGTGCAGAATACCATCTCCAAAATACAAAGCAATGCAATGTTCTCTCCAGTAGTTACAAGTACACTTGGGGATGTTTCAACATATGCTCAGACTTCAGGTCTGACAACTCATTTCATTCATTCTCTTTGTTGTACAATTAATCTTCACAAGCCTAATACCCACAGTTAGAATTATAGCAATGTAGTAGAAAAATGTGATCTATTAACTCCTTCATCCATTGACCTCACAAAATAACAGGGTTATTAGGAAAAACTTGATGTTATTTTCCCACTATTATTTCCTTCTTTCAATTCACAGTTACTTCAAAATTGAATATGCCTGTATGTTTTCAGCTTTCAAATTTCTTTGAGTTGATTCTATCAAACTGAGCCTGACAATAAACTTCTTTCTTTCCGTGTATATTAAGTGTGTGATACTGACAGCCTTTTGAAAACATTATTTCATTGTTGACATTTTTAAGGAAGCAACTCTCTTTATACTAGTAACTACCACTTTCATTTCTCTTTACAGTCCCCTTTATGGTAGGAAAAATCATTTTCCCATGTCTCAAAGTAGGAATGAGAGTCAAAAGGCAAACTTTTTAAAACAGTGATATTGAGTTTCACAATTCTATCAATTTCAAAATTCTAGTAACAACACGGCAATGAAACATTTAATAACCTCTAGCAGATGATATTAGTCTCAAGCAACCACTTCAAAATATCCCTAAGGCTTCCCTTGCAGGTTTGATTTTAGCATTAGTTAAGGACCATTGATGGTGAATGTATATTTTATGGGTTTTCGGATAGCTAGAGTAAAGGTTTAAGTAACCCCTGGTACATTTTACCGTGGTGATTTTTTTTTTTTAACAAGGTGCAGAAATGGTGTAACATATGGAATATTTAAATGCATTGCCTCACTTCTTAAAATTAGAAAAGAAACAAAAACAGGAATTTAAGAGCATAGACTAAACATACTTTGAGCAGCATGCTGTATATCTGTTCAGTATCTAGCCCACTGTACTGTTATTCTTTATTCCTCTGTAATTTTAAATCTATAAGAAAGTAGATTCTATTGCTTTGAACACCAAATTAACTTCCTAGGGAATAATCAAAGTACTTATTCCATATGTAAACAGCATTTTAAATAACATCAAAGTTAATGGGCTCTAAAAACTTATTTCAAGAGATTTTACATAGTTACTTTACATGTTAGAAAATGTTTTCTTGGGCCTCCCCGGTGGCGCAGCAGTTGAGCGCTGGGTTGCGAAGCTGCCTGCAGACTCTGTAGCGCCGGTTCAAGATCCCCGCCACATGGTGTGATAGACCTCTCCTGCCGCACCCGCTGCTCCCCTCAGCAGTATATTTCGTTTGTCTGCCTGATCTGTTCCCTGCTCTGGCTCTGGTGAATTCTCTCACCCTCCCGCGCTTCTGACTGTACCCAGTGCATGTATAAACAAAACAAACAAACAAACAAATAAATAAATAGCATGCCTCTATAAAAAAAAGTAAAAAAAAATAAAAATTAAAAAAAGAAAAAAAGAAAATGTTTTCTTATTTTAAGTTTCCTAGGGAATATATTTAAAATTATTTTTTGGCCTGTTCTTGCATAATTATAATATGGTCTCAATATTGTAATGAATCCATTAAAGGTTTTTTGCATATCATATGAGTGTTTCTGTTCACAGCTGTATACATTGTGTACATATATGGCTATTATATGATCAATTCTTATCATGCTAACAATTTGTGAACTAAGATGAGTTTCTTTTATTGAATTTTTTTAGTATATGTCAGGAAGAGATAATGTGTTTGAAATTTATAAGCAATCCAGATATGCACTCTTGTTAAATTCAGGTTAACTATACTTAGATATTTATAAATCAGAGTAGTTTTAATAAAGGCTTCAAATAGTACTCACTATGAGGCAGAATAGAAATAGAAATTGACACTCACTTGAATAAGTGCTTATTATTATTATATTATTATTCGTTCATCAACATTAGCAGTGATTTCTTATATACACTTGCAGATTTATTTAATGATGTTAAATAATGAATTAAAAAAACTTAAGATTATATTAGTAAATTTCCAATGACTGACATCATACTTAAAATTGTTAGATAAGAGTGGCAACTGTAGAATCCTCACATTTAAAATCAGTTACACTTAGGTGGTAGCATAATATTTTAGAAATTTAAATACCAGTTGTTTTATCTAGGGAGTCCACTAACTGAGATACTTTGTAATAAAGAAACTGCAAAACAGCATGTGTAAGTCGCTGCTAGCCATAGACACATCAATTTTAAAATTTCCTAAGAGGGATAAGACTCAGACACTGCACATTCATCTATCAATCGACCAAATGCCATGTCCTTGCTTCAAGGCTCTGGAATGTTCATGCAGCTGTGACTTAGCACTCTTACAGAGTCAGCAGCTATTTTCAGAGAGAAGAAAAAAAGAAAAAAAAACATGATGAGAAAGCTACCACAATGTCCATCACAAGCCAGGCAGTAATTAAGAAAAAATGTCATGTACTCTACAAAATACATTCAGCTTTGTTAAAAGCCATTCAAACTTTTGACTGGTACACCTAGAACTGAAATGGACACAAGATTATACCTAAACTTTCATGGATTTCAACTTACTTGGTTCTAAAGTCTGCAGTGGTAACAAATAAAATCAGTGAAAAGTATTCTTGGCAAGAAACAAGTTTCTAAAAAGGAGAAAATGAAGTGGCCTGGTTGGATCAAGTACCTGGTTGTCTAGAAAAATTATTCTAGTTATTTGGTGAAATGATTATTGGTATTCTTTTAAGGATTTATTTATTTTATTTATACAAGAACCAGGGTACAGGCCAGATATGCGGGAGAGTGAGAGGATTCACCAGAGACAGAGTGGGGAACAGAACAGGCAGACTGACAAAATACACTGCTGAGGGGAGCAGTGGGCAAGACAGGAGAGGTCTGCCGTGCCATGTGGGACTCTCGCTGGTTGGCTGGGATCGAACCAGCATTGCAGAGGCTGCAGACAGCTTTACAGTGCAGTGCCCAACCACCTGCGCCACCAGGGGAGGCCCCAATTATTGGTATTTTATAAATAATTTCATTAATTTCTTCCTTTCATTAAGTATAATCCAACATGTATTTTCTATGAAAGAAATAGGAAAATAAACATAAAATATCAAAGCATAGGGAAAACATAAAGGAAAAGAACTGCTACATATTGGGACCAACTATATGCTAAATTAGAATTAGTTTAAACTATATAATCGTACTTATTCCCTAACAGACATAGCTATTATCTAATCTCCTATCAATGAAGAAAGTTAGGCATTGAGCTAAGCTCAATTTCATTGTACTAGCAAAGTGAATCAAAGCCAAGCTTTGCTAAATCAAAAGTTTGTAATCTCTCCATAACTCCATAAGAACTAAAAAATTAGAATTATTCAGGGGCTAGAAATGCAAACTTCTCTTCTTAGTTTTTCCATACATTTAAAATACAAAAGAATTTGATCCTGTTTATGGAAAGCACACAAGTGGGCAGAGACATTCATCCTGATAGCAGCAAGCCTATTATTATGTCACACAAAAAGGAGTTATTCCTTTCACCATTTAAATTTTGAGAGGAGGAAACTTATAGTCTCTAAATATATGTTGAGCTATGCTTCCAGGCCTCAAAAACATGCAAAGTAACAAAGGCACATTATAATATTTCCAAATCTCTTTAGGGGCAAACCTCCCACACACACCAGAGTGGCAGTTAGCCCCACAAGTTACTTCAAGCAGCTCAGTGCACAGAAAGACTAGATTTGCACCCACATTAATCACTCACTCTGCTGTAGATTGCTCAATCCACGAAAGCAGACAGGGAAGGAAGGCAAGACTGCCATTCACTCAGAACTGTCACTGCAAGCACAATGAACAAGGACTGTGCCAAGATGTCCAAGGGGAGCATGATCTCCAGGAGCATGATCTCTGGCTCTGATAAGGAGTTGTAGGACAACCATCAAGTATACCAGAACATACCCAGGAGAGGCAGCAAAACGCTCTCCAGGCTTGCAGGCATTGGAGCAAGGAAACAGTCTGGACTTTTATTTGCAAGGTAATTCCTTTTGAACTTTGCTTCAAGTACAATTGACCTTTAGTAATACATACCCTTCACAAATATGTTAAGCAAGAAATTCCTAAGTATTACAGGATTGTGTGAATTCATAGAGACTTTTGGACTTTTGTTTTTTAAATACTGTTTTGTTTCTTTTAGCCCCTGTCATCAATAAACAGAGCACACAACAAATCATCAAAGCCAACCAACCACAAATCCATACCAGTTTCATTTCCTTCTTCATGGAGTTTTAATTTGTGGTAAAGAGCTTTCACACTATGTTAGAAATTCATACAAATATGTATATAGGTAATCAAATAGTAACCCACATCATTACCATATTTTCAGGGTATTTGCAGCCTGTGTTAGTTAAATTTGGTTTGATTCCCCCCACTATGTTCATTGCTTGCTTTGGACCCAATGAATTGACACTGTAGGTGCTTATTATTGGACCAGTCAGTTGAAAGGTACAATCAGGAGATCTAGGGACGTGGGAGCCAAGGGTGCTGCGTAATTCTCAGTCTCCCTGCCTCAATGCCTTGGTTCTCATTACATTTGCTCTTCCTGATCACTGTTCTAGAAGTCTGAGCTTTCTTAGCCTCCAATGCTATGTTTTCTGCCATTTGCCTTAACAGATCTGGGATATTTGGAACTTCCCACAGTGCTAGTTGCTGACCTCTGTAAATAAGTCTTTCCTTAGACCTTCCTCAAGTAAACCCTCTCAGCATGTCATTTATGCTTTGCTGGACTCCTGATACAAGCCTTCTTTGGCAACAATGTATAGACAGTGTGCCAGAATAAAAGAAGCAACCACTGAAACAATGGAAAATCATTAACGAAAAGACGAAATAATAATACCAGAGGAAAGGTTAAACTTCAGAAATACACACCAATCTGATCTTGTGTTGATAAATGTGGTACAAATATGATTGTAAACTTTCAGAAGCCAGAAGCTTATTTCCTGTGAACTCACTGAAGCTAAAATTTAAGGGTTCCTCACTTACAGGGATCCCCAAAGGCACTGGGAGGGAGTCTAGCATCAGTTAGGACCACTGTTTTCCAAGACAATTTAATCTTCATCATATTTTCCCTTCCAACTAAGTGGCACAATGGCCATGGGCAAGCTGAGACCCAGCTATAGTGAATGTGAGCAATAGCTCCAGTCAGCTGAGCTTGGTGGCATCTCTTTATTCAGCCACCTTCCTCCCCAAATGCAATAGCCTATTACCACTGTCCTTCCTTCCTAAGGTAGGAATGGATTACTGGGGTTCCCCTGATGTTTATTTCAGGCATAGTGACATGAAAGTTTTATCACAAGAAAAATATATTCTACAATGTCTCACAGCAGAGTTAGTGGGTAGTGACGGTGAAAAAGATTTTGAAATATTATGGAGCAAGAAGTTAATTCAGTGGAAAATTGTTCCAATTATCAGGCCTATAAAACTATGTGAGGAATTTGGCTCTCATCGATGTCTGGAAAAAACAGAAGTTTTCTCCTAACAGCAGTACACTTGATAAACACACCATACTTTCATACCTCTCTCTTATGGATGGGGACTGTATGAAACAGAATTGATCAGTACCCCAGGGCTTTTCGAGCACAAATCTGTAGCAGTACTCCAAACAGTAAGTCTATCATTGTGCAAGTTGCATGTTTTATTCATCTCGGCTATCAGTAATAAAAGACATGCTAGAGGGAAGATTGAATTAACTTTCTATTTTCCTTAGAGAAAAAAAATATAAAGCCGATAACTTATAAAGAGTTGATGAAAAAGCATGAAATCAAAAATTTAGAAGAAAAAGTTTTAAAGAGGTTTCTTAACTACTATAATTATTAATACATTACTTTGGATTTCATGATGTTAGTGATATCATTTTTTTAAAATTTGTGTCTTCTTATGAAGTAACTCAAGTATTCACTTTCATACTTATACTTTCATATTATTTCTTTAAAGGGGACTTCAAATTGAATAAGTGTCCAAATCCCACAAAACTGAATGGGTTTTCTTTTTTTTTTTTTTGCCTTTCCTTTTTTTTTTTTTGTTTTTGTTTTATTTTCTTGACAATGGTCAAGTAGAGATCACCAACTAGATTATCCCTAATCTAAAAAATATATATATTTTGGTTTAAGAGGAAGTATGCATTTCCTTGCACTGGTGTCTAACCCACAGATAACAAGATATGTTAAAGAAGGAATGTAAAAGTCAGATGAAGAATAAGTATTGTTTTTTTTTTTTAACTTTTCATGAATATGTAATATTGGGGAGAAAAAATAAAGTTTAAAAGTAAAATATGAAACTTATATTCAGGGCAGTCCCTCCTTCTAACACCCCTGTGTTAATTTTAATTTAGAGTTATTAGAGACATAAATTTTGGACTGGCCCTACATAGGAAATCAGAACACAAACACAAGATGTATTTGCAAGACTGCATATTGGGGCACAGAGTGCATAAACAACAGCTGATTAACAAGAGCTATAAACATCAGTATGAGTATTCTGACATTCTGCGGGAACCAAACTGGAGTGGGTGAAATCAGCTCTCTTTCTCTCTCTCATACACAACAGAAATTCCTGCCTGAGGAAAAAAAACAAAATGACAACTCAGACTAGATAACTTGAGGATTTTCCCTTCTCTAGTTTGGGTGAATATTAAGTATTCAACATAATTAACATAGGTAGGTGGAGGGAAAATCATCCTCTCTTGCAGTATGGAATACTTACACTTAAAGAGAAAATATTATCTTTCAAAATTAAATGTAATTGGGCCTCCCCGGTGGCGCAGCGGTAGAGCGCTGGGTTGCGAAGCTGCCCGCAGCCTCTGCGGCGCCGGTTCGATTCCCGGCTGCTCCCCGGCCACCAGAGGAGGGTCCCACATGGTGCGCAGACTTCTCCTGCCACCCGCTGCTCCCCTCAGCAGTGTACTTCGGTCCTTCTGCCTGTTCTGCTCCCCGCTCTGGCTCTGGTGAATTCTCTCACCCTCCCGCGCTTCTGACTGTACCCAGTGCATGTATAAACAAAACAAATGAACAAACAAATAAATAAATAAATAAAACATGCCTCTATAAAAAAAAAATATATATAAAAAAAAAAAAATTAAATGTAATTTAGAGTTAACTCTCTTGATCATGGCATCAGGTCTGGGAGTAAAGAGAACAAAAGGATTAGAATCAAGTCACGAACTTACTAGTTCGGTTCCCATACTTTTGTGGCAGTAGGCAAGACCCTTGTATTAAATTTTATCATCTGCAAAATGATGGGATTGGTGTTGGATTTCTTAGGTTTGTTCTCTTTCTACAAGCCCAGTCTGACAACTTCTTATGAATAGTGCCTTCATGTAAAGAGCTTCAGTCTTCAGCTTAACTTTCTTTGACAAGTTACTGAATCTCCCCTTGACTCAATTTCCCCATAGGCTAAATAGAGATAACACTATATTTCTCTCTTTCTGAATGTATTTGACAGGAATAGGAATGGTGAAAAATTATATCATTTTAATACTAAAACTTAGTGTTCCTGAGTGAATAAATGCACCTCAGAAAAGTCACTTTACAAATGCTACCATTTTTGGAAAAAATAAGCTTGGGGACTATCAGATAATTTACAATGGAAAGTAACATATCACATACATTCGCATTCTGACAGCACTTACTTTCGCCTCATGGAACTTATCAGAATTGCTAGTTATGTATTTACTCACGCAAATTACCAATTCAACCTGTTGAAAAGGATTAATAGTGAATGGACTATAATAAATACAAAATATACATTTGCTAATTATCCATCAATCAGTGAGTGAAAGCTGGTTAAATATGTGCTGAGTTCCAGTAACAATATAGAAGCAAACATGGCCACCATTATTTTTTCTCTGACAGGAAGTTATACATCTCACTTAGGCCGTTTAGGCACAAGTTTTGGGCAAACATACATGGTAGAAAATGTTATATTCAAAGATCTGTAGAAAGAAAAATTCTAAATTCATTTCATCAAAATACACACACACACACACACACACATTTAAAATTGTTTATCTTTCTGTGGAACAGAAATATTATATTTCCATCTTGTACATAAGGGTTCTTTCATATATGAACAACATTAAGCTTATCCTTCCCTATTCCTAATATAACCTTAAATTATTACCAGATTTGTCTACTCTCTAGAGCAGCCAATAAACACAATACTTAACACACACAAAGTTTATTTATTTATTCTGCTCCAATTTTCATGAATTATTTGTAGCTTGCAGAAGAACTGCAGATAATATGTCCTCGCATTAAAAAGATTCTAATTCTCAGGGGGTCATAACTTCATCATCTGAAAAAACTATATGCATAAGCTTAAAAGTGATTTTTTAAAAATATACATGCTTTCTAAAACTTTAGGTACATGGTGACTTTTAATTTGCTGTTTTATATATTAAATGTACACATACATACATACGCTAAAATGTGCAAAACAACTTAATAAACAAGGCTTTTAAAACAACATATGGGTGGCCAGCAGGCACAAGGAAAAAAATGTTTATCCTCACTTATCATCAGGGAAATACAAATCAAAACCACAGTAAGAAACTACCTCGCCTGCGAAAATGATCCACATCAAAGAGACCAGAAACAACAAGTGTTGGTTAAGGAAGCAGTGAAAAAGGAACCTTCCAACACTGCAGGGAATGCAGACTGGTCTAGCCCCTATGGAAAAGAGCGTGAAGGTTTTTCAAAATTTTAAAAATAGATTCACCATGTAATCAAGGGATCCCACTTCTAAGGATCTACCCAAAGAATATGAAAACACCAATTTGAAGAGATCTTTACACCCCTATGTTGACTGCAGTACTATTTATGATTGCCAAGTTACAGAAACAATGTAAGTGCCTAACAAAAGGTAAATGGATTAAGAAGCCATGGTATATACACATGTAATACTACTTAGCTATAGAAAAAAGATGAAATCTTTCCATTTGCAACAACATAGAAGGTACTAACTGGAAGGGATTATACTATGCGGAAAAATCATAAGGAGAAAGACAAATCCTGGATGACTTTACTCATATGAAATAAAAAGAGGGAAAAAACAAACAAACAAGTAAAACCAAAACAAAACAAACCCTATCATCTGAACGTAGAATTGAGGTGTCCAGACAGGTAGAGGCAACATGTGGGAAAAATTATATATTTTCAAATTAATAAATGAATTATATCAAGTATGTTCATATACATAAGGCAACATTTCTATTTTTTTCAAATACATGAAAAAATTTTAAATTTGAGCCAGAGAAAAAGAAGATTATATTATTAGTGCTATGGACAAAGACGTTTAATTTCCATATTACATTTTTTGAATATTTTACATGTACATGGATATAATATATATACATATTACATATATATAGCAAATATACTACATATGGTGCATATGAAAACTACTACACATTCTCTATTTTGATTCAACACCAAAACGTTTATATAAACGTTTGCTAATGTAATTCATTCAATGGCTATAAAATGAGCTCTGCTTAAATATTCCAGAGCAAAATATTTTCTGAAGTTGAAATAATAGCCAAAGACTTTCCAAACACTTGCTCTGCAACACTGCCAAATCTTAAAGACCTACCACACCACAATCTCTCTGAGAGGTATTGCTGATACATGGAAGAATCAAATAAAGTCTCAAACTTCTAGATACTCACAATCCAGTAGGTTAGATGTGGACACAAAGCAGCACTTTAAAACCATTCAGTGTTACAGAAGCAACTAAAATGCATTGGAAAATACTCAGGAAAAGGGATAAGGGATTATTAATAGTTTCTGGATTGAAGAAATCACATTTGAGCTGTATCTTAAAATTTTAAGTGCAAATTCTATACACTGTTATTTATGGGTACTCAGCTATCTGGGGTTCACTATTTCTTGAAGCCATCGCTTTCTACTAAATGTTTCCTCTGGA
Source organism: Talpa occidentalis (assembly GCF_014898055.3). NCBI lineage: Eukaryota > Metazoa > Chordata > Mammalia > Eulipotyphla > Talpidae > Talpa > Talpa occidentalis. Next base: position 81,352,563 of record NW_023602073.1, on the reverse strand, counting down.
TCATTTCTTGCTGACTTTGGGTTAGATCACCACGTAGGACACCCCTTCATGTCCTGGGTTCCCTGTTCTCTGCAACTCATAGCTTCTCCTTTCATGGTTTACATTTCATTTTATGGTATAACACCCAGAAGGTTCCTGAGAAAAAATATATTGGAGGCTAATATTTTGGTCTTAAGAAATCTATAGTCAATCTTCATGCCGAATTAATTATTTAGCTGGGTATATAACTTTTAATGAAAAATTATGTTACCTGGAAATTTTGAAGGATTTAACTGATATTCTAGCTTACTGTTCATGTGCTATTAGTTTTTCTGTCTGATTTTTTTTTCTGGAAAATTTCAAGATGCTCTTTATTCCCAATATTTAGAAGTTAATGACGTGTTTTCCACACAAATCCCACAAGTGACTCTGTTGGGAAATTCAGCCTAATTCTGGATATTTGTGTCCCTTACTCTTCATTTTTGAAAATTTTAAAAGTTAGTTAATTTATATATTTTCACCCATGATATTTTTCCATTTTTGGAACTCCTATCACTCAGATTTGCATCTGATAGATTGAATCTATGTGTGGTTAATTCTTGCCTTCTCATTGTTCTTTGCTATACTTCCTCTACTTCCTTTAATTTTATATTGTAACCACATATATTGAAATTTTATTTTGCTTTGAATATTTTCAATTTTCTAAGATCTCTCTCCTGTTCGTGAATTTTGCTTACCATTTTCGTTTTGTTTTAGAGGTGTAATATATTCTTTTATCTCTCTCAGGTTAATAATTTATAGCATTTTTGAAATTTTCTTTTGCTCACTGAAAATATTCATTTCTTCTGACCTAACTTCTTATTTAGAGAGTTTCCTGGACTTATTTAAGAGTAGCATAGAATAAGACTGTAAACAATCTTTCTGTGCAGGCTGTATCCAATCAATGGGATTCCCAGAAAAGCAAATCCAGTCTTTCTGTTGGAAACATTCAACACTCAAGTTTGTGAATGTTTTTAGCTTGAAATCATTCAGTTTTCACTTTTCCTTATCAGAATAGTGAAAGTGATACCAATATTTGAGATAAAATGGAATAAAAGGGTGGATCATTGTATTTTTTTTACATATTTCCATCCCCATTTTTGTATACAGAGTCACCCCCCTCCCAAATAACTTAGGAATCCAGCTCAAACTCTCCTTGGTTTCATGCTTCTATATTTTTCAAATATGTAAAATATAGGCTCCTATTCTTAATGGCTGATTATTAAAGAGGGAATTTTATGGTGACTTTAATACACTGGCTTTAAATTATATGACTACATGGTATACGACATCCATTCTACCCCCAAATGATCTATTTATGCATAACTAGTTCACCAAAACCACATCCTCAACTTTTTCTGGAAAATTTTCCATATATTATTACATTACAATGTCTCATAATTGCAGTTTATATCATAGTGCTCTCATTTTTCTCCCAATGGAAATCAAGTCCATCTTAATAAAGGCTGTACTAAAAGGGAGAACCTAATTAAAAGTAGGCCAGACATCTCAATTCAGATTTCAATGACCCCATTACAAAATGCAAAACTAAATCTTAAGAAATGACCACATTCTATAATCCTTGAGTGTTGACAGCCAAAAAAATTACACCTTTTGTACCCTTTTTTTTTTTCTGCTTCTGAGTCAATAAGCTTATTATTTTAAAAAGGTGAACATTTTCTTTTTAACTGACTTAGAGTGAATTGTAACAAACAATGCAGTGGAATTAAAACATAAGAAGTGCAAGGACAGGTACTGTGCAGACTCAGGAACAAACCAGATCAATAAGTTAGAAAGACAGTTAGATAAACCAAGATTAAGACCAAAGTGATAGAGAAAACAGGAGGGCAAACACAAGACCACTCAAGAAACTACTGAAACACTGTAAATCATTCAGTGCACTATGGAAGGGAACAAGAAAAAACCCACAAACTAACAACACTCCAGAGTTTGATTTATTCCACGTCTATGTTGTCACACATTGCAAAATTCAAAATTCATATAAAAATCTCCATTTTCACCTGTTCTTGCCAAGTTAGATCAGGTAATACTTGCCCTCTTTCCCAACTGATAACAATTGTTCTCATTCTGAGCTAAGTATTAAAAATCACTCCCCCACCCCCAGTTTATTAGTGTTCTCACCCCTCAAGCAGTGTGGACATTTCTATCCACTTAGGCCAGGCACCCTCCACTCAGTTCTGTACCTTCCAGGCCATTGCATTTGCTATGTTTTGTATAAGGCATTTACACAGATAGAAGAATGCCACCTGTGCAGAAAAGTGTTTGAAGAGGGCCTCCCTGGTAACACAGTGGCTGAGTGCTGGGTTGGGAAGCTGCCCACAGCCTCTGCAGCACCAGCTCAATTCCCGGCCACCAGGCGAGGGTCCCACATGGCGCGCAGACCTCTCCTGCCGCCGGCTGCTCCCCTCAGCAGTGTACTTCGGTCCTTCTGCCTGCTCTGCTCCCCGCTCTGGCTCTGGTGAATTCTCTCACCCTCCCGCGCTTCTGACTGTACCCAGTGCTTGTATAAATAAATACAAATAAATCTTTAAAAAAAAATAAAATAAAAAAATAAAAAAAAAGGAAAGTGTTTGAAGATACTTATAAACATAAATCAGAAAATATTTCTCCTCTACTAATAACGCTCCACTGGTCCCATTCCTCACTGCAAATGGAAGCCAAACGCCTGACAGTATCAACACAGCCCCAGCTGTCGGGCCAGCAAATTCATCTAGATTCCTGTGACTCACTAAATATTCTTAATAGAAACATTTACTATATATAAAGTAATGCATGGTCACTATAGAAAAAAAAAATAAATAAAATATGTAAAGGAAAAAAAACACTCATAATCCTATAGTCTAAAATAGTCACTGTGTTGGTTGTGTTTAATACATATATCTTTTCATAACTTTGCTTTTAAAAACTTAAGAATTATAATGATGCAAACAAATTTGCTCTGTCAATAAAATTATTTGAAAACATCTTTGTTTAGGGCTCTATTTTATTACCTTATATCATAATTTAATTATTATCAAATGCCTAGCTACTTGGTATTCACAGAAATGTGCTTAAAATACTACCATTATAACAACTTTTATTAATGTTTCATATTATGCTTGTAAAACAGATCATAAGAAGTAGAATTATGTACCAATTTGATTAAAAATATCCAGGTAAACCAACTTACATGATTCCAACAATGTGTATCCTAAGTGTTAATTTAAATAATATTGGCCATTTTATTTTAAAATATTTAATTATTTGATTTCTAAATAACACTGAGTCAACTTCTTATGTGCCATCATTTATTTATGTCATTTATGGTATCTGATATAAACCAAAACTAATTAATTTACTATGTCGAATATACTCACCTAATTTGTTAACGTTTCCTTCCCTTCCTTTTTGTTTTTAAAGATTCATTTATTTATGTGTATAAGAGCTGGGGTACAGGCAAGAGGTGTGGGGCATAAGAGGATTAATCAGAGACAGAGCAGGGAACAGAACAGGCAGATTGACTGAAATACACTGCTGAGGGGAGGAGCAGACGAGTCAGGAGAGGTCAGCTGTGCCATGTGGGTAGCTCCCGGGCCGGCTGAGGGATCAAACTTGTGCTGCAGAGGCTGCGGACAGCTTCATAGGTTGCATCTTAACCTCTTGTGCCACCAGGGAGGCCCCTTCCCTTGCTTTTTATGCTCAAAAGTCTCACTGCCACTAAGACCACATGCTCATATTCATTTTTTGAAGAATTTTAATTGTTTATTATATTGTTCTTTATTTAAAATTCATGAATCCTTTTAAAACTTCATTTGACATATGATGTGATCTGAATTATTAATGCAAATTGTCTTGCCAGTTAGCAATTACTAAAAGAAAAAATAATGCAAATAAAAATATTAAGTAACTTATTGTTTCAAATTTATTTTTTTGAATTTAAATTCAATATTCAAACTACTATGATTGATATCTTCACCTATATAATAAATTTAATCTTTAAGAATATTCTCAATTCTTTAGTAGACAAAATAAAATAAAATGACTTCAAAGAAAATAGATTGTATTAATTAATTGTACACTTGATGTACTTCTTTAGCATCTAATTATTGGAAATACTATTCTCAATAGACCCTTGTAAAAGATGGTCTAGGGGCAGTTAGGACATACCTGTCCCATAATGAGTTCAGGAAAGAGAGTAATACCTGTCAATAGATTGCATGTAGCATATTTTCTCTAAAACATCCTCTAGAATTACATTTATCCACTTAAAATTATGTACACCAAATATATCATATGCCTACCAAATACATATTTTTTTTTAGATTTTTTATTTATACAAGAACTGGGGTACAGGCCAGAGGCATGGGAGGGTGAGAGGATTCACCAGAGACAGAGCGGGAAGCAGAACAGGCAGACGGACCAAAGACACTGCTGAGGGGAGCAGTGGGTGAGGCAGGAGAGGTCTAGCGTGCCATATGGGTATCTCCCTGGCCGGCTGGGAAATGAACCCATGCTGCAGAGGCTGCGAACAGCTTCACAGTGCTGAGCTCAACCTGCTGCACCACCGTGGAGGCCCCAAGTACATATTTCTTAAGGAAGGTCGCCATTTCTCCTACCCAATAATGAACAGAATTATAATGTGAGCACAGTCCTGAGACAGCATTACAGTGGTAGCATACAGTTTCTTTGTACAGACAATTGTCACAATTGTTGATTATAAGCCCAGATCCACCCACGTAATTTAGAAGTAGCTTCTGGAATGACTCTGCTTCCCTTCAGAAGAATGGAAATAGCATTAATCCTAAAGGGTAGAGTGATTAGAATATTTCATATATAAACAAATATCTGCCACAGTAAATGAAATATTTCAGATTTTTATTAACTCCAGTTTCAAAAATCAGATCACCAAGAATATTAGAACCATTATGAACTAAGTGAATCAATGCTCAAAGGAGTGTGACAATATCATTAATAAACTGAGAATCCTTTAGTGCCAACCACTAGGACTATCACATCATTCTGATTAGAATTTTTTTTCCTTCATCCAAATATCAGTGTGAAAAGGGTTAAATGGCCATAAATATGACCTCATCAAAAGAAAACATTAACTAAAACATATTCTTACTTCTCAACAGGTTTTGGAAGTTTGATGTTTCAAAATAATGATATAGTTCACTACAGAGATTTTGACAACAATGAAACAAGCAAAAAGCCTGTAAGACCAACTGTGATTATTTCTTCTGGTTTCTGATCCACAGATTTAGAATACCTCACCCCTTTTGGACTGCTCCAGTTATTCCATTTAGAGTAGAGTGTCAAAAGTTTTAGGATTAAAAGAACTCTCCACAAGGCTAATCAGCTCTACCACATTTGAAATACGCTGAGTTAAAGTTCTGCTGTCCATTACCAGTGTAGAGACAGGCCTGCCCTTCAGCACCTACTTCAAAACCTCCCTTTCTCCACTCTGTCCATTTAAACAATGAATTGGGGTGGACAAGTGGAGTTAAACAAAGCCATTACTTGCTTCATGTACGCAACACCAAAACATCTTCAGGTAAGCAACTGGACAAATTGAAAAAACATTCTTTTTGAAATTTTTAAAAATTATTTTAATGTTCTTTTGATGTTATTGTTATTAGCACTATTTGCATTATTTCTACTTGGAAATTCTAGATCTTAACTGAATCCTAAAATTAATGGACTGTCAAGCTATAATAAAACTCTTGCATATTAAAAAGCATAATAAACTTAATGGATATGAGAAATTCATAAAGAGGATAGATGGAAAATTGGCTGTTCAATACAACCGGTAGGAATCCTTAAAATAATAATACGAAGTTGAACATATACACCAATTTCATATCTTTTCAAAAACTTTTAATCACAGTTATCATCCCCCATACCTGTCATTTATATAGTCTGCAGTAGAGATCACAAACTCAAAAACTTACGGGGGTGAGGAAGTGATGTTTACATATGGATTATAGTGGTTGGAGGTGGCGTGTACTTTGAGGAAATGGAGAAGGTTATGGCCCTCTAAAAGGAGCAGATGCTCCAAGCTGCAGGCAATTGCTTTGTGGAAATGCTGGTATAATTCTTTTAAATATTCTGATTTTTTTTTTTAAAGATTTATTTATTTATTTATACAAGCACTGGGCACAGTCAGCAGCACAGGAGGGTGAGAGAATTCACCAGAGCCAGAGCGGGGAGCAGAGCAGGCAGAAGGACTGAAGTACACTGCTGAGGGGAGCAGCGGGCAGCAGGAGGGGTCTGCGCGCCATGTGGGACCCTCCCCTGGCGGCCGGGGATCGAACTGGCGCTGCAGAGGCTGCGGACAGCTTCGCAGTCCTGCGCTCAACCGCTGCGCCACCGGGGAGGCCCTTAGAATATTCTGATCTTTTTTTGGAAAAATTAAATATCCAGAACTGCATTTGACATTAATTTTTTAAAAGACTGGGATGCGGACCTCCCCGGTGGTGCAGCGGTTGAGCGCTGGGTTGCGAAGCTGCCCGCGGCCTCTGCGGCGCGGGTTAGATCCCCGGCTGCTCCCCGGCCACTGGAGGAGGGTCCCACATGGCGCGCAGACCTCTCCTGCCGCCCGCTGCTCCCCTCAGCAGTGTCCTTCGGTCCTTCTGCCTGCTCTGCTCCCCGCTCTGGCTCTGGTGAATTCTCTCACCCTCCCGCGCTTCTGACTGTACCCAGTGCATGTGTAAACAAAACAAACAAACAAACAAATAAATAAATAAAACATGCCTCCATTAAAAATAAATAAATAAATAAATGTTAAAAAAAAAAAAAAGACTGGGATGCAAGCAAAATATGTTGTAGAAACAGCCCTGATCTATGTTTTATAGATTCTACCTATTTGTAAACAACCGATATATTTTGGTGAAGAAAATAAAGGGCAGAAATCATTTGGGAGCAAAGATAAATAAACCTTTATTTTTATTCAGCATGACAAGAGACAAGATGGTATTTTCGATGATGGATTTATTGATGCATATGTTACTGATGCTGGGTTTTATTCAGGGTTATGCTTCATGCCATCACATTTTTAATTTTTTTATGTAAGTGAATAAAGAAAAGGGAAAGAAATTTGGATGCATCATTTTTGTAGCTCCCTTTATTAGGAATTGAAATTCAGATGATTTTACTTATATCAATAAATTCTGAATGTTCCCTTGAAATATTCAGGTGGGGAAAAACACAAAAGGGCAAATAGTGATATTCAGTGAAAAAAAATTCTGACTAGAGTCTGCAGTGAAAAGAAGAAAATAACTTAAGAAAATATTTTTTTTTTAAAAACTAAGTTATCAAAGATTTGTATTGAACCAGAGCCACTGGAAGTACGCTGAGGACAGCAAAGCTTTTACTATTTAAGCAAAGAAAGCTATATACAGCATAAAAAAGTTAAGCTATCACATAATGCATATAGTGTTTTGGTTTGTTTTGAGGCTCTTAAAGAAATACAAATATTTGAATAAAAGAAACACAGAAACTTGCCAAGAGAAATTAAGTATTCTTGCCAAAAATGAATGTATGGATGACTTACCATTTTTGTGGACACTCTGCCAAAAAAAAAAAAAAAAGAGATGTGCACTAAGTAGGATTTATTTAAGATTTCTAGAATAAAGCAGCCAATGCAATTGGAATGAGCAATGTTCTGAAATGGTTGGCTCCAATGAAAAGATATATTTTTTCTCGCAAATTGAAATCGGAATTAACAGAACTTAAAAAAATCTTGATCATTTCAAGGAAGCTATTTTTATTTATTTAAGTGCAGGTTTACTAAATTTGAAATCCTTAGTTACTAAGCAATCGCATATGACTCAAGCTAGATGCACACAGAAACTGTATCAGACATCAACCACAAAGCCATTAAAAAGCACAGTGTACTCAGCACTGTACCAAGATCTATGAAGATAAAAGTAGTAAGATATTTTTCGTGTCCTAGGGGACTTTACAGTCTGTCTGAGAATGGAAGATCACAGAAGCAGCAGAGAAAAAAATAAGTGCAAATAACAGAACTTAGAAGAGATTCACAAATAGGGTGGAGCTTAAACAGCAATTCTTTGACTATGAATTAACTTTATTAATGCTTCATTATTACATTAGCAATAGAGAAAGATAACACCATCAATAAAAATGGCACACTTTCATTGAGGAAACAAACAAACAAAAAGTCAGAAGATAATTTAATTCTCTCAAAGGAGGGTGCTATTTATGTCAAACCATTTTGAATATATATATACAAAGTATGTTATCACATAACTACTAAAATGAGATAAAGAAACTGAAGCTTTGCTTAGTGAGTGGAAAACAACATGGTGAAATGGTAAAAACAATGGTGATGTTTTTTAAAAATTCTAAATTTATGATAAATCTAATTACAAAAACATAGAAAATCACCAGAGAGCACCAGACTTTTAGACTTTTAGAAACAATAGCCCTTCAATCAGCACTGATTTCTTATGGTCTGGATGATAAGAGAAGGTTCTAAATAGCAAAGTGATTGATAAACCTTATCTATGAGTTCATTCATTCATGGAATAGCAAGAAATAATGCAAACTAATAAAAGAAAACAAACCCTGAATCTCTGAGAAAAGATTTTTTTTCATTTTTATTTATTTTTTTGTATAGAAAAACTGGGGTATAGGCCAGAGGTGGGGGGTGGTGGTGAGAGGATTCACCAGAGATAGAATGGGGGGCAGAAAAAGTTGGCTATACTGAAATACACTGCTGAGGGGAGCTGCGGGTGAGACAGGAGAGGTCTGCTGCGCCCTGGATGGGGATGGAACTCAGGCTGCAGTGGTGACAGCAATGAGACTTTATTCCTAGGCCACCAGGGAGGCCCTGACTCTGAGAAGAGAATGGTGGTTACCAGAAGGGAAGGAGGGGAGGGGGTTGGGGCAGAGGGTTGGTGGTGGATGGTAACTGGACATTTGGTGGTAACCGTGTGTGATAGATAGTTGCTGAGATGAGACACTGTACACCTGATATCTACATAGTGTGGTAAACTGCTACCTCAATTAAATAGACTTTTGTTTTTAAAGATCTTACCTGAAGCGCCCTAGCTATGGAGAAATGGAAAACCAAGAGAAGGGGGGCTAGGACACTAAAAGCTCTTCCACTAGAAAGGTCTCCAAACCCACCTCCAGGGAAGGAACAATGGAGAAGCTATTGCCAGACAAAGGAAACTCCCGTAGATGTGATATCTCTGCAGATCTTTTCCTCATCTCCATCTGTTCTTTCCTGCTGCTTCTTCCTAATCACCTAGGTGTTAGCTTTTCCCATGGGTTGTCTTAATTTCCCCACATTAAATGCATATTTTATCTTCTTATTTCACTTTGATCTAAATTTGTTTTCAATCTAACAGTCATTTCTATCAACCTTATTTTTTTGCTACAGGTATTATATTTGCATTTTAAAGCCAGTACTACAATTTTCCTTTTACTCGGCTTTTGATCTTTTATAGCTCCCATTTTAAATCCTTTGCTTATCCCTTAGTTTTCACTCTATTTTTTTTTCTAGATAGCTGATTTAACTCAAATTTTGTAGCAATAATTTTTGAATTTGCTATTTACTTCTTTGATTTTTCTCTTTTTCTTGATCAAACACCTGAAAGATGCAAATTTATAAGATGGAATATTAATATATCAGGCTTAGGAAGATGGAAGAGATGATACAAATTGCTTACAACTAAGCTGCATTAAAATTAGAATTGGTGTGTAATATATTTTAATATTTCCAAAATCAGCCAGAATGAGGACATTTACTGAGAGTCCAAAATTGTAACTTTATACTAACCTTTCTATTTTATTTTTTAAAAGATTTATTTATTTATTTATACAAGAACCGGGGAACAGGCCAGATGTGGAGGACGGTGAGAGGATTCACCAAAGACAGAGTGGGGAACAGAACAGGCCGACGGACTGAAATACACTGCTGAGGAGAGCAGTGGGCGCAACAGAAGAAGTCTGCTGCACCATATTTGTATCTCCCTGGCCGGTGGGGATCAAACTGGCACTGCAGAGGCTGCAGAGCGCTTCACAGAACTGCGATCAACTGTCTGTGCCACCAGGGAGGGCCCTAACCTTTCTATTTTATCTTATTCTGATCCACACCCTCTATCCCAGGGAAAATCTAACTATGTCATGAGACCTCAGAATACTCCTCCACTCTCCCAACACATTTCTGGGAAAACATAAGATTTGGTATTAGTGATGCTAGGTTTTTAGCACTGCCTCTTTTCTTAACTGCTTCTGGAACACTGGAGAAATTACCCAACGGAACTGTTTCCACATTGGGCTCCTGCGAATATGGTTCTCTTTTCCCTTCTATTCTCTGCAATTCTGTTCCCTTCAGAGGCCTCCCTTCCTCCCAGAACAGCTGCCTCCTATCGAAACATGTTGAAATCCATGTATCCCTCCTCAAGGTCCAGTTCACATATCACCTCAACTTGAAATAATTCTTCCACTTAACAACATAAACCATGCACTATACAGTGATCACAGCTCTCAGGCTATGTTTAAATTTTAGTTATTTTAGTATTTTCTCCATATTTACTTTGTCATCCCTAGTAGATGACATATTTCTTAAAAATAGAAAGATAATTTTCTTATTTGAATTTCCCCTGTGACCAAGAACATTTATACATACCTTGGTAAAGGGAGTTTATTTATAGTCATTGTTTTTATTTATATCTATTTGCAGTGAAAAATATTCCCTTCTACCAAGTTTTAAAATATCTCATAGCTGCTAAAATTCTTTAGCTTTTATAATCATGTTATCTTTGCACCTAAGATTGTATTTTCACCTAAAATATTTCTGACAGAATTCCAAACAAAAATCAAAGAAAGCACATTATTAATCTAAGAAAATCAATCCTCTCTCTATTTAAGATTCCAACCACTCAGACATCCTGAGAGAAATGGCTTCTAGTGTGATGTCTTAAGGTCATCATATTCAATGGTTCTAAAAGTGCATGTGAGAAGCTTTCTAGGGAAGATCTAAATAATGAGATATTTAGGAAAAAAGCTTTGACTTTTGTTTTTGAAGGCTGTCCTTTATTAAAGAATCCAATTAATTTACATTTCCTTTCCCAAGGCTATTATAATTTTGGTGTTTTTTTTTAGCAATTATTCCTGCTAAAGGCAGAATAGCAAAATAGGAAGAAGAAAGTTCATACACACCCTCCATTTAGGGTGTATAAACATTTGTCCAAGGTCAGTCTCAATAAAATAGTGGTATGTGGGTCCTGCTTCAGGGGAATTGGGCGATAAATTTGAAAGCAAGAAAAAAAACCTTCCCAAATTCACTAATGGGTAATATATATAAGGGTCTGGAGAAATACTACTACCTTTTCCTTTAAACTGGGGAAATTGTTTTGTCATCTCTGAAACTCTTGGCAGTGACAGGAGAAAGACTGCTAGTAAAACCCAAGTGACAATCATGTTAGGTTCTCAATAACATTTAAAGGTTTATCCTGTGCCCTCTTCTATTCCCAGCGTCTCCATTATACTAGAAGCACACTGCCCTCTCTGTTAATCAAGGGTCCACAGTCAATTCTTCTTCAGGGTAACAGCCAGCTAGATTTGAGTATCACAGAGGGTCTGAAGATAGATATGGCTGGGTTCTCAGAGTAGCTTCACATGTATACTGCTGTACATTCGCTTCTTTGGGGCCGAATTTTTCTCCTGTTAGATGCCAATAATTAAACTCACTCCAAGGGTTTCTATGGGAATTAAAATAGCCTTCAGTAAGTGGAGATTCAAGCAAAATTCTTACCCTTGGCAGGTTAACTCCCTCATTGCTCTCCATCCTCTCTCTATGAATTAGTCAGGTTTTGCCAGAGAAACAGAACCAGTAGGATATAAGTAGATACACAGTGAGAGAAAGGGAGAGAGATAGAAACAAATAGTTGTTAAGAATTAGCTTGCAGCTTCAGTCTCTGGCACTAGCCATTGCTGCTCATTCTGAGCTACTGTTTCATCTGGTAACTTCTTATTCCTTGACTTGTAGCATAGGTGATTATCATTGGCTTGCTTATACTGCACAGCATTTAGTGTGTTAAAACCATACAGAGTTACAGTTTCTCAAGATTTATAGATTTTCAGGGTGGCTCTTCTGAGCCTCGTGCCAGAAGGTCAGATTTCTGTGCCCATGACTGGGGTGACAGGGATGGCTGGCAGAGCTGGGATGGCTACAATTACTGGGCCCTCTCTCCCATGGTCTCTCATTTTCCCTGAAGCTAGCCCTAATTGCAAGCATTTTTCAGTACCCCATTGGCCTAGTAAATCCCACAGTGTAGTTAAATTTGAAACATGGCAAAAAACATTTTGCAGATCCTCCATCAAGCATCTATTTTCCTACCTCTTGATTTGGGGCTGTACTTTTTATTTATTTTAACAAATAACATATGATAGAAATAAAAATATGCAATCTGGAATCCTAGGCTTAAGAAGTCTTGCAGTTTCTGTAATTGTTCTTTTTAAAAAGCTGGTTTAAAAACACCACGCTTTGAAAAAAAATCCAATCTAACGTACTAGAGACTGTGAACACATGGGCAAGAGCCAAGGTGCCCAGCATTGTGCATAAGGGCACCTGGGAGACTCGTGGCCCAGTCACGACATCAAATAGGAGCAGAGCAAGTGCTGCTGTGCCCTTCACCTCCATGTGGCATCTATTCCTACGAAGTCCTTGTGTGTAAGTAGCTGCAGTGATTTCTGTTCTTTGTAACTGAAACTTGTCTAATTAATTGCAATTTTTATGATTTTTATATATCTTATGTTTTATATGTAAAATGTTTATTATATATGTTTATATTTTATATATCACAGACTTATGTTTATACACACACACATATATATAATATTGTATACTATTATTCCAGCAATCAGTAATATCTTCTGGGATTAGAAAGTTTTAATATTACTATATTGAATTTCTTATATGCTTCTTATACTCACTAAAAAAAAGCATTTGAAACATATGAAGAATGGGCCTCCCTGGTGGTGTAGGGGTTAAAGACTGTGCTATCCAGCTATAGCCAGCCACTGCAGCATAAGCATAATCCCAGGCCAGGCAGGGAGCTGACCCTCTCCTGCTGCTCCCCTCAGCAGTGTACTTCAGTAGATCTGCCTGTTCTGCTCCCCACTCTCTGGTGGATCCTCTCACCCCCAACGCCTCTGGCTTACACCCCAGTTCTTGCATGCATAAATAAATAAATTTTTTAAAAAATTATTATGAGAGGTAACTCTATAAACATTAGATATGCTACCATATATTTACATATGCATAAATACCTACATACATATGTATTTTAAATCCAAACTTTGCTTTACATATCCACAATTTTTTTTAAAGATTTATTTATTTACTTACTTATACATACAATCACTGGGTACAGTCAGAAGCACAGGAGGGTGAGACAATTCGCCAGAGCAGGGAGCAGAGCAGGCAGAAGGACCGAAGTACACTGCTGAGGGGAGCAGCGGGAGGCAGGAGAGGTCTGCGCGCCATGTGGGACCCTCCTCTAGTGGCCGGGGGAGCAGCCAGGGATCGAACCAGCGCTGCAGAGGCTGCGGGCAGCTTCGCAACCCAGCGCTCAACCGCTGCCCCACCGGGGAGGCCCATATCCACAATTTTTTAATCTTTTCTTCCCACTTACCATTATATAATGCTAATTTTTCTGTCATCATATATTCAAAATCATGAATTTGAATATTTATCCTATTTCATTATATAAGTATATTCTAAATGAATAATCATTATTGCATGCCCTCATTATTTGGCACACAGATTTTTTCCAGTGCTAAAAATTACATGAGAATATTGTGCAATATTTCTCTGAAAACTCAGTTATACTCCTAGAGGGCAGAATTCTGACTGAACAATTTTGATAAAGGTTGACAAATTTCTTTCTATATGTTTTTATATGTTCTTTTTATATTTTTATGCTACATACAGTAGTCTAAGAGAAGCACTTATTGATTCCTTTTAAATATTGATCTGGAACACATTAATTCTAAAAATTGTTTGACTGACTTTCTCACATTCTACAGAAATAAATTCATATTGCCAGGATTCCTAAAATGTGCCCTGTGAGTCTGTTGTCTCGAATGAACAGAAGACACATCGCTACTGACTTTAAGCTGAGAAAAATTTATGTATATTAGCATATACACATGCAAATACAATTTCAGTAGAAGTGTGAAGCTACCAGGTAGCTGATATGTTTTGCTTAAATATGTAATACATAAATTATTAATTTTATCAGTCTATGAACCAATAACTGATTACTTTGAAAAATTATGAGTTTTATAACTCATTCCATAATTACACCATGACATTTATATCAAGAACATTTATCATGACCTTTTACTAGTCACCCAAATTCGTCAATAAGGTTCAAACGAAGTTATAGTTTTCACATACACCAGTGTTCAAAAACAGCTCCAAGAGAAAATGGAAATAGTCAATGACAAAATTGAACATAAGGTAGAATCTAAATCTACTTTTTAAATAGTGAATAATGCATTTTTTTCTTGAAATAACTTTTAGACTGTACCATAATGAACATTTATAAAATCTATAACATGTTATTCTGTGGTATCTGCTGTCAAAGTAGAAATAGTCAAGCCTCCCGGAAAGCTATGAGGGTCAGGGAACCACCAAAGAGCACATAGGAGAGACAGGCAGATTCAAATTACTCATTCATTCAACGCTCCACTAAAGAGAAAGTCACATGGATACACAAAAGCCTTCAAATTGGAAGCAATCTCAGAGACACAGGTCTAGGAGTCAAAACCTCCAATTCCTTCAGTGGTGATCTAACATAAATGTACGAAGTAGTTGCACATAAACTATTACTGAGGTAGAGGCTGAAGAGATATGGCAATCCCACGGCCTGACTGAAAGCATTTCAGACTCTAGTTAGCTAGTTTATAATTCTAGAACTTGTCTATAAGGTATTTAATAACAACAACAACAACAACAACAAAAAAAAAACAAAACAGGAGACCCACAGAACAGAAGAGCTTCATCCAAGGTGAGGGTTAAGTAAGGTACATGAATATATTCTAGCTGGGAAACATTGACAAATAATTAAACAACACTACATTAAGCCTAAGAATATAACTATTATTTGATGCTAAATAGACGTGAAACAAGTGTGCATCACTAAACTTGACAATACAACCAATAAGGATTAACATATTGATGCTTGTGTGATATTAATGTATATCAACATGACTGCATCTTATTATAGTATCAAAGATCACTACATGAAAAAACTGCTATTCTTATCCAAAATTAAGTATAAATTATTGGAATTAATTCACTTAGTATTACATTCAGAATAAAATATCTAGTTATTAACTTGAATTAATTCAGAGTTTAAAGTGAAATCTAAACAAAAATAATTTAATAATAGCAAAAAAATAAAACCTAATCATAGGATGATGGTGATGATGATGATGGCAACCAAGCATTATTATGTTACTGTTATGGCATATGGTATTTGGGTTAATATTTTGCTCATGTTTATCAACTTCATTGAACTTCAACATAGTTTTGTTCAATTCCTATTTTTATGTTTCTCCCCCAGAGATATATAAGTTGTACTAAGGCTTTACAATTTTAATTTATATAAAGTTCTTCTGAGGCAAATATTTTAGACTACAGCATCTTTCCTGAATTTATCAATTTTTGAAACCCAATGGGCACAACCAAACAAATCTAAAGTGAAAGACTAACTTTCCATTTTAGCAGAGAAGTGAAACCACCATAACCTCACAAAGACAAATTACCAAGAACCTACCAGATACGGTAAAGTGTGAAGATTTGATAAAGAAGCACTTCACTCCTCACCCATCAGGCAGGATAGAGTTTCCTTGGTTGACACCCTAACGGTGTCATCTGCTGAAGGTAGAAAGGGAAGATTCTGTGACTTAAAGGGTCCAATCAGTTTCACTAAGCATGTAAACACAAAAAGTTGAGAGATAGTCCCCCCCCCAATTATTACCCCCAAAAAAGATACAGTAAGAATTTTTGTAAAATTAGAAACTGATGGAAGCTGTTCCAATTTACTCACTTGCAACCACACGATCTCTTTCCTGTCATTTTTTTAGCAAATATTTGGGGGCAGTAAAGTGGGATGGTAAAGAGCATGAATGCTGCAGACAGACTGCTCTAGGGCCAATCATTCTGCCATTGTAAGTCCTTGAGCATCAGATTGAACCGCTCATCCTCAGCTTCTTCATTTGGGCCACCACAATGTGAAAATATTAGGATAAGAACATATTTTATCCTAAATAGCTAACACAAATATTTTCATATTGCTTTAAGAGTAGCTTTTTTTTAAAATAATTATTTATTCATTTATTTATACAAGCACTGGATACAGTCAGAAGCGCGGGAGGGTGAGAGAATTCACCAGAGCCAGAGCAGGGAGCAGAGCAGGCAGACTGATGAAGTACACTGCTGAGGGGAGCAGCAGGCGGCAGGAGAGGTCTGCGAGCCATGTGGGACCCTCCTCCAGTGGCCAGGGAGCAGCCGGGGATCAAACCGGTGCTGCAGAGGCTGCGGGCAGCTTTGCAACCCAGCGCTCAACCGCTGCACCACCGGGGAGACCCCTAAAAGTAGCTTTAAAGGATGATGTCCATCCATCAGCTTTATGTAGTGATGTATATGTAAAATATAAAGAAATTAAAATCATCTATTTTATAAATGTAGAGCATACTAGGGGAAATAAATTAGGATGAGAACACTGATCATTAACAAAATAACTAATATAACAACATATTTTGTTCCATTTTAAAATAATCCTTTTATTCTACGAATAGAATTTCCAAGTTCAAATTTTGCTGAGAGTGGTGTTCTTATAGACTCCCATGCTTTTAGTGAAAATTAAATTGCATAGAAATTGCCACACTGCAGATGTTTTAGTTGGGCTACTTGTAATTTACAGGTAATATAACTCTAAAGATCACACAATCTGTAGTATAGAATATTTGAATCATCTTTGGGCTTCATGTATTTAATAATAAAGTTCTTATTTGAAGAAGAAACAGTGGAAAGCCAAATACTCTGTTCAACTGTTATTTAGCGCACATTGAAATCAAGGCAAATTGCTTATCAATATCTGTGGAATTTCTGCCATTTTCAAATTATTTCTGTTCCAAGTCATTGATGACTTCCAAAAAATGAAAGCAAAAACTTCAATTTTTTAAAATAAATTTATTGTTCAAATAAATCCTATATATTTTTAAAGGCATATGTTTCTTTCATAGTAACTCAAAATTCCTACTATGCACTGCCTTCTGTGGGCAGAACACGTACAGATATTAATGGCTGATTTACACAAACACAGGAAACTTAGAAGGCACATAATTGATTGCATGAGCTTCAAATGTAAATATTTTTTCAAAGACTGAAATATGATTCATGTAGCCAAATATGTAAAATGTAATATTCAAATTTTAGTATACCTTATATTTTTAATACTCTGAGAAAAAATCTTGATCCGCAAACCAGGAATACTTGTAATAGCTTTTCAAAATAGAACTGATAGAATAATGGTAATTATATAATGGTCACAAATTATATTTTATTGTTTACAAAATGCCATCAAAATTTTTTCTAGGGGAGGGATTGGGGTCAAAATAAGGGGATTGCAATTGTATGGGGAATATAAAAATAAAATTTATTAAAAAAAAACATTTTCAGATGCACAAAAAAATTTTTTTCTTAAACTCTAAGTAGTCTTCTTCTATTTATGAAACATTAGAAAAAATGAATTGCAATTAACAGATAACTTTAAAAATACAAGTTTCATTTTTCCTTATCTATTCTAGTTTTGATTTCATTTAGCTTGTGGAAAGCTGATGTAATGGATATAATGAAATGCATTATCTATCTGACAAGCAAGAATACAATATATCTGAAAAGAAACTTCTAGAAACTTTTTTGATGATATAAATAACACCCATCTTCAAATCTCAGAGGTTAATTTTTTCTCTTTTCATTTTCCCCTATCAGTGAATAGTTCTAGAATAATGATCTTATAGTTAACTTGTAAAAGAGCCAATACAGAAAAGCAAAAACACTATTTTCTAAAATCTGTCATGATGATATTAACGGTTATATGTTATTTATTTATTCATTTATTCATTTATTCATTTATTCATTTATTCATTCAAGCACCGGTTACAGTCAGAAGTGCAGAAGGGTGAGAGAATTCACCAGAGACAGAGCGGGGAACAGAACAGGCAGACTGACAAAATACACTGCTGAGGGGAGCAGTGGGTGCGGCAGGAGAGGTCTGCACACCATGTGGGACCCTCGTTGGCGGCCGAGGATTGAACCGGTGCTGCAGAGGCTACAGGTAGCTTCACAGCCCAGTGCTCAACCGCTGCACCACCAGGAAGGCCCAATATGTAATTGACTTTTTAACAGGCTAAAATTAATATTTTTATATAGCTACATTGTGGTATAAGCTTCCTATAATGGGTAAAATTTATATTCTAACATTATTTAAAAATTACACATTTGTTATTTCTGTATGCTGAGACACTAGAATAAAACCTTTATCCTTAACTTAACTCAATGACCCCTAAATAAAAGCCTTTAAAAATAGTGAAAGAAATAGCCTTATATTTTTAACTATTCTTGGCTCTCATTTTGCCTTGCATAGCACTATTTTGACATTAAATATTATATCGTACAATGCCTGGAAAAAATACAATTTCTAAAATGCATGGTACGTGATCCTATGACCACAGCTCTTAGACTCTCACAAAAATTCTTTATTTAAGCTGCAGGTTCCTATATTTTTTTCCTTTTCACCTCTTGACAACTCTTAAGAGCTCCCAAATGATCTTGTCCCTTTCTGTGGATTTCACCTCAATTCTCTATCTTAGATTGTTATTATTTTATCACATAAATCAATTATTCCTCTGTAAATTACTATATTATTCAACAATTTTCTACTTACCCCCAAATTATTAATTACATGAAAAGAACTACTCTGAGATCCTTAGATATAGTTAATTCTTTATGTGGCAAGTGCCATAGGTAGTAAGTGGCAGAACAATGAGAGGAAAAATCTGTTTTTTAACAAGATGTTGCCAATTTAATAATCTGCCAAAACTTCAGACTCATCACTTTTCAACCATACTTGAATTAACTTGAACCAGGTCCTCCTTGCAAATTCATAGCACCAATGCCACAATCATCAAAACTCAGATACTTCTGTTCCTCTGGTACTTCATTTGAAAAACTGATCTGGTACTTCATTTGAAAAACTGATCACCTCAACCATTTTAAATATCTCAAATGGATATACTGATTTCATCATTGTTTCTTAGTTACTACTGTTCTAGTCACATTTTCTTGGATTTAATGCAGAGACCGTCTTTTAGCCCCCTCCAAGAGTCTGGTTCACTATATCTTTTCCAAAATACTTTAATTCTGTGAGCTGAAACTTTCAACTTCTGCTTCTTCATGATAAACTCCTATCTACCTCCCACCAGGCTCATCATCAAATTTCTTCTAAAGCTCCTTACTTGCTCTCAGATTAAAATCCAAGGTGTCTCACCTAAATAAAGAACTTCTATCTAATCTGCACACATAACTCTAACACTCCATTCTCTATGCCACTTAAGAATAATCCATAAACATTCCCTCATATAAACTCAGTTCAAACTGTTTCCTTCACGCAAATTATATCTTTGCCAATCTTTCTAAGCCCAATCAAAATCATAATGGTTATGGGCCATACAGAGCTTCTCTTTCAATCATCTATAGGATGAAAAATCTTAAATATACTTCTCATTGGGGCATATTTAAATATATTCCTTATTTCTACTCCATGGTTCAGACATCAAGGCCAAGAACATAATATAGCAATAAATACCTGTTATCTATTACTAGTTCATGTGATAAACTGTCTAGACACACTTCTTGGATAATGAAGCACTAGGCAAAGACTTTGTATCAGAAACCATTGAACTCAGCATTTATCACTCTGAGATGCCATAAATATATGATAATATTACATTTTTGTAAGCTAGGTATATACAAATATCACCTAATTTTATTTTTGCAAAATGATCTTAGGCGAAGAAAGAAAACACCAAGAATCACGACTTTCTTTCAGTCATCTATTCAACTTATTGCATTAAAAAAATATGTATGCCATCTATGACCATTGCTTATAACATGGCATGAGCTAAATTAATTTTTTTTGCTAAGGAAAAGCAGCACATGGTAAAATTCAATGACAAGAGCTTAAACATTAAATAATTATAAAAGTGTAAAATAATATATCTTGCTAAGGCACTAATATTTTAGCTAGAGATGAGCCATTTTAAAAGTACATTATGGTTCTCTTTAGAAGAACTTCAAAAACATCTTTGTTTTCACTCTATTATCTGTTTTACATATTCCCAGAAGTTTGGATATAAGTAGTACCTTATTTTAAAAGGTAAGGATGCTAATTTGAGTGTTTTTGAGTAAGCTGAAAGGACAATTCACTACACCAACTTCTAGGAGAGTATTATGATTATTTATTTTTACAATTAAATTAGAGGGGCCTCCCTGGTGGTGCAAAGGGTTAAGCACAGCACTGTGAAGCTATCTGAAGCCTCTGCAGCAGGAGTTTGATCCCCTGCCTTTGATGCCCTGCAAGCCATCAGCCATAGGCCATGGAGCAGCCCACATGGTGCAGCAGCCCTCTCCTGTTGTGCCCACTGCTCCCCTCAGCAGTGTATTTCAGTCAGTCTGCCTATTCTGTTCCTCACTCTGTCTCTGGTGAATCCTCTCACCCCACACACCTCTGGCCTGTACCCCAGTTCTTGTATGCATAAATAAATAAATCTTTTAAAAATAATATTAAATAAAATTAAATTGGGAAATTATTTGCTTTACACAGGAATCTGAGCATGCAAGCTCCCGTAACATTTTTAACTGGAAATCTTGTGAAGTTATCTATTGTATAGAATTAAGATAGAAAACTTAATACAGAAAAAGATTCATATACTTTATATTATACATTACAAAATTTACAATCTAACAAATACATTAAATAGCTCATAAGATGTGTGCTCTGTCTTATCTACTAATCAATATTAAGATTCTGCTAAATATGATATCAGCTATTACTGTAATATTGTTTGTTGCCTAAAATATGCTTATCTGAATTTCAAGAAGATTTTATCTTAACTGTGACAACTGTCAAGACTTATCTTTCTTTTTTTATTTATATTAATGAAGTTGAAATCTGATTTTAATCAGTGTTATTCACATTTTACATGTAAATTTCAGTTTGCATTCTATAGTTAAGAATTTTCAAATCTTCTTTTCCTTTTTAAGTGCATTCCTAAAGTAAAAGAAAGCAAGAATTAATAGTAGTTAATCCTTCCTAGTGTGTGTATGCATAGGGGATCAGCATTACTGCTGTGTTAACTTCCATTACTCCAGCTGTTAACCAGATGTTCAAAACAAGTAAATTGCCCTGAAATGTTCTTCTAAATTTTTCTTCTTAATCTGTTAAATTATGCAAATACTAACATTTTTAATCATATATATAAAGTCTTGCTACAAAATTAGCATGATGTAAGAATTCTGGAATAATTAAATATAATACCTTTTAAAATGAAGTATAAAATATTGGGGCTGAGAGAACCTAAAATTTATTTCTTTGTTATACAAATGTAGTATTATAAAGGTCAATGAGCAAAGATTAAAAATTTACTTATTGGAATCAGAAGGAAAAAGATAAATATTGGATTTTTTTTGTTTATATGCAGAATATAGAGAAACCAAGCAAAGGGCCAGAAAAAAAGACAAAACTCCCAAGTTAACCATAGATCTGAGGCAAACAGCATGGGAGGAAGAGATAAGGGGTAAATACAGGGGAGGGAAGAGCACAGGCACTGTGATGATGGATCATGGTGCTATGTGATGGGAAAACTACAGGGACTACACCTGAAGGGAGAAACCAAATACTATTCAAAACTCAACAAAGGGGACCTCGGGCCTCCCCAGTGGCGCAGCGGTTGAGCGCTGGGTTGCCAAGCTGTCCGCAGCCTCTGCAGCGCTGGTTCGATCCCCAGCTTCTCCCAGGCCACCGGAGGAGGGTCCCGCATGGCGCGCAGACCTCTCCTGCTGCTCGCTGCTCCCCTCAGCAGTGTACTTCGGTCTTTCTGCCTGCTCTGCTCCCTGCTCTGGCTCTGGTGAATTCTCTCACCCTCCCGTGCTTCTGACTGTACGCAGTGCTTGTATAAATAAATAAATCAATCTTAAAAAAAAAAAAAAATGAAAATACTCGTTTAAAAAAAAAGGGGGGGGGGGACCTCCCTGGTGGTGCAGGGTGTTAAAGACAGTGCTACCAAGCTATCACCAACCACTGCAGCACGAGTTCCATCCCCAGCACGCCAAGGAGCAACCCACATGGGATAGCAGACCTCTCCTGCCGCGCCCGCTGCTCCCCTCAGCAGTGTGTTCAGTCAGTCTGCCTGTTCTGCTCCCCACTCTCTCTGGTGAATCCTCTCACCCCTTGCACCTCTGGCTTGCACCCTGGTTCTTGTATGCATAAATAAATAAATCTTTAAAAAACTCAACTAAGTTCAAGAAAACAAGTGAAAAAAGAAAATCTTAAATCATCTGATGTACCTGAATTTTTCACATAATTCTTTTTCAGTTATCTTTTCCTCTTTTTGTTTTATGACTGACATTGACTTACATAAAGTCTTCAGATTCCCCAACTTAGTATAAATGGAAAAGCTGTTATTTTTATGAAGAAAACTAATTTTGTTTTGATTACTTCCTCTCAAGAAATTCTTACATCCCCCCAAACATTGAATCACTATCATTCAAAAAGAAAAGTTGGAATCAGCTTAATTTTTAGTATTTAAGCGCTATTACATTAAGAAAATTCCACAAAGAATATTTATTCAGAAAATATCAGGGTTTCTTCACCTTTCCAAATAGGATAATATTCATTTTCAGTGCCCAGGAAAACAAAAGTTGAGAATTTAAAAAGAACTTATCAAAATTAATTTAAAGACAAAGATTAAATAAAATAGTCCCTGTGCTAGGGAATGAACTTTTCACCCGTTTCTTTTTTTAAATATCCTATTAGTATTAGAGATGCTTAATCTAACTAAAAACTATTTTTGCCTCATATAAATGGCATCTTACCAGTTTAAAATGATTACCTTATACAAGAAGAGATCATTGTAATTCTAATTTTATTTTGATCTTGTACAATCATAATTACAGAAAAGATTAAGCACCTCATTGTGTTAATATGGTGCTAAGTGAAGTTCAAGGTATTTAAACCACAGCCTTTACCATTTATACTTTTGCTACCAAAGCTATACACGATTTTATAGAAAAATATTAAAAGCAGATCACCCTTCTATCTAAACATATGTTTACATTAATTTCAAATATGAAAATTCAGAAATGTATATTTATGAGTGAAAATCCTTTCATAGGCATTACATGTCTCAAAGCATGTCCAAATCAATATTCCTGTTTTAATCACTTGGATGTTGCCTGGGAGAGATGAGATTGGAGAGGTCTTTAAATAATGGACTTTGTTTAAAAAGCAAGCTCCTATATTAGTGAGAATATACAACAGGCTATAGCTTGGGAAAGCATAAGAGTTGGAAGGAGCATTATCAGATTAGAGGCTACTAATTATATATGAAGAAACATAACATTGAAGGTTTAAAAGAAAACACCCTTTTAAAACATCTTATAGTTACAAAGGATTGCATCAGCTAACTACCTTTTGGGTTATTAAAAAAAAAAAAAACTAGATGGTGTTTATCTTTAGAGAGTGGCAGTAAGAATTAAGAAGACTCAAATTCAGCTCTGCCCCATCTCAGGATGAAACTGGGCAAATTGTTAGCCTCTCTGTGTCTCAGATTCTTCATCTTGAATTTTGGGATAACAGTGACAGCTCATTGGGCTTTGATGAAGATTTAATGGGAAAACCCAAAATCATACCTACATAAATAAGTTATTCATTTTGATTGTGTTTATAAAGTTAATACATAAATAGACAAGAATTAAAAAGTCAAAAATAAAATGGTATAGGTTGGGTAATCTATTTGGTTCCATTTGTAGTCTCTTCAAATTATTCACCATACATGGTAAATTTCTATTAATGGGTCATTAGAGTAGCCATTCCCCACTTATATCAGGTTAACAGAAAATTCTAAGACATTAGGCTTAATTGATGCTTTGCCAGTTATAACCAGCTATAATGAGTCAAAATAAACACTTAGGTTGATATAATCTGAATTAAGCATTGTTTGTTTTAAAAAATCTGAATATAGTTTTACCACCAGAATATAGTGAACATGTGAATATAGTGCAGTAGCTATACTCATTCAAAAAAACAAAACTGAGTGTTTTTAAAGTGTTTACCATCTATTAGGTTTGCCAAACTCTTTATAAATTGATAAATTGTCTTAAGTAGAACATAACCTGCAGGCATTTTATTTATCTACTAAATTTTATGAGTAATCTCATCAGAGCAATTGCAAGGCTGGCAGATAGTTTACATTTGTCCTCTGAAATATTGCTATATGTGACAGGTAGAGGAGGACAGATTTCAATCTGTAGTCTTTTCAAGACTGACAATCCATGAAATTATGAAGATCTACCCACTTAAATGCCAAATTTATCTAAATTGTACTCCTTAAAGATGAATCTACTATTTCACATATATATTAACTCATGTCAATGAACTAAACCAATAAAATTAATCAAATGTATGAGTTAATGTTGGCAATAATGAAAATAGTGTTTCTGGGTGCCACTCCCATCTTCTCAATGGCTTGCATGCATAGTTCAGCCTTATGTGCCACACACTGCTGAGGTTCAGATGACCATTTTTAGTTCTAAACTGGATGGACTGGAAGCTTTCTCTGAGAGGTGATGTGATTCCGCTGAAGTTACTCAAACTGTAAGAGCAAAATCTCATCCACAATGCAGTGGTGTTGTCTTCAAATTCTAGTGCCAATACAAAGGACCACAGAGTGTTAAAAATCTAATATCATATTGCTAGTTCTCTTACTGGTAGTGGCAGAAAAAAACATTTCATAAAACTGAAAGTAAAAAAGCATGATCTTTTGAAAATATAATATGGATTTATATTTTATTGATATTTTCTTACATTTCGTTGGAATAAATGTTAAAAAGCAAGCAGCAAGCAAGGTATTTTTCTAGATCTGTCTCTGCTGGGAAGGAAAAGGCGATTCATTGCACCCAAGATGAAAATGATAGTTTGCTTTATTTTAACATGTGTGCCAATCCTCAGAAAGAAATGGAAATATGGATACTAACTTCCTTAACCCATAAAAAGCGAATCTATGTAAATCATAATATTATGAAGAAAGGACTAGCTAAAAGAGACATAAATATTTTCAGCAAAATACCCAGAACACAAAGTTACTCAGAACACAGTTATTCAGGAGTCAAAGATAAAATCGACATTGTTTCTGATTAGAGTAGATCCAGGTCTTCAAGAGAAAACCATTTCAGCTATAACCCTTTGTCAGACAATCTGTATCACTGACTAGTTTGTTGTAAGAGGAAAAACTGATGATGCTATGAACAGAGCAGTTCATTTTTGAAATGAGAAGTAAAGAGAATAGAGAGGGCAGCTTAACCCAGGCTTTTTCTCAGGAACATGATTATTTAGAGGAAGTCAAAGATTAAAAATTCAGGTCATTTTTATACTAAATAATCCAGGAGATATTTTAATTTCTCTGAGGTCAATTAAATAAATTGATTACTTATTATTATGACTCAAAATTATATTTGTTATATTAAAGAAAACTAATGGAGTAAAGGATTCCAGAATGAATGAAAGTTAACATTTATTGAGCCTCTACTACACAGTCCAGTAATTATGGTAAGTATTTTACACTAATTACCTCATTCAACTCTCAACTGGATAAATACACACTAAAATTGTGATTTCTTCACTGACAAACAAATTCAGGAATAAAAGGTGTGTGATATTCTCAAGGCCACAGAATATGTACATGTGCATTCTACAAATCAGATATAAACACGTGGAACTTCATTCCTGACAATTATTCCGTCTTGAATTTTCTTCAAAACCAAACATAAGAAAAATAAACCAAAACAAACCAAAAAGTGTCTGTTTTCACTTCTGTTTTAATTTCTCAATAGCTCAAGGCTTCTACATGCCTCTTTGAATCCTGAAGTGTGCCTCTTATAATTAATGAGCATATCCTAATTCAAACCATGAGAACTGGAAAGTCAGAGAAATAATAAGAGGCAATGCCCAGTGGATCACAATACACCAGTTTGTGCCCCCAGGTGGCACTAGTGGGGAGTGCTAGTCAACCCTGCCTGGTGTAACTCACAAGGGCTTCTTTAAAGTTCACAGCAGCCTACTTTTTTCCCTCCCTCCTCTCAGGGGAGGTTAGAATACCAATGTGACAGAAGCCCACCTACTCAAAGGGACAGAATGTGACCACCTACTCAATGTGACAGAAGCCCACCTACTCAAAGCCCACCTACTACATAATTAACCTCACAAGAAAATTGTTAAGATTAATGAACTAGTATTTACTGAGTGATTACAAGTGCGTCATGAACTACCAGGGAAATATTGGTTTACAAAAAGCACCTACATTCATATTGATAAAAGATGCTGTGTACATTATTGCAATATTGAATCTGTAGTTCAACATGTATAAATCACAGTCTATGTATTTGGGAAAAAAAATAAGTCAAGGAAGCAAGGAGGAACACAGAATGGGAGGAAGGGGGAAATGGAGGGAAATAAAAAGAAATAAAGGGAGAACAAAGGGGTAGGAAAGAGGAAAACACTTTCCCTGTCAGCATTACCTACCATGATGAAATGAATGCTTTCCATTTGGTTCTGTGACATCCCCAGCTCAGTAAAAGTCCATAATAGTCTTTCTAATCTGGGTAGTTTTAAAAATAGAAAATCCGGGCCTCCCCGGTGGCGCAGCGGTTGAGCGCTGGGTTGCGAAGCTGCCCGCAGCCTCTGTGGCGCCGGTTCGATCCCCGGCTGCTCCCCGGCCACTGGAGGAGGGTCCCACATGGCGCGCAGACCTCTCCTGCCGCCCGCTGCTCCCCTCAGCAGTGTACTTCGGTCCTTCTGCCTGCTCTGCTCCCCGCTCTGGCTCTGGTGAATTCTCTCACCCTCCCGCGCTTCTGACTGTACCCAGTGCATGTATAAACAAAACAAACAAACAAATAAATAAATAAATAAAGCATGCCTCTATAAAAAAAAAAAAAAAAAAAAAAATAGAAAATCCTTTCTGATGTAGAAAATAACTTTCTGAATAAATTTTGAAACAATGGTTTCTTGTCGTATAAATATACAATGAAAACACTAATGTGGTATTAAATTTAGCTAAATAATAACATATTAATAATACCTAATATGAGTTCCAGAGTGTTGCTAGCAACAACTGCAATTAAGCTATCGCAGAGCACTGTGCAATATGCGCTAAGTTCCCTTTCTCCAATATCATAAAACATGGCCACCACATTATTGCAGTTGAATTAGTGAACACATTGCCAGATGCCTGATCATCTTTTATCACCACCAGTCACCATTACTTCTTAGTAGTATTCTATCAGAATAGCTAGATTAGGCTGCAATAACAAAGACTAATACAGAAGCTTCAGTATCTGTCAACAGAAACAGTTTTTCCTTATACATGCCTCACCATTACAGATTGCAGGATTGTTGGGGCAGGGAGTCCTCCCTTTTAAACATCCAAGGACAGAGGAACCCCTTCTCTTTAAATGCTTTTTTTCCGGGCCTCCTCTGGTGGTGCAGGGGGTTGAGCACTGCGCTGTGAAGCTATCCGCAGCCTCTGCAGCACCAGTTTGATCCCAGCCAGCTGGTGAGGGTCCCACATGGTGCGGCAGATCTCTCCTGTGTCTCCCACTGCTCCCCTCAGCAGTGTATTTAGTCAGTCTGCCTGTTCTGTTCCCAGCTTTGTCTCTGGTGAATCCTCTCACCCTCCCGCACATCTGGCCTGTACCCCAGTTCTTGTATAAATAAATAAATAAATGCAGTTCTCCTTCCCAAAGATAAAGAGACCTGTATGGTCTTACTCCACAAATGAAATGATCTGGCTCTGAAGTGAGGAAAGTCACTTTTGCTTACACTGACCAGACACTACAACATGACCCACCCTAAGGGGGTCAGGGACTCAATTCCTGCATGTGCCCAGGTTGGTAGAAGGGTGAAGTGAAGAGTATTAATGCACCTCAATTTATCCACTCATGCCTATGGAATGTCAACGCTAACAAGTTTATTGTTGTTTTACTAAACTCTCCAGTTGTAGATATCCATTATGTATGAGCAATCAAAGCAATTAAAAATAATTTCCATTGCCCTAATAATGAGTTGATTCCAAGATGTTTGACAGTTTGCAACTGAACTACTTGGGGATTAATAACAGTCAGAATGAATACCACTGAAGTATAAAAATATAATTTTATAAAATTTTTTTAATTAGGGCTTATGGATATTTACCAGTTAAAGATCTAAAAGAATTCTAAAATAATATCCATATGTATCTAGGTAAACTAGTATGTGAGCAGAGGGTATGATTGGAATAAGCATATTTGTTGAGAACGTAGAAGTTTGGAATCCAGATTAGAAAGGAAGCCTGAGAATTGGGTTCATCCCGTGTTCCCACATGGAGCCTCACGAGAATCTGACTTCAGAGACACTCTGAAGGAAGTGTTCACGGTATAGACACTACAGATGGGGAATGAGCAGGTCTCTTATTCAATAAGTGGGACACAGAGTGGAGAAGAAAGAGGATCTCACCTTTGGTCTAAACACATGGCTTCATTACACTATGGTCTTTGCAAAGAAAGTAATGATACTAATGTCTGGGAGGAAACAGCAATGCCCACAGAAAGAAATTACAGAGAATGAATAGGGGACATTCACCAGATGCCATAAAAATTTACTCAGCAGATGCCATTTACAGAGTATGACAGTGTAGGGAGTGGGCTTGGAGAAGGGTGGGGGCTGAATTCAGGCAAATTTGATTATTTAGTTGGGTTGGAAGGAACTGGGTTGGAGAAAAATTGAGTGCAGAAAGTGGGCCATAGGATTCCAGACAATTATGAATTTTGTTCTATGAAAAATGCAGTAAAAACAACATGACAGTTCTCATATGTTCTTTATCATAAAACTGAAAGTATAGTTTCTCAGAAGAATATTTCAGACACTAATTTCTCATATTTGGCTTCATCTAGAGGTCCTAAGGTTAATAGTTCTGCAGTGTTTTTTCAAATAAAGTTGCCTCTGGGACCAACATAGGAAAAAAAGAGAAAAAGAAATTGATTAGGCAGAACTCTAAGGCTCCTGACAATTTCAAGCAAAGGAGCTCTGTTTCTTAAAATTCTCATTTATATATTGGTTTTTATTTAGAGAAACCTTCCACTGCTAAGGAACAAATGTATTAGTTCACATCCTACATTTACTTTTCTGTTTCACCTTAATCAGTTCTTACTATTTAAAGAATCAACTTCTAGTCTCCTTTCAAACTCCCATCGTTCCATTTCTGAGGTTTCTATAGTCATGAGATGCAGAGGCCAGAGGCAAGCACACATGATATTTATCATGCCCTGAATTCACTTATGCCCTTTAAAACCAATTGAACACCAACAGATGATCACCAGAAAATTCCAGAGAAATCACTAAACAAAAAGAAGTCTTGTGTTCTTACCAGAGATTTTCCCTGATATTACAAACTAAGACATTAAAATGTTCTACGGGGCCTCCCCTGGTGTCACAGGCGGTTGAGCGCAGTGCTGTGAAGCTCTCTGCAGCCTCTGCAGCACCAGTTGGATTCCGGCCGGCCAGCGAGGGTCCCACATGGCGCGGCAGACCTCTCCTGTTCGGCCTACTGCTCCCCTCAGCATTGTATTTCATAAGTCTGCCTGTTCTGCTCCCCGCTCTGGCTCTGGTGAATCCTCTCACCCTCCTGTACATCTGGCCTGTACCCCGGTTCTTGCATAAATAATCTTTAAAAAATAAACAAATAAAATTAAAAAAAATAAAATGTTCTAATCTGTGCAAATAGAACAATGGTGATCCACAGCTACTTACCTCATCTTTCAAAGTGAAGTCAATTGAAAAATAAAAGGCCACTGTACCTGGTTAATTTCTCAGGCACCATTAAAACACATACACTGTTTGCCCTCTAAGTTAAAAAAACCACAGCCAGCCAGAGAAAGCTAACCACAGGCTGACATATCTGTAAAAGAACTGACCTCTCTGGGAAGCCAAAATAAACTAAAATATCTCAGTCTACAGGGCAAAAGCAGATCTCTGAAAGTCTGCCAGATTTATATGGAAAGATTATGTAAAGTAAATAGATTTTGCCTTCCTAAGGTGCCCTCTCTTCCACGTTACAATTATTATGAGTAGCAAACACAGAAAGAAATATTTCCAAAAGCAGGCAGTATAGAATAAATATTTGCTATGTATTACCTATTCATAAAAATCATAAAGCTCTATTCAAGAAAAAATCAAAAAAAAAGAAAGGTTGGCTTTGGGGGAGGAAGGGTTCCCCCCCCCTTTCATATGAAAGGCAACAAACACATAGAAATTAAAAAAAAACCTCTAAAGCTATATAATTTCCTTTATGAAACTGTAAGTGCAAAATTAATCCCCCTGCTTCCTTTATTGAAACGAAACAAAGGAAAACAATGGTTTGTGTGTTTTGCTTTGAAATGAATAATGAAATCAACAGGCAAAATGAAACATGGATTGTCAATTGCAATTCTATTTTTAATCTATTTTTGCATTATTGTAATAATAGAAATTTAAAACTAAAAAACTGTCAGGAAACCTTATTTCATATGGGAGCCTTAAAATTAGTTGTTTCTAATTATCAATTTACAAAGAATGCTTTTGGAAATCTAAGACAGTTTAATGTTCTAAGGTCACATGAGGGCCTGCCCAGTGGCAAACAGGTTGAGCACAGCGCTGTGAAGCTGTCCACAGCCTCTGCAGTGCGAGTTCGATTCCCAACCAGCCAGGGAGAGTCCCACATGGCGAGGCAGACCTCTCCTGTATCGCCCGCTGCTCTCCTCAGCAGTGTATCAGTAGGTCTGCTTGTTCTGCTCCCCACTTTATCTCTGGTGAATCCTCTCACCCTCCTGTGCCTCTGGCCTGTACCCTAGCTCTTGTATACATAAATAAATAAATCTTTAAAAATAAATAAAGTGTTCTACATTGAGAATCAACCTATATATATAAAACATTAATTTCACTGCTAAAAGTCCAATCTATCCTTTATCATACCATTAAATACCAAAAAAAATAACATTTCCACAGAGCTTTAAAAAATTTGATTTTAATTTTCACTAACTCTATTTATCTATCTATTTCTATGTTTGCTTAGGCTGGTCTATATGCCAATCTGCAAAAGCATTAATTACTGTATAAGACCTGGGCCTCCCTGGTGGCACAGGCAGTTGAGTGCAGCGCTGTGAGGCTGTCCGCAGCCTCTGCAGGGTGGGTTTGATCCCAGCCGGGGAGATACCCACATGGCATGGCAGACCTCTCCTGTTGTGCCCACTACTCCCTTCAGCGGTGTATTTCAGTCAGTCTGTCCATTCTGTTCCCTGCTCTGTCTCTGGTGAATCCTCTTACCCTCTTGCACCTCTGGTCTATGCCCCTGTTCTTGTATGCGTGAATAAGTAAATATTTAAAAAAAAAAAAAAAGACCTATAGCAAACAAAAAGGGAAGTCACAACTTAGAACATTGGTTTTGGACCAACTTCCTAAATAATCAGAAATCACCTCACCACCCAAATAAAATACCCTGTATTAGGGCTCTAATAAGAAGGAAAAGGGGTGCCCTCAATTAAGGTGATTTGTGAAGATAGTAAGGCCTGGATGATGGTTGGAGAAACCAAGAAAGATAAAACAGCACTCAGGGTTAGAGAGAGCGGGGAGCCACTGCTATCTATAGGCCTAGAGGCGTGACAGAAGACAGTGGTTGTCAGAGATCCCAAGGGTAAGCCCAACTGACAGAACCTGGGGCTTTCAATAGAGGAAGAGGCCCAGAGGAATAATAAATACCTGCCCTCACCTCACAGCAATATTTCTCGATGTTCCATAAGATAACTAAAAAATGTAAGACATGCTATTTCTTCGATACATAGCTCTCCCTAGAAAATTTTAATGAAATGAAAATCCAAGATAGATCTTGCTGAATCATTTTAGTAATCAAATTTAGATGGTCTCTGAACTTGAAACACATTGTTCTTTAAATTTAATGAACTTAGACTGAAAATCAATCGTTTTTTTGAAATCTACTTCATATTTGCTTGAACAATATATTCCAAATAGAACAAAAAATCAAAAGAATGAAAACTTTCATTTGTAGGATCAGTCTGTATTTATCAGTAGAGCAGAGTATACGCTGGTCATTGTCCTGGTTGTCTATCAAGTAAGTTTTAAAAGTAGTTTGATCTTCCAAAAGTCCTATATGACTGTACCTCTTTTACATTATAGAGATAGTGTCCAAAGTAAATTTCAAGAAGACTTATATCCAGCAGAAGTGATTTTTCCATCACATGCTTGCAGGTTGAGGCTTCATTAATCAAGATTTGACTAGATAATGTCTAAAATATCTTATTACTCTGAAAATTTGTGGTTCAAATTCTAGAGCTCTAGGAACAGAGTGAAAAAAAATTCATAGCTCTGAAAATTCTCTAATTTTCATTTGAACCAATCTATATTAAAACACTTAAAGAAAGGTAGGCCACATTCTTTAGGGTATTCTACATAACTGTTGCATGCCTATGGAACATTAGCAAATGTCTCATAAAGTTACTGGCTCAATAAAACAGTTACAGTCACACAGCTTTATAAACTGGAAAACATTTTGTCAATGTTATGCTTTATTATATTAGTTTAATTTAGAAAAGGCTTATTGATTCTCTTTGTTTTCTTAGGAATGACATAGATGAAGTTCTTTTTAAAATGTACTTAGTAGAGAACAATTATTACTATTTAGATATGCAAGTGTGGAATTATTTTTTTTAAATATATTTTTTTAATTACCTTTCGTGAGAACACCAAAAGAAATGTCATAAAATGAATACTGTATACTACTCACCCAGTATAACCAACTCAGGAGAGCAAATATCTCTGTGACATTTCTATCACCTCAACCTAATTATTGCTAAATGATAACTTCACCAATGTAGCCTTCTCTGGTTACTTCCACAAACATCTTATTGCTTTTTATTATGTCCAAGAGCACCTAAGTTGCGTTGTAAATATTGTATTCTAAGTGTTATGACCTTTCCATGCACATCTTTGTTCTATTTTCCCAAATTCTTAATCCCCAAAGAAATTTATCTAGAAGAAATAATTTGAGAACATAATATCCAGAATTAGATAAGAAGGTAAATTTTTTCACTTAGATGATAGAAACTAAACTGTATCCCTTAGTATTTTAGAATATGTTGCAAGCACAATAAATGTGTAATAGGGGTTTGGTTATGGGAAAAATGCACACGGGCCAAAATGTCACATTTCAGACAAAGACACCTAATCACTCAATTAATTGTTAGCTAAACAGTTGAATCCTTGCCTATTTACTATGAATTTTTCAGTTATTGTATTTTCTGTGCAAATGACAAATACAAAATATCACTTATTAACCTTTAACAAACAATGTAATTAGGTCATTTTCTGCAAGAAAGCAAAAATCGTGAATGATAATTGAACAGAAATTTGAATACAGAGCATTTAGCATCTTTATGGACTTTCCTAAATGGTACTTTCGTTTTAAGGAAATATTGGAATATTGAAAAGAGTTCTAACAAAATTTTGTGTTTTCTTTTCAATATATGAATATATAAGCTTTTGGGGGGAATCTTGGAGCTCATTAGTCTGTAATGACTGATCAAAATTCAGAGAAAACATTTTCAAAAACTACTTTTTCCCAAATGGTTTAATATGCACTAATATTTCAAGACAATTCCTTTTCAAGCAGATCCAAAACATGAACTTAATCTTGCAAAGAGTAAAATACTTGAAAACTGTTTAATTTCAATGGCTCTGCAGGCTATCAGCAATGATATCTAAAGGACAGCTTCCCAGTCCCAGGATGACTCATACGCCACTCCCTTGATCTATGGGATGCATTAGTCATGCCTCCATCAACACAAAGAGCAAAGGTAGATGCTAACTTTTCCTTATCTAATACAAATTAGACACACATTCAGGAGGCTTAGATCTTTCCTTAAATGTTCTAATTCCTGAACAACTTTAACTGTGAGATGGGAACACTTCATTATTTTTCATCAATTCTCTATCACGGCAAAGAGAAAAAGAGTTTCAAAAACTGAATTGAGAGCCGAGGAAAACTTGAGCAATGGACTGCTCTACATGTACAATCTCGTTTAATACAACATTCTGCTGCAGTAGGAATTACTCTCATTTATTAAGGAATCAAGCTCAGTCACCAAAGATGCTATGGTGGTAGCTGATGACTCATTCTAAGGGTCCAAGTGTGTCTTACCCCAAAACAGATCTTTCATTTCAATGAACTGACAGTTTGAAAAACTGAATGCCTCTCTCATGTATTAGTTCAATGAATGGAGGGGAAATTTCCACAGGGCTGACAGAAACTAAAATATTCACAGCCATTAATTTTATTACTTTTTACATACCTCATTGTCATTTCCTTGTTATTACCATTATCATTTCATGATATTATTCTGCACCCTGAAAAATAAGCACTACTCAACTAATCTGAGAAAGTAGTTGTACAGAATAACACAATTATGCTGTGGAAAAGCCAATTCAAACTCAGCTCTGTGTGATTCAGGATCTTAAAACCTACCAAATGGTATTTGAAAAAAGTAAGGAAAGTTTATTTTTGAATGAACAGTGATTTCTGATACAAGGACCAGATGACAGTTACAGGTAATATATGTCAAACTGATTCCAAAGGACACTCTATTTTATGAAAGGAGCTATCTCAAAAAATTAGTAAAATTTCCTTCTCAATCTTGGAAGAAAAGTAACCTGCAATAAATTTGTCTATAGCCATCATAAAAATCCTCTTAAACACACATCCTGGCACATGTGTCAATTAATGGTACACATGTGTACACACACCAATTTTCATGCTCTTAGATTTCAATTTATTGTCTACAGTGTTGCTTCACTAAACACTACATTATATAAGCTACGTCCTTAATTATTTAACCAAATTCTAAAATAGAAAAAGTAAAAATTATATTTTATTTGAGTGAAGCTTACAATTTTAGCAATATTCCAATATGACTATATATATATATAGCTCATAACCAAGAACGAATTACAAAAGCACAGCGCTGGACATGGAAATAATCCTCCTCTTTCTTGGAAAGAGATTGCATATAACTGTCTTCAGACTGCAGAAGAGAGGATTTGGGAAATGTCATTATTGAGGATGTAAAGCTAGAGGCAGAAAAGAGAAATGTAAAGAGAAATGAAGACAGTTAAACAGAAATAATTAGTAGATTTTCTTATCACTTTTTCTTCTAGACAGCATGTATACTGATATTTGTCATTCATATCTTAAAATATATATATTAAGTAAATAATATTTCTCAATGACTCCATTCTTATCCTTTTAAAATGTTATTAGACAAATTCTATAAGATCAGATCTGTTATAAATAATTCATTAATGGAACTGGAAATATTAATGGCAGCCATATTCACTGAAAAGTAAAAGGTGGCTGCTCTTCCAAAATGATGTATTTTTAGTCTTTTGAGTGTAACTGATTTATTGCTATCTTTCCCATTGATTTTTTTGTTTTGTTTTCTTAATTAAACATTTATTCAACAAGTATTTACTAGAGTGTTGTTTAAATTGTGGCAGGGTCTGAAGAATCAGTCTTCATACTCTTAACCTCCAATTTCAGTGAAAGGAGATGGAAATATCTGTGGAAAACACACTGTGGTACGAAAATGCTAGAAAGAAGTACAGCATGTGCAAAGAGGCATGGGATCCAGCCAAGGGGCAGGGCAAACTGTCAGGCTATCTTTCTACCTTTTGATCATAAAGTGTGGGATCACTGTTGTCATTCATAAAGGGAGTAAGATCAAAAGAAGCTAAAGAAAGAGGAAGGTGAGAGGTGGCTAAAAAAGTAATAGGACAAAAAACTGCAAAGGTGGACAGAAATGAGAATACAAACTGATCACAAATTGCTCTAGGTGACAAATATGTGCCTAAAAATGCAGGACAAGCAGGGGTAAATCTTATATAGCCACATAGTCAGACTTCCTTTGGGTGGTAGAATACCAAGGACTAGGAGAGGCAGAGTGAGTGTGTGTGTTCAGACAAATGAGTGTGTGTGTTCAGATTTCCTGGAATCCATACAGGGATTCCAATTTCCCTTCACATAAGTAGCACCATTGATGTAAGTAGGAAACAAAGATTCCATTAAGGTTTATTATGGGATTTTAGATATCCTGGTGTAGGATTTTTCCACCCAAACTGTTTTAATTATTGATTTTAATTAAAGTAATAAGAAATTAGATCTCATATCCCTTTTATATTTCAGTTATGTAGCTCAAAATCATCTTTGGTAAAAGACTTCTATAAAATGAAGTAGAGAACACAAGAAAAATGTCAGTCTCTCCCTCCAGGTTTACATCTGAAAACCTGGTAAATAGTGATGTTATTTGAGTTTCCTCTTTAAAAGAAAGTTATATAAACTCTATGTGGGTAGTTTTTTTTTTTTTTAATAACTGTCGAAAATAAGGCATCATTATTTGTAAAAGACATCATTTTGTTGATTTACTTGGTTTTCAAAGTTTCATATAAAAATTGGGAATAGCAACTAAGTTCCATTCTTACAGGCCATCCTCAATTTGTCAAATATGATCTTAAATAAGAATATGCTAAAATATACTAAAATTGAATACTTTAATGAAGTATCAGTTGAACAATCTGGTTTTATAATGTATTTAAGATAACGTGTTGTGGTTGTTGATGGTGTCACTACAAATAGTGATAGTTTTCTTCTTGCTGTTTTCTGGCTATGAAATTCCTGAGTACTGGATGTATTACTAAAGAATATTTTAGTAGAAACCTGTCTTAAAATCCCTGGGCGCCTGCAGTTTTTTCAAATACTAACTAAATATGATTTTTTCATTGCCCTGAACTCATTCAAAATATTCAGCCTTTGGTATACCTGCTATTACCCCCAGCATCACAGAAAACAATCTGGAATTGCATCTACAAAGTATGAGGTCTCTTTTGTCAAATTTATGCCACTTCTGTGATATAATAAAAGTGGAAAATATTTCTACTCAAGGCTTTCTGAGTCAGTACTTATTACAGTGATTTATTCACTTACTACAGTGAATAAAATGGAAGCAGAAAACTGTGGAGTATAATATTGTGTTTGTTCCCTTCATGATTTCCAGGACAGTTAACTATTTATTCCATAGAACATAGAAATTAATAAATAAGATAAACCACAAGTAGAATTTTTAAAACTTCATTTTAAAAGCTGAGACTATATGTTACCATATAAAGACATTTTGGAATAAAATTATATATGAATAGCACAACTGTATGTGATGATTAACCTCAAGCTCTGTTAGTGTCATTAAGTAATAGTTTATTTGAAATCATATCAAATAATTCTTTCATAAGATTTTCTGTATCATTTTCAGCAAATATTTAAGATACAACATACTTTGCATAAATTTGACTAAATTGAGAGTTTGTAGATTTTCATTTTTTTCCTACAAGGCAACAAAGCCCCAAAGGTCTTCTCTGAAGGAGGCAAGAGGTGCAGTATATGTATTATAAGAAGGACTTACAAATGCATGAGCAACAATTATGTCATCAGGAATTACTTATCCTTACCTTTCTGACTCAGAATACCTAAACAATTGAAGAGCACAGATTGAGAACACAGAGAATACAGACTGTGCACTGTTACTGATATGGCATATATTGTCCCCCT